>NC_140583.1:542485790-543934978 GCF_964204655.1 Triturus cristatus
TGCCCTCACACACCCTTTCGAGTGTCTTGCTTCATCATGGGGCGTTGCTCCTCGTGGGGGTGGCTCTGCAGTCCCCCACGGGCCCCGCAAGAGGGCTCTTTGTCGGAGATCTTTTGTTTGGAGACGCCGCAGTTGTGCATGGGGGTGTGTGGGCCTATCTAAAGGGTGGTGGATGGTGCGTTTAAAAATTACTGGATAGAGTACAAGACCTTTATTCACAACTCTACCTAGTAAAAATGTAAAATAGTGATCCTGGAGCTCCTCTTGGAAAAGAAATAAAGAGGGCAGATGTGAAGATAACTGCTGCTAGTTGGTTGTATGAAGGCAACCATTCTCCAATGAGATAAGGAGATCCAGAAAGGGGATTTTTTGGCGTGATCTTGTGCTAGTAAATTTTAAATAAGGGTTGAGTGCTAAAACTGCTACCAAGACAGTGGCCAGTGAGAAGAAGCAGGAGTCACCACCACCACTGGTATGTTGCCCCAGATGTTTTTTGGAAAACAAAAAACTGTGCCTGCTACGCTGGCCTCTGAGGAGCAAGCTGGGAGCAGCACCCCCAATACAGTGGACCCAACCCAATCTAGGTCAAGCCCATGTCTGTCACAGAGGCAGCCAGTCTATTCACTGCACACCAATGAGCAGTGATGTTGAAATCGACTTATCTCTGTCGCAAAGTAGTACCCAATCATTGCAGGAAAACTCAGAGAAGTGGACAACAAGAACAGCCGCAACCACCAATAGTAGTTCCTCCTGAAGTAGGAGCAGTTCAAGAGATTGAGCTTCATGCTGAGGAAGTAGAGCAACCTGCTCCAGAATATCCATTGTCTTCCAGGTCTCTAGCTGAAAAAAGGAGGCTTTATAGGTGCATTATGTTTTTCTTCAAGCCCCCCTTCTGATGATTTAGACAACACTTGCAGTGTGACGCCATGACAAGACTCAGACGAGGCTATGGAAAAGGGAGGTTCCAGGAAAACCTTAGTGTCATGGAGGCAGATGGAGAAGAGTAGGATGACAACGAGCCAGTCATCGTGGATGTTAGCCCAGTCCCAGTGTAGACCGACGTTACCCCATCCCAACTGTCCTGGGGGATGTGGCAGTCGCACCACAGATCCAACCACTGCTAACTGCCATGTTTGCCAAGTCCCGGCAGTGACTTACATCCACAACCACCTCAGTCGATGTAGGTACTGCAGAGAGTCAAATGTCAAAATGCCCGATGACTGCCTGTTCATCCGACATAGGCAGTGACACCAGAGACAGTTGATCTCCATAGTTTGGGATTTCTTTTCGGTTAGCCAGAAGGAGGCAAACACTGCCATATGCTACCGTTGCAGAGCAAGTTTTTGTCAGGGTAAGCTTGGTACAAACTATGGTACTGGGGGCCAAACAACCCATTTGTGAAGGCATCATACAATCCGTTGAAAGGCACACCTTAGCGGCCAAAAACCTGCAAGTGTTGTTGGAGATGGAGGTGAGAGCCGGCTTAGCAGGGAATCCAAATCCAATCTGATCATGGTGGAAGGAGAAGAAGAGGAATACATCTTTATTACACAAAGCAGCCCCCTTCCCAGCAGTGTAGTAATATTGCCTACATCAGCAGCATCGCAATAGCACAAGACTCTGGTCGAGACACCAAGGCAACAGAGGCCAGTGACTGCGCTGCTGAAAGCACATTGAGCCTACCAGGGTCTGCAACAGTGGTATCAGGAAAGAAAAAAATTCAGGTCACTATTCCTGCCAATTATAGGACAGAGGGGAAGTATGAGCGCAGCCACTCAATGGCACATTTGTACAACGGAAAGCTGGCTAAAATGTTATCACTGGACCTCCTTCCTTTTTCTTTTGCTGAAGGGCTGGGATTTATTGAATTGTGGCAGCCTTCTGCCCTAAATGGAAGGTTCCCAGCTGGTCATATTTTGCCAGAGTTGCTATTCCAGTGCTACATCACAATGTGCTTGAATTGCTTAGACAAGCTTGCAGCAGAGTGCTGTCCACAGTACCCACCTAACAAAAGACATGTGAACAAGTTGCGAAGCAACTGTTTACATGTGCATCACTGCACACTAGATCTCTTTTGTGGGGGCAAGAGAAAAATATATGCAGGTGTTGATACTGCTGAGATTGTTAATGCTGCTTGGAAGGATGCGACAGTATTGATCTTTGCTATAGAGAAATCCCATACAGCTGTGAACATTTTGAAATACTTTAACAATAAGGTCTTTGAAAAACTGCAACCAAGAGGGCTCAAGTTTGGATTTGTTGCCACAGACAATGGCAGTAATACAGTTAAGGCCATGGACAATGGTGATTATTTCAGGGTCCTGTGTTTGACACACTACATCAACATCATTGTACAGGACTTTCTAAAGAGTAAACAAGAATTAGGAGGTTATAAAACCAGACCCACCAGAGTATTTGGGCAGTGGCATAAAATCACTCCTCAATCCTTTCAGGATTCCTTCATCCCCCCCCCCCCCGCTTGGAAGAAACAGACGGTTTAGAGGATCAATTAGCATCCTTGAATACCAACCTTATGGCAGCCATCACTTATTTAGCTCCTTCCAAATCACAATTAAACCCCCTCAAACGTGTGCAGGCCCCGTGGTATTCACCCACTCTGAAAACAGAGAAATGCCGGTGTAGAAAGTTAGAACGTACCTGGTGCCTCTCACATAATCAAGCTGATAAAGACTTATTCAGAAAAACACTGGCAGCCTATCATAAAAACCTGAAGCTTGCTCAAAAACTAAATATTGCCACCCAGATTGATATTGCCGAAAATTCTTCCCGTACGCTTTATCAAATATTAAATACTTTAACCAATCCCAAAGCATGCAATGTTGATGCTGCCCCCTCACAACTCCTCTGTGATAACATAGCAAACTATCTAGTCCAGAAAATTGAAAAAATATATCAACAAATCACCTCGATTACTGGTCCCTGCCCTAGCCTGATCATAAAATCAATCCCCTTTAAGGAGGCATTACACACCCTAGACACCTTCCCTACTTGCACCATTTTTGATGTTGACGTTCTTTTAAAGAGCACTAAATCAGGCTCGCCTTTAGACCCTATGCCGGCTAAAATCGCAGCCACTTTGTCAACCTCTCTTGCTAGCCCTATTTGTACTATCCTCAATAAATCTTTGGATGAAGGTGTCCTCGCAGCTGAGTGGAAAGTAGCGCAGGTTGTTCCTATAAAGAAAAACCCGAAGCTACCACCAGAGGATATTACCAACTACCGACCTATTTCTTTGCTTCCCCTTAATAGTAAACTTCTTGAAAAACATATTAATAAACATCTCTCCTAGTTTATTGAAATCACCCAATGTCTAGATCAATCACAGTCCGGATTCCGCCCGAAACAGAGCACTGAAACAACTTTGGTGGAGGTCACAGACAATATCCGAATGGCAGCAGACAAGGGTCAGGCAGTGATGTTGGTAATGCCTGACCTGTCGGCTGCCTTCGACACCATATCCCATCAGGTTCTCATCACCCGCCTTATGGAGATAGGTGTTAGAGGTAAAGCACTGAGTTGGTTAATTGACTTCCTAACCAATAGGATGCAAACCATCAATCTTGGTCCCTACCGTTCTCAAACTACCTGTATTAGTAAGGGGGTCCCACAGGGCTCCAGCTTGAGCCCCACATTATTTAACATCTATGTGGCCCCCTTGGCAGGACTCCTCAGAAGGCTTGGATTTACTCCCATATCCTATGATGATGACACACAACTTCTGCTGTCATTTGATGAATCGAATCCATTCACCCAGGTTATCTTTTCTGAGGGTATGAAGGGTGTTGCACAATGGATGAAGAAGAACTTTCTAAAACTGAATACTGATAAATCAGAAATAATGCTATTTGGAGAGGCAATACTAAGATGGTCCCCTAGCTGGTGGCCAGAGGAATTAGGCTCTGCCCCATCCCTGAAAGATGTAGTAAAGGATTTGGGAGTGCGCTTGGACAAGGGTCTAACTCTAGAAGAACATGTAAACAGCACTGCCAGAACCTGTTTTCACACTCTCCGCATCTTGCGTAGGGTCTGTCCCTTCCTTCCTATAACCACCCGCAAAACCCTTGTTCAATCGTTGATTATCAGTAGACTCGACTACTGCAATGCCTTATTGATTGCAGCCAAAGAAAAATCTCTAAACAAATTACAGGTAGTCCAGAACACTGCGGCCCGTTTAGTAAAAACGCACTTCCCAGGACCCCTTCAGCTCCTCTACTCCATGACCTTCATCGGCTCCCTATAAAAAAGAGAGTCAGGTTTAAAATCTGTTGTATGGTTTTTAAATCCTTACACAACCTGGGTCCTGGCTGTCTGGCTCATAAATTAGTCAGATATACTCCCACAAGATTGTTGAGATCCAGTCATCTAGCATATCTGTGCACCCCCCGTATCAAACTCGCGCGGATGGGAGGGAAGGCGTTCTCTCACCTGGCACCTCGATACTGGAATCTCCTCCCACTACAACTATGTCAATGCACCAACCTAAACTGTTGAAAACAGAGCTTTTCTAATCTCACTCTCTTGGTGGTCATTAGGCTGTCTTAGCGAAGATATACCCCGTATGGGGTGATTCAGGCGCTATATAAAATCCATACATAAAATAAATAAAATTAAAAAAAGAAGACCAAGTAAGCAACTTACTGTCAACCTGCAGAAGAATATCACTGATTTCAGTTATTCACTTAAAGACCGGAAACAGCTGAGGATCATTCAGCATGATAAAAGAAGGCATGTAAAGCACTCATACAGGAGGTGCCAACACCCTGGAACTCTACTTATTTCATACTTGAATGCATGTTTGAGCAGTACAAACCTGTCAATGAATATGACATCCAAAGAGGAGATGCAAATGTAAAAGGCATGATCATTGAGATGAGCCAGTGCCTGATGGAGAATATGCTTCCTTTTGAGTTATTCACACAGGAAGTCAGCAAAGAGGAATGTACCATGGGCCAAGTTATCCCATTGTTACACATGCTACAGGAACAGCTAAAGGAGGTGTCTGTAATGTACGCAGGTGTGGAGGAAAAACAAGATGAGTAAGACTTGGTGGAAAGTGTAATCCTTCACTTGTCTGCTAATACAAGGGTCCAGAAAGACAATGTGTCCTCCAAGCATTACATCTGTGCCACAAGTCTTGATTCATGGTACAAACCATTACTGTCAACTGTCTACATTACTGTCAACTTTCATTCCTTTTTTAGCTGAGGATGTTAGAACATACAAAACATGGATAGTTGAGCAAGGCAGTGAGCTAGGAAACAAACAGCAGGCAATTAGAGGCTCACTAGTCCAGGGCATGAGTCGTGTTGTGCAGCCTTCAAATTCAGAGCCTGAAGCCAATGCTGATGGCTCACAGGAGCTGACACCAATGACAAGAACACCATTAACAACACCAAGACCAGGAGCATCTGCCCCTGAATTTGCAACTGAGTGGTTTCTAGTGGCAGGTCTTAAGTCCAGTGCAGAAGCGAAGGCAAAAGAGGTAGAGCAAAGTGGAGCACCAGCAATGAACATTGAGTGAATAGTCCAGGCCTATCTGGATGATGCAACAGAGGTCTACCTAGATCAAAAACCCATTGGTGTATTGGTATGGAAAGAGGCGCCAATGGCCAGTACTCAGCAGCCTGGCAATGAACTATCTTTCTTGCCCTTTAGCCAGTGTCTTCAATGAGCATGTTTTCAGTGCTGCTTTTGCTGTTGTCTAACTGCAAATTGTGGAGAGATTAACCATGATTGTTAGAAATGGGGGTCTCTAGTTGGCAAAGGTATGTACCTTTGTCCAAAAAGGGGCCCTTGCTTCTAGTCAGGGTAAGGGGGATAAACTCCTAAAATAACCTCTACTCACCCCCTTGGTAGCTTTGCACGAGCAGACAGGCTTATTTCAGAGGCAGTGTGTAAAGCATTTGTAAACACATACAGTAATACAGTGAACACACTACAAATGGACGCCACAACAGTTTAGAAAAATAAGTAATCTTGAGCTCAACCAAAACAAGACCAAACAACAAAAATCCACAATACAGTATCAAAATTATCCTCAAAAAGTGGTTATTCACTTAAATAAATCTTGGAGCAACAAATAACTCCACTTGGAATTATAACGAAGTTGTGACCAGTGAAAATCCCAAAGTATGGCGATTGCGAGGTGCGAAGCGTTGGGCTCACAAAGAACAATACCTTGGAAATGATGAAAACAAAGATGGTGCATAGCGTCGGGGAGGTGATGCTTCGTTGGCGCTGTGCTGCATCGGTTCCTTAAGACCTCAGGGGAGGTGAAGCCTCTGTTCCTTACTGCAGCGCAGGGGAGGTGAGACGACGGTTCCTTACTGCTTCGTGGAGGTGACGTCACAATGGCGTTGAAGTCTCTATTCCTTATGACGGTGCTCTGTCGATGGATTCGCGAGTCACCTTCGTCGAGCATCGACTCTGTGTTGATGTAGTTGGCTTCAGAGTCGATGCAGCACGGCAGCAGGCATCAGGACTATGCCGCAAGTTGGGCGGTGCATCGTGCTCTTCACAAGCGGTGTCC
Organism: Triturus cristatus; assembly: GCF_964204655.1. NCBI lineage: Eukaryota > Metazoa > Chordata > Amphibia > Caudata > Salamandridae > Triturus > Triturus cristatus. The sequence goes on from NC_140583.1 coordinate 542,492,341, forward strand.
ACTTAGAGATCTTTTTTTTCAAGCAGGTGACAAAGCAAACAGCAAATCCTTTTTCTCCTTTCCATGATAGCAACCCCAAACAGCACAGGGGCAGTATTCCTCCTCAGCTTCTCTGACTCTTCTCCTTGGCAAAGGTTTCCTCTTGATTTCCCAGAATTGATCTAAATGTCTGGGGTCTGGGCCCCTCTTTTTATACACCAACATTATTTGTTCTCTGAAGGCAGAGAGTGTCTGTACCCAGCCAAAACCAGTTCTGTCTTCCCTGGTGCAGCTTCTTGGCAGGAGGTGGAGACAGCATTGTTGAAGGCAGACAAGGCCCATTCAGGTGAAAAGGAAATCTCCTCCCCCTACTCTAAATGCAGCCCAGGTCTATTCAGCCTAGCCATGACTCATCAGACTTCTGGAGCCACTGCCCTTCTCCAGCCCCTGTCATCCAAAAGCCAGACATGCAATACACAAACCTAGCAGAGGCACACTGGATGGTTAGGGAAGAAAATACCCACTTTCTAAAAGTGGTATTTTCAATCACAGAATGCACACAGGTTCTGCCATGGCAAGCCTCAATCACTTTTTACAAGCTGTTTCTATGGGTGGCACAATCAGTGCTGCTAGCCCACCAGCAGCATTTGATTTACAAGCCCTGGGCACACATAGTGCACTGTGCTATTGATGGAGCAAGGACTCATAGAAAAGAGACTTGCTCAGAGCAATCTTCTCGTTTAACTTGCTAACATGGTATTAATTACATATTGTGTAAAACTAATATGCACCACATCAAAATGAAAGCTAGAGGAGCTTGCCTATGTGTTTACTAACGTAAATAAATCGAGCAAAGTTCTAAAATGGCCGCTAACGGGAAATCTTTATTGTGCATGGTTCAACTGCATCTACGCAATATGACGAGCTGTCGCTTGGAGGGAAATTCTTGCGCATGAGCAGAAAATACAAATTTGGCAGATTGAAAGCTCACATGCATGGCATCTGCTTTGCTAAAACTTAACCAAGCTATTTCGCTAATGCAAATGCGGGGTAAATCATTCATAAATAAATGGGATTAGAGTAGAGATGGGTGGAATACAGTGAAACCATTTATTCTTGAAAATAATATTTATCTTTCTGACTTTCTTATTAGTGCGCATTTGGGCCTCTCGCATGTGTCCAGAGTTTGTTAGACATGTGACCTCCACGCATGCCTGTTGAAAGTGAGCCGGAAAAGTGACGATACTCTTGAATGCGATCCAAAGACACAAAAGTTACATACCCTGGGAACAAGCACTGAAGACCTCTGGATGAATGGATGTTCACGACAAAATAAAACAAATGTTTCTAATAACATGTGAATATGGATGGGAATAAAGATCTGGAATAAAAATTAAGGGGTTGGATGTATGAACAATGGATTGATAGACTAAGATGACATATAATGATCTTCTCCCCTTGCCTGTCCAATCAGAATGAGTATTTTTAAAATATAGAAACATTAATGGGTGGTACATGAATAGTGAAGGGTATAATTGAGGTAGTCTTAGTTAGTTAGTCAGACGGAGATTTGCTGCATGCTGCAGAGCTCGGGATGCTGTTGGAGTACATGAATATCGAAGGGTATAATTGAGGTAGTCTTAGTTAGTTAGTCAGACGGAGATTTGCTGCATGCTGCAGAGCTTGGGATGCTGTTGGAGTAGCGGGAGATGCTGATGAAGAATCGAATACAGAACCATCTTTCTATAAAGAGGGTCTGTACCCAGCCAAAACCAGTTCTGTCTTCACTGGTGCATCTTCTTGGCAGGAGGTGGAGACAGCATTATTGAATGCAGACCTTGCAGGGACACATGAGTGAATTGCGACTAGTATTTCTTCCAGAGAGAAGACTAGAGTATCATCCGCTCCTGCTGACCCATTCCCCCACCCCCTTTCCATAGGCTCTTCTGACTCTAAGTTGTCCACTGCATAGAGGCATTCAAAGTGAGTCACCCATTCGTCAGGCTGTACAGTGAACTCCAAAGTAGTCCTATTGCCATTGAGCCATTGGTCTGCCTTTTTTCAAAAGGTCTTAGCATCTCTATCTGTTAGTGCCATATGCAGTGAGGACCATAGGGAGTCTTCCCAGCTCAATAGCCTTTTTATATCTAGCTCTACAGGCAACTACCTCAACGTGTTTCTTAGATTTAACAGCCTGTACCAGATCCCCCTTAGATTTCCTACATTCCTGAATATACCACATTGCATGTGGATCACTTTTCGGCTGTTGGTATTTTTTCAGAATTATGGCCTGAACACGATTTGCCCAACATATCTCTAATGTTGTTGTGCAAACGTTTGTGGTGAGTACCCAGTTACCTCTAGACAACATTGTTGGATTTTTGGGCCAGCTCTTCCACCACCAAACGAGCCTTGCCTTTAGCTGTTTCCAGGGCCCTTGGATTGGCCACTACCCAGTTCCATCTATTTGTCTTCTGGTTGTTGGAGATAGATAGGGCACCCAGATCAGGCCTGCACTTGACACCGAGTTCTCCGTCGCCCTGAATTTTAAGGGTAAGAGTAAGGGCATTATGGTGACTGTGATTAGCCACCAGGCAATAATCAATTCTACTGGAGTTGCCAGGTCTATGAAAGGTAGGTCCGCCCATTAGGTCAGATTTCCTCCTTCTATTAGTGGCTCTCAAATCATGCTGGAGGGTGAGAGCCAACACCTGGCCACCTCTCTTTGTACATCTCACTGTGGGAAGATCAAGCTGAGGGATTTGCCATTTGGAATCCACTCCTCAGTCACATCTAACGTTGCAAAGGAGAGTGGCTCAAAAGTACATTTGAAATTGCCGGCTACTATAGCAGGTATGTTAACAGGAAGTTCTGTTAATGCAAGATCTAAAATATGAATAGCACATGTTTCCTCCAGGCCATGAATGACTCTATTGTGTACATTAAAAACCCTGGACTTCCAGCCACGGTGGAGAGCCAGATCAATTGCTAGAATATCTTGGGAGTCTACATGGACCTGCTTGACTCTAGAGGCCAGAGCATTTTTAACCCAGATTGCTAGACCTCCTGAGGACCTCCCCGTTCTTTTCTAGTAGCACTTAAATGGCATGAGGAGAACCCATTCCTATGGGGGGTATGTAAGCTCCAGGATTCTTGGAAATGGATCACATTGTGAAGATCTTCGAAGAGACATCAGTCAGAATCGACTAACAATTTGGCAATCCCAGCTATATAGCAAACACTCAAAACAAGTAACTGGGATGACTCAGGCCGTAACAAAGCAATCAAACAGAGGTCACAATACAAATGCTTACCGCCAACCCCCCCGGGTCTAAACCACGTAGATAGAGTATTTTCCCTTCTGGAGAGATACCTGTGGTGCATAGTCTGGCTCTGCGTTGAGAACTCTTGCCGTTCGCTGCTGTTACCAGTGACGAGTCAATACCACACAAACTAGGGGCACACTAATCCTCCAACAAACAAGCCGTCCCGGGCCGGCTGACAAAAAACAAAGGGGTGTAGCCCCACCTCTGCCTGCCACTGATGGGTGCAGATGGGTCCGCCCGTACCCCTAGCTTTGCCCTGGCCCGGCCTGGGCACGCCCACATGTTTCTCGCACTATGGGAGACCTGAGCAGTCTTTATGCACCTCCTGGCGCAGGTGGGACACGCTGGCGCCTCCTCACACAGGAAGCAAACACAAGGACATGATGAACGGAGCGCTGAACCTTTTCAGACACTCACACCCAGTCACAGATCTGGGTTGAATCCATCATCAGTCTTTAGCTCACTTCGCCACCTCAGTTTCGACCCAGCTATATGCAAATCAGTCTTGACTCTGTGCCTCATGGGAACAGTCCGGCCTGAACTGCCAAGCCAGGTCTTGCCTAAACTGGAAACAAGCATCCTGGGACCGGTTTCTGGGCAACACTCTTCATCAGCCAGGCTAGCATGAATCAGGTGGCAAAGTGAGCAAGGGATCCATGTCTAGGTATACCCTGCCAACTTAGGGCGAACAAAGCAAACACAAGGAGATGAAGGACGGAGCGCTAAACTTTTTCAGACACTCTCTCCCAGTCACAATTCTGGGTTGAATTCATCATCATTCTTTAGCTCACTTCGCCACTTCAGTTTAGACCTAGCTATATGCAATTCAGTCTTGACCTTGTGCCTCATGGGAATGGTCCAGCCTGAACTGCCAAGCCAGGTCTTCCCTGAACTGGAAACAAGCATCCTGGGACCGGTTTCTGAGTAACACCCTTCATCAGCCAAGCTAGCTTGAATCCAGTGGCAAAGTGAGTAAGGGACCCACGTCAGGGCATACCCTACCAACTTAGGGTGAACAAAGCAAACACAAAGAGATGATTGACGGAGCGCTGAAACTTTTCAGACACTCACCCCGAATCACAGATCTGGGTTGAATCCATCATCATTCTTTAGCTCACTTTGACACCTCAGTTTAGACCCAGCTATATGCAAATCAGTCTTGACCCTGCGCCTCATGGGAACAGTCCAGCCCGAATTGCCAAGACAGGTCTTTCCTGAACCACAAACAAGCATCCTGGGACCAGTTTCTAGGTAGCATCCTTCATCGGCCAGGCTAGCTTGAATCAAGTTGCAAAGTGAGCAAAAGAGCTACGTCTGGCCATACCCTGCCAACTTTGGTTGAACAAAGCAAACACAAGGAAATATTGAATGGAGAGCTGAAACTTTTCAGACACCCACCACCAATAACAGATCTGGGTTGAATCCATCATCATTCTTTAGCCCACTTCGCCACCTCAGTTTGCACCCAGCTATATGCAAATCAGTCGAGACCCTGTGCCTCATGGGAACTGTCCAGCCCGATCTGCCAAGCCAGGTATTTCCTGAACCAGAAACAAGAATTCTGGGACGGGTTTCTGGGTAGCACCCTTCATCAGCCAGTCTAGCTTGAATCCAGTGGCACAGTGAGCAAAGGACCCACTGTCTGGGCATACCCTGCCAACTTAGGGCGAACAAAGCAAACACAAGGAGATGATTGACGGAGCGCTGAAACTTTTCAGACACTCACCCCGAGTCACAGATCTGGGTTGAATCCATCATCGTTCTTTAGCTCACTTTGACACCTCAGTTTACACCCAGCTATATGCAAATCAGTCGAGACCCTGTGCCTCGTGGGAACAGTCCAGCCCGATCTGCCAAGCCAGGTATTCCCTGAACCGGAAACAAGAATTCTGAGACGGGTTTCTGGGTAACTCCCTTCATCAGCCAGTCTAGCTCCAATCCAGTGGCACAGTGAGCAAGGGACCCACTGTCTGGGCATACCCTGCCAACTTAGGGTGAACAAAGCAAACACAAGGAGATGATGGACGGAGAGCTGAATTTTTCAGACACTCACCCCCAGTCACAGATCTGGGTTGAATCCATCATCATTCTTTAGCTCACTTCGCCACTTCAGTTTAGACCCAGCTATATGCAATTCACTCTAGACCCTGTGCCTCATGGTAATGGTCCAGCCCAAACTGCCAATCCAGGTCTTCCCTGAACCTTAAAGACGCATCCTGGAAACGGACCAGTTTCTAGGTAGCATCCTTCATGGGCCAGGCTGGCTTGAATCCAGTGGTAAAGTGAGCAAGCGACCCAAGTCTGAGCATACCCTGTCAACTTTGGTCGAACAAAGCAAACACAAGGAAATAATGGACGGAGCGCTGAAACTTTTCAGACACTCACCCCCAGTAACAGATATGGGTTGAATCCATCATCATTCTTTAGCCCACTTCACCACCTCAATTTAGTCCCAGCTATATGCAAATCAGTCGAGACCCTGTGCCTCATGGGAACAGTCCAGCCTGAAACACCAAGCCAGGTCTTCCCTGAACCAGAAACAAGCATCCTGGGACAGGTGCTGGGTAACACCCTTCATCAGCCAGGCTAGCTTGAATCCAGTGGCAAAGTGAGCAAGGGACGCAAGTCTGGGCATACCATTCCAACTTAGGGTGAACAAAGCAAACACAGGGAGATGATGGACGGAGCGATTACACTTTTCAGACACTCACCCCCAGTCACAGATCTGGGTTGACTCCATCATAATTCTTTAGTTCACTTCGCCACCTCAGTTTAGACCCAGCTATATGCAATTCAGTCTTGACCTTGTGCCTCATGGAAACGGTCCTGCCCAAACTGCCAAGCCAGGTCTTCCCTGAAGGCGAACGACCATCCCAATGCATGCGTCACATCGCAGGCGTTTACGTCGCGTGCTGTCACAATGCACGCGACGTTACGACGCGTGCGTTCACTACGCACGATGTTACATTGCGGGCGCCATTAGATCGCGGGAGCTTTTACAACGCAGGCGCCGGGACACGGACGGCGGGGAGACAATGCTGGAACCACAACGAGAGACAGTTAAGGATAGGGTTTAGGGTAGTTATGGGGAGTGTAGTGGAGGGGAGGGTTTTAGGGCTTAGGGTTAATAGTAGGATATGGTAGTGTTTTAGGCTTAAGGGTTAGGGCTCAGGGTTAGGAGTCGGATTTGGTAGTGTTTAGGCTTTAGGGTTAGGGCTTAGGGTTAGGAGTCGTATATGGTAGTGTTTAGACTTTAGGGTTAGGGCTTAGGGTTAGGAGTCGTATATGGTAGTGTTTTAGGCTTTAGCGTTAGGGCTTAGGGTTAGGAGTCGTATATGGTAGTGTTTTAGGCTTTAGGGTTAGGGCTTAGGGTTAAGAGTCGAATATGGGAGTGTTTTAGGCTTTGGAGTTAGGGCTTAGGGTTAGAAGTCGTATATGGTAGTGTTTTAGGTATTAGGGTTAATGTTAATGTATGCTACTGTTTTTACTGTTTACGTCTTAGGGTTGAGGGAAGTCTCAGGGCATTGTACTGTGTTTGGGTGGCCGTTAGGGAGAATTTTGCGGTGTGATAGAATGCGTGGTCTTTGTGTGCGTTGTAAAGGTCTTTTGCATGCATGTGAGGGCGCAGTGCGATGGTATGGTTTGCGTGGTGAATGCATGCGATGTAGCGGTGCGTGCGATGTTAGGAATGCGATGTAATGGTGTGCGTTGTGTTTGTTTCCGTTGCATCATCATACATCCTCCCTGAACCTTAAACAAGCATCCTGGAACCGGTTTCTGGGTAACAACCTTCATCATGCAGGCTAGCTTGAATTCAGTGGCCAAGTGAGCAAGGGACCCACGTCTGGGCATACCCTGCCAACTTAGAGCAATTAAAGAAAACACAAGGAGATGATGGATGGAGCGATGAAACTTTTTAAACGCTCACCCCCAGTCACAGATCTGGGTTCAATACATCATCATTCTTTAGCTCACTTTGCCACCTCAGCTTAGACCCAGCTAGATGCAAATCATTCTTAACCCTGTGCCTCATGGGAACAGTCCAGCCAGAACTGCCCAGCCAGGTATTCCCTGAACTGTAAACAAGCATCTGGGACCCTTTTCCGGGTAACACCCTTCATCAGCCTGGCTAGCTTGAATACAGTGGCCAAGTGAGCAAGGGACCCACATCTGGGCATACCCTGCCAAATTAGAGCGAACAAAGCAAACACAAGCAGATGATGGACTGAGCGCTGAAACTTTTCAGACACTCAACCCCAGTCACTGATCTGGGTTTACTCCATCATCGTTCTTTAGCTCACTTCGCCACCTCAGTTTAGACCCAGCTATATGCAAATCAGTCTTGACCCTGTGCCTCATGGCAACAGTCCAGCCCGATCTGCCAAGCCAGGTATTCCCTGTACCGGAAACAAGCCTTCTGGGACCGGTTTCTAGGTAACACCCATCATCAGTGAGGCTAGCTTGAATCCAGTGGCAAAGTGAGCAAGTGACCCACGTCTGGGCATACCCTGCCAAATTAGGGCAAACAAAGCAAACACAAGGAGATGATGGACGGATCGCTGAAACTTTTCTGACACTCACCCCCGTCACAGATCTAGGTTGAATCCATCATCATTCTTTAGCTCACTTCACCACCTCAGTTTAGACCCAGCTATATGCAAATCATTCTTAACCCTGTGCCTCATGGGAACAGTCCAGCCCGAACCGCCAAGCCAGGTGTTCCCAGAACCGGAAACAAGCATCCTGGGACCGGTTACTGGGTAACACCCTTCATCAGCCAGGCTAGCTTGAATCCAGTGGCAAAGTGAGCAAGGGATCAACGTCTGAGCATACACTGCCAACTTAAGGCGAACAAAGCAAACACAAGGAGATGATGAAAAGAGCGATGAAACATTTCAGACACTCACCCCCAGTCACAGATCCGGGTTGAATCCATCACCATTCTTTAGCTCACTTCGCCACCTCAGTTTAGACCAAGCTATATGCAAATCAGTCTTGACCCTGTGCGTTGTGGGAACAGTCCATCCCAAACTGCCTAACCAGGTCTTCCTTGAACTGGAAACAAGCATCCTGGGACCAGTTTCTGGGTAACACCCTTCATCAGCCAAGCTAGCTTGGATCCAGTGGTAAAGTGTGCAAGTGACCCACATCTGGGCATACCCTGCCAACTTAGGGCGAACAAAGCAAACACAAGGAGATGATGGAAAGAGCGCTGAAACTTTTCAGATACTCACCTCCAGTCACACATCTGGGTTGAATCCATCATCAATCTTTAGCTCAATTCGCCACCTCAGTTTAGACCCAGCTATATGCAAATCTGTCTCTACCCTGTTCCTCATGGGAACAGTCCAGCCCAAACTGCCAAGCCAGTCTTTCATGAACCGGAATAAAAGCATCCTGGGACCGGTTTCTGGGTAACACCCTTCATTGGACTTAAATAAAATTGCAAAAAGCAAAACATTGTCATTCATCACAACCCCACATCCAAACACACTTGTCATTGAGCCACAACTATAACCCTTACATACCATACACACACACTCTCAACATCCCAGAACAACAACACATGCACAGATGGAAAAAAACGCGAGTGATGAATTCGACCCTTGATGTCTGTGCTGTTAGTTGGGGTGTCACACTCTAGCTGGTCGACGTATGTTTCGATGGCATTTTTAAGTTAATAATCCATCTTCTTCAGGACCTGTTATTTTCTGATTTATAACGGGTGGATGAAGGGGGAACTGGTCTGTGAATTATTCAAAGAGAAATTTCTAAACATGTGTCCATGTTTGTATCGAACGATCTTTGACGGCTTTGTCTCCGCAAAACCTGATTTGGTCATTTGCAATCTTCCAATTCTCTGCTCTATGTGATGTTTATATATATGCTTTTAAGATCTTCCACTTTACCGATGCCCTTTGTGAAAGGAACCCCCGGAAGCGACTGCGAACATGATAGGCCTTATATGCTAGACAACTTGAAGCATTCTAGCTTACATACTGAGAATTAATTTAGCCTGACCCCACCTCAGAGAAAAGCCACGATAATATCCCCATAGACGGATCGAAACAGCTAAAGACTGTTGAGGAGATATCATCCCTTTAGACTTAGGACTACATTTCAACATTACATGGTGGCAAAGTGAGCAATGCACCCACATCTGGGCATACCCTGCCAACTTAGAGTGAACAAAGCAAACACAAGCAGATGATGGACTGAGCGCTGAAACTTTTCAGACACTCAACCCCAGTCACTGATCTGGGTTTACTCCATCATCATTCTTTAGCTCACTTCGCCACCTCAGTTTAGACCCAGCTATATGCAAATCAGTCTTGACCCTGTGCCTCATGGCAACAGTCCAGCCCGATCTGCCAAGCCAGGTATTCCCTGTACTGGAAACAAGCCTTCTGGGACCGGTTTCTAGGTAACACCCATCATCAGCCAGGCTGGCTTGAATCCAGTGGCAAAGTGAGCAAGTGAACCACGTCTGGGCATACCCTGCCAAATTAGGGCAAACAAAGCAAACACAAGGAGATGATGGACAGAGCGCTGAAACTTTTCAGACACTCACCCCCGTCACAGATCTAGGTTGAATCCATCATCATTCTTTAGCTCACTTCACCACCTCAGTTTAGACCCAGCTATATGCAAATCATTCTTAACCCTGTGCCTCATGGGAACAGTCCAGCCCGAACTGCCAAGCCAGGTCTTCCCAGAACCGGAAACAAGCATCCTGGGACCGGTTACTGGGTAACACCCTTCATCAGCCAGGCTAGCTTGAATCCAGTGGCAAAGTGGGCAAGGGACCAACGTCTGAGCATACACTGCCAACTTAAGGTGAACAAAGCAAACACAAGGAGATGATGAAAAGAGCGATGAAACTTTTCAGACACTCACCCCCAGTCACAGATCCGGGTTGAATCCATCACCATTCTTTAGCTCACTTCGCCACCTCAGTTTAGACCAAGCTATATGCAAATCAGTCTTGACCCTGTGCGTTGTGGGAACAGTCCATCCCAAACTGCCTAACCAGGTCTTCCCTGAACTGGAAACAAGCATCCTGGGACCAGTTTCTGGGTAACACCCTTCATCAGCCAAGCTAGCTTGGATCCAGTGGTAAAGTGAGCAAGTGACCCACATCTGGGCATACTCTGCCAACTTAGGGCGAACAAAGCAAACACAAGGAGATGATGGAAAGAGCGCTGAAACTTTTCAGACACTCACCTCCAGTCACACATCTGGGTTGAATCCATCATCAATCTTTAGCTCAATTCGCCACCTCAGTTTAGACCCAGCTATATGCAAATCTGTCTCTACCCTGTGCCTCATGGGAACAGTCGAGCCCAAACTGCCAAGCCAGTCTTTCCTGAATCGGATACAAGCATCCTGGGACCGGTTTCTGGGTAACACCCTTCATTGGACTTACATAAAATTGCAAAAAGCAAAACATTGTCATTCATCACAACCCCACATCCAAACACTCTTGTCATTGAGTCACAACTATAACCCTTACATACCATACACACACACTCTCAACATCCCAGAACAACAACACATGCACAGATGGAAAAAAAACACGAGTGATGAATTCAACCCTTGATGTCTGTGCTGTTAGTTGGGGTGTCACACTCTAGCTGGTGGACATACGTTTCAATGGCATTTTTAAGTTAATAATCCATCTTCTTCAGGACCTGTTATTTTCTGATTTATAACGGGTGGATGAAGGGGGAACTGGTCTGTGAATTATTCAAAGAGAAATTTCGAAACATGTGTCCATGTTTGTAACGAACGATCTTTGACGGCTTTGTCTCCGCAAAACCTAATTTGGTCATTTGCAATCTTCCAATTCTCTGCTCTATGTGATGTTTATATATATGCTTTTAAGATCCTCCACTTTACCGATGCCCTTTGTGAAAGGAACCCCCGGAAGCGACTGCGAACATGATAGGCCTTATATGCTAGACAACTTGAAGCATTCTAGCTTACATACTGAGAATTAATTTAGCCTGACCCCCCCCCTAGGAGAAACGCCACGATAATATACCCATAGACGGATCGAAACAGCTAAAGACTGTTCAGGAGATATCATCCCTTTAGACTTAGAACTACATTTCAACATTACATGGTGGCAAAGTGAGCAAGGCACCCACATCTGGGCATACCCTGCCAACTTAGGGTGAACAAAGCAAACACAAGGAGACGATGGACAGAGCACTGAAACTTTTCTGACTTTCACCCCCAGTCACAGATCAGGGTTGAATCCATCATCATTCTTTAGCTCACTTCGCCACCTCAGTTTAGACCGAACTATATGCAAATCAGTCTTAACCCTGTGCCTCATGGGAACAGTCCAGCCTGAACTGCCAAGCCAGGTCTTACCTGAACCAGAAACAAGCATCCTGGGACCGGTTTCTGGGAAGCACCCTTCATCAGCCAGGCTAGCTTGAATCCAGTGGCAAAGTGAGTAAGGGACCCACGTCTGAGTGTACACTGCCAACTTAGGGCGAACAACGCAAACACAAGGAGATGATGGACAGAGCGTTGACACTTTTCAGACACTCACCCGTAGTCACAGATCTGGGTTGAATCCATCATCATTCTTTAGCTCACTTTGCCACCTCAGTTTGGACCCAGCTTTATGCAAATCAGTCTTGATCCTGTTCCTCACAGGAACAGTCCAGCCTGAACTGCCAAGCCAGGTCTTCCCTGAACCAGAAACAAGCATCCTGGGACAGGATTCTGGGTAATACCCTTCATTAGCCAGGCTAGCTTGAATCCAATGGCAAAGTGAGCAAGAGACCCACGCCTGGGCATACCCTGCCAACTTATGGCAAACAAAGCAAACACAAGGTGATGATGGAAAGAGCGCTGAAACTTTTCAGACACTCACCTCCAGTCGCACATCTGGGTTGAATCCATCATCATTCTTTAGCTCACTTTGCCACCTCAGTTTAGACACAGCTATATGCAAATCAGTCTTGACTCTGTGCCTCAAGGGAACAGTTCATCCCAAGTAGCCAAGCCAGGTCTTCCCTGAACCAGAAACAAGCATCCTGGGACCAGTTTCTGGCTAACACCCTTCATCAGCCCGGCTAGCTTGAATCCAGTGGCAAAGTTTGCAAGGAACCCACGTCTGGGCATACCCTGCCAACTTAGGGCGAACAAAGCAAACATAAGGAGATGATGGATGGAGCGCTGAAACTTTTCTGACACTCACCCCCAATCACAGATCTGGGTTGAATCCATCATCATTCTTTAGCTCACTTCGCCACCTCAGTTTAGACCCAGCTGTATGCAAATCACGCTTGACCCTGAGACTGTTGGGGTTGAAGTCCCCAGGCAAAGAACAATGTGCAGGGTGCTTTGGATGAGATGAAGGGCTCCCGCGCTGCAGAAGCCCTGAGCTGCCATTATGCGCCTCCTGGCACAGGTGGAACACGTTGGTGCCTCCTGGTGCAGAGACTGTTGGGGGTTGAAGTCCCCAGGCAATTAACAAAGTGCGGAGTTCTTTGGACATGACGAAGGGATAGCAATATTTAAGTGGTGAGGGAAAGCTGACTGAAAAAGCAGAAGAAAGGAATCTACAGACAAACTATTTCAGACAGAGGCAGTTTGAGGTAAAATACATACACTAGAAATATAAAATAACTTAGTAAATAACTAAAATATGCACGGATAACAGGATTTTTTTAAATGGATGGATCAAATAGGATTTGGGAATAAATAAAATTAGGTAATAGGTTGAACATTTTCAAATTAAAGTACAGTAAAACTTAGGGAAATATATTAACAACAGGAGGACTTATCGTCCAAGGAATGTTCTTCCTGGGAGGCGTCTTCAGCTCCCTCACCAGCCCCGGATCCCGTCTTGCTCCTGGATGCTGATGTTTGACATAATTAAGACATAATTGAGACAAAAATAATTGTGGTAAATAAATAATCTCTCCTCAAAAATCTTTGTACAGAAAACAGCACTTGCAATAACAATGAACTTTCCTAAATTATTTCAACTAGTAGAAGCCTTGTATTCCAGACCCTCCAATTGATTCCAATTGATTCGACATTGCCTAAACCTACCTGGCCCACCTATTCCAAAGACTAAAGGAATAAATTGCAATGAATTATATTTGCTTCTAAGTTTCGATCTCATTCACAATCATTCCCAACCCCCTTTGATGGGCCAATTCACCAAGTCTGCATTTTGTCTTTAAACTCATAGATGAATGCATGCATACATTAAGGTGTCTATTCCGATCCTGGAAAAATCGGGTACGAATCGTCGGACGGAGCGTTTTCTCCGTCCGACCCGTACCCTTGAAAAACACCATACAAACCCGCAAGTACGATTCGTACAGAAACACCATTTCCGTAGGAATCGTACAAAACACCGACCAGCAAAAAATAACATACAAATCCGATCCGGGACACCGCGGACGTGACGTCCGGACGGAGTCAGACAGCGTTTCACGAACCAGCAAGTACGATTCGAGCCCACGTCACTCCGCACGGATAATATTTTACGGCAGCCAAAAACTGCCAGGAAATCAGGACGACGCGCAGAAGGAGCACCTGTACGTGTCGGACAGCCATGGACCCCAACCTACGTGTCATCCCGGTCCACCTGGTGTACAGGAACCGACGCCGACGCCGTAGAAGGTCAGAACAACACCCAGGGGCAAAGGGGGGGGCAGGGGCAGGAAACTTAACCCCCACCCAAGTCAAAATCCATACATGCCCTGTACATACCTGACCCCCAGGGCATGGTCACTTCGGGGGGCGGGGGCATCTCCACCAAGGCCTGCGTCCGCCACAACGGAAGTCGACATGGACGCGAACCGGAAACATAACAATTGTGGTACGCACCATACCCATGCCTTAAGAGCATGGGTACGGGTCGTACCACGCCCACCCCTATGTCACCCCAACAATGGCAGTACGGCCCATACCCACGTCCCAAAGGCATGGGTAGGAGCCGTACCGCCATTGTTGGGGTGACGTAGGGGTGGGCGTGGTACGACCCGTAACCATGCACTAAAGGCGTGGGTATGGGGCGTACCCCTACGTCACCCCAACAATGGCGGTACGGCCCGTACCCATGCCTTCGGGATGTGGGAACGGCCCGTACACGGGGGGGCTGGGGGTATGGCGTGTACATATGGGGTGCTGGGGGTACGGTGTGTGCCCCCACCCCCGTATGGACGGTGCATACCCCCACCTCCGTATGGATGGTGCGTACCCCCAGCCCCCGTATGTAAGCACCGTCCCCCAACACATACCCCCAGCTCCCCCGTATGTACGCACAGTACCCCCAGCCCCCGTATGTATGCGCCGTACACCCGGCCCCCCCGTATGTACGCACCGTACCCCCAGCCCCCCCATGGACGGTGCGTACTCCCACCCCACCTATGGACGGTGCGTACCCCCACCCCCCTATGGACGGTGCATACCCCCACCCCCCTATGGATGGTGCGTACCCCCACCCCGTAGGTATGGAGCGTACCCCCACCCCTGTAGGTACGCTGTGAACCGCCAGTGCTACACACCGGTGGTCCGCACCGTACATACGGGGGTGGGGGTACGCACCGTCCATAGGGGGGGTGGGTGGTATGCACCGTCCATAGGGGGTGGGGGTATGCTCCGTACCTACGGGGTTGGTGGTACGCTCCGTACCTACGGGGGGGTGGGGGTACGCTCCGTACCTACGGGGTGGGGTGGGGGTACGGCACGGACATGGGGGGGGTGCTGGGGTACGGCGCATATGTGGGAGGGTGTGCTGGGGGGTGTTCGGCGCGTATGCGGGCACATATTTGGACGTCTCCATAGTTGCTATGGGAGTCCGCACCGTACGGTGTTTTTTCCATACGGTTGTGCATTCGGACGGATGGGACGGATCGTACTTGCGCGTTCGGACTTAAGTTTCCCGATTCGTATGTAAAACTGTCCGGGGACGTGTCGGACACTTTTCCGACCCGAGGACGTGTCGGGGAATTTTCCCAATGCGATTCTTATGGATTTTTTCACATACAAATCGTACTTGCCAGTTTGTACAGGACATGTACGATTCGTACGTAAAAAAATCCAGATACGATTCGTATGGGGAATATTTTTAACAGATCGGAATCGGCACCTTAATTGGTTGGTTGCTTGTCACTGTACAAGCTACAAAAAGGTTATAGGAACTGAAGTGAGATGACAAGCACCACTAAATACTAATTACCATTACTTTAGTGACAGGAAAAAGGAAATGAGTCACTCTCTAGTCTGCACTACTTAACTTAAGTTCTTACATAATCAGCCAAAGTGAGCACAAAGTTGCAAAAAAGTAAAATCTGGTTGCGCTGACCACCTGTCTAGTAGGGGATACACTGCTTAGTGCTCCCTCGCCCTCCGCCGCTGGTGCTCTTGGAGCCCAGAGCCAGGCCTTCTGCCTGTTGCCAGGATTGGGGGAAGGTGGCGCTGCACTAAACAAAAACAGTGCATCCAACTCCACCTCTGAAAACAAGGTCCGGAGCTGCACCCCTTTCATGCACTGCCTTCCCCAAGGAAGGCGGCTCTTCTTTGCTGCCTTTGTAGGGGCAGGTGTCTCTGCCATGATGCTGGGGATGCAGAAAAGAAAATGTAGAATGTATAAAAGATCAATGGAGAAGAAATAAGGAAGTAAAAAAAATTAGGAAGCAAGTAATAGAGAAAAGCAGTACAAAACTCACTAAAAAATACACAAAAAGTAGAAATAAATTCAAAATATACACTTAAGAATACCGAGGTAAAGATAATAATAAAAAAGATTAGAAAAATAAGTTTTGGAAATTAAGGATTGAAAGGATTTAGGAAGGGTTGAAAAGTAGGCCCAGCACCATAGCAGAGAATAAAACAAGATGGCTGCGCCCATGTGCAACAGCGTGGTGCAATTCACACAATATTTTCCCCCAAACTCACAATCCGCTTTGCCGTACTGCGGAAAAATCACACAAATGTGTGGCACAAGCAACTCCGCCCCCACGCGGACCTCTGCATAGCACGTTGGAGTCTTTTTTCTGCTTTGTGGAGTTCAGCGTAGCACTGCTACACAAACTCCGCCCAGGCTTAAGCACACATTATACAAATAGGCAGCCTTAGGTGTATAGTCATGAGAAATGTTGTTTAATGATGTGTGGGGTGCAAGTGATAAAGTATCTGAAGGAAAATTGTCGGCAGCTAAATTGGATTTAAGAGTAGACAAACTAAATTATATTAATGTAAAAATGAACTTGGAAGATGGTATTGTTTTTGCAATTGGAAAAAAGGAACAACATAATTATGTTGTAAAAACTGATTAATAAACATAACACCTTTGTCTTTCCAGTGTTTAGAATGCCTGATAAGGTTGCAATACCAAATAGAGGAAGCAAGGAAACATCGATGTAAATTAAAAACTGTAGAAAATATTGTATGTAATTATTGTTGGGCGTATTTTAGCACAGGGTTATGTGATATAAAGGTACAGTTAGACATATAAATTATATAAATAAATGAGAAATCCTTCAATAAAGAATGTTCAAATACAATCCATCGCAGTATTAGAGAATCAAGAAAATCATGAGTGAACGCAAAAAATTGTCAAATTAAAGATGCTGAGTAATACAACTTAAAATCAGGAAAGCAGCCACTGCCTTCATTCTAAAGACGTTTGAGTTTAGCCAAAGCAATATGGGGATCCTTATTTTTCCAAAGAAATTTGGTACAAATGTAATTAATTTGAGGAAAAATAGGAAATGGGAATCATAAAAGGTAGCATAGATAATGTATAAAAGCACATTTGGTACAATCACCATCTTAATGGTGTCCAATTTACCCCACCATGGTAGGTGGAGCGGAGACCGTGACGACATTAATTTCTGAAGTGTGTTTCAAAATGCTACAAATGTAATTGATTGTGTTCAAAATGGAAGAAGAGAACCAAATCTCAAGATTTTGTATGTAGTAGCGCACCAGGTAAACTTAGTATTAGCAAACAGGTACTGATAACATGAAGAATTCAATGGCAGTATTTCAGTTTTGGAAAAATATAATTTGTATCCAGAAATACTGAAATACAATTGAATTTCATGCAAAAAAGGAGTTAAAGAGGAGTGGGTATTAGACATATAAATTAAAATCTCATCAGCATAAGTCGGTAACTTGATTTCAGTGGAATTATGTTTAAAAGTTGATATAAATGTTTTACAGTGAATGCTCTTGAGGCTCTAAATACAGAATAAAATGCAAAGGAGACAGAGGTCAACCTTGTTGCGTACCTCTATGTAACTTAAAATACTGGGAAAAATGAACATTAACAAAAACACGGGTATCTAAATATAATAAATAGAATTAGGGCCAAAACCATACAAACGGAGAGTAGTAAACATAAATTGCCAGTTAATACGGTCAAAAGCATTTTCGGCATCAAGAGAACGGTATTTTTTACCAAATGCAAGAACATTTGAAAACATTCTAGCATTGTCTGCAGCAAGTCTGCCCTTACCAAAATAAGACTGATCAGATTCTACAAGTAAAGCAACAATGTTTTCAAGGCAGGACGCCAAAATATTGTCAAAGATTTTACAATCATAATTCATTAATAATATAGGACACTAATTTTTACGAAAGGTACGGTCTTTGTCGGGTTTGGGAATAAGGACAATTAATGCCTCTAGAAAGGATTGTTGGCCTTAGAATCTAAAAGAAAAGAATTAAAAAGTTCAAGTAATTTTGGGGTAAAAACTGAAGAAACAGAAGAGAAAAGTTCAATAGAAATGCCATATGGACTAGGAGCTTTTGCTTTTTTTAAGGATTTGATGACATCTGTATCTCCTGAACAGTTATTTCAGCTTCTAATAAGTTAAATTTGTCAATCATAGGACGAGGTTTAGGGAGACCATCGGAAAAAGTATGTAATTATGTTCTACAGCATTAGGGTCATCTGAATGCAATGTTTAATAATATTCTTGTAAAGTGTTAGAAATGTCAGTATCCGAGGATGCACTTTTATTGGTGTATTAATATTGAATTATTTTTAGTGTTATGTATTTTAGTATGCATTCTATATGTATGTTAAAACATTTTTTAATGTATTTTCATATCTTTTAAATGAAATGTTTCGAAATTAGTAAATTTGTTGAAGTAAATTTTGCGTTTTAGCATGAGAGCGGGTTGTGAGGTTTATAGAGGAATAGGGTGGGAAGTAATTTAATTAAAATACATTAATTAATATGTTTTTATTAATTGGTATTGATTATTAATTAATTGTCAATTCATTATTAAGTGCTAATTAATTTTTACTAATTAGTTAATTATATTAATTAGAACTAATGGATTAATAATTTTTATGTAGTGTTATTGTTAATTAATCTACTGCTAATTAATAATTACTTAAAGATTAATTATTAATTGGTAATTAATATTTATTAATTAGTTACTTTATAATTATATTAATTATAATTTATGCATTATTAATTGTTATTAATTGATTAATTGATAGTTAAATTAATTTTGTTGTTTTGTATGTGTAGTGTGTTGTGTGTAGAGGGGAAATAGTGTGGGATGTAATTTAATGTTATTTAATTAAATATTAATTTTAATTTATTGGTATTTATTAATAGTTCTTTTGTAAATTAATTATTAATGTGTTATTTTTTTTATAAAAAATTATTCAATTGATAAGTATGTTAATTTAACCCTTACGCTATCCAATGCTTTTCATTCTGTTGCCCTCTCTGGGGTAGGCATAATAATGTTTCCCCTGACACAATCCAACGCTTTCCCTAATGTTGCAATATGTGGAGTAAATATATATATTAATTTATATTATGTATATGTATTAGTTATTATTTTTTAAATATGTTTTAATATGTATATCTATAATTTTTTTAATTATATGTATTATTTACTTATTTTTATATTATTAATAATACATTTTAAAAAACGATATTTTTAACAATCGAAATTTTTGACAACAATATTTTTTTTCCAATATTTTTGTACTTACCTTTATGTAGCTAGGACTTCGATATTTTTGACTTCGATATTTTTTTGGGGATATTTTTGTAGGTCGATTTTCTGTCTGTCGATATTTTGTCAGCCATTCCCAATTATTAGGAACACATGTGTCTAGAGTTTGGTTAAATTTAGAAAACTCATTAATAAAGGTAGTGGCTTCTGAAAGGAAAGTATTATCCGGTAAAAGAAAATTATTACATTTCTAATAGCCAGTTTTAGAATTATTTAGAGATAAATCAAAGGATGAGAAAATAGGTGCCTGGTCTGAGATAAAAATGGAGCCAATTTTTGAGGACCTTATGGAAGGAAGTAAAGTTTTAATAACCAGAAAGAATATGGTTTATTCTAGAGATGGTGTGATGCACATTGGAAAAAAATGGAAGTTCATGAGTCTCAGGGTTTTATGTTTTCCAAACATCAATTAATAGACAAATAGCAATGACAGATAGCAATGTTTTATGGGATTTGTCAGGGTTAAATGTACATTTGGCCTTCCTATCAGTACAAGGATCTAAGGGCACATGCATTAAGCATTTTACCTGTCGCAAATGGTCCGATTCCGCGAATCAGCCCGTTTGCGACCAGTAAAATGCTATTTGCGATGCATCAAGCCCAAACGCATTCGATTCCCTAATTGCAATGCATTATGGATTTGCAAACTGCGTTTTCGCAATTTGGAATCGTAAATTACCATCAACTTAAAATTGATGGTAAGTTGCTCTCCCTTTAAAAAATGCTGAAAAATGCATTTTTCAAAGTGCAATGTGGTGCATACACAGGTCCTTAGGGCATGTGTGTGCACCACATGTGTATACTTACCTTTGTTGGGGGTGCATTAGGGTGGGCTTTTGGCCCTCTTGCACCCTTGAAATATTTGGGAATCGGAAATTGTGAATGCTGTCCCATTCATTCCTATGGGCCTGAAGACCAATAGGAATGAATGGGAAGTCATTCCTTAATTGCGAATCGCAATTTGCAATTCGTAATTAAGGAATGTGCGGGAATCACAAATATTTTAGCAAAACCTACATGCATAAGGAATAGTGATTCCTTAACCGGTATTAAGGAATTGCTATTCCTTAGCTTAATGCATTTGGCCCCTAACCTTAGCTTAATGCATGTGGCCCCTAACCATTAATTGAAGTTCCTTGAAACAATAATATTAGATTTATAAAAGGAAACCAATGTTATCTTTGTATTTTTCTAAAACTCTGGGTCAGGTTTAACAGGACCATAAATATTAAAAAAAGAAATCTGTCTATTGCAACCGTAGCCAATACCCATCATCCATCATTATCACATTGAGGCAATATAATTTGTGCACGCAATGACTTATCAAAAAGAATTGCAATACAAACTTTACGAATATTTGCCAGAGAATAAACCACTTGACCAACCCATTGCCATTTTAATTTAAGCGATTCAACATCATTACAGTGAGATTCCTATAAAAAGGTAACATGTGAAAAGAATCTGAACATTTGAGAGAGTACCATTTGTCCTTTGACAGGGTTTCCCAGACCACAAACATTCCACAAGACAATTTTAAACATATTGGGGATAGTGATGAGGGAGACAGGAACACAGATGCCAAGCTGCAGAGATGCTGAAGGGAATAAAAAGACACAATATATAAAAAATTATACAACATGTCTGCAATGCTAAAATGAAAACAATACCAAGGGGTCGATTCCGATCCTGGTTTTTTTTTTCCGTACGACTCGTATCCGTAACTTTTCCCGTACGAATCGTACAAGTCCCGTCCCATCTGTGAAGTACGATTCATAAGGGAAAAATACATAAGGATCGTCCCGATCCATACGAATTGGATTGGGAAAAGTTGTGCGAGATGGACCCGGACACTTTTCCGTACGAATCCTAAAAATACAGTCCGACAGTACAAGTGCGATCCGGACCGGCTTTCTGATTTAGGATTCGTACGGAAAACGTCCCGTACACGGGGAATGACTTTACCCGTTACGACGCAAAATTGTACGACTCGTATCCCGGAAAAAGTTGTTCCCGGGGTGTGAGTCGTACAGGGGTACGAGTCGAACAGGCCCCCCCCATGCATGCACCTTACAACAACATCGCGTATGTACGGTGCGTACCCCAACATCGCGTATGTACGCACCTTACAAAAACATCGCGTATGTACGCACCTTGCAACAACATCGCGCATGTACGGTGCTATGCCAACATCGCGTATGTACGCACCTTACAACAACATCGCGCATGTACGGTGCGTACACCAACATCGCGTATTTACGGTGCGTCCACCAACATCGCGTATGTACGCATCTTACAACAACATCGCATATGTACGGTGTGTACCCCAACATCACGTATGTACGGTGCGTACGCCAAAATCGCGTATGTATGCACCTTACAACAACATCACGTATGCACGGTGCGTACCCCAACATCACGTATGTACGCACCTCACAACAACATCGCGTATGTACGCACCGTACATAGGAAATGTAAAACAGCACAAGGAGGGTCTATTCGACTCGCACAACACCACAAAACACGTCTACAGTGCAAAAAACATGGAAATGACTGACCTGGCCACATCCAAACAGGCAAACAGTGGGGCAAACTCACAACCACCCATTATAACACACCCACCAAAAATTCAAACTGAGGCCCACCCACATATGGACCAATAAAAAGGGCCCACACACACAAACCATGAGCCTTTGCAACAGACTCACTGCAGCTAGAGAGCACACACCAACATCTGCACCCATCCACCTTAACCTATACACCTTCACACAACCTCCTTCACACATACCCCCTCTTCACATTCAGACCCACAACTTCACATTCAGATCCACACACCCACAACCATTCACACCCTCACCCCACACCATGCCCACAGACAAGAATCCAAAGTTCACAAGGGAGGAGCTGGAGATCCTTGTCAATGAAGTCATCAGAGTCAAGCCACAGCTGTTTGGAACATTGGTCAGACAGACCAGCATAGCCGAAAAATCACAGCTGTGGCAGAGGTTCGTCGATAGGGTGAATGCTGTTGCACCCATCAGAAGGACCAGGACTGAATGCCAAGCCAGGCGGTACGATCTGCAGAGGGCAGTCAAGCGAAAAATGAATGACGACAACGCCCAGAGGAACATCACTGGAGGTGGTGGGCCCCGCAGACCAGTACATTTCCATCCCTGGGAGGAGAAGGTGATGGCCCTGCTTCCGCTGGTGGAAGTACATGGACTGCAAGGAGTTCCAGAGCCTGGTGAGTACACAAACAACTTATGTAACATGGGGTAATGGCATCCACACCCCAACTACACAAAATGCACGCAACTACCTCCAAACACTCATTGGCCAGAACCATAGTCAAAAACAACACTAATGCCACTAACATGTGTATGCCCCATTGAGAAAGCAAGGCCATGCTATGTCCCATGCTACGCGAAGCACGAACCCAAGAATGGATGTCCGGTATGCTGGGAGGGTGGGTGTCAGAAAACACATTGTTGAACTCCAAATCAGACATAATTGCCCTCATCCCATATGGCCCAGGTACATACCCATGCACCATGCCCAATGCACAGGGACTGTGAAAGTACTGACAAGATAGCTGACACTGGGCCCTGGTGTAGGCAGCACAAGTCCCTCCTGTGACCAGTGCAAACACAAACACCAAGACAACAAGGTCAGATATCTAGGACAGGAATTCAAACTCACTGTCATGGCAGCATGCTCCATGGGGGAACAGCTACATCACCTGGGAGCCCCAGTGCCAAATCACACTACACCCACCATCAGGCCCTGTCATACACACACCTTACACAAGCAGACACCCCCGGGACAGGCAATGGATTTACCCACTGTCACAATGGACATGTAACACAACAAGACCAATACATAGCCGAAGAAGCATCCAAGCCAAAAATCAACAAGTCAAAGACTCAGGAACACATATCAATCTGTCCCCCGCAACATACCCATCCACAAGTGAACATTGAGGAGAATGCTAGGCACATACAACTACCTGGAGGAATGTGTATGAAACATGGATGTTGCATGAAACAGCATTAACATTGTCTGTCTCTCACACACAGGGCAACGTGATGAATCTCCCCCCAACAATGGGGGTGAAGAATCACAGTCCCAGGCTCAGGAGGAACCTGATCCCACTGGCAGTGATGCCTCTCAACACTCTGCGGATTACCCCGACCGACCTGGACCCTCTGCTGTCCAAGCCCCTGCAGCACCTGGTTCAGGAACATCTGTGCCAACCACCACCCCCATTCCTGCCACATCCCAGGAGACACAGAGGAGCCCTGCCTGCAGTGAACAACTGAGCCAGTCTGACTAGGAGGGACAAGGTTCTCCGGGCAACCAGGAGGAGGCAGACAACACCACGACTGCCATCCCTCAGGGGTCCCGTAGACCCGATGTGCCCACAATGGCAGGCTAGGCACGTGTGGGCAGGGGTGGTGGGAGTAGAGGCAGGCGGAGGCGAGAACCTGACCAGCCAGCTGAAGAGACCAGTATGTCACACATACACAACATCATGGAGACATACCGGCGTGACACCAGGGAGATCAGCCAGGTAGTTGGGACACTCACAGAGATAAAGGGGACCATCACAGAGATGAAGAACCAGCAGGCCGATCAACATGCCAGTCAACAAGAACACCAAGGACGGATGGAGGCAAGACTGGGTAAGTTCCTGGCGGTGCAAAGGGACATAAGCCATTCAGTCGGATCGCAGACAACATGGGCAACCCTCCCTGTGACACCAGGCGAAGACCACCACCAGCCACAGGGAGGGAGGAGGAGGGGGATTTGTCCAACGGAGCGTCCCAAGCATCGTAAAGGCCTGCATCTGAGGGTCCCCCGAGGAAGGTGGGTCACCTGGCCTGGCACCTGGCCTTCATGTGCAACAGCATCACATCATTGACTGACATTCTCTGCCTCATGGACTTGCTGGTCACAGTCTGACCAATGATGCCAAACACTGTGGTCTGGACTCTGCTGCTTTCAAATGCCAAGGATCCCATCTCCCCATCTCCCCCTTGGAACTTTGGATTCTATGGTCCCTGTATTGCACTTTTTTCTTGCACATATCACGCCCCAGACCTATAATAAAAAAATAAAAATAAAAATTGATGTTGCAATCATTTCGCATGAGTCCACAACATAAGTGTGGGGATATGTCAAAGTAAGTGTGGAACTAACTCCAGCCATCCATACACTGGAATCTGAGTCCGGTCGAGGACACACATGGGTCACAATGATTCATCAAATACAGACATGGAGCCCAATACTCACCCTTGATGGCCTCAAGCTGCTGAGGGGGGGCTTGCAATACTGCTCAGACAGACCAATTTAGAAGAGTATCAGGAAGGCGTAGAGGTCATGGGTCATGTGGAGGTGCCCGGGGAGGAAGTCCCAGGTCTGTTTGGCGAGGTGGGAGAACTATCTCCTGCATGCAGTTGTTCTGTGGATGTGATGAATGGTGGCCAGGGCAAGGTTGTCTGCACGGAGTTGGGCCAACGGGGTGTTGGATGACAGACGTCCAAGGTCGGTTTTGGGTCTGGGGTTGCGGACTGCCTCCTGAGTGTGGGTTTGGAGATGTGTGGGTTGCAGAATCAGGGCACTCGGTGGGGCGGTGCCACAGGTGAGGCTGCAGCAGGCGGGAGGGGTGAAAAACTAGGCAAAAAGTAGCACACAAAGACAAGGAGGTCAGAAAGGCACAGTGCAACAGGTGTATGTATAGGAAGGAGTGTCAGGTTACTCATGGGTCACTCCAAGAAAATGTATGAAGAATCAACAAAAATGACGGCCACAGGATCAGGCAACAAAATGCGGAGCTGCGCACAGGAGACACACCGTCAGCAGGCGTTGACGTCCCGTTGTGGGGAGCAACCTGCACAAATACATACACAACCAGGTACTTCATGCACAATAGAGATTATTAGCCATGAAGAACTGCATGCATGTTGCCGAAGTACACATACACTCATATGCTCAATCTTTGAAAATCATGCCATAGATGACGCATGCAAACTGACACGAGATCTGCAGTGACAGAGATGAGGCACTTTGGATTGTGCTGAACACCTTTATTGCACAAACTCACACAAAGGGAAATGCATCCATACAAACAGACTCACAGGTCAGTTGACAGAACATGTGGGACATACGCTGGACCCCCCTTCAAACCACGGATGTTGTAAATCCCAATGAACTGGCACTCAAGTTAAGGGGATGAGCCAAACACATCCTGCTGCACACGGAGAGGCTGCAATTCACCATAGAGCCTGTTGTTGTGATGTCCCACACTATGTCCACCCCTAGCATCCGCAATGTTTCAGAGGCAAGGTTTACGCACATTGATGCCTTCATCAGATTCCACACTCCACTACAGATGACTGTCAAGAAGGGTGACTATCATGTCATGGGAGTGATGCTACATGTTATATGCTCCATGATAAGAAGACATGTATGCATGGTACCACAACATGCACAGAAGCAGTCCCCACACATTCCCAACCAGTACCACCACCAAAAAGCCTTGCTGCAATCCTTACCCAAACTGACATTTCCACATGTCCATGCATGGAACGCTGATTCAGCACACGTTGCAATCCTCATGAGGAATAGCAGGAGGACAAAGATTACACGAGCAGACAACAGGCACAAAAACCTGGGAATGACAGACACACAAGAAGTCACCTAAAACAAATCTCGCCGCACACATGGTCAGTTACGAAACATGAACAATGTTGGACACATGCAAATTTCAAAGAAAGTCTCTCTGCAAAACTGTGTGGCATGACATCATCACTTGAGTGACACATCAGTACACACATCAAAGTCACTTTGCATTCAGTCAGCTGGACACACACATTGCAACACATGCCACTCAATGCTACAAGCTTGCACACTCATTCCCAGTGACTCACCATTATGAGAAGAAGTTGCGTATGAGCTGACTCCGGATATCATCCTCCTCCTCCTCATCACTTGCCTCGTGACCAAGCCCTGGATCCTCCACGGGTGGATGTTGCTGCTCATCAAGATCATGGATGAGTAGCACTGCCTTCTCAACGGCCATGTTGTGCAGCATGCAGCACACAATGAAGATTTTGCACACCTTCCCCGGTGTATATGGGAGGGACCCGCCTGTCTTGTCAAGGCACCGGAATCGGCTCTTCAGGAGGCCAAACACTCGCCTGGTCTGCCCGTGTGCATTGTTGTACCGGTGATCTGCAGCTGTTCTTGGGTTGCAGAGAGGTGTCATTAGCCATGGCATGTTGGGAAATCAGCATGTTAGCAAGACACACCACAAGGGCATTTATTGAGTGGTAATGTTTACGGTTGCGATAGGCTTGCTCCTGTGCCTGTGGTGGTACCAAAGCCACATGTGTACCATCGATGGACCCAATGACATGGGGCATCCCTCCCAGGGCATAGAAATCACCCTTGACATCTGTCAACTCCTCAGGAGTAAGAAATTTGATGAATTCATCAAGGTGCTCCAACATGGCTGCCAAAACATCACGCAGGACATGGCTGAACATTGTCTGTGACATCCCATCAACATCAGCTATGGTCAATTGAAACGTACCTGTGGCAAAAAAATGTAGGGCTGCCATCACCTTAATCTTGGGGGTCAGCGCAGTAGGATACCTGTGTCGCGATTGGAGGTGTGGTGCCAGCTTGTCGGTCAAGTCCTCAATCAACTGTCGAGTGACTCTGTAACGTCGGATGCAGGCACGTTCCCTCATGGCAGCCAAGTCTGGCATTGGTCTTGGGACAGGCGGTGCCCTGCAGGACATTGTTAGGAATAATGAGGAATGAGAGTCTGCCCACATTCATGTCAATGAACATAGCACATGCTAAACTGCTACTAAACATCAGGTAACTATGGAGTCTGGTGTGTGCAATACATCCAGGACACATATGCCAGCTTGCTGGCACTCCTACGAAAAGCCAGATACACCTG
Source organism: Triturus cristatus (assembly GCF_964204655.1). Lineage (NCBI taxonomy): Eukaryota > Metazoa > Chordata > Amphibia > Caudata > Salamandridae > Triturus > Triturus cristatus. Next base: position 542,519,641 of record NC_140583.1, read on the forward strand.
TTGATTGTCAAGTCTACATGACATGCCCTGAAATGAGCTGGGGGCAAGTCTGAGTGAACAGCCAGAGATTTCACCGGAGTGACACACATCCACATAGCTGCATTGGAAGGATGTCATCTCATCCAGACAGTTGACTGCAAGGCACACGCACTGGTCACATGGAATGTCAAATGTACATATGAAACACATTGCGATGAAGGGGTAAACGTGACAACAAAAAAACACAGCCATTGAGACGACGCAGACATGTATGCCTGGGAAAATATGATGTCCGATGCACACAGACCCTACAGCTGTGGAATCCACATGTGGCATGGTGTGCGTAGATGTGTGCCATGCCCATCTCCACACAGACCCATGTTGGATGCACCAACAGAAGATGCAGTTGATGGAACACTAATAGCAAGCTCATGGGAACACATGACCCACACCTGACATAGTCACATATGGGCACGCTGATCGTGACATGTCAGTTGATAGACTGTCCCTGACCCTGGCATCAGGAGACAGGTGCGGGTGGTGATGACTGTGCCATCCCACTGCTGCTGTGCATGACACAGTTGGACTACAGACACACATGTGGCAAGTGTCAAGGTGATGTGTGCCACATAGTGCCCCATCACACATGACATGTGTACACAAGTCATCACAAATCAATTGTGCAACTAGATGAGATGACCGGTGCAATACCACTGGCTGACACACCTAGGGCCTGCACATGAAAGTATGCAATGACAAGTACTTGATGGACATCCTTGTGCGACTCATAGCCCTCCATTCCTGGCGTGTGTACGCCTCGTATCACTATTGTATTGGTGCCGTTGGGGTACGAGTGAAACCCACCGTACCCCCGCATTCATTGCGTGTTTACGGTCCGTATCACTGTTCTACTGGTGCCGTACGGGTACGTGTGAAATGCACCGTACCCACGCATTCATTGTGTGTGTACGGTCCATATGATGAATACAGGCCCCAGCTAGGCCCACAGGACACAAGGGTTCGCTCTCCTGTAATGGAATCTATAAGGAAGTTGGCACGGAAACTGCAAAGTACAAAGACAGCATTTATTAACCCTTAAGGGTGGTCCTACAATCCACACAACACTCTTCAGTATTGCATAGAGTAGCACAAAGAACTTACGTACATGGTCCCCTTTTATACACAATAGAGGGGCTCATAAGTGGGTGGATACAACATGAGGCCGAAGAACATTACCATTTATGGTCATTTTCGATACTGAATCAATATGTGGGCGGAGCTAACACACTCCTTGAGCCCGCGAAAACATGGTCAAGCAAGGCTAACTGATAACAGATGTGGTCAAGTCTGGGCATGCGCCAGATGGACAAAGGAGCTATTTATAGACTGTTACTAGGCAGATTACAAGAGCAACTAACACAGAGGTTGGACTCTTCTCGTGGGGAACACGTGGAAGCATGAAAATACAAAATGGAGTCCGAACTTCGGTCAACATAACGGAGAAAACATGATCTAAAGGTGAGGGAATTAGTGTCTTTAGTAAATGCTTAATCACATCGTTGTTTCAATTTACAACAGACGACCCTTTCAGCATTTACTGAAGACATCCGGTTTGTTAGGATAATCATCATATATGTCAATTGTCATCATTTCTTCAACTTCTTTAGCTAAACGTTTCTGGTGAGCAACATCGGCAATAGCTTTCTTATCAGGGATACAGAATGATACGCATAAGGAGCAGAGCAAGGGACCACATTGAACACAGATACAGCACGAAAACAGAACTGCTACAATAATGCAGAGACCAGTTAGAACCTTCCATCCCCAGGCAGTAATTAACGCCCAAAACCATCCAGAAAAGGACCAAGTGCCGTTTTCTGTATGGATCTCAGCTGCAATTTTATGCAGTTTATTGATGGCATTATAAACTGATGGCGCATGATCAGGGATAAACACACAACAGCTACTTCCAATAATTTTACATGCTCCTCCTCTGTCAGCTAGCATAACGTCTAATACCATACGATTCTGCAATGCAACAATTCTAGTAATTTGCAATTCCTCCGTAAGATTCCCAAGAGCAGCAGCAGTCTGATTTGTCACAGCCTCTACCACTCTTGTTAATCTTCGGATCTTTCTACTGTTCAGAGCAGCTCCAACAAAGAAAAACAGTCCTAAGTTAAAATCAATATACTGTTGCAGACTGGTATCAGTCTGATCTACATCATCAATTGATAAAGTACGTTTATACCTATTTACAGTCACATTATTCAATAATTTCAGATCCTTATGATAAGATGCGGGTGCTAGGAATACAGGAGGTAATAGGAATGATACATAGCATACCCCAGACCACCCAGCCGGCAGACGGTAATAACCTTTATTTCCACACACAAAGTACGTATTATGGGAGGCTAAAAAGGTACTATTGTTCAACCCATCAATGTTCAGAACAGTAATACAATCACTAACACCAACAGGAATAAAACCCACACTCTGGACACACAGATCCGCTTGAGCTTGCGCTACTTGAATCACAAATTTGTCCTTTCCCACAGTGTCTCTTGTGTTCGTGAAGATGTAGGGAATGGATTCATTGTCCGGTCGGTACTCTTCCCACTCCCAAATTGTCCCATTCGCTTGTGGATACTCATTTTTATCTTGATGGCATTCTTTATTGAGTCTGAAGAGCAATCGTCCCACTGTCGGTTTCCGAGTGGCAAAAAGCAAAGTATACCATGCTCTACAAGAGCCATTATGAGAGAAAGGAAGTGGTATAAATGGCGTTCCTCCTTTCTTCTGATGAGCTGGCATCATCCCACATATCCAACAGTTCGTAGCGTTCGTAGCAACGTGGGTATGATGCAGCATCTGGATGAAAGTGTTGTTCAAGTAAGACTGTCGATGCTTCAACTCTTGATACGGTAATGTATAAAAGTAGTGCTCCTCAGGCACCGGAGTTGTCAACACCAGAATTTTCCGAGCGGGAGTTACATCCTCCACGAACCATGTGGTTATCCCAACAATGGCTACTGTCAACATGAACCCTAATGCACAAAGGATTTTCTTTTTCTCCATGTCAAAGTAAAAACCCAATATCTTCCTGAAACTAAAAGTCTGTCAGAACTCTTCCCCTTGGGCAGCGGTCGATTTCTTCACCAGCGGGCCAAGACGGGTGTCGCTACACTAATGCAGGGCTGATCCCCCCCCCTTGCCTCATCAGCTCTCCGTTTCACTAACCCAAGGGCCGTTCTGACAGTATGTCCCGGTACTGGAGAACTCACTTCCTTGGTCGAAGATGATATCGCCTTCCTCCAGGAATCGCGTGGTCCGGAAAGAGCTCCTCAATGGCGTTTGGCTCCGCAGCACGGCCTGTCTCTGCAGCCAGGATTTCTCGTTGATCGGTCAGCACGGCAGGTTCCACCAATCCGGGCGGCACCTTCCTACAGTGCAGGGAATGGATCCAATTCTTTCTGTTGGAGACTCGCACAGCCGTCCTCGTTGCGAGGAGGACCTGCTCAGGACCCACCCATCTCGGTTCCAAGCTGTTTGTTCTGTCAAAGATTTTTACCATCACGTGGTCACCAGGTCGGAGACCATGTCCTTCACCGGTGGACCGATCAGGGAGCGCCTCTCGGACCTGTTGATGAATAGAAACCAAGTTATCCGTTAACTGTGCCAGATAATCGTTCATCATTACACAAGGTACATCATACACAGCTTTAGGTTTTGGTGGACCCCAAATATTCATTGGGCGTCCAAAGACAATCTCGTACGGTGTAAGGCCAGTTCGAGAGTGTGGTACCGATCTAATTGACAATAACGCCAGTGGTAGAGCATCTGGCCAAGTCAAAGACGTCGAAGCTTGAATTTTAGCGATCTTGAGCTTCAGTGTACCATTATACTTCTCGACTAGTCCCGCAGACTGAGGGTGGAATACCGCGTGAAACTTCTGGGTGATGCCCAGGCCCTTCAAGACATACTTTATAACATCCGCTACAAAGTGAGGCCCATTATCACTCCACAGAAGTCTACAAACGCCATATCGAGGGAAGAACTCTTTCAGCAGCAGCTTTGCAGTAGTCATTGCAGTATTGTCTTTCGTAGGGTACGCTTCAACCCATTTACTGAAGGCGCAAACCACTACTAGAACATACTTCAAATTGTTACAGCGCTCAAGCTGGATGTAATCCATCTGCAAAACCTCGAAGGGTGCAGTGGGTGTCACGAATCCTCCTGCTGGAGTTCGAGTACCCTTTCCTGGGTTATACCTCAAGCAGATCATACAAGTCTGCACCACCCTCTTTGCCGTGCTAGCAATCTCTGGATGCTCCCAGACTTGGGTAAGCAATTTTACAATTGCGGAAGCTCCAACATGTGCTAGCCCATGTGCCATCTGAACCATAGGCTGTACAAAAGCCGTGGGTAATTTCCATCTATCCATCTGCTTATTTCTCCAGCAGCCCTCATCGTCCAGCTCTCCCTCACTAGCCCATTGTTCCCGCTCTTTGTCAGAAGCGGTCCTTTGCATTTCCCGCACTTCCTCCTTCGCATCATGCCATCTTTCCACCTGTGACTTTACTACATACATGGCAGTAGCACCGGGCTGCATCGCAGTCTCCCGTGCTACTCGATCTGCTAACGCATTCCCTTCTCCAACTTTGTCAACTACTTTCCTATGGGCGCTACACTTAACGATGGCAATTTTCTTTGGGTATGTCAATGCAGTTAAAAGATTGTGAACTAACTCTCCATGCATTATCTGTACTCCATGTGACGTTAAAAACCCTCTCTCCTTCCAGAGTAGGCCGAAGTCATGCGCTACTCCGAAGGCATAGCGGCTATCTGTATAAACATTCACACATAATCCTGTACTGAGCTCACATGCTCGTGTTAATGCTATCAGTTCCGCTGCTTGAGCTGATTTCTGTGGTATGCGTGCAGTCTCCACTATCGTTTGCAACGTGGTAATTGCATACGCTGCTGAAGTCGTACCATCTGGTAGCTTCAGACATGATCCGTCCACCCACAGTTCTCCATCTACATCTGGAAAGGGCGTATCCTGGAGATCAATACGACCCTTTGTTTGTTCCTCAGTCACGAGAATACAATCATGTACTCTCCGCGCCTCGGGCTGGGTTTCGGGGTATGACAACAATGTTGCCGGGTTTAACGTTACGCACCTTTTCAACGTAATATGAGGAGCCAAAAGCGTCAACTCATATCCCGTTAAACGGGCACTGGTCAAATGCTGCGTCTTTGTTTGATTAAGCAGGGCATCGACAGCATGGGGGACTAATACCAACAACTTATGAGATCACACAATTCCCTCACTTTGGCGTATTGACACAGCTGTCGCCGCAACCGAGCGAAAACACCCTGGTAATGCTCGGGCGACAGGATCAAGTACAGCCGAAAAATATGCACAAGGGCGCTGCTTATCGCCGTGCATCTGCACTAAAACTGACAATGCACATCCATCTTTCTCATGCACATACAACGAAAAGGGTTTTGCATAATCAGGGGTCCCTAACACTGGTGCTGAACAAAGGGACTGTCGTAGTTGCTGAAAAGCAGTATCACACTCATCTGACCAAGGGATTGGGATAGGCGTGTCCTTTGTCAAGAGGGCTAACAATGGCTTAGCTATGTGTGAAAACCCCAATATCCACTGTCTACAAAAAGAAACAAGGCCCAGAAATGCACGCACATCCTTCTGTGTGGACGGTCTCGGTGTGTCCAAAATTACTTGGATACGATCCGGTGTGAGTGCACGTCCCTCCTTAGACAAAAGGTGACCCAAATAAGTCACCTTTGGTCTACAGAATTGCAATTTCTTCCTAGATACCTTATGATTGTGGGATGCTAAAAAGGAAAGTAAGGATAACGTACTTTTTTCACACAACTCCAGGGTGTCAGCCGCCAGCAAGATGTCATCGACATATTGAATGAGGGCGACCCCCTCGAGCAGGACAAAGGAATCCAATTGTCTTTTCAAAGCCTGACTGTAAATGCTAGGGCTTTCTGTGTAGCCCTGGGGGATCCTACAAAAACGATAAGATCTATTATTTAATGTAAACCCAAAAAGATATCGGCTATCAGGGTGAATGGGAATGGAAAAGAAGGCATTCTTCAAATCGATCACTGAGAACATAGTCGCCGTAGGTGGTACCAAAGTAAGCAACGTCGTGATATCGGAAACCACTGGGTACTGAGGTATCACGATCTTGTTTACTTCTCTCAAATCAATTATAAACCGATAAACTCTGGCATCCGTATCCTTTTTCAGTATGGGAAGGATCGGACTGTTACAAATGTTGTAGGGGACTTCCTCCACAACCCCTACCGCCATCAAATCCTGCACTATCTGCATGAGAGCCTCCTCGCCCTCCTGGGAAATACGGTACTGTGGGAGGCGTGGTAACACCGCCCCCTCCTGGACACTAATGTGGACCGGTGGAATCACCATTTGTCCCACATCAGTATCCGACGTTGCCCACAAAGCACGAGGGAGGGTAGCTAACAGCGCATCCTCTGACATCGCACACATCCGTTCAGACCGGGGGTAATTGTCATTTAATATTACCCGCACACCAGCAGGGGAGCAGCGGATCGTAGCCCTAAAATGTTTTAACATATCAAGGCCCATAATGTTGTCCGGTGTGTACGGGGCAAGCAGAAACGGACAGGGTGCAGAAAAAGAATCAACCTTAAACATGAGGGGCTGCGAAAGAGGGCTTCGGGAGAGTGTACCGTCAAACCCTACCGATGTGACCATTAAGCCGGATGGGGGAGCCCCCGGAACCAATTGCTTAGACAGCGCACTACGTGTCGCTCCTGTATCCACTAGGAACTGATCAGTAGAGCCCAAAACCTCAGCCGATACATAAGGACCCTTCTGATCGACCGGCACCTCAACTGATTCTAACCCCCATCCAACGCATTCCTATGCATGCTGAGAGTCATGGTACCCCGATCGGTCAATCCCCGACACTTGATACTGATGCTGGCGATCGAAAACATTTGATCTATCTCGGTACTGCCCAGCAGAGTCAAAACGAGCCTGTTCGTTAGAATTCCCTCTAAAGTTCGAGAAACCCCCTCTACCTCGCGGGCCACCCTGGGTATGCCCCTGACGCGATGCATGCAACACCGGGCAGTCCCTAACCCAATGACCCGATTGCTTACAATACGCACATTGGTTCCTATTCAAATCAGATCGGCCCGAGGGAGGACCATAAGATCCTCCCCTACCTCTATTACTACCCCGTCGGGGCGGGCCATAGACTTGTGCCAACATCACCTTTGTTTTTAAATCTTTCGATTTCTTTTCCTCCTGGCCCTTTGCTTCTTGCTCCTGACGCTCATAATACTGGGCGATAGTCAGGAGGGCCGTCGGTGTTGCGGAGGACCAAGAACTTTCGCTCGCTTTAAACGGGCCGCAACTGCCGGCAGCAGATTAGCCACATATTTATTCGCAAAGAGGTGGCGACCCGTATCATCAGTAAGCGACTGGCCACTAAAATCATGAAACGTCTCCTCAAAACGCGTAAAGAAGTCCGCAACCGACTCGTCAACTTTCTGTTTACATGAAGCTAACATATTCCAATCAATCTTTTTAGGGGGGATAATTGTCTTCAACTTAGTCAGAATAGCAGTAGGGAGGTCTAAGATACTCTGGGGTGGTTTCTGCGCGGGCTTCCGTTCCCTATCCTCATCCTCAAGGTCAGACCACCGAGCCTTAAAGGCAACTATATCATCTACCTTTCGGACAGATCGCCACATATCCGGTGGTAGAATAAGGCCAAGGAACAGGTCTATATCTGCTAAGGTCATAACGCAAGAATTCAAGGCCCCCTCGACTTCTTCGTAGAAGGCCGCTGGATTCTTGCGGGGATCAGGCAACGCATTCTTTAATGCCATGACGTCAGCCCTGTGCCAAGGAGTATAAACCCAATTATACACAAAATATCCCTTAGCATCGGCGGAGGTAATATCCGAGCTAGTCCCCGCTCCTTTAGGAGGAACATACAAAGGCGCCGCCTCGCGCATTGGCTTAGCATGCACTGGATCGCTCTTATCTGATTGAGAGGTGGATGAATGGCCGCCTCCAGTACGCGAATCCGACCGCTTTTCCTCCTCAAGATGTTGGCGCGCTTTCTCTTTAAGGTCTGCTGCCTCATCCCGCAACGCAAACAGTCGTCGAACCGCCTCAGGCGCCTTAGAGGGAGCGAAAACACCATTACGCAATGCTTTAGAATCTGATACCACATCAGCAGGTTCAAAGACACTGGAATATTTCCGAAAGGCAGTAATCACTTCATCAGAAAAGTGTCCCAAGAAATACAACCTTTCCCTATCCTGCCACGACTCCCAAGAAGCCAACAGTTCATCAAGGGATAACTTGCCCTTACATGCACGATAGGAAAACTGTCGAAGCTCACCCATTCGCTCAGCCGATAACATGGACCGCGTGTCTACCTTACTCAAACCCGATCCAGAATCTTGTGGCCTCGGGGCAGACGCGCCGACATAAGGAGGCGGAGAACGATCTAATAAATAAAAATCATCGTCATGATTATTAAGGACAGGATAGAGTGGCTGACGAACAGCGTATTGACCCGAGACTTGTAACCTATGTTCTTTCTCTTGCTTCTCCGTCTGTTCTATTTCCTCCCGACGCCTCGCTTCCTGTGCTCGCACATGATCATTCTTCCGTTGTTCTTTATCAAACAGCGCTTTCTCACGCTTCTCTCGCTCACGCACTTCCTTCACCCACAACCGCACACACTCAAACATATCCTGCCGAGCACACCGTTTACACATACACTGTTCCACATACTCAATCTTACGTATATCAAACGATCCATACAAAGGCCATCGCAACTCAGGATCTTTTTTAGTATATTTCCTCCATACTGTGCTGTACATTATGGAAGAAAGACCATGCTTCACATACATATCCCTATTAGGAGTCCCCTCTGGGGGAGCCGGAGCAGATTCCTCGAGGTTCAACCGGTCTCCAAAGCAGCAACACCACTTACGGAGTGCGCTAAAAGCAGGCATGCTCAGAAATAATGCAAAATATGCAATATTATAAAGAAAATGGCACTTAATCGTTGCGCCGTTCAAGGTTACACAGCTCCGGAGAAATCTCTCCGCATTACCTGCCTATATGTGTTGCAACGCATATATTTTCACAAAGACAAATACAAAATATGACTAGTCATCACAAATCAAACTCAAATAGCCAGACCAGGCTTCAAAAACTCGGAGCAAGTACCGTACAACGGTTCTTACCAATCAAGAGTCCAGATTCCAACTGCCAAGCTCCAAAATCGCCCAAACGGCTTTCACGGCAGGACCGACAGAAGAGGTCTCAGTCGAGGACCGGCGCCACCCAGACGGTCAGCTCGGAAGGGAAGGAAGAAAAAACCTCGGGATGCCAGGGCTAAGACGCCGCTGGCAGTGATCACGTCCCTGGCCAAATTCCTCACCTTCGTCGCGACCAGTCTTTTGAGCATCCGAGTCGCCGATGAGCCCCACGTGACGGGCGCCAATTGATGAATACAGGCCCCAGCTAGGCCCACAGGACACAAGGGTTCGCTCTCCTGTAATGGAATCTATAAGGAAGTTGGCACGGAAACTGCAAAGTACAAAGACAGCATTTATTAACCCTTAAGGGTGGTCCTACAATCCACACAACACTCTTCAGTATTGCATAGAGTAGCACAAAGAACTTACGTACATGGTCCCCTTTTATACACAATAGAGGGGCTCATAAGTGGGTGGATACAACATGAGGCCGAAGAACATTACCATTTATGGTCATTTTCGATACTGAATCAATATGTGGGCGGAGCTAACACACTCCTTGAGCCCGCGAAAACATGGTCAAGCAAGGCTAACTGATAACAGATGTGGTCAAGTCTGGGCATGCGCCAGATGGACAAAGGAGCTATTTATAGACTGTTACTAGGCAGATTACAAGAGCAACTAACACAGAGGTTGGACTCTTCTCGTGGGGAACACGTGGAAGCATGACAATACAAAATGGAGTCCGAACTTCGGTCAACATAACGGAGAAAACATGATCTAAAGGTGAGGGAATTAGTGTCTTTAGTAAATGCTTAATCACATCGTTGTTTCAATTTAGAACACATATCACTATTCTACTGGTGCCGTAGGGGTACGTGTGAAACGCACCGTACCCACGCATTCATTGCGTGAGTACGATCCGTATCACTATTCTACTGGTGCCGTACGGGTACATGTGAATTGCACCGTACCCACGCATTCATTGCGTGTGTACAGTCCGTATCACTGTTCTACTGGTGCAGTACGGGTACGTGTGAAACGCACTGTACCCACGCATTCATTGCGTGTGTACGGTCCGTATCACTATTCTACTGGTGCCGTAGGGGTACGTGTGAAACGCACCGTACCCAAGCATTCATTGCGTGTGTACGGTCCGTATCAGTATTCTACTGGTGCTGTATGGGTACGTGTGAAACGCACCGTACGCACACATTCATTGCGTGTGTACGATCCGTATCACTGTTCTACTGGTGCCGTATGGGTACGTGTGAAACGCACAGTACCCACGCATTCATTGCGTGTGTACTGTCCGTATCACTGTTCTACTGGTGCCATACGGGTACGTGTGCAATGCACCGTACACGTCCACTTCCGTTGTTGCGGTACGCAGGGGTTGCTGGACACGCCCCTCCAAGTGACCAGACCTTAGTGGTAATGTATGGGCTCCATATTATAGGTTTGCATTTGGGTATGAGGTATGTTTCCTGCCCCTCACCCCCACCCTGGCCCCTGGGTGTTGTTCTTACCTTCTGCGGCATGTGCGTCCGGTCCGGTGCACCAGGTCGTAGGCTAGGAGGACCAGGATGACACGTACAATGGGGTTCATGGCGTGTACGTCGCGTACCGGGGCTCCGTTGCGTAGCGGTTCGCGTAGGACTCTGCTTTTCCGGCTGTGTTTTGCTCCCGTAAAAAAAGAGCCGTACGGAGTGATGTAGGGCGGAATCGTACTTGCTGGGCCGGACACCGCTACTTGAATATGTCCGGACGTCGTGTACAAGCTGTTCCGGATCAGAATCGTTGTGTTTTTTTACCCTTACGGTCTTTTGTATGAAACGTACGGAAATAGGCTTTCTGTACGAATCATACTTCCTAGGTTGTACGGAAAGTTTACCGGGTACGAGTCGTACGTAGAAAACGCTCCGTACAACAATTCGTACAGCCTTTTTCCAGGATTGGAATCAGCCCCCAAATGTTAAAACACTTGCGAAAAAAGAAAAGCTTTTGCAATGCAATGGGGCTCCCATTTGTGAGATTTTGAGCAATTGGCATTTTAAATGCCTTCTTTTTATATGTTTTGAAAACCTGCAAGCATTGCTAAATGCTTATAGTCTTTGCTTACAGAAGCAAGGCAGGCAGTAAGAGAGGCGCAGTTACTGCCAGCCTTGCTTCTCATAAGCAACAACTATAAGTACAAAGTGCGTGTTTACACATCTCTTGCAGGTTCTCAAAACGCATAAATAAAAGGCATTATCATTTAAAATGGCAATAGCTCAAACTCTCGCAAATGTGACACCTATGGCATTGCAAATGCTTTTTGAGCTCTGAGATGCAGGTGGCAGCAGCCATAGGAAGGCAGGGGCCGTGACACCATGCCATGCGTTTCAAAAGTAGGAGGGAGGAGGAGGCAGCTGCAGGCCAAACAGACCTCAGTCTTTGAATGCATAGAAAATGTGGCCAGAGGCGTAGCTAAACCATGTGCCCCTGTGGCGGTCCCTAGTTTGCCTATGTAAAAATGGGGGAGAGCTGGTGATTCCAGTGATGGCTGCAGATGCATTTAAGAGCGGAGGGAAATGGGGTTGGGGCTGGCGATTCCCTTGGTGGCTGCAGATAAGAGGGGGGGAGGCCGCCAAACCCAAAACTCATGCCTCCTGGGATAGAGCCCCAGGCCCCGTGCAATGCCAATGAAAGTGGCAAGATAAGAGCAAGAGTTACACCTCTGATTACAACAGAGCTCTGTAAACCACTAGTCCTGGTCTTGAGTGCTCCAGCTTAAAGAAAGAAATAGGGCTCACAAGCTCTGAGTAAGAACACATGTGACAAGGATAGTCCATGGAACTGGTAGAGCTTTTAAAGCCCATATCCTGAATAAAGCATGTCTCACAGAGACAGCACAAGCACTGCCTAGGCTAGACCTAATGAATAAAAAGAAGCAATGAGAAAAGGATATGAAGATGAAGAAACAGATCATGGAAAGAGATCCAGATCTGAAATGAAGAGCATAAGAAGAGAACATGTAACATGACAGCACCAAGAAAAAAAAGAGCAGCAAGGAGATAGAGAATAGAATATGTAAGAAAACATCCATACAAAAGAATGATTACAAAAATAAGAATAATGGTAGATGATATGTACAAGTAGAGAGAGTTATTTAAGAGTGCCGGGTAGAAAACAGAAGAAGAAAAATGTTAGATCTGGGGGTCTCTAATTGGCAGGGTAGGTACCACTGTCCAAGTAGGGACCCTTGCTTCTAGTCAGGGAAAGGGGTATACGCTGTTAAGATAACCCCCGCTCACCCTCTAGGTAGCTTGGCCTGAGCAGTCTAGGCTATCAAAGGCAATGTGTAAAGTATTTGTACCAACACTCACAGTAACACAGTGAAAACACCACAGATTTACTCTACACCAGTTTTAGAAAAATAAGGTATATTTACTAAAAACTTCACAAGACCAAATACTACAGAAAAACCAACATACAATTAAAAAGGTTACTTTAAAGATAGTTCAAGAGTTGGTAGAAAGTACTCCAGGATGTAAAAATCAGTGTCCTGCACAATGTGACTCTCAATGCAGAAAATGCGACACTCTCGTGCCCAACAGTACCTGTAGTTGCGCTAAAGTTCCAAAAAGCTATAACAATGAAGATGGCAAAGGTGATGCGATGCGATACTCCTGAGACCCTGGGGAGGCTTTGCAGCAGCCCTGCTTCACGCAGCAGAGGTGGATGCGCCGGCTCCGATCTGTAGGGGGAGGATGCGATGACTTTGGCTTTCGTTGCGTAGGTTTCTTAGGGGGAAGCTTCACGCACAGGTACGGTGTGACGCACTTCGATGGGGCGCGATGCGCGGCGCGGCATTGACTTCTGGTGCCGCAACCCTCGATGCGCCACGGGACGGGACTCTGCGTCGACGCACACAGCGACTGGATACTTTCACGCACCGGCAGTGGTGCGGCCCTCAAACTGGTTCTGCGACGACCTTCGCAGTGTCAGGAATCTTCACGCACCGGGACGATGCACGACGCACTCGGCGTTGCGGGGGACTCCGGGTGCTGCGATGATGCCGCGATGAAATTCTTCTCGCACTCTCGATCTTGCGACTCGCAACCGAATAATGCGACCCTCAAACGGATGATGCAATGGGTACTAGTTACTCTTGTTCACGCTTTCTGCTTTCCAGCTCCCAAACACAGCAAAACGACCTCCTGTGGCCCCAAGACTAGGCAAGCACTCCAAGGCAGGTCAGAACTCCCTCAGCAGAGTTCCAGGGGAGCTGGTGGTGAGGTCCTTTTGTTGCTGGGACTTCTTAACAGGGAGCCAGCTCTCCTCAGGCCCTTGGAGATCAGAATTTAAAGAAGGGGACACAGCAGAGTCCTTCCCCTCTCCTTGGCAGCAAAGCAAAAGAGCTAGCAGGCAGTCTTCTCCTCTTCAGTTCCTTCCAGCTTTCTCCTTGGCAGAGGTTCCTTCTTAGTTCCACAGTGATCTTAAGTTTAGGTGTCTGGGGTCCTCTTCTTATTCCCCTCCAAGTCTTTGTCTCTCTTTGTTTCAGTGGGGGGATTCCCCTGCTCAAACCGGTTCCTGGGTATGCTCTGCCCTGGAGCACCTGGTTCCTTTCAGAGTGAGGGGCAGTGTCGTTGGACGCTCAGCAGGAGGTGGAGCCTTCTTTGTGCTGGCAGAGGTAGAGTCCTCAGCCTGGCCAGCAGGGGGTGGAGCCGGCATTGTGCTGGCAGAGGCAGCCCTTTTCAAACCCAGGGGCTACTCCTCCCAACCATCTAGAGAAGATCTCCCTATTCACCCTGCTGCTGACTCATCCAGACTCCTGGAGCCACCTAGCCCATCACATGACACCAGTCAGCCAATCTGCACACAGGCACACAGGAAGGTTAAACAGGAGAATAGCTACTTTCTAAAAAGTGATATTCCCACACAGTGAATTTAAAAACCATCATTCTAAAAAGATGTATAATTAAATTCTGAACACAAAGATACCAAACTTGGATTTTCTATCTTGCCTTTAGGGGAAGATAGGCATGTAAACAGCCTCCCCCATTCTGTCCTATGGGCAAGATAGCCTCTCAGCAGTGAAAAAAAGTAATTCACTACCAGGGCATGTTACACACCTCAGTACGTGCCCTACCTTTCAGATACACTGCACCCAGCCCAGGGGGGTACCTAGGGCCACCATAGGGATGCCTTACATGTACAGAAAGGGAAGGATAAGGCCTAGTCAGTGGTTGCACTGGCCAGGTCGACATGGCAGTCCTGGACTGCACATAGGCACTGCAAGCAGGCATAAGACATCATTTTAGCGCTACTCCTGTGGGTGGCACAATCAGTGCTGCAGCCCACTAGTAGCATTTGTACTACCAGCCCTGGCACTCTCAGTGCACTTTACTAGGGCCTTGCAGGTAGAAAAAATATGCTAAACATGTATAGCCAATTACATCACAATTTCCCTAGGGAGCACTTGCACTTTGACACTGATCAGCAGTGGCAAAGTGCCCAAATCATCTATACCAGTAAAAACGACATCCAGAATAGCATCAAAAATACAGGACGTAGAGGCAAAAAGTCAGGGGTAACCACGCCAAAAGATGCCAGGTCTAACACGTGTCCCCTCCAGCTGAAATGTGGGGAGAACTACCCACCCTCTTGGGAGTTCTCATCACTAAGGCGGAAAAACCTGGACAGACCGTCAGCGTTGGCGTGGTCTGTACCGGGACGGTGTTCCACCATGAAGTCCATCCCCTGTAGGGAAATGGACCACCTCAACAGCTTAGGATTCTCACCCCTCATCTGCATCAACCATCTAAGGGGCCTGTGGTCTGTCTGAACCCGGAAGTGAGTCCCAAACAAGTAGGGTCTCAGCTTCTTCAGAGCCCAGACCACAGGAAAAGCTTCCCTCTCAATAGCACTCCACCTCTGTTCCCTGGGAAGTAGCCTCCTGGTAAGGAAAGCTACCGGTTGGTCCAAGTCCTCATCATTTAGTTGTGAGAGCACTGCTCCCACTCCATGCTCAGAAGCATCTGTCTGCACTATGAATTCCTTGGAGAAGTCAGGCACCTTGAGTACAGGTGCTGTACACATGGCCTCCTTCAGGGCATCAAAAGGTTCTTGGCAGGCACTGGTCCAAATCACTCTCTTGGGTAACTTCTTGGAAGTTAGTTCTGTCAAGGGAGCAACAATGGTGCCATACCCCTTGACAAAACGGCGATAATACCCGGTGAGTCCTAAGAAGGCTCTCACCTCTGTCTGGGTCCTGGGGGGTTCCCAAGCCTGGATGGTATCTATCTTGGCTTGCAGGGGCGCCACCTGGCTGCTTCCTACCTGGTGTCCCAAATACACCACTGAACCCTGCCCTATCTGGCACTTACTGGCC
This sequence comes from Triturus cristatus, assembly GCF_964204655.1. Taxonomy (NCBI): domain Eukaryota; kingdom Metazoa; phylum Chordata; class Amphibia; order Caudata; family Salamandridae; genus Triturus; species Triturus cristatus. The sequence goes on from NC_140583.1 coordinate 542,535,311, forward strand.
TTGATAGTGAGGCCTGCACTGTGCAGAGCCTTCAAAACTGTGCAGAGGTGTTGCAAGTGTTCTTCCCAAGTGGAGCTGAACACACCAATGTCATCCAGATATGCGGCGCTGAATTGCTCCAGCCCGGACAGTACCTGGTTGACCAGTCTCTGGAATGTGGCAGAGCCGTTTTTCAATCCAAAGGGCATGACACGGAACTGGAAGTGCCCCTCTGGCGTTGAAAACGCAGACCTCTCTTTGGCCCCATCAGTTAAGGCAATCTGCCAGTACCCACAAGTTAAATCAAACGTACTGAGGTAGTTGGCAGCTCCCAACCGATCCACAAGCTCATCAGCTCTGGGGATGGGGTGTGCGTCAGTCTTCGTGACCGCATTGAGCCCACGGTAGTCCACAAAAAACCTAAGTTCTGGAGTGGCACCTTGCGCAGCAGCTTTTGGTACAAGTACCACTGGGCTAGCCCAGGGGCTGCTGGAGGGCTCAATCACCCCTAGTTCCAACATCTTAGAAACCTCCTTCTTGATGCTGGCCCTGACCTTGTCAGCCACCCGGTAAAGCTTCTGTTTTACAGGCATGCAATCTCCAGTGTCCACATCATGAATACACCAGTTGGTGATACCGGGGGTCAGGGAGAACAGAGATGCAAACTTACCCAACACATAGCGACAGTCCCTCTGCTGTTCTGGGGTCAGGGTGGGCGAGAGGACCACTCCATCCACTGACCCATCTTGCTCCTTAGCTTCCAGGAGGTCAGGAAGAGGATCGCTATCCTCCTCCATCCCGGCATCTGTAGCAAGTAGCATTGTTACTTCAGACCTCTCAAAATGGGGTTTGAGGCGGTTCACATGTAGGACCCTCATGGGGTTACTGGGAGACCGCAAGTTGATCAGGTAGGTCACTTCACTCTTGCGCTCCACCACCTCAAATGGCCCAGTCCACTTGTCTTGGAGCGCGCAAGGCTCCACTGGTGCCATCACCCACACCATCTGCCCAGATTGAAACTCCACCACAGTGGTATGCTGGTCATACCATCTCTTCATCTCATCCTGGCTGGCTTCCAGGTTCGCCTGAGCGAGTGTCCTGAAGCGCTGTGTCTGGTTGCGGATGGCCAGCACATAGCTGAACACATCCTGGGGTGTTTTCCCAGGGGATTTCTCCCAACCCTCCTTCACCAGACTGAGAGGTCCTAAAACAGGGTGCCCGTACAAAAGCTCAAAGGGACTGAACCCTAGAGACTTTTGTGGTACCTCCCTGTAGGCAAATAATAGGCATGGCAAAAAGACGTCCAACTTCCGTCTCATGGGCTCTGTCAGCCCCATGATCATGGCCTTCATGGTCCGGTTGAACCTTTCGACCAACCCATTTCCTTGAGGGTGGTTCGGAGTGGTGAACTTATAAGTTACCCCATACTCCTCCCACAGAGACTTCATATACCTGGAGATGACGTTGGTACCCCGGTCGGATACCACCTCTCCGGGGAAACCCACACGGGAAAAGATCCCCATCAACGCATGGCCCACCACCGGGGATGTGGTTGTCCTGAGAGGGTTAGCCTCCGGGTACCGGGTGGCATGATCCACCAGGACCAGGATGAACCTGTTGCCCAAGGCTGTCCTGGGGTCCAGTGGCCCCACAATATCTATCCCCACCCGCTTGAAAGGGGTGCTCACTACAGGAAAAGGCTGGAGAGGGCCTTTGCACTTCCCTCCAGCCTTGCCACTTGCCTGGCAAGTCTGGCATGATCTACAAAAGGAACCGACGCCCATCTTCATCCCGGGCCAGTAAAAGTGGGTGGCAAGCCTTTGTCGGGTCTTGTCCTGCCCGAGATGTCCTGCAAGAGGCACGTCGTGAGCCAGACCCAGTAGGAAGTTTATGAAGTCTCTGAACCCTGCGGGTACCACCAGGGTACATGATCCACTGGGCTCAGCAAACCTAGGCTCACTGTACAAAAAGTCCTTCTCCCAGTAGAGAAAGAAGCTCTTTGGATCAGCACCTGCTGCCTGGTCTGCAGCCTGGTGCCGCAGACATTCAAGAGTAGGGCATGTCTTCTGCGCCTGGCAGAACTCCTCTCTGGAGGGACCACCCTCTTGCTGCCAATGGGTCAGCTCAGGTAGGTCTCCCAGCTCAGCTACCTGTTCCCCTGTAGGCTCCAGGGCATCCCCCTCAGGGTCTGCTCCTACCTGGACCGTGGGAACAGCGGGGTGGACGCACCACGCCCCTTGCCCTTCCTCTTTCTGGCAGGGACCTGGGCCACTGTTTCAGGCTCCAGGTCTGCTTCACAACCCCTGTCTGGCTGCCATGGACCGAGTGGTCACACAGACCCACTCAGGCAAACCCAACATCTCCAAATGAGCCTGGCGTTCCACCTCCTTCCATGGGGAACTCTCCAGGTCATTACCTAGCAGACAGTCTACTGGCATGGATTGACTCACAACAACTCTGAGAGGCCCTCAGACCCCCCCACTCAAAGGGAACATGTGCCACCTTGCAAAGGCGCACAGATTTGTCAGCTGACACTACAGGGTGAAGATCATCGGGAATGATCAGCTCCTCAGGGACCCACTGACACCTGACCGAAGTCACACTGGCTCCAGTGTCCCTGAGAGCCTCCACCCTCTTCCCATTGATGGTCACCCACTGCCTGTACTTCTTAGTGTTATCAGGGACAGGGGTTTCCCGGACCATCTCTGTGTCTCCTAAAGAGACAAGGGACATAACTGCAAATCCCTCCAAATCACTAGAAATTAAATCCCCACCAAAAGCTACACTAGCTATACCCAGTGTTGGAGCACCAGAGGGTGCCTGGGATTTCTTGGGACACACAGGGGATTTGTGACCCAATTCCTGACAGTGATAACACTTAATGGGACCCCTGTTATCCGACCTGCCCTTAGGGGGCCAGGTTGGTTTGGGTTTTTGACTTGGGGGGCTGGGACTGGTTACCCTGGGAACTGTTTTGGGGCCCTTGGGAGAACTCCTTTTGGTTACCCTTGTCCCCCCCACTCTTCTGCTGGGGACCCTGCCCACCTTTGGCTGTGGTACCCACAAAACCCCTATGGATCCTGGTACTGACCCAGCGGTCCGCCTCCTGTGCAAGCTCAAGGGGATCAGTAAGCTTGCGGTCTAAAATATGCTGGCGCAGCTCCGGAACACATATACTACTCAAGTGCTCCCAAATTATCAAATTCAACAACCCCTTATAATCATTCACCTTGCTGCCCTTTATCCAACCTTCCAGTGCATGTGAGAACAGATTTACACTTTCTACCCAAGTCTGGGACCCCTCCCTCCTGGATTTCCGGAACTGTACCCTGTACTGTTCTGGGGTTAACCCAAACCTGAGGCATAAGGCCTCCTTCATATGGGGATAGGTCAGGTTACCTGCTGCTTCCAAGGGCTCTAGAGCACTCTTCCCTGAGGCCTCAAAATGCTTCCACAGACCTGCACCCCAATCTTCTTCAGGCACTCTATGCATCTTACAAGAAATCTCATAGGCAGAACACCACCCATAGATATCATCACTCACTCTGTAACTCTGAACCACATCCTTGGGGATATATACCTTACCCCCTTTCACTGGCTGTTTGCTGCCACCATTTGAGCCGGTCTCCACCTCTCTGGCTTTGATCTCCAGCTCCTTCATGCACAACTCATGAGCCAAAAGCAATTTTCTTTCCTCAAAAGCAAGGGCATTCTTCTTCTCCTCCTTTGCCATTTCCATTTTCATTTTCATTACTTCCAGCTCATGTTCTCTGATTCTTTAATTCCCTTGTAACTCCTCTGCTGGGGAGAGACCCCTGCTGGAATGGTGGCTCCCCGCTCCGCTGGTGGGGTTGCCCACTGGCAAATCATTTGCCCAAAACCCATTCCCTTCATTATTATCATCTGCTCCCTCAGCCTCTTTAGCCTCCCACCAGGTTTTCAGAACCTTCTGCAACTCTTCCTTTCTGAAGTTGCTTTTTATGGGACAACCAAAATCCTTGCCGAACTGCTTGAGCTCCTCCACCTTGTATGAATACAAATCCTCAATGGTGAACTCTAGCTTTCCTTCTACACTGGCTGCTTTCTCCCTTGGAGCCATGATAATTCAAGAGCTACCTCAAAAATAGAACCAAAAATCAACAATCAGCAGTATGTGGCTGTGTAATGGTCTGTGCTCCTAGTGATGTACACCAATTACTGTGGGTCAAGTACAAATACAAGTTCAATCCCACCGCTGTCACCAATGTTAGATCTGGGGGTCTCTAGTTGGCAGGGTAGGTACCACTGTCCAAGTAGGGACCCTTGCTTCTAGTCAGGGAAAGGGGGATACACTGTTAAGATAACCCCTGCTCGCCCTCTAGGTAGCTTGGCCTGAGCAGTCTAGGCTATCAAAGGCAATGTGTAAAGTATTTGTACCAACACTCACAGTAACACAGTGAAACCACCACAGATTTACTCTAGACCAGTTTTAGAAAAATAAGGTATCTTTACTAAAAACTTCACAAGACCAAATACTACAGAAAAACCAACATACAATTAAAAAGGTTACTTTAAAGATAGTTCAAGAGTTGGTAGAAAGTACTCCAGGATGTAAAAATCAGTGTCCTGCACAATGCGACTCTCAATGCACAAAATGCGACACTCTCGTGCCCAACAGTACCTGTAAATGCGCTAAGGTTCCCAAAAGCTATAACAATGAAGATGGCAAAGGCGATGCGATACTCCTGAAACCTTGGGGAGGCTTTGCAGCAGCCCTGCTTCACGCAGCAGAGGTGGATGCGCCGGCTCCGATCTGTAGGGGGAGGATGCGATGACTTTGGCTTTCGTTGCGCAGGTTTCTTAGGGGGAAGCTTCACGCACAGGTACGGTGCGACGCTCTTCGATGGGGCGCGATGCGCGGCACGGCATTGACTTCTGGTGCCGCAACCTTCGATGCGCCACGGGACTCTGCGTCGACGCACACAGCGACTGGATACTTTCACGCACCGGCAGTGGTGTGCCCCTCAAACTGGTTCTGCGACGACCTTCGCAGTGTCGGGAATCTTCACGCACCGGGACGATGCTCGACGCACTTGGCGATGCGGGGACTCCGGGTGCTGCGATGACGCCACGATGAAATTCTTCTTGCACTCTCGATCTTGCGACTCGCAACCGGATGATGCGACCCTCAAACGGATGATGCGATAGGTACCAGTTACTCTTGTTCACGCTTTCTGCTTTCCAGCTCCCAAATACAGCAAAACGACCTCCTGTGGCCCCAAGAGTAGGCAAGCACTCCAAGGCAGGTCAGAACTCCCTCAGCAGAGTTCCAGGGGAGCTGGTGGTGAAGTTCTTTTGTTCCTGGGACTTCTTAACAGGGAGCCAGCTCTCCTCAGGCCCTTGGAGATCATAATTTAAAGAAGGGGACACAGCACAGTCCTTCCCCTCTCCTTGGCAGCAAAGCAAAACAGCAAGCAGGCAGTCTTCTCCTCTTCAGTTCCTTCCAGCTTTCTCCTTGGCAGAGTTTCCTTCTTAGTTCCACAGTGATCTAGAGTTTAGGTGTCTGGGGTCCTCTTCTTATACCCCTCCAAGTCTTTGTCTCTCTTTGTTTCAGTGGGGGGATTCCCCTGCTCAAACCGGTTCCTGGGTGCGCTCTGCCCTGGAGCACCTGGTTCCTTTCAGAGTGAGGGGCAGGGTCGTTGGACGCTCAGCAGGAGGTGGAGCCTTCTTTGTGCTGGCAGAGGCAGAGTCCTCAGCCTGGCCAGCAGGGGGTGGAGCCAGCATTGTGCTGGCAGAGGCAGCCCTATTCAAACCCAGGGACTACTCCTCCCACCCATCTAGAGCAGATCTCCCTATTCACCCTGCTGCTGACTCATCCAGACTCCTGGAGCCACCTAGCCCATCACATGACACCAGTCAGCCAATCTGCACACAGGCACACAGGAAGTTTAAACAGGAGAATAGCTACTTTCTAAAAAGTGATATTCTCACACAGTGAATTAAAAAAAACATCTTTCTAAAAAGATGTATAATTAACTTCTGAACACAAAGATACCAAACTTGGATTTTCTATCTTGCCTTTAGGGGAAGATAGGCATGAAAACAGCCTCCCCCATTCTGTCCTATGGGCAAGTTAGCCTCTCAGCAGTGAAAAACGACAATGGCTGTAATTCACTACCAGGGCATGTTGCACTCCTCAGTACATGCCCTACCTTTCAGATACACTGCACCCAGCCCAGGGGGTACATAGGGCCACCATAGGGATGCCTTGCATGTACAGAAAGGGAAGGATAAGGCCTGGTCAGTGGTTGCACTGGCCAGGTCGACATGGCAGTCCTGGACTGCACATAGGCACTGCAAGCAGGCCTAAGACATCATTTTAGCGCTACTCCTGTGGGGGGCACAATCAGTGCTGCAGCCCACTAGTAGCATTTGTACTACCAGCCCTGGCACTCTCAGTGCACTTTACTAGGGCCTTGCAGGTAGAACAAATATGCCAAACATGTATAGCCAATGACATCACAATTTCCCTAGGGAGCACTTGCACTTTGACACAGATCAGCAGTGACAAAGTGCCCAAAGCATCTATACCAGTAAAAACGACATCCAGCATAGCATAAAAAATACAGGAGGTAGAGGCAAAAAGTCAGGGGTAACCACGGCAAAAGATTCGAGGTCTAACAAAAAATAAGAGTTTAAGATATATATATATGTAAAAAAACTGAGTTATTTAAGAGCTCTGACAAGTAGTATCCAAATTGTGAGCTAAAATACTTTGGAGAAAAGACTTTTGTTTGACCAGATCTTCAAAGGTTTGTGTAGTGCCCTCATAACAAATTTTACATAAACATGGATGTAAATTGCCATAACGAATGTGCAATTGTCTCATTTGAGGTTGAAGAACAAGAAATTCTTTCCTTCTGGCTTCAGTGGCATTGTAGAAATCCTGAGATATGTAAATATTGTGACCAGACCACATAAGAGAATGTTTTTCTTTTGCTGCCTTCAAAACACGGATCAACTCCATAAATTCCAGAAATATCATGATGAGTCCTCTAGGTCTAGTAAACTGAGGCGGAAGATACCCAAGACGATGTGCATGTTGAATGTTCAAAGGAGGGTCACTTAGAAGGTCTAAGGAACCTTTTAAAAAACACAAGGAGGCCAGGACCGTCCAAATGTTCTGGCAGGCCATAAAGGCAAAGGTTATTACATTGGTTTCTATTTTCAAGGTCCTCAGCATGTAATTTGAGCTTTTGGATTTCTTGTTCTAGAATAGGAATCCTAGTAAAGGCGTCCTGTATGTCACATATGTGTTGCTCCATGTCAAACAGCTTTACGTCCATAGCGATCCATCTACCTTCAATCAGCTGGAGTTTTTTATTAGGGGCACTCATAAATGGTTTTAGACTCCTCTCCTCTTAAAGTACAGTGTCAAGAACAGGATTGTGAGATGACATAATGGCTGAAGGTGAGTCGTTTTTTACTCGCTTTAGTTTCATGCCAGAAGATGAAGGTTTAGAAGTAGCAAGCATTTTACTGGCCATTTTAGCATAGTGTAGAGGGCTGTGTGTTATCTTCTGAAGTACTCTAAGGTTTACCATACATTGTGTTGAAAGCACACTGAAATATGCAAAAGTTCTAAGGTAAAAAGCAAGAATCTCCAAATAAAGGTAAATGATAAAAGTACTTAGTCTACACAAAAATATAATTTCAGTAGCAGAGAGGGTGCACAAACAGGTGAAGTTCCAGCATAAAGAAATAAAGAAAATGCAGGAAAAAAGGTTAAAGGCATAGCAATATTTGAGAAGAGAATTCTGTGATTATGTAGGAGCATGTGAACATAATAGGTAGCATTTAGTGAGTAGAGTTCCGCCCAAAAATGCCATAATAAGTATGGGAGCAAACAGCCCACATGAGTTATGTTGAAAAGCCATCTGCATTTTGTGAAAGGTCACTGCCGAGTGCATTACAGGAGAAATGCTGTGTGGAACAGCAGGAAGCCACAGAATGCAAGCAGCACATAGCAAAAATGACGCCCGCTTTCGTCTGAGCAGATACTCAATGCCGCAGTTCCGAGTAGATAAAAACACACCGGCAGAGCTAACATTCGCTCAACTAGATGCCGGGACATTAAAAGACATTCTGCTGACAAGACTGCTGAAGAAGGCACAGAGAAGGTGGCTGTAAAGCAGTGAAGGGTTCTGCGCTCGAACAGAGCACGATGAGTTGCCGCCATCTTGATTGGCGCGCAGACCACGCCCCCCACCTGTCATCTACTTGACCACCTTATTGATCAGCATTGGCAGCTCCTTCTTAAAAACTTCCTTTACTGCTGCTAGTCACTTCATGCTATGTTGATGGTTCACTGGTCAAGATGTGTGCAGCATGGATATTTTCTCCTCCAGTCCTGTATCTGGTGGTAATCAGCAGTTGAAAGAATCGTGGAATTTTGAGGCTTGTGGGCACAGGATCTTAGGGCAATGGCAGCATGGTAGTTGGGCATGAAAAAGATTGTGAAAACATTTTATATGCCAATGTAGCAGTTTTCCTAAATTCCATACATGTACACATTTTACCTCATGTGAATGCTTAGATGAATGTTTTTAATATTGTAATGCTTTTATGCCTGGTTTTTACGAATCGAAAAAAACTTAACTGAAAATCTGAACATCTTGTGCTGATATTGTATGCATTATGAGTATATACAACGATAAAACCATATTTTAGCGCATATTCATCCAAGACTTTAGGGGGATCATGCAGTAAAATATAATTTAAGGATTTAAAAAAAAATTGTGAATTAGGCCGCAATGACTGAAAACACAACGAGGATGTCACTAATATCAAAAGGCAGTATCGCAAGTTACATTTGCTATTTTTAGCATTTTTGTTTGCTCATTTACATATGGTTTACGCCTGTCTAACCCAGGAACGGTTCCACCTTCTTGGGCTGCGGGACATAGAAACCTTTGGTAAAATGAGCTTGTTTCACTCTGCTTAAAATATACACTTTAACTGGGGAAAGGGAGAAGGAACAGACACTTGGAACAAAATGTTACTGAAGAGTAAATGTTTCTTCTTGTTTTCATAGTGACAACTTGACAACCTTGCGGTAGAACTGGAATCAGTGAAGGGAAAAATGCTATCAGGGGCACCGTTCTGAAAGGCCAGACAGGCCAGATTGAAGGAAAATGAGAAGATGTCCGGGCTAATGCAATCATTTATCACATAATCTCACTCAGAGTTTTCTCCGAGGTTCTCTTTCGCTCTCCGCCATCAAACATCACCCACGGGCTTTCTTGCTCTTTCACATCTTGAATTAAATATTACTTTGGGTTTTCCCACCAAGGGTATGCAGAGAAGCGTTTTCCTAGCATGTGCTAATCACTAGACTGGTTATTCACCCATCACTTCGCGATGTGAGAAAGGATGCGCTGTTCCGCAGCCTCTCCACTCGCCTGAAAGACTAGAGGAGTGGCAAAAAGAGTTATAAAGTGCTATAATTTCCAGCAAAAAGAGGCACATGTATTTATTTGATCCAATATGGTATTCCCAATAAAATCAAGCTTTTATTCAAAGTAATCACAGATGTCGATCTCAGGAAATAATGTTCAAAAACAGCAATTTATTCTGAAAGCACTGAATGCTACCAAACATTCCATGGGGAGGCGAGTTCACACAGTTGTGACAGATTTCCACAAAAGAATAATCCCTGCTGCAAAACCTGTAGGGGCAGATTTACAAGCCCCTTGCGCTGCTAGTACGTCACTTTTTGTTACGCACTGACAGCGCATTTCTTTGCCCCATATTTACAAGGACAGGAAAAGCTATCTGCTTGGCTTTTCCTTTCCTTGTAAATATGGCCCCTTTACACGCAGAACTTTGTATGAAATGGGTGTTCCATGGGTGTTGCTGTGGGTGTTCCCACGCAACGCCGCTGGAACCAGACACATTTCCAGATTAACGAGAAATCATAAACCTGGAAATGCGTCAGTCTGCTACGCCACACTAGGGTTGGCATAGACAGGCGAAACGAGGAGAAATGTTTTCATTTCTCCTCATTTTTTCCTCTTGCAATGTGTGCTGCATTCTACAGCACGTATTGAAAGAGGAAAATGCCTGTAGTGATTGTTTTTGTGCACAAAAACAATCTCTCCATGCGCGGGCATCCTTACACCATGGTGCAAGGGTGCCTGCGCCGGCGCATGGCAGCTGTTTGTGCACTAGCGCAGGGGAGAGCACAGGAATGCAGCATATCATTATAGATATGTTGCATTCCTGTGCTCTGAAAGTGCAGCAGCGTGGCGCAGCCCAAGGGCTTGCAGTGCCGTCCTGTGGCACTTTCTTGTAGATCTGCCCCTTAATTTGTAAAATCAAAGAAATTAGACCACTACATGTTCCTTTAAAATGAACGTGTTTTATTGAGACAAAACATGTACCTTGAAAGGAAGAGCAAACGCAGGAATGGAGGTCTTTTGGCCCCTGCAGGCCTCATTTTAGTGATTATGGGCATTTGCAGGATATCACAAGATGCCTCCTGCCTCATTAGTATGCACGAGGTTTGGTTTTGTGATGTCCTGTAAAAGTCATTTTATGGTGCAACTGATTAATACATCAGCCGCAATACAAAATGCAGCCTGTTCGCTTGCAATTTCATGACAGGACCGGAGGCTATCATTATGCATTACTTTTTATTGCCCAGCTCCCTGCAGCACTTCAAAGTAATACAACACAGAAACTTCCAAAAGTTCCAGAACATAGAATGTTCAAAACACATATAAACCCTAACACAGCAGCCATCTTCCTCTTTTTATTGCTGCTCCTTGACAGATAAGTACATACAACTTCGTAATTTGTAATTGTGTGTAAAATTGTATAAATAAGTATATTTTTAAAGAATTATGAATGTATTTACCATGTGATAGTGAATGGGATATGTGAAGAAGTTGATTTAGTGGTAAAAGTATTGTTAAATAATTAAAGATCCAATTTTTGGGTCATGAATTTATATAGGGAGAGATTTAGCAGTATAGGGTTAATAGGTAGCGAATTAAATGGTAGCGGATTTAAAGGAAATGAAATAATAATTTTTACTGGTGTTGATGTTTCCGTTGCGCTGCGAGTGATTTGATTATGGAGCTTGCGGCATAGGTAGAAGGCATCGCACGCGCGTGTGAGCGTGAGGTTGTTTCGAGTGCGGAGCGGAAGAAGGCATCAGACGCGCGTGTGAGTGCGAGGTAGTTTTGAAAGCAAAGCGGAAAAGTTTGAGCGGTGAAGGTTTCCTTCTCGCGTCATCACGTAATATGCGCAAGGACGCAAGGAGGACATTTTAGGAATGCTGGCGCACTAAAATTGATAGTGCGCTGTGAGGAGAACAGCTGAGAAAGCGAAGGTGTGGTGAAAAGCGGTACTGCAATTTAGAAAGAAAAAGGCCTTGAATAAGGAAGGTTTATAAGATTAGAGTATAAAGGGAAATTAAGGGTTGAATAAGTTTGAGATAAGGATTTAAAAAAAAAAACAAAAAGGAGAAAAGGAGGCGAGTTTCATTAAGCATTGGATTAAAAAGCCTCTTGAGAGGTAGGAAAGAACAGTAATGAAGGCTGAATGTTCTCGACCTGTGGTAGATGGTAAGGCATGTTTAACTCCGGATCGAGATGTTTAAGTTTAAGTTTAAGATGAGTAGAGACCCAAGGAAGGGGTTGGAAAGGGCACTTAAGCAGTGCCAAGACCGCTTGTTAGACGTTTTGGGTCCTTTGGCACGCATATTAGATATGGCAGAGGAGGCAAAGATGAAGTCTGTCCATATTGACAACGAGCTTTTAAGAGGATGGTCCCAAAGAGCGCTATGTTTTTTAGGCAATGCGAGTTCAGCATTGTCAGCTGAAAGAAGGAAGGCTATTCTAATGCGGATAAGTCCGAAACTAGAAGATTTTGCAAGAAAAGAACCAACAGAGGATACAAAAGGTTATCTGTTTGGTGAAGGACTAGTGAAGGGAGTAGGAAAGTATGCAAATTCCTTCACTAGTTTGGACAGGGCGCAATTTTCTCTGAAAAGAGTTTTCGGAAGAGGAGTTTTTGAGGGGCCGTGGCAAGAGCCCGTTTCGCTGGCCGGTCATTCAGCAGGGCGCAATATCAATCTCAAGGAAGGGCTGCTTTTAGAGGATTTCAAGCAGCAACCGGATTTTATCCGCAAAGAGGAAGAAGTGTAAGAGCGCGTGGAAGAGGGCGTGCTCAGTCAATTCAAGGGACCCAAGGTAGGTAAGAAGATCAATATTGGTTCTATCCCAAAAGAGGTAGGGGGAAGGTTAAAATGGTTTCTGAGGAATTGGGAGGTTTTACCATCAGACAGATGGATTATTCAAACTGTAAAAGGTTCTGTAATAGAATTAGAGTCGGAACCTTCTCAAAAGATGGAACCAAGAGAGCTACTTTTCCAAAAAGAGTTGAGAGTAATAGTAGTGGAAGAGATAAGAGAGATGATGCGAAAGCGGGCAATAAAAAAAGATTACAGAAGAGGATCAGGGATTTGTAAGCACAGTTTTCCTGGTAAGAAAGAAGGAAAAAGGTTGGAGACCAGTGATAAATTTAAGGGAATTGAATTAATATGTTGTGAACAGGCATTTCAAGATGGAGGGGATCCATCTGTTAAGGGATATTCTTCAGGAGAACGATTGGTTAGTGAAGCTGGATCTGAAAGATGCGTATTTCACTATTCCAGTTGCAGAGGAGAGTCAAAGGTATTTGCAATTCAGATGGATGGGGGAGCTTTATCAATTTTGTGCGCTCCCATTTGGTCTAGCATCAGCTCCATGGTGCTTTACGAAAGTTATGAGGCCTGTTGCAAAGTATTTGAGAGAGAGAGAGGTGTGCGTATGGTGATGTATTTAGACGACTTTTTGATTATGTCTCAAAGTCAGAAGGATTTGAAGAAACAGTTGTTGTTTACAATGAATCTTTTGGAGGATCTTGGATTTATTGTGAACAAGGAGAAGTCTGTTTTGGAACCGAGACAATGTTTGGAGTTCTTGGGTTTTATGGTAGATACAGTAAAAAAGATTTTGAGTCTACCAGAGAAGAAAGTTATGAAGATAAAGTCAGAACTGAAAGGTATATTAAGGAAGGAGAGAGTGTCATTAAGGTGTTTAGCAAGAGTGATTGGTCTTTTTTCTTCATCTATTCAGGCTGTGTTTCCGGGTCCTCTTCATTACAGAGCATTGCAGAGATTGAAGGCTTTCCATTTAAGGAATGGTTTGTGGTATGGAGATTTGATAATTTTGACCTCAGAAGCTCGAGGAGAGTTGTTATGGTGGTTAGAGAATTTGGAAGCATGGAATGGAAGGGCGATATTTGGAATATGTTCAGATTTTGTGTTGGAGACAGACGCAAGTCTGTTTGGATGGGGTGCATGTTTAGAGGGACAGGAGACAGGAGGAAGATGGTGTACAGAGGAAAAGATGGACCATATAAATGGGTTAGAGATGAGAGCAGGTTTGTATGCTTTGAGGAGTTTCGGAAAGAAATTGAGGAACTTCAATGTGTTGCTAAAGATGGACAATGTTTCTGCTGTTCGATATATAAACAAGTTGGGAGGAAGCAGGTCGAGGAATCTAACACAGCTGGCAGAAAGGATTTGGAGTTACTGTTTGGAACCGAAAATAGGTTTGAAGGCGGAGTATTCTCCAGGATTGGAGAATGTTGTAGCGGATTGGAATTCAAGGTATTTAAGGGACTTCAGCGATTGGAAATTGAAGGTAGAATATTTCCAGAGTATATATCAGATATGGGGCCCGTTGGAGGTGGATCTGTTCCCGTCGAGGCTGACGTTTCAGTTGAAGAGGTTTTACAGTTGGAGACTGGATCCTTTGGCAGAGGAAGTGGATGCATTTCAACAGGATTGGAGAAAGGTGAAAGGTTATGCTTTTCCACCATTTGCTATGATACAGAGAGTTTTGTTGATGGTGAGGAGACAGAAGTGTCAATTGATAGTTGTGACACCTTTTTGGGCAGGTCAAGCTTGGATGCCAGGAATGTTAGAATTGGCTGTAGAAGAGCCGTTTTTGATTCCGGAAACGGAGGATGTTCTTTCAGGAGAAGGAGAGGTGTTTCATCCCCTAGTTTTGCAAGGAGCTTTGAGCCTTCTTGTTTGGAAGATTTCAGGGGTGGAGACAAGTTCAGAGGCCTTTCGGAACAGGCTAAGGAGTTGCTCAGTGAGTCATGGGCACCAGGGACAAATAAGAGGTATGTTGGAGCTTGGAAAAAGTGGGTTTGTTGGTGCATGCAACGGGCTTTGGATCCTGTGGAGGCATCTGCCATAGAACTGTCAAATTATTTGTCGGTTCTATTTGATAAGGGCTTAAGTTACAGGACAATAAATTGCTGTAGGTCAGCAGTTGCTGCAGGTCATAGTTTGGTGAACAATAGTTCAATCGGAAGAGACCTTTTAGTTTGTAGGGTCATGAAAGGAATTAAATTGAGAAGACCTCCGGGGCCAAGATATAATTGTTTATGGGACGTGAACAAATTGCTTAGTTTATTTGAAAGTTGGCCTATGAATAGATATATGAGTTTGAAACAATTGTCAGGTAAATTGGCGACTTTGTTGTGCCTCATTTCATTTAGGAGGGTTTCAGATGTGCGAGCTTTGGATGTTAACAATAGATGTTACAATGCAGATGGAGTTTTGTTTAAGATTACAAGAAGAACTAAGTGTATGTCTTCTTCAATTTTCTATCCTAGGTTTGAAGATCATCCAAAATTGTGTGTTGTTAGATGTTTGAGGGAATATGAGAACAGAATGAGGGAATTCAGGAGGCATGGTGATGATCAACTTTTAACTTCATATGTGAGATCTTTTAGGTCTGTTACTTCAGCTACAATTGCAAGATGGGTGAGAGGCTGTATGATTGAGGCTGGTGTGGATATGAGCGAATTTGGGGCACATTCGGTAAGGGGTGCAATGGCAAGCAAAGTTTTCATGATTGGTGGTCGTTTGGAGGACATTCTGAAGGCAGCAGATTAGTCTAATGCGGATGTCTTTGCAAAATTTTATTTAAAGCCTTTAGATCATGTTTCGTCTGTGGTTCTTGCACAGCTTTGAACATGCATAATGATAGCCTCCAGGACGTCCTTTCATGAAATGCAGATTCTCCAAGTTAGGTGAAGAGAGAATCTGGATTTCATTAAGGACACGGAGGCTAGAATTATCCCTCCCTCCCTCCCAGGTAAGGTTATGGGGAGGGGGCGAGGGGGAGACGGAAAAAAAAAAATATATATGTTTTATTTTAGTTGTGTTAAGATTCAGTATTTTAAAGTTTTGGAATCAGAAAACATGATTGTTTTGGTTTCTTTGTTGTTTCAGATAACCAGTAGAAGTTGGGTTTGGAGTTGTTTTGTTCGGTATGAAAAGAGAAGAAGTTAACGAGTTTGGAGTCAAGTGCAGCAGAAAAGAGGAAGAAGGCTGCTGTGTTAGGGTTTATATGTGTTCTGAACATTCTATGTTCTGGAACTTTTGGAAGTTTCTGTGTTGTATTACTTTGAAGTGCTGCAGGGAGCTAGGCAATAAAAAGTAATGCATAATGATAGCCTCCATGTCCTTAATGAAATCCAGATTCTCTCTTCTCCTAACTTGGAGAATCTACATTCAGTGTGAATATTGCACCTATTGGTTTTCGAGCGTGACTTTTTATATCATGCACTAAAAAACTAAAAAGGTCGAGTTATTGGTTCCTCATAAAATCTAACAAATCTGCAGGTAAGATAAATATGCCATCAGTAGAATTACTGCTATCAGAATTATCACACCTGTGGCAAATATGGAGCTGGTAAATATTCTGATACTAATTTTGCATGTGGTAATCCCCTGTGAATAGTTTTATTTATAGTTACCTTAAAACTCTTTAAAAAGCAAGCTCTGGTGATTTCATTATCATTCCCAGTCACAGAACCATAAAGACACAGAACAAGCTCAAATCACCTTTTATTTCAGTGTTACCTGTTGTGAATTGATGTTCATTGAAATAGAGAGCCGACGGATGCCGTGGTTCAAATTGCCATATCATTAGATGCAAGTCGTGTGAGGTATTAGGGTGAAACTAAATGATATGTGTTTATTTTAAGTAATGGGAAAATGGGCCTTGTGATGTCTATCCTGCAAATGCAACATGTTGTTCTGTTGTGCATTCAAATGAAATCTTGGGAGACTGTCAAAAGCTTATGTTGTTTTTCTTAAAAGTGGTGAAAATTATAGAACTATTAATCGATGATGACAGGGTGTCCTCATGCCAATGAAAAATTGTAAAATTGGTTTTCCCATTCTTGTATACTACTGAATTTGAAGTGAGAAGTCTGTCTGACCAGTTTGCCAGGGCTTAAAGAACTTATTTACAGCCATGCAATTCTTGTTACAAGTATTGCCACTTGCCCCCCACCATGAACTGTGTTATTATCAATTATATCACTTTAGAAGTCTCATTGATGTAATCAGTGATTTTATAGAACATGTCATGAGTGATGTTACACCATGTAACGCCAATTGGCGTTTTTTTTTTACTTAAGTCCTGACAGCCGTATGTCGGAGTTTACTACTCCCACCCTGCCCCTCCCTGCCCTGTAGCACTCCCTTGATGTGCCGCCACTGGTTAATTCAGTTAACTATCACTTATGAATTTCAGTTGTTTATTTCAATTTAACACATAGGGCCATATGTAGGAAGCCAAATACCAGTCGGTAACGGCCGATTTTCGGTAAATATCCCGTTACCGACCGGTATTTAGGCTTTTGCTATGTAGGGGGCATATTTCAGGATTCGGTAATTTACCGAATCGGTAAAATTACCGATTCGGTAAATACCGAATCCTGAAATGATATGTAGGGGGAGTGTCTCGTCGGTGTGTGGATTAGTTATTTACCACCAACTAAAAGTTGATGGTAAATGACGAATACCTGTAAAAAAGCATTATTGTGCTGTTTGAAATGTGCAATGTGGCAGACATACATGCCCTTAGGGCATGTATGTGCGCCACATGTGCACACATGCACGAATCAGGGGTGCAACAGGGTGTCAATGTGACACCCTGCCACCCATGATAATGCCTCCTCTATTACCGATTCGGTATTTACCGAATCGGTAATGGCAATTGGCTTCCCATTCATTCCTATGGGCCTCCAGGCCCATAGGAATGTATGGGAAGCCAGTTGCCATTACCGATTCGGTAAATACCGATTCTTAATTACCGATATTTACTGAATCGGTAATAATTTACCTACATTACATTTACCGATTCATAAATACCGAATCGGTAAAATTCGGTATTTAAGAATCGGTAAATGTAATTTACCTACATATGGCCCTGAATGTTGTAACTGACATTCTCACCTAGCTAAAACATCACCCTTTTCAGTGAATTTCTAGGTTTAAAACAATTTGAACAAAATGTGCCCGAGGAGAAAGTGTTGTCAGGGAGCCACTGGATGAAGTTGCGGTGAAGATTTCTACATGTGAACTTCATCTCTTTTTCGGAAGTTGAAAATCTTCAGCGGGATGAGGAAGGAGGCTGTAGCTGACAAAAGTTCCACAAGGCCACATACTCCTTTGGTGCAGTAAGAATGTAGTGGAAGCTGCTGGAAAGTCATGCAGACCAGCAATGCACCTACGGCAGATAATAGATTAGTCCCGGTCTCCCTTTGGTTCTCATAGCAGTTTTTAGCCAAACATTTTCCAAGTTTCAAATGTTGGCTATCTGGACACATCAACACCACAACCAAGGGTACAGGGCAGAAAGGGCACAGCTTGGGGTTTCAGGACTTACCCAGTCTGGGTCCAGGTGCTGGTTAAAAATTGTGGGAGCCTTTTAAGTCCATGAGGCTCTGATCAGGAGACTAGTAAACTAACCCTTGGAGCCCTTGGCGTCATTCTGGTAGTCCTGGGTTCAAGTGATGAAGTAGGGCTCAAACAGCAGGCCAGGTTTCTGAGTGTTAAACACAAGCTTTAGGCACAAAAAGTTCCTTTTCTACTGTATGACATGCCTCACCACTCTACAATACGCCACTCCATTCTCTGACATGCCCCTCCACTGTATGACACATTACTTTACTGTACGTTATACCATTCCACTCTTCTTCATTCCACTCTACTCCACAGGGGGGGTGGAGTTCCGAGACTTCCCCGGAAGTGCGGCCATTTTCTGTCTGGTTGCAGTCTAGTGGTTGACGGCACTTAAACTTTATAATGTGCCTGCCTCCACGGACATAGATAGGTACCACGCTGCCGCGTTTTTCTTATTACTACGTGTTTTTAAATTCTTGTCATTAACATTGTTTTGAATCAGGGCAGGGGGGCTGTATAGTGCATTATTGTTGTTAACTTCATTGCGGCCAGATTGGAATAAGCAAACAACAGTTAGAGGCTACTCTAGATCTAGCTTGAAGCTTTTGCAAAGTTGTTTTGAATCTGAAATTGCACTAACCTTTCTTGGCACGTCTTCGTGCAGTCAACATTTTCCCCAATTCCACTCTCGTGTTGAGAGCCTTGTTCAGGGGGAAGTAGAGATCTGAGCCTTCATCGGAATTGCGGCCATTTCTTGTCTGGCTGCAGTCTAGTGGTTAACGGCACTTACACTTTATAATGTGCCTACCTTTGTGGATGTGCAGCGTGCGCACCGCTGGCGTGCCGAAGGCATGCAAAGGCAAATCAGTCTGTGCCCGTCCGTGGCCGAATAGCGGCCAGCGCCAGCCATGCTGCCCAACTCACTCCAGGTATGCGACTAACAAGAGATTTGTTACTTAGTTTTATTATTGACTTACAGAAGTGCAACAATTACTTGCACCCTGAAAAATGGAACGGCCCTAATACATGTAGGAAATGCAAACTTGCGCTTAATCCCCTACCTGAACATTCTAAGATAGTCTTAAGGCCCTCCAAATCACTGCTAGGAGGACTAATAAACACCCGATCCCCATGTCAGTATACTCAGAACATTCACGATCTTATCCTAGATTGGAATCTTGATATTCTGTTTGTTACAGAAACGTGGCTCTGGGAAGGGTGTGGTCCAGATATCGCTCTGGCTTTCCCACACGGATATACACTGCACAGATTAGACTGGCTGGAATCGCAGGGAGGTGGGCTTTGACTCCTCTACTACAACATGCTCCAATGCTCCATTTTCGAGATCAAAGATCTAAAAGAGGCAGAAATTCTGGGTTTCTGCCTCTATGTCGATGGGTCCACCTCTTTCCCTGGAGCCCTGGTCTAACGCCCTCCAGGCCGTAGCACCCAATTTTTAGACACTGCGGGGGACTCCATAGACCCTCTAACCTTCAGGTATTCCAATTTCACCTTTCTCGGGTATTTTAATATACATCTAGAATGCAAGGGCAAATCAAGGGCTAGAAATTTCTTAGAGACCCTGGACACCCTGGGCCTAGAATAGCTGGTATATTCTCCCACTCATAACGCTGGACATACCCTGGATGGAATCTGCTCCAATCAGTGCTCGCTAAAAATCAACGCCCTGGTTGCTGTGGACTGATCACTGGTTTATCCCATTTGAGATAAAACACGAGTATACCAACACTACACTGGATCATACCTGTGGCACCCTCAAAACGGTCCAGAAATTGAGTAAAATGCTAACCAATCCTGACCTTAATAACAAAGTACTAGACCTTAGACCAAATCTAACAGGAGATCCCACCAGGAATGCACAATATTTTAACTCATGGATGCCCTCACTCTGCAACGCCCTGCCCCCCCAGTTAACTCAAAAAGAAAAAACCCCAGAGCTAATATCTCCTCTCCATGGTTCACTCAACAAGCATTGGCATAGACAATAGGTCTCGCCTTTTAGACCTTATAAGTGTTTAGCCATGCAGCATATTATTCTGGGATAAATACAATATGGCAAAATGTTTTTTTTTGAGTGTGGGGGTACTGAGTTCCGTTTGAATTTCTTTATAAATAATTTCACGATTTCCAAAGCACATATTATTTGTGTAAGAGCTTATCTAATGACCCCTTACTTGTTTTTTTTTGTTTGCATTATTTGGTCAAATTTGGAAATCTGTGCGATTTTCCATACTTCTATCGGAAGAGATGTTTTTTCTAAGCTAGGTTTTTGTTGAACTGTGCCAGTCTCTATTTTTGTTTTTATTTATTTATTTATTTATTTGTGGGTTTACATAGCGCTAGAATCGACTCCAGCTGGAGTATCTCTGCGCTTTATGGAGCCGGTAAAACAGAGGAATAGAGGAGCTAGATCTCATTTCTGAACAACACAGTTTTCAGGAGTTTTCTGAAAGTGAGATGTTCTTTACACTGTCTCAGATAAAGGGGAAGTCTGTTCCACAGGGTGGGGCCTAAGATTGATAGTGCTTTACGACCGTGTCTAGATTTTTTTGCACGGGGAGTCACCAAAAGAAGGTAGTTACTGGATCTAAGGGAACGAATAGGGACATAGGGAACAAATTTGTTCTGAAGATAAATAGGCCCTTGTCCATTTAAGCATTTATGGATCAAGCAGCATATTTTGAACTTAGATCTCTGGCGAATAGAAAGCCAGTGCAATTTCTCCAGAAGAGGTTTGGACGCCGTTCTCGGAGGAGCATTGAGAACAAGACGAGCCGCAGTGTTTTGAATGACCTGAAGCTTAGCCAGCACGTTATCGTTGGCGGAAAGCAACAGGCCATTACAATAGTCAATACGACTCAGAACCAATGTTTGAACCAGAGTTCTCCTAAAAGAGTCCGGTAGTAATGGAAAAACTCTACGTAGCAGGCCAATAGTATGGAAACAGATTCCAACAGTGTAGTTGACGTGCTGTCCAAATAACAGATCTTGATCCAGGCGAATTCCAAAACTCTTCACAACCTGTTTGGGTTCCGGAGCTATTCCCAAATCGGGAGGCCACCAATCAGGAGTCCACAATAGTTTGGCTTCTCCAAACAGCATTAGCTCCGTCTTACTGACATTACACTGGAGAAAGTTGGAAGACATCCAGTGCGCCACCGCCTTCATGCCCGCAGAAAAGGAGTTTTTAATTTCGGTGGACATGGTCTTAAAAGGGAAGAGGAGCTGAGTATCATCAGCATATGATACTGGGATGAATCCATAACTGCGCATCACTCTTGCCAGGGGTGCCACATAGATGTTAAATAAGGTGGGACTTAAACAAGAGCCCTGTGGCACCCCTTTCGTTATCTCCACCTCCGCTGATCGATATGTGTCCATAATAACTCTCTGGGAACGCCCAAATAAGAAGCTCTTTAGCCAATCAATGGCTGTACCCTCAGTGCCAGCGTTCGACAACCGGTCAATAAGAATGGTATGTGACACGGTGTCGAACGCTGCTGAGAGATCCAAGAGAACTAGGATTACTGAGAAGCCCTTGTCCTGATACATATGTAGGTCATCCATAACAGACAGCAGGGCAGACTCCGTGCTGTGTTTTGGCCTGAACCCTGACTGTGAGTAGTCCAGGCCACCAACAAGTTCAATATGATTGGACAGATGACAATTAACATATTTTTCGATCAGTTTCCCTAAGAATGGTAATAGGGATATGGGCCTAAGGTTTGTTAGATCGGCCCATGGGATCGCAGTATTCTTTCTAATAGGCCTGATAAGAGCACGTTTCCACTCTCTTGGGACCATGCCTGAGCCCAGAGAGAGATTCACCAACCTTTGGATCAAGGGGCAAAGCTGTTCAGTCAGGAGAGGCATTATCCTGGCTGGGATGATATCGTCAGGGCTGCCACTTTTAATCCGGGATATTAGTACAGCTGTCTCTTGTAAAGAAATGGGTGGAAAAGAGCCTAACGTATATTTGTGCAGTTTGGGGTCAGAATCTATTTCGAGAGGTGTCATGTCTGTGGTCAGTTTATTATTAGTACAAACTATTTTGTCATAGATTGTGTCTATTTTATTCGTAAAAAAGCAAGAAATATCGTCACACAGCTGTTGTGAGGCAAGTTCCGAGGATTCACATGCTGCCGGTTTAACAAAGGATTGTAAAACTTGATACAAAATCCTTGAAGAATTCCCAGCAGCTGTGATTTGCGATGCAATGTATGTTTTACGGGCAACGCGAATGGCTTTGTGGTATATGGATAGCAATTCCCAATATTTATTTTTATCCTCGATCAAATGAGAGGTTCTCCATTTCATTTCAAGTTTCCTGGCCTGTAATTTTAACGTCCTAAGTTGATCTGTAAACCAAACTTCTTGTTTCTTAGTTGGTCTGGGTTTAAATTGTTTAAGAGGGGCAATCTTGTCAATAGTTTCCATAATAGCTTTATCATAATTTTTAACCGCCATATCAATATTTTCGTAAGGAACAGAAAGTGGGCAATAAAAATTATTTTCAAAAGTAGTGTCCGTAATTTTGTGCCACTGTCTCCGTATCCTCGGTAATTGCTTGGGTCGTGAGGAGATACGTTTGGGGCAGGGAGTAAAGAATTCCACAACATAGTGGTCTGTCCAGTTAACCTGCCTTGCGGGCGGACAGGAGATCAGCATAAAATTAGAAAAAATCAAATCAAGGGTATGACCTGCCTGATGTGTGGGCCCAGAGTTACGCTTCATAAGGCCTAATGAGGCCAGGTCGAGTAATAAGGATCGAGCCTCGCAACAGTCCGACTTGTCGCAGTGCACATTAAAATCTCCGACTAAAATAAAGTCGCTGTCACCATTGACATATGGGGCAAGTAGCTCAATCAATAGGTTAGAGAAGTTATTGCACGGTCCAGGGGGTCGATATACTAATGCACCCTTTTGATTATCATTTGAGGGCAGTTTTATTTTAAAAATTAGTAATTCAATTTCTGGGGAACTAATTTCGTCTAAAACAGATATATTAATTTCCTGTTTATGTATAATGGCAATCCCACCACCAGTCTTAGTGGGGCGATCCAGTCTAACTATTTTATAGTCACTAGGGACTCCCAAGGTTATGGCAGGAGTGGAATGAGGTTTCAACCACGTTTCTGTGAGGTAGCATAGATCGGGTTGTTCGGAAGAGATTAAGTCCCAAACTTCAGCACTATGTTTCGAGAGCGACCTAATGTTACACAGGATGTTCTTCCTCCCTAATAGGGTGTGGTTATTTCCTGAGACCGAACTGACATCTATGTCGACTGTTATAGAACAATCACTATCAGTCGCATTTCGGGAAAATATGGAGCTCTCAGTGCGTCCTTGTTGGCATGAAGGAGGCCCTTCTACCTCGGGGTGTTCGATTTCCCTGCCACCCTTTAACGATTGTACATTATATCCCTTCAATACCTGAGAGCTATAAGTAAGCCTCACCGGTGGATGCCTTTGTGTGTAGGTCTTGACAGTCCCCATGGCCCCTGGCCCCGTCCTGTCGCGGACGGGCGCAGACGGGCAGGTCTTTGGCTTGTCTTCGGCGCTGTCAATGGCGCCCTTCTGCGCGCAACCGCTGCGCGCTTCGACCGACGAGGGGCTAAATAGCCTGAGTGTAGTGCTGTTAGAGCGCTAACCGCTCAACTGTTTCCGGGGTTAGTGGGCGTGTCTTGCTCTTGTCCACCCGCCCTCCGCTCAACGGTATTGGATACCGAGTCGGACCAGGGCGGGTAGGCTGGAACACTGAGCAGAGACAGAACCTGGCCCCTAGAACCCCTACAGTACAGGTAGGATCGTCAGAGTGCTAATAATTAAAATTACAGTTAGGCAATCAATTGTCCATACAATACAGCGCCCGGTGTGAAAGAAAATGCTTCAAAGTGCAATTTTAAAATTCGCCGCATGTGATTATAAAAACACTATTCCGATTCACAGTGACACACTTTAATTGCCAGTTGTTCAAAATGCTCCGCTCTGAAAGTTACCTGACACCAAGAGGGGTCGGGAGACACTGCCACTGTCCTCCCTTACCACAATCGGCCAGGCCTCCTCGCCGCCTAAATAGCCTGAGTGTAGTGCTGTTAGAGCGCTAACCGCTCAACTGTTTCCGGGGTTAGTGGGCATGTCTTGCTCTTCTCCACCCGCCCTCCGCTCAACGGTATTGGATACCGAGTCGGACCAGGGCGGGTAGGCTGGAACACTGAGCAGAGACAGAACCTGGCCCCTAGAACCCCTACAGTACAGGTAGGATCGTCAGAGTGCTAATAATTAAAATTACAGTTAGGCAATTAATTGTCCATTTAGATTTAGATTAAGCAACATAAAAAAAAACTGTAATAAGTCTTAAAACTTAAAACACATATATACTTTTAAAGTTCGTTCTTGTTCCCAATCAATAAAGTCAATTTATTGTTGTGAGGAGCACAATAAAAGACTGGCAGTGATTCAAACCGTCACGCCCAAAGAATCCAATTTTGATAAAAACAAATAAAAAGGAAAGCTATAATTGCACATTAACATTGGCCAAATCTGTAACATACATGGTTGCAATTGTGACTAATCAGTTCATATTGGTTGCGATGTCATTGTAGTTAATATAAAAAAATAGCAGTTTTGATTCCTTTTTAACCCTTTTGTTGAGCCAAGAAAAAAGAGTAATCTTCCGGGCAGGCTGGCTTTGAAATTTCGCTATTATGGACCAGGGGCCAAGTGTTCCCTCGGCTAGAGTCTATCAGTGATACTCAAAGTATGGCCCTCATGACACCTTTACATGCAGCCAACCCGGAAAAATGTTTCAGAGTACCCAGACAACAGAAATTCACAACAACAGGGAAAAGCAAGAGTTGTAAAAGTTAACACATGTGAGCCTTTAGCCAAATTGTGGTGTCAAATTTACCGAATATATAGCTACTTTTGTGACTTTCCACTTTCAATGCAAATGTGAGGGAGGTGTTCTTGCTATATTTCGTTGATTCATGCAACATATTGCTAAAGACATTTCAAGATGAATACAGCTGCAATGCTGGAAGTTTCCTGTAAATTACAAAATAAGTACAACATTGGCCGCCTGGTTATTTATATGTAGTTGCTAAATGGCATTGAGTGATCTAAAAATAATTAAGATGGAGTCAATTAAAAACATGCACTGGCCACTTCACACAAGCAACTTCAATGTTGTTGTCGTTTTTGCATTTCCATTTTTTTTTCTCTGTGTCTTGCCGTTGGTTTTATGAGAGGTAGGGTGAGGGGGAGATAAGCAGGGGAGAGAGAGTAGAGCAATGTAAACAAACGCGCGCGGCCATACTAATGCCATGCTATATAGAAACAGATGGCTCCTGCGTGCTGCTGCTCGCTCCCGCAAGGTGGATGCCGCCACAGGCACGAGTGTTAGGAAAGTGCAGACCGAATCCAAAAGGTCATCTCCTAGAGCAACGCATGCGCGCTGCGCTAGACTCGACCTATAAACTTACAGATCTACATCTTCAATTTAGAAAGCTTGAATGCCGATGGTGCAGAAATTATAAACCAGAAGAACTTGTCCATTTCAAGCAAGCCTTAAAAACCTACCATTTTCAAATTAGACTAGAGAAGAAAGTATACTACACTAACTTACTCTTGTCAGCGGACCATGATCAAAAATCTATTTTTAAGATTGTGAAATCTTTCATGCGTCCGATAGCACTCGAACAAGATGTCCCACCCTCACAGACTCTCTGCAATCAAATAGCTGACTTTTTTTTAAATCAAAAAATTCAAAACATCCACAGTGATTTTAAGGTCCTACCTACCCCCCAAAATATAACTAGCATCTGAACTCCAGAACAAGGCACACTAGTTACATTCGTTTCAGATGATTGACATGGAACATTCTTGTCAAGCCACCATCTCTTGCAAGTCAGGTTCACTTTTTGATCCCTGCCCCCGAAGATAGTTCACGCCTTCATTGACACTGTAAATCCACTCTTTAACAGTATAATTAATTCATCACTTTCACTATCAGAAGTACCCCTGATTGGAAAATCGCTGCGGTTAAGCCCCTCCAGAAAAAGCAACTATTGGACCCCACCACTCTTTCTAACCTCCGTCCCATCGCTCTATTACCTTGTCTCAGTAAAATTACTGAAAAACTGGTCAACAGTCAATGAATGACTTTTTTCGAAGCCTCTAACACATTGTCGCCGACTCAATCAGCTTTAGGCCACTACAGTCTACAGAATCAGCATTCCTACACACTTCGGAGACCCTTAAATTCACTCTTGATGAAGGAAAACATTTAGTACTGATTCTGTTAGATTTGTCAGCTGCTTTCAACAGCATTTCTCATGAGATCTTGTTACATCATCTTAAAGCATGCAACATTTCTCATTTGGCTCTGGACTGGCTTAAATCATTCTTTACAAACCGTCATCAAATAATCCTGCTTGGTCACTATCAGTCAGCAGTCAAACCCTCATACAGGTATACCAGAGGATTCTATATTAAGTCCAGTGTTGTTAACCATCTACATGGCACCTCTCATAGAATTGGTATCATCATTCAACATCGAAACCACCTCATATGCTGATGATACCCAGCTGATTTTAGATTTAGACAAACACCCTGGCAATGCGGAAGAGAACTTCCAACATTGTCTCACAAAGGTTATACATTGGATGAAGCAGAATGACTTGAAGTGTCATACACAAAAGACATAAATCGTGCTCCTAGGCAAAGCTAACAATCTCACTCCCAGTATCTGCTGGTCGCCCAATACCCGCCTCCAACCAACACTGTGAAGGTAGGTAACAATCTTGGGGTATAATTTAATTCAATGTTATCATTCCGTTCACAAGCATTATCAGTGGCTGTGAAATGTTTTCAGCTGATTAAATCTCTGAAGAGGTTTTTTGATCTTCTTCCAGCTACAGCAAGAAAAACTGTTACAGCAGCCCTAATCACATCCAGATTAGACTATTGCAATAGCCTTTATGTGTGTTCAAACAAGATAATATTAAAGAAGCTCCAGACCATTCAACGTGCAGCAGCCCGCCTGGTGCTGGAACTGCCACTCCATTTCTCAGCTTCTGCTTCCTTAAAACTGCTGCATTGTCTGCCTATCCATAAATGAGGACTATTCAAGATACTTGTCATCACTTTTAGAGCTTTCAGGGCCTCGGGACCTAAATACCTAACATCTAGATTCACACCCTATGTCACTACACGCCCTCTTAGAGCCTCTTAAACCAATCTTTTAAAACCCACCCTGTTCAGATATAAAACTAAGGGTGGAAGTAACCACCCTAGGAGAAAAAGCATGGAATATACTTCCCAGCCATCTCCGTCTCATCCAATCAGAATCCGGTTTCAGGAAGTCCTTAAAAACCTGGATTTTTTTTGCATTGGACTCGCTGTGCCTCTCCCTCATCTAACTCTCCAGCAATTGTGACAGGTGCACCTTCCTGTGCCTCCCGTCTATCTCTGCGCAGTGCCATGATACTCCTGCAGAGTGATAGTTGCGCTTTAGAAATAACACCCACAATACAATACAATATGACACAACTCCACTCTATGCCATTCCATAACACGCAACTCTACACATCTCCACTGTTTGATACTCTACTACAGTGTATGTCACTCACTCTACAAAACTCTGCTCCATAATATGCCACTCTAAAACACTCTACTCCACTCTATGCCACTTTACTTCACACTCTGATCCACTTTATGGCACTCTACAACGCTCTACTACACTCTACACCACTTTATGGCACTTAACTCCAGTCTATGCCACTGCACTCTAAAACACTCTAGTCCCCTCTATGGCATGCTATAACACTATGCTCTAGTCTGTGCCAGTCTACGACACTCTATGGCAATCTATGCAACTCCCTGTATGTCACTACATGCCACTTTACTCCACTGTACTCTATGAAACACTACTCCACTCTAGTCTACTACTCAACTCCACACCACTTCAGTCTTTGCCACTCCATTCTAAGATACTGTGCAACATTCCGCAATATGACACATCACTACATTCTACTCCATGACATGCCATTCCACTTTATAACATTACAGTCTACAACACTTTACTCTACTCGGTGGCCCTCCAGTCTATGCCATTCTACTGCACTGTACAACACTCTACAGCACACCACTCTATGATATAGGAGCTGGAGGAATAACCCTACCTCCATCCTCCATGAACAACTCAAAACAGCTCGTAGGAAATGCAACAATCACATCAAAAAGAAGAAATCCATCTTGGACGGCACAAAACATAGACCCAAAGAGATCTATAGCATCATCAGGCAACAAACCTCCAAGCCCGTGACCTCTTCAATACAGGCATCCAAATAACTCCGCGACAACTTCACCAACTTCTTCAACAACAAGATTACTAAGATCGAACTCACTGGACGTCATCAATACTCACCACACTAAGAGCATCACATATGGGATGCACGATATCTTTCCCTGTCCGTCTGCCAATTCCCGGCTAAGCATCCGCCCCATTCAAGAATCTGAGATAATCATGCTGATGTCAACCTCCAAACCCTCATCTCATGTCCTAGACCCCATTCCTCCCCTACTGACCAAAAAACTGAAGCACTCCCTAGCACCGCTTTGGTGCACGATCATAAATAGCTCCCTGAAAAATGGAGTCATTCCAGACTGCCTTAAAGTGGGACAAGTCACACCCTTGCTGAAAAAACCCGGCCATGACTCTACGGAGCTGCATAACTTTAGACCTGTTTCTAACCTCCCCCTTCTGTCCAAAATCCTAGAAAGATGCATACTCCAACAACTAACCCAACACCTGGACAACATCAACCTCCTGGACTCCCATCAATCTGGCTTCAGAAAAGGCTGTAGCACAGAAACCATGATCCTCAACATCATTGACGATATCCATATATCACTAGACTCTGACCAATGCTGCCTCCTCATTCTCCTTGACCTCTCGGCAGCATTCGATACGGTAGACCACAAACTTCTCATTAGGGCTCTCCAAGAAAGAGCCGGTCTTGGCGAGGTGGTCCTCCAATAGTTCTCCTCCTTCCTGCACAATCGCACTCAAAAAATAAAAAATAAAAACTTTGATTCCGACCTCCACCCAGTCAACAAGGGAGTCCGTCAAGGCTCAGTGCTCTCCCCGCAACTCTTTAACATCTACATGGAACCTCTCACTAAACTTCTCAAAACAGCCAACATCCGTTTTCATCTTTATGCTGACAATACTCAAATATATTTAGAAACCACCTCCCTCAGAGACATTCATAGACTTAATGACGTACTGAGAGATGTTCAATACAGGCTGTCTTGCAACCACCTTAAACTAAGCTCTGACAAAACTGAGACACTCCTCATCTCGAATAAGGAGGAGAACTCCCAAATTGCTGATTGGCTAAAGGCCGTTGATGCGCTCAACGGGAATCTCACTCTAGCCGACTCTGTCAAATCACTAGGCATCACGCTAGACCCGAAACTGAACATGACCAGACACATCAAGAATTAGGCCAAGAGTGCTTTCCTTAACCTTAAACTACTGAACAAAATAAAACCCTTCATTCCACCCAGTGATCTCAAACAGGCCACCCAAACACAGGTACTGTCAAGACTGAACTATGGGAACGCAGTCCTCTCAGGAATAGAAAAATCACATCTGGCTCCCATCAAAACAACACTGCATGCGGCAGCCAGAATGATCACCGGAATCAAGAAATTCGACCACATTTCTCCTGCACTCAGGGAACTTAAGTGGCTCCCAGGTGAAATGTGGATTAGCTTCAGAACTGCCTGCCTCACGCATAAAGCCCTTCATACCGGCAAACCCGAATATCTGGCGGAAAAGCTCAAAAAAGCCGGTCAGGCCAGGAACCTCAGAAGCTCAAACTCCCTCCTGCTCATTCCACCAAAAACTCGAAAACAAA
Organism: Triturus cristatus; assembly: GCF_964204655.1. NCBI lineage: Eukaryota > Metazoa > Chordata > Amphibia > Caudata > Salamandridae > Triturus > Triturus cristatus. The sequence goes on from NC_140583.1 coordinate 542,565,044, forward strand.
GAACCGCAGCTCGATCCTTCGCCTGAAGAGCTTCCAAAATCTGGATCTCTATTCCCCCTCACATCAGAACCATTCACTCCTTTATAAAATTCAAAAGCCAACTCAAAATCCTGTTCCTCAACCTCTCCCTAGGGACTCGATAGAATCATCGGAGTAGGGAAGCAGACACCTCCCACTGCTCCAACTCCAAGACCACAAAGGACTCCGAAGACTAAGACTGTCCTGCATTGTTAATGTGTCGCTCTTTTGTTTTGTGTGTGGTGAATCTCTGCAATGTATCTGCTGTAAAGTGCTCCGATACACTAGGGTCAGGCCAGCGCTATATAAAACTTCTTATATAAATAAATAAATAAATAAATGATATGCCACTCCACTCTACTGTACGATACTCTACACCACTCTATGCCACTCCACTCTACAACAATGTGCTACAATCTATGCCCCTCCACTGTATGCTGCTCTACACCACTGCATGACACTATACAACACACCCCTACATTTCTCTGTAATGTATGCCACTCCACTCTATGTTGCACCACTCAACTCCACTCTACAGCACTCTATGACACTCCACACTAATCCACTCTGACATGACACTCCACTCTATGACATGCCACTCCACTGAACACCACTCCTCTCTATGCCCCTTCACTCTAAGACACTCTATGAAATTCCATCCTATGACACTGTACTCCAGTGTACTCTATGACATGCTGCACCACTCTATGCTGCTCCACTCCATGCCTCTCCACTCTACGCCACTGTATTCCACTCTACAACAATCTATGACACGTCACTCCACTCCACTCCGTGCTATGACATGCCACTCCACTCTATGACACTTTACTCCACTCTATGCTACGCCACTCAGTTCTACTTCACTCTATGACTCGTTACTCAACTCTACGCCACTCTACAAAGCTTCACTGTACTCCACTCTATGACATTCTACATCCCTTTATGCTACACCATTCTACTCCACTCTACACACTCTACTCCACTATTCGACACTGAACTCCAACTATGCCATTCTACAACACTTTACTGAACTCTATGACATGCCACTCCAGGCTACTCTACTGATCCACTTTACACCACTCTACTTCACTGTACAAAACTTAACACACCACTCTTCAATCCACTCTACATTATGCAACTCTATGCTATGTCATGCTCCTCGATTGTATAACATGTCAGTCCACTGTACCCCACACCACTCTAAAACACTCTACAAGAAGCCACTCTTTGACCCTGCTATCTGCTTGACTGTATGGCACAACACTACACTCTATTTTATTTTATTTTATCAATTGATTTCTAAAGCATCCGAATAACCTCATCAAGGGTATCCCCGCACTATGACTGCTGTAACCAACTAGGGAGGGACAACTCAGAACAGTATGCCAATCCAATATACATTACAAAATGTCCCTTCTCTCTTTGCCACTCCACTGTATGCCACAACACTCTAAGCCACAGCACTATATGCCATGACACTTTATGACACTCCACTGTACACCACTCTACTTTCCACCGCTCCACTCTATTCCATTGTACAAAATGCCACTACGCTTTATGAAATGCCACTCTACTGTATGACACTCTACTGCTGTCCACAACACTCCATCACACTCCACTATACAACACTGCACAACATGCCAATCCACTGTATAACATAAAACTTCATGCTATGACACTCTATTTTATGCCCCTTCACTCTAAGACACTCTATGACACACCACTGATCTACTTTATTACCTGACATATGTTTTATGCCACTCCACTTTACTGTACTACATACCACTACATTCTTCACCACTCCATTCTATGCCACTCCACTCTATGCCTCTCCACTGTATACCATGACACTCTACACCATGAGACTCTACAGCATGACACTGTATGTCATGACACTCTAAGCAATAACACTCTATGACATGACACTACAACACACTACTGTGACTGTATGCCACTCGATTCTATAGTAGTCCACTTTACTGTGCTCTATGACACTACACTCTATGGCACTCTACGCTATGACACTATCCTTCACTGTAATCTATGACACTCCACTCATTGACAATCCAGTATAGAACACTCTACTCCATGCATTGGCACTCTACAACACTCTACTCCAGTCTGTGCCACTCTACGACATTCTACTGAACTCTACGCAATTCCCAGTATGCCACTAAATGCCAGTTTATTCCACACTACTCTATGACACATTACTTCACTCCACTTCACTCTAATCCACTATTCAGCTCTACTCCACTCCATGCCACTCAACTCTTAGACTCCGCATGGCATGCCACTCTTCTCCATGACATGCCACTCCATTCTACTCCACTACACTCTACAACACTCTACTCCACTCTATGCCTCTCTAGTCTACACCACTCTACTCCACTGTAAGACACTGTATGATACACCACTCTATGACATGCCACTCCACTCTACACCACTCCACTCTACAATGCTGTACTTCACTCTGTGCCCCTCCACTGTATGCCACTCTACTCCACTGTTCGACACTATACAAAATACCACTCCACACCAGTGTATGATACACCACTCCACTCTATGACATGCACTCTATTGTACACCATTCTACTCTAAGATAATCTATGACATGCCACTCCATGACACGTTACTCCAGTGTACCCTACCACATGCCACTCAACTCTACATCACTCCACTGTATAGCATCATACTCCTGTATTCCATTCTATGACTCTCTCCAACATGCTACTCCACTCTACCCTACTCTTCTCCACTCTACAACACAACACTTCCCTCTACTCCATTCTTTGATACTTTACTCAACTCTATGCCACTCTAGGAAACTCCACTTTGCGCCACTCCACTTTATGTCCCTCCACTGTACTCCACTCAATGACACTCTAAGTCACTTTACTCTATGGCATTTCACTCCTCTCTATGCCACTCCATTCTACAACACTCTACTCCACTCTATACGCCATTGTACATCATTCTAAACAACTGTATGGCACTCTATGCCACTCTATGTTACTTTACTCCACTGTGTGCAACACTCAACAACATGCCACCCCACTCCACTATATGACATGCCAGTCCACTCTATGACAAGCCCCTCGACTGTACACAAGGCCACTTCACTGTACTCCCCTCCACTCTATGCCCTTTCACTCTTAAACACTCTATAAATCGCCACTCTATGACATTGCACCCCACTCAACTATACAACATGCCATGACACTCTACATCACTCTATTTTACTTTACAACATGCCTCTCCACTCTATGCCACAACACTCTATGTTATGATACTCTATGCAATGACACTCTATGTGATGTCACTGTACAACATGACACGGTACAACACTCCACTGCACACTACTCCACTCTCATCCCCTCTGCTCTAGTCTATTGTATGACACTCAACGCCACTTTATGAAACACCACTCCACTGTACATCATGCCACTCCACTGAATGACATTCCACAGCATTCTACAACACTCCTTGTCACTCCACCCAATGTACGACATGTCACTCCCTTGTACAACATGCACCTTCACTTTACGAAAGGCCACTCCACTCTAAGACACTCCTCTTTATTCCGCTGCACTCTAAGACACTGTATGACATGTCACTCTAAGACATACCACTCCAATCCATTCTATTTCATGGCACTATACTCCACTACACTCCATTGCATGGCACCCCATTCATTGCCACTCCACTGTATGCCACTTCACTGTATGTCCTCACAATCTAGCCCACAACACTCTACACCATGACACTGTACGTTACGATACTCTACACCATGACACTATATGAAATGACACTATACAGTACTCAAATGTGACTGTATGCAACTCCACAGTATGCCACTCCACAGCACCCCACTCTATGACTCTCCAATCTATGTCACTACACTCCACAACGTAACACTCTATGACACTCTCCCCCACTCTATTCTACAACACTTCACTTGATGATATTCTACAACACTATATGCCACTCCACTCTGCAAAACTCTACTATACTGCATGGCACTCTATGACACACCGCTCGATGACATTCCACTCAATAACATTCTACTCAGCAATACTGTACTCTATGATTTAAAACATATTTTTATAAAAACCTTTGAAGTTCTATGAAAAATCTAAAGGTGAAGAATAACTTATAGTTAGAAAACTTTAATTCATTTTTGATACAAAACCAACACACACTACATAAACATTACAAAATGTTAAGTTTAAATTATAACTTACAGGTTGAATTTATGCCCTGGTCGAAATATAGTATAACTAGCACACACCTTTCATACACCCACTCCAACTTCCATACTATCATTCTCAAAACCATTAAAACACCCAAACCAGTACTTACACACCTACTCTCTGATATATAGGTCTACACACACATCCACTAAGTCACCCACATAGCCACTTATATACCAACTTGCTCACTAACACAGCCACTGATATATCCACTCATATACCCATAAAGCAACTCACACACTGTCAGTCACTCATAGAGCTGCTCACACAGCGACTCATCCAGCTACAGAGTCACTCACACAGCCATTTAATCACCTTTAGTTATATACACTCACTCACTTATTCATACAGATACTAACACATACTCACTCACCTATACAGTCACTGATGCAAGCACACACTCACCCATACAGCCACTATCACAATCCCTCACTCAAACAAACCATCATGCATATACTCTAACACAAACCTATACTGTCTTTCACATATCCAGTTACTCACCCATCTACCACTGACACATTCATTAATCCACTGACACACCCATACACACACTCAGTCACCTATACAGCCCCTCACCTACCCACTCACTAACCCATACAGCAACTGACTCACCCACTCACTCATCCATGCATCCAGTCACACACCCTCTCACCCAGCCACACAGACACTCAGACACCCAATCAATCACCCATGCAGCCTCTCACGTACCCACTCACCAAACCATACAGCCACTTAGACACAATCTGACAGATTGATACAGACATTCTCAAAACTTAGTCACTCACCCATACATTCACTGAGACACCTACTCACTCACTTATACAGTCAATCACGCACCGACTGAATCAACCATTTAGCCACTCATACAGCCACTGATTCTTCAATACACCTAGTTATATATATTTAACACTCATAAACATTTTAAAAACTCTCACAGTCAAGGGATAATATCATTAAAGATGTCATCAGTGATGTCACTGACCATGGCATGAGTGATGTAATATGTGATATCATAAGCAGTGCACTGCGGGGTCTCGAGTTATAGTTAGCTCAGCTAACTATAACAGCTGAATTTCTCTGGTTTTGTATGAGTGAAATATCAGCCTAACTATAACGTCCTTGTAACCTTTTATGCATTATATATTACCTACTGGTAGTCAGCAATAGGTAGTTATAGTTAGGACCATGTTTCCATAGGAAAAGCATTTTTTGACTTGGCTATAACTTTGGCACAGTTTGACCAATCTTCATGAAATTTTCCCCCAAAAGTGTCAAGGTGGGATCTATTGTTATGGAAAGTTTGGGGGTGATCTGTGCAGTGCGGATCAAGAATTTGTGGCGCTAAGCAAGATTGCATTTGCAACATTAATTCCCATCGGAATTAATATAGCCCCAGGGAGGTGATGGTCCCAAGAGTTTCCCTATTAGTTTAAATGATAGAGGCCTCGGAGGTGGGCAAACTGACAGCACTCTTACTTTTTCTTGCTAAGCGTCAAGTGGCAATGAATTGGGTTCTGCATTTGGCGCCGCAGACAGCTGTGTGGCTTCAGGATGACGCCTACTGTCAAGAACAGCTGACCACTTATTGGGAGCTAATGCCTGCAAGATCCCACCCAAAGACATATGGTCCTCCTTAGAGATGTTCCTGAGTGCAGGGGATGAGGAAGAGTTGAAAGATGCCAATCCGGGACTTGGGGTAGCTCAGTTGATCAGCAGAATTCGGATACTACTTTGAATAAAGCTCATGAGGCAAATGCGTGAGACCGACAGGTGGCATGTCCACTGACTTGTTTCGACACGTGCTCCAAGGGATTCCTTTTCAGATGATCTGATGCTTGTTCCTTGCAAAGTGGCTATTCTCCCCCTTTTCCCCCCTCCCCCCTCTATTGTGAAGTACAACATCTGCCTTAAGACATACCTTAAGTATATTATACTGTACTGGTTTGTGTGCTATTTTGTACTGGTGTATATGCTGCACTTGTTTGTTCTCCCAAATTCTCTATAAAACCAATAAATAAAAAAAGAATGCATGGGTCACATTCTCCAGGAGGGCACAGAACAAATACAAATATTTGATGCAACCGTGGCCCCCGGCCTCTGGGATAGTGCACTAAAAGCTCACCCCTGTATTTCTATGCCCATCTATACTAAACGCGCAGTATGACCTATGAGAAACGGATGTATGTCGTTACAACGCACACTTTTACAACGCATGCACTTACAACGCATTTTTTACAACGCAAAATCCATTACAACACACTACACTTACAACGCATGACACTACAACGCATTTTTAAAAACTACCTTTACAACGCATTCCATTACAACGCCTACTACCTTTACAACGCATACCATTACAACGCATAATATTAAATTGCATTTAAGGTAAGTATTAGATAGTATAGGGGTAAACATTACTTTTCTAACTCCAGGGGGTGCAACAGTAGGGTAAGTGTTGGATAGTATAGGGGTAAAAATTACTATTCTAACTCCAGGGGGTGCAACAGTAGGGTAAGTGTTGGATAGTATAGGGGTAAAAATTACTATTCTAACTCCAGGGGGTGCAACAGTAGGGTAAGTGTTGGATAGTATAGGGGTAAAAATTACTATTCTAACTCCAGGGGGTGCAACAGTAGGGTAAGTGTTGGATAGTATAGGGGTAAAAATTACTATTCTAACTCCAGGGGGTGCAACAGTAGGGTAAGTGTTGGATAGTATAGGGGTAAAAATTACTATTCTAACTCCAGGGGGTGCAACAGTAGGGTAAGTGTTGGATAGTATAGGGGTAAAAATTGCCATTCTAACTCCAGGGGGTGCAACAGTAGGGTAAGTGTTGGATAGTATAGGGGTAAAAATTACTATTCTAACTCCAGGGGGTGCAACAGTAGGGTAAGTGTTGGATAGTATAGGGGTAAAAATTGCTATTCTAACTCCAGGGGGTGCAACAGTAGGGTAAGTGTTGGATAGTATAGGGGTAAAAATTACTATTCTAACTCCAGGGGTTGCAACAGTAGGGTAAGTGTTGGATAGTATAGGGGTAAAAATTACTATTCTAACTCCAGGGGGTGCAACAGTAGGGTAAGTGTTGGATAGTATAGGGGTAAAAATTACTATTCTAACTCCAGGGGGTGCAACAGTAGGGTAAGTGTTGGATAGTATAGGGGTAAAAATTACTATTCTAACTCCATGGGGTGCAACAGTAGGGTAAGTGTTGGATAGTATAGGGGTAAAAATTACTATTCTAACTCCAGGGGGAGCAACAGTAGGGTAAGTGTTGGATAGTATAGGGGTAAAAATTACTATTCTAATTCCAGGGGGTGCAACAGTAGGGTAAGTGTTGGATAGTGTAGTGTAATATTATGCGTTGTAATGGTATGCGTTGTAAAGGTAGTATGCATTGTAATGGAATGCGTTGTAAAGGTAGTTTTTAAAAATTGCTTTGTAGTGTCATGCGTTGTAAGTGTAGTGCGTTGTAATGGATTTTGCGTTGTAAAAAATGCATTGTAAGTGTAGTGCGTTGTAAAAGTTGCGTTGTAAAGGTTGTTCCCCATGAGAAACATTGGTATGAATGCCTGCATGCTATATAAGCATCTTAGAATCTCTGCAATGAGCCAAGAATATCTCCACTACACGGAAATATAAAGACAGACAGGCATAGCTTTCCAGCCATCTAGCCGAGCTGATGTCCAAGTGGGACAGACATTTGGAAACAAAAATAAGCGTGATCCACAAACTACCGAAACAATCACAGCAAGACGATGCTAACGCAGAAAGCCCAGAAAAGGAGTCTAAAAGAATGCAAACTTAAATAAAATGTTTATAAATGGTAAAGTAAGAAATAAACATCAGATTATTTTTGCAAATATGTTTCAGCAATGATGGGAGCCAAAGAGCAGTGTATTGAAGCATGAATGTGCAACTGCAGAGCAGGGCCGGATTGGGATCACAATTTGGCATGGTCACTGCCAAAAAAAGTGGACCACTTTCGGAGGGCATGCACTTTCATGAAACACCATTTGATTACTCACAGATGTCTCATTTGTAGAAAAATGTTTAGTAAATTAAGCATTTTAAAGCTTATGGAGCCAGTAACATTGGTAAAGACTAGGAGCACTGCAGTTCTAAAAACTGAAAATTTACTTGCAGTCTTAACGCCCTGCACAATGTAGTTAGATGCTTTTTCCCAACCAGTTATGCCCTTGAATCTGATCATCACATAAATCAGTACTCTAGTACAAAGTCAGGGGGAAAGGGGAAGACTGAAATCTTTGGGAATAGAGCATGTAACAACAAACGTAAGAGGAAGAGTAGCTCTGAACCTCTACCTTGGAGAATAGAACCTCTAATAACAAACAGTAAAGAAATACATTTTGCATATCAGCCATAAAAAACTTTTAGCAAAACATTCAAAAGAAATGAAATCCCTCACATATTTTGCACTTTTCCCTGAACATAAGTACCTTTTGCCGCCTAGTCTTGCCTCCCCTCTTTCTTTGTGTGCACTATTCTAGTTAGACAGTGATCCCCATTTCTGCTGTCTAGTACCAACTGGGGGCTGGGGTAAAAGAAGAGGTGAACAGAGAGGTAAAGAGACAGTATATTGAGATAGGTGAAGTAGAACTAGAAATCAGGTAGTGATAGGTGTAATAGGGAGAGACATAAGTAAAGACTGAAAGATTGGGTAGCCAGAAGAAAAGGTACATAGCTATACAAAGAGCAAGAGGTAGGTAGATAATGAGTGTAAGATATAGGTACTCATAGAAAAACACACGTAAACCTGCAAAGTAAACCTTCTTCACTTTTCCAAAGAGAATATGTATCAAATGGCACGCAGAACTCGGAAGAAGCAATAAACACCCCCTGTTCTCAGAGTCATGGTTCAAGTGACCTGCAGACAGCTAGGGATATTAGTTTAAATATTCCATCTGAGTAACAATCCCTCACAAGTCTTCACATGCCCTCCATGTTTAAGACACATGCTGTAGCACCAAATCTGAGTCACGTACTGTGGCCACAATTCCCAACAGCTGCTCAACCTTATAAAAAGTGCTTTGCACTACATAGAACGTCATTTCTTTTTATCTGCAGATTATTTATTTACTTTTTATTCCACTAGTTCACCTCTTCCGCCTTCTCACTTCAGTCGATGGCTCAGTGGGTTAAACGCACTCTGCGGAGGTTGGAACCAGGAGTCCGCTAAAAGTTTCATCCTTCCCATGTGGATGAAATGGCACCGGTACAAAACACTACTGCTTTCCTAGTACATATCCCTTCATTCTCTCCATACAGACAGCACTGCAGCCCAGAATCGTGTTCTCATGGGGTGCACCTGGATGGTGCCTCTGAACCCCCGCAATATTAGAGTGCATTGTAGCTCCCAGAAGCATCCTTTGTACATGCAGATTTTGCAGGACAGTAAGGCAGTGTCTCCGGTCTTGATGTGCACATCTTTGATGTCGCTGGTATAGGTCGGGATGAGCAGACATCAGCGCTGTACAATGCAACAGCAAAGATGTGCAACTTATACACAAGGAAAAAAAAGATTACTAATATATTATTAACCTCTATTCTTGGGTTCCGGAGTAGCTTTCTACTCATAGCAAAGCACTTCAACTCATCGTAAGGGGTAGTAAGAGCTATATAAATACAATGTATAATACGTTAACTAACAGTAGCGACCGGCACGGATCGGGAGTGGCCGTGTGATGTAAAACAAAAACAAAAGTTAAAAAACTTACCTTCTCATCATTCTCCCTCACGTCGTCTCAGTCTCTCCTCTCTGGGGCTGGAACAGGAGGCAGCCAGACTCCCTCCCCTAAGCCAATCACAGTGCTGCAATGCAGTGTTGTGATTGATCTGATCGCCGTGGATCTGCACTCAGCCAGGGAATGGGATCCTGGGCATATTATCAACACAAGCTGTGATGCAGCCTGCAAGGAGTACATGCAAAGTGTGCATTACTGTTTTGGATGGCCCCAGAGCGCTGGCCAAACAGTCATTGCACACTTGGAGTGGGCAAACAACTCCTCCCCTGCTCTTAGAGCAGAGCAGCCTGCCCACCCCACAAAGCTGCGCAGCAGCATGAACAAATACAATGATAATACCCTTGAGTTATTATCATTGAATTTGTCCTTTCTTTCACTGCTTTGCAGCAGTGGGGTGATGCTCCTCTGCCTTAGCGAAGGAGCCGTCACTGTCAATTAAGCATGTGTTTCTGTGGGATGAAAGGCAGCCCTCAGTCTTATTTATGTTTTCTCATGTTTACAACCGATTTGCTGGTATTTGAAAGGCAACGTGGCTTTTAAGATAATTTGATGCCACATAGCAACAATACACATAAATACACTCCACATCATACCACATAATTCTAATCAGTATAATTTCACTCAATGCCACACAGTTCGATGCAACACACTTCCACGTTATACATTATCATTCCACACAATTCAGCAACAAACCACATAATTCAATTCAACAACATATTTACACAACACACCACATACATCCAATCCACACCACACAATACCACATCATGCCACAAAATTGACCAACACACCACATGATTAAACTGCACAACATACCACTACACAACACAAAATATAATTCCATATAATTACACTCCATGACACACAATCCCACTCTACATAATTGCAGTACACACAAAAACACATAATTCCTAGCCACATAATTACAATACACACCATGCCACATAATTCTATGCCACACAATTCCATAACTAACAATTCCAGTCCAAACCACATAATTCCACTACACACTACATTCCTCCACTCCATAACACATAGGTAAAACACATTGTCATTTACAACGCCAATAGCTCTATCTCTTGCAAATGCGAGACCTATTGACATTGCCAATGCTTGTTTTTTATTGCTGTTCTTACTTTTGACAGTTTTATATAGTGTGAACTCAGCCCAAGTCTATATAAGCACTATTCATGAGCACCAACTACAGTCCCTAAGATCAGATTTTTTATTTAAGTTCCTGGGAGATGAAGTGATGTGCCCAGAATTACAGGATGTTGAGAACAGGCGCTGGGACTCAAACCTGATCCCCCATCTCTGCAACTCTGACCTTCAGGCCACATATGCCTATGGAAACGCAAGGCATGAAAGTGGGAGAATATTGTTCTTGTGAAGGACACTGGGGCCAAGGTAACAGTGGCCTAAACCCTGAGCAATAGAACAACAGGGAGGCCCCTTAGTTTACTTAATTATACAACCCCTCCCCAGCCCTCCATTACCTGAGCAACAGAACAACTGCCAGCCCCTCTTGTATTGCTAAATTACTCAAGCCCTCCCCAGCCCTCCACTACCTTAGGAAAATCGCCTGGCAGGGGAGGGGATTAGGCAACATAAAAACAGCTGCTGTGCCATCCATAACGGCGGGGGAAGAGGGGGCTGAGGTTGCGGTGAAGATGACCCAAGTCCATAACATCACTTGGCCCCCACAGCAAGGCACCAGCATATACCCACCCTTCCCCGCCCACCATGCCCTGAATGAAAAGGGCTGTGGGCAAGGTATAAAATACGACACTGAACACCGCTTCTGAGCTGCATGGGCGAAGTGAGAATGGCTTAATGGCCTGGCCAAAAGGGAGGCAGCTTCTCCCCATCACCTGATCCCCACCCCATCATCAGGGCGATAGTCTGGCAAGGCAGGGGGTCAAGGAGCGGCCACAGATGATCCTGGCCCCCCAGCGAGCCTGCTTTACTATCCCGGTCCAGTGCCCTCTGTGGACTGGGGAATAAAAAAAACAGCCCACAGAGAGCACTGACGAACCGGCCCGCCGGCCAATGGCCAACTGCACGCTATGCCAATCTGTCCCTGCTGCATAGTATTTGCGGGAGGGAGTCTTCTCAGACGGCAAAACAAAGATATTTTGGGATGTGCCAGAGATAATTCCTGCACCGTTTTAGAGTCGTTGAATCCATGTGTGATCTACTTTTAATTCCGATAGCCATGCCACAGGCTTACCTTGTGCAAAGAACACAAAGACCTTTGCTACAAATTATGCATGTGTTGTAATATACAGTTCATGTGTGTGGCCTAAGACATGTTACTACACACAGTACATCAGTACAAATTGGATGCAGCACCATAAACAACATCAATGAAATTCACCTGAAGATGTGAAAGAAATATAAGGAACTTTATTAAGTAGACCTACTATCCTATGTTAAAAAAACATGTGCAATAGACTGAGAAAGTGATTGTTGAATGAATGAGGGAGGCAGGGCAGAACAAATCGCAAAAAAGGGAAAATTGTAAGACAGTCTTTCTCCATATAAGCTTTGCAGACCTGCAAACACATTCACATCAATGTCAGTACATAGTCGTACCCTGACTTTCAGCAGTTCACAAAGACGATGACAATCCACCTCTTTCAAGAAGGATTTACCGCCTACGAACATATTGATTTATTGCAAATAATCCTGAATTACAGTTTAGCGCTCCTGTCCTTGTCCAGGGCTCTCTTGCTTTTTATCTGGGTTTGGGCTCTATAAATACCAATGCATGGATGCATGCATACATAAATGAATTGAATACTCACTTACATAGCTTAGTTAGTTGGTGGCTGAGAAGGGGGGTGAATGTGTGAGTATATTCCTATGTCAAAATAGAGCAATGTATGGGTGAGGAAGCTCTGGAATATTTGAATGATTAAGTCAAAGATTACATGGGTATATAAGCAAAAGGAAACTGAGTGATTGACTGTGTTACTTGATGAGTTAAAAAGATTCCCTGAGCAACTGAATACGTTTGTTGGTGAGTAGTTCAGCAGGACTTTAATGAGTGAGTGAATGATAGGGACCAGTGAGTAAATGACTGGTGGAGTGTGTTAGTGAGAGCTTACATGATGGTGGTAGGTGGAAACTGGGGACATGTCATTCAAAACCAATGATATAATTGGATATGTCATCAGTGATGTCATAGTTCATACAGTTTGTGATGTTACATGTAATGTCATAACTGAGGTCATGCACAGGGCCAGGTGTGGGATTAATGTTGAGCAGCTAATCTTAATTGGCGAAATTTGAATCTTTCACAGTGTTATACAAACCTAGTAACCTCCTAGCACCTACCAGTCACACAACCTTATGATCCAACTCCCACGTGAAAGATTGTCCAACCTTCTTTCTGCTGTGACTCAGTCGGGCACTCTAAGTGCCATTGCAGAACCCAAACCAAGCGACAACCAGCCGATTTTCACTTTCCCATTTGCAATAAGGAATGCCAATAATGCTTGTAATTAAGTCTCTTTGTTCATATTCTGTGTTATATTTGACAAGTCAACTTGCCTCTTGTTTAGATTAAAACAACGTCATTTTCCTACTACCTACTATTCATAGTGGCCCCACCTACTCTCTTGCGTGTGGGACTCATGCATCTTTAAGCAAGTAAGTCTGATCCTGGCCACAAAATGCCAGATATCCGCATCACAGTCTGCTCTCCAATATTACTCTAAATGTATTCATAGATGTCATCTGGTTCACAGGGAAACCTCAATCAGCTCCACATTGTTCTTCGATGGATCCGTCATCATGCACAGCATTTTTATAACATTTTGGCCTTACCCAAAATGTACATTCTTCTCAAAACATTTATAGAACACGAGAACACATTGCTATTAAAAATAGTTCTCGCTAAATGTAGCGATGTTGTGTATAAAACATAAACTGAATTCCCAGGCATTCTGTCTTCATTTTTGGTAAACCTCCTGTGAACTAAAATACTTAAACCTTCAAGCTTATAGCTGTCATGCTATACAAACATACATCAGTATGGAGCTATAGGTGGCCCACTGCACAGCTCTAGGAAGCTTTGTTCAGAAGCATACAGGTAACTTTTATTAAGGTCAAATAAGGAACGTGAGAAAAAGAAACGAAGCTTATGTGGCTAAATGTTTATTCTCCTGTCAGTCCCTTCAGAACTCTCTGTTTTTTGTTGTGATTTACACTGTTTATTTGCCAGAGTCCCACGTGGCAATATTCTCCAATTTTGCAGCAGATGCTGCCACTGACACAAATATTGGCAGCACTTGGCTCCGTGGTTGTCAATTCCAATGGCAGAATGTCTTCTCGGCACTTTAGGGAGCACTGGTCCCCATACTGAACACATTTGTGACTTCAAAATCATCTTTAGCGCATCAATCCAGACATCCTTTTCGTGTTATTACAGACGTGCCCTCGCATCTTTGAAGTTTCGAATGATGCCTAACTTCAGAGGCGTAATATATTTGACCCCCACCCTTGAGCGGTTTAACCCCTTCCGCCGCGGCGCTAGGGGGAGTTTGGGGGCAGGTGCGGTGGCGATGTGCTCGTGACGGAACCAGTCCGATTCGAGCCACGGTTGAGCTGTGCTCATGACGGAGCGGTTCCGTCACGTCTCCGCCCATTGCGCTAATCGCCCGCACAGGCGGGGAATTAGCGCCGCGTGGGCGGAGCGGCCGCCAGCGGCCGCAGCATGACGGAACCACTCTGTCATGAGCACAGCACAACCGTGGCTCATGACGGAGTGGTTCCATCATGAGCGGGGAAGGGGTTAAATTCACGATCAAAATGCATACACTGATCATGGAAACGTTGGTGAAAAACAGTTACAATCATAACAAGCATTGTCAATGCCAATAGGATGTCTTCAAAATAAAGTTTTTTTTTAATTTCAATAGATTTTTATTGTTTTTTTACAGCATATGACATTTAACATATAACATATAACATGTTCTCTGCATCGCTTGTTGTTACAGGGCAGCCCAAATTGGCTGGGTTAGTTGTAGTACAGTTCCGGTAGATTGGCTGCCCCCCATCCACTGTCCTCGTATGGCCAAGAGAAAGAATGGGAGGGACAAGGATAGGGACTAGAATAGAGAGAGAAAAGAGATATAGCATGCCAGCAGTTTTGTTTATTCGCTATTGTCTTATGAGGGTTGCTTTCCGGGTAGTTCTACTAGTCCTATTCAGGGCGGCTCATATAGGTCTAGGTACTTGTCCAGGGATGCCCACATCTGCCTGCAGGTCTGTCTCCAAGGTGAGTCACGTAGGGCAACTGTGTCCCCTCCTCTGAGATACGTCACCCAATTGAGCCATCCCTTGAACGTTGCCTTGGAGGTGTCTTTCCATTTAGTGAGTACCATTTTGACTCCTGCTGTCAGAAGGAGATCCAGTAATTCTCTGTCTTGTTGTGAGTCTACATCTGTCTTAATAAAAGCCGTTACCAGGGTGGCAAATTCCGTTTTTAGAGTACAACCTATCATTTTGTTTAAGAAGGTGAAGATCTTATCCCAGAATGATTTGACTTTGGGACAGTAATATATAAGATGAGCCAGGTCCCCCTTTCCCTTATTGCAATTCCAGCACTGATCATTGGTCTTCAGGCCCAGGGTCGCCAGGCGCGCCGGGGTCCAGTAGATTTTGTGTAATGTCCAGAACTTTGTCTGAGCTAGTACCGGGGATATTTTGTTTTGTGTAGGGGAGGTCCATAGCATCTGGATCTCTTTTTCGCTGAGTGTGCCTCCAAGTTGGGACTCCCAGTAAGTGAGTGTATTTTTATTAAGTTTGGTTGAGCTGGGGCATAGTAGTCCATAAAGGTGTGATACTTGGTGGCATATTCTATTAAGGTTGGTCAGGTATTGAATGACTGAAGGCTTGACATTAGAGAGTTTCACTTTGGTCAGTGCTGTTTTGATTTTAAGGAAATTATATAGTTCTATGTCTGATTAGTTATGTTTGTTTTTTCAAAATAATGTTATATAGTAATTTTAAGTATTTCAAGAAGATAGCGTGGGGATGGAAATGTATTTGTGTAGAAGCAAAGAACCGTAGACTAATACTTGTGTAGGTTAAAAGGTGACGTGACAGTTGCACCCTGAAGCAGGAGCTGAAAGTCCACGTAGGTTAATGTCTGCCCTCCACCCATCATTGCCTCTGCCAGAGAACAGCACCATAAATTATCTAGTTATCTAAGACACTTTAATAGCATGTGTGTGTCCTTGAAAGTTCACCCTCCGGATACTGGATAAATAAACAAAATGATCACAGCTGTGTGGAGAGTCTGCAGTTTTTGTGAAAGTACACAACTTCTGCTTAATTAAAAAATGTCATCCTTCGACTCCCAACACCTGGGTGGAGACATAGCCCCTCTTTGGTGGTTTCACACAATTGTCTGGTGACAGCTGAGCTGCCAATGCAGACTGTAAAAAAGCACTCCATAAAAATGTCTTTTTGCTTAAATAAAATTTATTTCCCTTGCTAAAGTTTTTCCAAGTAAATCTGAAACTTCTACATCAAAGTTCCTAAAATTTAATGAAAGATCAGCCTGAAGAGCATGCCGTGATCTTTACTTGGCTTGATGAATTTTCATTCAGCTTTCTTAGAGATAAAAGACAAAATGCAAGTGACCAGTGCATATGTACCAGCTATGCAAATATCTGTAATTCCTCACAATCTCCAGAAGCAATAAAAGTACTAGTAACCTGCTTGCTTTGCATAGCATTAAATACATTTCTTTTTCAGTTTGAAGTGCTGTAACTGCCAAAAGTTACAATTATCCAATTTATAATACTCCATTTATTTGAGCTAAGGAAGATGGAAGATTGAATCTGATGTGTGAGACTCAAACCCATGAACTACAGATACTGCAGTCATCAGTGGCAAGTGTTAAACTCCAGGGACCTTCCTCCTGGGACAAAGACAGATATGCGGACAATCTATCTAGGTGAATGAAACTGCAGGCTAACTCCCTAACACTCTCAATGGTCTTGAATATTAAGATAAAATTAAAACAATGACAGCTAAGAGACGTTTTATATGCTTTATTGGAAGAGCATTGGACTCAGAGAAATGCAGAGTGGAGACCATGCTGTTTTAATCTTGCTTGACATTTCTGTTTGATTTACACAAACAAACTCCCAAATCAAGAATTTGTTTGTGTAAAACAATGAATGGCCCTCACATCGGATTGTTTTCCCCCCTGTGCCGATGGGCCACTGATGGGATTCCTTCTATTGGACCAGCATGCCTGGTAGTAACTCACAGGGCAGTTCATGGCAGTGACGTTTGCTGACACTTACATCACCCATAGTAGGGTGGAGTAAAGGTCAATACGACTTGCTTACAGAACAGACACAGTGGCCTGACAAGTCTAAGATTTTCAATGACAAAGTCAACTGAAGCTCCTCTGGCGGAACCCTTAGTTTCAATCACCCATAAATGAGGTAAGAAATCTCTAAATGGCTCCCTAAATAACCCTCCATCTCAGATACTTTTTTCCCCTTAAACACGGCAGGAGTTAGGATATAAATCCCTGCAACTAGGCGAGGCAAGGATCTTACACAATCCACTCTCAACTTTGAGCAAGGTGGGGGACAGACAAAATGCATTCCCCTACTCTTGGGCAGTTTCGGTTTCAGGGGCAATAGGTATCATCCTTTCCCTTGGATAAGAAAAGCATGCTATTAAGGATGCTATCCCCCAGCCTTAAACAGAGCTGTGAGGCCAGAGTAATCCCAGCTTGCTGGCCATGCTATTTGAAATAGAGAGCAGTGAATTGGGGCAGCTGCCAGCCCTCTTTGTGCCCTACCTCCTCCACCCCCCCCCAAAAGAAAGAGACCAGATCAAGTTGTAGGCCAAGTGACAGCTACCCTGGAATCCTGTTTGGAGTTACTATTAAGCCAAAGGACACTATCCAGAACCTCCTTCATGTGAAAAATAAATCAGGTAATCTAGAACAAGGGTAGTCAACTGCCAACCCACACACTTTTCACCCTATCCACTGAAAGAACAGGACATGTAAAAATGAGTTTGTGTTGGAAGATGTAAGTGTAATAGTGGCTATAACACAAAACCTAACAATGCAAGCAATTGACAAGCTCTGAGACTTTAGGGGCATATCAGCAACAGACGGCGATACACATCACAAAGCGCGCTTAGCGCTTTTATATTTATCGCCGTCTATCGCTGGAATTTATCACCTGGTTAGTGCGTTATTAACAACGCGTTACTCTAGGGCGATAATATTCCAGCGATATCCACGGAAATGGGCCAACATCGCTGGAAAACCAGCGATGTTGCACTCAAAAGGATGTATGACGTTACAACGCACACTTTTACAACGCATGCACTTACAACGCATTTTTTACAACGCATGATCCATTACAACGCACTACACTTACAACGCATGACACTACAACGCATTTTTAAAAACTACCTTTACAACGCATACCATTACAACGCATAATATTACATTGCATTTAAGGTAAGTATTAGATAGTATAGGGGTAAAAATTACTTTTCTAACTCCAGGGGGTGCAACAGTAGGGTAAGTGTTGGATAGTGTAGGGGTAAAAATTACTATTCTAACTCCAGGGGGTGCAACAGTAGGGTAAGTGTTGGAGAGTATAGGGGTAAAAATTGCTATTCTAACTCCAGGGGGTTCAACAGTAGGGTAAGTGTTGGATAGTATAGGGGTAAAAATTACTATTCTAACTCCAGGGGGTGCAACAGTAGGGTAAGTGTTGGATAGTATAGGGGTAAAAATTGCTATTCTAACTCCAGGGGGTGCAAGAGTAGGGTGAGTGTTGGATAGTATAGGGGTAAAAATTGCTATTCTAACTCCAGGGGGTGCAACAGTAGGGTAAGTGTTGGATAGTATAGGGGTAAAAATTACTATTCTAACTCCAGGGGGTGCAACAGCAGGGTAAGTGTTGGATAGTATAGGGGTAAAAATTACTATTCTAACTCCAGGGGGTGCAACAGTAGGGTAAGTGTTGGATAGTATAGGGGTAAAAATGACTATTCTAACTCCAGGGGGTGCAACAGTAGGGTAAGTGTTGGATAGTATAGGGGTAAAAATGACTATTCTAACTCCAGGGGGTGCAACAGTAGGGTAAGTGTTGGATAGTATAGGGGTAAAAATTGCTATTCTAACTCCAGGGGGTGCAACAGTAGGGTAAGTGTTGGATAGTATAGGGGTAAAAATTACTATTCTAACTCCAGGGGGTGCAACAGTAGGGTAAGTGTTGGATAGTATAGGGGTAAAAATTACTATTCTAACTCCAGGGGGTGCAACAGTAGGGTAAGTGTTGGATAGTATAGGGGTAAAAATTACTATTCTAACTCCAGGGGGTGCAACAGTAGGGTAAGTGTTGGATAGTATAGGGGTAAAAATTACTATTCTAACTCCAGGGGGTGCAACAGTAGGGTAAGTGTTGGATAGTGTAGTGTAATATTATGCGTTGTAATGGTAGGCGTTGTAATGGAATGCGTTGTAAAGGTAGTTTTTAAAAATGCGTTGTAGTGTCATGCGTTGTAAGTGTAGTGCGTTGTAATGGATTATGCGTTGTAAAAAATGCGTTGTAAGTGTAGTGCGTTGTAACAGTTGCGTTGTAAAGGTTGTTCCCCCACTCAAAACGGTGATAGTCTTGGTGATACGACCCTGTGGTCGTATCACCATAATCCACCTCCCATGTTAGGTATGCCTTAGTCAGGAATTTAACAGACCTTGGCCTAACGGCTAGGGCGCTCGACCTCGGACCTGGGGAACTGGGTTCGAGTCTCGGTAATGACGCTGAACATCCTGTGATTCTGGGCAAATCACTTAAACTCCCCGTGCCTAACAAAGAATGAATGTATGTCCTAATGTAACGTAACGGGTGCTATGTAAAGCGCTCTGATACCTGATTGGATTCGGGTCAAGTTCGAGCTATATAAAACTCTGTAAAAAAAAAAAAAGGTATAGTTAACGCAATGATTATTATTGCTAAGGCTCTTTGCTGATATGGCGAAGCTGCCTTAGCGATAATTTCTCATGTAGTTTTCCCAGCCACGCCTACTTTGCATCTCATTGGCGATGTTTATTGCTAAAATGCCAGGCGTTGGGAATTCGGCAGCTAACATGCTTTAAAGCATGCTAGCGCCGCTGTGTTGATAGGGCGTTAAAATTATTGCCGCTTTAGCGCCAAAAAGAGCCACTAAGGCGGCGATAATGCCCTTGATGATATGCCCCATAATCTTTCCTTCTAATGCTGTCTAACTAACTCAACCTTATCTCCTATCTCCAGCTGGGCATTTTCTAGAATTGAAGTAAAATGTGCATTAATATTACTTGCTCTGGTTTGAATTCACGTATGCATATTATCAGGAGCTATTGCAACTGAAACAAAGTTATTGTGATGTGTTTTAGTGTGCTTTTCTGGCTAGGCTAAGGCCATGTCTCCATTTCTGTTAAAATGACTGCCAAATCATGACGTTCATTTTATGTGTATATTTTTCACTCAACAACATGCATCAAGAGGTGCACTGTTTATTTTGAATAACATTGTTCTCAAAGAAATAACTAGAGGAAGCCTTTTTGCTACTTTCCAAGGCTCTTCCTGCTAGGACATCGTATTGCATTCATTCACTGTTGTTTATGTAACTAGTTTGTACTGACAGTTCCGAATGACATCAGAAGGGTGAATCAGTATCCATGTAGTGGGTTAGTGCTAAACGGTAGGGTTATGTGAGGCTTAAAAATTGAAATATTACTTGCTGTAAAAATACTGACACCATGCTGACTTTGTGGTTTACATAATTTCCTATAATGAAAATAGCTATATGAACCGTTTGAGGTGCATGAACAGATATGGCCCTAGAATATTGGATGTTGTAAGTGCACAGGGAAGCTTTAAAGAGTACATGGGATGGATATTTGTCATTGTGAGTTTCCTTGCTCCATGATGGCTTCACTGTACCCTAAGATGTTTGCTACCAAACATCTCATCTTAATAAGTTCTCACTGATGCCATTGTTGGAGCTATTAATAAATGCACACAGGAGACCCTTTAGAGGGCCCTCTGAAAACTTACCAAGCACTGGTGTGGTCTTCGACTAGTCTCATCCAGCCTGCTATCATCAGACATGTTTCTGACCTCAGAGGGTGAGAGCCAGCATTATCAGAGGCTAGGAACAAACCCGGCTCTGGGCGGAGGTGCTTCACACCTCATCCAGGCCAAAATGGTATCTCACATTTATCCGGCACAACCCCTAAGGTGTGGAAGAAGATGTAGACACTACTTTTGCAAATTCCCCATCTTGAAATGGCAGAAAATCAACCTATTAGGGCTAGAGGAGTGGCCCTTCCCACAGGAAATGGTAACTTAGAGGGTGTAGACACCCTAAAGGTAGATAGCCCATTGGCTACTACCTGCCTCCCCCTTTAATCCCCCTAGATTTAGTATTTAGGTGGCATCCCTGGATCTAGTAACTTGGATTTGATGGTCGTAAGAAAATCAATGGACAAAGAAGAGCTGCTGACCCAAAAAGTTAATACCTGCTGCAGAGAATTAGTGGCAAAACCTGGTGGCTATTTCCAGGACTCAATGATCTCGGTGTGCTTTCTCATCCTGCAACTTTGAGGCCTCCAAGAACCTCGGAGCACCACCAGCCTTTGCCACTTTGCTGATAACCTCCGTGGAGCTACTCCCTGCAGCCTGCAGGCACCAAACCGCAAAATCCGTATTCACCAACCTGCTGCTACCCCACAACTTCAAAGCAGCAGTAAAACAAGAAGTGGTACACCAGCTCCAAGGGTCAGATCTGTATCCCCACTGAGTAAGAGAACACCAGGGCCTACTAGAGCCGTGCTAATACCCGGGGTATCGGACATACTGCATCAAAGACCATGAAGGAAGATTCCAAGACAGACTTTAATGACACAGGACACAGAAACCTGTTGAGGGACTTTGGGACCCCTGATACCCGCTCCACGAGTGGCCCAACTGTCCTGGAAGTGTCTCTGCAACCTGATCACCCCTGGTCACAAGGACCATCTCAAAACACAACACTTGGCTGCCCTATCTGCTCTGGACCCAGCCTGCATAATAATGAACTAGCTGTGTTCCTGTGGTACTGAGACCCTTGCAACCTGCTCCCTTGAATGAAGCCCCCCTCTGACTAAACTTTCAGTCCTTCTGTGAGGGGTGTTTTCAAGTGGTCCCCTTCTTCATAGTTCACCTGCTACCAACAGCCTCAGCACTCTGCTGCTGGAACATTGAACCTGGCCTTGCTACCTGCTTAAATCCATAAGGTGAACCTCGAGGACCCACTGTCTGATTTTATATACTTTTTCCTATTTTCTCTCGTTGTATTTTTTGTAATTGCGCACAACTGTGATTTCTTTTTCGAACTTTCAAAATTCATAACTTAAAATGTTCTTACCTTAGAATGAAGGTCTTGGTCTGTAACATTATATACAAATTGTTAGTATTTTTACGAATTGGTTTGGGATTTATTCTTGAGTGTGTGCCTCATTTATGGCGTCTGTGAGTACATCAAATTCTAGCACGAGGAGGCATGCCCAACCACAAAGGAAGATAGCTGCTTTCTGAAGTGGATCCTGCAACCAGGCACACTAATCCCCTAACATCTGTGCTGTAATCCGGCTGATGATGACACAGGATCTCTCAACAGTGGCCCGCATCCTGTGAGGTATGTACTGTTGTGGTTGAGGGCCTCTGGGACAATGCAATGGCAAAATAAGCAGCATAGATTACTCATCTGACTGCGGTGGCATACTGGAGTGATGAGCGATGGTGAAAAAATGTGAATGGCTCTCCTGCATGGCAGAGCAATCAGTGAGTTGCAGCTACCGTGAGCTAAACGGTGGAACTACAGACACTAAGTGCCTGGTTCGGTGCTGAGCTCCACGGACTGCCATTAAGGAAATGTGTATATCCCAGGTGAGAGACCCATTTAGGGGCACAGTGGGAGGCTGCTGCTTGCTGCTGGGCCTGGAGGAGGGCCAGAGAGTTAAGAAAATGTACCACCCCTGACCTCATTGAGCCCACGAGTCCGCACGGATCTGTCCCATGTCCACTGAGGAGCGCAGGCTTTGGCTAGTGTGGTGCTCCCTGCCCCTGGTGAGTAGGCCTGGGCGGAGTTCGTATAGTTGTGCTATGTTGAACTCCGCGAAGTCTCAAAAAAACTCTGCCATGCTACACAGAGTTCAGCTTGCATGCAGAGTTTGCCAGCATGCCCATAGGAGTTGCAATGGGAACACAATGTGCATTTTTGTGTTTCAAATCGAGTGCGAATGGCATCACACAGTTCTTATGTGTGTTCTCACATTCCAAACCACGCGCAAATGATACCACGTGGTCTGCATGGTCATGGTTATGTTGTTTTTCAAATCTCTGTAATCACTCTTTAATCTCTTAAACCTACCCCTTTAAAATGTATCTACCCTCAAATTTAATTTCCTTTGTTAGTGTCTTTGTGTTTGTCTATTTTATGTTTTTTGGAAATTGTTTTGGTGTTTTTTGTTTATTTTTACACTTATTTCCCAATTTCTTTCTTCTTTTCCTTTTATACCCCACCCAGCACAATGGCAGAAGGATGCTGTCCTTGCATGCGGTGCTGCCCCCAGGTGTGTAGCCCTGGGCGATCTTAAGGGAGGAGGAAGCGGCAGCACTGTTTTTTTGTGCAGCGCCACTTCCGCTCCATGCTGTTAGCAAATGGCATGCTCAGCAGTGGATACACCCAGCGGGAGCGTTAGCTGTGCTGGGGGAAGGTGCACCAGTTCGTGTGGCGCAGCAGCCAGGTTCAATGCAACATGCAGCAGCTGATGCACTTCAACATCTTGGCTCGTGAACAGCACCTGCTTGACCTGCTTGGAGTCGAGATTCCGGGGCTCACGAGCATTCATTATTTGTTGTATATTTTTCTACAATGCTAACAAAAATTCTGAATAGCATGCTGCTCACATTCAGGGGTAAGTTACATTTAGTTTAAGTTGGAATTCAATGATCCAGTTTCTAGTTTCTGCTAGGCAGTGCTCAGCAGCGCTACCCAATCCTATCCATCATTGGTGCTCGGTTTGGCTGATTAATTAAGAAGCCATTGCAGACTGTGCTCCAGTCACCATAGTGAATGAGTGATAGCAGTGAGTTAGCATCTCTCAGTGACTTTGTGTATGTAGCTCGTACAGTCCCTAGCTAAGAGCAGTGTGTTGTTTACATCTATGCATTGCAAAAAAGGGGGACTAAGTTGGTACATCAAGGGGGTTGAACTTGAGATTGAGAAATGAGAATAGAATCAAAGATCATTCACTGCAATGCATTTACTTCTAAATGTAGTTATTTTAAAGGAAATTTGAAATTTTGGGATTAGTATGAGCAACTCAATGATAGTCGATAGATTCAAAAGTACTTCTTTATTTGACATGTTTTAGAGACATACAATTATGTGACTGTGTTTGCCTGTCATAATAATTTTGAGAAGAGTAACTGAATCACTAATTTGTTTTTCTTATCTTAATCATTTCTCACATCAGCACCCAAGGGCAAGAAGGGGGAGAAGCTGGTCAGGAGGCGCTGACCAACAGCGCCGCTTCTGAGGGCTCTGCTCAGCTTAGTAATTCCTTTTATCTATTATTACTATTTCCCTAATGTTGGGTTTTTATAATTGTTGTGGACTTAGAGTAGAATCTTGGGGTATTGGAATGTTGGTGCTGGATTTCAGTATGGGAGTTGCTGCCTGGACGCTGGTTTTGCTGGTGAGAAATAAAGTTTCTCTGACACTCTTACCTGTCATCTTCCTTCCATGCTGCGATGAGGACGGTATATTAACCCACTAGTGCAAAGCACAGCGGATTAAATGTTTATTTAATTCCTGTTATCCCTGCATTATCTTTTGGTTTTTCCTGATAATATATGGTTTTCTTTTTTGGTAGCTGACTTTTTCCAGTCTCTTGTCTCTAGTTCACTAAGATATCTTCTGATTTGTTGGTAATCTTCCTCTCTCTCCTATATATCTTGTGGTACTGTAAGAGAAAGACTAAGAATAGCACATTTTGTTGTTATTGTACTGTCTACCATAATGTTTGCAGGCCCAAATAAGCTAGTATTATAAAAAATATTCACCATGTATGTTTGTTGAGAAGGCTTTCTTTTTCCTGCTCATGCTCCAACAGTTGAGTTTACAAGAGAGTAGTCATGGACTCCCCCAAATGTTGTGTGCTGTCTCATTCATTTTTATTAATCAGTATACTTGCAGTTTTCCATGACAGTGCAGCATGGCTAGAAAAAAGTATGAGATTATACTCCCATTGCATTTGCCAACCAACAGCATATGTCTTTCAACACCATTATTCCACGCCTGGCTTGCTGACATTGTGTGACCCAACCAAATGCCCAGGGTGATAATTTTGTTAGAAGATTCTGCAGTGCTAAACGAATTGTAATGATGTATTGTGGCTGTATTTTTTTATTGAAAAAAATTAAAGGGTGGCGTATCTGGCATCTAAAATATGTATACATTTTTTATTATAGCCACACAGACCACCAGTGACGCCGACTCCAGTGCCCCTGCAGGATGCAAGTCAGTTAGTGGGAGAGAAGCGTTGGTAAGGACAGGCATTGATAAGTCGCATAATTGTTTCCATATTGACAATTATACTCTCTAGATAGTATCAGGGCATAGTCAACTTTTGACTATGAAGCCCTTCCAGCTTTACCAGCTGCAGTGGTGGTTGAGTTATTATGGCCTCTTCTATCTGCAACTCACCAAAACCTCACATAATGAATGATGATGGCTTGAGGGAAATGTGAAATAATGGTAGATTAAAATAAAGGATAATTGTATATGAGTGAAAGGGTAGGTGGGTGAAAGGGTGCATGGGTGGGTAAAGGGATGAATGGGCGGAAGGATGGGTGGAAGAAAGGGTGGATATTTAATGGATGGATGGGAAATTGTGGTGAAAAACTGAAGGGTTGAAAGTAAAGCTTAATCATGGTGGCTATGGTAAATTAGACTGAAAGGATGAATGAATATTTGAATTGTTTTGATGAATAGGCAAGGCAGCTCTTCTCATGCAGAGGGGCATGCTGCTCACCTACTTTGCTTTTTTTGTTTATGCAGGGTTATCAAAGGTTGGGTTCAAATTGGGGAGTTCTTTTTATTTTTTGTTCCTCTCCCTCGACTCACTCTATTTGTTAAGTGAGCCAGATGTATCCCACCCATCATTCATCACCCTTCCTCTCCGCCCATGGCATTTTGCACCTGTGATCGAAATGCAGTATGGTTCAATTTGTGACATCACGTGACTGTAGTGTTGGCTTTGCAAAGTGTGTCTCCTTCAGATAATGCAGCAGGAGAGCAGTCCATCATTTTCCCCAATGTATACTTACAGCAGACAGCATAATATCACCATTTCATACATGAGGTGTGTGACATAGTATCTTATTTATTATTAGATTTCCGCTTTGGAGTCAGGGTAGGACAATAAATGCATTTGGAGAAGAGTAGGGCTATTGGAAATAAAAATAGATAATTTCCAACTACAGCTGCCTCAACTGCAGACAGTAGCAAAATACCTGATGCGCTGGATAGTAATGAGCATGGCCTCATTATTTAAGCACAACATACAACTTGTACTCAGTAGTGCATAATGCTGTCCTCATTAATGAGAGTTAATTTATCATTCTGCTAAAAGTGTCTGTTTATTTATACTTGAAAAAGCCTTTGGAAGAAAATAATCATTGTTTTTTAATCTAGTGTTTTTCTGCCACATAGTCAGTGCTTTCAAGGCTTGTGTAGATCAAACAAAACTGGCCTTGTGACTCTCCTAATTATAATCTCATCACATTTCAATGGCCTTAGGGGACCAGCAATGTACTGCTACTGTGCCAAACTCTAATGTAAAACAATTGTTTCCACAGAGCATTATTTACAATTTATCTTTTTTGGTTTTCTCAATATAGCTACTCCTGCTGGCCCACCCCTAGGCCCCACCAGGCAAGAGATAGGGGCCTGTCTCTGGCAACAGAGGCTGGAGCATAGCCAGTAAGAGTACAAATGGCTGGTGGTCCTCGAAGAGGAGGAAGAGGAAATAAATGCCTCTCTGCCGGGCCCCAGTGTACCAGGTACCCCTCAGCCTCCAGTCTCCTGGCCATTCCATCACAGGTGCTGCCACCAGGCAACTTCTGCCACCCCCTCCCACATGACACCAGGCCATTGCTGCACCACATCCTGCAGCAGTTGGACATCATCAAGAGCCGGCTAAGCAGGATGGACCAGAGCCTGGACCAGCTCCAGACCAAAATCCAAAATGCCCTCTTCCTTCTCGACCTTTTTAGGTCGAGGACTACCGGTCTGCCGAAGGCAGAACCGGAAGTCGGAAGATTTAATGTTTTCTAGAGTGGCTATTTAGCCCGCCTCTCTTTTTGCTTCTCCTCCATTGGCTGGCTTCCTAAACGGAGGCCAGCCATTGGAGGAGAGAGCCGTCCCTCCAAATAGGCTCCGTCTTTTTCAGATTCGGGGGCGTGTTTCTTGCTGTTCTTTCCACTTTTTAGCCACGCCCTTTTAGAACAGCAGGAACACGCCCCCGAATCCGAAAAAGTTTCGGAGCTTCCATCCGCCATTTTTTCCCTATCGTCTGCCCGTGAGGATCCATCCGTCCGGCGCCGTGTTCATGCCCCATGCAAGCAAGTGTGGGATGATGCTCACTGCCGGGAGATGGCGAAGGCTGCTTCTGTGCAAGTCCCAGGATCTAGTGCCCGGGGCCGTTGGAGACCTGACTCCAGCCCTGGTCACAGCAGGTACGACAGTCCTCCTTCAGACCAAAGACGCAGATTCCCGGTGCTCCCCTGCAGTGCTGTCAGCCTTCTATGGAGGACAGACATTTACAAGACTCTGGCAAAAGGCTTGCACGCACTTATTTTCAATTTCAAGTCGGTGGATATATGAATTTGTTCCATAAACTTATTTTCAATAAGTGTTTTGCTGCGTCAGTAGATAAATCTTACGCTCCGATTTGCACCAAAAGTGGAGTGATTTGACATGAGGAAACTTTACAAGTAATCCGTACGATACCGGGGTGCTCGGGCTGATTCGGGCCAGAGAGACAGCTGAGAGTGTGGCGTCCGCTGTTGAAATGTGCGGGACATACGGGTGGGTTCTCTCTTGGAGACGACAGGAGAGTGAGTGTTTAGTTGTGTGAGAGGAACTCCTGCTGTTGGTAGACCTCGGGCAAGGTATCGCCATTGTTTATCTTCAAACTAGCCTTAATCTAACCAAGTAAACATGTTAGCCAGCAACAGAGAGGTGGCGACATTTGTATTGTGACTTTAATTTTACCAAGAGAGGTACATATTGCTTTAAGAGAGCAGCTGGTGCGGGGGTGGGTTACATGTTGCATAACAGTGGCTGACGGATCAGGTGTCAACGCGCTGCTGCCCAGGTTCAACATAACAAAGGTTACAAGGCGATGGGGGCAGGGTCACTCTGATCGCGCGCTACAGAAGATTGACAGCCAGCCCCGTACTTGGGAGATCGACGGGGCAGCCATGCGGGGAAGTAATGCCATCGTTGAAAGTCCTGCTTTTGGGCAGGGGGGATGGCGTCCACCCGGTAAAATAAGTGGGGGGACGCCGTCCACCGGCGTGGTACCCCGACTCGAGCCCTGGGGAAAAGGGAAACCAAACGTGCTTGCTACACGGATCAGTCATCTCAGAACACATAGGACGAAGGATGCCAATGCTTAGAAGGAATTAAGAGCATGTTTTCAGGATATAAATTATGGAAACAAATGAAGGTCCCAGGGTGATGGCGTGAGCAGTGAAGCGGCATCGGGGCACTGACAGCTTAGTGGCATGTTTTCTTTTTTTTTTTTTTCTATTTCGTAGTGAGACCACATCAGGTTGTTAACCGCTCGTCCCTCAGTCCCACTTTCAGTGGAGGGCTTTTAATAGCATTCTGTACCGTACCCTTGTCTTTTGACCTACCTTCTGGATTCTCTTTGCTTGTCTCCCTGAATGTCAGAACAACAGCACCACTTGGGTCATCATACGCAACACCAAACTCTTCCCACACAGGTGACACTACAGTGTCAGAAACACAAAGTATCCAAGAATCATGCCTGCTGCCTTAAACTGCTCCAGCGTGAATGTGCAAACTTACCTTGCACAAACACTGCACACGAAAACAAGCAAAAGTTATACTCCCACCGGAGCCAAGTTCAGCAGCGTGTGTGCTCCTCATCACGGGATCAGAACTCTGCAACATCTCACTAACTCACTTTCACTGTCTCTTTCACTACCTTTCTCTATCTCACTACATCACTACATCACAACACCACTCTGCTTACATCTCACTACCTCACAACATCCCTCTCCCTCACTACATCACTGTTTCATTACCTCACTCTTTCTCACTACATAACTCTCTCTACCTCACTACTCCACTCTATCTCACTACCTCACAACTTCTCTCTCTCAAAACATCACTACCTCACTCTCTAGCTCACAACCTCACAACTTCACTCTCTCTCACTCACTACCTCAATCACTCTCTATCTCACTACCTCACTCTTTCTATCTCACTAACTCACTTTCACTCTCTCTTTCACTACCTCTCTATCTCACTACATCACAACATCACTCTATGCTTATATATCACTACCTCACAACATCCCTCTCCCTCACTACCTCACTCTTTCACTACCTCACTACCTCACTCTATCTCACTCTCTATCTCACTACCTCACTCTCTATCTACCTCACTCTCTCTCACTACCTCACTCTCTATTTCAATACCTCACTCTCTCTCTCTATCTCACTAACTCACTCTCTCTCTGCTAATGCAATAGGTATCATATATGCAAAAAAAAGCTACTGCCAATAGAAATGACAATGCCATTTATTTAGGGATACAAAAATAATAAAAAAATAATGAGCAATACCAATAGCTCTACCTATAATATTGCCGAGACCATTGCATTGTAAATGCTTGTTAATTTTTTGTTTTGATGTAAGGGACTTGTTTTGGCTGGGTGTAGAGGGTGGAAAGGAAGTTGGGACAGGGTTTCACTTTCTTTGGACATTTGGGACACTGGGGCTTGGGTCAGTTCATTTTGTTTGGGGAGAGAGGGGGACATGTTGTGTGGGTAGACTGGGTGGGTATCTTTGTAAAAGAATAAAGGGGAATCTATAGTTTAACATGTAGTTTGTTTTACTTTTACTTTTCACTGCTGCCTTCCGTTTTTACTCAGCCTGTTTATGTCCTTGCAAGGGTGATAATACCACTTAGTTATAGGGCTATACCTCTCTAACTGTCACGATTCACTTCCTGTGCTCTTGTGCCCACCACCAGGGGGGCGAATTGTGGGGGTTTCCAGTGTTCTAATATGCTTCCAGACACTCCCCTGCATGGATATCTTGACTTCCAGCCATTTGGACACTATTTGGGAAATGACATCCATTCCCAATCCATGCCGGGTTTTGTGGAAACCATCCTGCTCATGCCTGAAACTCCATTACCCAGAATTCCCTGCTCACTGCTTTGTCTCCACCCCTGCAGGCCAAGGATGGGTGGAGGAATTCAGCTCACCTGTGTCTGGCTGCTGCTAGCCTGCTCACACCTGATGCATGTGATTACTGTGAGCTCTTTTAAGCCCCAGCTCCCTTCAGTCCAGTGTTGGTCATTGTAGCTGTTTTCTGGTGAGATCGATTCTTGTTTCTAGTATTTCCTTAGCTTTTGATATCCTTGTTTCCAGTGATTCCCGAGTTCCTGAGCTATAGCTATTCCTTGTACCTGAATTAGCACTGCCTGCAGTGCTACCTAGTTTCATGAGTTCCTGAGCTATAGTTATTCTTTGTTGTTGTTCCTGGGCTTCCGTTATTTCTTGTTCCTGATTTGCACTGCTTGCAGTGCTCTCTTGACTCCTTGTTTCCTGAGCTGTACCTATTTCCTGTTTCCTTGAACCAGTATTGCCTGCAGTGCTACCTTGACTCCTGAAGCTTCAGTAATTTCCTGTTCCTGAACCAGCACTGCCTGCAGTGCTACCTTGACTCCCGAGCCTTAGCTCAATTCTTGTTCCTGCCCCAGCACTGCCTTCTATGCTACTTTGTTTTCTTGATTCCTTATGCTGCACTATTCAAGTATACCCTTGTAGCCTCCCCTTCTGTATATTCGTTTCCAGTCCCTGCCTTTCTTCGCATTTCCTTGATTCCATTTCTAGTTTTCCATCTTTCTATTCTGCTGTCTTGCTTCTGTTGCCTTGTATGTTAGCTACCTGCTTTCTGCCAAGTTTGCCCTGTGATTTCCTTATTTTACTATTAAGCACTCCTCCTTGCTAGCTCTGTGTCTATTTGTGCTTGTGTTTAGTTCTACTCCCTTGCTGTTACTGCCTTGCATGTTCCTGTTTGATTGCCAGGATCCGTGGGCACAGCTGACTATCAAGGTGGTATTTCTTGTTCACTGTGAGTATTGTCTTTGAGTTACAGTTATAACATCACCATAGGTATAAGCTCCACAGACCCTGCCTTTACACGCATATCCTACATGTGGGTATTTGCAGTCAGTATCTGTAACAGCAATTGTGGGTGAGGAACTTACTGAGCTTCAGTCTTACCGTGTGGAGCTCCTGAGTGTGTTACCCCACACTCCCCTTTATTGTTAATATGTCTTGTGGAGCAGCCGTGGAGGAGAGTGGCACTGGAGCCATGGAGGGGGCGCCGCGCTGCTGCTAGGGTCCTCTTTCATGGCAGTGGGCGAGGAGGAAGTAGGTTGAGTGAATTGACTGGGTTGTGGAACATGGCAGCCGCTGACTGAACGGCCGCAGACGCTCCTCTCCGGTCTCCTAATGGCGGCATGACCTCGAGGCAAAACTAACTACAAATCCCCCGTATCAGTCTCTCTAAACATGGTGTGGTCCTCTACAAATGGGAAATCTTATCTTTGTCTATCGGTGCCGGTACCTGTCTTACTGTTGGCACTTACGGCTACAGCAGCTGCAGCAGAATCGAGGCAGAGAATCTGCCCCGACCCTCCGGTTTCAGTTCCGGTGAATGCGGCGGGGTCAGGCGATTAGGAAGCTGGGTCATGCCTAAAGCGCAGGTGAAGATCAAATGTGGAGCAGCTGAACAACCGCCAAGTTGGAGTTGGCGAAACGCGGCGGATGTATTGAAACAGAGCGGGCAGCTTCCCGTATTGTCGCACTGCAGTTGGGACGGTGTTCTTGGACCGGATATTCCATATTCACCCCTGGAGCAGGTAGAGAGGGCTGGGATAGGGTGCAGGAAGGGCTGGCATGGATCCCAGGCTGGGGTGTGCTCGGTGTGTCCGCTGGAAGATTTTTGGCCACATCGCTCGCCGGTGGGAGTAGTATCCCTGAGTGTAGAGGTGGCTATTTTGGATTTAACGAAGAATAAATAATTTTTATTTTCCTCAGCAATAGAAAAGGCATACTGGAAACAGCAGAGTGGTCTATTCTAGGGGAAGTTCTTTCGGAATGTATGGAGAGCGGGGTCTTTGCGCAAGAGGGTACTTCTCCCCCTAAACTTACTAGATATTCATTAAGGGCTAGGGCGACACACTTAGTTTCTAATAAGTTGATCACCCATTCGATTATCACGTAGCGAGTCTCCCTGCCTGTGGCTGAAGTTAACATCTTGACTAGGAAGGGAAAACAGATTAAACAGGAGGGGAGTTTAGGAGCCCCAGCGACACCTGCTTTTTTTTTTAAATCTCAAAGGGGTAAGGCGAAACTAAGTGAAAAGAAATCTGCAGGGACTAAAGTAAGAATTACCCCTTCACTGAAATCCGATTACCAGGTCATGTCTCTCACCTCCACAAAACTGAATCCCCGATCTCAACTACAAGTCCCTACTAGCGCCAAAGTGGCATCTCCACTAGGATTAGAGCCCACTCTGTCCCGTTTGTGGAAGCCATCCTGCTCATGCCTGAAACTCCATTACCCAGAATTCCCTGCTCACTGCTTTGTCTCCACCCCTGCAGGTCAATGATTGGTAGAGGAATTCCGCTCACCTGTGGCTGGCTGCTGCTAGCCTGCTCACACCTGATGCATGTGATTACTGTGAGCTTTTTTAAGCCCCAGCTCCCTTCAGTCAAGTGTTGGTCATTGTAGCTGTTTTCCGGTGAGACCGATTCTTGTTTCCAGTGTTTCCTGAGCTTTTGATATCCTTGTTTCCAGTGATTCCTGAGTTCCTGAGCTATAGCTATTCCTTGTAAATTAATTAGCACTGCCTGTAGTGCTACCTTGTTTCATGAGTTCCTGAGCTATAGTTATTCTTTGTTGTTGTTCCTGGGCTTCAGCTATTTCTTGTTCCTGATTTGCACTGCTTGCAGTGCTCTCTTGACTCCTTGTTTCCTGAGCTGTAGCTATTTCCTGTTTCCTTGAACCAGTACTGCCTGCAGTGCTACCTTGACTCCTGAAGCTCCAGTAATTCCCTGTTCCTGAACCAGCACTGCCTGCAGTGCTACCTTGACTCCTGAAGCTTTAGTAATTCCCTGTTCCTGAACCAGCACTGCCTGCAATGCTTCCTTGACTCCTGAGCTATAGTAATTTCCCTGTTTCCTGAACTAACACTGTCTGCAGTGCTACCTTTACTCCTGAACTATAGTAATTTCCCTTTTCTCCTGAACTAGCACTGCCTGCAGTGCCACCTTGACTCCTGAAGCTTTAGTATTTCCCTGTTACTGAACCAGCACTGCCTGCAGTGCTACCTCGACTCCTGAGCCTTAGCTCAATTCTTGTTCCTGCCCCAGCACTGCCTTCTATGCTACTTTGTTTTCTTGATTCCTTAAACTGCACTATTCTAGTATACCCTTGTAGCCTCCCCTTCTGTATATCCCTTTCCGGTCCCTGCCTTTCTTCCCATTTCCTTGGTTACAGTTCTAGTTTTCTGTCTTTCTATTCTGCTGTCTTTCTTCTGTTGCCTTGTATGTTTGTTACCTGCTTTCTGCCAAGTGTGCCCTGTGATTTCCTTCCTTTCCTGTTAAGCACTCCTCCTTGCTATCTTCTTGTCTATTTGTGCTTGTGTTTAGTTCTACCCCCTTGCTGTTACTGCCTTGCGGGTTCCTGTTTGATCGCCAGGATCCGTGGGCACAGCTGACTACCTACGTGGTGTTTCTTTTTCACTGTGAGAATTGTCTTTGAGTTACAGTTACAACATCACCATAGGTATAAGCTCCACAGACCCTGCATTTGCATGCATATCCTACATGTGGGTATTTGCAGTCAGTATCTGTAACAGCAATTGCGGGTGAGAAACTTACTTCTCACGTCTTACCGTGTGGAGCTCCTGAGTGATTTACCCCACACTCCCCTTTATTGTTAATGTTGTTTCATATATATGTCTTGCACATTCCTCCTGGGTGTAGTTATTCTGAATGCTAAATTGCCTAGTGAGTGCACTTCCTTTCTGAGTCTTACCCATCTTGTTCACTTGTACAGGCTTCCCCATTGGATCCCTTTTTCTCATCTAACTCCCTGTATGATCCTGGGCAGCGCTGTACTCCTCTTTCTACGTACTTTTTCTACTCAGTTCCCAGTCCTTGCCCAAGTCCCTGACTGTGTTCCCCACATAGTCCCGGACAGTCCCTGATACTAACTATCTTGACAATTAGGGGGGATGCTGCCATGATCTATATTGTCTACAACAACCTGTATAATCAACAGTAGCAGTTAGTTACTTACTTGCTAAGTTAACTAGTTGACTTCACTCCATAGTAGTCCTACCTGAACATAGATGGAGTAATAACAGGGAAGGCATCACAAGTTCAACTTCATAAGTGAGGTTCCACTTCCAGTTCTAGTTAGCTCAACTGTAGGATTAATCAGAATGATTCACCAACATAGACAAATACATGGAAATAAAAAGACTGAGTTAGT
Source organism: Triturus cristatus (assembly GCF_964204655.1). Classification (NCBI taxonomy): domain Eukaryota; kingdom Metazoa; phylum Chordata; class Amphibia; order Caudata; family Salamandridae; genus Triturus; species Triturus cristatus. The sequence goes on from NC_140583.1 coordinate 542,600,002, forward strand.
GAGTTATATCAAAGCTTTACAAAGAATTGACACCAGAGTACTACACATTTAGGACACAACAAGAATTCATGATAGTGATAAAATAACCAAACATTATTTGGCTAATGGGGAGCTAGTAGTAACTTAGCTACGAAATCCTAAAGTCATAAAAAAATGGACTCAAAGTCTGTAGTGGACAAACTTAGGTTAGGCATTTACAGTTAAGCAACGAAAGGCCTGAATGATGCTGACGACTGCTGTTCATCCTTCAATATCTAAAATATGGATCACGTTTTATGTGCGGGAGGGTAAATGGGGCCAGCATGGGCTATTACTTAGAAGGTCCTGCAGAAAGTTGGTGTTGCTTTCACCACATCTGCCCCACAATGGTGCCGATTCCGATCCTGGAAAAACCGGGTACGAACCGTCGGTCGGAGGGTTTTCTCCGTCTGACTCGTACCCGGTAAAAAAACATTACAAACATGGAAGTACGATTCGCACGGAAACACCATTTCCGTACGAATCGTAAAAAACACCGACCGACGAAAATATATATACAAATGTGATCCGGGAAAGCGCCGACGTGACGTCGGGACGCAGTAAGGCTCCGTTTCACGAACAAGGAAGTTCGATTCGAACCGACACCAGTCCGGACGGCAATATTTTTACGGCACCCAAAAAGTGCCGGAAAAGCGAAGTACGGCGCAATGCGAGCGGAATTGGGAGCCCGGTACGCGCCGAACCCCCCCAGACCCGGCGGATGTACGTGCCGTACCCCCACCCGTGTATGTACGAGTCGAACCCCCACCCGTGTATGTACACCCATGTATGTACGAGTCGAACCCCCACCCGTGTATGTACACCCGTGTATGTACGAGTCGTACCCCCACGGGTTTGACTCGTACATACACAGGTGGGGGTTCGACTCGTACATACACGGGTGTACATACAAGGGTGGGGGTTCGACTCGTACATACACGGGTGGGGGTACGTCTCGTACATACACGGGTGTACATACACGGGTGGGGGTTTGACTCGTACATACACGGGTGTACATACACGGGTGGGGGTACGACTCGTACATACACGGGTGTACATACACGGGTGGGGGTTCGACTCGTACATACACAGGTGTACATACACGGGTGGGGGTACGACTCGTACATACACGGGTGTACATACACGGGTGTACATACACGGGTGGGGGTTCGACTCGTACATACACGGGTGTACATACACGGGTGTACATACACTGGTGGGGGTTCGACTCGTACATACACGGGTGTACATACACGGGTGGGGGTTCGACTTGTACATACACGGGTGTACATACACGGGTGGGGGTTCGACTCGTACATACACGGGTGTACATACACGGGTGGAGGTACGACTCGTACATACACGGGTGTACATACACAGGTGTACATACGCGGGTGGGGGTTCGACTCGTACATACACGGGTGTACATACATGGGTGTACATACACAGGTGGGGGTTCGACTCGTACATACACGGGTGTACATACACGGGTGGGGGTTCGACTCGTACATACATGGGTGTACATACACGGGTGGGGGTACGACTCGTACATACACGGGTGTACATACACGGGTGGGGGTTCGACTCGTACATACACGGGTGTACATACACGGGTGGGGGTTCGACTCGTACATACACGGGTGTACATACACGGGTGGGGGTTCGACTCGTACATACACGGGTGTACATACACGGGTGGGGGTACGACTCGTACATACACGGGTGTACATACACAGGTGTACATACGCGGGTGGGGGTTCGACTCGTACATACACGGGTGTACATACATGGGTGTACATACACAGGTGGGGGTTCGACTCGCACATACACGGGTGTACATACACGGGTGGGGGTTCGACTCGTACATACACGGGTGTACATACACGGGTGGGTGTATGACTCGTACATACACGGGTGTACATACACGGGTGTACATACACGGGTGGGGGTTCGACTCGTACATACACGGGTGTACATACACGGGTGTACATACACTGGTGGGGGTTCGACTTGTACATACACGGGTGGGGGTTCGACTCGTACATACACGGGTGTACATACACGGGTGGGGGTACGACTCGTACATACACGGGTGTACATACACAGGTGTACATACGCGGGTGGGGGTTCGACTCGTACATACACGGGTGTACATACATGGGTGTACATACACAGGTGGGGGTTCGACTCGTACATACATGGGTGTACATACACGGGTGGGGGTTCGACTCGTACATACATGGGTGTACATACATGGGTGTACATACACGGGTGGGGGTACGACTCGTACATACACGGGTATACATACACGGGTGGGGGTACGACTCGTACATACATGGGTGTACATACACAGGTGTACATACGCGGGTGGGGGTTCGACTCGTACATACACGGGTGTACATACATGGGTGTACATACACAGGTGGGGGTTTGACTCGTACATACACGGGTGTACATACACGGGTGGGGGTTCGACTCATACATACACGGGTGTACATACACGGGTGGGTGTACGACTCGTACATACACGGGTGTACATACACGGGTGTACATACACGGGTGGGGGTTCGACTCGTACATACACGGGTGTACATACACGGGTGGGGGTTCGACTCGTACATACACGGGTGTACATACATGGGTGGGGGTACGACTCGTACATACATGGGTGTACATAGACGGGTGTACATACATGGGTGGGGGTTCGACTCGTACATACATGGGTGTACATACATGGGTGGGGGTTCGACTCGTACATACACGGGTGTACATACACGGGTGGGGGTTCGACTCGTACATACACGGGTGGGGGTACGGCACGTACATCCGCGGGGTCTGGGGGGGGTTCGGCACGTATGCGGGCACATGTCTCCATGGTTGCTATTGCAGTTCGGTCCGTACGGTGTATTTTCCATACGGTTGTAAAATTGGAAGGACGGGACGGATCGTACTTGCGCGGTCGGACTTCATTTTTCCGATTCGTAGGGTAAATCGTTCGAGGATGTGTGGGACACATTTTCCGACCCGAGGACGTGTCGGGGAATTTTCCCAATGCGATTCGTATGTATTTTTTCCCATACAAATCGTACTTGCCAGTTTGTACGGTACTTGTACGATTCGTACGGAAAACAATCCGAATACGATTCGCACGGGGAAAATTTCTCCAGGATCGGAATCGGCACCTAAGTGTGTGATCCATTGATGTTGTAAATAAAGTCACCCTTTTGTAAATTACACAGCCTGGGGGAAAAGGGTACATACATGGGTGTACATACATGGGTGGGGGTTCGACTCATACATACACGGGTGTACATACACGGGTGGGGGTTCGACTCGTACATACACGGGTGTACATACACGGGTGGGTGTATGACTCGTACATACACGGGTGTACATACACGGGTGTACATACACGGGTGGGGGTTCGACTCGTACATACACGGGTGTACATACACGGGTGTACATACACTGGTGGGGGTTCGACTTGTACATACACGGGTGGGGGTTCGACTCGTACATACACGGGTGTACATACACGGGTGGGGGTACGACTCGTACATACACGGGTGTACATACACAGGTGTACATACGCGGGTGGGGGTTCGACTCGTACATACACGGGTGTACATACATGGGTGTACATACACAGGTGGGGGTTCGACTCGTACATACATGGGTGTACATACACGGGTGGGGGTTCGACTCGTACATACATGGGTGTACATACACGGGTGGGGGTACGACTCGTACATACACGGGTGTACATACACGGGTGGGGGTACGACTCGTACATACATGGGTGTACATACACAGGTGTACATACGCGGGTGGGGGTTCGACTCGTACATACACGGGTGTACATACATGGGTGTACATACACAGGTGGGGGTTTGACTCGTACATACACGGGTGTACATACACGGGTGGGGGTTCGACTCATACATACACGGGTGTACATACACGGGTGGGTGTACGACTCGTACATACACGGGTGTACATACACGGGTGTACATACACGGGTGGGGGTTCGACTCGTACATACACGGGTGTACATACACGGGTGGGGGTTCGACTCGTACATACACGGGTGTACATACATGGGTGGGGGTACGACTCGTACATACATGGGTGTACATAGACGGGTGTACATACATGGGTGGGGGTTCGACTCGTACATACATGGGTGTACATACATGGGTGGGGGTTCGACTCGTACATACACGGGTGTACATACACGGGTGGGGGTTCGACTCGTACATACACGGGTGGGGGTACGGCACGTACATCCGCGGGGTCTGGGGGGGGTTCGGCACGTATGCGGGCACATGTCTCCATGGTTGCTATTGCAGTTCGGTCCGTACGGTGTATTTTCCATACGGTTGTAAAATTGGAAGGACGGGACGGATCGTACTTGCGCGGTCGGACTTCATTTTTCCGATTCGTAGGGTAAATCGTTCGAGGATGTGTGGGACACATTTTCCGACCCGAGGACGTGTCGGGGAATTTTCCCAATGCGATTCGTATGTATTTTTTCCCATACAAATCGTACTTGCCAGTTTGTACGGTACTTGTACGATTCGTACGGAAAACAATCCGAATACGATTCGCACGGGGAAAATTTCTCCAGGATCGGAATCGGCACCTAAGTGTGTGATCCATTGATGTTGTAAATAAAGTCACCCTTTTGTAAATTACACAGCCTGGGGGAAAAGGGTAAGGGGCTTTATGAATGCATGGGGAAGGAGATTTGGGGCAAGGTTTCACAAAGGCAACCACTACACGAGGACAGCATTCAAACAGGCAATGAACTGCACATCATTCATAATCAATCTATTGGAAGGAAATAAAGGAATGAATATGACAGAGTATAGTTAAATACATTCAAACAGTTCATCTGGCCCCGAGACCCAACTTATCAGATATCTAAATGGTTTGTCTTCTAGGTTGGCAGTGAAGTGAACCCACATAGCAAGTTCTACAAAAAATATTGTTTACAGAAATATGATAGTGTATTGCAAAATTAGGTGGTGCATCTGCATTCTCAGCAGATTGTCCATCACTCTTGGGTGCCTGTCTGGAGTAATCCTGTGGGTAATCAGGAGTGTTGAGGTCATCTTTTGCCTTTCGTTTGGACCTGTTGATGAGGTAGTCACACAGCTACTGCCCTGAGTTCTTCCATCCTCCTCCTGACTTTGTCCCAAACCAGTCATCATGACCCGAGCAAGATAGATGTGTAGTGCACAGCTGTGGTGTTGAAGAACAAGTAGAGAAACAGAATGCAGAATTTTGCATAGGTTTTTGTTTATTATCTAAAGTAACTGTTCTGGTCTCCGAAGAACCAGAAAAAGGGAGAGGACCCCACAGTTAAATTTGGCCTAGTGTGAAAGGGCCAATCACCTCCAGGGAAAAAAATGATCACCTATTACTCAGGCCCGAAACATTGCAAATCAATCATCTCAAGAACGATGCCACATTATAGTTCAACACAAACCCTTCTTCACTGTCAGCCACCACATGATGAATCATCTGTCATCATAAAACATACAACCACTCACTCACTATTGCGATAGTTGTAGTTATCATTTCCAATCCAAGCACGGGTAGTTTAGTTATTAGGTATTCATCTTTGATGCAGGAAATCTATTGGAATTTGGTATTGGCAGGAACTCTTGGAAATCAATGATCATCTGGGGTAGACCTGCTAGTGCTAAGTGATGCAAAAAGCTATAGGTAATAGGCATGCAAGGGGGTCAATTTTTGTCTCTGGACTTGAAGGAATTATGGAGGCTTCTTCAAGGTACACTAGTCCGACCGCAATCCGGCAATATATGTGACTAAAAATTGTGGGGGGGCAACATAAATTTGATATAAAAATAATAATGTTCCACTGGCTACTGTTTTTTTTTTGCAAAGAAAGAAGCTCAAAGAGAAATAATTATAAGGTTCTATAGGGACCCTGGCATACTTTGTAAAGGAAGTAGAGTGTGTCCTCAGACTCAGGTGGTTCAGCCAGATGTTGATTAGCTAACATACTTTATTCAATTTCTGACCAATCATGATCCTCCTCTTCCTGTGCTTTTTCAGGAATGGTGTAATTGTGTGGTATAAAATGTTGGTTCATTTTGATCATAGTCAATCTCTCCACAATTTGAGGAGAGAGACTGGTCCTTCTCACTGTAAAAACTGCACCAGCTGCACTGAACACACGCTCTGCACCAGCTGTACTGAACACACACTCAGCAGACACACTGGATACAGGACATATCAGATATTTTATTGCCACATCTTCCTATAGCAATACATCAATGAATTTTGTCCACATAGACCTCTTTTGGATCATCCAGATACTCCTGGAACATCCCGTTTTGCCTTCACCGCTGGACTTAAGCCCTGTCAATTGAAACCAATACAATGCAGAGGTTGGGTCCAGTACTTCTGTTGGTGTTGTTGCCGGTGTTCTGGTTAATGGTGTTGTTGGCTGGTGTCAGATGAGACTGCCCTCTCTAGAGGTTGAAGGCAGCACCCTAGAACTGTCGGTGGGACTCTAAGTTTAAGCCATTCTTCCAGATCTATGGTTTGCTCTATAATCCACCTCTTATATTTTGAAACATCTCCTTCAGAAAAAGAATGAAAGTAGGCAGAATTTTTTTGTACCATAGATCAAGCAGTGTGGCACAGTTGTACTCTTTGCATGCTATGATGTAATGGTGCAGCCGTGAATTGCAAGCAAAGCAAATAATTAAACTCTCAATCAACGCATGCACTTCTGTGTTTTCATTCACACCTGTGTGGAGAACCTTTCAGACACCTTCTTTACCTGGTTTTGTAGAAGATGCTTTGCCCATCACACTGTCCTCCTTGCTAACTTCCCTTGTGAAAACCTCAAAAGAGAGTAGCTGCTGTATCAGGCATTTAACTAGGCCCCATTTGTCCACATCCATGGTCATAGCTTTCCAAACTGCATCCCCTCCTCTTAGAATGACTTAGTCATTGATCTGTTTATATGCTCAAATAGACTTTGCAACATATAATAGGTAGAGCTCCACAGTGTTGGTACCTCCTGCATCAGGGCTTTAACTGGTGCTTTATTATTACACTGAATATTCTGCAACTGCTTCTGGGTCTCAAAAGAATGGCTGAAATGGTTGCTGATTCTTCTGCAGGCGGTCAGTATGTTGCTAACTATGTCTTCTTTTTTGAGTACGTCTTGCACCATCATTTTGAAGCAATGGATCAAACAAAGAACCTGAAATAGCCTCTATCTGATATGGCCTTGACAATGATACTGCCATTGTCCTTGGAAAAAATGTAATTCTGAGACCTCTGGGTCACAGCTATTCATATACCGTGCTGTTAAATCGATTCAAGATGTTTACAGCTGTATATGATTTCTCCGTGACGAACATGGCCACTGTTGCATGCTGCTGAATGCTCTGATGCAATGATGCACATGTAATGAGTCACCAGACAACTGCTCCACATGTCTGTCATCAGGAGGATGGTGTGAACAATGGTTTTCTGCAAAGCTTGTCCAATCAACTGTAGCACATTGCGTTGCATAGCTGGAACACCAACACTGGCAAAATAGGTCCCGCTTGATACCTTCCATTTCAGGCAGATGGTTGCCACAAATTCAAAGGATCCCACTCCTTCCACAAAAGAAAAAAGAAGGAGGTCTAGCGCTAACATTTGTGCCACCTTCTCATTATAGAAACATGCGGTTGGGTGGTTCCCTCGTAGGGCCCCTCCTGCCTAAACATGCCTGTAATAGTAGGCTGGATTTTCTTCTTTTCTGGGGAAGCTGACACAGACATCTTTTGAGAAGTAGATGGTGGTGCTAGACTTAATGTATGTTGTGGTAGGGAAGTCACTGTATGCTGTGGTGTCTCCATCATACTCAGAGTTTTGTGCCATTGTGAAGTCGCTGAGGTGGGTGATTCTGCTGGTGCACTGCTGGGGACAGGGCTGCTTTGCGTGACAATGTCACCCTCTTCTTTCTTATCATCGCCTCCCACCATGATTGGACTTTGTAGATGATGTTCCCTCTGCTCTCCTCACCACCACAACCACGTTTAGCAATTTGTTAAGGTGCTCCTCTCACTGGATTGTGTGGTGTTTTTTCATATGGGTCGTTTGGCCTCCAGTGCCATAATTTTTACCCGGCTTATCTCAATTAACAATTGTGTGGCAAATTCTGCATACTGCAATGTGCTCCCCCACTTTTCTAACTGTAAAATAGAGAACTAAATTTTTACTGTGGCATTGGCAATGCCTGAAGAAGAACTGGAGGTAGGTGGTCCTGCACTTGATTGCCTTTCTGCTTCTCCTCAGATAGGGATTGGTGTAGGTCGCAGCTGGGGCTTTGCAAATATGGGAGCTGGTGGTGGTCTTACCTATGCCCCATCCCTCGGAGCAGGTTGAATAGCAATGTCAAACTCCTTTGTGTCACCTTCCACAATGACTGCCTCCTCATCATCATCCTCCTCATCATCCCCCTCCAAAAGTCTAAGTCTGTTAAGAACTTTTCTTTTCCTTTGCCTCTTCTGTTCTCTCCATGACTTTGCTGGGGTCCACTTTATGTCCAGACCATCATCAACAGAAGCAGTTGCTTGGAGAAGATGATGAAGTAGTACCCTTCCTTTTCTGAGCACCATATATTCTTATTGAGGAGGTGTTCTTGCTCGGAAGGAAGCTCAACTTCCTTTTCTGCTCCAAATTCAGGAAAATGAACTATTGCTGCCTGCAGCCACAGTTTACTTTGCTCTGTTTGTATTTGTATTCGTATTTGAGATTTATATAGCACATGGCTACACAGAGACTTCCCCGCGCTGAGGATAAGAGCTGTGGTGAGGGACAGAGCCCCTTAGTGGCTAAGCGGAAAAAGCCATGTCTTCAACTTGTTCCTAAATATCAGTTAATTTTGCTGTCCTCTAAGGTGTAGAGGGAGCCCATTCCACAGTTTTGGGATTAGGTGAGAGAAGGATCTGCCTCCCCATTTGGATTTTTTAATTATAGTGGTACTGAGGAGGTGTGAGTGAGAGGACCTTAATGATCTCATGGGGGCATATACCAAGATCAGATGTCTGAGTTTTTGTGGGCCTCTGTTATTTACTGCCCTGTGAGCGATATAAAGGGCTTTGAATTTTACCCTAGCCGTGATTAGAAGCCAGTGTAGTAGTTTCAGGGATTCTCTTACTGGCGAATATCTATGGAGCTTGAGCAGGAGCCTAGCTTCCGCGTTCTGCACCGTCTGGAGCCTCTTGATCACATATTTGGGAAAATCCAAGTAAAGAGAGTTCCCATAGTCCAGACGGGAGACTATCAAAGACTGCAGGATGGTTTTCCTAAGTTGCTCTGGTATAAGTTCCAATATCTTTCTGAGCACCCTCAGGAGTCCGAAGCAATGCACGACAATTTGTTTGCCTGTTCGTTCATAGAGAGTGCGCTATCGAGCCAGATGCCAAGCTTTTTAATACTAGTCTAGGGACCGGAGAGTAGGCCTGGGCTAAAATTTCGTTCAGTTCGCAGAAATTGCGATAATTTGACATTTTCACGTTCCGCAGAAAGCGCGAAAATGTCAAAATTTCTGCATTCCGCAGCTTGGCGATAATTTGTTTCTTGCTCGCGCTGTAAAATAATACATTCTCTCGTGCGCGCGCGCAATCGCCTTACCTGAATCCCTGCGTTCGCCGACAAGTTTTCTTGATCCGGTCGCGTTCTCCATGAGATGTTGTATTGTTTTTAGCCATTTGCGCTGTCTCGCGACAGTTCGCGCCCGTAGTGATGTCATGCGTCGCGCGATCACATCTTTCTTCTCGCGATCATGCACCGCGAGACAACTGAAAACAAGATGGCCGCGCCCGCGAGCAACCACATGGGTAAGTTGGCGAGCCGCAACCATGCAGAAAATCTTGCGAACATGCGGGAAAAAAACTTCTGCATCTTCGCGATATTTCCGCATGTTTGCGATAATTTTTAACATTTTCGCGATAATTTGCGAAAGTGGATTTTGCAAATTACGCCCACCCCTACCGGAGAGTCACCCATGCAAGGAGGTCAGTTGTTTAGTAGCCTGCGAATGGCCTTGTTGCCTAAGATCATGAGTTCATTCTTTTCGCCGTTCAGTTTTAGATAGGTGTTTGACATCCAATGAGCCAGTTTATTAAGGCGGGGACCCAATAGAGAGTTTCCCTGAATGCTATCTTGGTGCAGGGCGATGAACAGCTGGGTGTTGTCTGCATACGATATGCCTCGGATGCCAAATTAATGCTTGATGGTGGAAAACTGTCTAACATATATATATAAAATAAGGTAGGGCTAAGGGAAGAGCCCTGCGGCACTCCATATTTCAAAAGCAGGCTGTCTGAAAGGCAGTCCTGATCCATATCTTGGAGCGACCAGTCATCTAGAAAGGAGCATAGCCACTCCATTGCTTTGACCTGTTTTTTAGTATGGTGTAGCTGATGGTATCAAACGCCACGCTAATATCAAGCAATATGATTGCGGCTGACCCTCTGTTGTATAGTAAGGCTTTAAGTTCCTCAGTGACTACCAGGAGTGCTGCTTCAGTGCTTTGAAGGACACGGAAACCCATCTGCATGGGGTGGAGAAGTATGTTCTCCTCCAGGTGTTTAACTAAGGTTTGGTTGATGTGCCTTTCCAGGTGTTTGGCAAGGAGAGGGAGAAGGGTGGTGGGTCACAGGTTGCCCAGTATTAAGCCTGGGCAAAGCACTACGCTACGCTCGCGTAGTTTGCGAAGTTCACGCTACTTCGCACTACGCGAACTGCACGTAGCACAGTGCGAACACGCGTAGCGTAGTGTTGCGTAGTGCTGCGGTCATTTTTTGCTTGCTCGCGGTCCTCAACATCAAGTTGGCAACCGCGAGCAAGCAAAATGACATCCCGGCGAGACTTTTTCCTTGTTCGCGATCAGCAACTTCAAGCTGGCGATCGCAAGCATGGAAAATAAACCTCCCGGCGAGATTCCCAACGCGAGGAGGTCAGGTTTCTCATTGCGAGTGGTCGCGTATGCTCGCGACCGCTCGCGATGAGAAACTACCAGTTCGCGTTGAGAAAGCTGAAGCTCGAGTAAAAATCTACTCGAGCAGCAGAAAACTACAGCTCGCACTGTGCAAGATGCCATTTACAATGATTGCACAGTGCTGGTTGCTTGTCCGCACTGTGCAATCATTGAAAACGACATCTGGCACAGTGCGAACAAGGTACTACGCAGTTCGTGAAGTGCTACGCGTAGCTCGCTTAGTGCGAACTTCACTTTGCGTAGCTTCGCGAACTGCTACTTCGCGAACTACGCCCAGCCCTACCCAGTATGCCTGGGTCTAGATGTATTTTTTTTAACTATAGGTATTATTATGGCATGTTTCCAGGCCTGGGGACTGATCCTGACTCGAGTGACTTATTGAGGATTTTCACTAGAGGGGGGAGGATGGCCTCCATCACCTTGAGAACTGCGTGCGTAGGTGCAGAGTCCAGTGGGGAGCCTGATTTGACAGATTTAAGCAACTTGAGAGCGGCTTCCTCATCAAGGCAACGGAATTGTGTTAGACTGGGGCAGATGTTGGGACACTGACCATGTGGGTCTCTACTTTCTGAAACGAATGAGTACTACTTTGTGAAAAAGACAAATCCAAATCAACTTCACTACCCATCACCGTCAACATAATTGCAGTGGCTGCATCAGTTACAGTCCTGGGCTTAGGTTGGGGTGGTGCTGTTGATGCAGAAATGCTGTTCCCAGCTTGCTCCCCAGAGGCTGGTGCAGAAAACACAAATTTGCCAAAAAAAGATTCTGCCAGCATGCCAGTGGTGGAAAGTTGCTTCCTCTCACTTGCCGTTTTCTTGGCAGCATTTTTCTTTGGTGCTATCTTCTTAAAACTCTCAGTTGGCAGTTGTGCCAAGCTGCCCAACCTCCTGTTGCTGAAGACCCAGCGCAGAGGGCCCGCATGGCCAGGAAGGATACAGTGTACTACTGAATGCGTAAGAGCCCAACCTCTGGCCAGATCAATGTTAAGGGAAGTGTTCATCCTGAGGAGCACAACAACTACAGACTTTACCTCCAGAGGATACATGGGTCAAGACGGGAAAACTGAAATGCCACTAGGGATTCTCCTTCTCTCCCTTGGCAGGCGGCAGTGAGTACCATCTCAACCCCCTTGCCTGGCCCTCCTCCAGGACACAGCAGTGACAGCCTAAGGGGGGCAATGAAGACATTGTCCCTAATGATGACAAGTGGTAAAGGACCACAGGCTGTACTAAAAACTAGGCCTGGGCTAAAAATCCGTTCCGCTCGTGGAAATTGCGATAATTTGAAATTTTCGCGTTCTGCGGAGAGTGCAAAAATGTCAAAATTTCCGCAATCCGCATTTTACCGGAAATTTGTTGCTTGCTCGCGCTGTAAAATAATACTTTCTCGCGTGCGCGCAATCGCCTTACCTGAATCCCCGCGTTCGCCGACAAGTTTTCCCGATCCGTCGCGTTCTCCACGAGATGTTGGATTGTTGGTAGCCATTTGCGCAGTCTCGTGACAGTTCGTGCCCGCAGTAACGTCATTCGTCACGCGATCACGTCTTTCTTCTCGCGATCATGCACAGCGAGACAAGTGAAAACAAGATGGCCACGCCCGCGAGCAACCGCATGGGTAAGTTGGCGAGCCGCAACCACGCAGAAAATATCGCGAACGGGCGAGAAAAAAACTTCTGCATCTTCGCAATATTTCCGAGTGTTTGCGGAGATTTTTAACATTATCGCCATAATTTGAGAAAGTGAATTTCGCAAATTCTGCCCACCTCTACTAAAAACTAAGTTGGACTAATTTGTTTTAACTAAAGAGACCGCTCCTAAATCACCACCGGAGGTCCAACACGCATCATGCAGCAAGCATGGTTCAACCGGCGGAGGTTGTGGAGACCCCCACTCTAACTGACATTATGGCAGTGATGCAGGGGATTTGCACTGCCCTGCAAGGGAAAATAGATGTCATGTCCTCACATGCCACCCTGATAAGGGCATATCTCCATAACATGGGAGCAAGAGGTAAAGAATCAGCAGACTCCATTGTCACCTTGCAGGTGGAGAAGAAGATGTTGATAACCAGAGTCATACACCCAGACTGCAACTATGGGTGCATTGGAGTCCTGCCTATAGGATTAAGAATGGCACTCCAGAAGGAACATTGTCTGAAAAGTAGGGATTTTTGTGTGTGCGGTGGAGCCAGCAGTTGACCTGTTTGTTGTGAACTCATACTTAAACAACTTCAGCCCCGTGGCCTCTCAAACTATTTCTCCATTGAGAGGGCGCAGAGCCCCCAGCACTCTACCTAAAATAGGAGCACCCCTTTGCCCTATCATAGTGCCCACCTTTAACTACCGAGACTAGGGATGGGCGGAATTTGCGTAGTTGTGCTACGCAAAGCTACACGAAATGTTAAAAAATCTCCGCGAGCACGCAGTGTTCCGCGAACACCCGGAATTGCTTGTACCGCCCGTTCGCGATGCTTTTTCCTGTTCGCGAAAGCTGTTTGCGTGCTCGGGGGGAAATATCTCGCAACAAGCGAACAAGCAAAAAATTCCGCAAAGCCGCGGATTGTGGAATTTTGAGCAATTCTGCGTTCTCTGCGGAACGCAAATTTACCCAAATTCCGCAAATTCCACGAGCGGAACGGAATTTACCGCTCAGGCCTAACCGACCGAGACAGGGATGTCATCCTGCATACCACTCATAGTGTCACACCAGTCAAGTGTGGCAACCACACCGTTCCATTTTGGAGGTCAAAATTGCACTCAGAGAGAGGGAAGGGAGGTACTCCATGTTGTTTCCAGCAAAACTACGTGTGGTGGTGGAGGGAAGACATTCTACTTCTAGGAGGCCTGGGATTGGTTGAATGCTGGAAGAAAGTTAGGGATCATGAAGGGAAGGTGGCACTCCAATGCTGACCCTCTTCACCAGACACAAGATCCAAAGGGTCATCCTGCTGGCGCCCTCTGTTCGCTGTTGAGATGGGGTGTCTCTGATCATCCAGATCTCTTTGAAGGGTCCACTGAACGTTGCTACTGGAACCCTTCGGACATTGATCTAGTCAGCGGTAACATAACTGTTTGGGTTTATGTGGGGAGTGGCTGTCCAATGGCATGGAAGGAATCACAGTCCCTCTAAGTTTGCATAATGTTTTGGGGCAACAGATGCTCTGCACAGGTGAGGGGTGAGCAGTTTTTAAGTCCATCAGGCAGGGAGGCGGGGGTTATGTTGGGGATTTAGTAATGATGCTTTCTCTGCTTGTTGTTATGTTTTAAAATTGGTGACGTCCTTTATTTGCTGTAGCAGCAATCAAGACAACATGCTTTCCCAATTGTGCCACTACTATTTTCCATGGTGGCCATGGCCAGATCCACCTGGAGGAAGGGCTTCTCCAAGGAAGCTGGGTTGGACTCTTTGGAACTTACTTTTCAGTTTTAGATCTATTTTATTGATTTTTTGAAAAAGGCAAGTAATGCAGATCAGCCCACCTAAATCCACTTTCCAGTGGTGAAACAACAACAGGCGGACTATGTAAACATCACAGAAAAAAAAGGAGGGAAGAGATCGAAAGACATAGAGAGAGGAGAGGGGAAGAGGTGCAGAACGAGGAAGTCTCAGATGGGTTAGCATGGGTCAGGATCATCTGCTACTGTTAAGCGCAATAAGTGCAGATAGCGTGGACAGGACAGTTCTTGGAATTCCGCAGATAAGTACTTAAGAAAAGGTTGCCACATCTTATCAAAAAGGGAGAGGTGGTGCGTAGAAACTGCCATCAACTTCTCCAGCCCTAGTATTTCCCATAATTTCTGTATCCAGTGTAGGTGTTGCCTCACTTCCCCATCTAGCAAGGATAATGTGTTTGTCTGCTCCAAGTGCCAGCATAATAACATTGTCTCTACTGGATCATAGCAGGTAAGTGAGTGGATTGGGGAGACCCAGCGTAGCTAGGGAACCTGGGGATATCAGTTGCAATTATGGTATTTACCGTCTCAAAAAAAAACCCTCCCAGAAGACTTACAATTTGGGGCGATGTCATAAGAGGTGGGAAAGGGTACCTTGCTGCCTGCATTGATGCCAGCAGTCACCACCCCGCAGGGACCCAAGTGGCGATCATTCCTGGGTTAAGATACTAGTAGTCGGTGATTTTTAAACACATCTCTTTACTAGTAGTGTTAAGGGCTGATGTTTGGGCGTGGTGAAGGATTTAATTTAATTCTCAATCTGTGAAGGGCCACCCACATTCCCTCTCACATCAAGCCCGAGCAGGGAGGTTTAGGGGAGGCTGAGGTGTAACAGGGAATGCAGAGAGGTCAGATAGTAGTTTATTGTCAGTCAAACATGTAAGGACCCACTTTTCAAAGGGCATAAGCACTCTACTAGCATGGGGTCAGAGCCAAGGTTGTTTTACCCAGTGGACAGATGTCAAGAACTACCATTTTGTAACGTTGGGGATTTTATAGGTGGATTGCAGTGTATGGAAATCCATAAGTCCCTCAGCATTGAACAAGTCCCCAACTCACTTACAGTTGGCTTCCTGCCACTCCACAAATTCCGATCTCTTAGCAGCAGGTGGAAAGTCTAAGCTGCCTATCAATGGCATCTGTGGGGACCAGGGCATTGAGAATCCGGGTTTCAGTTTTACCCTGTCCCAGACCCCAACTGTGGTTTTCACTACTGGTGAGTCATAAATACTAGCTGGCCTATGTGGCTTCTGTAACAGAGGAACCTTCCAACTATAGATCTCCCAGATCTCCTGGCCTATAAAGCACCAGTGTTTTTCCGTGTATGGTCGAGACCATTTCACGATGTAAAGTAACTGCGCCACTTGATAGTAGCAGTGCAGATTCGGAATCCTCAGACCCCCACCAACAACGGAAGTGTTCAGTGTTATCTGTACCATTTAAAACAAATAGACTAAGTGTAATTTTCTCAGAAGCGCACACAGGCGAACTTAAATATGCCCAACGGTATTGGTGGTGACATTGGCATTATCATGTGAAAGTAGTATTCAGTGAGGAAATTAAGCAGAATATCTAGACAAGTCCTCAGACTGGCCCACACTTTGACCAGTGGATAGATATTTCCTGGTAAGTTAGGGTGGCATGGTACGTATATACTTAATAAATTATGTGAAAATAGACTGAAAATCCTCTTTGGTTTTTGTCTCTTAAATATGTTTGCAGGTAATAAGTCATATGACTATTGTCCTGGGGAGACCCCGAGGTTCTATGGGGCATATCAACAACAACCGGCGATAATTATCGCTGGCTAGCGCCGAATACGTTATTCCTTATATTATCTGCTTCTGAAAATAATGCAAAAATTATCCGAGAAACCATTGTCAGTCTATATATATCTTGATCGTTGTTTGCACTCATGTTTATCTGATAGATTACCAAAGTGTGTAGGTACCACTTGGTGTTCAGAAATATTACATTAATAGGAGGCTGCCCTGAACTGATGTAAGAGGGTTGCCATTAGTAATCTGAAAATAGTTGCACGGTGGATACTGTTTTCCATATAAACAACGAAAGATGAGCACAGACTTTGGCCATCCTAGCACGCTTACCTTCCCAGGTGAAATCGCAAATAAGGGATTCTAGCTTGTCCAGCATCTGTGGAGTTGTTGAAAGAGAAGAGTCTGCATGACATAAAGGATTTTGGGCAGGCAAGAGTGTCATTTTGACTGCTGGTATACGCCCAAGCCATGAGTGCCTGTCAGACTCCCATGTGGTATGATCAGACCGTGTGACTGCAAGGAGGGTCCCATAGGTGTTGGCCTCTGTAGCCACAGGTGTGGAGTGGATCTATAGCCCCCAGGTAGGGAATACAATGGTCTGCCCACTGAAAAGGAAATATTGTACTAAGCTGGGCTCTCACCGAGCCGGAATTGGTCAAGACAAGGATTGACTATTTCTGTAAATTTGTCTTGAACCCGGAGACTCCACTGAATGCCATCAATTCTGTCATCACCACTGCTAAGATGGTCTCTGGATAGGTGAGGATCAAGAGGGCATTGTCTGCATGCAGTATGATCTTGTGTTCTCTCCCATCCATAGGGATGCCCACAATGCAGATTTGCTCCTACTCTTCTCTGCGAAAGGCTCCATGTAGGACGCAGAGAGTAATAAAGGCCTGTCTGGTTCCCCAAGTTATGGCAAATATCACTGACATCACTTTAATCAAGCACACCCTGGTTAAGGAGGTGGTGTAATAGGTTTGGACTCATTGGCAAAACTGTGGGCCGATGCAGATGTTTTCTAGAACAAATTGTAAGTAGGGTCAGTGTACTCAGTTGAATGCCTTTTTGGCATCGATAAATAATGGGAGGGCTGGCATGTGTGTGCTGTACCTTGTCCAATAAGTGACACAATTGTTTTGAATTGTCACTACACCCTCTCTATTCGGGTTGAACACGGCCTGGTTGGAGTCAACCAATCCCTGAACGTATGAGGACTGCCAGTGCGTCAGGATGCTTGTAAAGATCTTTACATCCACATTCTAGAGGGAGATTGGATGGTAAGATGAGTGGCATTGTGCACCCTTGCCCACCTTGGGAATCACTGTGACAGTGGCTAGGTGCATGGTACAGGTCGCTTGCCCGCCTCACTAAATGAGTTAAACATTTGTGCCAATACAGGGGTCAACTGTGCACTAAATGCTTTGAAAAATTCAGATCTATACCCATCTGGGACAGGTGCTTGGTTAGGCTGCAGTTTTTGAATGTTAGGTATGACTGCCTGTGGTGGTATGTCAGTTTCCAGAGCACTGAACATGTTTGGGGCAGTCGGCAGGGAAGGTGTCTGGGTCAAGTATGCCCTCACAGCGGATTCCAGCAATGGATCCACCGCATAGAAAGCCCCAAAGTCACTGGTGATGTCCTCGTCTTGGCATCGTGGGGAGCCATCTGCCCCCCCATAGCTTGGAAATTCTCCTGTCAGCCACCTGTGCTCAGAAGCGATTTGCCAACATACGTCCCGCCTTGTTACCAACCACTTAATATTTCTGTTGGATTCTGAGTAAAGCATATTCTGTCCGACCCATGTTCAATACTGGCAGTTGTTTCTGTGCCTCAGTCAGCAGGCAGCGGGCCACTACTGAACTGGATCTGGAGTGTGTGGCCTTCAGCTCCTTAACTTGTGCCTCCAGCTGAATCCTCTTGGTTTGTCTATCACTGTTATGGCCTGTGGCAAGGGTGACAAAGTAGCCTCTGATCACAACTTTCAGTGTTTCCCACAAAGTGTAAACTGGGATATCAGGGTTGGCATTTGTGTGCAAAGAGGTGGCTATAGCTGTCAGTGTGTTAGCCCGAATGCAGTCACAGGTAAAGAGTAGCATGTTAAGCCACTAGGCGGGGGGGGGTGCCCACATGGATGGAACCGTAGGTGGAGTGATCAGAGAGTGCGGTGGCACCAATATCCAAAGAGACCATGCTCCGAGTCACACAAGAGGATGTGAAGAAGTAATCAATGCATGCATACATTTGTTAGGCCGCTGACAAGAAGGTATAATCAGTGTCTGTGTGATCACATCTGTCTTCATATATTGGTTAGCCCTGCCCTCCCAACCACTGCCTAGTGCCCGGTGTCAGGCCTCCACCTGACCCATCCTCAGACTTGATCTGTCAATCAGGAGGTTCATCGCTGTAATGAAGCCCCCACCTACCACTATGTCTCTGTCTGGTGAGGTCAGCAGTTGGCCTGTGGAGTCCCTGAAAAAAACATCCTGATGTTCATTGGATGGGTAGATCATGGCTAAGGTTTAACTGGTTCCCTGTATCAAAACGTGCAATGCAAGAAGTCTGCCTGGGATCTCCGCAAAGACCCAGTCCACCGGCCCGGGAAATGAGTAGCAAACAGGATTGACTACAAAAGAATACGAAGTTCCTCAGTGTGTCACTGATCAGAAAAATCTGAATATGTTTAGTGTTCTGAGTGGAGAGAAAAGGGGGTAGATGGTGTTTTAAGGAGGAAGGGGAATTCCTCCTTGTGAAGTACTGGGTATTTTAAGCCCAGCGGTGCAGGGGAACACACCCTATGACTTCGGGTTCTTCCTGTTTCAGACCTACAGAAACACAGAGTCTTCTGGGTGAAGTCAGAGATCAGTTTATTGGAGCTCTTGGATTCTGACCATTACCTTGCAAACAGAACCGACCTATGTGGGGTACGACCCGGATTGGGGATGAGATTTTTCGCTGTTTTTCACCCAGACTAATACTATACCCCGTCGCGTTCCACCCTACATAAGCTCTCAACTCTTCTTTGGGAATAGATGAGTATGCATCGATATCTCTGCTCATATCGGCAACTCCTTTCATTAAAGCTTTATTATTGGTGCTAGGTCTGATGGAACGCGGTTGTCACGGGGAGTACGCATCTAGAGCAAAGAGAAACATGGTCTGGAATGCCCATGACGATCCATTGTAACTAAACGGCAGCACTAGATAAGGAATACCCTTATTAATGGTATGTGGCATTAAACCACACACCCAGCAATTGGTTGTATTCATGACTAGTTGGTGCTGGTGCAGGAGCTGAATAAACGAGTTGTTTACAAACTCAGACCGTCTAGCTTGTTCATGTTCAGGTAGAGGGTGAAAAGAGTGTGAGGAGACAGTAGGAGGAGGTATAGGCTGTACAGTGGTTGCAATGGGCTCTTGAGAGGAAAAGAATACAAATCCTACAGTAAACACGATCATACTACATAATATAAACAGACATAATAATACAAAACGTTTGCTCTTCATTATTTTACACATTCTTGCTTTAAAGTTCATTTCCTCAGCGAGTCTCTCCATCTTGAAAAACTCCATCCTTCTGCTAAGGAGTACGCCTGTCAGTCCAGGGAACGCCCTAGACCAACCAGAACTGTTGACCTAACGTCTTCGGCCTGTACCCCAAAGTCTTGGCACCGCGACCCTGCGGCTGAACCCGGATGGTGGTTCGAAAAACAAAAATCAAGAAAGTCCTTCAGATGGGAGAGCTGTGGTATCAAAAACAAAAAGGTAAGGAAAAAGAATATTTATTTGTCCATAGGCCGTGGTCTTAGATTATAATGAAAACGGCCAGGTAGTGTCTGATCTTGAAACAAGAGTTCAGGCTCTGTAGTGTCCAATCGAATTGACGGCGGCACAGCTTCTTGCAAAATATCGTCACTCTGTTGTGCTGAAGTTGTGCCTTTTATGCGTGCATCACTGAACGGCACAAAACGAGGTACAGTGTCTGTTTCAGAGTCTGCGATACCCTCCTTGACCCACTGGTCATACGGCAAAGGCAAAGGGATCCTTTTAACGTGGGCGCCGTGGATCCAGTTCTTCTTCCCATTTACTCGAACAGCTGATCTTGTAGACAGAAGTACGAGATGAGGGCCGATCCAACGAGGCTCATCGTTGCTTTTGCGCTGGAAATTTTTTACCAGAGCCCACGCGCCAGGGTCGATAGGGTGTCCTGGAGCCTCAGAGGCCTGGGGAAGAGTATCGTGCACCTGTTGGTGTAAAACACGCAATTTAGCTGTCAATTCATACAAGTAATCAAGCAGTACTGGATGTTCGATTTCGCTGAATTTTGTCGGTCTTGGCACACCCCATACATTGGCCGGGCGGCCAAAAACGACCTCGTAGGGACTAAGTCCCACTCGTGAATGCACAGTCATTCTGGTGGACAGGAGTGCTAGAGGCAGAGCGTCAGGCCATTTAAGACCTGAGCTCGCTTGGATTTTGGCCAGCTTGAGTTTTAGAGCGCCATTGTAGCGCTCTACTAATCCAGCTGATTGGGGGTGATTTGCAGCGTGGATTTTCTGCTTAACCCCTAATCCCTCACACACATTCTTCATCACTTGACCCACAAACTCACTCCCATTATCACTCCACACCATTCTTGGCATTCCAAACCTAGGGAAAAATTCCTTCACAAGGGCTTTGGCTGTGGATAGAGCAGTGTTGTCCTTTAGGGGATAGGCCTCTATCCATTTTGAAAAAGCGCAGACAACCACCAATACATATTTCAGGTTGTTGCACCTTTCCATGTGGATACAATCTAGCTGCAAAACTTCAAATGGATATGATGGAGGCGCAAAATGACCAGCTGGAGTTGGGGTACCCCTACCAGGGTAGCATACCATACAATTCTTGACCACATTTTCTGCACACTTAGGAATTCCAGCATTCTGCCATACTGGAGCCAACAACTTACAGATTCCTTTCATACTGATATGTGCCATCCCATGTGCCATAGTAACCACTGGAAGCACATATGCATCAGGTAACAACCATCGCCTATGTTCTGACAGATCAATCCAACAACCATTCTCATCCAACTTACCCATACTTTCTCTCCACTTGCTTAACTCTTTCTCTGTGGCTTCAGCTTGAAGGGACTTTACACTCTCTATTGTGTTTTCACACATTCCAACATCACCAACCCATCTTGCAGGGCCTGCAACATACATTCGAGTCTTCACATCTTTTGCTGTTTATTTCGCGACTTCATCAGCAAACGCATTACCACGACCAACATAATCAGTGATTTTCTTATGCGCACTGCATTTCATAATCGCAACTTGCAACGGTAGGGTCAGCGACTCAAGGAGATCATTCACCAACTTGCCATTCTGAATCTTAGCTCCATGCGAAGTCAGGAACCCACGTTCCTTCCACAATCGCCCAAAACTATGAGCCACGCCAAAGGCGTACTGGCTATCCGTATATATGTTCACTTTCATTCCTTCAGACAACATGCATGCTCTCGTAAGGGCAATCAATGCTGCTGCTTGAGCCGAATTTTGTGGCACACGCTCAGTTTCCACAATCGTGTGCAAAGTCGTGATAGCATATGCAGCAGTCGTATCACCATTTGGAAGCTTGAAACACGAACCATCCACCCATAAAGTACCATCACACTCAGTCAGGGGAGTATCTTTAAGATCTACTCTCCCTTTCGTTTCTTCTTCTGTTCTGAACAGACAATCATGTTGCTCAATCTCATCTAGGTCTGCTGGAATTGGCAATAGTGTAGCTGGATTCATCGTGTAGCATCTCTTTATGTGTATATGGTTTGCTAACAGTGTCAGCTCATAACCAGATAATCGCGCACTAGTTAAGTGCTGTGTCTTGGTCCTGTTTAACAATGTGTCCACAGCATGTGGAACCATAACAATCAATGTATTATCCATTACTAGGCCAGCAGACTGCCGAATAGACATAGCTGCAGCGGCTGTGGCTCTCAGACAACTTGGCAATGCCCTCGCTACCGGGTCCAAGGTTGACGAAAAATATGCGCATGGACGCGGTTTATCGCCAAAGGGCTGTGTTAACACTGATAATGCGCAATCATCTTTCTCATGAACATACAATGTAAAAGGCTTGCTGTAGTCAGGGGTACCCAACACAGGAGCTGAACACAATGCATTACGCAACTCCACAAAACTTTTCTGACACTCTTCAGTCCATGGAATAGGATTCGGTGTGTCTTTGCATGTTAATGCTAACAAAGGTTTTGCCAACAAGGAAAAATTGGGAATCCAATGCCTACAGTATGAAGTAATGCCCAAGAAAGCACGTACTTCTCTCTGTGCTCTTGGCACACTCAACTGTGCAATGGCTTGAATTCGTTCTGGGGTCAGTTTCCTTCCCTCCTTCGATAAGAGATGACCTAAGTAGGTCACTTCTTGTCGACAATATTGCAGCTTTGAGAGAGACACTTTGTGATGGAAGGCAGACAAATGACGCAACAATGACAAGGTAGCGTTTTTGCAAATCTTTTCAGTATCCGCGGCGATTAGTAAATCGTCAACGTACTGAATAAGAATAGCGCAACTGGGTAAAACAAGTGCATCAAGCTGCGCTTTTAAAGCCTGACTGTATATTGATGGACTTTCACAGTAGCCCTGGGGAACGCGTTTAAAGCGGAAGCTGCGGCCTCCTAAACTAAAGCCAAAAATGTCTCTGCTCTCCTCTGCAATTGGGATGCTAAAGAAAGCATTCTTTAAATCGATCACTGAGAACCATGCAGCGGAGGCTGGAATCATGGTTAACAAGGCAGTTATATCAGGGACAACTGGAAACTGTGGCACAACAATCTTATTAACCTCTCTAAGATCAATCACAAATCTGTAAACAGGTGGCTGTGAAGGGTCCGTTCGTTTTAAGACAGGTAAAACAGGACTATTGCAAACGTTGCCTCTTGTCTCTTCAATTACATCCTTTTTAATCAAATCACTGACAATTGCTAACAATACTTTCTGACCTTCATTGGGTAACAACAATGGCCAGCTACAGACCACACTATATAAAAAAACAACGGATAGGAACAGCCTGCTGCTGCACAGCAGTCACCACACTCGAGCACTAAAAGATAACCTACCGTTCGGCCAGTTTCTACGCATCAGGCGAAATTGTAGCTCCATCAGTGATTTTAAAACTGAGGCACGATCGCTCTCCCAGAACCTGATTAGGAGACAATAGCCCATAAATCAAGTGACAATGTCCATGAGGTGGGTGAGGAACATCAATCGAGAAGCCTTGCTAGAGCCTAAAATAAAGGAACCCAATGATACACTTACATGTATAACATCTTTCACACCTGGGTCTAACCAGCTAAAGAAAATCATTAGCATACATTGGGGAATTCTCAATACATGATCCTTTGCAATTCCTAGACCAAGATTCGCCTTTAAGCGCTAACGCAACTTAAAGGACACACTCATTCATACCAGACCCAAACAGGCAGTGACCAGTGGCCAAAGACCCCTGTGGAACCTACCCCCGGTTCAGGGCCACCACTCCTGTGGCACATGTGTAGCTTGCCCACAAACAATATTCACAAAGCAAGTAGTTTTGTCCGACTCCTTCAATTGGAAGATCACCACCCACACCAATTGCAATACAACTCACTGCATATACTTAATGTGCCCTTGTGTCAAAAAATATGTCGGCATGACAATGAGAACTGTAAAAACACGAATATCAGAACACAAAAGCAACATTCGCTGCCAAAAGTCAACAACAAAACTTTACACACACTTCAAATACAATAAACACCACCCTGAGAGTCTGAAGAGGCTGGTTCTTGAAGCACACCCCAAAATTACCCAAACTGCTCTATTTAGGATCGAGCAAAGATGGATATATCGCCTTGGTCTTGATCAACAGGGACTGAATGACGAAATCCCCTGGAACTTACTGACTAATTAGCCAAAACACGAACTGGCACCTACTGACTAAGTAGCCAAACAGGAGTTTAAGTGAGTAAGTCCCCACTCCCATAATATCGATTCACTCATTATTGTCCTACCTCTCTGTGTTCTATAGCATTAAACGGACAACGATAATGGCCACCCAGTGGCCTTCATCGGGGACGATGCCCGACCTAAACAGGGGCCCACGAACATTGTACTTAGCATGGGCAATACAACAAACCCGAATTAGACATGGTGCGTAGGGGTGTGACTATAGATACACTAATATGGCCGCCCCTTCCGCACAGAAGTGCCTATGCTTCTCCTAGCAACCCACAATTGATAACTGATGATTGCCGATGGGATTAGTTACAGCCTCGCAAGGCGAAACATGATACCCTGAACATAACATGCAGAGCTCCTGTAGTTCCACCTACAAATAATCGTGCCTACTGATATTTTCAATACTTCGGTATGAGTTATTACAACCTTCGCAGGCAACACACGAAACCCCTACAAAAGACTTTCAGCATCCATCTATCATGGGGGTTTGTTCACCGATACAACTGAATAATGATTGGGCTACTTTCACGCCCGTTAATAAAATGCACGAGGAAACACTCCAAGATGGGCAACTTGTTTCCCCAGCCTTTGTACACCCACACGGACAAGTCGCAGCTGCAATCCATCAGCAGGCTGACCCCTCCCCTTCCACCCGGCTTGGTACGGTACTTATGGAGGGCTGACACCGTGACCGGGTACCATCCCGGCTCCAGCGGAACGAGGTAGGTCAAGGCTGACGCTTCTAGGAGGAGCTGGTGAGTATTTGAAAGGCTCCCGTTTGAATCCTCGATCCACTGCAACGACAGAGGCAAGCGGATTGGTCACATGGGCTACGTGGCCGGGTCGGAATTCTGCGATCCTTGTTTTGGGATTGAGGCCTCCTTGTCGGGTCCTGACTGGTTTGTTGGTTAATGGCGGGCTGGTCAGCGGCTTTCTCCACCCTGGGGGACATGCTGGGCAGCTCGATATGTGCCAGCATTCCGGGGAGTACGCCGGTTTTAAGAGGGAACCAATACCGTAAATTAGGACGGATACACAACCCTGGTATCACGCCCGTCCGATCTGCATCCTTGGCGCAGCAACATAGGCACAGGACTCTACAGCTGCACTTTGATTCCCTCCCAGAGGCTCTGCCCTAATGTACACTCTATTGTTATTGTTTTTACCTCAAATAGGCATCCCAATTCAGATGTCTAGAGTCCGCTGTAGTTAATGTAGCACTACCGACTAAGTAGTTAGGTGAGTCAATTCCTATGACTAATCATTCCCCCACCCTTGACTACTATTTTTTAAAAAAAATTAGAATTTCTAGCTTGTTTCTTCACACTCACAGGTTGTGAGAGGCAACATGAATGATATGTTCTACACTGCGTGACTATTTTAATCTCACTTTCTCATGTATAAAAAATATGCACTTTTAGGCATTGTTATTGTCACTATTGTCACAACTGAGAAATTTATAAAATGTGGAATATCTTTGTGGGGTCCCGTACTAGTTTTGACGCAACCTGCCACCATATTGTTTTTATTCCCTTTACAGGTTGTACAAACAAAAAACGGGTACCGATCCTGGACGACCATAGAATGATAGGTAGGTCCCCCCATATCACATGTGTAGATAGTAACCATCATAGGTCCTGATGAATCGCCACTAGATCACTTTGACTAAATAAGGCGTGAAACATGTTTACCCTCTGGAAGTAGAGTGCCTCTTGATTCTTAAATACTTGACAGTCGCCTACCCCTAATCTTTATTTTAATCAGACTGGGGTCCCACCAGAATAAATAAACTTTTCTCGGGATTCTCTCATCTGTTTTAAACACTCTCACATACATGTACACCCACTAGGCCCCTTACCCCCACTGGTTCCCTTGATACAGGGAACCAGTTAAACCTTAGCCATGATCTACACATCCAATGAACATCAGGAGGTTTTTTTCAGGGACTCCCTAGGCCAACTGCTGACCTCACCAGACAGAGACATAGTGGTAGGTGGGGGCTTCAATACAGCGATGAACATCCTGAGTGATAGATCACGTCTGAGGATGCGTCAGGTGGAGGCCTCACACCGGGCACTAGGCAGTGGTTGGGAGGGCGGGGCTAGCCAATATATGGAGACAGATGTATCCCACAGACACTGATTACACCTTCTTGTCAGCAGCCCAACGAACGTATGCATGCATTGATTACTTCTTCACATCCTCTTGTTTGACTCGGAGCATGGTCTCGGTGGATGTAGGTGCCGCAGCACTCTCTGATCCATCCACCATTGTCCTACGGTTCCATCCATGTGGGCACACACCCCCCGCCTGGTGGCTTAACATGCTACTCTTTACCTGTTACTGCATTCGGGCTAACACCCCGACAGCTATAGCAACCTTTTTGAACACCAATGCCAATCCTGATATCCCAGTTTCCACTTTGTGGGGAACACTGAAAGTTGTGATCAAAGGCTACTTTGTCGCCCTTGCCACAGACCATAACAGTGATATACAAACCAAGAGGATTCAGCTTGAGGCACAAGTGAAGGAGCTGGCAGCCACACATGCCAGATCCAGTTCGGTAGTGACCCGCTGCCTGCTGACTGAGGCACAAAAACAACTGCGTCTATTGAACATGGGTCGGACGGAATATGCTTTACTCAGAATCCAACAGAAATATCATGTGGTTGGTAACAAGGCGGGACGTATGTTGGCAAATCACTTCTGAGCACAAGTGGCTGACAGGAGACTTTCCAAGCTATGGGGGGGCAGATGGCTCCCCACGATGCCAAGACGAGGACATCACTAGTGACTTTTGGGCTTTCTATGCGGTGGATCCCCTTCTGGAATCTGCTGTGAGGGCATACTTGACCCAGACACCTTCCCCGCCAGTTGCCCCAAACATGTTCTGTGCTCTGGAAACTGACATACATACCACCACAGGCAGTCATAGCTAACATTAAAAAACTGCAGCCTAACAAAGCACCTGGCCTAGATGGCTATAGATCTGAATTTTTCAAAGCCTTTAGTGCACAGTTGACCCCTGTATTGGCGCAACTGTTTAACTCATTTAGTGAGGCGGGCAAGCGAGCTGACTCCATGCGCCTAGCCACTGTCACAGTGATTACCAAGGTGGGCAAGGCCCTTAAATGCCGCTCATCTTACCATCCAATCTCCCTCTAGAATGTGGCTGTAAAGATCTTTACAAACATCCTGACACACTGGCAGTCCTCATTTGTTCTGGAAATGGTTGACCCCAACCAGGCCATGTTAAACCCGAATAGAGGGTGTAGTGACAATTCAAAACAATTGTGTCACTTATTGGACAAGGTACAGCACACACGTGCCAGCCCTCCCATTATTTATCGATGCCAAGAAGGCATTCAACTGAGTACACTGACCCCACTTACACTTTGTTCTAGAAAACATTTGCATCAGCCCACAGTTTTTCCAATGAGTCCAAACCTATTACACCACCTCCTTAACCAGGGTGTGCTTGATTAAAGTGATGTCAGTGATATTTGCCATAACTTGGGGAACCAGGCAGGTCTTTATTACTCTCTGCATCCTACATGGAGCCTTTCGCAGAGAAGAGTAGGAGCAAGTCTGCCTTGTGGGCATCCCTATGGATGGGAGAGAACACAAGATCATTCAGTGGAGTCTCCGGGTTCAAGACCAACTTACAGAAATAGTCAATCCTTGTCTTGACCAATTCCGGCTCGGTGAGAGCCCAGCTTAGTACAATATTTCCTTTTCAGTGGGCAGACCATTGTATTCCCTACTTGGGGGTTATAGATCCACTCCACACCTGTGGCTACAGAGGCCCACACCTATGGGAACCTCCTTGCAGTCACACGGTCTGATCATACCACATGGGAGTCTGACAGGCAGTCATGGCTTGGGCGTATACCAGCAGTCACAATGACACTCTTGCCTACCCAAAATCCTTTATGTGATGCAGACTCTTCCCTTTCAACAACCCCGCAGATGCTGGACACGCTAGAATCCCTCATTTGCGATTTCACCTGGGAAGGTAAGCGTGCTAGGATGGCCAAAGTCTGTGCTTATCTTTCGTTGTTTATATGGAAAACAGTATCCACCGTGCAACTCTGTTCAGATTACTAATGGCAACCCTCTAACATCAGTTTGGGGCAGCATCCTATTAATGTAATATTTCTGAACTGTGGTAAATATTTCGATACCGGTACTATTTTTTATGCGGTAAAGTCTATTAAGAATAACTCAGTAAATATAAGAGGCAGAATCCGTGGTATTAGAGGTTTTAAAAGGCTTTATTCCTATACAAAGGAATACAATTCGAATTGTAGGCATTCTATTCCGTCACCACGAAAGTTCAGGAAGGAAGGGCATACATTATTGACAGATAGGCAGTTTTATAGAAAATACATTACAGTGAAACAGATGCAAGAGGCGTAACAGCTGATAGTGTAGATAAAAGGTGCATATGTAACTAATAGAGGCGGTACATGGGCGTAATTTAATAAACGTCATCATACATGATGTCACAAGTGGGTGGATCCATAAGAGAATCCTGCAATGTCAGCAGAAATATTTGGCAGAGATGCGCGCGCAGCCGCATGACGTGTGATTGACGTGCAACTAGAGGGTGAAGGGGACTTGACATTTAGCTCTACATGTGGAGACAGAAGTCTGGGGGTCGTGTCAACCTAATCCCAAATCATATCTAATATCCTATGTTTAAAGAACTGTGTTATCCAAAAAGAGAGGTCTCTAGGATAGAATCTATTCTATACTGACTGTTAGTGCGTGTACAAGCGTCTATGTGTCTACACTAGATGCGAGGGGGTAGGAATATTCCATGGCAACGGGGCTATGAATTACTTGCATGAGGGCAGCGAGGCCTGGCCCTTTGCACGGTAGCTGGAGGAATGTTTACCTAAACTACTAGACAGGAATGCATCAGATGAGGAGCGGAGGAGATAATCTTGAAGGTGAAATACAGTTTTTTTGGCAGGCGACAGGCTGGATCAGGCACCGTTAGCCGCGCAGGGAGTAGGACAAAGTTCATGGTCACGGATGCAGGCTCAGACTGGAGCTTTCAGAGGCAGAAGGCAGGAAAAGGCTTGATGACAGAATTCGGGCCTACTCGCCTGAATCTGTAAAATGTGGAAAGTGAACCACATAAAGTCGGTGGCCTTTCATACTTAGGAATGGAATATCTGACCCATTCATGGTGGATCTGAAAGAGGACATGTTGACGGTGGACGCACATATATTTGCGTCTTCAAAACTGGAGCAGGAGGGAACATACATGTACTTATAGCATGCACATGGAGCCGTTGGGGTCTACGATAGGGGACATAACTGATCACAAAATTCATATTTCCTC
Source organism: Triturus cristatus (assembly GCF_964204655.1). Taxonomy (NCBI): domain Eukaryota; kingdom Metazoa; phylum Chordata; class Amphibia; order Caudata; family Salamandridae; genus Triturus; species Triturus cristatus. Next base: position 542,629,643 of record NC_140583.1, read on the forward strand.
ATTCCCTCCTTGTCCCCTTCGGACCCTTAGGAGATATCGATCTTCATCAATCCATCGATCTGTTCATATAGCATCATTTGTTCTTCTTTCTTCTTCCGGGATCTCGAACGAAAACTTGGATGTGGGATACACGAGGTGGCACACAGACCACAAATCGCTGGCCCACATTGTAGACATAAGCAGCAACTGAATAGTATGAGACAGCCAATACCTAGGAAGGATAGGATTCTCCATCCCCAGGCTGACAACACGCCCCAGAACCAACCGGACCAAGTCCAGGTGCCTGGACTCTGGTGTATCTGGCTTACAATCTTATGAAGGCGAGTTATGGCTTTATATACTGACGGTGAATTTTCTGGTATGAAAATGCAGCAACTTGATCCGATGACCCTACAAGCTCCGCCCCTATCGGCCAGGATGACGTCAAGGACAAGACGATTTTGAAGCACAACAATCCGCATAGCAGACTGCTCTTCTGTTAAATTGCCTAAGGCGGAAATAGTTTCGTTCACTACTGCTTCAAGGGTTCTGGTTAATCTACGTATCAGCTTACTATTCGGGACTGTACCTATATAGGGAAAGAATCCTTTATTGAAATCTGTGTATTTTTCCCATGCTGTTTCAGTGTAATCGACAATTGGGAGATCTCTCTGCTGTCTATTGTGTACTAAATGGGTATTTCTATGATAATCAGGAGGAGCTAGGAAAACAGGTGGCAGAAGGAATGCTATGTAACAGGTACCATCCCAATCTAGAGGTAGACGTATATATGCGGTCTGGCCACATATAAAGTAGGAATGGCGAGAAGCTCTGAATGTAGACTTGCCTTGATCACTGAATTTTATTACAGTGGTGCATTTACTATGGCCCATGTGTATGGAACCATTCTTTCTTACACATAATTCCCCTTTTACTGGGAATACTGACATGGCGGGCAAGATTGGTGTAGCTTCAGATTCAACGTTCAGGATCATGAGGTTAAGTGTAAAATTACCTAATCCATATACTTCATTTTCTAGATCAGTTCCTGTTCTTTTGGGAAGTCCCTCCTTGTTAGGGTAGCAGACTTTAAGCAAAACTAAGTTCAGGTTTCCCCATACCCAGTTGTCTTGATAAACTGAGGAATTTGAATCTAGGGAATTAATCAAACTAAACCATGCTCCACAGGAGCCATTGTGTGTGAACGGATAGGGAAAGAGGGGCAAAACTCCCTTATAGTTCTGATAGGGAGGGAGTCGGCCACATATCCAACAATTTGTGGCATTGCTGGTTTGATGGGAATGATGTAACATACTAATGAATGTGTTGTTGCGCAGCGCAAATCTATAGGACAACTCATGCGGAGGTAATTCACTAAAAGAATGTTCTGCAGTTATATTGTAAGCATGCTTAGGAATAGGGCAATACATGTGCAATAGTATGCTGACAATGATGATCAGAAGACTTAGAAAAAACAAAATTAATAATGTTACTGTGCAGTGACTACGAAATGATTTACAATACGCATGCTTCTTGAGCTGCATCTGATGATTTCTTTCTCTATTCCGGTCTAGAGGATACATGTCAGAGACAAATTCAACCGATTCACCTTGGAGAGGACTTAAACAATCAAATTGTCTGACTTACTAGACCTCAATTTTAGTTTGTAAAGTTCTGGTTTGGTTAATTCAGCCAAGGGGAGCTTTGAGTCTGTCTGTGAGGGAATACAGGGTTGAGTATCTACACTGGATGGTAGTCCATAAAATTTCTTGATATGACTCGAGTGCAACCACCCTTTCCGTCCCTCGATTTTCACGGCTGTCCTTGTGGTGAGTAGAACCAACTTCGGTGACTTCCACCTAGGATCTAGTTGGGTCTTCCGGTCAAAATTCCTGACCAGCACCAGGTCCCCAGGAACCACGTCATGGGGCTTCACCTCAGTATTGTCGGGAAAAGCTGCGGATACCTGTGAACGACAAGATTGTAGTGCAGACATCAAGGAAGCCAGGTAATCTGTCAGCATATTACAGTCAACATCAGTGATTTTGCGAGGTATAGGCGTCCCCCACATATTTGGTGGTCTACCGAAGATCACCTCGTACGGGGATAGCCCTGTTCGAGAATGTGCTACCATTCTCATGTAAAAGAGCGCAACTGGTAAGGCTACTATCCAATCGACTCCTTTTTCCCTACATATTTTGGACAATCTAATTTTCAGAGTTTGATTATGGCATTCCACGAGACCTGCCGCCTCGGGATGTCGGACACAGTGGAATTTCCATTGGTAGCCTAATAAAAGGGAAACGTGTTTCATTAGTTCGGATGAGAACGGCTGGCCGTTATCTGAGTAGACAACACGTGGTAAACCGTACCGTGGGAAGAATTCTCGAACTAACTGTTTGGCAGTAGTCGGGGCAGTGTAATCTGAAACCGGGTATGCTTCTGTCCAACGGGAAAGAGCACAGACAACTACGAGAACATATTTGAATCCTCGACATCGTTCCATCTGGATATAATCCATCTGGAGGACTTCAAAAGCATGATCGGGAGTTTGGAATCCACCCTGCTCTACGGGGATGCTTTTACCTGGATTAAACTGACAACATATCATACAGGTACGAACTTTTTGTTTAGCTGCGGCTCGTAAATGTTTGTTGAACCAAATGTGCTGAATGCTGTCTAGCATAGCTTTTTCTCCTAGGTGCGCTGGACTATGTATAGTGTTAATGATGACTTGGACCATTGAGTCGGGAAAAAACCATATAGATTTTTCCTTCGTCATCCATCCTTGATCTGTTTGGATCCCTCCTAATTCAGTCCATTTCTTTATTTCTTCTGGTGTAGCATATGTCTGTATGTCAATTACATCAAGGGCGGGATCCTTAACTGTCATGCAATGTGTTGGTGTCGGAACTATTGTCTTTGTCATGTCAGTTGTGTGAGTCTGATTCTGAGCAGTCTGTTTAGCTGTTCTGTCAGCTAGGTCATTACCCTGAGAAATGATATCGGTAACTTTTGTGTGGGCTTTGCATTTCATAATCGATATTGCAGTAGGTAGATGAATCGCGTCTAATAGGGCTTGAATGAGGGGTCCGTATTGGATGTGGGCACCGTGAGAAGTTAAGTAACCTCTCTCTCGCCACAGTACGCCGAAGTCATGGACGACTCCGAATGCATAACGGGAATCTGTGTATATATTGACTTTCTTATTTTTGGCTTGAATACAGGCTTGTGTTAGAGCGGTGAGCTCTGCTGCTTGAGCTGACAAAGTGTTAATACAATTTGTTTCAATGACTTCAGTGTCTGTTGTGACTGCGTAAGCGGCCACTAACTCTCCTGTACTTGTTCTCATACATGACCCATCTACATACAATGTCAAGTCTGGATCTGACAAAGGGATATCTGTCAAGTCTTGTCTGGGTTTCGTCGTGATAGTAATGACTTCGACACAATCATGTGCCAATGGATCTGTTCCGCCTACTGGTAACAGTGTGGCAGGATTTAACGTATTACAACGTCTGATTTCTATGTGTGGCTGAAACAATGTCAATTCGTAACCGGTGAGTCTCGCTATAGTCAAGTGTTGTGTTTGTGTGCGGTTCAAGAGAACCTCCACTGCGTGTGGTACTTGTACTGTCAATTGATGTCCTAGCACTATGGCATCGCTTTGTCTGATTGCTAAAGCTGTTGCTGCCACCGATTTCAGGCACGCTGGAAGTGCCTGAGCTACTGGATCTAATGTACTAGAGAAATAAGCACATGGTTTGTGTGATCCTGCTTGTTCCTGAGTGAGTACTGACAAGGCAGTACCTTCGCGTTCTGTAACAAAGAGTGTAAACTGTTTACTGTAACATGGTGTTGCTAGGACAGGTGCTTGGCATAAAGCTTTCTTTAAGCTTTCAAAAGCGTGTGTATGTTCTGGAGTCCAAGGGAGGACAGTCGATGTGGCTGCCTCCTGTGTTGTCAACTGGATGAGTGGTTTTGCTAGAAATGCATATTGAGGGATCCACTGCCTACAGTATGAAGTGAGGCCTATAAAAGCCCGCACCTCCTTTTGTGTCTTGGGTGGTGGCATGTTAGCAATTAACTGGATGCGGTCGGATGTAAGCTGCCTTCCCTCCTTGGACAGCGAGTGCCCAAGGTAAACAACTCGCTGGACACAGAATTGCAGCTTAGAAGGGAACACCTTGTGCCCCTTGTCAGCCAGAAATTTCAAAACCGTCAGTGACGCTGTCTCACATTCATGTTCGCTTCGGGCGGTGATCAGCAGATCATCGACATATTGAAGCAAGGCAGTGTTAACTGGCATGTGGATACTGTCAAGTTCTCGTTTCAGTGCTTGGCTATAGATGCTGGGGCTTTCTGTAAATCCTTGAGGTGCGCGTGTGAATTTAAAGCTTCGTCCATTTAAACTAAAACCGAACAGATATTGACTTTCCGGATCGATTGGGACACTAAAGAAAGCATTCTTGAGATCAATTACAGTGAAAAACGTTGCTTCTGAGTCAATAGCTGTGAGTAATGAAGAGATATCTGGGACCACAGGGTATTGTGGTACAATACATTTATTTAATTCGCGCAGATCAATAACTAATCGATATACTGGTGGTGCTTTTGGATCCGTTCTTTTAAGAATCGGAATTATCGGGGAATTACATACATTGGAGTCGGTTTCGACAACCACTCCTTGTGTAATGAGCTCGTCAATGATTTGCAGTAAAGCCACTACAGCATCTGGTGGTAACTTGTATTGTCGCATTCGTGGTAGTACTATTCCTGTTTTCAGTGTAACTCGATATGGTGTAATGTTCATGCAACCAACATCAGTGGGGCCTTGTGCCCATAAATGTGTAGGTAAATTCTGCAGTCGGTGATCCATGTCTCTGGACACGTAGTGACCTTTAAAGTCACGTAAAAATAGTCGTACTCCTTCCGGAGAACAACATATTATGGCTCCTAGAGCTTTCAATGTTTTTATGCCTAACAAGTTTTCTGGACATGATTTAGTAAGCAATAAATCTGTAGTACGTGTCAATGGACCAACTGTAAGTGGAAGAGGTTGTGTTACGTCATTGATTATAGGTTTTCCTGAGAATCCAAGGGAAATATTCTGTGAGCCTGAGAGGGGTGCCCCTGGAACTTCACTGCGTCTTATAGTTGTTCTGCTTGCCCCTGTATCAAGTAAAAACTTTCTGTCTTCCCCTAATAGTTCACTATGTACATAAGGTCCCTCTTGGTCTACAGGAACCTCAATAAGGGGTAAGCCAACTTCCCTCTCTAGGCTATCTCATGAGTATCGCTGATAATCGGGATAATCTGTTTGTGCATACTGATACATCTGTTGTGTTGTTGCTTGTGTTGCAGCAATAGGCTGTGCTTGTGGTGGTGCTACGATCTGTTGTGGAGCTGCCTGTTGCGGAGCTAGTTGTTGCGGAGCTAACCTAGGTTGTGCATTCTGAGGGATTTGTTGTTGATTCTGATCCTGTCTAGGTGGACGTGGTCTCTCATGCGTTCTACCTGTGGCTATATTATGTTTCAGGACTGGACAATCGTGTATATAATGACCTGGTTGTTTACAATAGTTGCATGTCCCTTTCGCAGGACCTGCGGAATCACCCTTTTGATGACTATCGGCTGGAACTGACTGTGCAACAAGCATTTTCATTTTTGTATCTTTCATACGTCTTTGTTCGTGTTCTTGTTCTTCTCTAATTCTATTGTGGTGATATTGTAACATCTGTAGCATCTGTGATGGGGTATTACCTTGCCAGGTACTTTCGAATTTCAATACTCTATTCTTGACTTGTAGCAGAGAATTTTCAACTAATTTTGTCACAAACAGATGTGGATATGACTCACTTCTGGCTTTTATGCCACTATTTATACTAAAACATTTTTCAAATCGGAAATAGAAATCACTAGTGTCTTCATCTGGTTTTTGTTTACAGGCTGAGATTGCACCCCAGTCTTCCTTTTTCGTGGTTAATAAACGTGGCAGTACCTGTATTAGTAATCCTGCTAGTGCTGTAGTCTTTTCCCCAAGCCCTGCTCCTGCAGCTCTGGCCTTTTCTTCGTTTTCTAACGCTGTCCAATCTATCTTTTGGTCTCCCACCTCCCATTCCTTTTCTTTGAGTTTCTCGTAAACACCGGCGGGTAATAGGACTTTTAATATTTTCATAATATCGGGGTAGGTATACTCTCCCATGAGTAACATGTCTTTTATCTCACGGTGGAAACCTGCTGGGTCCTTGTCATGGCTGGGTACTACTTTCTTCATTTCTAATAATTCCAATTTAGTTATAGGCGTGTACACAAACACGCGTGTAAAATTATCACCGGCACCTCTGATTGGGTGCACTTCGCGTAACGGGTTCTGTCTATCTATGTGATACATTTTTCTTCCCATAATGGGAACTGGAACGTGTTCTGGGCATACGAAATTTAAATAATGGTTTCGGGATTCTAGAATTTCCTTAATCAAATCAGTACCTGACCCTCTCCATATGTTCGTGAGTAGTTCTGTCAATATGTCAGGTAAGGGTCCTGGATCGGAGTGTTGGCTTTTATATAATATAAGGAGGTGTTGAATCATGTATATACTAGCTAAACGCTGTTCATATGGGTCTAGATTCAGAAACGTGTGTGCAAGTACATCATCATTGTATTCGCCGGGACCGTCAGCCCATTGTACTGCTGACCTGGCTAATTCTTGTTCGTCCATGGAATCGAGCATGTGGTACCCCCTTCGATCTCGGAGTAATTTATCAGCGGCTTTGAATAGGTGTTCAGGGGATTTTGTATTTAGCATAGGGTTTGGAAAATGTCTATTATATTCTGGACGTATTGGACGTATCGGGTCATTAAAACCTCTGGTATTATTATGGGGTCTTCCTCTACCTACATAAGCTATTGTTTCTAATTGCTCTGATTCTTGCTCCTCCTCTTCTTCTGATTCTACTCTGTCGGTTTCTCGTCTTTCTTTATGTATTCGTTCTACTTCCTTGCGGATCTTTCGACACATGGCGATTATACACGCCTGTCTATCATGTTTCTCTTCTGATATGTTCTGACCCCATTTGGCAAGTCTTTGCATGGTATCGTGATCTGCCCCAGGCCTGTCTTGATTCCTGATTACACAATTTATGAAAAAACGTAGTAGTTGTCTTTGGACATCCACTTTCTGGTATTCCATAGCTTCGTTAATACTTTCTGGACCTTGCCCTGTTTGGACAAAGCGATATATATTGTCTAGTTGTTCACCCATTCCTGGTATTGTCATTAAATATAATGTAGCTCGTCTTATACGTAGTGATGATATGAGCAATTTATCCTGTCTACCTGGTACTGGGTCGTATCTACAATCCACAAGCTGTTCTTTAAACATGTCGGATGTTGCTAGCTGGGGTGTACGTTGGAGTGCTAAATCTCTAAGGGTCTGTTTATTTCGCGGCGGGGTGGCAAACATGTCTGTCGTACCTCCTGTAGCACCATCTGAGGTGCTAGGCACGAAAGGATTCGTTGGGCGTAGGATAGAGATTGTAGATGCGGGAAAAACTGTAGAAACGGACGGGCCTGTTGGAACTTGTGTAGGAGTTTGTAGTTGCGGGGATACAGACGGATGCTCTTGGTGTTGAACACCATCGGCAAGCGGTGTGGGTGGTATGGCATTAGCATACTCGGGAGCTGCGTCATCTAAATAGGAGGAAAGAAAAACGTCCTTTGCTGTTTTGGGATGTGTTTTGGGATGTGCTTTTATCGGGAGCAATGGAGGAGTTAAGTCTTTCGGTATTTCCGGAGTAGCCTTAGGTAACCCTTCGGCCAGAAGAGGATACATACCATTCATAAGAGCGTTTCTTCGTCTATCTACTTGTTCTGATTTTACTCGGGTACCTTCCTCAAGTAATAGATTTTCTCGGGTTTTATTTGAATTCTCTCTACCTTTCTCTTCCTGTCTGAGTGCTTTTTCCGTACGTCTATATGATTCTTTACGCCATAATTCAATGGCATCTTTCTGTGACTGTCTGGCTTTCTTTTTCCATAATTCTTCTTCTACTCTCATGATGCAATCTGCATCCCAGGTCCCCGCTGCGGGCCATCTCTGACTCTCTGGTAATTCTTTGGTGTAGTCCACCCATAAATCAAGAAATAATACGGCATCTAGGCCATGCTTATGATACATAAAGTACCCTGGAGTGTCCCTAGGTGGGATGGGAACAGCTTCTTCGAGTACACCTTTTCTAGTTTTGATCTGTCTTAGTTTCGAAAAGAGCGGCATTTTTAGACCTTATTACTAGAACACACTTTATACAAAAAAAAACACAATAATGAACAGTCATTCACACCACAGTATATAGAACGTATTTTAAAACATGTAACACTTAACAGTTTTACGAACAATGATAACTAATAGAAAACTAGTTACTGACATAATACTGACACTAGATAGTACTTATTTATATGCAAGACATACTATATATACTGCTAAACAGTACAGATACACTGCTAAAACAGTGCAGACCGGATTTGTGTACCCAAACCCGTCTTGACCGGCACAGACTATGTGCACGTTAAATGCCTCCCCGGTAATGGTACTCACCGGGTAGCTCGGAACGGAAGGCCTCGGAACGGAACTGAAACTGGACCGGACTGGACTCGACTCGACTGGACTCGGAACTTCGGAACCTGGCGGGTCTCTGTATACCTCGGATCTTGCTCTCTCAGCTAGGCTCTGGTCGGGATACTTCGCACTTCTCACCGCCTCGTCTGGGTGTTGATCGCAGCCTCAGTCGTCCCCGCTTGGCCGGAGGGAGATACAGGAAATCCTGCAAGTACGCGTTTTTGTCCGTTCAGCTGTGGCAGGAGACCGGGCCTGCAACGCACCGCCGGCGCGTGAGATGAGAAAGTGTCCCTGTTCGGGCGCCAATTTATGTGGTAAATATTTCGTTACCGGTACTATTTTTTATGCGGTAAAGTCTATTAAGAATAACTCAGTAAATATAAGAGGCAGAATCCGTGGTATTAGAGGTTTTAAAAGGCTTTATTCCTATACAAAGGAATACAATTCGAATTGTAGGCATTCTATTCCGTCACCACGAAAGTTCAGGAAGGAAGGGCATACATTATTGACAGATAGGCAGTTTTATAGAAAATACATTACAGTGAAACAGATGCAAGAGGCGTAACAGCTGATAGTGTAGATAAAAGGTGCATACGTAACTAATAGAGGCGGTACATGGGCGTAATTTAATAAACGTCATCATACATGATGTCACAAGTGGGTGGATCCATAAGAGAATCCTGCAATGTCAGCAGAAATATTTGGCAGAGATGCGCGCGCAGCCGCATGACGTGTGATTGACGTGCAACTAGAGGGTGAAGGGGACTTGACATTTAGCTCTACATGTGGAGACAGAAGTCTGGGGGTCATGTCAACCTAATCCCAAATCATATCTAATATCCTATGTTTAAAGAACTGTGTTATCCAAAAGGAGAGGTCTCTAGGATAGAATCTATTCTATACTGACTGTTAGTGCGTGTACAAGCGTCTATGTGTCTACACTAGATGCGAGGGGGTAGGAATATTCCATGGCAACGGGGCTATGAATTACTTGCATGAGGGCAGCGAGGCCTGGCCCTTTGCACGGTAGCTGGAGGAATGTTTACCTAAACTACTAGACAGGAATGCATCGGATGAGGAGCGGAAGAGATAATCTTGAAGGTGAAATACAGTTTTTTTGGCAGGCGACAGGCTGGATCAGGCACCGTTAGCCGCGCAGGGAGTAGGACAAAGTTCATGGTCACGGATGCAGGCTCAGACTGGAGCTTTCAGAGGCAGAAGGCAGGAAAAGGCTTGATGACAGAATTCGGGCCTACTCGCCTGAATCTGTAAAATGTGGAAAGTGAACCACATAAAGTCGGTGGCCTTTCATACTTAGGAATGGAATATCTGACCCATTCATGGTGGATCTGAAAGAGGACATGTTGACGGTGGACGCACATATATTTGCGTCTTCAAAACTGGAGCAGGAGGGAACATACATGTACTTATAGCATGCACATGGAGCCGTTGGGGTCTACGATAGGGGACATAACTGATCACAAAATTCATATTTCCTCAGAACACCAAGTGGTACCTACACACTTTGGTAATCTATCAGATAAACATGAGTGCAAACAACGATCAAGATATAAATATACTGACAATGGTTTCTCGGATAATGTTTGCATTATTTTCAGAAGCAGATAATATAAGGAATAATGTATGTGCAGGTGGCGCAGTGCTCAGGTGTGAAAAACATATATCAAATTTACTTAAGAAGTAAAATATAAAATTTCACTGGTTATGTATTTACAAGGAAAACACATGTGTATATCCCATTACATCATGTGGAATAATTACTTCTCAAAACAATTAGGTGACACCATTCATTGATGTTTCAACTCATATGGGGGCATATCAACAAGGAGGCGATAAAAAATTATCGCCGCTTTTGCGGACGTTTTCGGCCGAAAAGCGGCGATAATTTTATCGCCTAATTAGCAAGGTCACGCTAACGCGTGAAACCTTGCTTTAGCATCAGGATTTGTAACGCCCAGCTTTGCATCTCTAATGAGATGCAAAGTGGGCGTTCCTCACCTGGCATGACAGGAGAAATTTCGCTAAGCGACATTTCTCCTATCAGCAAGCCTAACGCTATGAAGCATGGTGTCAGGAAAAGTAGCGATAAACCCTGTTATCGCTACTTTCCTTACGCCTGCTTCAGGACAGAATTAGCCATGATATCCTATGGAAGGTGGATATCATGGCTAAGTTTGTGAGTCCCTATCAACTAGCTAACGTGAGATTATCGCTGGGTTTCCAGCGATAATCTCACGTTAGCCAGTTATCGCTAGGATTTTTATCGCTGATGAGATAAGCGTTGCTAATAGCACACTATCTCAGCGATAAAAATCGGCGCTAGCCGGCGATAATTATTCTAGCGCTAAGTGCGCTCAGCGACAATTATCGCCTGTTGTTGTTGATATGCCCCATAGAACCTCGGGGTCTCCCCAGGACAATAGTCATATGACTTATTACCTGCAAACATATTTAAGAGACAAAAACCAAAGAGGATTTTCAGTCTATTTTCACATAATTTATTAAGTATATACGTACCATGCCACCCTAACTTACCAGGAAATATCTATCCACTGGTCAAAGTGTGGGCCAGTCTGAGGACTCGTCTAGATATTCTGCTTAATTTCCTCACTGAATACTACTTTAACATGATAATGCCAATGTCACCACCAATACCGTTGGGCATATTTAAGATCGCCTGTGTGCGCTTCTGAGAAAATTACACATAGTCTATTTGTTTTAAATGGTACAGATAACACTGAACACTTCCGTTGTTGGTGGGGGTCTGAGGATTCCGAATCTGCACTGCTACTATCAAGTTGCGCAGTTACTTTACATTGTGGAATGGTCTTGACCATACACGGAAAAACACTGGTGCTTTATAGGCCAGGCAATCTGGAAGATCTATAGTTAGAAGGTTCCTCTGTTACAGAAGCCACATAGGCCAGCTAGTATTTATGACTCACCAGTAGTGAAAACCACAGTTGGGGTCTGGGACAGGGTAAAATTGAAACCCGGATTCTCAATGCCCTGGTCCCCACAGATGCCATTGATAGGCAGCTTAGACATTCCACCTGCCGCTAAGGGATCGGTATTTGTGGAGTGGCCGGAAGCCAACTGTAAGTGAGTTGGGGACTTGTTCAATGCTGAGGGACTTATGGATTTCCAGACACTGCAATCCACCTCTAAAATCCCCAACGTTACAAAATGGGAGTTCTTGACAACTGTCCACTGGGTAAAACAACCTTGGCTCTGACCCCATGCTAGTAGAGGGCTCATGCCCTTTGAAAAGTGGGTCCTTACACGTTTGACTGACAATAAACTACTATCTGACCTCTATGCATTCCCTGTTACACCTCAGACTCCCCTAAACCTCCCTGCTCGGGCTAGATGTGAGAGGGATTGTGGGTGGCCCTTCACAGATTGAGCCCTTAAGACTACTAGTAAAGAGATGTGTTCAAAAATCACCGACCACTAGTATCTTACCCCAGGAAGGATCGCCACTTGGGACCCTGAGGGGGTGGTGACTGCTGGCATCAATGCAGGCAGCAAGGTACCCTTTCCCACCTCTTATGACATCGCCGCAAATTGTAAGTCTTCTGGGAGTTTTTTTTTTTAGATGGTAAATACCATAATTGCAACTGATATCCCCAGGTTCCCTAGCTATGCTGGGTCTCCCCAATCCACTCACTTACCCGCTATGATCCAGTAGAGACAATGTTATTATGCTGGCACTTGGAGCAGCCAAACACATTATCCTTGCTAGATGGGGTAGTGAGGCAACACCTACACTGGATACAGAAATTATGGGAAATACTAGGGCTGGAGAAGTTGATGGCAGTTTCTACGCACCACCTCTCCCTTTTTGATAAGATGTGGCAACCTTTTCTTAAGTACTTATCTGCGGAATTCCAAGACCTGTCCTGTCCACGCTATCTGCACTTATTGCGCTTAACAGTAGCAGATGATCTTGACCCATGCTAAAACATCTGAGATTTCCTCATTCTGCACCTCTTTCCCTCCCCTCTCTCTATGTCTTTCTATCTCTTCCCTCCTTTTTCTGTGATGTTTAGATAGTCTGCCTGTTGTTGTTTCACCACTGGAAAGTGGATTTAGGTGGGCTGATCTGCATTACTTTTTAAAAAAATCAATAAAATAGATCTAAAACTGAAAAGTAAGTTCTAAAGAGTCCAACCCAGCTTCCTTGGAGAAGCCCTTGCTCCTGGTTGATCTGGCCATGGCCACCATGGAAAACAGTAGTGGCACAATTGGGAAAGCATCTTGTCTTGATTGCTGCTACAGCAAATAAAGGACGTCACCAATTTTAAAACATACCAACAAGCAGAGAAAGCATCATTACTAAACCCCCAACATAACCCCGCCTCCCTGCCTGATGGACTTAAAAACTGCTCACCCATCACCTGTGCAGAGCATCTGTTGCCCCAAAACATTATGCAAACTTAGAGGGACTGTGATTCCTTCCATGCCTTTGGACAGCAACTCCCCACATAAACCCAAACAGTTATGTTACCGCTGAATGGATCAATGTCCGAAGGGTTCCAGTAGCAATGTTCAGTGGACCCCTCAAAGAGATCTGGATGATCAGAAACACCCCATCTCAACAGCGAACAGAGGGCGCCAGCAGGATGACCCTTTGGATCTTGTGTCTGGTGAAGAGGGTCAGCATTGGAGTGCCACCTTCCCTTCACGATCCCCTCACTTTCTTCCAGCCTTCAACCAATCCCAGGCCTCTTAGAAGTAGAATGTCTTCCCTCCACCACCACACGTAGTTTTGCTGGAAACAACATGGAGTACCTCCCTTCCCTCTCTCTGAGTGCAATTTTGACCACCTCCTTAACAAGTGTGTGCTTGATTAAAGTGATGTCTATTACTCTCTGCGTTCTACATGGAGCCTTTCGCCGAGAAGAGTAGGATCAAATCTGCATTGTGGGCATCCCTATGGGAGAACACAAGATCATACTGTATGCAGACAATGCCCTCTTGATCCTCACCGATCCAGAGAACATCTTAGCAGTAGTGATGACAGAATTGATGGCATTCAGTGGAGTCTCCGGGTTCAAGACCAATTTACAGAAATGCTCAATCCTTGTCTTGACCAATCCCGGCTCGGTGAGAGCCCAGCTTAGTACAATATTTCCCTTTCAGTGGGCAGACCATTGTATTCCCTACTTGGGGGTTACAGATCCGCTCCACACCTGTGGCTACAGAGGCCCACAACTATGGGATCCTCCTTGCAGTCACACGGTCTGATCATGACACATGGGAGTCTCACAGCCTCTCATGGCTTGGGCGTATACCAGCAGTCAAAATGACACTCTTGCCTGCCCAAAGTCCTTTATGTCCTGCAGACTCTTCCCTTTCAACAATACTGGACAAGCTAGAATCCCTCATTTGCGATTTCACCTGGGAAGGTAAGCGTGCTAGGATGGCCAAAGCCTGTGCTTATCTTTCGTTTTTTATATGGAAAACAGTATCCACCATGCGACTCTTTTCAGATTACTAATGGCAACCATCTCACATCAGTTCGGGGCAGCCTCCTATTAATGTAATATTTCTGAACACCAAGTTGTACCTACACACTTTGGTAATCTATCAGATAAACATGTGGAATAATTACTTCTCAAAACAATTAGGTGAAACCATTCATTGACGTTTCAACCGATATAGAACCTCGGGGTCTCCCCAGGACAATAGTCATATGACTTATTACCTGCAAACATATTTAAGAGACAAAAAACAAAGAGGATTTTCAGTCTATTTTCACATTTAGAATCCCTAAGGAAAGAGAGGAGAGCTAAGCACTTAGCTGGTGCATTGAGACTCTGGACATTGAGGTTAAGTATGGATAGCACCATTGTGACCCAGAAAAAAGGATGGTATGCCATACATTCACACCAGTAGTGCACCAAGCCAGCAAGGGGATACACAGTGGAACATTAGGAGCAAGGGGAGAAAAAGAGGAGAGGCAGGGCATAGGATAACTTGAGAGAGTAAGGGGGAGCAGTGAACAAGGGATGTCCCCTGCCTGGGCACAACAAGACTCCAAAAGAGAGGGTCCATGTCACAGGCAAGCACTCCTGGAACTCGGTACCCCCATGATGGAGCTCTGCTGGTAAAGCTGCGGATCTGAAGCAGAGGGGATTGAGGTTGAAAAGTCCGAGATAGCTGCCACTAGCGGGGGTCAAAGAGGATCTGCCGGCCTCTGAGGGCATGCCCAGTAACTGGTCAGAGCCAGTGATTGCCATCCGAACCAAAGGATGGTCTTTCTGTTGCAACTGCCGAAGTAGCCAGGCTCGGTCCTTACGACTGTCTGCTTCGGAGGGCTTATTTGGCAAAGGTATTTTTCGTCTGGTGGAGCGTTGTGAGTCAGTGCCCAAGGGCACTGACTCTCATGTCTGTGAGGCTGTGTGGGTGGTGGGCTGCTGGGTCAGCATTTCTGGAAGCACTCAGGCATCCTTAAGGGTGTGAATCATATGTACCTCCTCGTGCCTCACAAAATTGAGACAGAATAGGGTGGCTTCATTTATATTTAATGTTCATTTCCTGTAGGAAGTCTGTAAGTGGTTTTATGGCCCTCTGCCACTGCACGGTGAGTGGTGAGAGATCTTGATGCAGCCACAGTATGTGGCCTTTGAAGCCGATCATTTTCAAGTCGCGTGTGGCTGCCACAATAGCTTCCTTCTGGCAGTAATAGTGGAGAGAGGTGAGTATGTTTTGGGGCTGGCCCAGTGTATTAGCAGACCATCTAGTGCAGTGCGTGTGATTCAGGACAATGTCTTGGTCCTTTAGGGAGGGGGCTACATGCTTGAAGAGACGGGTGACAAAATCGACTGAGCCTGCAAATGAGCCACCCTGATAAGTATGTTAGAACTACGCTATCTGTTTTTGAGGTCTTCAAGTTATAGAGTAGCTCCCAGTTCAGGTTTCGTAACTCCAGCATCTCCCAGAGATGGCCCTCCAGTTCCTCCTCCCGAGCTTTTCTGTCCTGGCTCCCACAATGCCACTCTCTGGCCCACCACATCCACATGCTGGCAGATCTCCCTGATCTCAGCTGTGATATCTTGCTGGAGCTCAGCAAAGTTCTCTCTGAGGGTCACAAAGAGATGCTCCAAGAAGGCTTTAGTGATGGGTGATTTGCGATGTGAAATATCCTCTTTGCATGCATTGTCTGTGGACAGCTTCGGGGCAGCCAGTACAGATGTCGAATCTGTTTTCTTCACGGTTGGTTTAGTGAACATATCTTTCACTGTGGTGTCCTTCTTTGTGGTACAGTGGGAGGACATGGTTGTGAGTGCCATGCGTGTGAGACACTGTTCCACCACACCAGTTGCTTCAACCTCCAGTGGGGCATTCCAACACAAACACGCCCCAGGGGGTAACAAGCAGACAAGCTCCCAGTGACCATCGCCAGCAGGAGGCATGGGACACCAATTGTTTCATGGGGCACCTATTCATGACACGGTAGAAGAGGTGTGGTGCAGCAGCCAGTGCAACTGTCTGCCTCCGGATCCAGGGGCTCACGGTTGGATCCCCGGTGCCGGCAGCAGATGAGCCCAGCACCATGTGACTCTTGGCAATAGCTCACTTAATCTTCCTGATGGCCCCCCAGTGCCGGGACACCTCTCCTGTGGTAGCAATGCGGTTTACAAATACTGAACATTTACATTTACACGGCCCTTGCATTACCAACTGCTAGGGAGGAGTACTATAAGGTCACCAGGCCACGCCACTGCCTGCTAGTCTCACCAGTAGCTTCATGTGTGTCCCATAGAATGAGTGCAGACGCCCACCTCCAGGTTTGGGGGACCCCGCCACCAACAAAGTCTAGCCTGTACAATGTAAACAGGGCCACCCCAATGCCCCGGTTCCAATACAGCAGAGGACCATGAGGCAGAGAGGAGGGAGGCAACCATCGAGACAGGCCAGCCTACTACCAGTGGGCCACAGAAGGTCTTAGCCACTGACCCTCACATTGTTGCCCCCCTTAGATGGAACAACACCAGGTGACAGCACGGCTGGCCCCACCACTGGGAGCACCCCCATGCCTTTATCCACTGCCATGCAGCCCGGGTGATCCCACTGTGCTGCCACATAGGCCGATCAGTCTTCCCCAGGCCACGCCCACAGCACCAGAGCTTCCCATACCAGTAAGAGGCAGTGGGGGGGGCACAAAAGGCAGCTCCACTCCCACCCACAATGGGGGGGTGATGCAACAAAGTCCGGTAGGCTGAAAGCCCTGCACGAGCTCTGGCCACCGCCCGTGACAGGAAGTCCCAAGTCAAGGCTGCAGTCAACTCTACCCCTGGGTGTACACGCAGTCCTCTCACCCGCATGGGGAGCTGGGGGTGCACCGGTCAAAGTAGCCAGGGCACATCACCTTAGGCGGGCCGGTGGCACCACTCCACCATATTGCGCCCCTCCTGTGGTGCTGTGCTGGCGCAGCCTCCTCATCACTCCGGAGTCCCCCGGAGGGTATAGCATTGTTTTCCCTTCGATCACCATCAACACTCGCAGAAGGCAGCACGAGTGCTCTGCAGGTAGTTGGAGACAGATGTAACTGCAAGAGACTCCTTCTGCAGCTGCAGCTGAGCGGTGGTGAAAGAATCCAGCAGGCCTCCTAAAGATGTGACTTACTCAGTCGCCATCTTGAACACGCCCCTGAGACTTACTTTTCAAGAAGGGTTCCCATGTACGATGGTATGGAGATTGACCTCTGGTGCCGTTGGCACCTCTTGGGGAGTTCAGCCACATGGTTGACACACTGAAGCTCCCTGCCTTTAAGAATATTTAATGGAATGTCAATAACCTAGGGGACAAAATTAAGTAGAGGTATTGCCGCAATATCTTACGAGACATTTACCTGATTTAGGGGCATATCAGCAAGGGCCGCCAATAATTATCGCTCAGCGCTCTTAGCGTGAGGATATTTATCACCGGCCAACTCTGAATTTTATTGCGGAGATAGCGTGCTATCAGCAACGCTTATCTCCAAAGCGATAAAATTCAGAGCGCAAGCTGCCAATTGTGAGATTATCGCTGGAAATACAGCGATAATCCCACAAGGTTTGACGATAGCTTGCTGATAGGGATAGACATACTTAGCCATGATATCCACCTTACATAGGATATCATGGCTAAGTCAGAAAAATGGCAGACATAAAAAAGCAGCGTTAACTGCGGTTAGCGCTGCTTTTTTAAAAATCTCTAACAGGGTTAGCAATATCCTTGATAATAGGAGAAATGTCGCTTAGCAACATTTCTCCTATTATTTTACTCTGGAACGCCCCCTTTGCATCTCATTAGAGATGCAAGGGGAAGCGTAGAGTAAAAGGGTGCTAACATGCAAATTTGCATGTTAGCACCCTGTTGCTGATAGGGCGCTAGTTTTATCTCTGCTTTTTTGGTGTTTAAAGCCAAAAAAGCAGAGATAAAGCCCTTGTTGATATGCCCCTTAGTTCTCCCTCAGTAAATGCACTTCCAAGGGGAGATCCTGCCACGCATTAGACACAGGGGGCTAGAAGATGGTTAAAACTCTCCTGCTTACCATATGGAAGACATGGCTTGATTCCCATGGGAATTTGTAGTACCGACGGGACAATAGGAGGACACAATGATTAAAATTGCTTCTATTTATATTACCCCCCCCCCTTGACCACATGATGATGCCTGCTCGGATAGTGGCACGCCACTGCACACTGTCCCAGAGGGTGGGTTTCTCTTGGGAGGGGACTTTAACACTGTTCATGATGAATAAGCAGACTGCTGGCCTCATTGCCAGTCGACATCAAAACATATGCCTTTAGTGGACTTTTTGGTGGCTAACTGGCATATTGATACGTGGCAAGCCTTTAATTCCACAACACGACAGTACACATTCCACTCAGGGGCCCATGGGACTGACTAAATCCTGACCTAGACCTGTCAACTCCCCTATTTCAAAGAAATCTCACATCTCGCCATGGGTATTTCAGATCACTACCCATTCTCTGCAGCCTATGGATAGAAAACAGGTGGCAATAGTGGTCGGGTGATGCTAGACCCTTGGTACCTTAAGGTAGCTTGTATCCATGAAAGTCTTATTGACATTACAGAGACTTACTTTAGGGAGACTAAGGATTCTGTGACCTCGACCCAGACACTGTGGGAGGATAACAAAATGGTGATCAGAGTTCAGGGTATTGCCCTGATTGTAGGATATGAGGAGAAGTGTGAAATTGTGGTGCTGGAGTCGCAGCATCTTGCAGGGGACCGGGGAGACCTCAACCACAACCTGGACTTGAAACAGAGGCAAAATAGGTGTGTGGCAATGGAGGCAGCCAGAAACTGCTTCTGTGCTAAGAAACATCACCTAAACGAAGTAGGCGATCAAGTCAGGAAGTTCCGCTCTTGGTTGTATAGGAGGGATGCGAGGTGCTGTCGGCTTCTGGAATCTGTAATGATGCAGGTGGACATGTGCAAGATAGACAGGGTGGCCGCAGTGTTTGTGGATTATTATACCCGCATCTCTGCCTCAGTTGACATGGCCACTCTTGAGGAATCTCAAGAGCTTTTGGCAGAGATCCAAATGCCGGGCCTATTGCAGTCAGATAGGGAAACGATGGCTAGAAATCTGAAGGAGGAGGAAGTGGCAAACGCCATTAGTGCTCTCAACTCAAGTAAAGCGATGGGGCCCAATGGACTCACAAATAAGTTGTACAAACTTTCAGCATCAGAGCTGGTGCCCCAACTCCTGCTCATGTTCCTGGAAAGCCAAGAGACCAGAGTGCTGACATGAGATCAAAGAATAGCTACTATAGTGGTGATCTACTAGGACAGCAAGCCACCTGTTACCTCTTACAGGCCCATTTCATTTTTGAATGTGGAAGTTAAAATACCAGCTAAACATTTAGCCTCGCGTCCGATTCAAGTGGTTAGCCTGCTGGTCCATCCATAGCAAGTCCAACTTCATTAGACTGCTGGTCCATCCACATCAGTCCTACTTCTTGCTGGGAAGAAGCACAGCACTTACCTGCGTTGCTTACATGGTGTCTTGGGACAAGCATACCAGATCTGGCTTACAAATGATCCTGGGGTTTTCTACACCTGCTATCTGGAGCCACTATTGTGATGGCTGCGAATGAACATCTGGCATTGGAAGGTCCTGCCTCTTTCTCTATTGGGTGTTGTGGCCATCTTTAAGATGATGGGACTGCCTAGATTCTGGTATGAGCTCCAGAACACGTCATACCCCATTCATGCAACCTACTTCCACTACCTGGCTCTTCAACTTAGACCAGCAGCACAGTGCCTGGATCCCCCATCATGGTGATATTCAGCATTTTTCAAATACTATTTGATTTATTGAGACCATCAATAGTGAGGTGCACAGCCTTCTCTGGGAGGTGGGTACCCAATGAATTGCCCTGTAAAAATGGACTCAGAGCTGGTTTGAGGGTGGTATAGCTCTTCCTGATATAAAAATGTATTGCTGCGCAGCACAGCAATTACCAGAAACCACTGGGTCCATTTCTCAGGGGGGAACCGGCATATAGGATGGACAGGGATAACATGAGTCCAGGTGGCCATCTAAGAGTAATTTAGAGGTGTCCTGGGGCTGTGCCTACGCTTAGCCGTACTGCTGCTAATACAGTGTTATTTTAGCATACCGCACTTCACCACCTTAGGTGGAGGAACATAATCACACAGGCCACCCCCTTGTGGGATACAGCAAAGTTAGGCACCCTGGCCACATGTGGAGGCTTTGACAAATGGGACCTGATAGGTCTCTCAAGGGTGGGTAATTTTTGGTATCAGGGAGGGTTGCTTTCCTTTCCTGAGCTGCAGGGAGACCACCAGTTGGGCTCAATCGAGACCTTCCACTATCTACAGGTCAGGAACGCCCTTCAAAGGGCAATTCCTAGAGGGACGAATCTCCCAGACTCCTCTCCGCATGTGAATACGTTTTTAGAAGAACACATGCCAAGACAGGCAATTTTGCTTACCTACTGCAAATTAATTAATAACTCTCCTGACCCCCTGGCCAAACTGTGGGCAAGTTGGGAGTGAGATCTAGGGGATCTGGAGGTGGAGGAGTGGCCGGAAGCCCTAGCCTCCCATATTGAGGTAGTCATACGCTCCAGATGTCTACTGGTGCAGCTGAAAATACTCCATCATAGCTATTATGCATGTACTTCTCTGGTTAAATGGGGAAATCGAATCATGCTCAGTGCCTTAGGAAGTGAAGGTAGGATGGTTCCTTTTCCATATGCTGTAGAGTTGCCCCACGCTTCATAATTATTGGGAGAGGTTACCCAACTGCCTCAACGAGGTGTTCAGAAGTAACCTGGTGCTGTCTGCCAAATGGTGCCTTCTCAATGTGTGGGATGAAACAGACCTCAGTCGTATGGACCATCTCTGGGTCACCTCGGGACTGATGGTGGCCAAGGGATATATAGCTTGCATGTGGAAATCCAAATTGAACCCTAGTTTCGGGGACTGGAAGAACAACATAAACGGGTGCATGCTGGCAGAGAAGGTGGTATATGCTGGAAGGGGTGCCCGAATAAGTGGACTGAAATATGAGGCAGATGGAATGAGTATAGGGTGGGCCTCTTGCTATATTCCATATAGGTACCCTATAAAGGCGCAGGTAACATTGCAACCTTTCACCTATATTCTTTGTTACATTACATACATAACGGTTCTTAGGGACTGACTTTTTACCTAGATACGACACTGCATTCAGAAAGCGGGTTTTTCCCTAGTTTGAATCTTATACATTATGCATAAGGTTTCTTGGAAGCGCAGCAGGACTACCATATCCTGTGTAATATCTCTGTATAAAGTTCAGGCCTGACGTCATCCTTTAGGCTGACACAGTAACACAGCAAGGTAGGACCCCTGGGGAAACCTATGAGTATATATACATCACATCTTGCTTAGAAGGACAGAGGAGACCGAGACTTCCCGGCTGACACACTGACCAGAGACACTGAGGTTCCTGCATTAAGACTCTCCAGCTCACATCTGACTAACATCCCTCGCAGGGTGTCCAACCCATATTCTCTCATTCTCAGGTAATGGGGTTGACTAGATCCTGGAGGGATTCTTGGCATAACACCTACACAGATGCTAGGTACATTTAGGTACATATAGTTAGGGAGGCATTGTAGGCACATTTTATCATGTATTTGATGTACTTGTATATATTCATGATTACTGCAAGATGGTAGAACTGTATCATCCTTTTACTTTCATAGTACTTCTATTCAGATATCTCTGCTACTGTCTAATGGTTGTTGCAGCTCACCTATTCTCACACTAAAATAACAACTGTTCAATAAATTCTTATTGAAAACGCCCAGCATGTTTATTATGTTTATCTCTCTAATACAAACTAAGTGAGCACGAGTGACTGAGCGAAAGGTAGTATATTGTTTCCACGATTCTGAGGGATCAGTGTTGTCATGTTCTGAGGTTGCCAGAATCTACTCTCTCCTTGGTAAGAGGAGATTATAGTGGCACTGTGAGCTAGCTGATACAGACAGGCTAACATACCCGGTGGGGGTGCACGGAATCATTCTACCACCAATCCCACAGTTTATGTTATCCAAAAACGCATATCTTGTATAGGTTATATAGGAACTACACGACATGGCACCCAACGTTGGTCGGGTACTTATTTAACAGTAGAATCTGAGTAGTTCAGTTGTGCTATTCTCTGAGTCCCCTACTCACAAAACACCAGCGACGTCTGGAGTGGGTTTGCACAAACTCTGCCACAGCTGAGTAGAGTAAAAAAAATCCTATTTATTGGCTGTTGGCTAATCAAGCTTGAAGGACACATTGTTCGTAAATTGTGCATAAATACCTTATCTTAGTTCTCTTGGAAACTTCTTCTTTACAAAAATGACTGAGACCACAGATAACGAAATAGTAAATGTAAACCTCTCAGCCGGAGAAGAAGATGCAGCTGCAATACAAATTGTAGAAGATTTTAGACATACAGTCACCCTGAAATTGCTGGCGCATGGACTAAAAGCTAGGGGTGGCATAGTTGCTTTCCTGATTGAGGCACATGAATCATAAAGAACAGAGGTACTTAATTTGTGAGTTACATTCCCAGCAGCAAATGCCAGAACACAAACATTTCACTCCTACACAGAAGGAGATGCACCAGCGGAATACTGTCTGTTTGAGGACATTGAGGTTCCGCTTACGTACCAGGAACACTTATACAGGTTTAAAGGCGCTCTACCCCACATAAGAAGCGTGAGACTCAGCCCGCTGGGAAGAGAAGGGGCAACATCCCTATAGCCTTTGTTTTTTCAGTGGATTTCAATGTTTTTTTTAATTCTATTTGCTAACTATAAAATCCCTTTAACCTCTGGTGTTTTTCAGTGAATATCTACAGTTTTTATAATTCTGTTTCATAACTATCATGTACCTGTCACCTTTGTTTTTTCAGTGAATTTCCAAGGTTATTTTAAATCTATTTCCTAAGTATAACAGCTCTGTGAACTTTAGAGTTTCAGTAAATTTGAACCTTTTTTTGTTTTATTTTCTAATGGTAACCACTAACCCTTGAGAGTGACTGAGTGAGTGATTGTATGACTTTCCCAGTTAGTGTGTGAGTGAGTGCATGAGTGCCTCACTGGAGATGTGGGTGGGTGTGTGAGTGTCTGTATGAGACTGGCAGTCACCTTATAAGTGTCTTGCTGCATGTGTGAGTGAGTGCGTAAGTGCCTGAGAAAATGTGTGAGTGGGTAAGAGATTCTATAGGAGTGTTTGCGACTGCCTCCTGGAGTGTGTTAGTCACTCTGAGAGTGAGTGCATGAGTTTGTAGATTTGAGTGACTGTATGAGTCTCTCAGTGGGTGTCTGGGTCTGTGCATGAGTGTGAGAATGGGTCTGTGAGTGTCTGTGAGAGTGTATGAGCAGTTTGGCTAGTAAGTGGATGAGTTTCTGAGTGCGTTTGTGAGTGGGTGCATGGATCTCTGAATAGATATATTAGTGGGTGCATGAGTCTTTGAATGGTTTATGAGTGGGTACTTGTGTCTCTAAGTGGGTCTGCCAATGGGTGCATGACTGTAGTGATTCTCTGTGTGAGTGTATGAGTCTCTGAGTAAGTGTATCGGGGTTTCCATGATGGTCTGAGTGGGTATGTGATTGGGTGAGTGAGTGCATGCATAACTGACTTCATGAGTGAGTGCATGAGTAAACAACCAATGGGTTATTCCCGAGCAAGCAAACGTAATAATGATTAATCTGAAGTATAGCAATTCACAAGAGAAAGAGTCCCATCCATGAGTATGTGGATTATTTTCTTTATTGTTTCCGTTCTTGTAGATGTTAAATAATAAGTCGTAATGGCAAGTTGATCATAGATGTTTGCAGCCAACACGTGTTTCGTCAAAGGGCGGATAACCCAAAAGACTTCCTTGATTTTGCGCAAAATATAACCTAGCCATGGTCAGAGTGCGTGAGTAACACTATGGGTGACTGAGTGGCTGAGTGAGTGGGTATATGTGTTCTAGACATATGTCTCTAGTAGTGTGTATATAACTAATTCAAACTTCAGAAAATATGTATAAGCTCACATGTAGTACGTGCCCTATGACCCATCTATAGCCTATATCCATTATGGCTTATGTGTAGTAGAAGAACATTTTAAGGCTTAGCAAATTGTTTTGAATGTTAACTTGGCCTAGCATGAAAACTGCATATGCACTAGGCCTGGGCGAAAATTCCATTCCGCTCGCGGAGATTGCGATAATTTTACATTTTCACGTTCCGCGGAGAGCGCGAAAATGTCAAAATTTCCGCAATCCGCATCTTACCAGAACTTTTTTTCTTGCTCGCCCTGTAAAATAATACATTCTCGCGTGCGCGCGATCGCCTTACCTGAATCCCTGCGTTTGCCGACAAGTTTTCCCGATCCGGTCGCGTTCTCCACGAGATGTTGGATTGTTGGTAGCCATTTGCGCTGTCTCGCGACAGTTCGCGCCCGCATTAACGTCATTTGTTGTGCAATCATGTCATTTGTCACGCGATCACGTCTTTCTTCTCGCGATCATGCACCGCGAGAGTATGAGATGATTGAGATCTCGAACACGTCATTCTCCACCGCGAGCGAGAGCGTGAGGATGCGGGCACGTCATTTTGAACGCGAGTGGGCAGGACAAGTGAAAACAAGATGGCCGCGCCCGTGAGCAACCGCATGGGTAAGTTGGCGAGCCGCAATCACGCAGAAAATACCGCGAACGGGCAGAAAAAAAAACTTCTGCGTCTTCACGATATTTCTGCGTGTTTTAGGAGATTTTTAACATTTTCGCGATAGTTTGCGAAAGTGAATTTTGCAAATTCCGCCCACCCCTAATATGCACACTCTAATGTAGCAGACCCAACAAATGTTTGCAGCCCGTTGTCTCTGGAAGAGTAGCTTGTTAGTGTCAGTTTGTTAAAGATTGCCGGGATCTGTTAGCATGAGCTGAAAGCCATTTTGTACTTGGCAGCCATTTTAGTTAGCTATGTGCTAGCCATTTGCTTTCTCCCTCTTCATGAACCTCGCACATGCTCAGAAGGGCCTAGCTAGTAGAATGCACCTACTCCTAGTATAGAACTGTCAGGCTGTTCTAACTGATGTCAGCAACTTATTACTCCTCCTACTTGTTGACTGTACATTTTCTGTATGACCATCTATGTGTGTAACTCTTCTCATGTATACTTGTACCGCCTTCTTTTGAGCCCCTGTGTGGGTATATAAGGCCCCTGTTCTCTGTACACCTCAGAATGCCTCCTACAGTTAATTGAGGGTACTGTGTGACACAATCTCCCTCATGTGAGGTTTAAATAAATGCATTGTTTTTATATTACAGCTTCTGTGCCAATCTCTTCTTTGTTGGTTTAAAAGGACCAGGTGTATCAGTGAAAACCCTGAGAAGGTTTTGATTTCTTCAAGTTCTTCAGTTCATATATAAATCAGTGTAGCAGTGTGTATGTGGCTGTGTTATTACAAAATGAGAAAAAGGCTAGGCAAGTATACACAGTTATATATGTGTGCAGGCAAACCAATGATTACCAAATCCCGCTTAACTTGCAGTGCATGGAAATATTATACATAACTCTTGTGCTTTTTGATGCAAAAGATGTTTTTTAAATTCTTATTTCAATTGTCAAAAATAGGCCATAATGAATAATGTACAATATAAAAGCCATGAATACATTTTCATACATTATCCAACATTTCAGTGTTCATGTAAAATGATATATTTTCATTGCACATTTATAAACTTTATTTTATCCTTATACATTACAAATACACTTTTATAATCATTCATCGGACCCTAAAAAAATTCAAAAAAAGGAAGATCCAAAACGTGAATAGTTGAAATAGAGGAGAAGGCTGGCAGTAGGTTAACACACTGCGCACGGTTCAGCTGGGGTGCCTTCATCAGGAAACCATCTCAACATGCACTACAAAGAACACATAAAAGAGGGGCAGAGAGAAAGAGTATATATATATTCTCATTATGTTTGCCCAAAATTGTTATATTATATTGATATCTTTAAAGAAAAGATTGTCCTGGATTCACAAGTTTAGTAGGGGCGTGTGTCGGCTCTCATAATCTAGCTTTGAAAACTTCCATAATATGGGGGAAGTGTTTAGATTACCTGTCCAGAATAGTGCCATGTGGCTAATTCACCAAAAAAAGTATTCATGAAATATATATGCATTTATCGTGATTTTACTTATTGGCCAAGGTTACAGATGGCCCAAAATGGATTGAGGTCTTAATCATGCTGGTTATAAAACAAGAATAGTCGAATGACCTAACATTATGTATGTCATAAGTTTCCAAGATGAATAATATGGCTCTAGCTGTTTAGTTCCATCATGGTTGCGTCCTATATGTGGTGGAGAATAGACAAGGAGGGCATAATTAGAGGAGTTATACTAGGGATATATACCATAATGCGGTGGTCTCTATGTTAGCCAATTTTACCTTTTATTTTGTAAAATTTGGGGCATATCATCAAGGAGGCGATATAAAATTAGTGCCGCTTTTGCGTCCGTTTTCGGACGAAAAGTGGCGATAATTTTATCGGCTAATCAGCAAGGTCATGCTATCGCCTGAACCCTTGCATTATCGCCTGTTTACTGAACGCCCAGTTTTGCATCTCTAATGAGATGCAAAGTGGGCGTTCCTGCCCTGACATAACTGGAGAAATGTCGCTAAGCGACATTTCTCCGATTATCAGTGGGCACGCTAACCTGCAGAGCGACAATCTAAGTAGCGATAACCTCTTTTATCGCTACTTTCCTTACTCCTGCTTCAAGACTGACTTAGCCATGATATCCTATGTAAGGTGGATATCATGGCTAAGTATGCCTTGCCCTATCATCAAGCTATCACCAAACTTTGTGAGATTATCGCTGGATTTCCAGTGATAATCTCACATTTGGCAGTTAGCGCTTGGAATTTTATTGCTTTTGAGATAAGCGTTGCTAATAGCACGCTATCTTAGCGCTAAAATTCTCCGTTACCCGGCGATAATTATCCTAGCGCTAAGTGTGCTTCGCGATAATTATCGCCGGTCCTTGATGATATGCCCCTAAATTCTTTGCCGGGAGGATATTTTCAATCACGTGAGTTTAGTAAAAAAGGCTAACTCAGTGTCCACATCTGGGTACTGCAATTTATATGTTGTAGAAATGATGTGCTGCCAAAAAGAAACAGCAGATTATCACATAACCATTTATATATCGGATAGGCCATGACTGTGTATCAATGTATAGATGCCGAACAGCTTCAAATAGTCAGATCTACTGTTAGAGTTATATTTGGTAGAGTTAAAGACAACATGTAGAATCTTTAAGGGGAATTTAATAGTGCAGAATGTTTTTAATATAACACATCAGGCTAATCCATGTAATCTTAGCCTAGGAACTGCTTGTGTCACCTGTGGTGCAACATGATAGTTGTAGGGAGATGCCATGTTTTTTGTAGTGGTTCACACATGTTTAAGAATCGAAATAATGTCCGAGGGATGGAACATGCGCTCTAATTCTATGAAGGGAAAAAATACATAACTCTAAAATTGTTGTTAATGTGACTATCGAACCTAACGATATTCCATTCATGGCTGATTGTTATGAAAGCGTTTCATAGTTGCTGGAATAAGTTCATAATACTTACAAATTGGTTGTTCAAGTAATGGTGGCGCAAAGATGGGCATATCATCAAGGGCCGGCATTAAAATTGTCGCTGCATTTGCGACCGTTTTTGGGTGAAAAGCGGCGATAATTTTAGAGCCCTATCAGCATGGACACGCTAACGCGTGAATCCATGCTGTAGCGCCCATTATCTTTTCTCCTCGCATCGCTAATGAGATGCGAGGTCGGCGTTCGCGTGTGAAATACAGCGAAATTAGTCGCTAACAGAGGTTCTTCCTATCAGCAAGGAAATCGCTACCCAGCCTAGCAACATTTAAACTAGCACTAACCGTCTATATCGCAGGTTTCTTACGCCTGCTAATTTTCTGATTTGGCAATGTTTATCATGGGAGGTGGATTATTATGCTGAGTCTACATCTCCCTATCAGCAATGTTTTTATCTGACTGTTTTTTTATCGCAGGTAATCCTGCGATGTTGCCGCTTATCGCCGCAATTGCCTGGATTACTATAGCCTCCGCAATGC
Source organism: Triturus cristatus (assembly GCF_964204655.1). Taxonomy (NCBI): domain Eukaryota; kingdom Metazoa; phylum Chordata; class Amphibia; order Caudata; family Salamandridae; genus Triturus; species Triturus cristatus. The sequence goes on from NC_140583.1 coordinate 542,657,939, forward strand.
GCGTTGCTGATAGTGCGCTAACCAGGCGATAAAATCCGGCGATAGACGGCGTTCACACGCTACACGTGGCCAGCGATAATTATCGCTGCCGCTTGGTGATATGCTCCAGATTTCTTAAAGATGACCCGGGCTGCAAAACTCTATAGACAGAACCGAATAATAAAATATACCTCACTACTAGGATGGACTAAGATGCAACATAATCTCAATGCTGTTCTTACTTGCAAGATGTCCGTATAATTGCCCGCATTTCATATTCCGGCCATGTGAGGGGAATCAGCGTGTTCGCTTTCTTTTTAAAGCCTCAATCACACCTAGAGTTCCGGGGTACACCTATGTTTGTCACTGCATCAATTGACGGGCATAAAAAGCCGACTTGAGTTTAGTTTGAGTGGTGGTCGAACAGAAAAGTGATATTTCTATTGGCTTAATCTATTGTTCAGGGTACTACTCCACAGCACTCTTTACCGGGGTGAGGACTGAAGGTAGAATTCCATATGTGTTGAATGATATCATTATAGACATAAAGAAAACCTTTATTGTCTCTGGTTGTAGGGTGCAATCAAGTAACCACAAAAATAAACGTGACAAAAGTTGATATATGTACTAATTTTGTAGATGTCGGGAATCGTTGTTTACTCATAGGGTACACAGGGGCATATCAGCAACACCCGGCGATAGTTATCGCTCAGCGCTCTTAGCGTGAGGATAATTATCGCCGGGTAACGTGGATTTTTATCGCTGAGATAGCGTGCTATTAGCAACGCTTATCTCCTCAGCGATAAAAATCCTCACGCTAACTGCCTAATGTGAGATTATCGCTGGAAACCCAGCGATAATCTCACGCAATATGGCGTTAGCTTGCTGATAAGGACTCACAAACTTAGCCATGATATCCACCTTCCATAGGATATCATGGCTAAGTCAGTCCTGAAGCAGGCGTAAAGAAAGTAGCGATAACAGGGGTTATCGCTACTTTTCCTGATGCTATGCTTCATAGCGTGGGGCTTGATGATAGGAGAAATGTCGCTTAGCGACATATCTCCTGTCATGTTAGGTCAGGAACGCCCACTTTGCATCTCATTAGAGATGCAAAGCTGGGCGTTAGGAATCCTGAGGCTAAAGCAAGGTTTCACGCGTTAGCGTGGCCTTGCTAATTAGGCGATAAAATTATCGCCGGAAACGGCCGCAAAAGTGGCAATCATTTTTTATCGCCTGCTTGTAAATATGCCCCATAATTCGAGCAAACGAAGATACCAGGGGACTCAGGGACATATTATCAAGAAGAGGCGCAAACATTTGATAATGTTTGCTCTGTTCTTGATAATATGGGGGCATATCAACAACAACCGGCGATAATTATCCCTGAGCGCACTTAGCGCCAGGATAATTATCGCCGGCTAGCGCCGATTTTTATCGCTGAGATAGCGTGCTATTAGCAACGCTTATCTCATCAGCGATAAAAATCCTGGCGCCCAGCGATAATCTCACGTTAGCTTGTTGATAGGGACAGACAAACATAGCCATGATATCCTCCTTCCATGGGATATCATGGTTAAGTCAAAAAAATACCAGACATAAAAAAGCAGCGTTAAACGCGGTTAGCGCTGCTTTTTTTGTCTCTAACAGGGTTAGCGATATTCTTGATAATAGGAGAACTGTCGCTTAGCGACATTTCTCCTATTATTTTAGTCTGGAACGCCCCCTTTGCATCTCATTAGAGATGCAAGGGGAAGCGTAGAGTAAAAGGGTGCTAACATGCGAATTTGCATGTTAGCACCCTGTTGTTGATAGGGTGCTAGTTTTATCTCTGCTTTTTTGGCTTTTAAAGCCAAAAAGGCAGAGATAAAGCCCTTGTTGATATGCCCCATGGCTTTTAGAGAGATTTTTTGTGGTTATATGTAATCACTGAAAGCTAATGGTTTGGATGTTAGGCTCATATGCTTACTTGTAGAGTGTATAATTCGAGCAACCAAAAAATGCATAGTGACATAAAGAGGTGTCTACTGATTACATCTAATCACCTCATCCTACAGAATTTCCTGATTTAGGCCCCTTTTTTAGGTGTCCAACAGGAAGATCCAATAGACTTTCCTTCGCTTCCTTACAGCTTCAGTGTCAATTCCGAGTTAAATTGTATTTTCTCAAGTATGAAACATTTATTATCATCTGCAGTATGGTTCATTTCTATGTAATGTTGTACCATAGGTGCTATATTTTTCTTTGTACGTATAGCGATCTGTGCTCTGTTAGATGTACTTAAGGGGTGTGCTTCCTCGCCCACATTCCCCAGGTTACACTGACAGATAAGTACATATATATCTTTGGTTTTACAATTAGTAAACCCATTCGCTGTAATGTTGTGTCCATTGAACTGGAAACTGGATGATTCCAGAGCCAGAGGACACACCTTACATGCACTACATTTGTAGTTTCCTATCACTGGCTGCAGCCCTACAATGCTTCTCTGTACTAGCTGTTGTTTTTTGGGTCATTCGTGATCTGGCTCCATGGTCTTTAAGGTTTCTGTTTTTGCGATAAGCAAAAAGAGGTTTGGGTATTTTATTCTGATGTTCTTTATTGGTATTCAATATATGCCAATTAGAACAGATTATTTGGTGAATTCTTTCATTTAGTATTGAATGACATTTCACAAAAACCACTTCAGAGGTGTTTTTACTTCTGGTATTAGTCAAAAGATGTTGTCTGTTCGAATATCTAGCCCTTTTGTAGGAGTCTCTTACTAATTTGTTGGGATAACCTCGTGCTATAAATATGTCCTTCATAGTTAATGCTTTAGAGTCAAAATCCTTAATGATGGTACAGTTTCGGCGAAGACGTAAAAATTGGCCGAAAGGTATACTATTTTTTTTAGATGAAAAGTGGAAACTGTCATAGTGTAAGAAAGTATTTGGTGCTGTGGGTTTTGTATAGAGGTCCGCAGCCAATTGACCTGTCACGGTATTGCTGCAACTAGATGTGAAATGGATGTTATTGTCACATAAGTTCAGCCATGGTATTCACTGAGTCCATCCATATGAAAAAGATGTCACTGACTCAAAATATGGGGCAACTTCATTGTAAATGAATTTACTCTCAAATTGGGCCATATAAATATTAGCAACCGTTGGTGCGCAAGATGCTCCCATACTTACGCCCTTGGTCTGTTTGTATAGCTGTCCATTAAATTCAAACACATTCTCCTCAAGCACTATTTTCAGGCAATCAAGAATGAAAGTATTGTCACAGCTAATGTTCATATTGAAAATGAGCTACTTTACTGCTCCTAAAGCTCCTTGTATGGGTATATTGCTATACAGGGGTTCAATGTCCAGTGTTACCAACCATTGTGAATCTGGAATGAATGGAATGCCTTCTACTAGAATAATGATGTGTCTGGTATCCTAGACATATGCGGCTTTATAGACTCCATGGGGTCGGAGTATGTCATCAAGATATTTAGGCAGGTGTTCAGTAATGGAGCCTATAGTTATTACGATAGGTCTCTATGGTGGATCAATATGGCTTTTATGTATTTTAGGCACGCCATATATGCTAGCGATCAATAGATGCTGTACATTCATATAGGCATGTTCTTTTTCACATATATGGCCTTCTCCGAGTGCCTTGTTAGTCAGTCATTGTATTTTGATTTTGTTAGTGGGGTCTCTATTGATCTTGGTAAAGAATGTCGTATCTCCTAACATTTCTTCCATCTTGGATATATATATATATAGGGGTATCCAGTACCACGATTCTTCCCCCTCAGTCACAACCCTTGATAATAATTTCTGGGGTTCATTCAAGTTTAGCCATGCTTTGTATTCTTCTTGGTCAAGATTATATGGTGTCTTGGGGACATATTTAATTGCTGAAGTGTGTTTTTGGTAGACCATCTGTTCAAAGACTACTACTTCTGGTGGTATTTGGTCAACTGTAGGTGTGAAGGTAGATTTTGAAGCCAGATCTGAGTGATTATTTTGTATAGGTATAGGGTCTCGATGAGCAAAGAATGTTTTCAAGCACAGTTTCCTAAAGAATGCCATCAAGTCTACAAATAGCTCAAATCTATTGATACCAGAATGGGGAACAGAAGTCAACCCTCTGGATAATAGAGAGTAGGTGGACAGAGTTAGACTAGAGGTACTCATATTGAATGTAGGAATTTCCTTCATTCTCTCCAATATTCGGCAGTGCGGGTTACCAGGTATTGGTTGTATTATTAGACATTCATGTTAGTATGCTGATATATGTGTGGGTCTCTTAGTTCTTCTATTGAAGTGTCATTTTGTGGATAAGTAGCTGCATGTATTGCTTGCTGCCTGTGTTAGTGGCTATTAGGGTATTTAACTGTGTGTGTAACTCTGCATTTCTGCTGAATATATAGGAACAGTGTGTGTGTGTAAGCAAATGTTTAAGAGCAACTGTTACCATGTTACTAGGTGTATTACTGGCAGTATACTCTTGCAGATAGGTATGTGACTGATAGTATGGGTGGAACAGCAGGCTTATAAGTGCAGAAAGTGGTCTCCAAGTGCACACCTAGGTCAAAGAGACTTGAAACAATATGTCTTGTCTCTTAAGCACATACTTTGCAGCCTATCTACAGTCTACCTCAAGGGTCAGTTTTATGTAGCAAAGGAGGAGTTTAAGACTTTACAACATGTTATGACTATAAATTCAGGCTAGCAGACAACCTGCATCCACACACTCTACCGTAGCAAACTTTAAACATGTTTAGAGGCCTACTTGTCTGAATGCATGACTTATTAGTGACAGTTGTTCAGTACATACCTAAGTGAGTGACTCAAGGTCTATGTGGCTGTGATTCCATATGCAAGCAAATATATTATTCTAAGTCTGGGTCTCCTAGTTTCTCTGTGGCACTCATAAAGTCTTTGTAAAGAGCTGTGTGGATTGCTTGCTGGCTGTGGTAGTGGCTACTGGAATTTTTAACTGTGTGTCCAAAAGCCTCCATACATGCTGAATACATAAAACCTGTAAGAGTTAAGTGAATGTTTAATTGTCTGCCTCACTGTGTTACTGGATGTATTAGTGGCTCTATCCATTTACCCACAGGTATTTGAATTGTAGTATAGATTGGAAACTGGATATATAACTGCGCATGTGGGTCTGGTAGTGTGCATGTAACACTATCAAACTTGGAAGGAAAGGTGTTTTACTCTAAGTTCATAACACCCTGCCCTGTGGCCGGCCTACATAAAGCCTGTATTAGCAGTGTCATCTATGTGGTAGAAAATTAGTTTAAGGTTACCAACTCATTTCTAATGTCAACTTGGCCTATTCTGAAAACTGTTTCCATTCATGTTATTTTCTTTTTTAAATAAGGAGTTGAGCACCCATTACGACCTGTCACCCTGGGTACACGACCACAGCATAGTTTTGGAAGTGGCAAAACCCATATATTGACAATTTCAAGCTTTAGGTTAAGATAAAAGATTTGCTAATATGATAAGGGTGGAAGTATAACAATTGATGAAAAACATTGTAATCGTTTTTGGGGAGTTGCAGCGTCATTGTGCACCGTCGCGGCACGTATATTTTTTTTACATTAGTAAAGCACATATATAGATAGTTTTAAGGTTTAATTGAACAAAAGAAATTCACTAATAGACTAAAGAAAATAGTATAATTAGAGTGGAAATATATTTCAAATGCCGTTTTAATGCATTTTTGGGCATCTCATACCTGAGCTTTGCTGGAATCGCATATTCCATGTGACGCACAAACAAATGGATATGATAGATTAAACACTTTTCTTTCATGAATACAGGAAGGTCTCCCCCCTTTCCTATACCTTTTAGAAGTAGGTTGTTGTGAGGCAGGAAGCAGTTTAAATTTCTATTTGTGATTTTTATGTGCAATCCTTCATTTCTTCATGGAATTTGCAGGAGAATACATAGCGGAGGAAACAACATCAAAGTAAGAGAAAGAGTGTTGTAAGGATTTTTTTCCCAGAGGGGCCAAAGAAGTTAGGGCCTCATTTTGATGTCGGTGAGACTGCCACCGACAGGCCGTCGGTGGCGGTTCGAATGATATCTGGCCATAGGTTCAACCACCGCATTACGATGCGGACAGTCAGATCACAGTGGTCTGGGGGACAGACCGTCACTTCTGACAGGCTCAAGGAGCCCATCGGGCAGTGGTTGGTCACTAAGCCCTTCAATGGAGGTGGTGCTTGCGCAGCCACCATCATACGTATTAGGATGCCCATTTCCCACAGCCTTTTCATGGCGGTCCCACTTGCTAAGTGGCCAGAGGGCACATGTGGTACTCCACAAACATCCATGCACTGAGTGCAAGGCACCACATGGTGCCTGGCACAAGATGCCTGGATGTTTGAAAATTGGCTGTTTGTAATGTGGCTTATATTGCGTCCTTTCCTGGGCTGTATCGTAAGCCGCAGTACAAAAAGGCACATTCCAACTGCCGTGCTGGTAGTCCTATCTTAAATTAGACAGGTGGACTGCCGACTCATTGTCGGACAGGCACCTGCCCCCGGCGATGTCAGTCGGTTGTAATGAGAGCCTTAATGTGCGAGTGGTGAGGGAAAAATGACAATATTTATGAAAGAATACTTTTTATAGCCTGTACTTTCATTGAGACCTTTATTGTTGAAGAATATATCAGACTTATTACTCTTTATAATATCTTGTCTTTTTTAAATGTGGGGATCGCACACAGGTCGTGCACCTGTCGTGGCTGGTGCTCTGCTCTGGTGTGGGTTTTGCAGTACTTATATAGGTATTATATATTATAGTTTTTGTTCAAGATATATAGTTTCCCTCTATACTAGTAAAACAAATCTAATTATAAATGGGAAATATCTTTGGGTGTGGCCTGGTGCCTCTGCACACAGTTGCAACATATATATGCGGATGTGTGGTGGTTGAGCAACTCCGGAGTAATTTTTATAGACGTAAAATACACACACATATATATATATATATAAAGTCACAACGTCGCTCCTTCTGGAGATCAGGGACCCTTGAAGGGTGGCGTACATGCCGGCAGAGCAATCCGGCCCGTCAATATCACAAGAAACAAAGTCAGTTCCGTACGCTCTCATGATAGAAGGCACAACACAAGATCCAGGTCCAAGTTTATTGCACGAAGCGTTTCGACTGAAAGCAGTCTTGATCACGTGTCAAATGTACATCACCACCAGTGGCTGATAAAGTTACAACAGGTACATAGAATGGAAGAAGGACTAAAGAATCATCTCAGAGCATGGCGGCCATATTGTAGTGTGAAACAAAAGTATTGTTTGAGCCAGCGAAAGAAAATATCAGTACTTAGTGTATGTGAACAAGTACAGAAAAGTCAGCAAATGTAAAATACAAAATACGTTTTCCACATAAAAGCAAGATACGTATCTCAAAAGCATATCACTCCATACAAAACAAAACAAAAGAATATGCAAGTGCGCTAGTCAAATGCTTTAAAACGAGATTAGTAAACATCCAAAACGAGTCGGGCGGACTCAGTAAAATAAAGGGCAAGTGCCCAACCACTCCTGGCATACTGGCAAGAAAAATTCCAATCACCTGTGAACCAAACAGTTACCCACTGGTGGAAAAATTATCTCAGTTGAAGTGAAGGAAGTGAAGTGATGAACTGAAGTGAACCGAAGAATGGGGAAGAGGGTAGGTTGCCTGTGCCAGTGAATATGAGTGAGTGGGCCCCTTCCTTTTCGCCTGCAACAGAAACACACAAAATAAAGAGTTACAATCAAGAGATCGAATATAAAACACGATACTATACACATTAAAAGCATAAGCAGAAAATTTGTAAAGCGTGTTCTAGTAATACGGAAGTAAACAGAGAGAGAGAGAGCATTCTGACACAATAAGGATCATGCTAGTCTAACATAGACAATGAAAGTAATACACAGGGAAGATAAAGAAAATTAGAGAAACTTAAGACCCTACTTTCAAATGAATAGATAATTTCTCATCCATATTCAAACCTCCCAGGCTCTTGGTTTGAAAATCAATAATGTATCTAGATTCTCTTTGCCTATGACTCAACACTCTGTCACCCCCTCTGGGATTTTTGGGGATTTGTTCCAAAATCAAATAGCTGAGGTCTGTCGTGTTGGCAAAATGTTTGTTCTGAAAGTGTCGTTCCACCGGGTATTTGGGGTCATTGTTAGTGATGGCTCTAAGGTGCTCCAAAACCCTTTTCTTTGCTGTACAGATGGTGCTCCCAATGTACCATCATTTACAAGTACATTCTTTAGCATATACAATGAAACTGGTACTGCACTTAAGGAACTGTGTGTTCTTTTTGGTAATACCATTGTACTCTACGACACCCCTGAATTGACTGTTTCTGCAAGCCTTACAATGGCCACAGGGAAAAAATACTATCAGGCCATGGTCCGTCATAGTAGGGTAATTAGTGATATTGTTTTTGATCACCAGATCGCGGATGTTCCTGTCGCGTCTGTATGTTATGTTAGGTCTCTCAGTTATGGTTTCTCCTATGACCCCATCGGTCTTCAGGATATCCCAGTGTCTAGTCAAGATATGCTTGACTTTCTGTGAATCAGAATTAAAGGTAAGAATTATGCGTGTGTTGTCACCATCTTGGTCAGCAGCAATCAAGGGGTTGTCAACCATGGTAAGTGTTCTATCTACCTTCTCCGCTCTCTCCTTAGCCTTATTAAAAACCGAATTCGGATAACCTCTGGCTTTGAATCTACTCAGGATAGTCTCACTCTCAACAATGTAGGCCTCAGTGTTATTACAATTCATGTTTGCCCTCAGCAGCTCTCCATAAGGTATACTCCATTTGAGTGCCTCAGGGTGACTGCTGAGGGCATGCAGGACACTGTTCCCTGCTGTCGCCTTCCGAAAGAGGGAGGTGCAAATATTACCCTGTTTAATCTCAAGGCAGGCGTCTAGATATTCAGCTTTGTCAACATTGATGCTGCCAGTGAGGAGGATATTGTATTTGTTGGTATTCAATTGATCAATAAATGCTTCCGCCTCACCCCTTGAACCCTTCCAAATGATAAATAAGTCGTCTATGTAGCGAAGCCACATGGCGACATGTTCCAATTCTTTTTTAAGGGAAGTGCTGGCAAAGATTTCCTCCTCCCAGTGGCTCATGAACAGATTAGCAAAACTAGGTGCAAAGCACGAGCCCATCGCAGTACCGGTCACTTGCCTATAGAGTGCGCCATTGAAAGAAAAGATATTGTTTTTGAGACCAAAATTTATCATCTCAATAATCATGCGACTATGTTCACGGTACCTGATAGGCCTATGTTTGAGGAAGTGTTCACATGCTTCCAGTCCTTGTTGATGGTCAATTATGGTATATAGAGAGTGAACATCAAGGACAATCATAAGAAAATCAGGTTCCCATTCAAGGTTCTCCATTTTACATAGAAAGTCCTTGGTATCTCTAATGTAGCTCGGCAACGCTACGACTCAAAAAACAATCTATATACTTAGAGATGTGCTCAGTGACGCTCCCTATGGATGAGACAATAGGGCGCCCTGGTGGTTTGATATTATCCTTGTGGAGTTTGGGCAAAAGATACAGTATGGGTAATGTTGGATGGTCCTTCTTCAGATAGAAAAACTCCTCCCATTCCAGTAGGCCCTTATCCCTCCAAATGGTCAGTTTGTCCCATATGTCAATGATACTATGGTTGTAGATCTCATAGGTGATATGTATGTAGTATCTTTTGTCTTCAAGTTGACGAAGAGCCTCACTTATGTAGTCTTTCCTATCAAGGATAACAACATTTCCTCCCTTGTCTGCTGGCCGGATGACAATATTAGGGTCATCCGCCAAGGCTTTAAGTGCCTGTCTTTGTGTGAACGAGAGATTGTTAGATGAACCTCTCTACTGTTTCAGTTTTGTGTCTCAGTTCCATGAGCGCCTTGATAGTGCATTCATGGAACGTGTCTATGTTGTCATGCGGGAGTGTAGGTATGAAGGTGGATTTTACCCTGAAATCAGTATGTGCAGGTGCACATGGATCTATATTGCTGCCCTATATTGGTGCCCTCTAGTTTTTGTGTGGCTCTCACTAGTTCACTCCCTACTTCTATATTCTGTTCAAGTTCCACCATTGTGATGAGGGTGTCAGCATCACTGATCATGAGATTGCTATCTATCATATTGGTGATGTTCCTATTGTGTTTATTCTGCCCCAATCTTTTCAGCTTGTGCCATTTTTTCTATTTCAGTTTTCTAACATACTTAAAGAGGTCAATCCTCGTACTGGTATATTTAAATGGAGATGAAGGACAGAAAGAGAGACCCAAGCATAAAGTCAGTTTTTCTACATTACTCATGAGTCTTGTGGAAAGGTTTACTACAGATTTGTTTGCCATTTCCATATCCATTAGTAGTTCTTGTTGGAGCGTGTCTTGCGATTTCCCATTGCACCCCTTCCTCTGCCTGTATTGCTAGCATTGTTGGAGTCTCTTTTTGAACTGTAGGTGGGGGATGGCACTTGTGCCCCATTCTATAATTTTTTTGTGGCTACTCGATTATGATCTGCATTGTTTCAACCTAGTTATGCCCTTTGCGGGGCTAGGGTCATCTTAGTTGCATTACGCATTTCTTCTTTGCCATTGTGTTGACTCTTTCTTGCAGTAGCCCGTAGGTAGCATTCATACTCACCTGCTCATGTGCTTACATTGTGGTTGACTCACTTTTGAGGTAGCGCCCAGACAGTATGTATTTCCTTCTGTCCATTTGGAGTGATATGCTTTTGAGATACGTATCTTGCTTTTATGTGGAAAACGTATTTTGTATTTTACATTTGCTGACTTTTCTGTACTTGTTCACATAAACTAAGTACTGATATTTTCTTTCGCTGGCTCATACAATACTTTTGTTTAACACTACAATATGGCCGCCATGCTCTGAGATGATTCTGTAGTCCTTCTTCCATTCTATGTACCTGTTGTAACTTTATCAGCCACTGGTGGTGATGTACATTTGACACGTGATCAAGACTGCTTTCAGACGAAACGCGTCGTGCAATAAACTTGGACCTGGATCTTGTGTTGTGCCTTCTATCCTGACAGCGTACGGAACTGACTTTGTTTCTTGTGATATATATATATATATATATATATATATATATATATATATATATATGCCACAAACGCACAAACGATCCAGACCAAAGAAAGAATCAGAGGGACACAGCGGGGATCCAGGTAGGTGATTTATTCTCAAAATAGCATCGGCATGACGCGTTTCGTCTACAATGACTTTTTCAAATGCCTGCTAACAAACAGAGTTTCCTGCCAATGCTCTGCAAATACTCCCATTCGTTCTACCATTGGTGGTTGTCCTGGTAGGGTGGATCAGAGTCACACAAAATGCTGTAGTTGCGTCGGCAAACTACAGATCCCAGCATGCACCTCTCACAGCATGCCGGGTGGAGTTCTCCTCTCGTTTTCCCTGTGTCAAATTGTTGGGTCCAGGACGTCATTAAGAACGTGGTGCTGGAGCAGTGGCAAACTCGGCTGTAGATTCAAAACCACCCGCTGGGTCCCCAAGACGCCTCAACCGCAAGTATCCACATTGGGGCAGTCCTGGCACCTCGGAGACAGTGACCCTTGGTTCCTCCATGTAAGTACATGAACTGCTGTCTGCAGCGGCGCTGTTCCCAATGCAGGTGCGGTGGGACAGAGTACTCCCAGTACCCTGGAAACACACAGTTGCAAAGCTGCCCTAGTTGTCTCTGTCCACTCTGCAAGGTGGGTCCCTCTAGCGCGTCACGGGCCGGCGCGCATAATATGCCACAAACGATCCAGACCGAAGAAAGAATCAGAGGGACACAGCGGGGATCCAGGTAGGTGATTTATTCTCAAAATAGCATCGGCATGACGCGTTTCGTCTACAATGACTTTTTCAAATGCCTGCTAACAAACAGAGTTTCCCGCCAATGCTCTGCAAATACTCCCATTCGTTCTACCATTGGTGGTTGTCCTGGTAGGGTGGATCAGAGTCACACAAAATACTGTAGTTGCGTCGGCAAACTACAGATCCCAGCATGCACCTCTCACAGCATGCCGGGTGGAGTTCTCCTCTCGTTTTCCCTGTGTCAAATTGTTGGGTCCAGGACGTCATTAAGAACGTGGTGCTGGAGCAGTGGCAAACTCGGCTGTAGATTCAAAACCACCCGCTGGGTCCCCAAGACGCCTCAACCGCAAGTATCCACATTGGGGCAGTCCTGGCACCTCGGAGACAGTGACCCTTGGTTCCTCCATGTAAGTACATGAACTGCTGTCTGCAGCGGCGCTGTTCCCAATGCAGGTGCGGTGGGACAGAGTACTCCCAGTACCCTGGAAACACACAGTTGCAAAGCTGCCCTAGTTGTCTCTGTCCACTCTGCAAGGTGGGTCCCTCTAGCGCGTCACGGGCCGGCGCGCATAATATGCCACAAACGATCCAGACCGAAGAAAGAATCAGAGGGACACAGCGGGGATCCAGGTAGGTGATTTATTCTCAAAATAGCATCGGCATGACGCGTTTCGTCTACAATGACTTTTTCAAATGCCTGCTAACAAACAGAGTTTCCCGCCAATGCTCTGCAAATACTCCCATTCGTTCTACCATTGGTGGTTGTCCTGGTAGGGTGGATCAGAGTCACACAAAATACTGTAGTTGCGTCGGCAAACTACAGATCCCAGCATGCACCTCTCACAGCATGCCGGGTGGAGTTCTCCTCTCGTTTTCCCTGTGTCAAATTGTTGGGTCCAGGACGTCATTAAGAACGTGGTGCTGGAGCAGTGGCAAACTTGGCTGTAGATTCAAAACCACCCGCTGGGTCCCCAAGACGCCTCAACCACAAGTATCCACATTGGGGCAGTCCTGGCACCTCGGAGACAGTGACCCTTGGTTCCTCCATGTAAGTACATGAACTGCTGTCTGCAGCGGCGCTGTTTCCAATGCAGGTGCGGTGGGACAGAGTACTCCCAGTACCCTGGAAACACACAGTTGCAAAGCTGCCCTAGTTGTCTCTGTCCACTCTGCAAGGTGGGTCCCTCTAGCTCGTCACGGGCCGGCGTGCATAATATGCCACAAACGATCCAGACCGAAGAAAGAATCAGAGGGACACAGCGGGGATCCAGGTAGGTGATTTATTCTCAAAATAGCATCGGCATGACGCGTTTCGTCTACAATGACTTTTTCAAATGCCTGCTAACAAACAGAGTTTCCCGCCAATGCTCTGCAAATACTCCCATTCGTTCTACCATTGGTGGTTGTCCTGGTAGGGTGGATCAGAGTCACACAAAATGCTGTAGTTGCGTCGGCAAACTACAGATCCCAGCATGCACCTCTCACAGCATGCCGGGTGGAGTTCTCCTCTCGTTTTCCCTGTGTCAAATTGTTGGGTCCAGGACGTCATTAAGAACGTGGTGCTGGAGCAGTGGCAAACTCGGCTGTAGATTCAAAACCACCCGCTGGGTCCCCAAGACGCCTCAACCGCAAGTATCCACATTGGGGCAGTCCTGGCACCTCGGAGACAGTGACCCTTGGTTCCTCCATGTAAGTACATGAACTGCTGTCTGCAGCGGCGCTGTTCCCAATGCAGGTTCGGTGGGACAGAGTACTCCCAGTACCCTGGAAACACACAGTTGCAAAGCTGCCCTAGTTGTCTCTGTCCACTCTGCAAGGTGGGTCCCTCTAGCGCGTCACGGGCTGGCGCGTATATATATATATCCAAATACCGCTGAGAAGATTGAAGATGACAGCTGATGCCTCAACTCCAAAAACCAAGCGGACACGGACCTTCAATTAAGTGCTGCTTTTATTTTATTTGCAGTGTCGTCTCGACGTTTCGGCTCCCATGAGCCTTGTTCACATGTATATATATAATTATACACACACTTTTAAAGTTGTATTTGCAGTAAGAGGTTTACTATTAGAGTTTCAAAACTAGTATGTTTATACATTGAATACATTTTAAAAGTTGCTGTAATGTATTTTGGGGCATGAAGCATGAAGCATGAAAGGGATGCGAATTCCATGTGACTCAGATACCAAAGGATCTTATTGGTTAATCTCCTTTCTATCTTTCTAATAATGTCCCACCCCTTTTCCTCCTTCTTTCTCTTGTGTGTGTTAGGTTAACAGTTTTTTTGAATTATCGTTAAGAATATTTGTTTGGTTTTTATGCTTCATTTTTCAACTAGTGAAGATGGCATCTCATCTACCAACTTTAGAAGATATTGAAGACATCGAGGATGAACAACGACAAAAGAAGAGGAAAGAGAGCATAGTTTGGGCTCTCTTCAGCATTCAAGAGGGGGAGAAAAAGTGCTTGTTATGAAGGTAACATTTACACCATGCCAAAAGAATTTGTCTTTTGGCTCAGAAAAAATAAATATTCTTGTGGAACATCTTTCATGTTAAAGCACCTTCAAACAATGCATTATAGCTGCCTTCTCAGAGAGCAGAAAAAGCATGAAAGGAGAGAGCAAAGAGGAACTTGAGAAACTGTTCAAGCAAACATCTTATCAGCTGCTGTCTTGATATTGGAACTACCTCAGATTGCTCCTGAGTTTGCTGCACTCGGCTAGCATTATTTGAAATGGCAATCAATAGGGAAGCAGTCAATCCCTGTAATTCTTGAATGTCTAAAGCATCATACATGATATTTTATTTTGCCCAGTTACTGGAGAAAGTTTGTTTTTTCTACTTTTATGCAAAGAAATTTAAACACCAAAAATTGAAAAAAACATAACAAATGGATCTTGTCAGAATTGAGCAATCTGGTTGAAGAAAGAATAATATGTTAATTTGATGTTATATGTACGATTTTGTGACAGCCTATATTTATGTGTGAGGGAGTTCATGAGTGCCTGCATAGGTGAGTGTATGGATGTTGAGTAAGCCTGGGTGGAGTTCATGAAGTGACAAAGAAACTCCACCAAGCTATGCTGAGTTCCACAAGGGGTGGAGTAGGTTACCTCGCACCGTTCGTGCTGAATTTTTGTGTAAACAGCATCTTGCACAGTGCAAGATGGCTCTGCTTCTTTCTGCCGCTCGAGTAGAAGTTCTATTTGAGTGGCAGCTTCCTCCACGTGAAAGGAAGGTTTTTCAATGCCAGTGGCAGTGACCAGCTGCGACCACTTATGTTGAGAAATCTCGCTGGGAAGTGGTCTAGCATTTTATTTTGCTTGCACACACCAACTTACCTTTGGCTGCTCCGAGTTTTTAAGAACTGTGTGAGCTCCGTGGAGCAAGGAGTGCAAAAAACTCCACAAACTCCGCAAACGGAGTAGAGTTCACTGCCCAGGCTTAGTGTTGTGTAGCTGTATAGGTGAGTGACTAGGTGTGTAAATGGTAGTATGAGTATGTGAACGGAAGTATAGGTGTGTGAAAGGGTGTATGACTGGTTTTATGGGTGACTAAGTGGGTGTGTGAGTGGCTCCATCAGTGAGTGAGTGGGTGTCTAAGTGGCCATATGAGAGAGGAAGTGGTTGTATGAGTGTCTGTATAGGGCAGTGAATGGTATGTGAGTGGCTGTATAGATGAGTGAGTACCAGTTTGAGTGGCTGTATGGGGAAGTGCGTGGGTACATGAGTTTTTGTATTGGTGAGTGAGTGGGTATGTGAGTGGCTATATGGGAGAATGAGAAGTTGCGTCAGTGGCTATATAGGTCAGTGACTGGTATGTGAGTCGCTGTAAGGGTGAGTGAGTCTCAGTGTGAGTGGCTGTATGGGTGAGTGATTGCATGTGTGAGTGGGTATGTGAGTCAGTGTGAGGTGCATGAGTGGAATATCAGTGATTGCATGTGTGTGAGTATGGGTGAGTGTGTAGATGTGTAAGTAACTGTATAGCTGAATGAGTGGGTGTGTAAGTAGCTGTGTGAGTGACTAAGTGGGTGTGCCAGTGGCTGTATGGGTGAGTGACTAGGTCTCTGAGTGGGGGTATGTGAAATACTGGTTGTTGTTGCAGTTCCCCCCACTTTTGCCTGATGTTTGATATAACTTTGACTGAGATGTACTGAGACCCTGCTATTCCTGTTTCCCAGTACCAGTGTACTTTCCCATAAATTATACCACAAACGGCACAGTTATCCTTGTAGGTCCCTATTAAGTGGTACCCCTGGTATCTAGGGTATGGGTACTGAAGAGGGTCCACTGGGACTGCAGCTCTGGTTGCGCCACCCCAGGGTCCCCTCAGAGTTATGCACTCTGCCATTGAATAATGTGTGTCTTGATGTAGCAAAATCTTAACAGTAGACATGGCACACAGCCCTGGGTGCCCTGCCAGCCATATAATGCATGAGATATAGGTAGGTTACCCCTTTTGCAAGCATTTAGCCCTAAGGAAAGGTGCACTATATCCTTTTTGTGGGCATATCAGCATGAGCAGATATGCTCCTACAATGTCCAGTCTATTCTGAGATGTAAGTGCACACGGAAGCCATAAAGAGTACATGGGCTGGATTCTTGTCAACACCAGTTTCCTAGCTCCATGATGGCTTCACTGATTTATAAAGTGTTTGATACCAAACATCTTGTCTTATTGAATCTTCACAAATGCCAGTGTTGGATTTATTAATAAATTCACACAGGAGACCATTTTAGAGGGTCCCCTGAAAACATACAAGCACTGGTGTGGTTCCTGGCTTGTTTTCACCAGCCTGCGACTAACAGACATGTTTCTGACCGCATGGGGTGAGAGACAGTGCTCTAAGAGGACAGAGACAAAGCCTGCTCTGTGCCGACTTGCTTCACATCTCCTCCAGGACAGGATGGCCTTACTGGGTAGTAAGCTTCAAAGGAAATGCAGGAACCTCCAGATAGTGGGGGAGGCCAGGCCCCTTTTCCTGCCCCACTTTTTGGTTGGGGGAAAGGTGGGAAAATTAGTTATATTAGGTGGATGGTCCCCACTTAGCCTACACCACCCCTACGGCGGGGCAGGCAAGGTGAGCCCTCCCCTGAAATTCCAACGGATTCTTGGGAAGATCAAAAATCCTCCTATCAGGGCTATGGTAGTGCAGCTTCCCATAGGAAGTGGTCACTGGAGGTTGTAGAGACCCTAAATGTATGTAGCCCATTGGATAACTGTCTTCCCTTGTGACTCCACTAAATTCAGTATTTAGGCGGCACCCCAAGACCTGTACAAAAGATTTGATGGACGAGAAAATACCAAGACAAAGAATATCCACTGTTCAAAAACTGAAGCCCTGCTGCTGAAGAAAGAGGTGCCAGGACCTAAGGACTAGACAATTGCTGGTACTGTATTGTCCCAAAACCTTAAAGGACTAAAAAAAATCCTGAATCACCTCCAACCTTCAAGAAATCGCCCTGAAGCTCCTTTGGAGTGAACATATCACTCCCTTGTACACCGCAGGGACTAATCCCATGAAGTCCAGTTTGTGGACTTGCTGCTCCCTGATAAACTGGTCGCAGCACCAAACAAAAAAAGATACAACGGATCCAGAGGGTCAGATCTGCCTCTCCTCCAAGTATGGAGGCAGCAGGACCTACTGGTGCTATGGCGTACTAATACCCGGGGTACATAACCCCCAGTGGTAAAAGCCAAGAAGACTAGTCCTCACCAGACTCCCAAAGTAGCAGAAGCAAGCACCCATCAAGGGACATTGTGAAACCCGAGACCCAGGTCCTAAGTGGCCCAGCTGTCCCCAGGATGCTGCTCCAAGTTGCCTGCACCTGACCGCATGGACCCTAAAGATGCACAACACCTGTCTAAACTGTTCGCTCTGCACCGGGCCCCACACAGACCCAACTCTGACCAACCAGCTCTGCCCCCATTGTCCCTCCGAGGAGACGCACCGGACTTACCTGTAAGTGCATCTGTGCACTACATTGTCAAGTGGCCTCCTTCATCTTTGCGCACAAGACTACAAGACCCTCAGCAATCTGCTTCCGGCTGATTCATGATGCTCCCTTCTGCCCGGTCCTGACATCAACCTACAACGAGAAGTTAAACTTCATGAAAGCATCACCTGATTTTATATACAATTTTTTTATAACCAGTGAGCTGCTAAACATGCAGCTCCCTTGATCTCACAGCAATATCTCTAATTCCCTGCTCACTTGACAGTGGGCAGGGAAACAGACACATAGGAAACACAACAAGATGATGGACAGAGTGCTGACATTTTTCAGCCACTCACCGCCAGCCACATATCTGGGTTTAATCCATTGTCCTTTTTCTCACTATGCCACCTTATTTTGGACTCAGCCATATGCAAATCAGTCATGACCCTGCTCCTCATGGGAACAGTCCAGCCCAAACTGTCAGGCCAGGTCTTCCCTGGACCAGAAACAAACATTCTGGTTCTGCTTTCGGGGTTTCATCCCACATCAGCCAAGCAAGCTTGAATCCAGTGGCACAGTGAACAAGGGATACATGTCTGGGCTTACCCTTGGCCACTTAGGGCAAACATAGCAAACACAACAAGATGATGGACGGAGTGCTGAAACTCTTGCAGATCTTGGTTTATTCCATTTAAATTGTTTTCTTTTTTATATATGAATCACATTTTTTATCAATCTATACACCAATAAAAAAATGCAACCAAAATTATTAGACAAATAAATAGCAGTGACTAACTGCCATCTGGGCTTACATCAGCACTCTCAAACCAAAATATTCAATAATAATGCAAACATCACTCACCTAGTTGCACACCACACTTTGCTAGTTACACACCACACTCGCTGCACACACACATCACTTCCTCAGGTACATAGCACTTTTTTACTTCCTTGAACTAAGGCAAAAAGCCAAACAACATGTAGCTTAACACACTATGATTTTCTGTACACTGCACAGAGTACTAATAATCTTTCAAGGTAAATACAATAATCTTTTCAACAGTGCACAAGAGATAAACTCTTTTTTTGAAAATGATTGTTTGGCACACAAAAACCCGAGGTCAACGCGTTTCGAACCCTCTTCTTTATAGGGTTCTCTTCAGGACCAAACTGTGCTGCAAAGAAAAAGCAAACAAATGGTCTGTTGTGCTGCTGATATCCCTCCTGACTGCCCTGCATGGTTGGTTGTACAGCCATTGCCCTTTCTGCCTGCCCTGTGTGGTTCATCGTGCTGCCACTGCCATTCCTGCCACTTCCCCCTGCCATCTGTTGTCTGAATCCAGCTCTTAACCCTTCCTTTTGCCCACCAGTGTTCTTTGGCATCTGCAACCCTTCTCCTGCACTGCATGGCCTGTCGTGCAAAACCGCTCCTCCCACCTGCCCTGCATGGTCACCTTGCTGCCCCTGCTCTTGACTCCCTCCAATCTCCCTCCTTTGTCTGTGTATCCTCTCCTGCTTTCGATGTTGCATTGTGCTTCCATTGCCCCTCACACGTGCTCTGCATGATCAGTTTTTTGCTCCTGCCCTTTATTGTCCATGTGTGAGCCCCTGACCCCTTCCCTCTGAGGTGGGTTGTGGTACCACTGCCCCTCCTGCCTAGCGAGTCTGGACCACTTGCTTCATCTTGCCCTCTGCTATTCAAGTCCATGCTCTAATCCCCTCCCTCCTGCCCTTCATTATGTGTTACGCTGCCACTCGTCCTCTCTCCTGCTCACTATTGTCCCTTGTGCTGCTACTGCCCCTACTGCATGCACTGCACAGCCAGCTTGTTTCCGCAGCTCTTGCCCCCTCCACCTGCCCTCCATTATCCAAGTCTGTGCCCCTATCCCCCCTCCTGCCTTACATAGCATGTTGGCATGACCCTGGCTTCCATGGCCCGTTACACTGTCACTGCTCCTCCCACCTGCCCTGTGTGGTCACCTTCCCATCCCTGCCCTTGAATCCCTCCAACCTCTCTTGTGTTATCTGTGCCCTTATGTCCTCTCCTGCTCTCAATGGCACATTGCACTTCCACTGCCCCTCCTGCATGGCCTGCATGTGTCGGTCCTTGAACCCCTTCCTACTGCTCTCTGTGGTCTCTTGTGGTGCCACTGCCCCTCCTGCCTGGCCAGTCTAGTCCGCTTTTTGCCCATGTCCCCTCCCCCTTGCCCTCTGTTGTTAGAGTCTGTGCCTTAACCTCTTCCCTCCTGCCCTTAATTATTCATTATGCTGCCACTGCCCCTCCCTCCTGCTCTCAATGGTCGGTTATGCTGCCACTGCTCCTCCTTCCTGCCCTGCGTGGACAGCATGCCTCCCCTGGCTGCCTACCCCTGCCTTCCTTTATTCATGTCCATGCCCTGCTTCTTCCCTCCTGCTATCCATGATGCATTGTGCTGCAACTGGCCTTTCCACCTACGCTTTGTTGTCTGTGTGCACATGGTCCGTTGTGCTTCCACTGCCCTTTACGCCAGTTCTGTTTCATCTTTTTGCTGCCACTAACCCTTTTGCCTCACCTGCATGGTCTGCTTGCTGCCCTTGTAATCCCCCTGCCTTCCTCTGTCCAAGTCCCTACCACATCACTGTCCCTACTCCACCTCTTTTACCCTCCATCGTCTATTGTGCTGCCACTGTTCTCCCTCTTGCCCTACATGGTCTGTTGTACTGTAACAGCCTCTCACATCTGTCCTGCATGGGTAACTTGCTGTGCCTGCACTCCTTCCTGCCATCCTCCATTATCCAAGCCTATGCCTCTACTCCCCCCTCCTGCCATTCATGGTCCATTTTTCAGCTAATGACCCTCTGGCCTGCTATGCGTGATCTATTGTGGTGACCTCCCACCTACAAAGCAAGGTCAGCTTGCTGCCTCTTTCTCATGCTGTCTAATCACTCAACTAACCATAATTTCTATACTCATGTCTTAAGGAAATTTTTAGGTTTTACACCTTTGATTCCATCAAGATGGTTTCAGGTGTGCCACACTTTTGTCGTAACTAAAAATGTGTACGCTCTAATTGTTCATAATAACACTGCGGTGCCCGTGCAATGCACTGCTAATTACACCACGTATTTCATCACTCAAGACATGATCTATGACATTACTGATAAGATGACTACAACATCTGAAATTATATAATTGATTACAAGACTGTGCCTGTGGTGGTATGGGTCATAGTTAGGGTAAGAAATTGGGTTACTGGTTGGGGGGGGTGGGGGGGGGGTGAAACTCTACTCAAGCAGAAACCACAATCTTTGTCAAGGTGAAGCCAAGTGCAAACCCTTAATTAACCTGTGGTCAACCATCAGGTTGATCGGCACAGAACAGTCAGGCTTAACACAGAGGCAATGATTAAGGTATTTGTGCAACACTTCAAAACTGATTTGGAAAGATTAGATCACTCTTTCATAAAGAAAACAAGGCCAAAATGACAAAAATCCAATCAGTGGAACTGGAGATATGCAATTTTAAAGATTGAGGTGAAAATAGCACCATAAAGCACAAAGCACCATCTGTGGATATCTGGTTGCTCTGGACTGGGACAAAGTTACAAGTTTAAGCCAATCGCGATGGACCTAGTTAGGCCCACTGAACAAGAATACCTTAAATCTTGACTTGCGGTGCATTGCAAGGACCTGCATCGAAGATGCATTGTGGAAAGAAATTTAGAATAACAGGAAAGCTGTAAGCACCTGTTCACTCTGGAACCATGCCACACGCAAAAAGAATCAACGCGAGCTGCCTCAAGTTTGTCTCTTTGTACAGCACTCAAGTTTGTCTCTTTGCACAGCAAGCATCATCCACTGGCGTGGATCAGCACCAAAAGGTCCCAGCACATCCGTCCTCAATGCCCGGCCCTTTTTTCGTGCCCCACTGATTATTTGCAACAATACTCTCCTTGCCACCGGCAAACGTCACCCCTGTGAAGTAGATTCTTGGCACAAAACTAGAGAAGGTAAAACTTCAAGAAGACTAACCTGATACTGTGTCTGACATGAGCTCCATCGTGATTGACCTGAACTTTTGGATTTGACCCAGTCCAACGTTACCAGATGTCACCGGTTGGCGGTTTATGTTTCTAAGTGATATATTAAAGTTTATTCTTTAAAAATTCATAACTCCGTTTACTTATCAGATTTTTGTCATTTTGGTCTTGTTCATAATTAGAAAGCTAAGATCTATTTTTCTAACCTGGTGTTTAAGTTTTTTGTTTAGAGGTTTCACTGTTTTACTGTTGAAGTGTTTTACACATTGCCTCTAAAGTTAAGCCTTGGGGGTGTGGCCAAGTAGCGGAGAGCTAAGACGTGCTTTGTCTTCTCCCCTCCACCCGCTACCTTACTGCACCGGCCTCTGGGCCTATTCAGCACAGAAGACAGACGACCCGCGGCGCTAACCCGGACACCCAGGCTCCTGCTCTCACCTGCAGAGGTGCCTTTCCTGGTCCCTGTAGTGGTGCTCGTGGCTGCCAGCCCGAGCATGATCTGGGTGCCGGAGAGCAGATCAAAGTGCCAGACGGCGAGGCCGTGGCAGCGATGCCAGGGCCCTGAATCAGCGGGAGTGGAGAACATCGCTCACCCACAGAATCAACACGGGGGGGGGTCTCCCGCGGCACCGGATTGACAGGCAGGGATGGGGGAAGCCGGTGACGAGAACTCGAGCACCAGAGCAGGCTGGGCGTCTCCCGCTTCCGCGGGACCCTAGGAGAGCATCGACCCTGAACAAGTGCACTGAGGCCGGCAGTCGAGATACCGGGAGGCATTTCGGCCTTCAGCCACGCAGGATCCCCCGAGGAGGCAACGGCAGTGAGTTGGACCACCAGGCTTGCATCCTGCTGTGCTTCTACCCACCCAGGGCCTGCTGGACGTGCCCGATCTCCTCTATGCTGCGCAATGGGCCTCCCTTACTCCTAGGTTCCTGGCTGTGGCCCTTGCTTTCTACCTCCGACACCGAGTCCTCCAGCCCCGATATGCAGACATCATTAACCCATGGCGTCTGCGAGCCAGGGTGTGAGGACGCTCACTGACAGCCACAAATTGGGCGCCACTCTACGGGCTCTGGAATGCAACACGACCCTTCACAGGGGGCCTGGGACTGGTGTGGTGTGGGACGGGCCCTTGGGAAGAGAAACAGCCTCCGGCTCTGTGAAACTTTACTGGGAATATCTGCAGAGAGCCTTGCTGATGCTGACGCCCTTTCTTCGGCTGTGACCCTGCTTATTTGCGCCCTCCGGGTGACACCCAAAACGCACTCATCCTGCGGCTTCATGCCTTTACTAATGCACTTAGTCGTGACTCGTGGGGGAGAGTCTGCAGGAGCGGGATACAGGAGACACAGCAGATTGGGCCCCTTGCTACCGGGCCCTACAACGCACTGGCCCTCCTGGCACTGGAGGTGTTGCCTTGCACCTCTCATCTTGGGGGCGAGTACAGTGAGCACAGTACAGCGAGTACAGCCCTAGCCTGGATCTCCCTACCGCATTGATCTGCAGCCCTCCTGAGAGTGGCGACGCATAGCTGAGTACCCCCGGGCCTCATTCTCCGGCCTCCCTCGGAACTCTCCTTTATCGTGCCACAGCCCTCCCTGTGCCCCGACAGCACAGCTTCCCTAACTTCCACAACATGTCCGACTGACCTTTTCTGGCTGTGTCCCTCCACATTGGGTGCGATTCCCTGTTGACGCTCACAGACTAGACCCCTAGGTACTAATGTTGGCTTGCTGAGGTAACAGAAGCGGGGTTGCTCTGCCTTTGCCCTAGACTGCCCCCTGGCTGCTGGAACCAGTGCTGCAGAGCTGCCGAGCATGACATCTACCAGGGATAGGAAAGACCAGTCGGCCACCAGGGAGATTTCGCTCAAGGACTTATTTGCTAAATCACAAGGAGGGGGACACAGGAACACAGAGCAGCCGAGCTCAACAGCGCAGATGGCAGCTTCCGCAGATGCACCAGTGACACAAGCCTTTTTGGAATCCCTATTCAATGCCCTGCGAGATGATCTTCAAACCGTAAAGCGAGATCTCACAGCAGAGATCAAGGACATACGCAAAGATGTGGATGACATAGGGGAGAGGGTGGCAACCCTTGAAGACAGAGGCAATGACCGAGATACAGAGCTGGCAGCCATGCAGTAAGAGGTGATCCGGATACATGAGCAACAGGTTGATGTGCAGTCCCATCTGGAGTACCTCGAGAATCGCTCCCGCCACCACAACATTAGGATGTGAGGGGTGGGTACCAATGAGGAAGCGGGTGATATTTTCACCTATATACTAGAGCTCTTTAATCATATCCTGGGCAACCCACTGGATGCTGAACTGAAACTAGACCGTGGACACAGGGTGGGCCCACCCAGAGCAGCGACGGCACCACCAGCTAACATCCTGGTCTGTGTCCAGGACTTCCACACCAAGGAAGAAATCCTATGTAAAGCCTGTTTGCTCTGGAAGATCTCCTTCCGCAACCAGACACCTACCGTTTACCAGGATCTCGCCGCCATCACGCTCCAGAAACGTAAGAACTTTCGGCACATCACTGAGGCCCTCCGTCAACGCAATATTACCTACTCCTGGGGCCACCCGTTCCGCCTGGTCTTCTCTCGCGATGGCAAATTGTACCAACTTCGCTCCCTTTCTGAAGTGAGCAAACTACTGGGGATCACCCTCCCAGAGGACACTAATGAAGGGGAGCGCTCTGACCCCGGGCCCAGCGATGGCAGACCGCAATGGCAACAGCAGAGACATTGACGCCGCATTCAGCGTCCGGACCCCACAGATGTCAAGAAGGAACAATTGGCTGCTCTTGCGGCCATGGCGGAAATCCTGCCAAAGGCGTCTACTGAGTGACTGAACCTGGCCATTATGCTGTATCCTTCCTTTAAAGTTTTGAGTGTGGGTTGGCCAGGGTTGCTACAAACCACACAACCACCCAACGGACCCTTTCCCTGCTCATCCCCGGATGACGGACTTTGACCATATGTCAGATTCTTATTGGCGCTTGTTGCGCGTTGTTGTCTTTTTTGTCTTAAGAATTTTGGGTCTTTCTCTTGCCTCTTATCTCCCTCGCTCCTTTCCCTTCTTTCCTATTCCACAGAGATTCATTCCTTTTCTGTCCCTACATCGGCCAACATGGAGTTCTTTATCAGTCCCGTCAGGGTACTTGCTTTGCAAGGGCCTTTGTTTGGCATTGTCCTCTCTCCAAGGTCTAGATGCCATTATCCCCAGTTAAGAGACTCACTCTCAATGTGAGTGGACTTAATAATCCCATCAAACGGAGGGCACTCCTCTCATACTTGGACAGCACAGGGCGGTCATCTGCCTGTCTACAAGAGACGCACTTACTTCCCAAGGATTGTCACAGACTCCGGTCCCACACCTTCCCAACACAATTCTTTTCTTCTAGAACCACCAAGACAGCGGGGATGACTATAATGGTTTCGAAGGACTTTCAGGGGAGGGTGGTACAAAAGGGTGTTGAGGTCAAGGGCAGACTTCTTACGTACCAATTTTCCATAGGGGGCACACGTTGACAGTGGGGTCTATCTACGCACCCAATGACGGTCAAGAATGATTCCTACACGAGGCTCTCATTAAGGCGACAGCCACTCAAGACCGACACATTTTGATAGGGGGGGACCTTAACGTCGTGCTTGACAACGAAATGGACCAATCGGCGCAGTGCACTAGCCAGGTAGGTGCTCTCTCCCATGCAGGACATACTAGATTGCAGGGCCTAGGCCTCACGGACCTGTGGAGACACCAACACCCTCAGTCACAGGAATTTTCATATTACTCCAACGCGCACAAAACATATGCTAGACCCGATTACTTTTTAGGTTCCGAGACTCTTCAGGGAGCCGCGCTTTCGACTGACATACTGGTGGCGACTCTGTCTCACCATGCCCCAGTGCTAGAAACTTTAGGTCTTCCACAAACACAGCCGCCAACCAGACACTGGCGGCTTCGGGACACTCTACTACATCGGCCAGACACTGTCGCTCAGATACAGCGAGCTCTCGATAATTATCTATCGCATAATGATAACCATGACATGGCCCTTTCCAGCAGGAGGGAGGCCTTCATGGTGGTAATTCGGGGAGAAATAATAGCTTTATCCTCCGTTAACAATGCGGATCATCTGAGGAAACAGGAAGAACTGACACAAAAGTCCGCGAATTGGAACAGATGCACCAATGCACCGGGGCCCCATGTGTGTGGAGACAGTTAACTGCTGCTCAGACGCAATTGGCAGCTCTAGATAGGTACAAGATGGAATACACCGTGATGTGCATGCGACACTCCTTTTTATGTTGGCGGGAACAAATGTGGATGACTGCTCACACACAAGCTTCGGGATGCTCGACAATGGGAAGGAGTTCGGGAGGTCAGGGACCTCACAGGAACACTACTCAGATGATGCAGCTATCGCCGAGACTTTCCGCTATTTCGACGCACAGCTTTATGATGAGCAGCCCTTGGAAAGGGTGGACATTTACGCCTATCTCACCCAGGCTCGCCTGCCAGTTCTCACGCGGGCTGCTCACATAGAGAGGGAAATCAGGCCAGAGGAAATTATATCCGCTATCGCCCGCCTGAAGCTGGGCAAGTCACCGGGGCCTGATGGCTACACCGCAGCCTTTTACAAACAGTTCTGCTCCATGCTCACTCCCTTACTCACCAATTCTTTAATTCTTTCGCGGTGACAGGGACAATTCCCTCCTCCATGTTGGAAGCGGCAATCGCCGTTATTCCCAAGCCAGGGAAAGACAGGTTGATCTGTGGGTCGTATCGACCGATTTTGCTCTTAAATATTGACCTGAAGTTGTACGCAGGCATACTGGCTGTGCACCTTGGCCCTTACATGCAGGGTCTTGTGGACCCTGACCAGAATTGATTCATTCCACAGAGGCAGACAAGCGATAACACCAAACGAGTGACACATCTTATAGAAAAGGCCTCCCGTATCCCTGGTGCTTACATGATCCTAACCATAGACACAGAGAAGGCCTTTGATTGGGTCCATTGGCCCTATCTTGAACAGGCAATGATACGCGTCGGTATTGCAGACAAAATGCGGACGCACATCTTTAACTGTTACCACTTCCCTACAGCACAGTACAAGTTAATAGTCACACATCCACGCCGTTCCCTATCCGTAGGGGCACGAGGCAGGGATGCCCTCTGTCGCCCTTGCTTTTTGCACTCTACATGGAACCTATGGCGCAGAGGGTCAGGGACCATCCCCACATCACGGGCATCCACTTCGTCGGGGACACTCACAATATACATCTATACGTGGACGACGTCCTGGTCACTCTCACAAAACCTTTGGCCGCGTTGGGGACCTTTTTGGAGGAACTAGACTCCTTCGCGAGAGTGTCCCCTTTCAAGGTCAATCTGACAAAATCAAGGGCGCTGAATCCATCCTTGCCACCACAAGTACAGACGGACCTCCAGGCACGACATCCACTGCAATGGTCCTATGAGACGGTCCCGTATCTGGGCATACAACTAGCCCCAACCTTGCAAGTCATGAGGAAAGCCAATTACTCTCTCCTCCAAATGCACATTCGTTTGGCACTACAGTGCTGGAAACATTACCCAATCTCGTGGCTAGGCCGTGTCACGGCCATTAAAATGACGATCCTCCCCAAAATGTTGTACCTTTTTCAAAAGCTCCCTCTACCACCCCCTAAGGGCTGGATACAAAAGGTGCAGCCAGACCTCTCCCTCTTCATCTGGCAAGGGCGTAAGCCGAGAATGAAACGGCTAGTGAGCTTCCTCCCACCTCACGAAGAAGGCCTCGGAATCCCTGACTTCACGCTCTACTACTACGCTACGCAGCTCCGATAGTTGGTCAAATGGAGCTGAGCCGAATCCGAGACATTGGCTCTTCCAAGACCAAGCAGTAGCCGGTACATCTCTTATGAAAATGTCCTTTCTTCCGAAACCTCATCGCTCACCCAATCTATACGCCTCACAAGTGATGCGCACAACCCTTACCATCTGGGACCGGACTAACACACGACATGCCCTGACAACCTCTCCTTCCCCGCTGATTTCCCTTTTTGATAATCCAGACTTTAGCCCCGGGATGGGCTCGCAGACCTTCCCGTTGTGGAGAGAAGCTGGCTGCCGAACCTTATGCAAACTATTTGACAATGGCGATATTATCCCCTTCTCCCGACTCAGGGCCGGTTATGGCCTTCCTGAATCTGAGAGAATGCGCTACTTACAGGTACATCATTGGGCAATGCATCCTGAGAACCGAACTCAAGCGACTAGACTTCTCACCCAGTATGAACGATGGCACATCACGTGGTCCTCAGTCAAAAATCTCCTCTCTGACCTATACAAACTACTCTTATCCAGATACACCCCTACCTATCATGCTGGATGCGCACGCTGGGAGAGAGACCTGAGACAGAATCTTAGCTCCAAGGAATGATAGGGTGCACGCCATAGGGCGTGCCACACAGCGACTCATGTCGGTCTCACCAAGCTTGTATATTACTGGTACTATACCCCGGAACGATTACACCAAGTAGATGCCACACAGAGTCCTGACTGCTGGTGAGGGTGTGGGAAGAAGGGCACGCTGATTCACCTTTTATGGGACTGCGATCACCTCCAGAATTACTGGATGCACGTCCTTGACAAGGTCGACAAACACCTAGACACAGAACTCCCTAGACTTCCTGCGTATGTCTTGTTGGGGTGCCAAACCCGCTCACTTACCCCCTGAAATCTAGACGGGAGAAACAGATAGCTATAGCCCTAGGCACAGCCATTCAAAACATATTGATACACTGTAGGACCCCCCACATCCCCGCACACACTGGGTGGTACCAGCGTTTGTGGCACGTATTAGGCATGGAAAAGATTTCTCTTACCCTGGCTGGGAAGGGCTCTTCCTTTGTTGATCTTTGGCAGCCGTTCCTCACCTTGTTGACCCCAGAATTCAGAGAGCTCTACTGTCCGAAATAGCTGCATCTCTTGCACCTCACCGCACCGGACCCCACCACATAGTTTATAGTAGCCCCATGCACGACAATACGCTGGCGATGTTCTGAAATAATGGATCGGGGGAGGGTGGGGGGTGGCTCCTCCTAGGTCTGTCTTCCCTTCTTTCTTTCCTTTCTTTCTCTTGGGTGGCAGGTGGGAAGTTATTTGGTATGTGTCGTTTTCATATTTTCAATGCATCTCCTAGCAGACCCGGTGGGCCCTGCGTGGCTCATTCCTGGTAGTTTGTCTCTTGCATTATTCAATAATAATAATAAAAAGATTTAAACCTAAAGCCAAAAATGACTGCTCTGTGCCAAGCTGATATCCCAGTCAACCAGGAACCCAATTTATAACAGGATCCATCTATTCCCGTCCAGAGGAGCATAAGCAATGTCTACATAACTCGCCCCCCCCCCCCCAAGCTCATACACTATTAACCACCACGTGGTATTTCTGCCTCATTTACTTATATGTTGTATAGGTTTGAGATAATCAGATGACTGTTTATCTCTTAGTGTCAGCACTGTAGTATTTGTTAGATTAGCAGAGCTGGGTCAGCCCTTCAGAAAGGAAGAGTTATAAATAAATAATTAGTAATATTAACAGTTTCATCCAATTCCAATTAATCGTTCTCTGCCACAGCTCGCTGCTCCTGTCATTAGCCCAGTGAACGCTGTCACCATCCACTGACACCTCTCCAGAGATTCGCAAAGCAAGATTTGTCAGTTCAAGTCTACAAACCCGTGTGCAGGATGCATCAAATGTGAACTAATATTAAAGCCATGCACAATGTTATTCTGATTCATTACTCCAATTTATTTCAGACAATCATGAAAGGGCCGGTGCCTTTTATCAGCAGTAGCGCAGTGCCACAGACAAGTGATACTAATGGTGTTCTATAATTCAGCTGCCCAAGTTCAAACGTCATCCCGCCTTTGTTCACATAACAACATATTTTTATTCCACCATAAAGGCTTCACTTCATCTGGGCCAAAGCAGCTCAGTATATTGTTGCTGGCTTTCAGCGCGGAGTTGTTGGCTTAGGAGGCTTGTGGGGTATACTAAGTTTCTCTTTAAAACACCATCAGGCACATGCATCAAAAGGAAAACCGGTCGCAAACGGGCAGATTCTCAGAATCTGCCCCTTTGCGACCGGTATTTTTGCATTTGGGATGCATCATCCCAATGCAAAAATCGTAATTTAAGTAATCTCTAAATTGCGATTACTTAAATTGCGATTGCATATAAAGAATCGCAAATTGAGGATCCTTAAATGCAATGCATTAAAGTAAGAAAAATAGTGATTTCGCTAATAGGGGGCACAAATTACCAAGAAGATGAACTTCATGGCAATTTGCAAAAACTTTGAAAAATGCACTAAAGTGCATTTTTCAAAGTTCAATTTTACACACACACATGCCCTTGGCATGTGTGTGTGAAAGATGTACTCATATGCAGATTTCAGGGGTGGAACAGGGTGTCCTTTTGACACCCTGGCACCCTTGAAATTGCATTCTCAATTTGCGATTCTCTAATTGAGAATCGCAAATTGAGAATGTCTTCCCATTCATTCCTATGGGCCTCTATGCCCATAGGAAGGAATGGGGAGGTATTCCTTAATTGCGACTCGCAATTTGCGACTCGCAATTAAGGAATGTTTAGAAATCGCTATTTTTAAAGCGATTTCTACATGCATAGGCTTTTGCGATTCCTTAATTGCGATTTCTTAAAAATCGAAATTAGGAAATCGCAAAAGCCAACATTGATGCCTGTGCCCCATGGGTCTTTGTTCTGCCAGTCAATTAACTGATGTATTAATGTTCACAAATATCCACATTCAGAGGGTCTTTTAATTTAACAATGGTGATGCATAGCAGGAATAACTTTCAGTGGACGTATTATTTGTAAACAACTCTATTTTGAAAAAGGACTTAGAATTCAATGGTGTCCAAAAATTCTTTAGGTATACAGAAGCCCTTCAACTCTTTTACTACTGCCAGATGGTTTGCCGTGCAAAAACACACTTACACTTATTGCTTCACTCGCAGCTACACTTACACTCAGAACACACCAAGGGAGGCATGGATAAAGTGACACAATTGGGTGTCCAGCAAAGGTCCAAGGATGCACACACCACCAGTCACGTAGATGCCTACTCAATAGTACACTTAGGGTTTGGAACATACCATGGGAGGCAAAAGTATATTGACAAAGCGAGGCACCCAACACGGGTCCAGGTCTGGCCACACTGCTACTCACTCAGATGACCACTCAAGGTTACACTCAGTGTCTGAAACACATCAAAGGAGGCAATGGTACGATTCCACAGTGGGAAGTCTAACCCAGGTCCAAATCTGCGCACACCACTTACACTGATGTCTGCTCCATTCTACACTCAAGGATTGGGACACATCAATGGAAGTAAATGTACAGTAATGAAGTGGGGGTTCCTGCGCAGATCCATGACTTTACACACAGTCACTCACTAATACACCCCCTCAGGGCTACCCTCAGGGATGGGAACACGCCAAAGGAGGCAAAGGTACATTAGTGCCACAGTGGGCATCCAACAAAGGTCCACGTTTGAGCACACCATCACGCCCTCAGTTGCTCATTCAGGTCTACATTCAGAGATTGGAAGACTCCTACAGAGGCAAAGGTACAATGGTACTGTGCGGCATCCGAAATTTCGATATCACCTTTCCCTTTAGCTTTCCTCTTTTCCTTCTGCTCCATGTCTTCTATTCGTACTTCTTTCTCAGAACTTTCACTCTGCTTCTAACTCTCTGCCTTAAATTTATCACAAATCCTGTGGTCTAGCACACACACTCTGTTCTAACTCTTCTGCCTTAAATGTATCACAAATCCTGTGATCTAGCACACACCCTCTGTTCTAACTCTCCTGCCTTAAATGTATCACAAATCCTGTGATTTAGCACACACCCTCTGTTTTCTCCATCTCTTCGATTTTTTATATCCTACCTCTTTCTCAAATCCTGCTCTGCTTCCACCCCTCGTCTTATTCTAACTCTCTCAAAGCACCCTTCTTAACCCCCCTACTCTGCTCTAACTTTTTTCACCTTGGTCTCTCTTAATGAATTCCTATTTTTAACATACAGCTACGAGACTTTGAGTGTGCAACTAAATATGTGACAGAGATGGGAATGCATGCTCCTCAGTGTGTCTCTCGATATGTCTCCAAATTACAGTCTCTCAGAATCATCATACATTTAATGAACCTCTGTACTTAAAACACCCTGTGACTGTCTCCTTGACGTTTCCCCCAAAGCTGTACCAGAATGTCTTATAGGAACGAAGAAATATTTGCATTTTAATGGCATATGCCTGTCACAAACACACTGGAATTTATTGAAACAATAACAGTTGAATACTGATTTATCGTTCTGGCTCAAATGCAAAGAACCATTGAAATTCATCAGTTAGGGTTCGTTGCACAAACCATAATTCCCCTAGGACTGGGAATAAAAACATACATAAAATCATTGATGACCTCATAAGTGACAATATTGATTACATCACTTATGACATCTATGGTTGAATCATAACTTGCGCCTCCCCCTTGTGCCGTGTATTATATAACACTGCACCTCCATAGTGATCCCAAGACGCACAATAGCTTACTCTTTACTGCAATATTTTACAATTCCGAATCACACCAGGTGTACTTTTGTACTAATGAATAATTTCTCAAGTCATTTTCAATAACTAAAAAATTGGTGCTGAAAACACATACTTAGAATCCATCGACAATATTGTAATATTGCTTTTCATTATACTTCCAAAATGTCAAATGCCATCACATGTTTTTCGATTTTACTTCATCGCTTCTTCAGGGCAAAGCAACAGCATAGGTATATATGTCGATCCCATGCGCTGATTTTAATAGGAGTTTATTTATTTTATGCCATTCTATATAGCTCAAACTTTACCCGAAGGTGTCAGAGCGCTTCACAAAAGGACCAGTTACATTACATAAGGACTTCGGAGTACATGAGTTACATAAAAGATACAAACAGAAAAACTTTACGTTCGACTAAGAATGGTGGTAAGTAAAAAAGTCTACTACAGACAACAGTGGTTACAGTTGCAAATATACAAGTTGCTAATTCACTCACCACAAAAATACAAACAGAAAACTCTAAATTCACATAGGAATGGTAATAAGTATTTAAGTCTACTATAGAAACTAGTAGTTAGAGTTTCATATATACATGCAAATTCACTCAAGTTTACATTTTGCAAAGTGATCAGGGTTGGACAATTTTATATTACATATTTACAGAGCACGAACTTCTTGCCGTGGTTAAGGCAGGGCTTTAGGTTGTTGTTGCATTTACTGGTGATGATCTTGCGCCTCGAGGGATCCCCGAGCTGATGATGATATAGGGGTAGAAGGCTGGGTGGTTGTGGGTGGAGGTAGCATGCTGGATCCCAGGCTGATCTTGAGCTCGTGCTGGGCTCCAGCTGTGGGAAGGGGAGGGTGCTCAGGGCAGGCGGATCCATGCCACAAAGTCAGGTCTTCCCCGGCTCAAGAACCCAGAGTGAGGCCCCGGCTGGTCCAGTGCACTAACACTGCATTAGGGCCTCAGGGCTGCCGGCCAGGCTGCCAGACTTGGTCTGCCAAATGTCCTGACAGCTGGCCATCTGGGCTTGCATGGCCACTCCACGGCTTCTGGGTCCTCTGTGGGAGCATCCGCAACAGGGACTTTCACCGCAGAGTCGACCAGTGGCTGTCAACCCACACCACGCCACATAGGCTGTAAAGGATGAATGGGCCGTGCCCAGTATGCAAGGCCCCGCTAGGCCACCTAAGCTTCCCTCGCTCTCAGGCCTCAGGGTGATTGGGCCAGAAAGCCCGCCCAGCTCAGTACCTTGCAGGCAGACAATCCAGCATTGGCATGGACGTGGGCACTCGCTTGCTCTTTTAGGGACTTCTGTGTGTGCTGCCACAGCTGGGAAATACACCACGGCTTCAGTCCAGCTGCTGCCCCTCCACACCGTGGGCAAGATTCCCATACCAGCCAGTGGAATAAAGGGGGCCCAATAGTTTCCAGGAATGCAGAGTGAATCTTTGGGAAGCCTGCGGGAGCACACAATAGTGACAGATTTCACTGGGTGGAGGCCAACATGTTCGCTCCGGCCTCCATCTTGGATGTTTGTTAAGGTGTTGTTTATTCGTCTCTTAATCAAATACCTATCTGCCTCAAAGTCAAGCTAATTGCTTTCCGATTAATGGAGAATAGCAACTGGCATTGTAATCTCGCAGAAAGCAAAGAAATGGAAATAATGAAGCTCCAGCACACACTTGTATCTGTTACCTCACCCTGTGTTTAGAGATGTGTCCCACTCAATAGCCTGAGAGAGAGAGGGAGAAAACCAAACAAGGGTGTGGTTGGATGTTTTTTGCATGAGGACAAACACTTGCCCCATTGTAATTTGTAGCATGAATAAAAGTACAAAACCTATGCACAACAATGCAATGATAATATATAATCCTAGAGGCAGAATGGTAAAAATAAACTGTTACAGACGGGTCGAATCCGATCCGGGTCGGACAGCTCTCCGAGAGCTGTTCGTAGCCTTACCTTGCGACCAACACGTACCCGTAGCCGGTCCGTCCTGTAGATGAAGTACGATGCGCATAACTGCCAAAAACCCGACTGACACGTAGGCTGTGATTCAAGCTCCATTCTCCGTTCGAGCCGTAACTCCTAATGCCGAACTGAGTCGCCCGGAAGCAGTATCCATAGCAGTTTCCGCCCTGACAAGTACAATGCGTACTTCCTATGTGCCGGATGGGTCGCCACCTACGGCACATCACAGCATCCGGAAAAGAAGCATATCAGCTACGATTCGCTCCAGAACTCAATCCACGGCTACAAGCAGCGTGTACGAGACGAAGACAAATCCCATCGCGCAGGTCATACCAGTACTCTACATCTATGACTGGATCAGGAACAGACGCGGACGGCACAGACGGTAAGTCAGACACCTACCACACAAACAAACTACACGTACCCGCAAAATGGCACACACACACAGGGGATCCATATCCTGGCCACTAACAACAGGCCACCATAGGGGTTGTATGGCCAGCACCACTACCACCCCCACCGATAGGGCTCATGTTGCCCATCACCCCTGCCACCCCCACTCATAGGGCTTCCGTTGCCCATCACCCCTGCCACCCCCACTCATAGGGCTTATGTTGGACATCACCCCTGCCATCCCGACTCACAGGGCTTATGTTGCCCATCACCCCTGCCACCCCCACCCATAGGGGACCTGTTGCCCATCACCCCTGCCACCCCCACCCATAGGATAGGTGATGCGCCACACATCCATCATAATCCAACATTAGGTATGTCAGCAAAATATATCCCCCCTAGCATCATGATAACAGTGTGTAGTCTGTGACAAATGCCCACAACCGTGATTATGACTTCGAACATACAATGTAACTACCAGCTCATGTGTGACCAAAAACTGAGTGTGGCCTACACAAGGCAAGCATCACTAGCACTGTGTCAATGTAAAAATAACACCCCCTCACTGTGTAGAACAAAAGTTAAGTGTGGGGTTCCAAATGTCGAGCATTGTGGTGATGGGTTCTAAACCCCCCCTCATCACAGTGACCAAAAGGTAAGTGTCATCATGGTCAAAGCTGCAAATGCCAAACAACATGTATAATTCCCAGTCCCAACACATTAAACACTTTTGGGGCAAACTAGTGGTTGTGTCCCATACCCACAGAGATGTGGTGAGGCTAACAGTGCTGTGAAAACAAAACATACTCTCGGCCATGTGCAGACAAGCACCACACATGGGGGCTGACAATGCATACAGTGTACAATGACACAAGAGCAGAAGTGACCATCACAAAGCATACACGCATCTCGAAAATAGACACACTAATCAAAACAACCTTTGTAGACTGTAGGTGTCAGGTCACAAACTCCCATTCCATGCCAGCAATGGCACCTAACAACCAGGATGAATGTGCAGAATGATGTGATATGACTCACAGGGACAGCAGGGCAAATCACAGAAACAGCATCAAGACAATGGCGCACAACAGCAATACCAATGCACTGATGCACAAACACAAAGAGGCAACCTCCAGTGCACATCTGACACAACATGTGTGTGTGTGTGTCTCAGTATCCCCAGGCAACTACACAACACATGAGGGGGGCTGAACCACAGTGACACAGATGTGGACACAGTGCCATACAAAAGTAACTCATCATTGGGACCCCCTTAGTGGGCAATCAGGCATTGTGAGATGAGAGGGAGCACAAAAGACACATGTGACACAAGCTGGAATGAACACAAACTAACACAGCAAGAGACTGACACACAACAGCACTACCCCCAGGGACCAGACATTGGGGTGAGACAAGCATGCATGACACCTCCACTGTGATGACAAAGGTAGATGTCTTACAAACTGTGAAAACCAGACATGTGTCCTGTGCCATAAACATACATCACATCTACACAAACACAAATCACTCAGCATGGCCCGTCATCCATGGACAAATGGGAGCTAGGGGCCCAATCATGCAAACATTTACATCAGTCCACCCTCAACACCACATACCCTGAACTGCAACAATGTGCATCTGTGAAGCCCACATGGACAGGTGACATTGCACATGCACCCATGACAAACACAGGAATGTTGGGAGGAACTAAGGTGCACAGACTCATCACACAAGGACAGTTTACAACCCTGGTGAATGACAGACATACTGCACAGTATGCGGTACATGGCCGTGATGGCAAAGCTCACGAAACCTTCAGAATACCTCCCACAGTCCCAGGACAATGCAGAAGCCAAGGAGTACCACAAGGCACACATGTTGTCACCTGCAAACATTGCAGCCCTGAACTGGACAAGTGGGAGCAGTCACACACACATACACATGCCTCAATCACTGAAAGGTATCACCTAGGGACAACTACATGATATTGCGAACTAACAAGTGCCTTGGGGACCCCTGACTGTGCCCCATCTGTGTCTGACAACATCATCACAACTCAAACTGAAAAATCCCAATGATGAAACACCAACTAACAGTAGTGTGTCATGCACCCACACATCTGGTAGCCCATGGCAAATTTGTGGGATGAACACAGTACCACTAAGCAAGCAAACACAACAGGAACATATCAAGGGAACACTGCCTGTGTATGAAAATGGATGTGGACACACACACATGCTCACACAATACACACCATGGGCACAGGCTAGGTCACAGAACAACACACTTACTTGAGGGGACACAACTCCTGTGGAAATCCAGCTGTGCCAAACATAGTCACAGCACGTCTCAGTCATGTCAGCAGAACACTTGGTCAGTCAGCCATCAGTTACCACACAATGAAGGCTCTGGTCACAACAGCCTGGGTATGGGAGTCTCCCCTAAGTCATCTGCACATACTCAACACGTATGTACAGCAAGTTGCACAGAGGGCCCAGTTGCTCCTATACCAATGATGCCCACACATGTAGGTCCAGTGGTGATGAGCACAAAGTCAGGGAAATAGACAAATTGGTCAATGGGAAGCACATCATATGTGCATGGGTGCAAGCCACAGATATGACCATGCAAATGAAATGTTCACAGAGATGTCCACAAATTGTTGATCATGACACACCCAGTTAGCTGCAAAGGATGACATGGATACCAACCAGAATAGGGTACATATCTCATGGACCACATGGAGTACCTCACATAAACACCTCAGTATTCAACATTGGAAACCAAACATTGCAGGTGCAAGGGCATGCTAAACATCATCAACCTAATGTACAGCTAAATCAAGTTCACAAGGATAAAGAAAAAAGCTTTCTTCAGCATATGAAAACTTAAACATCCGTTCAAACAAAAGGCCAATGGCCAGTCCGTTATCAAATGACAAGGAGTGAACTTGAGTGACAACTGTCACACATTGCTTGCCTGCACTGGTAAGGACAGGGGACATCCCCTCAGAGGGGCATACATGGGGGCTGGCCAGGCACCGCAGGGACATGATCAGGGCGCGGCAGAAGGGGGCAGTGAAGGGGTGGTGGATGCAGGAGAGTCACTTGCAACTGCAGTGGAGCTGACTGAAGTGGTGGGTGCAGTCACAACTGTGGGGCACAAGTCAGATGGGGTGGGTGCCGGCACAAATTCAGTGGGCAGGTCAGATGGAGTGGATTGGGTCCCCACTGCAGTGCCCAAGTCAGACGGGGTGGTCGTGGACTCCACTGCAGTGCCTAAATCCATGTGAGCAGAATGGGGTGCAGGTGAGGTCGGCAGGACAGGGGGGGACACAGTCCCCACATCAGTGGCACTAACCGTCTGACCGGGTGTGGAGGAGCAAGTGGTAGGGGGAGGGTCTCAGCATTTTGGGGATGGTGTATCTGTGGGTGGGGGAACCCGGGGCAGGATGTGGTGGGGGAACCTCTGGAGTGGTGGCCTGGGGGATGGAGGACGGAGACTTCGCCTTGGAGCTGCGTGGCGGCGGTGGGGTCTTGCTCTTCTGGCTCCGGGGGGACTTGCGGGTGGGGGCCTCAGTCTGACTGCGCCTGGGGGAGGGTGTCCGGGTATGAGGGGCACTCCCCTCTGTGTGTGGGGACTTCCTCTTCCCCTTGTAATCTGGATCTGCTGGGTCGGTGGGGAAGAGGCCAAGGTCACAGAGGAAGAGCTTCTATGGAGATGGGGTTGCAGGTGAGGCAAGGGAAGGGGGCTGGGAGGGAGGGAGAGGTTTCAGAGGACAGCGGAGTGGTTGTGGATGACTGTGTGTGTGTCTGCAAACCATCCCCTGTGAGTGTGGTATCAGTCTCCTGCGCTTGCTTGTGTGCACGTCTAGCCCTTGGTTTGGGTGTTTGTGTGCTGCCCGTGCTGTGGCTTTGTGAGAATGTGCAGGTGTGTGTGTGCTTGGGACAGGTAGGCTGCTAGGAACCGTGAGTGGTGCAGGGGTAGGAGGGGTGAGGGAATGTTGGAGGAGGGACACTGCTGCCGTCAGGGAGGAGGCCACGGACTGATTGGTCCTCTGTAGGGCACGCATGCCAGATGAAATGCCCTCCATGAACGACACCAGTTGCGTCAACAGCCTGGTGTGTGCATGGAGGACACTCAGCATAGATGTCCGCCCTACATGGATCTGTCTAAGTAAGTCCACAGACTCTTCACTTAGGGCAGCAGAGGACACAGGGGCAGGGGGTGCGGTACCTGGCACAAAGGAGACATGCTCCCAAACACGGGAGCCTCCACGGACCTCTGGGATGAGAGCCGATGGGAGGGTGGTGATGGGGGGCAGTGGCGGGGACGGCCTCACTAGCTGTAGTTTGGTGGCTGCTGACACCCGCCTCTACAAGGGAGTCATCCTCAGAGCTGCTGTGGCCCTCAGGTGGGGTGGATGGTGCTGACGACTCCTCGGTGTGGCTCCACTCGCCCTCCGTGCCACTGGGTCCCCCCGACTCCTCTCCTTCTGTCCCTGTCAGGCTCTGTGGCTCCTCCTGGTCCGTTGAGCTGTCCCTTCCTGTGGCCGTGTATGTATCTGGATAGGAATAGGAAGAAAAAGAACAACATCAGTCACCTACACTGACTGCACACACCACAGTGAGTACATCACATCACAGGGCAAGCCCTGGCATCATCAGCTGAACACTGCTCAAAATGCCAACACTGTTTAGAATAAGCCAATTGTCATTCTCAACATCAACCATGGCACACATATCCTCCTTGACTTGCACCCATATATCTGTTGCATATTGGATACTAATACCCAAATGTCCCGACATGCACCGCCCCCACATTAGCTGGACATGCAAGTGAACATGTAGGAGTATGTCACTATACAAACAGCACATCGCTTGCCACTGACTCAGTACAGGTGTCCGGATGAAGGGATGGGCAGAGACTCATTTCACATGCTTGTGATGCATGCCAGCAACACACACTATGATGTTCTCATGTCCTGATAGTCAATGCCACAATGGGTTGGAAGGTGCACACTTGAACACAATGCTGGATCACTCATAGCAAGTTAAATGCCATGGCACCGGCATGCCTTGAAAGTCAGTCAACACTGTCTCCTGTCACAGGGGCAGAGCATCCAAACAACAAGAGAATGCACTGTGTCACAATCATAGCTCAGGGGTAAAGCTAACTCTGCAGATGACAAGTGCACTTGCCCATCCCCTGCAATCAACATATCCAGAAGACCCCACATCATGCAAATCAGACATATGAGTCTCTGCAAACACAACTGCATGTACATTAGCAGATCACAGTCTGCCGTGCATGTAACCCAGTTGCCTGAAGTACACAGCTGCATACACCATTGTGAGCTGTCAGATGATCACACACCTATATGTCACACAGGTCTTGTTTCTCACAGTCACATCTCAGATGTCCTGCAGACCCTCAAAATCCTGGACACCCCAGTTGTATGTAACAGGAAGCCACACCATAATGACACAGAGGCAGACACCTGAAGGCACATGTCACTACGCACAACCTGTAAGTTGATACACAGGAGTGGGAGTACAGAGTGTTTCTACATGCCCTTGAGGAGGCATGACTGTCCAGGTCTACGTGAAACAGTAGTCATGTGGCTAAGCAAGTGTGACATACTTTATATACATACTCCTGAGGCACAGAAATTGGAGTCCCCCGCTGCATGGATTAGTTTGAAATACCCCAGCCACATGTGGAGAGTCAGACCAGCAATTGTAACACATATCAAGGGCACACACAGATCACATGTCAGATCCCAGGCATTGGGCAGACAATTGAACCACCCATGAAACACACAACAGAGTCACGGGAACAGATGCTGTCCGGAAGCTGAAGCATAGCTGACTGCAGGGACACAGTGCCCTATTGACACAAGCAACTGACTGTAGGGGCCACACCTGTGGAACAGATGAGGAGGGTGCATCACACAAATGAAGGACCTGAGTATTCGACTACAAGACCTACGTAATGTGGAAGTGTGACCAGGCCAAAAGACTGCAATTAGCATGCCAGACACAGTACACAGATTAGGCATGGACTTACCCCCTCCTTTCTGCTATCTGGCCTGCAGCTGTCTATGTCTATCTAGGTCCGGGAAGACCACTGCCAGGATCCGGAACATGTGGGGTGTCAGGGTCCGGTGTCCGCCCCTCCTGCGAGGAGGTGACAGTTTCAGCTGGACTCTTGCGATCCTCCGGGTCCAGCCCCGAAGGTCCTGCCACCTCTTCTGGCAGTTGTGGATCTGGCGCTTGTAGATCCCCACCGAACAAACTGCCTGGGCGATGGTCATCCATATCTCCTGCTTCTGGTGGGCATCAACCTGTGAGGATGACAAAGTTAAAAGTACATTAACACATATGCCCCATATTTGTGCTGCACACATTTGGATATACATGTCATCATCACAAAGGAAAATGAGTTAAACAGGTAGTGCAACCATGGGAAAGGACAAATAACCTGCATGTCTGACATGTTAACAATGCCTGGGAAGTTTACGCTTGCACAAATGCACTTTAGCAGCAGAACCCCTGTTCATTACATGGACCTATACACTTTGGGGGATGAAAGTACTCAGTGAGAATGCTTGCCACTGGTGTACACACTGCTAGTACTGCTAGTCAGACAACATGCATAATTAGGAAGGCAGTGGACTGCACACTCACCTGCTCCCCTGGTTTCCCATACAGCCTGCTATACTGTGGAAGGAGCCCGTCCAGCAGGGCCTGGTTCTCCTCCTCAGTGAAGTCTGGGGCCCTCTCCAGAGTACGTGCCATAGCAGGAGCCAGAGGAAGCAGAGACAGCAGCAGTGGTAGCAGGGTTGTGGTCCAGTAGCATGTAGTGCAGGAAAGTGAGCTCCCTGGGGGCCAGCCAGCCTTTTATCTGTGCTGCAGAAGCAGACTCTGCCATGTGTCCCCAGTGATAGGTCCAACACGGTTGCATTCTATGAATCTGGCCAATCCATGGAAATATACGACTCGTACACGTCTTCCTCATCGTTCAAATCTTCACCTTCATGAAACCCTAGGAATTGCAACATTGGTGTAGGCATCCAACTGAATTTCTAGCGCACAACTCGTACAATTTTTGAATCCGCATCCGTCTCCATGACAGTCCAGAGCCAATGGGTGCGCACGGCTCGGTCAACTGACTGTATAATGCGTATTTTGAAAATACACATGCACCCGTCTCCATTTGATTCAATGGCCAAGACGTATGCCTGTCTCGGACCATGCCTGCCCGACGCGCATGCATGATAGTCACCCGCGTCGGACCTCATTGCAGTCAATGGCAAAGCGTACGCACGGCTCGGTCATGAACCGTGCTGTGCATATGCAGTGTTACCCGCGTCGGACCTCATTGCAGTCAATGGCAAAGCTCCCGCGTCGGACCTCATTGGTGTGACTATTTGATGGATTCAACACACAATTACTTGCCAGGGACACATGTGCACACCTACCACACTACAGCATTGGTCACACAGTGTCCCATGGCATGTAAGGCTGCATTCCCTGTGGGGGGGACAACATTTTGTTTGTTGTGTGGCACTTTTGTTCAGCCACTCCGAGGCTGTGCACGTGTTCATGGGGGCAGAATCCTTTGTGTGTTGTGCACATTACCACTGTGATGTGCAACTGTACAGTAATGGGCATGAGTCACAGACACAGTTGCAGGTTGGATATGTTTAGGACATGTCACATATACCCTGAGTCCTGGGGGTGATGGTATGTACGTCACAGTTAGACCTGTAGCCACAATTCAGATGTGCACCCACAGTCTGTGTGCATGTTGTGTCTCAGATGTAGATGATCAAATGTGCCCACATCCATGTGGTATATGCAGCAACCTTGATGGTGTGTTTGTGTCTAAGAGACGTACATGTAGGGCCTGCAGGGACAACAGTGGCCACTACCTGTGGGACTCACGCTTGCCTTGTGGTGTGTACGTGATACGCCATGTCTATGCCAGTGTCAATGTGGCAATACAGGGACCCTGGGTATCTGCATGGCAAAGATCTGTGATGCCTGGGAGACATCAGGCCTCACTTGTCACTGTGGTGTGTGTTTGTAACGTCACAGCAGAACATAGGTTGGGTGACACAGCCCAATGATTGGCCATTGCACTACATGGGACTTATGTGGACATGTGGAATTGAGATGTGAGGTGATGGTCATGTAGGTGACATATGTGTCCATGCCCAACAGCACACACCTCAGTACATTGTGCAATGTCATGATGTATCGTGATATTGAGCCTGGTCATGGCCACATGGGTGGATGAACCGACAATCTTCCTTTGTTCATCTCTGCAGAGCACCAGCTGTCCATCGACCGTTCCCAGACCTTCAAACCATGCAGGAATGCGACTGCTTCCGATGGTACCGCTTCACCAGGCCATTGATTGAGGAGTTGGACGAGCAGTTGGTGCCACATTTCCAAAGAAGGCGCCGGCAGCCTCCCTCGCATGTAACGGGTAAGTCTAGGTGGCCTTGGAGGGGGAGAGAAGGAGAGTAAAGAAAGGGTGCGTGAAGGTGGCGGGCCAGGTTACGCCAAGTGCTGACGGTACACTCCACAGTAGTGGAGGCAAAGTGACGAGGAGTGTTAGGCGTGCTGAGGAATGCAGAACAGGGGGTTGGAATCA
Source organism: Triturus cristatus (assembly GCF_964204655.1). Taxonomy (NCBI): domain Eukaryota; kingdom Metazoa; phylum Chordata; class Amphibia; order Caudata; family Salamandridae; genus Triturus; species Triturus cristatus. The sequence continues at coordinate 542,701,447 of NC_140583.1, forward strand.
TATAGCCCTCTTCAACTATGAAGTGTTGCATGTAAGGGGGGTTCATCCAGTATGACGCGAAGTGGACCTGGGCACAGCTAAAATACAACTCTAAATCTGGGATTTCAAAGCCTCCAGCCTCAAAAGGTCACGTGAGAATGTCCCATTGGAGCCTAGCGTGTTTTCCTCCCCATGTGAGTTGTATGAGTTGAGTTTTTAGGGCTTTGAAGAAGTGCCGACTAGGAGCATAGGGGATGTTAGTGAATAGGAAAAGCAATTTAGGCAAGATGATGCTAAGGAGATGGGCACGGCGATCCATCTTGTGATCTTGTCGGTGAGGAGGTCAAGTACGAGACCGTAATTAGCCATCATCATGTCGTACCGATTATGGGTGATGACTATACCGAGGTATTTAACTGTGTCGTCACACCACGTGAGAGGGTAGCCTGGGATGTACCACGGAATAGTGTCCGTGAGAGGAAACAGCTGGGACTTCCCCCAGTTAATATTGACCCCAGAGAGGGGACCAAAGAGGATAAGCAGCCGTAAAATAGGGTTGAGGCTCCCTTCTGGGTTGTGGAGGTAGAGAGTGAGGCCGTTGGCATATAAGGAAATGAGGATTTGCCTATTAGGGTAGATGAGGGCATGATCCCGATAGTGTTGGTGGATTTTATCAGCTAGGGGCTCGATAGCCAGGGCGAAGAGGAGGGGTGAGAGGGGACACCCCTGTCTGGTGCCTCTGGCGGTGGCAAAGGGAGAGGATCTAGTGCTGTTCACAAGGCTGCTTTCCAGTAGGCCCATGTAAAGTAGGTTTATTCATGCCAGGAAGGGGGCGGAAAATCCCATGCCCTGCAGGACATATGCCAGATAATCCCACTCTAGGGTGTCAAATGCTTTAGTGGCGTCTAGGAAGCCCGCCACCGCATTTGTATCAGGGTCAATGTCCCGCAGTACAGCAAATGGGGTTCGCAAGATGTGCAATATGCCTCTGCTCGGTACAACCCAGACTCGTCAGGGAGAACCAGGGTGGTCATGAGGGTGCTAATCCGGTTTGCAATCAGTTTGGCTAATATCTTGGCATCAACATTTATATGTGAGAGTGGTCTGTATGAGTCACATTGTATCATCGGTTTCCCAGGCTAGGGGATGGAGATTATGAGAGCCTCCCTCATTGTCTGAGGCAGGATACCTGTCTCTCGAGCTTCTTCAAAGACCTGCCTCAGTATTGGGATAAGTCAGTGGCGATAGAGTTTGTAAAATTTGGCCGGTAGGCCATCAGGGCCAGGGGCCTTTCCCGATTGAAGCTGCATAATAGCCGCTATAATCTCTTCATCTTCGTGATGTGCAAGGAGGAATTCCTGCTGCATGTCCCCTAGCCAGGCAATCGTGGTGTCGTCAAAAAAGGGAGTAAAGTTGGCAGGGTGTGTCCTGCGTGACATGTATAAGGTTTTGTAAAAGGTTCGAAAGGTTGCAGCAATCTCAGGGGTATTTCGGTGTATTTTACAGTCTGCGTCCTCAATCTCAAGGACAGTGTTAAAGAATCTGGGTGGGCGAATTAGAGTCGTGAGCGCCTTTCCCGGTCTCTCTCCCTCTCTATATCGGCGCGCCTGCTGATATTTCCCCCTAAATTTACACTCTTGTTCCGCCGTCTCTTGATAGTCAGAGAGCAGGTCTTGCAAGCGGGATTGCAGTTCTGGGGTGGGGGTGCTCTGAATCAGAGCTTCTGTTTATTTGAGCTTGGCCTCTAGTTTATGGAGTGTTGAGCGAATAACCTTCAGAATTCCTCCGCCTTTAGCGATACATATACCCCGCACAGTGACCTTGAAGGCCTCCCATATGGTGGAGTACTGCGTGACTGAGTGCTTGTTGCGGGGAAAGAAGTCCTCAATTTCCTGCTCCAGTTCAGATTTAAAAACAGGGTCTAAAAGAATCTGCGGGGGTAAACGCCAGGACAAGTACGATGCCTCTTCGTGAGGGGGCGTGAGTGTCTTGAACACCAGCGAGTGGTCAGAGTATGTGCGGGGGAGATGAGAGAACCAGGATAGCTATGGCATCAGTCCCTGGGAGAGAATCCATTTATCGAGGCTTGACCAGGAGGAGTGGGCAGTCGAAAAGCAGGTGCCCTCCCTGTCGTGGGGATGTAGTGTGCGCAAAGCGTCAATGTGGCCATGGTCAGTGAGGATTTGATTACGGGCGTAGTGGTGGGGGTGCGGATGTGACCGGTCCAGGACCGGGTCTAAAGTAATATTAAAGTCTCCTCCCCATATTACAGTGAATGTATGACGTCACTACGTCATACATCGTCTGCGTTGTTACCACGCATGGCTTTATATCGCAAGCGTGGTATTGACAGCGTTGTAAACACTGTTTCCCATGATATGGGATGAGTCAATGGCCAGGATTTTACCCCAAAGTATCCGGACAAATTCCGGGTCATCCGCATTCGGACCGTAACATGAGATAAACGTAATAGACTGAGCAGCTAATCTGCCCCATATGATGCTATAGCGGCCCTGTGGATCAGCATAGGAACCAATGGGAGTGTAGGGGAGGGTGCGTTAGACCAACGTTTCTAATATTTTTCTTGTATACTGGCACACTGCTTTTTCAATTGGTACTGTATCCCCCATGATTGAATGTGTGTGATTTAGGTGAGTGTATGAGTAAGAGTTCTATCAGTATTTGCCAACAAAAGGATATATTGTTATTAATACTTCTACATTATAGGTTTATAAAGAATGTTAGAGAAAATATGAAAGAAGAAAAATATGGAGTAATTGGATGTGATGGATGTTTAGTGATACATGTCAAAGAGAATCTTATTAACTACAGAAAACTGAGTTGTGAAACTGCAGATAAGAGAGATGTTTACTATTTAGCACTTCTACAAGTGTTCAAGCCTTGGTGTAGTGAAAAAGAATTACTTGAAGATGCTGACTGTTATGAAGATTCTCTTAATGCAACTAAAGACAGCATTCAGTGTATGATTTTTCCAACTTACTTACAAATGTTAAATGATGAGATTGAACAAGAAGAAACTGTTGCAACTTAAATAGCTAGAGAAAGTTCAGAAAGCAGTCAAAGTTCAGGTCCAATGCCTGAAGATCCACTGGGACAACCAATTATTAAAAATGAAGTAGCAATAGCCATGAATGAGGTAGAAACTGCAATGCAGCAAACACAACAGGATATTATTCAGTTTGAAGAATTAGAGGAACTAAATATTGAACACAAAGAAATATATCTACGAGTCATACAACAGATAGAATATAGTTTTCTTCAATGAAAAAAAAGAATGCCAATGTTCATCATTTCAACAGATTCTATAGTACATTAGTGGTCTAGCTAGAACAGGAAAACGTTTCTTAATTAAACTTTTGACCAGTTATCTGCACAAAACTACAGAATCACATTTATCTTGTGTTATTACAGCTCCAACTGGATTAGCAGCACACAACATTAAAGGTATTACTTTACATAGATACCTTATAAATTGGAATATAAAAAGCTATCGGGAGAAGCTTGTTATGAATCACTGACAAAATATCGATTACAAAAATATTGAGGTACAAAAATATTGTGACAAAAATATCGAAGTCAAGAATATCGACATCCTATCTACATCATAGTAAGTACAAAAATATCGAGAAAAAATAAATTAAACATATACATATAAAATATAATATAAATACTTACTTAATAATATTCATGAATGATGATTTTAATAACTTATAAATTGTTAAAAACATTTTATAAATTATAAATACATAAATACACATACAAAAATAAGATAAATAAAAATATAAAAATATGTATAACAAATGAAAAAACTACAATATTTTTCTTGTTGCTAAAATAAATTATACACATCATTAACTAAAATATTACAGAAAATATTGTATAGCGGAGAGAGAAAAATTACTATTCCAACTCCAAAGAGTGCAACAGTAGGGAAAGTGTTGGATAACGTAGGGGTAAAAACTTACTATTCCCACTCCAGAGAGTGCAAAAATTGCTATTTCCACTACAGAGGGTGCAACATGAGGGAACGTGTTGGATAGAGTAGGGATAAAAATTACTATTTCAACTCCAGAGAGTGCAACAGTAGGGAAAGTGTTGGATAGCGTAGGGGTAAAAACTTACTATTCCCACTCCATAGAGTGCAACAGTAGGGAAAGTGCTGGATAGCGTAGGGGTTAAAAATAACATACTTATCAATTAAATATTTTTTAAATTAAATAATGATTTATTAATAAATTAACAATCAATTAATTATAAATACCAATATATTAAAATTTAAATTTACTCTACTAACATTAAATTACTTCCAACTATTCGCCAATAAACATTCGCCAATAAACACACAACCCACTCTGCATAAAATGTAACACAATTAATATAATTATGAATTAATCAATTAATACAAAGTAATTACCAATTAATAATTAATTACCATTACATTAATTATCAATACCAATAAATGATAATTATTAAAACTAATTACCAATTAATAGTTAATTAACAATAAATTAATTATCAATACCAAAAAATATTAATAAATCATTACGTAATTATTATAAATTACTTCACACCCAATTTCCATATAAACACACAACATGCTCCTAATCCCAATTAACACAATTAATATATTCATTAATTAATTAATTAATACAAAATAATTACCAACTAATAATTAATAAACAATAAATTATCAATACCAAAAAATAAACATTATTAATTAATTTATTATAATTCGTTTACTTCCCACCATATTCCCCTGTAAACCCACAACCCACTCCAATACAAAGTTAATACAATTAATGTAACCATCAATTAATCAATTAGTACAAATTAATTAAAAATTAATTAAAAATAACTTAATTATCAATACCAATACAAATTAATAATTACTTAATTACAAATAAATTACTTCCCACCCTATTCCCCTATAAACCCACAACCCGCTACGGTACTAAAATGCAAAATGTACTTTAAAAACAATTACTAACTTCTAAACAATTAATACAAATATTTAAAAAAATACAAAACATGTGTAACACATACATATAAAATACATACTAAAATACATAATACTAACATAAACATCGATATTATTAACATCGATATTTTTGCTATCGATATTACTAACTTCTATATAAAAAAAACAATATTTCTTACCTTCAGGTCGATATTCTGGTCATTGATATTCTTGATGTCGATATTCTGTCCCTATGATATTTAAAACTCGATATTAATGTAGGTCGATATAAAAAACTCAATATTTTGTCTGTGCACCGCTTGTTATGAAGTCTCAAGAGTACTGAAGAAACTAAGGGCATCATTAGGATGGCGGGCGGACTTTGTCCCCCCGCCATCCCAACGTGAAGAGGGACCACCCGCCATAAGGGTGGGGGTCCCGTGGGGGCAATTAGGATGCACCCGCCAAAGTGGCGGGCGCATCCCACATATTTAAAATTGCGACAGGCGGTGCTGAAAGCACTGCCCACTGCAATGCTAAAAATGCATTTTGCACATTCCAATGCACAACGTGACAGGCACCGCACGGTGCCTGCCACGTTGTCTATTGAAATGCAGGGGGTACCATAGGTACCCGCCATGTGCATCCCCCACCCCCCAGAGTCCCTGGGGGCCCGCAATGGGCCCCACAAGCAATTCCTGCATGCCTTTCCGGGGGGGCAATGCCACCACAGAAAGGCATGTTTCCGCACCCATAGTAATATGGCTGGTGGTGTCTCACAGACACAGCCACCATATTAAACTCTTTTTCGCCCGGTCAACTTGTTGACCAGGCGGAAAAGCGGCAGACGGTTTTTCAGTCTGCTGCGGTCCCCCCTGCCATAGTAATATGGCGGGGGGAAATGGGTGGCGGGCGGGAACGGATCTCAGGCGGATCGCCACCACCATGCGGGCAGTGGCAATCCACCCGAGATCCTAATGGGCCTCTAAAGCTTTTAATCATTGATGTTTGTACATTTGTGAATGCAACAGATTTTAAAAACAGATACAATGTTCTGTTTGGAGGGAAACATTTAATTCTATTTGTAGACCTACTGCAACTTCCTGTTAAAGGACAACCTGTTTTTAAAACACTTCTCCATGATGAAACTGTTGGAATAGAAACTGTTATGGTTACGCAGTGCTCTATGTAAGTTAGCATTCACTGCACCATTTCCTTTTCAGGCACCATTTTAGGCTGTTCGAAAATGATCTCTTTCCAATTCCGAGAAATGCTCCCCTCTGAGTTTCTTCTCTTAAGTTTTGTTTCGGTAATGGATGCTCTGTTCATATTAGCGCATACCTTTCCCGCTAGATAGAGTCGCTCTCCCACTTGTCTGATGGCAGGTCCTGGATGGAATGACCTTGGATTATGTTAGTTTGTGTCAGATACGAGAAGCTGAAACCTTTTTTTGTATTTCACTGTTTAGCTGCACCTGCTTGGAAAATTCAACTGTGGGCATGTTTTTGCTTGACTACAAAATGGACATATTGTATCTTTATGCTTGTCGATTTCAGTTCCCTCTGTAGCACTCCTAGTGACTGGGCAGATGGGACTCCACTCTGAGTGTATATGAGTAAACAGTTTTTAGTTTGTATTCTCTACTGTCTGACCGACTCATCATTTAGTACGGAACGCTGAGAGGTGGTCATTAGTGACTCGGGGGCCCTAAACGGGTTACTTCCTTCAGATGCAAAGAAATCTTTGGGAAGAATTGGGAATGTAAATATTTGGTTAAACTTTGAATATAAAGAACTTGTTAAGACTATGCGACAAGCAGTTGATGAAGATTGTGGCAATATTCTTAAAGAAATAAGAATTGGTATGTTGACAGAACATGGTAAACAAGCTTTAGAAAGTTGGCACCTAAGGAACTTGTTTACATCTGAAAAATCAGCAACAGTGGTAATGTACAATATGATTCTAGAAAACAAATCTATAGTTTCACTAATGCCTACACTGCAAGAGTGTTGTACATTTAATGAACAACTACTCAAACTGGAAAAACAACAAATTCTGTAAATTAAAGCTAATGCCAAATCAAACACCAGAGAGTAACAATTCTTCTTACTGAGAAACTACAGGCTAAATTGGATTCTTTGGAAAAGTCTGTATCTAAAACTGCAGGATTAGAATATAGTTTACATGTATGTTAAAACTGTTTAGTACATTTGCAGCGTAATCTGACTGTAGAAGAAGGATTAGTAAATGGAGTAATGGGAAAAGATGTTGATTATGTACATTTTCAAAATAGAGATGAAATAGATTTTTTGATTATAAAATTTGACCAGATTAATGAAGTAAGACAGATTGGGCGTTGTGTTGTACGTTTTATGCTTGTAAAGGACTTGTATGTTCAAAGACAATAGTTTCTGCTGTCTCTAGCATATGCAGTAATTATTAATAAATCTCGATGTTTAATTATAGACAGAGCTTTTGTAAATATTAGAAGTACTGTGTTCAAAGAGGGAAAGGCATATGTTACATATCTGGAGAAAGAACATAGTCCGGTTTGTATTTGATAGATTTTGATGAGAAAAAATTTAGCGCTGTTGCAAATTGTGTAAGAGAGTACAACCATTTTATGCTCCTCATTTAGGTGAATATCCAATATATGACAAACATCTAGGTGCCGATCCCGATCCGTTAAAAAAATTTACCGTCCGACTCGTATCCGTATTTTTTTACGTACGAATCATACAAGTACCGTACAAAGTACGTGAAAAATACATACGAATTGCATCAGGAAAATGGTCCGAGAGGGAGGCGTACATTTTTACGTCCGAATAGCGTCGGGAAAAGTGTCCGATAGTTGGCCGGACATTTTTAAGTGCAAATCGTAAAACAGAAGTCCGAGCGCGCAAGTACGATCCGTACCGCCCGTCCGAATACACAACCGCATGTAAAAGGCCCTGTATGGAGCAAACGCTGTAGCCTACATGTACACGGGTTAAACTTGTGCCCGAATGCGATTCGTACAGCCCCCCTCACCCCGCACATGTCAGCACCGTACCCCCATATGTCAGCACCGTACCCCCCTCCGCACCGTACCCCAACACCGTAGCACAGCCCCGCACCTGTACGCACCGTACCCCAACACCGTAGCCCAGCCCATACCTGTACGCACCGTACCCCAAAACCATAGCCAAGCTCCGTACCCCAACACCGTAGCACAGCCCGCACCTGTACGCACCGTACCCCAACACCGTAGCCCAGCCCCATACCTGTACGCACCGTACCCCAACACCATAGCACAGCCCGCACCTGGACACGCCGCACCCCAACACCGTAGCACAGCCTGCACCTGTACGCGCCACACCCCAACACAGTAGCACAGCTCCGCACCTGTACGCACCGTACCCCAACACCGTAGCCCAGCCCCGTACCTATACGCACCGTACCCCAACACCATAGCACAGCCCGCACCTGGATGCACCGCACCCCAACACCGTAGCACAGCCCGCACCTGTACGCGCCGCACCCCAATACCGTAGCACAGCTCCGCACCTGTACGCACCGTACCCCAACACCATAGCCCAGCCCCGCACCTGTACGCGCCGCACCCCAACACCGTAGCACAGCCCGCACCTGTACACACCGCACCCCAATACTGTAGCACAGCCCGCACCTGTACGCGCTGCACCCCAACACCGTAGCACGGCCCGCACCTGTACGCACCCAACACTGTACCCCAGCACCCTCACCCAGCATCGCGTATGTACGGACCGTACCTACGTGAAAAAGACTCGTACAGAACCAGGACACTGTAAAACAGCACAAGGAGGGTCAATTTGACTCGCATAACACTAGGGGTGGGCGGAATTTGCGGAATTAACCTTCGCAAATTATCGCGAGAATGTTTAAAATTATCGCAAACAAGCAGAAATATCGCAAAGATGCGGAAGTTTTTTTCCGGCATGTTCGCGAGATTTTCTGCATGGTTGCGGGTCGCCAACTTACCCATGTGGTTGCTTGCGGGCGCGGCCATCTTGTTTTGAGTTGTTCTCGCGGTGCATGATCGCGAGAAGAAAGACGTGATCGCGCGACGCATGACGTCACTGCGGGCGCGAACTGTCGCGAGACAGCGCAAATGGCTAAAAACAATACAACATCTCATGGAGAACGCGACCGGATCAAGAAAACTTGTCGGCGAACGCAGGGATTCAGGTAAGGCGATCGCGCGCACGCAAGAATGTATCATTTTACAGCGCGAGCAAGAAACAAATTATCGCCAAGCTGCGGAAACCGGAATTTTTGACATTTTCGCGCTCTCCGCGGAACGCAAAAATGTCAAATTATCGCAATTTCCGCGAACGGAACGAAATTTTTGCCCAGGCCTACATAACACCACAAAACACGTCAACATGACAAAAAACATCTCTATGACTGACCTGCCACATCCAAACAGCCAAACAGAGGACCAAATCACAACCACCTCTTAAAACACACCCACCACAAATTCAAACACAGCCACACCCACAAATGGACCAATAAAAAGGGCCCACACACACAACCCATGAGCCATTGCAACAGACCCACTGCTCACAGACACCACAGACAAACAACTGCACCTTACTCACACCTTAACTACACCTTCACTTACACACCTTCACACAACCTCCTTCACAAACACACCTTCACATTCACACCCACACACCCACAACCATCCACACCCACACCCCACACCATGCCCACTGACAAGAATCCAAAGTTCACTACGGCAGAGCTGGAGCTCCTTGTCCACGAAGTCATCAGAGTCGAGCCACAGCTGTTTGGAACATTGGTCAGACAGACCAGCATAGCCCAAAAAAACAGCCTGTGGCAGAGGATCGTCGATAAGGTGAATGCTGTTGCGCCCATCCGAAGGACCAGGCATGAATGCCAAGCCAGATCTGCGCAGGGCAGTCAAGAGGAAAATGAACGAGGAATGCGCCCAGAGTAACATCACTGGAGGCGGGCTGCCCCGCAGACCCGTACATTACCATCCCTGGGAGGAGAAGGTGATGGCCACGCTTCCACTGGTGGGAGTACACGGAGTCGAAGGAGTCGCAGAGCCTGGTGAGTACACAAACAACTCACGTAACGTGGGGGAATGGCATCCACACCCCAACTACAACAAATGCACTCACCTACCCCCAAGCCCTCACCGCACACAACCACACCCTAAAAACCACGCTCATGCCACTAACGTCTCCATGCCCCATTCACAAATAAGGCAATGCCATGTCCCAGGCCACACCAACCACAGACCCAAGACTGGATGTCCGGGATGCTGGGAGAGTGGGTCCCACACAACACATTGTGCAACTCAGAACCAGACACCAATGCCCACAGCCCATATGGCCTAGGTACATACCCATGCACTATGCCCAATGCACAGGGACTGGCAAAGTAATGACAAGGTAGCTGACACTTGGCCCTGCTGTAGGCAGCACAAGGCCCTCCTGTGACCACTGTACACTCAAACAACAACTCCACTAGCTCACATACCCAGCACAGGAACTCACACACACTGTCATGCCAGCATGCACCACGAGGGGACAGCCACATCACCTGGGAGACCCAATGACAAATCACACTACACACAACAGCAGGCCTGGTCACACACCCCCCTCACACAAGCACACACCCCCGGGGCAGGCAACGGAGTTACCCACTCTCACAATGGACATGTGACACAACAAGACCAATCCATAGCCAAATAAGCATCCCAGCAAAAAATCTACTGGCAAACACTCAGGAGCACATACCAATCTGTCCCCCGCAACATACCCATCCCCAAGTGTACATTAAGAGGAATGCTAGGCACATCCAACCACCTGGAGGAACTGTGACTACTTGAATATGTATGAAACATGTATGTGGCATGAAACAGCATTAACATTGTCTCTCTCTCACACACAGGGCAACGTCATCGACCTCCCCCCAACAATGGGGGGGAACAATCACAGTACCAGGCTCAGCGTGAAGATGATCCCACCGGCAGCGACGATTCTCACCACTCCGTGGTTGACCCCGACCAACCTGGCCCCTCTGGTGCCCAAGCCCCTGCAGCACCTGCGTCAGGTACATCTGTGCCAACCCCCACCCCCATTCCTGCCACATCCCAGGAGAAACCCAGGAGCCCTGCTCGCACCGAACAACACTTTCATTCTGACCAGGAGGGACAAGGTTCTCCGGGCACCCAGGAGGAGGCAGACGACCACGCTAATGCCATTGAAGAACCAGAACCTTTTGGGTCTGGCGGCCCAGGGTACGCCCAAGGTCTCCGGAGTTCTCCTGCTTCGCTACACAGAGACACGGGACACTCTGTCGGCGTTAGAAGATTGGTTTATTTAGCTGCAGCTAGTACAGTTATCCTAGAAGTACACAAAGTAGGTTCTCAGGAGACTGCCGCTTCAATCTGTGGCGCATCATGTTAAATAGGATGTATGACGTTACAACGCACACTTTTACAACGCATGCACTTACAACGCATTTTTTACAACGCATAATCCATTACAACGCATGACATTACAACGCATGACACTACAACGCATTTTTAAAAAATACCTTTACAACGCATTGCCATTACAACGCATTATATTAAATTACATTTAAGGTAAGTATTAGATAGTATAGGGGTAAAAATTACTATTCTAACTCCAGGGGGTGCAACAGTAGGGTAAGTGTTGGATAGTATAGGGGTAAAAATTACTATTCTAACTCCAGGGGGTGCAACAGTAGGGTAAGTGTTGGATAGTATAGGGGTAAAAATTACTATTCTAACTCCAGGGGGTGCAACAGTAGGGTAAGTGTTGGATAGTATAGGGGTAAAAATTACTATTCTAACTCCAGGGGGTGCAACAGTAGGGTAAGTGTTGGATAGTATAGGGGTAAAAATTACTATTCTAACTCCAGGGGGTGCAACAGTAGGGTAAGTGTTGGATAGTGTAGGGGTAAAAATTACTATTCTAACTCCAGGGGGTGCAACAGTAGGGTAAGTGTTGGATAGTATAGGGGTAAAAATTACTATTCTAACTCCAGGGGGTGCATCAGTAGGGTAAGTGTTGGATAGTATAGGGGTAAAAATTACTATTCTAACTCCAGGGGGTGCATCAGTAGGGTAAGTGTTGGATAGTATAGGGGTAAAAATTACTATTCTAACTCCAGGGGGTGCATCAGTAGGGTAAGTGTTGGATAGTATAGGGGTAAAAATTACTATTCTAACTCCAGGGGGTGCATCAGTAGGGTAAGTGTTGGATAGTATAGGGGTAAAAATTACTATTCTAACTCCAGGGGGTGCAACAGTAGGGTAAGTGTTGGATAGTGTAGTGTAATATTATGCGTTGTAATGGTATGCGTTGTAATGGTAGTATGCGTTGTAATGGAATGCGTTGTAAAGGTAGTTTTTAAAAATGCGTTGTAGTGTCATGCGTTGTAATGTCATGCGTTGTAATGGATTATGCGTTGTAAAAAATGCGTTGTAAAGGTAGTGCGTTGTAAAAGTTGCGTTGTAAAGGTTGTTCCCCTGTTAAATACTATACAATGATACAATTGTTGACGAAATACACTCCCAGAGCATACAAGAAAGAGCCAATAAGAAAAGTTGGAAAACAAGGCGGAACCAATAGGAAAGGTTTGAAAACAGAAATATCAGATGACTCGAAGAGACCTCTCCTCTAACTGTGTTTGTCACCCCACCCTCAAATTAATAGATTAACAGATTCATAACTAACTTGCAGGTGGCGAGATACGTTTGTGTGTGTTGGAGGACAGTTGTGAAATGAGAGAATGCTAGCAGGGGACAGTGAAGGCCAGTCGATAAGATAAAGTCAGGAAAGAATAGTGTGAGCTCACAGATAGTTGAGACGCGGATTAGAAAAGCCAGACAGGGATTAGTGTACTCGGCTAGTTCTAACACCAGCTTTGCAAATAGAGGCCGAGGGCGTATTTCGACACCGGGCTACAGAAAAAGCAGAATAGACTTTGTTCACCGTGCTGCCTGAGTGATGGCAACACAAAATGGCGGCGGGCCACAAAATGACGGGTCGATTCGATCGTGATCGAAAATCGAAGTTCCTCACCATCTCTCAGGTGTCACGTAGACCTGATGTACCCACAACGGGAGGCCCGGCTCATGTGGGCAGGGTTGGCGGGAGTGGAGGCAGGCAGAGGCGGGAACCTGACCAGCCAGCTGAGGGAACAGGTATGGCACACATGCGCCACATCCTGGACACATACCGGTGTGACACCAGGGGCATCAGCCAGGTTGTGTCGAGCCTCACAGACATCAAGGGGACCCTCGACGAGATGAAGAACCTGCAGGCCAAGCAACAAGCCAGTCAACAACAACACCAAGGACGGATGGAGGCAAGACTAGCTCATCTCCTGGCGGTGCAAACAGACATGAGCCGTTCACTCTGTCGGATTGCCGACATCATGGGCAACCCTCCCTGTGACACCAGGCGAAGACCAGCACCAGCCACAGGGAGGGAGGAGGAGGAGGAGGATTCCTCCGACGGAGCATCACAGACATCGTCAAGGCCTGCATCTGAGGGTCCCCGGAGGAAGGTGGGTCGTCCACAGAAAAGACCGTGAGAGTCAGCGGACCTTCCACATCTCCCAGGTCACCTGGCCTGGCACCTGGCCCTCTGGCATAACAGCACCACCTCACCCAATGACATTCTCTGCCACATGGACTTGCTGGTCACAGTCTGACCAATGATGACCAACACTGTGGTCTGGACTCTGATGACTCCAACTGACAAGGATGCCATCTCCCCCTGTGAACTTTGGATTCTATGCACCTGGTAGAGCACCTAACTTCATCCACCAAAAGACTTACCCCACCAAAAATAAATACTTAATTTTGTCTTGAGATGTTGCTGTCATTTGGCATTATTCACCAACATATGTGTTTGTAAAAGTCAAACTATGCCTGAGTGTTGAACTAACTCCACACATTCATACCCTGGGATCGGAGTCTGGTACAGGACACACATGGGTCACAATGTATCATTCAATGCAGACATGGAGCACAATACTCACCTGTGATGACCTCAAGCTGCTGAGGGGGTGCTAGGGAAACTGTGAGGACACACCTATTTGGAAAAGTAACATTAAGGCGTAGAGGTCATGCCTCATTTGGAAGTTCCCGGGGAGGGAGTCCCAGGTATGTGTTCCCAGGTGGGAGAACTATGTCCTGCATGCAGGAGTACGGTGGATCAGAAGAATGGTGGCCAGGTCTAGGTTGGATGCACGGAGATGGCACTACGGTGTCTCGGATGACACTGGTACAAGGTTGGTTTTGGGTCAGGGTTGTGGCCTGCCTCCTGAGTGTGGGTGAGGAGTCTGAAGGTCATCCTGCAGCACACAGTGATCCATTGCAGCTATCTCTGCTGGACGGTGATGTGGCTGGGGCGCGGGATGTTGACGCTGAGGTGTGCAGATGCAGCCTGGATGTGGACAAGTGTCCCTGGATTTTGGATGTGGCTGCTCCGTAGAGGGCAGGGCAGTATTTGACACGGATGTTGTCATGGACCTGGGGGATGGTCCGTCTTACCTTGGAGTATATCTATCTGGGGATCATGTGCATAATGCTGAGGGCGTTGCAGTGTGAGGTACAGATGCTGGTGATTACCATGGCAAATTAGAGCAAGCAATCCATGATGCACAACATCTTGTGTGCGTGGACACTGGGTGCCTGTGCGGGGCTTCTGTGGGTGGGACACAAGCAGTTGAGCCAGCTGTAAGGGGACAATCCTCAGATGTTGACCTCAGTCCTGTACAAGTCCAGCCTCAGGTGGCTGCTGTTCTGCCATTCATCTATGGATCCCATGCAATCTTGAATATTGGAACTGGAAATGTCTGCGTCCTTGGTGACGGTGAGGAGCGCCTGGCTGTCAATGGCATACGAGTTGATGATGAGGGCGTATGCGCATGTGATGGTGGATAGGGGGTCCTGGACACATTGTAGATTGACACGCTGAAAGATGATACCTGTGCCATGTGCCTCACGACGAAAGCATACTACATGCAGAAGCCTTGAGTCCCACTCCCATGGCCTTGCAGGGGTACAGATCCGGTGGGGAGTAGGAGGGACATGACATGGTGGGTGTGACAGGTCCTGGAAGGCGTGGCAGCGCTGTGTAGGCAGTCGGAGTTGCACACTCATCATGCAAAGGTGTTGTGTGTGCGCTCAGTGCATGCCTGAGAGCAGGCGGGAGATGTGTGGATGGACCTTGCTTGGAGGGTGGCTGCAACATCACACTGTAGTGTGATGTGGGTCATGCAAGGACCTGAGGGCCGTGCAATGTGCACATTGCATGTGCAAGCGGTCCAGCCTTTGGTACCGCGTGGCCGCAACTGTGGCACAGACAAGCCGAAGACAGCCAAATTAATGTGTTGAGGGAGGAAGGGAGGAGCACCTTTGATGTGTGTGTGTTGCCAAATCTGGAAACTACGTGTGCCCTTGCTGCAGTGGCTGCAACAGCAGGCGGCATGTCCTGGGAATTATGCCACAATATCCACACAAAGACTAGGATGTCAGAAAGGTCTACTGCAACAGGTGTATGTCAAGGAAGGAGTTACCGGTTTGCAATGGCACACACAGAGACAAAGGATGCACAATCACCAAAGATGACTGACACTGGATCATGAAACTGAATGCCGAGCTGCGCACAGGAAACACACCCCAGAAGGTGTTGATGGCCCGTGGGGGGGAATAACATGCCAAAACACATACACAGCCATGGACATCATGCACAATATAGAATCAAATACATGAAGAACAGCATGCAGGTTGCTAATCTACACATAGACTCATATGCACAATCCTTGACAACCATGCCAGAGATGCCGCATGCACAGTGGCAAAAGACCTGTATTGACAGAGATGAGGCACCTTGGAGGCTGAGGAACACCTTTATTTCTCAGGCTCACACCTATGCAAAAGCATCAACATTAACAGACTCACAGGTCTATTGGATTAACATGTGGGACCTACACCGGAAACCCCCTTTGCACCACAGATGCTGTAAATCCATTGTACTGGCACACAAGTGAAGGGGTTGAGCCAAACATCCCCTGCTGCACACGGAGAGGCTGCAATTCCCTATTGAGCATCATATGGGGATGTCCCGCAATATGTCCACCCGTAGCCTCCCGTATGTTTCAGAGGGAAGTTGTACACAAATTGATGCCTTCATCACAAACCACAATCCCATAACAGATGACTGTCACGAAGTGTGACTATCAATTCATGTGAGTCATGCCACATGTCATGTGCCCCATGGTGAGTCGACATGTATGCATAGTAACATACCCTGCACAGGAGCAGTGCCCACACATTACAAACAACTACCACACCCAAAAAGCCTTGCTGCAATTCTTACCCAAAGGAGAATTTTCACCATGTCCGGGCATGTAACGCTGATTCAGCACACATTGCATTACTCATGAGGAATAGCAGGAGCACAACGATGCCACGAGCAGACAGCATGCGCAACTACCTGGGGATGAGAGACACACAAGAAGTCAGGAAAAACATAGTCATCCGCATGCATGGTCATGTACTCTACATGAATAAGGTTGACACCATGCCAGTTGTCAATTAAGTGTGTCAGCTAAAAAGTGTGGAATGACATCAGCACTCGAGTGACATATCAGCACACACCTCAAAGTCACTTAGCATACAGTCAGCTGGACACACACATTGCAACACATGCCACACAAGGCTCAAAGCGTGCACACTCAGACCCAGGGACTCACCATTATGAGAAGAAGTTGCGTATGAGCTGACTCCGGATGTCCTCCTCCTCCTCCTCCTCCTCCTCCTCCTCACTTGCATCGTGACCAAGGCCGTCATCCTCCACAGGTGGATGTTCCTGCTCATCGGGATCCAGGATGAGTGGCACAGCTTTCTCCACTGCCATGTTGTGCAGCATGCAGCACACGAGGAAGATTTTGCAGACCTTCACTGGTGCATATGGGAGGGACCCGCCGGTCTTGTGGAGGCACTGGAATCGGCTCTTCAGGAGGCCAAACGTCCTCTCAATCACATGCCTGGTCTGCCCATAGGCGTTGTTGTAACGGTGATCTGCAGCAGTTCTCGGGTTGCGGAGAGGCGTCACCAGCCATGGCATGTTGGGATAGCCAGAGTCCCCTACATGGAAACATCATGTAAAGAAGTGGGTCAGGAGATGCCGTCACATACTAAGATACCGCTGAATACTGGACAAACAGAGTCTACTCACAAACAAGACATGCTCGTTCGTTGTGCAGCTGCAGCATCATTTCTGGCACCCTGCTACGCCTCATGATGTAGGCATCGTGTGCTGACCCTGGAAAACGTGCACAGACATGGGAAATCACCATGTTAGCAAGACACACCACAAGGGCATTAATGGAGTGGTAATGTTTACGGTTACGGAAGGCTCCCTCCTGTGCCTGTGGTGGTGCCAAAGCCACATGTGTCCCATCAATGGACCCAATTACATGGGGCATCCCTCCCAGGGCATAGAACTCCCCCTTGATACCTGTCAACTGCTCACGAGTTGGAAAATGGATGAATTCATCCAGGTGCTCCAACATGGCTTCTAAAACATCATGCAGGACACGGCTGAACATGGTCTGAGACATGCCACCCACATCAGCTATGGTCAATTGAAACGTACCGGTGGCAAAGAAATGTAGGGCTGACATCACCTTCATCTTGGGGGTCAGCGCAGTCGGATAACTGTGTCGCGGTTGGAGGTGTGGTGCCAGCCTGTTTGTCAGGTCCACAATTAACCGTTGGGGGAATCGGTAGCGGCGTATGCAGTCACGTTCCCTCATGGCAGCCAAGTCTGGCATTGGTCAGGGGAGAGGCGGTGCCCTGCAGAAAATTGGAAGGAATAACGAAGATTGAGTCCATTACTACAACAATGTCAATGAACTGAGCACATGTTCAACAGCTAATACACATATGCCACATATAGAGTCTGGTCTGTGCAATACATCCTGCACACGTATGCCAGCCAGGTGATACTCCTACCAAGAGCCAGCTACAAACATGGATTGTCAAGGTCTACATGACATGCCATGAAAGTAGCTGTGGGCCAGTGTGAGTGAACAGCCAGACACATTACAGGAGTGACATACATTCACATATGTGCATTTGAAGGATCTCATCTCATACAGACAGCTGCCGGCAAGTTAGACGCACAGGTCACATGTCATGGAAAAAGGACAGACCACACACCTTGCCATGAAGGGGTACATGTCAAATATGATCACACAGATGTTGAGACTCTGCAGATATGTCCAAAGCTCGCAAGTCCCTGTTAGATGCATACAGACACACGTCACGTGTTATTCCACATGTGTCCTGGTTTGCATAATAGTGTGACATGGGCATCTACACACAGACAGATGTTGGATGCATCTACAGCAGATGCCGTTGACGGAACACCAACAGCAAGATCATGGGAACACATGACACACACATGACATAGTCACATCGTGGCACGCTGGTAGTGAGATGTCAGGTGTCATCATCTGTGTACCTGGCATCAGGGGACATTTGCGGGTGTTGGGGACTGTGCCATGCCAGTGATGCAGTGCTTGACAAGTTTGAAATATATGCACACATGTAAAAGGTGTGAAGGGGAAGTGCGCCACATGGTGCCCCATCACACATGACATGTGTACACAGGTCATCACACAACTATTGGGTTAAAACATGAGGAGACATGTGCCAGCTCACTGCCTGACACACCTAGGCCCTACACATGATGCACTACACTGACAATGACTTGATGTCCATCCTTGTGCGAGTCATACACCTCCATTCCTTTCCCGTACGCCATAGAGATTCGGGCCGTACATACGCGGGTACGAGCCGTATCTCAATGGTATATGCCTACGGCAACACTACCATAGTGCTACGGGCCCTACACACGCGGGTACGGCCTGGAGCACTAGGGTAGTGTTGGCCTAGGTGTACGCCATAGAGATACGGGCTGTACATATGCGGGTACAAGCCGTATCTCTATGGCGTATGCCTACGACAACACTACCATAGTGCTATGGGCCCTACACACGCGGGTACGGCCCGTAGCACTAGGGTAGTGTTGGCGTAGGCGTACGCCATAGAGATATGGGCCGTACATACATGGGTACGAGCCCTATCTCTATGGCGTACGCCTACGGCAACACTACCATAGTGCTACGAGCCGTACCCGTGCGGGTACGGCCCGTAGCACTATGGTAGTGTTGCCGTAGGCGTACGCCATAGAGATACCGGCCGTACAAACACGTGTAAGAGCCGTATCTCTATGGCATACGCCTACGGCAACACTACCATAGTGCTACGGGCCCTACACCTGCAGGTACGGTCCGTAGCACTAGGGTAGTGTTGGCGTAGGCATACGCCATAGAGATACGGGCCGTACATACGCGGGTACGAGACATATCACAATGGCGTACGCCTATGGCAACACAACCAAAGTGATACGGGCCCTACACACGCGTGTACGGACCGTATCACTGGAGTAGTGGTGCCCTAGGGGTACGTGTGGAACGCACCGTACCTGTGTGTGGATAGTGAAATTACATAGGGGACACATGAGGGACAAGCATAAGGGCCTAAATTCATGCTGGTTATCATGGAGACCGAGTTTCCAGTTCAAAATTTTGCATCAGGTGGCCAGCAAAAGTCGGTTGGAGACAATATACTATATTGCAAAGTGGTTGTTGACTTGACATCATACTCAAATTTTGAACCATGCAAAGGCCCTCACTGGGGTAGGTTTAAATAGAGTGGATGAAACGTAGGATGCAAATGAGATTGACCAATCACTCTGTACTGACCTTCTATCATAGCGCTAACGCGAATTTTGCAGCCTTATTCAGTTATTTTTATAAATCTATTTTTAAACGTTCTGTCACTCGCGCTACCACTTCGGCGCTAGGCGCTTCTGCTGTTTGGTATATCCTGACTTGCACCATAAAAATTTGTAAACCCACCTGCATTTTGTGGGAATTAGGTAGACTTCGGGGGGCTATTTAGAAAGCGAACGCGGCGTCCCGGCTGCCATCTTGGGTGAGGCTCCTTGGATCGGCCCGCTTTCAGGTGCCATCTTACGAGGGTCCAGAGGTTTGCCTCACAGGACTCCCGCGCACTGGAGAGTGCATTTAAGGCGCTTCCTGCCGCCCTAAGGTAGACCTTCTATCATAGCGCTAACGCGAATTTTGCAGCCTTATTCAGGTATTTTTATAAATCTATTTTTAAACGTTCTGTCACTCGAGCTACCACTTCGGTGCTAGGCGCTTCTGCTGTTTGGTATTTGGGGGTATTTAGTCAGTCCTGACTTGCACCATAAAAATTTGTAAACCCACCTGCATTTTGCGGGAATTAGGTAGACTTCGGGGGGCTATTTAGAAAGAGAACGCGGCGTCCCGGCCGCCATCTTGGGTGAGGCTCCTTGGATCGGCCCGCTTTCAGGCGCCATCTTTCGCGGGTCCAGAGGTTTGCCTCACACGACTCCCGCGTGGTCTACTAGCATAGTACATAAGGAGATGTGCGTACCAGCGCGCAGCGTAGGCGCGCAGCGAGCGCGACGGCGGCGTGCCGGAGGTGCGCCAGAGGTAAGCCCGTTTGCGCCCGTTCGCGCACAGGTCGCGACAGACGCCTGGGATGCTGTTTCATCTTCTCCTACCGGGTTAACTTATTCCAGAGACATGTTATTAAGACTCGATCCAGGTACATCACTACGCCGCCAGTCCTTTTCCACTGCTAGGCGGAAGCAGTCCCTGTCCTGTGGTTTGCTTAATGTTAGATCTCTTAGCAAACATCACATGGAAATTGCACTGCTCATAGAGTCCTGTGAGTTAGATGTTCTTTTCATGACAGAAACATGGACTAGAGTGGACTGTGCGGTGGAACTGGGGTTAGCCTGCCCTCCTGGCTATAAGATCAGACACAATCCGCGGGTGGGAGCCAGAGGAGGCGGTGTGGGCTTTATTTATAAGGAATCCCTGGATATCTCCCAGCTTGAGACTAAGAGTATTTCGGGCTGTGAGATATTGGGTTTTTCCCTGAAAGGACAGGGAGGCACTCTCCACTCGGGGCTGTTGTGTTACCGACCCCCTGCCAGCACTCTGTCAGCAGTACCTGAGCTAATCGATACGATCTATGAGCTTTCTAATACTCATGCCAGGACTCTGATTTTGGGAGACTTTAATTTACGGCCAGATGGGTCTACAGGGTCTGCCTTCTCGGACCTGGTTCAGGCCTGCGGCAACATTCATTTGCAGCAGCTGGTGCCCTCGCAGACTCACATCAAGGGCCATGTTCTTGACTTGATTTTTGCAGATGCCAGCCAGGTATTTGTTCGAGATATCCTCCCTCAGTGTTGGATGGACCATGCCTTAGTTTGTTTCTCCATCGCACTCCCTATGGAGACATCTAGGAGTGGAAGCACTGGTACTATGACTAAGATTGGCAGGCAGTGGTCGAGGCTACTGAAACAATCTTGCCTGCCGTCATTGTTGGGCGGGGGCACCCCTCTAGGAGACAGTGTGGATGAGAGCTATGAGTCTCTTAGCCGGAAAATCCTCGACTCTTTGGAGGTATTGGCCCCTTTGCGGAAAATTAGGGATAGATTCAAAACCGCTATGCCTTGGTATACAGCTGATCTGTCGCAACTGAAACTTCGTTGCAGGCGGGCAGAGCGAACCTGGAGAAAACAATACCTCGAACCAGATAAAGTTATTTTTAAACAGGCACTGATGGACTATAATGTGCAGATTAAGGGTGCCAAAGCAAGATTTCTCGAGGAGTCGCTATTACAAGCAGCGAATAAATCGCAGACTTTATTCAAGATCTTTAGAGATCTCTCCCGACCAACCTGTGCTGCCAATGACATCCCAGCCTCTCAGGCTCTGTGTAACTCCCTGGCGCAGGCCTTTGAAGATAAGATCGCTCTGATCTTGAGCAAGCTTGCTCCGTCGACCATGCCTGCTACTCAGCCTGTTCCCGTACCGGTGACCGACTGAGTGACCGAAGAGGTAGTTGTCAGACAGGCACAGCTGGACAGTTTTCCACTTCCGTCCTTTGAGGATTTCTGTCTCTTGGCCAACAGTGTATCCTCTGGCTCTCCCCGGGACCCTTTGCCACACAAATATTGGAAACTGTTCCAGGCGGAGCTTTTTCCCCCGTTATATGCTATCTTCTGCCAGTCCCTCACCACGGCGCGAGTTCCGGAGAGTTGGAAACTTGTGGTGGTCTCCCCATTATTGAAAAAAGAAACTTTGGATCCCACCTGTCCAGCGAATTATAGACCTATATCGCTGCTCCCTTTTCCCATTAAGATTCTGGAGAAACTGGTCACTAAACATCTCTCCGGTTTTATGGAGACTAATGTCCGTCTGGATGCGACCCAGTTTGGCTTTAGACCAGCTCACGGTACTGAGTCCGCCTTGGTGACCGTCCTGGATGATCTTCGTTCGCGAGTCGACACTGGACGGGCAGCCTTTTTAGTGCTGCTCGACATGTCGGCCACGTTCGACACGGTCAACCATGCCATCCTGGTCAGAAGACTTGAGGAAATTGGAGTGACGGGGCTGGCCCATGATTGGCTGGTCTCTTATCTGGGGGACAGATGTCAGGTAGTAGCCTTGCCACCGTTTCAGTCTAACATCAAGGTCGTTGGGCAGGGTGTCCCTCAAGGGTCTGCCATCAGCCCTATTTTGTTCAATCTTTATCTTCGGCCTCTGGTGAACCTGATTAAATCATTTGGCATTGCGGTCATTAATTACGCTGACGACACCCTGCTTATTTTTTCTATCGAGGGTAAGGATGCGGTGCCTCTGGAGATTTTCCATCGGTGCATGGCAGCAACCACAGATTGGTTGAGGCAAAACTCCCTGCAATTTAATAGCTCCAAAACAGAGGTACTGCATTGC
The DNA here is from genome assembly GCF_964204655.1 of Triturus cristatus. Lineage (NCBI taxonomy): Eukaryota > Metazoa > Chordata > Amphibia > Caudata > Salamandridae > Triturus > Triturus cristatus. The sequence goes on from NC_140583.1 coordinate 542,724,371, forward strand.
TCGATGGATCGTGTCTCTCGTCCGCTGCCATCTGATTTTTGGCCTACCTCCCTCCAGGATGCTCCCTTGGCAGCAGTCTCCGCCCGGAACTTGGGTGTAATGTTCGGGCCCAATCTTCAGCTAGATGTTTTTGTACATAAGACTGTGGCCACTTGCATGGTGCTGCTCCGCATGTTATGGAAAATCCTTCCGTTGCTACCGGTCCATGCTCGGCCAGAGGTGGTGCGTGGCATCATACTGAGTAGGTTGGATTATTGCAACGCACTGCTGTTAGGAGCACCCGCCAACCTGGTGGGCAAACTGCAACGAGTGCAGAATATGGCTGCTAAGCTGGCCCTTTCTCAGCGCCGTTCTGATTCTTCCATTAGGACGCTGGTGGACCTTCATTGGTTGCCTATCTCACAGCGGATTGTGTTTAAAGCACTGTGCTTGGTGTTTAAAGCGCTTCACGGGCAAGGGCCTGTTCCGCTGCAGGAAATGTTCGCGTGGTATGTACCCGCACGCTCTCTTCGATCATTGTCAGCGTACTTAGTGGTGGTTCCGGAAGTTTTGAGGGCTCGGATGGGCGGACGGTCCTTTAGGTTTGCGGCAGCCAAATGTTGGAATTCCTTCCCCCTGTTGCTGAGAAGTATGGGGGATCTTCCCTCTTTTAGGAAAGGATTAAAAACGTATCTTTTTCCTAGGTTAGATTAAATCATCTGGTTACTGTATTATCGCGTGCTATTAGTAAAAAGTCAAAGCGCCAGGATACCCTTCGGGTGACAGTTTTGCGCTATATAAATACGCGATACATACATACATACATACTGTAAATGAAACAGCCCAGCAAGGGAGATATAAGGCAGTCAGGACCCATGAGAGAGCACTTGCCTGCACAACCTTTCATTCCACACCACTGCTGCTGCTCGTGATTCCTCTGGCACCATGTCCAGGTCTGTGGAGAGGGCCCAGCCTTTCACCCAAGAGGAGAATGAGGCGTTGCTGGATGTCATCCTCCCACAGTACCCCTGCCTATATGGGAGACCAGGGGAGCAGGTGAGTGCTGACTCCACTAGCTGTGACTGTGCCCCTTTTTTGTGTCTGTCACTTCTGGCATTGTGTCCAGGTGTGACAGACATGCAATGTTGTTCATGGTGGGTCCCAGGGGGGAATGCCTTATGTCTCCCATGCAGAGCCTGATGTGGTTCATATCTGCACTCCTCACTTGCATTGTGCTTACTGTGACAATCACTGCACGGTGCATGCCACATTCAGCCTGGCTAATCCCCTTGGGAATGTTGTTTCCATAGTCCTGATGTGATTCTGTGGTCCCCCCAGTGTGACAGGTGACTGTACCCACAGATGTGTGTGAGTTGAGTGTACCTGTGGTGATAGTGTCCAAATGATATGTACGGCCCCTGGACATTGGTGTGTGTGTAAGTCCCCTGTCATGTGGGTGAGTGTCTATGTGGAGTGTTGCACCCCAGCTGCATGGAGGATGCATATGCCCTACCCATCTGATGTGAGCAGGGAGCCGTGCTGTGTGTCTGACGTACTGAGCGAGCCCCACACCTGTGACTCCCCCCAGTCAAGTGGCACATGTGCAGAGTGATGTTTGTACCCACAGTTGCCAATGGCAGGTGATTGTCCTGTGCCTGTGTGTGTCTGTGTACTCCACTGAGGTTGCGTCAGTGGCCTGGGGCATGTGACTGCTTTGAGGTGCTGTCCATTATCCTGGTGTTGCTTGTGATGCACAGTGTGAGCCATGATCATTGATTCTGTCACACCCCTCATGCCACCTGTGTACTTTAAATGCCACGTAGTGCATTTGGCCTTCCCCAGAGGATAATGTCCCTATGACAAAGGTGCAACGAGTTTGCTGCATACTATGCCTTGTTCAAACAAGCCCAATTGTTCTAATGTGTGTCTCGGTGACATGGAGCAGGTGTATTAATGTTGTCTCACTTTGTCATCCTCACAGGTAGGCGCCTACGCCAAGGGGGAGATTTGGAAGCGGGCCATAAGGGCCGTGAGGTCAGTGGAGGGTCGCAGTCAGCGCCTGGCCCAGGTGAGGAAACGCTGGCAGGATATCCGGTGCTGGACCAGGAGGATCACCCGGGTCCTGCTGGAGGACTCACCTCCACGCAAACACGGATGGGCGCCGGCGCCTGACCCACCAAATGAAGCGTGTCCTGGCAGTGGTCTTCCCTGACATGGATAGGCGGCTACAGGAGAAGCAGCAGCAGGAAGGGGGTAGGTACATGTGTGTTTGTTGTGTGTCACCAGCTTTTGGAAGTGCTGAGTCGCCTGGATACACTGCCAGCGTTTATATGTGCAGTGCATATCCTGTTCCCCAAAGTCAACCGGTCCTGTTCTTCCTCCCTTCCCCTCCTTGACATGTGTTCCGTGGTCTGTGTGTAGTCACTCTTGCACAAGGTAATCTAGGCTGGCAGGTAATCCAAGTGCCCAATGCTTGCAGCATCATGTGTGGGGGTGGTCTGTGACACGTGTTGGGACCTTGCCTGTGCCCTGTCCAGTTCAGTCATTTGGGGATCCATGATTGTTGGCACTGATGCAGAGTATCAACATAGGAGTGTGAGGCTTAAAATGAACTGCCTTGCAGCATGCATGACCGATGTTGTGGCCTCAGACATGATGTGTATGAAGGGGAGATATGCATAGTGCGGGGACGGTTGCTCCTGTTGCAGTCAGATCTATCCAGGACCATGGAGCAGTGTGGCAACTACAGTCCCCTGAGACACCTTTTCCTAGGAATCATGTGTATCATCCAACACTGTGGACATTCTCAGTGTCTTCAGCATAGGTTGGCCTCTGTGGCATTGTACCCTGGCCACATTTGTATTTACGTAAAGTGTGCTACATGTGTACACTGTACAGGGTGACCCAATGTGGCTTGTGCATCTTCACACTGGCCAGTGCCTGTGTGTCTGTGTACAACTATCTGATAATGGTTGTTTGTCAATATTATGTTTGGTCCGCCCCACGAGGGGTAGTTAGAGTGCAATTAGGATTTAATGGAGCCCATTTTTGTGACCCCTGATTAAGAGGTGTAAGTCCTTCCTCTGTCTCAATCACATTGTCTCAGGTAGGGGGTGGTTTGAAGGGCAAGGCCTACATGTCCAAAGCTTATGTCTCCTTGCCAGCTCTGGCCTGTGTGTGATGATAGTCGGAACAGACACTCAACAAGTATTGATCCAGTCATGTTGTGCAGGGTTTAATGTTTGTGCTTTGCAGCATGTGTCAAAAGTTAAAAGACATGGTTCCTGCTCATCCATTTTTGGCAACGGTGTGTGGTCCAGATGCTGTGCTCGACTGTCCACAGACACTAGCTTCTCTGTATAATTCGATATCAAGTTCTTTGCTGTTGTGTCATGCTCTCCATTGTATCAAAGTGGCATGGTGGGTCAACCAACTGTGTAGTGCAGGGCCTACATATGTGCGTAGTATTGTAGATGTTACTCATGATGCTTTTCATGCTATGCACTCTGACCTATGTAGTTTGGAATCATGTGTCATATGTACACAGGTGTCTGATTATTTCCTGTCTCTTCACCTTGCCCACAGCATCGTCGGGGGACACAGAGGGAGACACCGGCACGGACGTGGAGGAGGGATCCAGCACCGGTGCCACCAGTGCTGGGGAGTCTGGCGCAGCAAGTGTCACGGAGGGCGAGGGGGGTCAGGCGGAGGACCTGTCCAGTCCCAACACCGACTATGATGCTGACGTGTCCAAGGCTGAGCTCCCAGAGGGGGCGGAGGCTGCTCCCACAGATGAAAGCAGCAGTACATCTCTCGCCACCCCCTCCATTCCCATCACCGCCCTCCCACTTGCTCAGGTCCCTTCTGTCTCTGCTAGGCGACCACATGTCTCCTTCGTGCCAGGCACCGCACCCCCTGCCCCTGTCTCCCCTGCTGCCGTCAATGCCGAGTCTGTGGACATCCTGCGGCAGTTGCAGGTTGGTCAGACATCCGTGCTTAATGTCCTCCAAGGCCACACCAGACTACTGACACAGATGGTGTCGTACATGGAGGACATATCATCAGCGATGTCTGACCAACAGATGTTACTGAGGTCCATGGACTCGTCACTGATGGCAGCAGTGGGGCTCCTGCAGTGCTCTGTCCCCCCATACCCCTGCCCCATCCACACTTCCCACTCCCATGCCTGTCCCAAGCACACCCAGACGTCCCCATGCACCCATCCCACCAGACACAGGCAGCACACCAACAGGGAAGGCCAAGCGCACACCTCCAGTCACGCACACACAGGGGGAAGTAGGCACACCCACTGGGTCGGGGGGCAAACGGCAGCCACGCAGCCACAGTGGGAGTCCGCAGTCCTCACGACCCACTTCCTCCAACACCACTCCCCTTAGCTCACCCTGCCCAACAGTCGGACAAAGAGTCCTTCATGGCCAGTCTGTCCCTCAGCCCCAGTGTGACACCAGCTCGCAAGTGGTCGAGGAAGTCCCCAGGCAGGGGAGTTGAGTCCCCCCCCTGTCCACACCCTCCCCCAGTAGCGCTGCAGCCCATCCTTCCGACCCCCCCCTCCTTGGGGCCTGTGGTTCCTTCGGGTGCAGGGGAGACGCTGGGAGACCTTGCAACCGTGTGCAGCACCATCCTAACCACCACCTTTGGCGCTGCCCCACCCCCTGTGGTGGAGTCGTCCGTCCCTGCACCCACAACACCTACCCTTGCCCCTCCTGTCCCTGCGGTTCCTGGTCCTTCCCCCCCACATGATGCCCCCCCCTGTGGATGGAAAGGAACTCTGAACTGTGCAGGCAAGCTAGGGGAGACGTGTCCCAATGTGTCCCCCCCCGGAATTCGCATATGGACTGGCCTATGGGCCTTGTATATAGTGTACATTTCAAATCCACTCTTTTTTTATGCTGAATAAAGCATTTTGTTTTTCATTTGCACACAAATGCTTTTCTGGTATTGCTGTTGGTGCTGCTGCTCCCTGAGTTGGGGTGGTGATAATGTGTTAGGTGTCTGGGAAATGTTGTAGTGTGCTGATCATGGGACGGACCCTGGTATCTGCGTGCCATCACAAGGTCTCTGCAAATAATCTTTGGTCATGTAAGCTCTTACTCTATGGTGACATTGTCCCAAGGAGTGTTCCTTCCTCTGTGGCACCTGACTTCTTCCCTGCAGGGTGTTTCCCAATTGTTGTGCTGACCTGTGTCTACATTTCCTTGCTGTGTGAGGGATCCCTTCAACTTTGCCCATGCCTGCTCAGCAATGTCTCCGCCTGCATCGTCTGTGCCATCCTTGGTAGTCACTGTACTTGTGTATGGAGCATGTTGCCATGGCTTAATGTGAACATGGTCCCTTTTCCGCACTATGCATGTGTGTACTCCCAGCCTAGCACACATGTGTTACTTTTTCTGCAGGGTATTTGGGCACCTGACTGACAATTGTGGGCATTGTATCTGTGGGTTCTCCACCCTTTTCCTTCCATGGGAGGCAACGACTTGTTGGCTGCCCCAGCACCTGTACATTCCTATCAGTCCTGGAATGTGGGTGACAGTGTGTGTTCCCTTAGGCTCTCTTAGTTTAGTGGGGTTTCATATGAGGAAACAGCCTTGTTGCATGATCTCAGTGTGTGTATTGTGCTGCCACCGCCAGGGGTGGGTATGCATGTGTAATTTGTCATCACACCCACATGTGGTGTGTCATGCAGTGGGGGAAGGACATCCATCCTCATGGGAGTGGGACACTGCTGTCAGTGATGTGTTGTCATGGCACTATCAACATAGTCGCACATTGTGGATGCCTTCATGCACCCATGGAGTTTTGCTAATGGGAGGATGATATACACACCCCCATGTCTCTGTCCACTGCTGGGAGTCCTCTGCACCCACCCCTCATATGTCTGGCACTGCTGGGGTTCCTATGCACCCACCCCTCATATGTCTGGGCACTGCTGGGAGTGATAGGTACACACCCCTCATATGTCTGGGCACTGCTGGGGGTCCTCTGCACCCACCCCTCATATATCTGGGCACTGCTGGGAATCCTCTGCACCCATCCCTCATATGTCTGGGCACTGCTGGGAGTGATAGGTTTTGGACCCGGCCTCGTAGAATGGCCCTCCGTGCCCCCGCACCACCGAAACCTGGTACCTACAGCCCAAGCACCCGGCCCAGCCGAACCTCCCCACCAGGACACACGCACCGACCCGGACATCCCCGTCCCTGGCCTCTCTCCTTTCGGCCACCCCGGGCCCGCGTGCCCACTTCATGCACCAAGATGGCCGCCCGGCCCCAGCGCGACCCGGGCCTAGAGGCGCCACTCCGGCTGGAGGACATCACGCTTCCAGGGGATGAGAGAGGGAGGAGCAGTTTCTATCGCACCTCTGAACTCCCCCGGGACGATGGGTTTCGATCGGCCCTCCGGCCTCCCTGAGGGCTGGCTCCACGCCTGCTGGGTGTCTGGGACTCCTCCCGACCCGGCCCTGAAAGGATCAAAAGACTATAGCAGGAAAACCCGACAAGCGACCCCCAGGTGACAAGACCCCTGCCTGCACAGACTCCGGACATCAAAGAGGGGTCGAACTATAACAAGGGGTGCTCTGGGGCTATCCGGAGATTCGACGCTGGAACAACGAGAGCCTGCTGACGTGGTCGCGGCTCCTGGAACTGGAACTCACCTGAGCCCTGCTGAGTGACTCGCGGCTCCCTGAAGATCGTAAGACCTCCGAACTTGTACCTGAGCCCTGCTGAGTGACTCGCGGCTCCCTGAAGATCGTAAGACCTCCGAACTTGTACCTGAGCCCTTCTGAGTGACTCGCGGCTCCCTGAAGATCGTAAGACCTCCGAACTTGTACCTGAGCCCTGCTGAGTGACTCGCGGCTCCCTGAAGATCGTAAGACCTCCGAACTTGTACCTGAGCCCTGCTGAGTGACTCGCGGCTCCCCCAGACTCTCACGGTCCCGCCGGACCCCAACTCCGACCACGTATCCCCCAGCTCGAGGATTGTGAGCTGTGCGCCGGATACGTCCCTGCTTTGACCCGTTACCAGAGACAGTCCCGCTACCCCCTACCTTTCCGAGACTCTTGAGCCCGTGCTCACCTTGTACATATTTGCAGTGATACCTGTTTGATAAAGCTTGTTCTGAGGATACCCAGTGTGGTCTCTCTGTGTCGTGTGGTGCCAGAAGTACGATCCTAGTTGCGAGATTCCTCCCCCTGGGGAATCTCCCGCCAGTGCCCGGCTACGATACTTTGAGGGTGGGTCTCAGGGTAGTCAGGACCCCTTTCCGGGCTCCTCTGAGGTCGCCGTCTAACATTGGTGGCAAGCGACGGGATTCGGGCCCATCACCTAGAGATCGTACAGTAAACAACGGACGCACGACCAACAAAGATGGCAGAAGGAAGCGCCACGAGCTCCGCAGAAACCAACGCCAACAGAGTGTTCCAGGTGGAGCATCTGGAAGAATACACACACAAAGAGCTAAAACAATTTTGCAAAGAACTTAAAATCGCTACCACTGGCCTCAACACTAAGGAAGACTTGCAGAAAGCACTGAAAACTTGGGTGGAGACCGGGGCCTCCCGCCCGGAAGGCACGGGGGAGCGCCCCGACGAAGCCGAACCCCCCCAAAGCGAAAGCAGTAGCAATCAGGTGCGAGGCATCGTACCAGACGGGGGCCTATCCCCGGAAGAGCTCGCGGACAGAGAGAGAAGCCGCAGTCATGAACTCGAGTTAGCCAAACTCAAAATCGAGGGCGAATTGAAGTTAGCGGAGAAAAAGCTAGCAGTAGAGCAAATGCGTGTACAAGGCGAACTGGAAGAAAAGAAGCTCCAACGGGAGCACGAAGGAAGAAAGCTCCAACTGGAGCACGAACGGAGCTTAAAGGAACTCGAGCTCAAGGCCCGAAATGAGGACGGGAGGCCCTCGGGGAACCGAGAGACGGCCCCCCCAGCGGAACAGAAGGTCCACATCCCCAAGGATGTGGTCAAAGAATATTATAAAAACGATGACATTCAGCAATGGTTTCGGGCCTACGAGGTCGCCATGACCTCCCATCGGATTCCACAGAAGGACTGGGGGGCGGGGTTGTGGGGACGGTTTCTGAGCGAAGGAAGGGACACCCTGCTCGACCTACCCCTCTCCCTGCAGACCTCCTACAGCCACATGAAAGAGGCTCTCCTCACAAGATACGGCCTCACCCCAGAAATGTACCGCCAACGGTTCCGGGACTGCAGAAAGATCCCGGGCACCACCTGGGTGGAATATGTAAACTTTTTTAGTCGGGCCTTCGATGGGTGGGTCAAGGGCAGCAAGGTCACCACCCTTGCCGAACTCACTGACCTCATGTTATGGGAACATCTGGCTGCGAACTGCTTCGTAGAGCTACGTCAACATCTGCTGGATAGCAAGCTCACAGATCCCCGGAAGCTGGCCGTGGAGGCCGACCGCTGGACCAACACCCGGGTCTCCCGGGGCATGGTAGGAGAGTACCCCCGAACCAGTCAGGGACCACCCCGCCAGAGAGGGGGAGGGAACCAGGGAGGGCCGAGGGAGTTCCAGCCTAGCCCCCCGAAGACACCACCTCCACCTTTCCCGGCGCCCCCCCCACCAGTAACAGGGCCCCCTGGGAGACGGGGACACCGGGTGACCGTCACATGTTTTCGCTGCCAGAAACCCGGGCACTACGCCAATGACCCAGAGTGCCCCATGGCCACCCAAGTCACCCCTGCGAGGCAGATTGCCAACGTAGCCCTGGGGAGGAGGTTGAGGAAGCCGAGGAGTGGGAACCCGCCGCTATGGCCCTAGTATCCCTGGGAGATAGGGAAATGATCCCTGGTAGCCTCCTACCGTCCAACACACAGAAATATGGGCAGCTCGTCAAGATCAATGGCCACCTGGTAGAGGCCCTGCGGGACACCGGGGCCAGTATCACCGGTGTCCTCAGGCACCTAGTTCCCGAGGAGCAGATCCTCCCCAATGTCTTTTGCCCCGTAATATCTGCAGACAATAGGGAAAGTATGTGTCAGGTGGCCCTGGTGCCATTTGAGTGGGGAGGGGTGATAGGTAAACTCAAGGTGGCCGTAAGAACCTCCCAGCCGGTCGACTGCCTCTTAGGGAACGACCTGGAGAGTTCTCCCTGGAAGCACGTAGAGCGCAAGGCCCACCTAGGAATGATGGGACTCCCCGAGTGGGTGTGTGCCACCACCCGATCTATGACAGCCCGACTCACTCCCCGGAGAGAAGTCGAGAGCACCCCGGTCGAAGTAGCCAGCACCGTCCCCGCCGAGGGTCCTCCCGTTCCCCCATCGGAAGGGTCCGTCGCCAGCGACGAACCCGCACCATCCGACCCCGCCCCGGTCCCCGAGTTGGGGGATCTACCCGAGTTGGCCCATTGGCGCCACGAGGGCGGGCCCACCCGAGAAGAATTTTGCCGGGAGCAAGCCACCTGTCCTTCCCTGGTCGGGCTGCGGCGCCAGGCCGAGGGCCAAGCCGCAGGTGACCAGACCGGAACGCACCGAATCTATTGGGAGAATAACGTCCTGTATAGTGAGCAGAAATCAGTGGAGCTGGGATCCAGACGGGTACTGGTGGTACCTCTCCGCTTCCGGGATTTCCTCCTGGGCTTAGCCCACGATGTCCCCCTCGCCGGTCACCTGGGTCAGGACAAGACCTACAGCCGTCTCGTGACCCATTTTTATTGGCCTAAGATGAAAGCAGCGGTAGAGGCCCACTGCAAGTCCTGCCCCACGTGCCAAGCCAGTGGGAAGAGTGGGGGGAAGCGCAAGGCTCCCCTCCAACCCTTCCCGGTCGTCAGTACCCCCTTCGAACGAGTCGGGATCGACATCGTGGGGCCACTGGACCCCCCCACCTCCCAAGGTCACCGTTTCATCTTGGTCCTAGTGGACCACGCCACCCGCTACCCAGAGGCTATTCCCCTACGCACCATTACGGCCCCCGTGGTGGGCCGGGCCCTGATGGGGATCTTCTCCAGGGTGGGTTTCCCCCGCGAGGTCGTGAGCGATCGCGACACTAATTTTATATCCAGGTATATGACGTCCCTGTGGCAACAATGTGGGGTGTCCTATAAGTTCACCACCCCGTACCATCCCCAAGGGAACGGCCTAGTAGAGAGGTTTAATAGGACTTTGAAAGGGATGATCGCTGGCCTAGAAGAGCCCCTCCGGCGTAAGTGGGACGTCCTGCTCCCCTGCCTCTTGTTCGCTTACCGGGAGGTCCCCCAGAAGTCCTTAGGGTTCAGCCCGTTTGAATTACTCTATGGGCACCCCGTCCGAGGTCCCCTCAGTTTAGTTAAGGAAGGGTGGGAGGCAGCACCCCAGACCACCCCCCGAGATGTGTTCCAGTATGTCCTGGCCCTCCGGAACCAGACCAGGAGGTTCCGAGAACTGGCCGAGGCCAACCTGGAGGCGAGTCAAGAAGAAATGAAGCGCTGGTACGACCAGAATGCTACTCTGGTCGAGTTCCAGCCGGGCCAGCAGGTGTGGGTCATGGCCCCCGTGAAGCCTGGCGCTCTCCAGGACCGATGGACTGGGCCCTACAAAGTGGTCGAGAAGAAGAGCCAAGTCACCTACTTGGTGGACGTCCAGTCGCCTCGGGATCCCCTCCGGGTCCTGCACGTGAACCGCCTCAAGCCTCACTTCCAGCGGACAGAACTGAGCCTCCTGCTGGCCACCGATGACGGGGCCGAAGATGAGTCGGATCCCCTCCCGGACCTCCTGTGTATCAAGGAGCAGGATGGCTCCGTGGAAGGAGTGAACCTCTCCCCAGCCCTCACTGCCCAGCAACAAGCGGACTGCCGCCAGCTCCTAAGACAATTTTCTGACCTCTTCTCCCTGACCCCCCGGGTCACCAACTGGTGTGTTCATGATGTGGACACCGGGGACAGCCCGCCGGTGAGACACCGAGCCTACCGGGTTCCTGACCGGGTCCTGTCCTGCATTCAAGCGGAGGTCTCGAAGATGTTGACCCTGGGGGTGATCGAGCCCTCTGACAGTCCCTGGGCCAGCCCCGTGGTCCTGGTCCCGAAGGCAGCGGCCCCCGGTGTCGCCCCCGAGCTCCGATTCTGCGTGGACTACCGGGGGCTCAATGACGTTACCCGAGCCGATGCCCACCCCATTCCACGAGCCGACGAACTCATTGACCGACTAGGGGCAGCCCGGTTCCTCAGCACATTCGACCTCACCTGCGGATACTGGCAGATTGCGCTCACCGAAGGGGCCAAAGAGCGGTCCGCTTTCTCCACCCCCGATGGGCACTACCGCTTCCGCGTAATGCCCTTCGGGATGAAAAATGCCCCGGCCACTTTCCAGCGACTGGTGAATAGGGTCCTGGCCGGGCTAGAACAGTTCAGCGCGGCATACCTGGACGACATCGCTGTCTTCAGTTCAGAGTGGAGTGAGCACCTCCAGCACCTCCGAAGGGTGCTAATCGCCCTGCGCCAGGCAGGCCTCACAGTAAAAGCCAGCAAGTGCCAGATCGGGCAAGGATCCGTGGTCTACTTGGGGCACCAGGTCGGGAGTGGCCAGGTCGCCCCTCTACAGCCAAAGATCGACGCCATCCTGGCCTGGGAACCACCCATCACCCAGACGGAGGTCCGAGCCTTCCTGGGACTCACGGGCTACTACCGAAGATTCATTCGGGGGTATGGCAGCCTTGTCGGCCCTCTCACAGAACTCACGTCTAAAAAACAGCCAAAGAAAGTGCAGTGGACGGCTGCCTGCCAGGAAGCTTTTGATGCCCTAAAAAGGGCCATGTGCACGGCCCCCGTCCTCCAGGCTCCCGACTACGCCAAGGAGTTCATAGTCCAGACCGATGCCTCCGAGCATGGCATTGGGGCCGTCCTGTCCCAAGTAAATGACCAAGGCCTAGACCAGCCCGTCGCCTTCCTCAGTCGGCGGCTGTTGCCCCGAGAACAAAGATGGAGCACCATAGAGCGCGAAGCCTTTGCCGTGGTCTGGGCACTCAAAAAGCTACGACCCTACCTGTTTGGCACCCATTTCAGAGTCCAAACTGACCATCGGCCCTTACGTTGGCTCATGCAGATGCGAGGAGAAAACCCCAAGCTACTGCGGTGGTCAATCTCCCTCCAGGGGATGGATTTCACCGTGGAACACCGCCCTGGTACGGACCACGCCAATGCTGACGGCCTCTCCCGGTTCTTCCGCCTCAGCGAAGAGAACCCCCCAAGCTGATGGGCAGTTCTCTCCGGCTTTCAGCTGGGGGGGACGCGTGTTGGACCCGGCCTCGTAGAATGGCCCTCCGTGCCCCCGCACCACCGAAACCTGGTACCTACAGCCCAAGCACCCGGCCCAGCCGAACCTCCCCACCAGGACACACGCACCGACCCGGACATCCCCGTCCCTGGCCTCTCTCCTTTCGGCCACCCCGGGCCCGCGTGCCCACTTCATGCACCAAGATGGCCGCCCGGCCCCAGCGCGACCCGGGCCTAGAGGCGCCACTCCGGCTGGAGGACATCACGCTTCCAGGGGATGAGAGAGGGAGGAGCAGTTTCTATCGCACCTCTGAACTCCCCCGGGACGATGGGTTTCGATCGGCCCTCCGGCCTCCCTGAGGGCTGGCTCCACGCCTGCTGGGTGTCTGGGACTCCTCCCGACCCGGCCCTGAAAGGATCAAAAGACTATAGCAGGAAAACCCGACAAGCGACCCCCAGGTGACAAGACCCCTGCCTGCACAGACTCCGGACATCAAAGAGGGGTCGAACTATTACAAGGGGTGCTCTGGGGCTATCCGGAGATTCGACGCTGGAACAACGAGAGCCTGCTGACGTGGTCGCGGCTCCTGGAACTGGAACTCACCTGAGCCCTGCTGAGTGACTCGCGGCTCCCTGAAGATCGTAAGACCTCCGAACTTGTACCTGAGCCCTGCTGAGTGACTCGCGGCTCCCTGAAGATTGTAAGACCTCCGAACTTGTACCTGAGCCCTGCTGAGTGACTCGCGGCTCCCTGAAGATCGTAAGACCTCCGAACTTGTACCTGAGCCCTGCTGAGTGACTCGCGGCTCCCTGAAGATCGTAAGACCTCCGAACTTGTACCTGAGCCCTGCTGAGTGACTCGCGGCTCCCCCAGACTCTCACGGTCCCGCCGGACCCCAACTCCGACCACGTATCCCCCAGCTCGAGGATTGTGAGCTGTGCGCCGGATACGTCCCTGCTTTGACCCGTTACCAGAGACAGTCCCGCTACCCCCTACCTTTCCGAGACTCTTGAGCCCGTGCTCACCTTGTACATATTTGCAGTGATACCTGTTTGATAAAGCTTGTTCTGAGGATACCCAGTGTGGTCTCTCTGTGTCGTGTGGTGCCAGAAGTACGATCCTAGTTGCGAGATTCCTCCCCCTGGGGAATCTCCCGCCAGTGCCCGGCTACGATACTTTGAGGGTGGGTCTCAGGGTAGTCAGGACCCCTTTCCGGGCTCCTCTGAGGTCGCCGTCTAACAATAGGCACCCACCCCTCATATGTCTGGGCACTGCTGGGAGTCCTCTGCACCCACCCCTCATATGTCTGGGCACTGCTGGGAGTCCTCTGCACCCACCCCTCATATGTTTGGGCACTGCTGGGAGTGATAGGCACCCACCCCTCATATGTCTGGGCACTGCTGGGAGTGATAGGCACCCACCCCTCATATGTCTGGGCACTGCTGGGAGTCTTCTGCACCCACCCCTCATATGGTTGGGCACTGCTGGGAGTCCTCTGCACCCACCCCTCATATGTCTTGGCACTGCTGGGAGTCCTCTGCACCCACCCCTCATATGTCTGGGCACTGCTTGGAGTCCTCTGCACCCACCCCTCATATGTCTGGGCACTGCTAGGAGTGATAGGCACCCACCCCTCATATGTCTGGGCACTGCTGGGAGTCCTCTGCACCCACCCCTCATATGTCTGGGCACTGCTGGGAGTCCTCTGCACCCAACCCTTCATATGTCTGGGCACTGCTGGGAGTCCTCTGCACCCACCCCTCATATTTCTGGGCACTGCTGGGAGTCCTCTGCACCCACCCCTCATATGTCTGGGCACTGCTGGGAGTCCTCTGCACCCACCCCTCATATGTCTGGGCACTGCTGGGAGTCATCTGCACCCACCCCTCATATGTCTGGGCACTGCTGGGAGTCCTCGGCACCCACCCCTCATATGTCTGGGCACGGCTGGGAGTGATAGGCACACACCCCTCATATGTCTGAGCACTGCTGGGGGTCCTCTGCACCCACCCCTCATAATTCTGGGCACTGCTGGGAGTCCTCTGCACCCACCCCTCATATGTCTAGGCACTGCTGGGGGTCCTCTGCACCCACCCCTCATATGTCTGGGCACTGCTGGGAGTGATAGGCACCCACCCCTCATATGTCTGGGCACTGCTGGGGTTCCTCTGCACCCACCCCTCATATGTCTGGGCACTGCTGGGAGTGAAAGGCACACACCCCTCATATGTCTGGGCACTGCTGGGAGTCCTCTGCACCCACCCCTCATATGTCTGGGCACTGCCGGGGGTCCTCTGCACCCACCCCTCATATGTCTGGGCACTGCTGGGAGTCCTCTGCACCCACCCCTCACATGTCTAGGCACTGCTGGCGGTCCTCTGCACCCACCCCTCATATGTCTGGGCACTGCTGGGTGTGATAGGCACCCACCCCTCATATGTCTGGGCACTGCTGGGGTTCCTCTGCACCCACCCCTCATATGTCTGGGCACTGCTTGGAGTGATAGGCACACACCCCTCATATGTCTGGGCACTGCTGGGAATCCTCTGCACCCAGCCCTCATATGTCTGGGCGCTGCTGGGAGTCCTCTGCACCCACCCCTCATATCTCTGGGCACTGCTGGGAGTGATAGGCACCCACCCCTCATATGTCCGGGCACTGCTGGGAGTCCTCTGCACCCACCCCTCATATGTCTGGGCACTGCTGGGAGTCCTCTGCACCCGCCCCTCATATGTCTGGGCACTGCTGGGAGTCCTCTGCACCCACCCCTCATATGTCTGGGCACTGCTGGGGGTCCTCTGCACCCACCCCTCATATGTCTGGGCACTGCTGGGAGTGATAGGCACCCACCCCTCATATGTCTGGGCACTGCTGGGGTTCCTCTGCACCCACCCCTCATATGTCTGGGCACTGCTGGGAGTGAAAGGCACACACCCCTCATATGTCTGGGCACTGCTGGGAGTCCTCTGCACCCACCCCTCATATGTCTGGGCACTGCTGGGAGTCCTCTGCACCCACCTGGGCACTGCTGGAAGTGATAGGCACACACCCCTCATATGTCTGGGCACTGCTGGGGGTCCTCTGCACCCACCCCTCATATGTCTGGGCACTGCTGGGAGTCCTCTGCACCCACCCCTCACATGTCTAGGCACTGCTGGCGGTCCTCTGCACCCACCCCTCATATGTCTGGGCACTGCTGGGTGTGATAGGCACCCACCCCTCATATGTCTGGGCACTGCTGGGAATCCTCTGCACCCAGCCCTCATATGTCTGGGCGCTGCTGGGAGTCCTCTGCACCCACCCCTCATATCTCTGGGCACTGCTGGGAGTGATAGGCACCCACCCCTCATATGTCCGGGCACTGCTGGGAGTCCTCTGCACCCACCCCTCATATGTCTGGGCACTGCTGGGAGTCCTCTGCACCCGCCCCTCATATGTCTGGGCACTGCTGGGAGTCCTCTGCACCCACCCCTCATATGTCTGGGCACCGCTGGGAGTGATAGGAACACACCCCTCATATGTCTGGGCACTGCTGGGGGTTCTCTGCACCCACCCCTCATATGTCTGGGCACTGCTGGGGTTCCTCTGCACCCACCCCTCATATGTCTGGGCACTGCTGGGAGTGATAGGCACACACCCCTCATATGTCTGGGCACTGCTGGGAGTCCTCTGCACCCACCCCTCATATGTCTGGGCACTGCTGGGAGTCCTCTGCACCCACCTGGGCACTGCTGGGAGTGATAGGCACACACCCCTCATATGTCTGGGCACTGCTGGGGGTCCTCTGCACCCACCCCTCATATGTCTGGGCACTGCTGGGAGTCTTCTGCACCCACCCCTCATATGTCTGGGCACTGCTGGGGGTCCTCTGCACCCACCCCTCATATGTCTTGGCACTGCTGGGAGTGATAGGCACCCACCCCTCATATGTCTGGGCACTGCTGGGAGTGATAGGCACACACCCCTCATATGTCTGGGCACTGCTGGGAGTGCTCTGCACCCACCCCTCATATGTCTGGGCACTGCTGGGAGTCCTCCGCACCCGCCCCTCATATGTCTGGGCACTGCTGGGAGTGATAGGCACCCACCCCTCATATGTCTGGGCAATGCTGGGGGTCCTCTGCACCCACCCTCATATGTCTGGGCACTGCTGGGAGTCCTCTGCACCCACCCCTCATATGTCTGGGCACTGCTGGGAGTCCTCTGCACCCACCCCTCATATGTCTGGGCACTGCTGGGAGTGATAGGCACCCACCCCTCATATGTCTGGGCACTGCTGGGGTACCTCTGCACCCACCCCTCATATATCTGGGCACTGCTGGGAGTGATAAGCACACACCCCTCATATGTCTGGGCACTGCTGGGAGTCCTCTGCACCCACCCCTCATATGTCTGGGCACTGCTGGGAGTCCTCTGCACCCATCCCTCATATGTCTGGGCACTGCTGGGAGTCCTCTGCACCCACCCCTCATATGTCTGGGCACTGCTGGGAGTGATAGGCACCCACCCCTCATATGTCTGGGCACTGCTGGGAGTCCTCTGCACACACCCCTCATATGTCTGGGCCCTGCTGGGAGTGATAGGCACACACCCCTCATATGTCTGGGCACTGCTGGGGGTCGTCTGCACCCACCGCTCATATGTCTGGGCACTGCTGGGAGTCCTCTGCACCCACCCCTCATATGTCTGGGCACTGCTGGGGGTCCTCTGCACCCACCCCTCATATGACTGGGCACTGCTGGGAGTGATAGGCACCCACCCCTCATATGTCTGGGCACTGCTGGGGTTCCTCTGCACCCACCCCTAATATGTCTGGGCACTGCTGGGAGTGATAGGCACACACCCCTCATATGTCTGGGCACTGCTGGGGGTCCTCTGCACCCACCCCTCATACGTTAGGGCACTGCTGGGAGTGATAGTCACCCACCCCTCATATGTCTGGGCACTGCTGGGAGTCCTCTGCACCCACCCCTCATATGTCTGGGCACTGCTGGGAGTGATAGGCACCCACTCCTCATATGTCTGGGCACTGCTGGGAGTGATAGGCACCCACCCCTCATATGTCTGGCCACTGCTGGGAGTCCTCTGCACCCACCCCTCATATGTCTGGGCTCTGCTGGGAGTCCTCTGCACCCACCCTTCATATGTCTGGGCACTGCTGGGAGTCCTCTGCACCCACCCCTTATATGTCTGGGCACTGCTGGGAGTGATAGGCACCCACCCCTATGTCTCTGTCCACTGATGTGGATCGTAGCACGACACCCACCCACCCGCCCACACGCTCTGAAGGCCTGGGTACGGGCCGTAGCACTATTGTTAGGGTGACGTAGGGGTACGTGTGGTGCGACCCGTACCCACGCTCTTCAGGCCTGGGTAGTGGGTACGGGCCGTACCACCATTGTTGGGGTGCTGTAGGGGTACGCGTGGTGCGACCCATACCCACGCTCTTCAGGCCTGGGTACGGGCCGTACGACCATTGTTAGGGTGACGTAGGGGTACGCGTGGTGCGACCCGTACCCACGCTGTTCAGGCCTGGGAACGGGCATGTTGGACAGGCCACACGAAGGGCTTGCTCCCTCCCCGCATGACAGGGCCCAAGCCCCGGCCCGCCAGGCGTGACCCACGAGAATCACCCGCACCCCGTCTCCCGACGGAACTCCTGCCCTCGGACCTCCATGTATCACGGGCCCAAGCCACCACCGGCTCCCTCGGCCGGGTCAAGCCGCCATCTTGGGCCCTGCGCCACGAGGCCGCGTGGCCTCCACCCGACCCTAACCCTGGGCCTGGCCGGCCCCGACATCCCGGCACCACCATCCACCCAGGAGGTGAGCGGACCACTTGGCAGGTTAATGGGAGAACGAAGCACCAAGGACTCTCCCCCGCCAGGTGCCGATCGCCTCCAGCTCCCCCAGGCACCGGCTCCACCCCCCGCTGGGTGTCTGGACACCTTCATCCCGGACCCTCCGACCTCCAAGTGCGAGGGTCCGGACATCAAAGGGCGCCTGCCCTATAACTGGAGCAGCTCCGGAGCAGGAAGGCAGTTGTATCCTGGAGTCGAGAGACACCGAGAGAACTCAGCCTTGACGGACTACTGGCGCTGCCGTAGCCCTATCTTGTGAACTATCGTCCTTCCTGCTGGCGCTGCCGCGGCCTTCTGCAACATCCATCCTCGTCGGGACCTGCTGGCGCTGCCGCGGCCCGTTGTAACGACCATCTTCACCGGGACCTGCTGGCGCTGCCGCGGACCGTACATCGACCATCTTCACTGGGACCTGCTGGCGCTGCCGCGGACCGTGTATCGACCATCTTCACCGGGACCTGCTGGCGCTGCCGCGGCCCGTACCAGCTAGACCACCAAGCTCGAGGATTGTGAGCTACCCACCATACCATCTCAACTACCAGACTGGTAACCAGACTGTCCCGCTACCCCCTTTTCCCATCTTGAGAGACTTGAATCGAGGGGACCCCTGAGTCCAGACCTCCTTGTACCTTTTCATCGTACCTTAAGAAGTGCTTATAAAGAACGCTAACTCATCTCCTTGTGTGGTATCTGTCTGTGGGGGGGGAAGTTATTTGTCTGTACGATCGCTGGAGACGGCTCTCCCCGGAGACCTCTCCCCTTGTCCTCAGCCGACCCTCCCGGTCCGTCTAACATTGGTGGCCAGCGGCGCGATCCGAATCAACGCGTAATCGTACAGAGAGTAGCTCACCCCACGACAAAACCACGATGTCAGCCAAAGATAGCGGTTCCACTGAAAAGTTCCAAATGGATAAGTTGGAAGAATATAGCCACCGCGAACTTAAACAATTCTGCATGGAACTAGGCATTGCTACCACCGGCCTGAGTACCAAAGATGATTTAAAGCGCGCCCTTGAGTCGTGGGCAGAAACTGGGATCGCCGGATCCTCCGACCAAAACAGTGTCGCACCAGAGGGGAACGCCACGGCTCCCGAGGAGCGGGGAACGGGCCTCTCGCAGGAGGAGATCCAGGAAAGAGAAAGGACCAGATTACACGAGTTGGAAATGGCACGACTCAAGATGGACGGTGAACTAAAGTTAGCCGAGCAGAAACTAAATCTAGAGCATCTGCGGCTCCGAGAGGAACGAGAAGAAAAACAGAGACAGAGGGAGCTTGAGGAAAAAAGAATAACACTCGAACACGAGCGCAAACTGGCGGAAATAGAACTTCGGAAACAGAATAAAGAACCGGGGGTGCCTGAGCGACCGCACACCCCAGGGGCAACCGAGAAAAAAGTCCACATCCCCAAGGATGTTGTCCGAGAGTATGTCCGAGAAGACGACATACAGCAGTGGTTCAAAACCTACGAGATCGCCATGACCTCCCACCGGATCGACCGGAGTGATTGGGGAGCCGGACTATGGGGGAGGTTCGTCAACGAAGGTCGCGATGCCCTGTTGCAGCTCCCAGATCACCAAATGTCGTCCTACGACCACATGAAGGCTGCCCTCCTCACCCGCTACGGCCTCACACCCGAGATGTACCGCTAGAGGTTCAGAGATTGCACCCGGATCAAAGGTACAACTTGGGTGGAGTACGTAAACTATTTCAGCCGAGCCTTCGAGGGTTGGATCAAGGGGAGCCATGTAACGACCTACGAACAACTCTTTAACCTTATGGTATGGGAACACCTGTCGAACAACTGTTTCGTTGAGCTCAGGCAGCACCTCCTCGACAGTAAATTGACTGACCCCCGGCAGCTCGCCGCTGAAGCTGACCGATGGGAAAGCACCCGAGTGGGCCGGAGAGGACCACACGAGCAGAACCGAAGCAACCAAGGCCAGCACCGTCCTCGGGGAGGAGGAGGAGGCCAGGGGCGAGGGAGAGACACCCTCCCGGCAACACCCGTGGCCAGCACCCCGCCCCCGGCCGGCCGGGGAAACCCCCCGATGCGTCCAGGGTTTCTAGCCAATGTCACGTGCCACCGATGCCAGCGAGTCCGCCATTACGCCAATGACCCGAGCTGCCCGCAGAACCAAACGCCCAAGCCCCGCCAGGTAGCTGCCGCCGCCCTGGGGGAAGAACGACTATCAGAGGAACAGGAAGAGTATGAGCCGGCCCAGCAAGAGTGGGAACCGGCCGCCATGGTTCTAGCGTGCCTAGGGGGAAAAGACATAGTCCCGCGGGCTCCCCTACCCGCCAACACCAGGAAATACGGTCAGTGGGTGACCATTAATGGGCATCGGGCCGAGGCCTTACGTGACACAGGCGCCAGTGTGACGGCCGTCCGCTGTCACCTGGTGAAACCCGAGCAGATCCTGCCGAACATTCTCTGCCCCGTCCGCTCAGCCGACAATTCCGAAAGTCTGTGTCAAATGGCCTGCGTCCCCTTCGAATGGGGAGGGGTCTCCGGCCTGTTGAAAGTGACGGTCCGGGATGATGCCCCCGTGGACTGCCTCCTGGGGAATGACCTTGAGAGTTCCCCGTGGGCCACTGTCGAGAGAAGAGAGCACCTGGGGATGCTGGGCCTCCCGGACTGGGCCTGCGTAACCACCCGGTCCATGGCCGCCCGTGCCGTCCCCCGACCAGAAGAACCGGAATGGCCAGCACCTCCGCCCCCGGTCGCCCCAGTAGAAGACAACGACGAGGCCCACCCCCCGGAACCAACGACCGAAGGGGACGCGCAACCCCAGGACTTCCCCGGCCTGGCTCAGTGGCGTCAAGAAGGGGGGCCCACCCAAGAATAGTTCCGCCAGGAGCAAAAGACCTGCCCCTCCCTCGAGGGACTCCGCCAACAAGCCAGCGCCCAGAGCGCAGGGGACTCCACCGGAACTCACTGGGTCTACTGGGAGAACGACCTGCTATACAGCGAACAGAGAATCGCAGAGCTAGGGGCCGGTCGAGTACTGGTGGTACCTCTCCGCTTCAGAGACTTCCTGCTCAACCTGGCCCACGATGTCCCCCTGGCTGGACACCTGGGCCAAGACAAAACTTACAGTCGCCTAGTGACCCACTTTTTCTGGCCGAAGATGCGGAACGACGTCCTGAACCACTGCCGGTCCTGCCCCACATGCCAGGCCAGCGGGAAGAGTGGCCGTAAGCTGAAAGCCCCTCTACAACCCTTCCCAGTGGTCACCACCCCGTTCGAAAGGGTAGGAATAGACATTGTGGGGCCCCTGGACCCCCGCACGGCACAAGGACATAGGTTCATCCTGGTACTGGTGGATCACGCCACCCGCTACCCCGAGGCGGTGCCTCTACGAACTGTAACAGCTCCGGTGGTTGGCCGGGCCCTAATGGGGATCTTCTCCCGGGTGGGCTTCCCCCGAGAAGTCGTCAGCGACCGAGGCACGAACTTCATCTCAAAATACATGAAGTCCCTCTGGCAACAGTGCGGGGTCACCTACCGATTCACGACCCCCTATCACCCCCAAGGGAACGGACTAGTGGAGCGATTCAACCGCACTCTCAAGGGGATGATTGGGGGATTGGAAGAGCCCCTCCGTCGCCAGTGGGATGTACTACTCCCGTGCCTCCTCTTCGCCTACCGAGAAGTTCCCCAGAAGTCCCTCGGTTTTAGCCCTTTCGAACTCCTGTACGGGCACCCTGTGCGAGGGCCCCTCAGCCTAGTCAAAGAAGGTTGGGAGATGGCCCCCCTAAAGACCCCTCCAGACGTCTTCAAGTACCTCCTGGCCCTACGCAATCAGACCCGGCGCTTCAGGGAGATGGCCAAGGCGAACCTCGAGGCCAGCCAGGAAGACATGAAGAGATGGTATGATCACAATGCCTCCTCCGTCGAGTTCGAACCTGGTCAACCAGTGTGGGTGATGTCCCCCACCGAACCATGTGCCTTGCAAGATAAGTGGACGGGGCCCTTCAAGGTGGTCGAGCGCAAAAGCCCCGTCACTTACCTCATCGACATGGGGACCCCCCGGAACCCCCTTCGGGTCCTCCACACCAACAGACTCAAACCACACTTTGTGCGCTCAGAACTCAGCCTCCTGATGGCTACGGACAGTGGGGCAGAGGAGGACTCCGAACCCCTCCCGGATCTCCTGAAGACTCAGGAGAACGACGGTTCCGTGGACGGGGTCCGGCTCTCCGATGCCCTCACCCCAGAGCAGCGCCAGGGCTGCCGGGACCTCCTGCTGCGGTTCGCTTCACTGTTCTCCCTCACTCCCGGGGTCACCCCTTGGTGCTTGCACGACGTGGACACCGGGGACAGTCCCCCTATCCGACACCGGGCCTACCGCGTACCAGATCGGGTACGGGCCTGCATACAAGAGGAAGTGGCCAAAATGCTCACGATCGGGGTCATCGAGCCCTCGGACAGTCCCTGGGCCAGCCCGGTTGTATTGGTCCCCAAAGCCGCTGCCCCCGGCACCACACCTGAACTGAGATTCTGCGTCGACTACCGGGGCTTGAACGCTGTCACCCGAACCGATGCTCATCCTATCCCCCGAGCGGATTAATTGATCGACCGGCTGGGGGCCGCCCGCTACCTCAGTATCTTCGACCTAACAGCGGGCTACTGGCAGATCGGTCTCACACCCCGGGCTCAAGAACGGTCCGCCTTCTCTACCCTCGATGGCCACTACCACTTCAAGGTCATGCCCTTCTGCATGAAGAACGCCCCCGCTACATTTCAACGTCTTGTGAACCAGGTCTTGGCGGGGCTCGAAGAGTTCAGCGCTGCCTACCTGGACGATATCGCTGTATACAGCCGCCACTGGTCCGACCACCTCCTCCACCTCCAGGAGGTCCTACAGGCCCTCCAGCGGGCCGGCCTCACGGTTAAGGCCGGCAAATGCCAAATTGGTCAAGGGTCCGTGACCTACCTGGGGCACCAGGTGGGAAGCGGGCTGGTGGCCCCACTGCAACTTAAAATTGCTGCCATCCAGTCCTGGCAGCCCCCCGTCACCCAGACCGAAGTCGGAGCCTTCTTGGGGCTCACCGGCTACTACCGGCGGTTCGTGAGGGACTACGGCAGCATTGTGGGGCCCCTCACGGGTCTCACGTCCAAGAACCAACCGAAGCGGATTAACTGGACCCCCGATTGTCAAGCGGCCTTCGAAAAGCTGAAGGCCGCCCTGTGCACCGCCCCTGTGCTCCAGGCCCCCGATTACAGTCGGGAATTCGTGGTACAGACAGACGCCTCCGACCACGGCATCGGAGCGGTTCTTTCCCAAGTGAACCCCGAGGGTCTCCTGGCCCGAGAACAGCGCTGGAGCACAATCGAGAGGGAGGCCTTCGCAGTGGTGTGGGCCCTCAAAAAGCTCCGGCCCTATCTCTTCGGTACCCACTTCCGGGTACAAACCGACCATAGACCCCTGCAGTGGCTGATGCAGATGCGGGGGGAGAACCCAAAACTATTGCGCTGGTCCATCTCCCTGCAGGGAATGGACTTCACCGTGGAGCACCGACCGGGCCAAGACCACGCCAACGCAGATGGCCTGTCACGCTTCTTCCGCCTCGACGAGGAGAGTCCCCAAGAAGATGGGTGACTCTCCCCGCCTTCAGCTGGGGGGGGACGCATGTTGGACAGGCCACACGAAGGGCTTGCTCCCTCCCCGCATGACAGGGCCCAAGCCCCGGCCCGCCAGGCGTGACCCACGAGAATCACCCGCACCCCGTCTCCCGACGGAACTCCTGCCCTCGGACCTCCATGTATCACGGGCCCAAGCCACCACCGGCTCCCTCGGCCAGGTCAAGCCGCCATCTTGGGCCCTGTGCCACGAGGCCGCGTGGCCTCCACCCGACCCTAACCCTGGGCCTGGCCGGCCCCGACATCCCGGCACCACCATCCACCCAGGAGGTGAGCGGACCACTTGGCAGGTCAATGGGAGAACGAAGCGCCAAGGACTCTCCCCCGCCAGGTGCCGATCGCCTCCAGCTCCCCCAGGCACCGGCTCCACCCCCCGCTGGGTGTCTGGACACCTTCATCCCGGACCCTCCGACCTCCAAGTGCGAGGGTCCGGACATCAAAGGGCGCCTGCCCTATAACTGGAGCAGCTCCGGAGCAGGAAGGCAGTTGTATCCTGGAGTCGAGAGACACCGAGAGAACTCAGCCTTGACGGACTACTGGCGCTGCCGTAGCCCTATCTTGTGAACTATCGTCCTGCCTGCTGGCGCTGCCGCGGCCTTCTGCAACATCCATCCTCGTCGGGACCTGCTGGCGCTGCCGCGGCCCGTTGTAACGACCATCTTCACCGGGACCTGCTGGCGCTGCCGCGGACCGTACATCGACCATCTTCAATGGGACCTGCTGGCGCTGCCGCGGACCGTGTATCGACCATCTTCACCGGGACCTGCTGGCGCTGCCGCGGCCCGTACCAGCTAGACCACCAAGCTCGAGGATTGTGAGCTACCCACCATACCATCTCAATTACCAGACTGGTAACCAGACTGTCCCGCTACCCCCTTTTCCCATCTTGAGAGACTTGAATCGAGGGGACCCCTGAGTCCAGACCTCCTTGTACCTTTTCATCGTACCTTAAGAAGTGCTTATAAAGAACGCTAACTCATCTCCTTGTGTGGTATCTGTCTGTGGGGGGGAAGTTATTTGTCTGTACGATCGCTGGAGACGCTCTCCCCGGAGACCTCTCCCCTTGTCCTCGGCCGACCCTCCCGGTCCGTCTAACAGGGCCGTACCCCCAATGTTGGGGTGACATAGGGATAGGCGTGGTACGACCCGTACCCACGCTCTTAAGGCATGGGTACGGTGCATACCACAATTGTTGTGGTGACGGGACGCATCCACGTCCACTTCCGTTGTGGCGGGACGCAGGCCTTGGTTAACACGACCCCACCCTGAGTGACCAGTCCCTGGAGGTACGGTATGTACAGGGCATGTATACATTTTGCCTTCGATGGGGGTTATGTTTCCTGCCCCTGCCCCCCACCTTTGCCCCTGGGTGTTGTTCTGACCTTCAGCGGCATCTGCGTCGGTTCCTGTGCACTAGGTCATAGGCTATGAGGGCCGGGATGACACGTAGGATGGGGTCCATGGCTGTCCGTCGCGTACAGGTGCTCCTTCCTCGCGTCCTCCTCAATTTCCCGGCATTTTTTGGCTCCCGTAAAAAATGCTACGTGCGGAGGACGTAGGCACGAATCGTACTTGCTGGTTCGTAAAACGCTGCCTGACTCAGTCCAGACGTCACGTACGCGGTGTCCCGGATCGGAATTGTGGGTATATTTTTGCCGGTCGGTGTTTTGTACGATTCGTACGGAAATTGTATTTCTGTACGAATCGTACTTGTGGGTTTGTAAGGTGGTTTTCCCGGGTACGAGTTGGACGGAGAAAACGCTCCGTAAGACGGTTCGTACCCGGGTTTTACAGGATCGGAATCGGCACCTTAGTGTGTCCAAAACGGAAATATATCAAACATTAAACTGAAGTTGAAAATAAGAAAACCATTGAAGAAAAAGTTGAAGGCTTAAACAAAAAAAAGTGGAAAGTAATGATGACATTATAGGATACCAGTTGGAAAATAGGTCAGGTATCAACTGTTATGCTAATGTGATTCTGAACGAAGTATTTTATTTACCACAACTTTATCAGGAAATCATGGAAAAGCTTGAAAGAAACCTCTGTTCTGCATTCCATCATTTATTTCAACAGTTGGTAAGTGACAGAAGTAAAATACATACTGCTTCTCGCATGTGACATCTTTTAGATACATGCACTGGTTCATTGACATTACTCTAAACATAGAACAAGATGCACATGAATTTCTAATGCTCATGCTTCTTGGAGTATTAGAAGATGAAGGTATAAACATTGATAATTATTTGGCCTAAGTTATAAATGGGACCATATTTGTGAAGATTGCTTATTTACTTCTATCACTAAAATATGTACAGAACGATCCCTATACTTAACAATGCCAGACAGCAAATCAGTACCTTTTAAAAAATTGAATAAAACAGAAAATCTGGATATGACATGTTCACATTGAAGATCAGAGATCTTGTCTACATTACATATAGAAAGATTTGGAAAATATGACATTTTAATGTTGCAACGTTCTAGAGCAAAGGGAAGAAAACTGGAAATAAAATTTAAAATTTTAAAGGATTTCAAATATCTATTTCTCAAGAACATTTACAACAGTGGCTATTATTTTTCATGATGGACCTACTGCATTTGGACACTTTGTCATGTTATGTTATGTTAACAATATTTATTAAGCGCGCGTACATAAAACGTTTTCATGGTGCTGAGAACAATGGGAGGCAGCATCGACTGGACAGTTAGCTTACTCATATGCCTGGGAAAGCAGCCTGGTCTTGAGCTGTTTCCTGAACTTTGCATAGGAAGTCATGGACCTCAATTCCACAGGAAGCGAACTGTTTTTAAAGTGAAACAAAGGATAGACACATTGCAATGATGCCCACCTGGAATTCAAAGCTGGATTGCCTTCTCAATTACCAAATTTGTATATGTTATTTCTCTAGTCAAAGTTTTGAGAACATCATTCGGCCTATTGGGGAAGATGTAAACAGCAGACAGAAAGCACTGCTATCTATTAGTTTTTATAATTACTGTATTGATTATTATTTTATTATTATATGCCAGGTCTAGTGGCTCAGTGGACTAATGCATCCACTGCAGGGGCCTGTGTTCAACCTCATAGTCACAGGTTCAAATCGCGGCGGGTCCACTAAGCCTTTCGTCCATCTGAGGTTGATAAAATGAGCACCATTGAGTTGGGTAACAATAAACATCTGTTATTCAGCGCCAAGTAACCCTGTTAGGGGTGTACATTTGCTTTACAAATACATGTGTTATGTTATTTTGTCTAATAGATATAACATTTTGAGAAATGTATTTAAAAAGCAAATACTATATATATTTGTTGTCAATACTGTACCAGGTGTAAATGAAATCGTACATTTTTAAAAACATATTTGTAATAAATAATAGAGCTAATGTAGATCAAAGAAGTGATTAACAGAATGTTGTTAGGAAAATTCATAGTTACACAGTTAGATAATGATGTACTATGCTGATTTGAGTTTTTTTGTACAATCAATTCGATTGTTTTTTCTCTGCTGTTCAATGATAACTCTACATTCACATCACTATGTATGGTGAAGTTATGTGCAAGCTGAGAACAGTGAAAAAGGGAAACCAAAAATGTTATCTAATTATCAAATAATGTTATATTCCAAAACATGTAATATTATAATTTCTCACATATAATATGGTTATAAAAAGAGTTTTAATTTTTCTTCTTAATAGCAGGTACTGTTCAACATTGAAAACAGTTTTAACCTCTTCACTGCGGTGCAAATTCCGCCGCAGTGCTGGACATTACAATTGCGGGCGTGGTCATGACGTCTCCCGGCCGTCGTCCGCACACGCCCATCATGACTCATGACGGCCGGGAGACGTAATGAGCATGGAAGAGGTTAATACTGTTTAGTGCAATGCTATTCTAAAACATATTTACTGAATGATGTATCTAAACTGGACAATTGTTTAAGATGTATGAATATGTCATTTGTGTCTAGCACAAATAATCTACTACTTATAGACTATTTGAAAACTGTCAACCTACTCTTGAGAAGCATTAACACACTGCTGACTAGGCCTGGGCGAAAATTTTGTTCCGTTCGCGGAAATTGCGATAATTTGACATTTTCGCGTTCCGCGGAGAGCGCGAAAATGTCAAAAATTTAGGTTTCCGCAGCTTGGCGATAATTTGTTTCTTGCTCGCGCTGTAAAATAATACATTCTCGCGTGCACGCGATCGCCTTAACTGAATCCCTGCGTTCGCCGACAAGTTTTCTTGATCCGGTCGCATTCTCCATGAGATGTTGTATTGTTTTTAGCCATTTGCGCTGTCTCGCGACAGTTCGCGCCCGCAGTGACGTCATGCATCGCGCGATCACGTCTTTCTTCTCGCGATCATGCACCGCGAGACAACTCAAAACAAGATGGCCGCGCCCGCAAGCAACCACATGGGTAAGTTGGCAACCCGCAACCATGCAGAAAATCTCGCGAACATGCCGGAAAAAAACTTCCGCATCTTCGCGATATTTCCGCTTGTTTGCGATAGTTTTAAACATTTTCGCGATAATTTGCGAAAGTTAATTTCGCAAATTCCGCCCACCCCTACTGCTGACACCAATGAAAGTGGTATAATAATAGTTGGCCTATTTTGAATTAGAACTTCTATTGCAAACTGCTTCAGCTTCAAGAAACTACTATAGAAATGTGACTTTTAATACATGCTAAAACTATTTACCTCTATCCTAGCCCATATTACTCTCTCCTAAGGTGTACTTGAAGTAGTACATAGATAGTGATATCTAAGCTTGAAACTGAAAGTGCATTTTGTTATGCACTCTTCTATTCATTCAGTCACTTTCCATGCACTCATCAATTCACTCAGTAACTAAACATGTACTCATCCAATCATGCCGTTACTACTCGTTCAGTCATCTATTCACCCAGGCACTACTCATGAGTGATACATTCATTCAGACATAGCTCATTCACTCACCAATGATGCAGGCAATACTTATGCACCCATGCAATCATCCAGGCACTACACATGTTCCATCCATTCACTCATGCACTACCATTGCACTCATCAATTCAGCCAGGTACTACACATACACTCATGCACTCACACAGGCACTACCAGTGCACTCATCTACTCACTCATGCTCTACTCATGGACTCATCCAATCATGCAGTCACTACCCGTACACTCATTTATTCACTCCGACACTACTCATGAGTGATACATTCACTCAAATACCACCCATGCTCTCATCCAATGACCCAGGCACTACCTGTGCACCCATACAATCACCCAGGGACTACCCAGAAATTCACCCCGGTCCACCGCAGGTTTTCTCATTTGTTGTGTAGGGTGCCGGTGGTTTTCCAAACACCATTTCCGTCTTGTTGGTGACGGAGCCAGGCGGTCAGCGCACCAGCCCTCACAGCTTACTTAACCAGCATGTCTTTCCTGCAGCGCTGCAGACGCGCACACACAGACAGCAGTTACATGCTGAAACAGTCTCTCCGAGCGAATCTGGTTTGAACCACTTAAAAACCTTGTGAAGTGATTTTCAAATATTTTAAGTTCGTTTTTGATCCTTTGCTATTTGCACTTGGCTGTTCCCACTTTGCACTCACTCTCTACTGTTCTTGCCTCCTGGGGACCTTGTTGCCTCTGGTTGCACCTGTAGGTGTTCCTGCACCCCAGTCCACCGCGGGTTTCTCCCTTTGTTGTGGAGGGTGTCGGCGGTTTTCCAAACACCATTTCCGGCTTGTTGGGGGCGGAGCCGGGCAGTCAGCGCTCCTGCACTCACAGCCTACTTAACCAGCATGTCTTTCCCGCCGTGCTCTAGATGCGCGCAGACAGCAATTACATGCTGAGACAGTCTCTCTGAGCTAATCTGTTTTAAACAACAATAATATCCATGGGTCTAGAATATGATCAGGCTACTTGATTCACACAACACAAAATATAGATTGACCAGCATATTAGTCTGGGCATACCTATTGGTAAGACGGATTTCCATCACTCACCGAAGTGACATGCTTCATCATCTGGGTCTCCTCCTGGCACCACGCTAGTGGTGCCAAGGGCTACAACCTCTCAACTATGAGGGGGAGCTCACAGATGTTTTATGGAGTGATCAGATCCACTAGATGTGAAGAGATGTGAGATGCAGTGTGTGAAAGATGTGAAGGTGAAAGTATAAAATAACCCCTGTGGGAAAACTATTTTATGTGGTATCCCTAAAGGGTCAAATTAAAAACAAAGTAGTGACAGTTTTAACAGAATAACTGCCTGTGTCTGTTAGGTCGACATGTTTCTGCCTACAGGACAAACTGTGTCCACGGCTTTCTTCAGGACCAGAACACTAAATGGAATGCTACTGCGTGAAAGAAGTGCCATAAACAAGTGCAAAAAATGAAAAATAAAAATAATATATGTGTTACGCAGTGCATATAGTCACTGTTTGGAACATAGTTGGAGTATACTCAACCACGCCAGCTGGAATTGCAGGTTTTCGAATCCCCAGTTGTATCACGAATACTGTTGGTATCTGTAAGACATGAATTAATACAGAGACATAATCTCCTGCTGTGTGTGAAGGAAAAAGCCAGAAAACATATAACAATTTTTTAGTGAAAGACATTATCATCTAGATGCTGTAATAGCAGAAAAAGGGCTTACCTGTATAAATTGTACGAAATGCAAAGAGCAGAAAAGGCTCTTAGTATGGTACAATCAATTTAAAAACAAATAAAATGTGGTCAGTATAAGTATCAAAAAAGGTAACAAAACTTTCAAAGGCCAAACATAGACTAGTATTATGTCCGGTCGACCATATTCTATATCTGCATATTGACATGAACATCAAATTTTAAAAGGTAAACACCAGCAACACCATATGATCGATATGTGTAGCGAGATAGTACGGCACGCAATATAAAGATATCAAGAGTTAGAGAGAACATCACTACCGGCAAGTTAAATTGAGATACAGAGAAATATTGCAATGCCCTGTCTTCCTTGAAGTTCAGACCAAACCATGGCATGTCAATTTGTCATCTATCTATAGATGGCTTTATCTGTTTGTTTCTTCCATAGCAAGTCATAGAGGGTCCAAACAGCTTTATGCTGAATAGACGCAAGAAGGCGTCGAAATACCCTATTTCATTGAGTTACACTGAAAATTATTGTCTGCTCTCTAAGGTCACATGTCGTTGTAACATAATATGCAACTTATTGTCAAAAATATTGTAAAACCATACAGTATTAATACCCAGAAGTATGGTTAAGAAGACCAGGAAACAAAAGCGATCTTATCTGCACTCGGTTAAGATAAAGCGGTGCCGCCCACAAACGAACATGTAGCAATGGAAACACACAAGCGGGCATAAAGAAAACATGTTCAAAGATTCGAGAGTCTTACAAAATTCAGCATTCATAAACCAGCGTGACCGCCTACCTTTCCGTCGGTACCCAGAGTAGCTCAATGAGCTGAAGGGAAGGTAGCGACTCAAACGCTCAGGCGGATTTTTAAACCGGAAGAGCAAACAGCTTCCGTATACACGTAGTCATGACGTGAGTTGCTCGCGTTTACAGCGAAACATAAGCTAAACCATAACGATGTAAACAGTACACAGTAAATCGATCAGCGTTTGGCAATCACTATGGAATGATAGACAGGACACTTCTGAAAAACGACTAGATATAAGTGTGGTGCAATCTGTTCTAGAAACGAGGAGTGCTATATCAATGGATTTGGAGGGTTTAGTTTGAGGGCAAGCCGCACAAGGAGGCCCCTGGGGGAAGTAAGACCAGCGGTCTAGTCTTCCCCCGGGGAGTTCGCGCAAGGGAAGGACAGGGGAGGAAGGGGTGGGATAAGGGGTGGGGTCGTAGGTAGGGATTAAAAGGGGGAGGAAGAGGAAGTCCTTCCTCTTACTTTCACCAGCGCCTCAGGGAGGGATAGTTAGTGGATCTTTGGTGCGCGGAGCGGGGCCTGCGGAGACTTGGTGGATCGGTGGGGCGTGGTCTCGCGTCGGTGAGCGGAGTGTTTTTGTGGGGTAGCGAGCGGGTTCAGGGCTGCCTCGTTTGGCAACGTTTGGCGGCCTGTGGGTGTCGGGTGGAGTCGGCGGGGGCGGAGCGGTGGTTGGCGCGGAGCGCGATTGTCATGGAGTCGGGAGGGGGTCAGGCGCCGGATGAGGCGGCGGTGCGGGCGGCGCTACAGTTGTTGGGGCGTGCGGGGAGGGCGGACCTTCTGCAGCCGGGTGTCTTGGAGCAGGCGTGGGTGGGGATGTCCAGGACTCCGCGTTCGGCGTCCGCGGGGGTGGCGGCGGCCGTTGTGGCCTGCATGGAGGAACCGCCTCCTAAGAAGCACGCGGTGGGTGCGCGAGGGGGGGGCAGGAAGGTGGGGCCTGGGGGGAAGCCCGGAGATAGGCGTCTGAGCCTCCCGGCAATGGGTTCGTCGGCGGAGGTGCCTGCGGGGATGGGCGGGGGGCTTGTGGTGACGAGGGTGGGGCTGTGGAGGCGCGGTTGGGCCGGGGGGGGCTCGGGGCTGGGGGCAGCGGGGTGGCCTCATTTTTGGTGGACTATAGTGGGGATAGCGACCTGGATGAGGACTCAGAGGAGCGGGTGGGGGAGGATTTCGCCCTGTATCTTTCGGGGAGTGAGTCCGCGGGGGGTGATGGCGGTGGGTGGGGGGACCAGGCGTTGGACACGGCGGGTGGGGGCAAGGGGAAAGGTGGGGGGCGGGGAGGTAAGGGCAAAGGCCCAGCGAAGGCAGCGGGGGGACG
The DNA here is from genome assembly GCF_964204655.1 of Triturus cristatus. Classification (NCBI taxonomy): domain Eukaryota; kingdom Metazoa; phylum Chordata; class Amphibia; order Caudata; family Salamandridae; genus Triturus; species Triturus cristatus. The sequence continues at coordinate 542,756,848 of NC_140583.1, forward strand.
GGGGTTGGGGCTTGGGACGCCTGGCCCCTCTGGGGATGCAGGCCGCGGTCGTGGGGCACGGGCCGCGGGGGAGGGGCGGTGGGACGACCGTTGGGCGGAGATGTCTTTGGAGGAGCGTATCCGGGAACAGCGGCGGCTGATCGAAGAGACGGAGCGGCAGTGGGAGGAGATGTGCGCGGCCAGGGAGGGGGAGCGGGCGGCGGACCGGGTTGTGGCGCGCGGGGGAGGTGCGGGGCCGGCGCGGGGGCGCCGGCGCTGGGTGTTGCTGGATGAGGCAGGGACGGACTTGACGTCGCAGAGACCTGGTGGCGCTGGGGCCCCCTCGGACTATGCTGGTCACGAGGGGGGGGGGATCCAAGCCAGCGCAGATTGCTGGTAGAGGCCGGGGTGGGCCGGCGGGGCGCACGACGGCCTCCAGACGCCGGGGTGAAGCAGTAGGGGGGTCCGCGGCGGCCTGCCCTCCATCAAGGGAGCGCGCATCATCGGCGCCGGAATATGAGTTTGTCCAAGGAGAGAAAGAAAAAGGAATGAAGCGTGTAGTGCGTGAGGTGCGCGTGGAGCCCAGTGAGCCTGTGGTGGTCGAAGAGCTGGATTACGAGTCGGAAAGTGAGGAGTTGGAAGAAGGTGAAGTGCGTGAGGTGATGGGGCCGGTGGCAACGCGGAAGTTTGGTGTTTTCCAGGACAACAAAGCCAGCTGCAGCAAGGCGCCAGCGGCGAGGGTGTCAGCCCCGGGTCCCGGCGGACGGGCGCAGGAGGTGCCACGCACTTTGACAGGTGAGAGCACATGGTGGGGGGCGTGGGATGAGGGGATCGGGCAGGGGCGTAAGAAGTCTTGTAGGTCTGTGGGGGTGGGGGATGGGTCGGTGAGGGTGGTGGGAGAGACGGCGCAGCCGAAGGTGCCGGCTAAGGCGGCGGCCCCAGAGGGGGATGAGAAGCGGATGGTGGGAGCTGGCGTTCAGACGGAGAAGGTGACAGATGGGAAGGAGGAAGGGGGTGAGAAGCATAAGAAGAAGCTGCCTTATATGGGGTTGGCGATGCCACTGGGGTCCCATCTGTCTGAAAAGACGAGGGGCAGGATTTGGAAACACGAGTATGTGGATGTCTTTAAATTCTTGCATCGGGAGATTCAGGCGAAAGAGGGGTCTAAAGAGGAGGAGTGGGAGTTGACATGGCGGCCGCGGGTGCCGGTAAATATGGAAAATTGGACGTCGGCCTTCCTGATTTATGCCAGTATTTATTGCGAGAAGCATCAGGATAGGGCGATTGCGTTGTTTAAATACATGGATATCATCAGAAAAGCGCAGATGCACTTTGGGGGTTTCGCCTGGCTCAGTTACGATGAGGAATTTCGGGCGCGGGTCAGCGTCAACCCTGACAAGCCCTGGGGAGAGGTAGATCAGGAGCTGTGGGTGCAATGGATGGCCTCCACGCAGTCCTCTGCGGCAACCCACACTGCGAGTGGCCTTCCGGTGGCTTATCGGCCTTTTCAGTCCCGTCCCGCCTCGGGGGGGGCGGGGGGGGAGCAAGTGGAGCTGGGGGAGCGGGTGGGCAGGCTGCCGCTGCCGGCGCAACAGGACAGCCTGCTAAGAGTGGGGGAGCCACCACTGGGGCTTGTTGGAATTTCAACAAGGGGTTCTGCACCCGCCACCCCTGCAGATTTAAACATGAGTGTTCTAAGTGTGGAGGCAAGCACCCGGTCACGCAGTGTTTCACATTGGCCACCCCGTCCGAGCAATGGCGGGTCACAAAGGGAAGGGGGCAGGCTGGGCCAAAGGGCTCCTACACCAGTTAGAGTGGAGGCCATGGGTCCGTGGCTCTCCCGCTACCCTGATCGGGCGGCGGCGCTGCGGCTGTTTTGGGGATTCACAGAAGGGTTTCGAGTGGGGTACCAGGGGCCGCGGGAGTGCAGGTGGGCAGAGAATTTGCGGTCGGCGAGGGAGTTGCCGGGAGTGGTGGAGGCTAACTTGCGCAAGGAGGTGTTGGAAGGTCGCGTGGCCGGCCCGTTTGACACGTGGCCGCTACCTGAACTCATCATATCCCCTTTGAGGGTGGTTCCAAAAAAGGAACCTGGCGAGTTTCGTTTGATCCACCATTTGTCGTGGCCTGAGGGGCGGTCGGTGAATGATTTCATCGCGGAGGAGGATTCCCGGGTGCTGTATGCGTCGGTGGATGATGCGATCGGGTTGGTGAGGCTGTGTGGGCGGGGGGGCGGAATTGGCCAAGTGCGACATCAAGTCGGCGTTTCGCCTTCTGCCGATTCACCCGGAGGATTTCTCGTTGCTGGGCATGCAGTTCGGTGGGGCCATCTTTGTGGACAAGGTTTTGCCCATGGGGTGCGCGATCTCCTGCGCTCTGTTCGAGACTTTCAGTTCCTTTTTGGAATGGGCCTTCACTGACAGGGCGGGGCACCGGCTGGTGTCCCACTACTTGGATGATTTTTTGTTTGTAGGCCGAGGTCAGTCGGGGGAGTGTGGGGCGGCTTTGGGCCACTTTCAGAGGATGGCGGGGGAGTTTGGTGTGCCGTTGGCGCCGGAGAAGACGGCTGGGCCCAGTTGTTGTCTGGCGTTTCTGGGGATTGAATTGGATTCAGTGGAGTGGATGGCGCGCCTCCCCCAGCAGAAGGTATTGGAGATACAGGACTGTCTGAGTCAAGTTGTGGTGCAACGGAAGATCGACTTGAGGTCCGTCCAGCGTTTGTTGGGCTTGCTGAACTTTGCGTGCCGAGTGGTGCGGGCGGGCAGGACGTTTTGCAGGCGGCTGGGGCTGGCCATTTCAGGGGCAGTGTTGCCCCATCACAGGGTGCGGATTTCGGTGGGTGTCCGGGCGGATTTGCGAGTGTGGCAGGGGTTCTTGAGTGACTTCAATGGGGTCTCCTTGGACTTTGCAGATGACAACATGGTGTGGCAGGTGCAGATTTTTTCGGATGCGGCTGGGGCGCGCGGCTTTGGTGTTTTCTGGGATGGTCGGTGGTGTGCGGAGCAGTGGCCGGCGCACTGGTTGGCACAGGGCAGGAGCATTGCGTTTCTGGAATTCTTTCCGCTGCTGGTGGCGCTGCAGGTGTGGGGACAGGAATTCCGGAACCGATCGGTGCTTTTTCATGTGGACAACAGGACGGTGGTGGATTTGGTGAACCATCAGAGGGCGAGGGACCTGCGGGTGCTGCGCTTGCTGCGAAGTTTCATGCTGCTGTGCTTGCGCTTGAATGTGCTGTTTCGCGCGAAACATGTGCCGGGCGTTAGCAATGACATCGCGGATGCATTGTCTCGTTCGCAGTGGCAGCGTTTCCGAAGGTTGGCGCCCGGAGCGGACTTTGCCAAGACCAAGGTGCCGGAGGGTATCTGGAGCTGGGGGGAGTGAGAGTGGTGAATCTGGTGGAGCAGTCTGTTGCCGAGTCCACGCGGCGGACGTATCGTATGGCATGGGTGGAGTTGTGTGTGTTCTTGGGTTGGTCGCGGGGTGAGTGGCGGATGTCTCAGGGTGAGTGTGAGGCGGGTGTCGTGCGTTATGTGTTGCATTGCATGGACAGAGGTTTGTCGTCAGTGACGATTGCAGGTAAACTGGCGGGAATTTCTTTCTATGGGAAGCTCTATCTGGGTTTTGATCCGGCCACGGGTGAGTTGCTGAGCAGGATGCTGAAGGGCTGGACCAGGGAGCGGGGAGGGCGGGGGGGAGCGCTGTTGCGCGAGGCGATCACTTTTGACCTGTTGGTGGATGTGTTGGGGGAGTTGGGTTTTCTGTGTTACGATCGGTATGAGTTGGCGTTGTTCCGCCTATGTATGACGTGGATGTTTTTTGGGGCTTTCCGGGTTTCGGAGTTGCTGAGGGGTAAGGGGGGGATGGGGATGAGGTTCGAGGATGTACGTTTGGATGGGGGGCGCCTGGGGATATGGTCGGGGCGTTCCAAGACGGATCAGGTTGGCAGATGCACGTGGGTGTGGCTGAGTGAGTCTGGGGAGTTGGCAGTGTGCCCGGTGCGGGAGTGGAGCAGTTTTTGCGGGCAGTGCGGCCGTCTGGTGGGGGAGATTTTCTGTCATGCTTCTGGGAAAAGGGTCACGGCTTACCAACTATTGGCGGTGATGCGCATGGCGTTGCGGCGCTTAGGTAGGGACCCGGTGGGGTATGGGACTCATTCCTTTCGGATCGGCGCGGCGACGGCGGCGGCACGGCTGGGCTGGTCCTGGGATAAGATCAGGAAGATTGGTAGATGGCGTTCGCGCTGCTGCGAGCGGTACGTTAGGAAGTAGGGCGAAGGGGTGCGCGGCGGCTGTGTGAGCGTTTTGTGCGACCTTTCTCGTTTCTAATGCTCCTTTTTTCTTCGTAGGTTGTGTTGGGGGTCCTGGAGCCAAGACGGTTACCTGGATAGTGGGACATTCATTTGTGCATTGGGCTGCCAAGTTTTCTGACAGGCAGGTGTACGGGCGTAGCCTGGGCCTGAGAAGCTGCAGTCATGAGGTGTTCTGGTGGGGTAGGAGTGGAATGCGCTGGGGGGAACTTTTGCCTTGGCTCACGAAGAAGGTCTCGCAGCAAGGATGTCCGGATCTGCTTGTCATTCACCTGGGAGAGAACGATCTGGTGTGGCAATCAGCGGTGTCATTGATTTATTTGATGCAGCGGGACTTGGCAGCGATCAAACGCAATCTGGCTGGCGCTTGTATTGTGTGGACAGAGTTCATTCCCAGAAGGGTTTGGAGGGGGGCGTTGAAGCCCGCTGCGGTGGAGCGCGCTCGCAGAAAATTAAATAGGGCGATGAGAGTTTTTTGTGAGGACTGTGGGATCAAGGTGCTGGCGCATCCTGGTCTGCGGCTCGAAGAGCCCTTGCTTTTTAGGGCCGATGGCGTGCACCTTTCGCACATGGGAAACGCTTACTATATGATGGAGATGAGGGATTTTATCAGTGGGCTGTGGAATGAGTCGATCTGGTGTATGAGGAGGTGAGGGCGAAAGGTGCACTTGTGTGGGGTGGGGCAGGTAACCGCCCTCCGGGGGTTCCCTGGTTGGCGGATTGGGGAGGGGGGAGGAGTCCATGACGGGCATACTCACCCTTCCGAGGAGGGGGATACTGGGGAAACGTGGGGGTGCGTCAGAGCAGTGGACGACGAATGGAGATGATGGTGGAGTTTTGGAAGAGAAATGAGGAAGCGAATGGAAGTGAGAAGGTTGCGGTGTGAAGTGGGGATGGAGTAGTTGGAGTCTTGGAGAGTATGGGTAGTGAGGAATGTTGTTGTTGGGGATTGTTGGGGATTTGTGTTATGTTTCTGGTTATGGTTGTCCAACCCTGTCCTAATAAAATGGCCTTTTACCTAAAGTACCTTGCGTGGACTGATTATTGCGCGAGGAGGCCCCCGGGGGAAGTAAGACCAGCGGTCTAGTCTTCCCCCGGGGAGTTCGCGCAAGGGAAGGACAGGGGAGGAAGGGGTGGGATAAGGGGTGGGGTCGTAGGTAGGGATTAAAAGGGGGAGGAAGAGGAAGTCCTTCCTCTTCCTTTCCCCAGCGCCTCAGGGAGGGATAGTTAGTGGATCGTTGGCCACCCGCCCACCCGGCAATTACGTGACTAGTTGGTGAGGTCATGTTTTTTCAGCGTGCCAGTTTAGGACGGGTTGTGTGTGTATGGGGCGGATTGGGGAGGGGGGAGGAGTCCATGACGGGCATACTCACCCTTCCGGGGAGGGGGATACTGGGGAAACGTGGGGGTGCGTCAGAGCAGTGGACGACGAATGGAGATGATGGTGGAGTTTTGGAAGAGAAATGAGAAAGCGAATGGAAGTGAGAAGGTTGCGGTGTGAAGTGGGGATGGAGTAGTTGGAGTCTTGGAGAGTATGGGTAGTGAGGAATGTTGTTGTTGGGGATTGTTGGGGATTTGTGTTATGTTTCTGGTTATGGTTGTCCAACCCTGTCCTAATAAAATGGCCTTTTACGCTAAAGTACCTTGCGTGGACTGATTATTGCGCGATTACCACATGGGAAAAGACCTTGAATAGCAGGTAAATTCCACAAAGTGTTGCCAACTATGCAAGATTTATTTTTCGGTCTCGTATGCACTAGTTGATCTTTTAGGCTAGTACCTATTTTGAATGCAAAGAAAGGCAGAGGAATTTGGCCATTCTCTACATTCAGTATGTGCCAATGTTTGTGAACACTCTTTTGAATTTTATTGGAAAGAACACTAAAAGTGTTCACGAAAGTGATCCGGTTCAAAGGTGGTTTGAAAATAGGAGGCTCTATCAGGGCTTCTCTATGTAGCCCTTGGCGCCACTAGCATGGTGCCAGGAGGAGACCCAGATGATGAATCATGTCACTTCGGTGAGTGATGGGAATCCGTCCTACCAATAGGTATGCCCAGACTAATATGCTGGTCAATCTATATTTTGTGTTGTGTAAATAAAGTAGCCTGATCATATTCTAGACCCATGGATATTATTGTTTAATATATTGTTCTCAGGGGAATATATCCATGTTTGGTCTCTAAAAGCTCCCATAGACCTTCTTCTCGGTTTGTGTTCTAATCTGTTTTAAACCATTTAAAACCTTGTGAAGAGATTTTTAAATATTTCATGTTCGTTTTTGATCCTTTGCTATTTGCACTTTGCTGTTGCCACTTTGCACTGACTCTCTACTGTTCTTACCTCCTGGGGACCTTGTTGCCTCTGGTAGCACTTGTAGGTGTTCCTGCCTGCTCCCCGGTCCACTGCGGGTTTTCCCGTTTGTTGTGGAGGGTGCCGGCGCTTTTCCAAACACCATTTCCGGCTTGTTGGGGGCAGAACCGGGGCGCTAGCGCTCCAGCGCTCCAGCGCTCACAGCCTACTTAACCAGCATGTCTTTCTCGTTGCGCAGCGGGCGCTCCGCCAGATTGCCAATGGCGCGCCAAGGGCCAGCCCTTCTGCGCCTGTCTGCACCAAAACCGCGCCTTGCACCAGGGATGCTGGTGTATTTCTGCCAGATAAGGCTGTATGGACTAGCTATACTAGGAAGGAACTTCTAGACCTTCGGAAGGTGGGAGCTTCTTGCCACCATACAATAGACCCTGAGGTCCAAGCTAGGAAACAGTCTTTTGCCTGTCCCTCCTGCAGCTTTTGCCTGACACAGGCAGGAGTTGGTAGCACCCTCACTGATAACGGTGTAACTGCCTCTCCTTCAAAAGAGCACACATTTCGGGGTTATCTTATCAATGACAGATCCCAGATTAAGAACAAAGTGGCTTTCAGAGACTTTGTCTCATTCTGGAAGCCAGATTGGGTGTTCATTACAGAGACATGGGCTAGGGACTGTTCGGGTCCTGATCTTGTAGAAGCAATCCCTTCTGGATATAGCCTAGTCAGATTGGATAGGGTAGGTCGGCGGGTTGGGGGGCTGGGCATTCTCCATAGGGAGGCTCTTACTTGTCGTACAGAGCCACTCACCTCACTCTCTGATCAGTACCAGGCTTTATATTTTTCAATAAATACTCATTCTACAGAAAAGTTTCTCTAGTGTCTTATCCTATCGGCAACCCGGGTCTAGAGCATCCTTCAGTCAGGGCTTTAGTAGTCTTTTAGAGCCCTACTTGGAAAGATCTAATTTCACACTGTTGGGTGACTTTAACTTCCATCTGGATAAAACGTTAAGTAATGATACACAAACTCTCTTGGAAACCCTGAGCTGCTGCGGTTTTACGCGGTTGGTTATGAGTCTCACCCATGTGGCGGGGCATATATTGGATGGCATTTTTTCTAATGATCTACGAATTAAGGTGGGAGAGCCTATACCTCTCACCTGGTCAGATCATTTTGCCATTCCTTTTAACTTACAGACTTCGGCATCAGGGACTGTTTTAGTTGAAAATAGAAAATTGGATTAAGGAGAAATCTTAGCCTTATTAGTAAGGGGGCACTCACTAACCTCTTCAAGAACTTTCAGCTTTCCGGGCGCAGGTCGGTCGGGAGGGAGTTCCAGGTCTTGGCGGCCAGGTAGGAGAAGGACCTTCCTCCTGTAGTCGCTCTTCGGATGCGGGGGACCACGGCGAGGGCGTGGTTGGCTGAACGGAGGTGGCGTTTGGGAGCGTAGAAGTTGATTCGGCTGTTGAGGTAGCTCGGGCCTTGGTCGTGTAGGGCTTTGTGTGCGTGGGTGAGGAGGCGGAAGGTGATTCTTTTGTTGACGGGGAGCCAGTGTAGGTCTCTCAGATGTCCGGAGATGTGGCTGGTTCGTGGGATGTCGAGGATGAGTCTGGCTGAGGCGTTCTGGATCCGCTGGAGTCTCTTCTGGAGCTTGGCGGTGGTACCGGCATAGAGGGCGTTGCCGTAGTCCAGTCGGCTAGTGATGAGGGCCTGGGTGACGGTCTTCCTGGTCTCGGTGGGGATCCACCAGAATATCTTCCGTAGCATGCGTAGGATGTTGAAGCACGCCGAGGAGACGTTGTTGACTTGTCTGGTCATGGAGAGGGAGGAGTCCAGGATGAAGCCCAGGTTGCGTGCATGGTCTGTCGGTTTGGGTGCGGTGCCCAGGGCGGGAGGCCACCAGGAGTCGTCCCAGGCGGAGGGTGAAGAGCCCAGGATGAGGACCTCCGTCTTGTCTGAGTTCAGTTTCAGGCGGCTGGTCGTCATCCACTCGGCTACCTCTTTAATCCCTTCACGCAGGTTGGCTCTTGCGGCGGCGGGGTCGTTGGTCAGGGAGAGGATCAGCTGGGTGTCGTCGGCGTAGGAGATTATGCTGAGGTTGTGTTGGCGTGCGATGGCCGCGAGGGGGCTCATGTAGACGTTGAAGAGGGTGGGGCTCAGCGAGGATCCTTGGGGGACGACGCAGATGACTTCGGTGGCCTCTGACTTGTACGGTGGTAGGCGGACTCTCTGTGTTCTTCCGTCGAGGAAGGAGATGATCCATTCCAGAGCCTTGTCCTGGATTCCGACGTTGCTGAGGCGCTGTACTAGGGTGCGGTGGCAGACAGTGTCGAATGCCGCGGAGAGGTCTAGGAGGATGAGGGCCGCTGTTTCTCCGTTGTCCATCAGGGCTCGGATGTCATCGGTGGCGGCGATGAGGGCGGTCTCGGTGCTGTGGTTGGCTCGGAAGCCAGACTGTGAGGGGTCGAGGGATCCATTCGTCTCGAGGAAGGCGGCCAGCTGCTTGTTGACGGTCTTCTCGATGACTTTGGCTGGAAACGGGAGGAGCGAGATGGGGCGGTAGTTCTTGAGTTCGGTGGGGTCCGCTGTGGGTTTCTTGAGTAGAGCGCTGAGTTCGGCGTGCTTCCAGCTCTCGGGGAAGGTGGCGGTGTCGAAGGATGTGTTGATGATGTCTCGCAGGTGGGGTGCGATGACAGCGTCGGCCTTGTTGAAGACGTGGTGAGGGCAGGGGTCGGTCGGTGATCCGGAGTGGATGAAGTTCATCGTGCGGATGGTGTCTTCGGTGCTGATCGGGGTCCAGGCGTGGAGGGTGGTGGTGGGGGGTGGTTGTTCGGTCGTGGTGTGCGTTGGTTGGTTGTTGAAGCTGTTGTGTATGTCCGCGATCTTGTTGTGGAAGTATGAGGCGAGGGAGTTGCAGAGGTCTTGCGATGGGGTGATGTCGTTGTTTCCTGCGCTGGGGTTGGATAGCTCTTTCACGATGTTGAAGAGTTCCTTGCAGTTGGGTGCGTTGTTGTCCAGCCGGTCCTTGAATGCAGTTTTCTTGGCGGCGTGGATCAGCTGGTGGTGCTTCCGGGTGGCAAGCTTGAAGGAGGTCCTGTTGTCCGGTGTAGGTTCCCTTCTCCAGACTTTCTCGAGGGCTCGGCAGTTCTTCTTGGAGCTCTTGAGTTCGTCGGTGAACCATGGGGCTTTCTTGCTGCCGGGTCTGCTGGGCGGGGTCCTCAGCGGGGCGAGCTCGTCCACGCAGTTGCTGATCCACTTCGTGAGGTTGTCGGCGGCCTGGCTGGGGTTCGCTGAGCTGGCAGGAGGGTGCTGGCTCAGGGAGGTGGCGAGCTGGTCGGCTGTGATCTTGTTCCAGCTTCTGCGGGCAGCCTGTTGCTGGTGGTGGTGGGTTGTCGTTCTTTTGAAGGTGAAGTGGACGCAGCTGTGGTCCGTCCATTGAAGCTCTGTGGCGTGCCTGAAGTCGATGTCTGTGCAGGAAGAGAAGACTGCGTCGAGTGTGTGTCCGGCGAGGTGGGTGGGGGTGGACACCAGCTGCTTGAGTCCAAGATTGGCGAGGTTGTCGAGCAGGGTGCTGGTGTTGCGGTCGTTGTTGTTCTCCAGGTGGAAGTTGAGGTCCCCCAGGAGGATGTAGTCAGCGGAGGGGAGGGCATGCGGGCTGACGAAGTCGGCGATGTCCTCGCTGAATTGGGTGCGTGGTCCCGGAGGTCGGTAGATCAGGGTGCCTCTGAGGGTGGTCTTCGGGTCGGTGTGGATCTGGAAATGCAGGTGTTCGGCAGTGGTCAGGGTGTTGTCGGTGCTGGTCGTGAGACGGATGGTGTTCCTGTGGATGATGGCGATGCCTCCTCCCATCTGGTTGGCGGTGCGATCCCTCCGGGTGATCTTGTAGCCCTCTGGGATGGCGATGGCGATGTCGGGAGCTGAAGAGGCGTTCATCCAAGTCTCCGTGAGGAAGGCAACGTCCGGGGCTGTGGCGTCTAGGAGGTTCCAGAGTTCGATGGCGTGTCTGTGGACGGAGCGGGTGTTGAGCAGGATGCACTTGAGGTGGGTGCTGCTGGTGTTCGACTTGGCGGGTGCTGGTGCGAGGCAGGTCCGGATGCAGGTGAACTTGCAGGCGTGGCAGCTGAAGGGTCCGTGGGTGCGTCGTGGTGTGGCTCGGTAGCATCCTGGGAATCGGCCGGTGTTGAGTGCGATGAGGGTGGCGGCGGTGTACGTCAGGCGGGTCGGTCGGGGTCCTCGTGGGCCAGGGGTCCTGGCGCTGGGCGCGATCCGGTCGCGGACGGGCGCAGACTGGCTTACCTTTGGCGCACCTTCGGCGCTCAATCGGTGCTCCCGCTGCGCGTCCGCTGCGCGGTCGCTCTGGGGACGTCATAAGAAGGGAGCCGGTCGGGAGGGTCTGCGGGGAGGCGGGAGCGTGATCCAATCGGCTGTCGGGGGGCGGGGCCACGGGCTGGGGCGGCGGGAAACGCTGGAGCCGGCTTGGCGGCCCTCGGGTGGCTGGGGCGGCGGGAAAGCAGGTGTGGGCTCGGCGGCCCTCGGGAGGCTGGTGCAGCGGGAAAGCAGGTGTGGGCTCGGCGGCCCTCGGGAGGCTGGTGCAGCGGGAGAGCAGGTGTGGGCTCGGCGGCCCTCGGGAGGCTGGTGCAGCGGGAGCGGCAGCAGGCACAGGAGCGTGGGGGTGACCAGGCCGAAGTGCGACCTTAGTGCCTACCTAAAGGATCACCAGATACTTGATGGCTCACAGCATGGCTTTAGAAGCCATCATAGTACGGAGACAGCATTCACTGCTGTATTTAATAACATCCGTACTCAGGTTGATGCAGGGCACACCACATTGCTGGTTCTACTTGACCTTACCACAGCTTTTGATCCTATCTCCTTTGAGGCTGGTTGAATGTCTCAAGGAGATAGGGATCGGGGGCACGGCCCTTGGGTTTCTTGCATCCTTTCTCCGTGATCAGGCACAGATAGTGAAAATGGGCCAATTCTACTCTGCTTCAAATTCCTTGTCATGTGGAGTTCCACAGGGCTCTTCCTTAAGCCCGACACTTTTTAATATCTATGTTGCCCCGCTGGCTAAGTTTGTGAGATCCTTTGGGCTGGAGGTGTTGTCTTCTGCTGACAAAACCCAAATAATGGTGTCCATTACTCACAGTATAAGGGATTCTGCCACAAATTGTATACAGGCAGTCTCTTCCTGGATGGTGGAAAACTCTCAAAATTCAACCGGAAAAAGACTAAGGTCTTGATATTTGGTAACCAACGTGACACCTGGTCGAATGATTGGTGGCCTGATACGCTTGGCAGCTGTCCCTGCCCTGTATCCCATGGGAAAAATCTAGGGGTCATAGTGGACAATGCTCTTTCTTTGAGCTTACAGATTAGTAGGACAGTGTCTACCTGTTTTGGGATAATCAGGATCCTTAGAAAAATGTCCCAGTTCCTCTTGTTTGCCTCATGAAAACAGGCTATTATTGCCCTAGTAATGTCCAGACTTGACTATTGTACTGCCCTCTATCTGGGCATTAACAAAGGCCTGGTGCGACGTTTGCAGCTGGTGCTGAATGCTGCAGCCAGGCTGGTGCTGGATCTTCCGAAATACCACACAGTCTCGGTTTCCCTGCTATGTCCTAGGCCCTGAGGCTATTAAAACAATTTCTGTACATGCAGGACAGTATTGCTTTTACCTCCATTATGACCCACTTGGGGAAAGAAATTGTTTTATGGACGCAGCAAATCACAAGCCCCCACTGTGGAAATGTAGAACTACCTGACCCAGAATGCAAAGTAACAGAAGTCCCATATGGGCCGGTCGTATTGGCAAAGTTTGCACAGCTGTGATGCGGCGCTCATAAGCCAGTGATCAAGGGCAGGCTGCCCAAAACATGTTTGGCGCTATGTGTGGAGGAGAGAGCACGATGTCGGTGGCAACCTTCAATAAATATGGAAATACTTCACCTGTGTTTGGCGTTTCCATCAAGGGCAAGCTTTCTCGTTTGGATAATTAATTGTGGCGCGCCCCGTCGCGGAGATGCCACACCGCTGCAAAAGCGGTTCCACAGCCCTAAAGCTTTGGGCCCATGTGGAGGTGTAAGTTCCAGTATTGTGGGACTTTGTACATGCAGGACAGTGTTGCTTTCACCGCCATTAAGACCCACTTGGGAAAGAAATTGTTTAACGGTTGCAGTAATTCACAAGCACCCACTGTGGAAATACAGAACTACCTAACCCAGAATGCAAAGTAACAGAAGTCCCATATGGGCAGGTCGTATTGGCAAAGTTTGCACAGCTGTGATGCAGCACTCATAAGCCAGTGATCAAGGGCAGGCTGCCCGAAACATGTTTGGCGCTATGTGTGGAGGTGAGCATGATATTGGTGGCAACCTTCAAATAAATATAGAGATACTTCACCTGTGTTTGGCGTTTCCATCAAGGGCAACCTTTCTCGTTTGGATATTTAATTGCAGCACCAGTTAAAACTAAGGTTCAGGTCCATCGTGATGGAAGAGGACAAGACCTATTCTTCCAATTGAACAATAGTTCCCCTATTCAAATGAAGACAATCCAAGTAACCCAGGTAGAACAATTAGCAACGACTAAGAGACAGGACAGCCGGGATGGAAAAACGCAAAATGTATTCTCTCAACTAATCATCAGTTCTCCTATTCAAACCAAGCCCTTTCAAACAATTCAAGCAGACACCTGGGAGAAATTAGTAATACACAGCAGGCCAACAGCAAACACGCCCCCAGTGCGTCGCACTCTATTACCATACAATGATTCCCATTCTATGAACAATGATATGACCCTTATAGCCACACAGGAATGGGAAAAATTAGTTGACTCCTATAACTTGAAAACAGCTCACTTCAATTCACCTATTGAAGTAAACAATCTCCCAAGACTGGAGAAAAGTAACAATACTGGAAATCATTTCCCGGAATTTATATGGACGACAATTCTAAATACCTTTCAAGACTCAGCCGCAGCCCTACAATTTCAATCTCATAAAATGGACATGCAGCTTACCGTTCTACAGAAAATGGTCAACTCTATCTCACTCACTAAATGCATCAACTCCAATCACAACAAAAGGAGCACTTCAGAATATGCAAGCATTAAAGAATCTCAAAAGAGGAGCCCAATCTCCGGCAAAGGAAGATAGCCAACAGCCCATCTGGAGCAAGCATCCCGGGATAGACGCGTTTAGCGATGATGCTACGCCGATCAAACAACAACCTTTTTGGGCAGCTGTAGGATTCACTACTGGATCCCAGAACTTAAATATGTCTAATGGTGACATGATTAATACAACTAAGGGTGACCTCAGCACCATCATCCAGGATAACCACAAGTTAAATCCCTCACCAGCCAACTTAAAATCTCCAAAGCTAGAGGAAGGAAGGAGTACCTTATCCTATTTGGGAACACAGGAATGGGAGGACATGCTGGCAGCATACTCGCCGGACCAACCGCCCGGTTCTTCTAATGAGAAGATAACGCATCTGCACCCGCCCTCATTGGACAATCAGCCTTTGCGAGGAAATAAGGAAGTGGATACAAAGGAGCAGAGGGTCACAAACCAGCAGGATGGTAGTCCCTGGGCCTCCCTCCTAAAAACCATGCAACTGTCAGTAGATGCGCTTCAATACCAGTCAGATAAAATGGATAGACAGCTCTCACTATTAAACACTCTAGCAGTATTCACATCAGGGATCGATGAAAAACTGGGGGAACTCAACTCACTTATAAGAAGAGCACAAAAAGAGCCATATCTCCAATGCGGGTGCAGTCAGCTTGTGGATAAGCTGGCAACCCTTCCATCAATGCTTTCTACCATGCTCAACAAACTGAAGAATAGATCAACCTTCACTGCCAGTGCCTGCTGTCCTGCAGAAAATCTAACTGCACACCTGATAGAGGACAGCAACCTAAAATTGGATTGCAAGAATACTAAAACCAACCCACAACAAAGCGTGGGTTCCACTGGCAGTAGTGGCGACCTTCTAAAGACAGCTCCGGTTTTGCTAACCGAGACAAAAACAAATGCTAAACAACATCGCCTGTTGAAAAGAAAAGGCCGCACTCAGAAGGCATCTTCGCTCAATCAAGCAGCTACTTACCCAATCTTTAGTAAACAACATCTCAATTCAACCACTGCTCCAAAAGTGGGTGAAATGCAAAACAATATGTCTCACTTGAAAGATCCTCAAGTCATAGCAGCACCCTCTTGTATTTATAATCTTGGAGGGCCTCCAATAGGAATAGACGAATGGCATTTAATGCAAGATGAGGTGGCCCCAGGGACAGAAAGGAACAAAGTCGTCAACAGTCCAGCCCTTGTTCCTCCCCTACAATCCACCAGTTCTAATCTAAAATGGCAAGCTGGGCCTGCTGACCACCATAACATCAAGGTTTTAGTAAAAGATAGCATCGAGGAGCATACCCGATAGGAAACTGGGCAACTCTCCTCTACCCAGCCAGCAGGAAAAGACGAAATTATAACGAGAACTAATTGTACAACTCAGATAGTGGCATCTCAAACGGAGTGGACGCATCCGAGGATAGCCCTGGACCAACTATCTCAGGCTTCTCTCCCTTGGCATCAACAGAGCCAACTAAGAAACGTATCTCCAACAAAAAATATGGAAAAAGTTTCCAATGCCATCTGCACAGCTGTGCAAATAGACCAATATGAGCCTCTCTGGTTAACCCATCGAAAAATCGTTGCCAACGCAACAGGGCAACCTGAAACTTTAGCCACTCCCCCAAATGATCTGTCACAGGCTCTGAGATACACACTGCTCAAACCAGAGTATATTACAAAAGGTCGTCACGATCTGCTGAATCAAGGTAATGTTTTAAAATTACTCCGGGCCATACCCACTCTACCTGAATACAACAGATCTACTTGCAATTGAGTTTCTTACGGCAGATAATCCAGAAACAACAAGGGCACTATGGAAAACTACAGCTATGGCGCAGAGAGTACTAAAACACCATCTTGCATTTAAAGACTGGGGCATCCAAATTAGTTCCTACCAACCTCCAGCCTACCCAGTGCCACTGCTAAACTTGAGCCCAAGACCAGGCATTAAACAATGCTCAAGGCCCTCAACTTCTGTATTAAGAGGGGCTCTTGGCCATCCAACGCCAAGTAGGGCTCTCATCCAAGGCACTCATTATGGATCTCCAAGGGCGGATAACCCACGAGGGCGCCACTCCTGGTATCCTGAACCAATCACAAGAACTATAACCCTTGAGACAGCAACTCAGTGACATAACAATTATAGAGATCTTAGTTATAACAGACAAAAGGAACTAGCGATAAGTCTCTGCTCATGGAACGTAAATGGCTTAGAGTAAAAAAATCAAGATCCTGAATTCCTGCAATATCCTGATAATTTTGATATCGTCATGCTACAGGAAACCTGGCTCATGAAACCACTATTTATCCAAGGGTTCCTTTGCTTTGACCGACCTGCCATTAAGGGCAGCAAAATGCGTCACTCTTCAGGGGGGCTGGCAACTTATATCTCAACAGTAACCATAACAACAGCAGTGACTATTAGCTTAGAATCAGATATAGCTCTAGCAGTTAAACTTACTCTTTACTTGGCAGGGGTACAAAATGAAGTAACTCTGTTTAATGCATATATCCACCCAAAACGAACAGCAGTGGATTCAGAAAAGATAAAAGATCAAATAACTTCTCACTTAGGCATCGCTGAAACCCCAAATGTAATTTGATCAGGGGACATGAACCTATACCTAATGGGCTCATCCGAAGCAAAGGAAGTCTCCCTCCAATCGTTAAATTACAATTTACCAATGCAGGGTTCCTTTACGCATGGGAGGCCGAATAGGGTAAATAGACTTCTGCTGGAAGAACTAGAACACCTAAACCTCGGGGCCCTCAATGGTACAACTGACGGTGATTCCCCCCCAGTGGCAAGCTATTATACTGAAACAACAAGCTCACTCCTAGGTTTACACGTTTGTCAGCCTCTCGTTGTTTCAATACGTAACAGGCTTTAAAATAGGAGACATAGGGGACAGTGATCACCGTCCACAAGAGATCACTCTAGCAGTAACAGATGCGATTACTATTTACCCTGCCCCACAACTAGGCTCAAGCTACACAACGAACTATAAGAGGATCAAGTTTACAATAGAAAGCATAGAGTCCCTAACAGACACTGCAATCAAGCTTTTATTCGCTCAACCACTCGGAAAGAACCTGATACAAACCTGGGAATGCTTCACAACCAACCTCAGTAACTTGAAGGCAACAGCCACAAAAACAGGAAGTGTTCCGGCGCAGACACAAATGAAAAAGCTAACTAAGGACCAAAGAACACAAATAAAGGCAATTAAGAGACTGATAAACGGCTCCATACGTTCTCTACGACATGAACCAGGCAACACGCTGCTCCTTCGCTCTCTGCGGCTACAAAGAACCCAACTAAAGAGGCTGAAATGGAACATTAACAACAACAACGAACAGGTTTTCTGGGCAAAACTCCTCCATAAAATAAAGCACAACGCTAGTAATCGTTTTTGGAAAACAGTAAACACCATTATACACCAGCATCAGAGGGGACTCACTTCCAATATAATAATAATAATAATAATAATACAGATGCTTGTAGAGCGCGAACAGCTACCTCTCAAGGAGGTGTCCCGGCGCTAAGAGAGTGCATTCATCTGGGAGGAAGCTAGGTGAGATGGTGTAAGTTTATTGCACAAAAAGCCAGGTCTTTAAGAGCTTCTTAAAACTTGCTTCTGTTGAGGCAGACTGAATAGCCAGAGGCAGGGCGTTCCAAAGTTTCGCCGTGCCTGCTGAGAAAGATCTGCCCCCAAGTCTGGCCTTCCTAACTCGTGGAATGGTTAGCTGAAGCCGAGAATTAGAGCGTAGATGTCTCTCCTGATGGTAACGGGGGAGTCTGAGTTTTAAGTAAGTAGGGCAGGTACCTTTCAGAGCTCTAAACGCCAAGGTAAGAGCTTTGAATTTTACTCGGCTTGCTATTGGAAGCCAGTGCAGTTCGCGCAGGTGCGGAGAGATATGATGTCTAAAAGGAATTGGTTTTATTAATCTCGCAGACGCATTCTGCACGATCTGTAAGCGCTGCACCAAATATTTGGGCAGGCCAAGGTAAAGGCCATTTGCATAGTCCAGTCTGGACGCTATCGTTGCATGTACCACCGTCTTGCGACATTCAGCAGGTAGGAGAGTCAGAAATTTCCGGAGGTTCATGAGTTTGTGAAAACATCCAGTAGTAACCTGCTGAACGTGCGAAGAAAAAGAGAGATTCACGTCCCATCTTACTCCCAGGTTCTTCGCATTGGTACCAGGGGCTGGGGCAGGACCCATTTCG
This sequence comes from Triturus cristatus, assembly GCF_964204655.1. Classification (NCBI taxonomy): domain Eukaryota; kingdom Metazoa; phylum Chordata; class Amphibia; order Caudata; family Salamandridae; genus Triturus; species Triturus cristatus. The sequence goes on from NC_140583.1 coordinate 542,774,810, forward strand.
GAGGGCCACCATAGGTCTGAAGGGGGATGAGTATTTTTCCCAAAAAATAGAACCTCTGTTTTGGATGCATTCAGCTTAAGTTTGTTGGTATTCATCCACTTGGCCACGTCTTGAAGGCAGCCCCTTATTTGTCTAAAAGCTGCCTCTGATACCTCAACATAGGGAAAAACTAGTTGTGTGTGGTCGGCATATGAGATTGCCTTGACCCCCCATTTGGTAATCAGGGTGAAAAGAGGGGCTAGATAGACATTAAAAAGGAGCGGGCTGAGTGCCGACCCCTGGGGGACGCCACACCACAGGCGTTTTGGTTTGGAGGAGAAGGCACCCAGTGCGACTTTCTGAGAGCGATCTGTTAGATAGGATTGAAGCCAAAGCAGTGCCTTGTCCTCCAAGCCCGTGTCCTGCATCCTTGCCATTAGTCTTGCGTGGTCCACAGTATCGAAAGCGGCCGAAAGATCCAGGAGCACCAGCATAGCTGATGCTCCTGTGTTTAAAGCCCATCTAATCGACTCGGCAACCTCAATGAGGGCCGTTTCGGTGCTAAACCCAGTCCTGAAACCTGATTGTGTTTCGTGTAGGGTTCAGTTTTTCCCGATAAAACTGTTCAGTTAACGCTGAATCAGTTTTTCGAGCATTTTTCCCGGAGCGGCCAGCAGGGAGATGGGACGGAGGTTGCTCAAGTCGTCGGAGGCACCACTAGGCTTTTTCTTTAGGGGGAGAAGTGTGGCATGTTTCCAGCAATCTGGGAACGTGCCAGTTACAATGGATGTGTTCCATATATGAAGGAGTGGATCTACAATCGCATCCAACATAATTTTCCCAAGTTGTGGTGGGCAGGGATCGTCCGGGGCTCCTGATTTGCATTTATTTAATTCGTTCAGCGCCTCATCGCAAGAGATAAGATGGAATTGTGTTAGGGGGAGGGGGGGTAAGCCTTTTATTTCTGTGTCTGCCATTGCTGTATGCACCGGGGTAGAGAAGGACTCATAAACCTGAGCGATTTTTTTATCAAAAAAATCTGAGATGTCCTCACAGAGTCTCTCTGATGGGGTAATCTCAGTCTCGATGGCCCTCGGTTTGAGGAAGGATTGAACAATCTTAAATACTTCCTTACTAGATTGTTCGGCTTGTTGAATAGAGGTCGCATAAAAAGATTTTTTAGCTTTTTTTATGGATCGATATAGACCTCGGAGGGCTTTTTTGTAGCGATAATTTGTCCTCCAGAGGCGCTCCAGCTTTTTGCAATTGCTTTTTATTGCCATCAGCTCAGTGGAGAACCAGGGGGCGGTAGGAGATTCTCTTCGAGATGTAGCAATTTTGGCAGGAGCATTGGATTCCACTGTGCTACCTATCCAGTGGTTCAGCATCATTACATCAGCGTTAGCGTCTGAAGTCAGTTGGGGGGGGGGGCGGCTGCCAGCGCCGGGCATAGGGTATCCTCAGATATTTTATCCCATTTCCTACGCATGTACAAGCGTTTGCCTGATTTCTGAGAGTAGGATGGGAGGGAGATGGAGAAGGGAATTAGGAAATGATCCGTCCATACTAATGGTTGTGGTGGGAGAGTTGTAGAATCCCGTATGTTGGAGAAAATGAGGTCTAGCATGTGGTCTAGCATGTGGCCAGCCCGGTGCGTCGGTCCTGAGGTAATCTGGGTGAGATTGGCAGCTTGCAACGTTGCAATGAGTTGAGTGGTCTGGGGGCAGTCAGGCCTATCAGCATGGACATTGAAGTTGCCCACTGCAATAAAGTGTGGGTGAGCTAGGGAGATTAGGGTAATTAAATCCAGAAGTTCATCAGTGCGTGAGGATGGGCAATCCGGGGGTCTATAGATAATCAGGCCAGCTAGAGATAGCTGGGGGTTCATTTGAAAGCAGAAGTGAAGCCCTTCTACGCCTGGGATGGTGGTAGGAGCCGAGGACGTTAGAGTGAGTGTGTCCTTGAAAATAATTGCCACTCCGCCGCCTCTTCTGTCATCCTCTCTATTTGAAAAACTTAATTTATATCCCGGAGGTGTTGCCATAGGGATCGAAGCCATGTTATCTATGTTTAGCCAGGTTTCTGTAAGGAACAAGGCATCCTATTTAGACTCCATAATAAGTAGGCTAATGTCGTTTGCATGCTTGGGGAGAGATCTACAGTTTAACAGTGCAGATCTGAACAGAATGGGGGGGGATTTGTAACAGTCGGGCGAAATGATGTTTTAGCGCATGTCTTTGATAGAGGCGGGGCGATGTCCAGTAAATTGCCGCACCTCCGACAGGAGGATGGTAGATCCGACTGGGCCAGATCGAGTCTAGTCGCCTGACATGGTTTCGCCGTGTCCAGCGCCAATAGGTCCTCATGGGTCATGACTATCCTTTTGGTGTGGGGCATTATACCGGCAGCGTGGCTGGCGCTGTGCGCAGTCGGGTCACGGATGGGCGCAGACGGGCTTGCCTAAGGCACGCCTTCGGCGCGCAATCGGCGCGCCCGCTGCGCTCGTCCGCTGCGCTTCCGGAAGATACACATTTTATATATTGTGGAGGGGGCGTGGCCTAAGGTTGGTGGGCGTGGCCGCAGTGATTCCCCACCGATGGCGTCAGCCGAGGAGTGCACTGGGCGAGTGGTGAGTAGGATCCTTAGTTCGTTAAAAAAGCACAGTATCACACGAAATGCAGGTTAAAAGTTTTAAAAGCACACCAAGATTTAGACCATTTCTCCCGGCTTTCCGCCTCAGGAGATGAGCAGTACTCTGTTCGCGCTAGCAAGTCAGCGCGCCTAAATACTGGGTGGAGGGGGCGTGGCCTAAGGTTGGTGGGCGTGGCCGCAGTGATTCCCCACCGATGGCGTCAGCCGAGGAGTGCACTGGGCGAGTGGTGAGTAGGATCCTCAGTTCGTTAAAAAAGCACAGTATCACACGAAATGCAGGTTAAAAGTTTTAAAATCACACCAAAATTTAGACCATTTCTCCCGGCTTTCCGCCTCAGGAGATGAGCAGTACTCTGTTCGCGCTAGCAAGTCAGCGCGCCTAAATACTGGGTGGAGGGGACGTGGCCTAAGGTTGGTGGGCGTGGCCGCAGTGATTCCCCACCGATGGCGTCAGCCGAGGAGTGCACTGGGCGAGTGGTGAATAGGATCCTCAGTTCGTTAAAAAAGCACAGTATCACACGAAATGCGGGTTAAAAGTTTTAAAATCACACCAAAATTTAGACCATTTCTCCCGGCTTTCCGCCTCAGGAGATGAGCAGTATATACTTGAGGAGACTTGGGCAAGCTATCTAAATTCCCACTTTAATAGCCAAAGCATCCATCAGCCGACACAGGAGCAGAGTAGAGCAGCTACGCTCGCACAAAATAACAACACAGGAAGAAGGGAAAGAGGTAACAACCACTTCCCTGTCAGCACCGCTACCGATAGAAGCTCCAGGGTAAATGTCAATCTGAATTCTCTTGATACAAGGCATGATGAGGAGGAAAGGCCAACCGCCACCGATCAACTAACAATTAGGAAACAGATCAGGAGGGGAAGAAGTGTTTAAAGAAAGGCCAGAAGATTGGGCAGACATACTCCATCCACTTTTCCTGGAAGTAAGACGACTGGGTATAATCCCAGACTCGTGGAAAGGGTCAACGATCATTCCAATTAATAAAAGCGGCAGTAAGCTCCTGCCAGCCAATTATCGGTTGGTTGCACTGTTCGACAATGAGGCCAAATACTTTGCGGGAACATTGTTGGTGAAACTGACAATTTGGGCTGAAAATAATGAAATAATTTAGCTGAACCAGACTGGTTTCCAAAAAAATGCAGGGACAACATCTAACAATATCACTGATAAAGGATGCAATAAAACTAAGGAAAACACAGCTGCAGCTGCATGTCTGTTTCATCGATTTCAGCACCGCATTTGACAACGTGGGGAGGTCCAAATTGTGGTTAAAGTTAGCTAGATGGGGGATTCCAAACACCCTCCTATCAATGGCAATAATAATGCTTTTACACACCGACACCTGGGTACAGGTTAAACTGGGCTCAGGTTCTCACCTCTCAAGAAAAGTCAAGACATCGAAAGGACTGAACCAGGGCTGCGTGCTGGCCCCCATCTAATTCAATTTATTCATGTCAGATTTAACACAGACATTGAACAATTGCAATTCTCATGCACCTAGAATAGGGGGCTCTGCTTTGTGCAATCTACTCTACAGGGACGATGTAGTCCTACTTAGCCATACGGCAGTTGGCTTGCAAAATCTTCTTAATGGTCTGCATGTCTACGCAGAAGAGCATAGCCTCTCAATAAACCTAAACAAACCAGGACTAGGGGTGGGCGGAATTTGCGTAATCGCGTTACGCAAATCTTCGCGAAACGGTAAAAAATCTCCGCGAACACGTAGAAATTCCGCGAACACGCGGAATTGCTTGTTCGCGATGCTTTTTTCCTGTTCACAGTTGCTGTTTGCGTGCTCGGGGAGAAAAATCTCGCGAACACGCATTTTGAGAACGCGAACAAGAAAAAATTTCGCGGAAAGCAGCATTTTGGGCAATTTCGCGTTCTCCGCGGAACGCGAAATTACTGAAATTCCGCAAATTCCGCGAGCGGAACGGAATATACCGCCCAGGCCTAACCAGGACCATGACACTCAACAGTAAACAAAAAAAGAACCATCTATGGTACCTGGGTGACAAACACATTGAATCAGCGGAGGTTTATAAGTACTTGGGAGTCTACTTTGACAAAGAAGGATCATTCAGGCGTCAACAGGAAGAGATTAAAAGGAAAGGGATGATTCTTGCTCTAACCATGAAAGGCCTATCAGCCAAACTACTGGGCACTACGGTGAGTCCTCTCTTGGTGGTAGTGCGGGCAAAAATCCTTCCCACTGTTACCTATGGTAGTGAAGCACTGCGCGGGAGCGACACCAACCTTTTGGACAAAACGCTCGTAAAAGCATACAGATCTATGTTCAGCCTCCCGACTTATACCTCTCCGGCACAAATTCGATTGGAGTTCAGCCTTATAAAGCAAACTTGGGCCAGCTACGGAGTATATATTAACTTTTGGAACAAAATTAGAACATCAAACCCTAAAACCTTAAACCACCTGCTGTGGCAAGAATTACAACAGAGGGAGAACTAGCCAGCTAGACGTTACTTGCAGGAGGCTCTGGCCAACACTGGTTTACTGACGCTATGGGATACACACAGTCACCACTCAGTTTTAAAAAAATTAGTGTGGAAGGCATTAAAAATACAGTCATTGGTGGAGGACAAAGCTGCCTTTTCTGCCAGAGCACATGCTTGGATGACATTGAGTTCGTACAGGACTTTAGCCCCGCAACAATATTTTAATTTGGTCTATTCAAAAGCACTGAAACTAAAATTTGTAATGCTACGACTTGGAGTGATTCTACAGTGGTTGGGTGGGCCTGCACACCTATTGTGTTTCAGAAATATGAAAAATGTGAAATATACGTCGATCTTACACTGTTTTAAGCGTGCTTTGACGTTAAGGGATGTGAGTCTACATCCCTGGATATAACATGAAAAAAAAAAGGAGGTTTTGGACAAACCAAAGCCTACGTGAATCACAGCTCGGACCCTGCGGTCTCAGTATATGTGAACAAAAGCATTTAAAATATATTGAATTGGAATTTTAAGGCAAAAAATTACACTGTATTGTGCTTAATTAAAGACAAAAAATACAAGAGATTTCAAAGAATTTTGTTGTTGTTCACTTTGTGTTTAAAGTCATTAGTATAGATGTGTAGTTAACATCACTAATCATCTAGTACAATACATTGCTTTTCAAAAAACAATTACGTATCCAACGTTACATGAAGAATCCCAATGCAGTGATGCCATGCACACAGCATCTCCCCCCATGGAAAAGGGACCCGACCTTTACAGTATGCAGTTTATGTAAAAAAGGACAGGGGGACATTACCCATACCATTTGCTTTTGCATGGAAACACTTCAAGAAAGGAGGCAACGGTTAAAAAATCCCTTTAATCAAAGGGGGATTCGGTCAAGAAGGCAGGCAGTATTGGCCTGCTTTGACCCAGCATCCCCACAATTGAACATTAGACTAGTCAAATTTCTTGAAGCAGCCCGGGCTAAAACACCAAACTGACATCAAGATCTGCGGGCACCACAGCCTTAGGCCCATCAGCTTTTTGTTGGGGTGATCCAATTGATGTAGGCATCTGAGATACTTGCAAAGGTGGTTACTGTACGTTTAAATTTGTATTTTAACTTGTAAAGACAATGGAAGCGCTTTTATTAACAGAGTGATGTTATTTTATGGAGGTCGTATATTATATTATACATATGGTTTTCAATTTTGCATGTATTGCATTGGTTTTAAGTAACTTTGCAAATAAATAAACTTCAAACTTCAAACTATCTCAGGAATTGATTGGAATATATCAGAACTTAATGGTCTCATAAAGAGGGGTCAGGAAGCGGCCTATGTGGTCCAAGCGACACCATCACCATGCCCCTGCGTATCAATCATAGATAAGTTATCAACCTTACCATCTATGTTAGGGGATTTAATATCCGACCTAAAATCAACAATTTCACAGAACCCAGAACTTAATACTGAGCTGCCTGGAACATCAACAATGCCTACGGCTCAACCAGCAGTAGAACGGGCAGTAAACAGCAACTTACCCCTGGTAGATAGGGAAGTCCTACCATCACCATCAGAGAAAACGGAAGCTGAACCTACGGATCACTAACCAGCAGCTTCTGCAACCACAGCTGACCGTGTATCAGTCAATGCCCAGATCTCTTGCAAAACTTACAGGAAGAAAAAAAGGAAGGGAAGAAACAGGCTTCCATCTGACGTAAGATCTTGTAAAGAACTGCAATTATATCCATCCCCAACAGCAATCACCTGTTGTTGAAAAGCCACAGATGCGAAACAACTTCCACTCTCACCTTTGCCCGAGGATCCTGAGAGTCCTTCTCCGTCGTCCATCGCTGTCTCCCCAGCAGCTTTGGCAACACCAGCCGGAGACGTACCCCGGAAACCTCGACTCAGTGATAGCAAGCAGAGACTTCCTCAAGCAAAAATAACTCAAACTGCCCATAACTCTGACTTAATAACGACCAAACACAATCAAATACCAGAATTCTGCGACAATACCCAGACTAGTAATGCAGAGTTACCTCAGCAATCTATACATGGAGCAATTGACATCACAATAGAACCTGGGAGAGATAGGCAACGAAGCACGCAACAAACCTGCCCAGTTATTGGCAGCCCAAGCCGCTCTCTCTAGTCTGGTTACTCCGGCAGCGAGGGACCGCTAACAAAGCAAACAGTAGTGCAACGCGGGGACAGAACAACCATTATTCTCTTCACTCCAGACTACAAGTCCCGAGGTAGAGACGACATATTGAACAGGGGGAACATATTAAGGCTTTTACATTCGATCACAAGCCTAGAAAACATCGGCTCTAATGATCTTCTCCAAATAGAGTTTCTGTCAAATAACGATCCACAATGCTCGGAAACAACTAAAGCAACCTGGAACTCCATAGAGATAGCAAAAAAAATCCTGGAGGAAGAGGCTACGTTTAAACAATGGGTGATAAAACTGAAAATTGAAAAGCAACCTCCCTATCCGACACCTATTTTACCCCCTGTCAGGACACCCTCGCGAAAAAACACCAATTCAGTATTAAAAGGAGCAAGGAGCACTTCTCTAAGAGTGCACCCCCAAGATACAAAAACTTTCTTCTCAGGACAAGAACCAAGGAACCCATGTCATGCTTTGCCGGTCGTTCCACAAAACTGAAGGTCAATTCAGCGTACCATCAACACAGTAGACCGCACAAATTGACAAAGGGAAAGTAACTCTGATCTTCCCTTGGATAAGACCAGACAAATTAGCATATGTACTTGGAACATCAATGGTTTAGACAGCAAAAGCGACGATCCCGAGCTTTTGCAATATTTAAAATCATTTGATTTTATTACTGCTTCAAGAAACCAGGGAGGAAAAGGCATTTGAACTGCAAGGGTATACATCTTGTTGTATCCAAGCAAATAAAAGCTCAATTTTTGGCTGCAGATCAGGGGGCCTAATGATTTTTTACTCTATAGCAACAATAGGTGAGATTACAAAAGTAGAATTTCAAGTAGCACCTCCAAGCGTAATGCAGGTGGCAAAGATCACACTCCGGTTAAACAGCCAACTGCAGGAAGTTATAATTATCAACACTTACATCCACACCAAATGTAAATGGCAAGCTGCCAAGGAACTAAAAAAAGCCATGGAAAAAGAAATGGACGAAGAGTATTCCGATGTTATCATCCTGGCAGGCGACTTTAACATGTATCTTATTAGCTCGGGTCCAGGTGATGGCCTTGACCAAGAACTTAGCGCCGCATGGGGAGTGCCAAGACAGGGCTCCCCAAAAATAAAAAACCCACAAACTGCTCAAAAAATGATTACGGCAATTAGAACACCTTAATCTAAGAGCCTTTTATGGGTGCTACCCAGAAGTAGATTCACCAGTCGCAACATTTCATTCAGAAAGGCAATCTTCCCATTTGGATTACACATTTACATCCTTAAATATGCTCGGTATGGTAATGGCGTTTAAGATAGGGACCAACGACATCAGAGACCACTTGCCTCAAGAAGCTACAATAAAAGTCAACTCACTTCTCAAGACTTAACCATTTACAGGCATTAACATTGAAGTGACTTCAAACCTAAAGTGGCTTCGGTGCAATCCCAGCAACATCAGCTCCACAAGTCTTACAGCGAAAAGTTTTTATACTCAAGTGGCAAGTTCCACGATAAAACTGTCAGAAGTATGGCAAAATTTCAGCCTAGCTATCAGCGAGAAACTTTTTAAAGGGCCATCAAACAGGGTAAGCCATGAAAAGGGAGCATTAACCAAACTACAACTTACTCCAGAAATGAAAACACAAAAACAGATAATAAACCGAACACTGAGACAGATGCGAAAAGATCCAACAAATCACTACTTACAAATTATCCTACGGAAAGCAAAAAAACTGCTAAAAGGGAAGAAATAGGAAAAAAACAAAAAAAAAACAATGAGTTATGGTCCAAACTCCTCCATGAAGTTAAACAGAAAAACAGCTCAAGGTTTTGACAAATGATCAAAAGAATAAAGAATCCAGACCATCTTGGCCTAAACGCTAACATAATGGAGGAAGCATGGACAAAATACCTCTTCAAGCACTTTAACAACACAATCGCTGACAACGAGGATAGCCTTGAAGAAGTGGGGATAAAGGAGTCCAGCAAAGAAATCCAGAGGGAAAAAATAGGCAACTGCCACATAATGGTGATCACCCAAGAAACAGGCGCAAGAGGAACCGTGCTACCATCTTTTATGGGTAAAATAATGCCCGACTCAAGTTCTTCTCCTTTCGCCGACTCTGGATATCTGGCCTCCACATCAGCCAACGTCAAAAGGCAAATAGCCAGGGGCAGACCAGCAGGTACCCCCGGACCAAATGGCATTCCACCAATGCTATATAAATCAGATGCGGAATTTTGGAGCGCAGCACTAACACCGATATTCAGAAACATAAAGGATACCCTGACTCTTCCGGAATCTTGGCATGGATCAGTAATAAGCCCGATTTTTAAACATAGCAACAAGAAACTCACAAATCATTATCGGCTTATTGCCCTCAAAGATGTGGAGGCTCAGTATTTCGCAGGAACCATACTGGAGGAGCTAACATTATGGGCATCTGAAAACTCCGTAATCCCAATCAATCAAACTGGTTTCTGCCGGGGTCAAGGGACCATAACCAAAATCTTGGCACTGACCCTGTTGATGGATGCAGTAAAAGATACCAAATCTCCCCAATTCCTTTATTTTATTGATTACACTGCTGCATTTGACCACGTGGATCGTAACAAACTCTGGCGGAAACTGGATAACTGGGGAATACTTAAACATCTAGACGTGTTGATATTACTCCACTCAAACACCTTGGTTAAGGTTAAACTAGGTGCAGGAACACACCTCTCCAACACTATTCTGACAACAAAAGGGTTAAAACAGGGTTGCGTATTAGCTCCGCTTTTATTTAATCTTTTTCTCGCAGATTTGCCAGGGGAACTCGATAAATGCCTCTGTCATGCACCGAAACTAGGGAAAATTCTGCTGTCCAATCTGCTATACGCGGACGTCTTGGTGCTGATAAGCCGGACTCCGATTGGCCTCCAGCACCTTCTAAATGTAGCTCACTCCTTTTCAGAAAGGAACGCCTTGCAAATAAATTTTAACAAATCCAAGGTTATGGCAGTGAACTACTGGAAAAAGAGGAAAATCAATTGGCGTCTAGACCGAGAAGGGCTGGACTTGGTAACTACCTACAAATACCTGAGAGTAATCTTGGACCATAAGAATTTGTTTAAACCCCAATTGGAGTCCCTGCGAGGTAAGGGAACCGTGACTCACCTGGCGATAAAATCCTTAAAAGCAAAACTTCTCGACCTAATGCTTAACCCTCTGCTTCAGGTTTTGCACGCAAAGCTACAGCCGACTCTCACATATGGGAGTGAACCCCTTCAAGGGAAGGACGCAGCATTACTGGACACAGTGATAGCTAACTCATATAGGGCAATCTTTAACCTGCCAAGATATGTCTCTACTGCACAAATCCGGTTAGAATTTGGTCATCTAAAACAAACACTGGAAAGGCAGAGCGCGTATGTTACCAGTTGGCACACGATTCGCAGCGCTGAGGTTGGTTCTTTAAATTCCAACCTATGTGAAGAGTTGCTCCGACATCGCAAATACTCAGGCAGAGATTATCTATTTGATTCACTTCAAGTCCTGGGACTGTCAGACCTTTGGGGCACTCCAACAGTCCTCTTGTCTTTCAAAAAAGTCGCAAAAAAATCAGCACGTATTATTTACTCCATTGAGGATAAGGAGGCATTAACCGAAAGAGCGCATGGCTAGATCATGCTCAGCGACTATGGAAGAATGCAACCACAAGCATATCTTAATACCGGATTGAACCTAAAGATGAAAGAAAAGTTTTTTAAATTACGCCTTGGAGTAATCCCGGCTGCCCCACACATGCCACCCTGGGAGATAAAAAACTGCCCGCAGCAGTGCCGTCTGTGCAAGGAAGATATCATCCATGTTATTTGCATCTGTCCTAAATTAAAGGATTTGAGGTACAATTTATTACATCCCTCCTTCAAATTATATGGCATTCGGACATGCAGGCAGGCTGTCAAACTGTGCTTTAACCCTACTAAAACAAAATTAAACTGTCGGGTTGTAAAGTTTTTTGAATTAGCAGAAAAAGACACAAGAGCAGACTGGGTGCGGACCAATAAAAGCCAGACGCTGGATAACCGTTGAAACATTTTTATTGACAATTATTAACTGATATTAAGTAAATTTGCAAACTTAGGAAATCAGACAAAATAAATTTTTAGCAATTTCTAGCTATGTTTTATTATTTTGTAAAGATTTTAATTAATCATGTACAAATAAATAAATTACTTACTTACCTTACTTTCTACATATCGGCAGTGATCAAGGGCAAACTGCCCGAAACATGTTTGGCGCTATGTGTGGAGGAGAGTTATTTATAAGAAACAAGGTCCCATTCAATTAAGGATAGGTATAGTATCACAATTTTCCAATCAAGAATTGGATTATATGCTTTATTCAATTCAAAAATGATTTAGATATAATACAATTACTATGAAACAGAAATATATACGTGGTGAAATATGTGTGGAGTAGAGAGCACGATGTCTGTGGCAACCTTCAATAAATTTGGAGCTACTTCACCTGTGTTTTTGCGTTTTCATCAAGGGCAACCTTTCTCGTGTGGAGATATCTATCTATCTATCTATCTATCTATCTATCTATCTATCTATCTATCTATCTATCTATCTATCTATCTATCTATCTATCTATCTATCTATCTATCTATCTATCTATCTATCTATCTATCTATCTATCTATCTATCTATCTATCTATCTATCTATCTATCTATCTATCTATCTATCTATCTATCTATCTATCTATCTATCTATCTATCTATCTATCTACATATAAACATATATTATCTACTGGCGGTCGCCAGTAGATAGTTATAGTTAGGACCCTGTTTCCATAGGAAATCCGCAACATTCTATTTGGAATAACTTTGGCGCCGGTCGATGAATCCTCGCGAAATTTTCAAAATAGGTGGGGCGCTCTGCTCCGCTCCTACCCTGAAAGTCTCGGGGGGATTCGTCAAGCGGGGGCTGAGAAAAAAGGGGGGTCCCAAAACGCGTTTTTCCCATGCATTTTTCCATAGGACCTTTAGACACAGCTACAGCCCGAACGGCTGAACAGAGTTACTTGAAATTTGGCAGAGAGGTAGTCCTCAGGTCAAGGAAGTGCCTTTTGTAGGTCTGGTGTAAATCTATTCAGTAGTTCCTGAGAAAATAGCATTTAAATCAATATATATATGTGGGCGGAGCCTAACCACACATCTCATCCTGAGATCTGATTGGCTGTCAGCACTTCATCCAAGAAGTGTTGGCAGCCATCTTGGGACCAATATACATGATAGCACCTCATTAAAAAGCATTGCAGTTAATAGAAGATTTTAAGACTTTAGTTACATTATAAATCATTTGTTGATGGTACCATACTCATTTTAGGAATTGTGGTATGTTCTAAGGTGATTTCACCATGTGAAAAAGCCTTCTGCTGGGATATCATGATTGAGAGAAAAATATTTTCTCATGCTTTTACCACAGAGGTTTGGAAGGTGATCTATAAGCTAAACTGAGAGCTTATTTTCTGTAAATTCACATTATCTTTCTCAGTCATGTGAGAATGAAGTCTGACATTCTCAGTAAAACATGTACATCCAACAAGGGCAGAGACTGTCAGTTGATTCCTTTGTGTTCTACTGCAGCTTTCCAGAGTGTTCCAAAGAACTACTAGAGCGCTAACCGTCCTACTTATGATAAATGTATGGCACACCTGAAGCCATCTTGCTTGGATTAAAGTGGTAACTCTTAAAACATTTAATTTAAAAAGGAACAAAATGAGGTGGTTCATTTTTTCATAAAAAGTATGATTAGTGCTGCATAAAGAAAAATTAGGGCACATTTTGAGTGACTTCTCAAATCCTGGCATGCAGACTGAAACATGCACTTTCAATACCAGCAGCAGTTTTCCCTGGTGAGCAGTAGCTTTACTACAGTGATCTAATGAGCAAAAAGAGTGCTAACATTCTGATTTTATGGCAAATGTGTGACACATTTGAATGCCTTCTTGATGGAATCAAAGTAAAAAACTGAAAGTATTTCCTACTGAGGAGACTGCAGTAAATGAGGAAATTAGGAAACTTCATAACAAATAAGTCTCCCAAGATGGCCACCAGAGACAAAAGAGCCCAAATGTAGCCCAAATATCACCCAGATGTAGCCCAAGTATAGCCCAATGACAGAATGTCCAAGAATGTTCTTAAAAACAACTAGAGCACTTACTGTCTTCATTATGACAAAAGTATGGCACACCTGAAGCCATCTTGATTGGAATAAACTGGTAACACTTAAAACATTTAATTTAAAAAGGAACACAATGAGGGGGTTCATTTTGCAATAGAAATTATGATTAATGCTGAAGAAAGAAAATGAGGGCACATTTTGAGTGACTTCTCAAATCCTCTTCTATTTCATTAAAAAATTCTGACATGCAGACTGAAACATGCACTTTTAATACCAGGAGCAGACTTCCATGGTGAGCAGTAGTTTTACTACAGTGATCTAATGAGCAACTAGAGTGCTAACATTCAGAATTCATGGCAAATGTGTGACATATCTGAATACCTTCATGATGGAATCAAAGTAAAAAACTGAAAGCATTTCCGACTGAGGAGACTGCAGTACATGAGGAAATTAGGAAACTTCATAACAAATAAATCTCCCAAGATGGCCACCGGAGACAAAAGAGCCCAAATGTAGCCCAAAATCACCCAGATATAGCCCAAATATAGCCCAATGACAGAAGTGTGCAAAACACTTATTATTTTGTGTTTTTGCAGTGTTATATAGTGCAGACTTGTCAGGTATTGGAGTGCTTTACATGAGCATTGGTTACATCACACAAGAACAAATTCATTTTGGTTGTAGACATGGGGAGACTAAGTGATTTGACCAGAATCACAGAATGTCGAGCTGAAGCAGAAACTTCAACCTGGTTCCCCAGTTGCAAAGTCTGCAGTTCTGGAAGTAACACCACATCCTCTCCCCTATGTGCAACATTTAATCAAGTTGTCAACTAGATAAAAAAACATAAAGATAACAAATAATTTAAAAGTGCTTTGTCGCTATTTGAAAACTCAGAAAATATGTCCTTATTTTAGTCTTTTAGAGCACTAACCATAATTTTGATGCCAATAAGACCCTCTCATATATGTAATTTATAAAGGAATGCTCTAGGTATTACAGTTTTGATTACATCAAGATGATGTCAGGCGCTCCACACTTTTGTAATAAATATAGAATGTTAGCAATCTAGTTGTTCATTAGGATACTGTTGAGAGGCAGAGGCCAGGGGCACGGACTCTGAAAATTGAAGGCAGGTAGGAGGGTGCAAAGGCAACAATTTAACCACACTGAGCAGGCAGGAAGGGCCGTGGAAGCACAACAGACTATGGAGGGCAGTGGAAAGGGGGGCAGGGGCAACAAACCAACAATACAGGACTTGCGAGAGAGGCTGTTGGAGGGAAGATCTATTACGGGTCAAGGAAGCTAGGGGCGGTCCCCAGAGCCCCGGGAGCCACCACAGAACTGAGCAGGAGAGTGAGTCAGGGACAAAAGGGGCACCTTAATTTGAGCCGGGGTGCCTAGGAACGCTTGCTCCAAAAATGAAGAAAACAGACATATGAGACATGGAATTGGAGGCAGAATACAATGGCAGTTTAATGAGAAGATGCAACTTCAAAGAAACCGCAGAATAGAGACCTAAAGTACAAAATACAGAATCCAGATAATCATACAGCTGTCATGATATTCTCTGTATCTCAATTAATGGACTGACAGAGAGAGAGAGAAAACACATCTATAAATGCATCATGAGAAACAAGTTACACCAAGGAAAATGTTACCTAGGGACACTCACATTTACTCTTAGAGCAAGCATTCCTGCAATTACAATACAACATCTTTTAAATGCAAAAGTAAAGAGAACAATGGTTAAACATAACATGACATTTCATATAGGTAAAATAGAATAAGATACTTCAAGCAAAGCCGAGCAAGACATTTTAAGCAAAGGAAGACAAGAGCTCCCAGTTCTTGGGGAAAACCTGCACAGCCTGTTAACCTACATACAGACGGCGAGGTTGTCCGTCGATATCTGTGGGTGCTCCCTTTTTATATCATTTTGTGGGCTCCTTTGCACGCTACATCTACCTACGTATGCTACCCAAAAGCTTCGTCTGCAGATTTTACCAGACATTTCGTCATTTACCCACTTAATGCTGACAATGGACTGGGTGAAAAGGTCAGTCTCTCAGGCCAATCGCTTATCGTAAGTTCCATAGAGCAAGCAGAAAATAATGGGTATTGTACAGGAATTCAATATATTCATGTATAAAATCTCCTCAGTTCTCCTAACTTGACGCTCTGCGGTTGCCACTTCCTTAAAAGCGGGAAACCTGCCCAGGAAGCAAGTACCAGTCCAGGATGCAGCCTACTGTATGTCGACAGCTTCAGGGGGATGTTGAACTTTGATACCGAGCACGGAGCACTCGGGTAGGGTGGGGGCTACTAGTTTGGAGCAGAAGGCCTCGCAGACCTGCCTTCAGACTGCTATACACTAAAATTGCAGAGCTATGGTCAATTTAACAAAGAGGCCTACATATTGAACAGAAGGGCCTACACAGGGGTTTTATGCTGGCTGAGTGGTAAGGATGTCTCAGGATAATTATATAGCAACACAGGACCCGCTGGTCAATTTAATACGGCCTACAAATGCGGCTGGCAGGGCAAGGACAAGGGTCTCATACTTCAGGTGTGGACAGAACGGGCCAGGGGCCCCCTGTGATACAAAATCTACCCTCCTTCAAGGCTGTGGCAATGTAATAGACCATTGTGGGCAGAAGGAAGAGGCAATGGTAGTACAACCATACATGCCAACAGACCCGATTCAGCCAGGAAACGTCCAATGTTTTTAAGCTCAAATGGGCTTTATTTGATCTGTCTCCTGTCTACAATATCCTCTTTTTCAATGTAACTCAAAGGGGAAAATCAATACCCAAGTTTTTTTTCAAAATCTCCCTCTTACCAAGTTCAAAATGTTCGCAAGTATGGTACATTGGATCATGGAAGGAAATGGGATAGGGACATGGACTTGGATAACAGAGGACAGGAGAGACATGGAGAGGTGCACCAAACTGACCCTGCAGGGCAGGCATCAGGGTTTGCAGCAGCACAATACACCACACAGGGCATGCAGGACGGGAGTGCAGCACAACAATCCATAGAAAGCAAGAGGGAGGGGACAGGACCATGCACATGGACAACAGAGAACAGAGGGGCAAGAGGCAATGGTAGCTAGCTGACCATAATGGACAGACAGGAGAGAAGGCTGCAGCATAACAGACCATAAAGGGCAGGAGGGACGGATCAGGGGCATTACAATTGAACAGACAAGCCAGGAGGGAGGGAGTAGGGGTCTGCACATGTAAACAGAGGGCTGGGGGCAAGGGGGCAGGGCAGGAGCAGCAAGATGGCCATGGAGGTCAGGCAGGATGGGCACTAGAAGCAAGACACAACATGAAGAGCAACAGTGAGACTGTGATGGCATACACACAGACCATGGAGGGAAGGTGGGAGGGGGTCAGGGGCAGCTAACTGACCACACAGGGAAGGTGGGAGGGGCCATGGCAGCACAGAAGACCATGCATGGCAAGTGGGAGGGTTAGTGGCAGCACAATGGCTATGATGGGCAAGAAGGAGGGTGCAGGGGCATGCACAAAGGACGATGGAGGATAGAAGGGAGGGTCAGGACCTGTGCACAGACAAGAAAGTTCAGGGGAAGGGGCCTCACAACAGACCACACGGGGCAGGCAGGAGGAGCAGTTGCAGCACAACAGACCAGGGAGGGCAGAAGGGTGTGGCAGTACAATGGACCATGTAGGACAGGAGGAAGAGGATAGAGGCATGGCATGTGGACAGGCAGGGTGGAGGTGGCAGGGACAGGTTACAGTCATCTGACAATGCTAGGCAGGTGGGAGGGGAGTGGCAGCTCAACAGAACACTCAGAGTAGATAGGAGTGGCAGGTCCATGGGACATGGTGGGCAAAAAGGATGGAGCAGGGGCATGCACAAAGACATCGGAGGGCAGGGGGAAGGAGAATAGGGGCAGCAAGCTAAGCACAGAGTTTAAGCAGGAGGTCAATGATGGGGCATAGAATTGGGCAATGGAGGGCAGGAGGAGTGGACTGGTACATCATACTAAATTGAGGGCAGTGGCAGCACATCAGACCATGCATGGCAGGAGGGAGGAGGCTAGTCCATGGATTCACACAACAGAGGATAGGGAGGAGGGGGATGGGGCAGCAAGCTAACTGTTCAGAGAAGGCGGGTATTAGAAACTTTATTGTTTTTAAAACATTTTGTCTGTGCAAACTACTTAAAATATGAACAAGTATGCAGCATAATCTCACTTTTATTCAGGAAGAAGAAGACGTTAGTGACTGTGACTCCGGGCTCACTTGGCAAAAACACCCCCTGACCCTCCACCCCCTATCGCAAAATGTAATGCCCGTGAAAAGGGTAGGTGAACACAGTGTTATATAGAACATAGTCCTGAGAGCACGATTGAAAATGAAAACTAGATATAGTGTATGGTATAAACTATGCACCAAAAAGTGTGATATGAGATGAACCAGGCGTGAAATATAATATGCAATACATTGTGCGCAATGACAGATTCATTGGAGAGCGCGAGATAGCACAGGCACTAGCGTGTGCTATGCGATATGCGCCTTGGAGTGTAATATGCACAGGGCAGTGTTGTGTAACCTAACTAGTCTCTAAAGTTGTAATATAAAATATGTGCTGGGGAGTGTAACGTTGCATATGCACTGTGACAAAGATATGGATCCCAAATTCTAATATGTATGGCATAGCACTGTGCGTTATAACATAGGCATCGAGGAAGGCACGTTAGATGGGGCAATATAACCCGTGCGAAGACAAGTGTGGCATGACATTTTCACGGGGTGGTGTTACAGTGCACATGGGCTAGAGAGTGTCATAGCATATGCACTAGCTAGTGGAATACAATACAGAGGTGTGTGGCACTCGGCAGGCAATGGTGGGTGTAACACAGCATTGGGCTCTGTCAGGAGCGCGCTGTGACTCGCAAGTGATGTTCGTCCCCTTTCCAGAGAGTAAAATAAAAAGTATTACACATCCGGCAGTGGATGTGTGTTTTATTAACTGTGAGGGGGGTTTCTTGCATAGTTTTGGTCGAATTTTTGTCGAATCCCCTTTGAATGGCTTGGTGTGCATGTGTATTAAATGTGCCCGTCAATAGCTACCCATGTTTGTATAAATAAACGACAAGGGTGTCTACCGGGATTAGGCACGGTAGAGCATCAGACATGTCAGAGCTTCACTAGTGGTGTAAATACATTCCACGTGGATTAATTGCATGCATAGTCGCCTTTTAATGAATATCACGCAAATCGTCATGGTGATAGGTACGTACGGTTTGTCCAGCATGTCCTAGGTGTGTCTATAAATATATATTTTTTAAAAATAATAAAAAACAGTGGCCGGCCCTGGGGATTGGGGTCAAAAAAATATAATTAGGAGACAGGCCCTGGGGGATGGGGTCATCAGGGCCAATAAATTAGAATAAGAAGGGGAACCACACAGCCCCCCTTCTTAAAAAAATAAAATAAATAAAAGACTGGCATCGTGCCGGAGGCCATGCCCCCTCCATGCAGCACTCTGCAAACGCGCCCCCAACAGGCATCTCCAGTATGCGCCAGGGAGCTGCGCTGCAGACAGGTGTTCTGAGGCCAAGCCCCTTTTTACACCTCTCTGCAACGCAGCTCTGTGGCGCTTACTGGAGGTACCTAGTGGTCTAGTGTGACCCTAGGGACCCTTAGGATTCAAGGGGACTTAATCTCTCAACTTAGAACAGCCACAGGGCGCGTTTACACAGTGGTGAAGGGAGGGGACGCGGCCTGAGGTGACGTGTGCAAACACGCACCATGGCACGTTTTAAATTGGGGATATAATTTCCCTTCAATACTGAGGGCCCCTGGGGGCTAACTAGCCCACCAAGTGCTTCCAGTAAGCGCCACTGAGCTGCATTGCAGAGAGGTGGTCCAGGCCGTGCCACTTTTTACACCTCTCTGCAACGCAGCTCTGTGGCACTTACTGGAGGTACCTAGTGGGCTAGTTGGACCCTAGGGACCCTCAGGACTCAAATGAACTTAATCTCCCAACTAAAAACGGACACAGGGCGTGTTTACACAATGGTGAAAGGAGGGTACGGGGCCTGAGTTAACGTGTGCAAAAACGCCCTGTGGCCTGTTTTAAGAGGTAGTTTTAATCCCCATGCCCTATTATATACTAGGGGCTTATAGAGGAGGTAAGGCTAATCACAGGGGGACCCCAACGCATAATGTTCCCTAGTGAATGTAGGTGTTTTCACTGTATTCTAAGTGTCTTTTAACATAGCACTGGCTCTAGGACTGGTTAGTCAGACTCAGTTACCACCAGTATCCGTCTGAAAAAGTTGAGGGTACAGGATGATTTTGCAACAAGGCTTCTTTCTGCTCTTCTTTTTGTTCTTTCTGCACGTTATCCTTCTTCCTGCACTTATCTTCGTATTTGAGGACTTCTGTTGCTTCTTTCTGCACTTCTTTTGTTTCTTTCTGTGCATTTTTTCTTCTTTCTTCACATGTCCTATCTCTGTAGGCATAGTTAGAAATTAGCATTTAAAAAACCTTTGAAATTAACAGAAAAAACCATAGGTTTCAGGCACGTTATAGTTAGGAATTAGCATTTAAAAGAACTCAGAAATTCACTGAAAAAACCATAGGTTTCAGGGGTGTTATAGTTAGCTGGACTTTTCACTTGTACAAAACCATTGAAATTCCCCCGTTATAGTTAGTTCAGCTAACTATAACTCGCGCGCCCGCAATGCACTGCTGATGACGTCACATATTACATCACTCATGACATGGTCAGTGACATCACTCATGACATCACTGATGACATCTCAAATGACATCACTGATGACATCACTGATGACATCATCCTTGTGATAGAGTGGCAGACCTCCTCTCACCCTAATATAACCTTTGATACACACATTCAAAAATAGAGACTAAAATTTTCAAAACAATGGACATACCAATACCAGTTACAACAACCTCTTCAGTAATTCTAAGATCCACATACACATCCACTCATTCACCAACAGTCCAATACAGTCACTCATACATGTACTCACTCATCATATGTACTCATACACCTATACATCCTGTTACACAATGCCACTCATCCATAGTTACTCACACACATAGTCACTCATGCTAATAAAGAATCAAACATACATTTACTTGCATATACAGTTATACACACACCACCACATTTACTTCTACGGAAACTTACACATACTTAGTCTTTTAAACAATCACTTATAGAAACACATACTTATTCATACAGGAACTCTTTCAATCTCTCACTCTCACATATACTCACATATATACACCAATAGTCACATATACTAGTTTAAAACATATGTAGTTACTCATAAAGACACTATTGAGACAGTCATTCACTCACTAACACACCCATACACACACTCATCCACCCATACAGTCCTGCACACATACTGTGTTCAACACATACAAACAGTGAGTCACTCATTCATGCACCTATGCACTACGTAATACCCCCACCGAACCATGCAGACACTCAGACTGATACTCAAAAAACCAACTAATAACCTATATAGACACCCATGTAGCTACTCACCAACCCATGCAGCCACTTATACACAAAGTGAGAGACTGATACAGATATTTACATATTTAAACATTACTCACTAAGCCATGTATTCACTATGATACACTTAATCAGTCAGTTACACAATCAATTTTTCAAAAACAAATCATCCATTTAGACACTTATATACCCATTTATTCTTCCATCGACCTTGAGATATACATATATAAAACATATTTAATTTTCAGAATAACACACATTCACTGGATGATGTCATCAGTGATGTCATCAGTGATGTCATTTGAGATGTCATCAGTGATGTCATGAGTGATGTCACTGACCATGTCATGAGTGATGTAATATGTGACGTCATCAGCAGTGCATTGCGGGCGCGCGAGTTATAGTTAGCTGAACTAACTATAACGGGGGAATTTCAATGGTTTTGTACAAGTGAAAAGTCCAGCTAACTATAACACCCCTGAAACCTATGGTTTTTTCAGTGAATATATAGATAGATAGATACATATATATATATAAAGATGATATTTATAATAATGACACAACAATACATCTTTTATACTGCTAAAAGTAATCATACAAAAATTAATTTAGAAAAAAACCAGTACATATAATACCCCAAAATAGTAAATACACATTTTCTATTTCCAAGCTTAATTCTGTCATATAATAACATACTCTACAACATTATAAACAATAGAGCAATAATAACATTTTCGAAAAATGTAAATCTTTCAAATAAATAAAACAATCAGCTACATTATATATATATTAAATAAGTGATTACGATTTGTTTTAAACTTTTTAAAAATACATAGAACATCTGACGTTATATTTAGGAAATGGAATTTAAAATAACAGAAATTCACTGAAAAAAACAAAAAGTTTACAGGGGCATTGTAGTTAGGAATTAGCATTTAAAAAACCTTAGAAATCCACTAAAAATACACAGGTTACAGGGACGCTATAGTTAGGCTGACATTTCACCTGTACAAAGCCTGTGAAATTCAGCTGTTATAGTTAGCTGAGCTAACTATAACTTGTCCCCCGCAATGCACTGCTGATGATGTCACAAATTACATTACTGATGACATGGTCAGTGACATCACTGATGACATCATCCACATGATCTCTGCTACACCTCAATATAACCTTTCATACACCCACTCCAAATTTAAGACTACCATTCTCAAAACCATTGACATATCAATATCCGTAAGTACATACAGACTCACTGACATACACATCCACTCACTCACCCATACAGCCACTCATACACCTATTCACTTATCAATACAGCCACTGATATATCCACTCATACACCCATAAAGATACACACACCGTCAGTCACCCATAGAGCTACTCACACACCTAGTAACTCACCCAAAGAGTCAGTCACACTGCCTCTTACTTACCCATACAGTTATACACACACCACCTCACTTATTTATACAGATACTAACACATACTTACTCTCCTATACAGTCACTGACACAATCACACACTCATACATACAGTCACTTATTTACTCCAACACTCACATATACTGCCTTTCACATATGCAGTTACTCACCCATATACCACTGAGACATCCATTCAATCACTGACATAGCCACACTCACACTCACTACCCCATACAGCCGCTCGCAGATGCACTCATGAACCCATACAGCCAGTGATTCACCCACTCTCTCATCCATGCAGTGAGTCACACACCTCCTCACCCACCCACACAGACACTCAGGCACCGATACAGGTACTCAGACAACCAATCAATAACCCATATAGACACTCATTTACCTACTCACATACCCATGCTGCCACTTACACACCAACTTACAGACTGATACAGACATTCACACATATTAGTTACTGTATGAAAGTAGGTTGTGCTTCTATGGTTACCCCCACTTTTTGGTTGATGTAATGCTGTTTATGACATGTCTGACTGGGATCCTGCTAATCAGGACCCAAGTCTCTCTGCTTTCCCCCCTAAATTGTTATGGTAAGTACTTAGGTATATCCCAGATTGGATATTGGGGTACCCTTATCAGTCTCTAATTTATGGTACTAAGGTACCTAGGGCATAAGTACCCCAGAGATCTCCCATAGGCTGAAGCATGTATTATGCCCCCTGTGGGAGACCATTCAGACTATCTCTTCAGGACTGCCATTGCAACCTGTTTAAGCTGGTGCTAGCACCTCTTACTAAAGATATAGGTTTCCCTATATGTAAGGTCACTGCACTTAAAACCTATAAGTCACGCCTACAGCAGGCCTTTTCAATCCTGAAGGCAGGTTGCTTGGTTTTAAGTGTGAGGGTACCACTGCATGAGCAGGTCACCCCTACAGCCTTCGGAGTCCATTCTCCCGGGTTGTAAGTGAGACAGCCATATAACATATAGAGTCATTACGTGATGACCATCTCAAAACTGGCTGTAACGAACCCTGTTGTGTTTGGTATCAAACATGTTGGAATCATGCCTCCACACTGTAAACGGTGTAAGAGGTATGATTCCAAGCACTGTAGAGGCTAGTCCCTCAGTGCTTCCAGTACCAGTCTTCTAGGACCAGATAGCACAACATGGCTGCTACCGATCAGAGACACGATTCTGCCCTCCTGCTGCTTAGCCAAGCTTCAGCAGTGGAAGGCATAACAATAGGCATTCTGTCACAGGGAGGTGTGACCACCTCCCAGACAGGTTTTAGTGTATTGGGACAGGGTGGGAGCGCTTGCCAGTGCGACATATTCTGCTTGCAGGGCTCATTTGGTGCCCTCTATGCATAGTCAAGCTCAAACTAGTTCAGGGAGCCATTGGCTCCTGCTCTGGTGTAAAACTGGAAAAAGGACAGGGGAGTATAATCCCCTTATCCAGCCCCTCCTTAGGGAGAGCCTCCTGTATCCTTTCCTTGGGGTGCTTAAGGACTTACCTGAGGGTGAGTCCTTAGATTCGTCATGGGACACAATACAATTCAAACACAACTTCAACTTTGACAGTCTGGGCACTCTGGACTTCGCTGGACTTCACTTTGGGTATCAAGGCTGCAACCAGGAAGCCTCCTGCTGCTCCTGATCTCCCCGCCCTGCTCGTCTGCTGCAACGTCCGTTCCTGTGCTCCATACAGGAAAACTTCCAAGGCCTGTGGGCATCCAAGAAACCTGAAGGAATCTCCCTTGAAGTGAAGGACTCACTCCCCTACATCTACAGGCACCGCAACTTAGCTGACCGGTGTGCTGATCCTGGGCTTCCATGGACTCTGAAAGGCTCAGCAACACAAGAGGTGGTTCTCCACATCCATTTAGGCCTGCCGTGACCTTTCACCAAGTTTGAGGCCATTATCCCTTGTTGGAGGTGCAGGAACCCAACCCCCGTGCACAGTGTCGACTTGCCGTCGCAAAGGCTTGTTGGCTTCCTTCCATCAAGATCTTGGGCTCCAAGTAGCCCCAATCTCCTCCATCTCCATTGACCAAAATCATCGACCACACCGCATTGCTTGCTACGTGGGCCTGCTTCTTTGGTAAGCTGCTCGAGGTCCTCTTGCGACTCCAATGCCTACGGCCTGTGGCTCCTGTTGAGGGTCACTTTGAGTTCTCTGCCCTGACTCACAGGCTTGTGGTGAGTCTCCTGCACCGTGCTGTTCTCGACATTGCACCTTCTTCTAATTCCACATTCTTTGCAGTTTCCAAGGCTAGTTGGTGCTCCCACCTGACACCGACCCCTCAGTTCTCGACATCCGATATTGGACAGCTCGCGTACAGCTTCTGCTCTTCCACAGCTGTGCCTGGTCCACACGACTGCAGTTCCAAGGTCACCATCAACTCTTCTTCAGCACCCGACATCGGTGGGCATTTATCTTCCATAGTGCCTGGTCACTTCCAAGTGGCATTAACTCTGTCCCCTCTGCTTTAAGGTACTTATCGGCCTGAATCCACCTTTGGGTTCCACCAGAAACTTTCACTTTCTCCAGTAGCTCCACTTCCTGAAGTCCTCCGTTGGGTTTGACTGTGGTTTCCGATCCCACTTTAAATCTATGCACCTGGCTCTCCTGGGGCAGGTATTTGAGTTCCCAAGGTATCCACAGCTGGGGTGGCTCTCCACCCTTCTGTCTTCCACAGGGTTTCATCAGAGTCCACTAGGAAGGGTCCTTCTTCTTAAAAATTGCAACTGCGACTTATACGTTGATTTGTACGGAGAACGTGGTCGTGTTCCTATACTGCACACAACCTCCATGGGGCTCCTGGACACGCACATTGGGTGGTTCCCTGGGTTCCCGGCACTTCTACGTCCTCTGGGTATTGTCTTTACTTGAAACGTAGTTTGCATACCACTATTTTAGTATATGGTTTTGTCCCCCCCTTGTGACCACTGTGTATTCTGTGCTACTTACCTGTTTCTATTACCAAGTATTGTGTGTATTGTGTTTATTTCTGGCTAAGGAGATATTTGAATGTGTTAGTGAGTGTCTTATAATAAATACATATTTTTATAAATACACTGCATGGTTCTTTTTCACTTAATCAATACCTATAAGATTATGTTCTGGGAAAACAAGCTGCTTTACACTCCTTCTGGACTAATTCTGAAGGCTGCTCTCTTAGCTACCACTTAGAGAGCTTTCTAAGGTTGTCTAAGACCACTAAAATCACCATAAGGGTTGCCTGGATCAGTGCAGTGCAAGGTGTCTACTTACATAAGTGTACATCATATACTGAGCCAGACTCTCACAGTCACTCACCCATACATTCACTGAGACACGTATAATCACTCACTTATATAGTCAGTCACCCACCCACTAAATCATTCATACAAATATATATTATCTACATAGGAAACCCGCAACATTCTATTTGGAATAACGTTGGCGCCGGTTGAGAAATCCTCGGGAAATATTCCAAACTTTTGGCCAGCTCCGCTCCGCTCCTACCCTGAAAGTTTTGCGGTGATCCGTCAAGCGGGGGCCGAGAAAAAAGGGAGGTCCCAAAACGCATTTTCCCCATGTAATTTCCCATAGGATCTGTTGTCGCAGCTACAGCCCGAACCGCTGAACAGAATAACACCAAATTTGGCAAAGAGGTAGTCCTCAGTTCGGACTCGTGCCTTTTGCATATATGGTGTGAATTTGTTCAGTAGTTCCTGAGAAAATTAGGGTAAAAAAGTTAGTGATATCTATGGCCGCGGAGGATCCGCGGACCGTACCCGCACCGTAAGTGCACCCTCCCCAAACCGAGCGCACACCCTCACGACTGCACGCTGAATGCTAATTGGCTGTCGAGTGTCTCTCTACATTCGAAACCTGGAACTGTTGGCGGCCATTTTCTGCCTCGGTAGAAGCGAGGCTGAAGATGCAAGGGGAATAAGTGTGTAAAACATATAAAGGGGGTAGAGTGGAAATACTCTGACCCTCTAGAGGTGCTTAGAGGGTCCCAGAAGGACCCCCTGGGGCCCCCTTTTTTAAAAAAAAAAAACAGGGAAATGCGCTCACGGTGCGCGTATCCTATCGCGTTGGATGCACGGATTCTCTCGCGGTGGGTGCGCGGATCCACGGCAACGTTTTTTTTAAAACGACAAGAAATCATTGGTTAAATGACAACTTTCTATACTGAAAGGTAGGGCGTATATTTCTGTTTTTTAAAGGTATGATTGTTATTGGTTAACAAAAACAGATTGTAAGGAATATTATATATGATAAGCTGATATGTTGAAAAGTCAAGCACACTTCCTGTCTTGTGTAGGAACATTGTGTGCTGAACTTGTGACCTGTGAGCTCAGTGCAGTGTTCCATGACCTGTTTCTATGGTAACAGGTAGAAGGCAGATTGGGGGAAGGGTTGAAATGTATTTCAGTTGGAAAGGGTTGAAATGTTTAACCAATAGAAATGTGTGTTTGTTTTTGAGTTTATGTGCGAAGGATTGTGATTTGATGTTTACATGTATATGTGTGGAAAATGAAAGGGAAACTTTTCCATTCTTTGCTTTTGCTGAGAGGTGCACAGTGCAGAGATTCTGTAAAAGAAAATATGGTGAGTGATTGATATACTTCTTAATCTACAAAATAACTTGTGAAATGAGTTATGTTATGTTTCTATACTAAAATGTGGTACTACTTCTAGATGAAGAAATGTGTTTTGGTATAGTGCAAGGGATAGTGTTGTTTGTCTAGAATCACACAGTGAGTCTGTGTGCATTTGGGAACCACTGTGAGAAAAGCATTTGGTAACATCGTGTATTTGCTGACAGATAACTGTTTTAACTTGTCATGTTGTGAAGTTTTAGTAGCATTAGAAGCCAGTCGTTGCTTATGCTTTGATTATATGAGTCAGGCTTTGACATAAAAGTGCAGTCCTGAAATATGAAGATTGTGTGCAGTTCCCTTACCAGTTCCACAGTAGTGAATGATTTTTGGTAAACTCCTAGGTATAGTGGTTGTTGTCTAGAATCACACTGTGAGTCTGTGTGCATTTGAGAACCACTGTGAGAGAAGCATTTGGTAACATTGTGTATTTGCTGACAGATAACTAATTTAAAACCTCTCATGTTGTCAAGTTTTAGTAGCATTAGAACTAGTCTTTGCTTATGCATTGATAAAATGAGTCAGGGTTTGACACTAAGGTGCTGTACCATGTACTATTCTGTTCACTGTGGCAGAACTGAAAATGTAAAAGTTTTACCTAAGCACTGTCCTAGAAGTAGTCTGATTATTTAGTCAGTTTCTAAGTACCACATAGATTGCTTCAAATGTCTATGCAGTATGCATGTAGTGTTCTAACATTCTATACACTTGTCTTTTACACCTTCAATTCCCTAGTCAGTATCCATACACTTCCAGGAAACATCCTGTCACTTTCTTTGCAGTTCTCTAGAGACCCATTCAACAGCATGTACTAATCCATTCACTGTGCTAAAAGCCAAACACTTATAAATTCACCAAGACACTCTCTTTCCAGTACTCTAATGATTCAGTCACTGCCTAAGTATTCATGCACTGAGCCAGGTCTTAGCACATGGACTTCATCAAACCCCTATTCACTATGCATGCAGTCCTCTAACCATCTACACACTTGTCTTTCACACCTTCAATTCCCCAGTCAGTATCCGTTCACTTCCAGCAAACTCCCTGTCACTCCCCTTGCACTCCTCTAGGGACCCATTCAGCATCATGTACTAATCCATTCACTGCGCCAAACCCTAATAAATTCACCCAGGCACTCTCCTTGCAGTACTCTAATCATTCAGTCAGTACCCAAGTACTCATCCAGTGACCCAGGCCTTTATGGCATGAACTACATCAAAGTAGTATGCACTATGCATGTAGTGTTTTAATGATCGTCACACTTGTTGTTCAGGGCTATAGTTTCTTAGTCAGTTTTTATATAAAATGTGTTTGTACAGTAATGGAATAGTGTAAATTTGAAAGTTATTAATATACATTTATTTGTGATTCTTTTTTACAGATACAGAACAGGAGTGTTTCTCATCTGTTTGCACTCTTCTCGTGCAAGATTGTTTGTTTGGATGAAGGGTCCTTAGGTGTCTCATCATACTTGCTGTGCTGCACGAGTATTTTTTGTTAGGATCCCCTCGTAACAGAACTCTTTGGCAAATTTTGCGAATGAAGAAGGTAGCATTGGTCTTTGTTTGCCCATTGGAAAAAGTAAAACATTTCTTCACCACTGAAGAAAAACGTTGTGGGCGTGGTGCCTTCTGCAAAAAGATTTCCTCAGATTCGGTAAATATTTTAAAGCGGCACCATTTACAGTTTTTGTAAGTTAAACTTATAAAATTTTGTTAGCTGTATACATTTTATATATCTGTGATTTGTTTCTTGTGGTATTTTGTTGAGAATACCATGTTGGTTATTTTTTTAACAATCTTTCTGATTTTCCAGGTCTGTCGTCGACATCCGTGGTTCCGCCTTGTTGTTTTGTATGATTGTAGTTACATTTTGTTTATTTGTTTATTATTTATATTTATGTTAATAAAAAAATTAGGTTTGAAAATAGTTTATCGTTTATATATTTATTATTATAAAAAAATAAAGTTTGAAAAAAAAATTATTAATGTTTTTGGTTGTTCTCTTAACTGCTATGTGACTCTTTCTTGTTCTTATTACTGTTATTTGATGGAGTCCACCATGGTGTTAAATTTTGGGGCACTTATCGCTGGAATACTGGTGATATCTTCACTTTGCACCAACTTCTGAATAGTGTGTTAGATTTATCTCAACTTTACTTCCGTTAAAGTGCTGATAATGAAATGGAGAGTAGCTGTTCCCGTGCAAAAAGACACAAGGTGCACCTTTCCGATTTATTCTAAATACTAAATTTCTGTATTGTATTGCACTGAGGTATTGGCTGCACTTACAGTGTACACACAAAATCTATTAAGAAATTTCATTGTATTTATATTGATTGGGAATAGTGCGTCAGGTGCTGGATCTTGACGAGATACACTGCTCAGTTTGTATATTGTTCTGCACACAAAAAAAATCACATCACAACTTCACACCAATTGCAATACGAAACAAATTCCGGCGATAAGACACGTTAGCACCAGGGATTTTACACCTGCTTTCTGCTGGTGTTAAGCAGGACAACTACCTGCACCATGAAAGGGAATACAGCCAAGAGCCACACCAGAACACCCACAGGTGCCATAGAGTCAATGAGCATGATACAGGGATACCCATGAGGGCCAGAAGACTTATCTCAACAACTCCAGGACCGCTAATGCCCCCCAAACCCACATCTTAGTAAGTGTGTCCCTTTGGTCATTGTCTTAGCATGATAGGCATGAGCCCTGCAACATCACAGTGTGCTGTCACCTCAGCGTTGGCAGTGAGCCTGGATGTGTAGCTACGCACGCATCCTCCTGCATGCACAACTGGCATGTGCTGGTCTGGGGTTCACAGGTCAGTGGAGGGGTGTTCCTATCCGGCAAGGGGAACGGGGTGTCTCGGACATGTCCGTGTACAGGAAGTGCGGTAAGTGTGTCTCTGTGTTCTGGTGTGGCCTGTTTCAAGAGCCTCAGCAGTCGATGTTGTAAAGTGGCATGCACCACCTCCAAACGGCACTGTGATGTTGTAGTTGGAATGTAGCAGGACATGCGCAAATAGGCATTACAATGGTGTGCCGCACGAGTGCACTAGATACAACAGCGTACTGTACAAAAGTGTGGGGGCTTGTGGGAGGGAGAAGCAGCCGTTTGGCAGCATAACACACAGTGAACTCGACCATGTGCCACATGCTGGGCGTCTCATCCATGATGACCACGGTCGCAGACATCCCACAACACCAACGACTGGCCTTTGTACACATCCTGTATGAATACAGCATGGTTTTCACTTCTATGCTCGTTCAGTGGTGTGATGTTGGTGGGTTGTGTGACTTGTGCTCCTTGTTAGTGTGTTATATTTTGGCCATTGTTTGTCTATACTTGTGCTGTACTTAATTTTGCATGTGGGCCATTCTGCCCATCTCCCCCGTCCCCCCACTCTGTGCTACTTCCTCTTCCTAGTGCTGTTGTGTCTATAATTTTGTTGCTGCACACATAAATACATGTAAAGAATAAATTAGAATAGTTCCTTGATTCTTTTAGGTTTCAAAACTTCTCTATTGGTTTCTTTTTAATTTTCCATATGAACCGTTTTTTTTAATATTCAACAACACATAGAAGTCAGAAGTGCAACGTATTCTATCAACACACTTTCTAGAACATTCTACAATACATACAGGTTAAAAGTTCATCCATTTTTTTTATACTTTACGATATTTTTTTGTAACATTTTCTTGAACATTTAATGGAACGTGCAGGTTAAAAGTTGACGATTGTTTTAAGTTCGAACAGTGCCTTCCAAATGCAAGTAGCAGGTGTGGTTGAGCTGAGCAAATTTTATCTTATGATATGTACTCCACGTTGAAACTGCTTTTTCTTAACCAATCACAAAGATGCTTTTCCACAAGACTAATGTGCACCCTACTTTTAAAAAAGAATGCCTTTCATGATATCTTTAGAGATAAGTTATAGATAGGAATTAGCATTTAAAAAACGTTTGAAATTCACTGAAAAAACCATAGGTTTCATGCACGTTATAGTTAGGAATTGGCATTTAAAAAACCTTTGAAATTCACTGAAAAAAACCAAAGGTTTCAGGGGCGTTATAGTTAGGAATTGGCATTTTAAAAACCTTAGAAATTCACTTGAAAAACCATAGGTTTCAGGGGTGTTCTAGTTAGCTGGACATTTCCCTCGTACAAAACCCTAGAAATCCCCTGTTATAATTAGTTCAGCTAACTATAACTCGTGCCCCCGCAATGCACTGCTGATGGCGTCACATATTATATCACTCATGACATGGTCAGTGACATCACTGATGACATCACTGATGACATCTCAAATGACATCACTGATGACAATACTGATGACAACATCCATTGAGTATGTGTTTATGAACAGTTTTAATATGTTTAATATATATAGGCAAAGGCTTGTTGAAAAATAAGTGGGTGTACAAGTGTGTGAATGGATGATTTTCTAGGTGGGTAACTGACTCTATAAGTGAGTCATTAAATGTATCTTACTGTAGACTAGTGACTAAACTGTGTGAATGTCTGTATGTGTCTGCGTGTTGGTGTATAAGTGGCTGCATGGTTTTGTGAATAGCTATATGAGTGTCTATATGGGTTATTGATTGGTTGTCTGAGTATCTGTATGGGTGCCTGAGTGTTTGTGTGGGTAGGGTGTGTGTGACTCTGTGACTAGATGTGTGAGTGGGTGATTCAGTGGGTGCATGGTTTTAAGAGTGCATCTGTGATGGCCTGTATGGTTGGGTGAGTGTATGTATGGGTGTGTTAGTGATTGAATGTATATCTCAGTTGTACATGTGTCAGTAACTACATATGTGAAACGCAGTGTATATGTGTGTAAGAGTATGTAACTATCTATATGTGAGAGTGTGTGATTTTGGGAGTGGCTGTATGCGCCATAGTGCAAGGATATCTGTGTCATGTGCTGTTTGTTTTTCTGCAGGAAGACACAGAATTTGTTAGTATTTTTATGAGTAAGTGAACTTGAGTGTGTTTAACTGTATAGGTGAGTAAATTGGACTGTGATTAATTATTTGCAAGACTGACTAGATGTGTCAGTACCTCAATGGATGATTGGTGGTGTGTGAGTGTCTATATAGGTGTATAAATGCACAGAGTGACTGTAAGTATGAGTGACTGTACAGGTGAGTGAGTGGAGATGTATGTAGACCTAAGAGTCAATGAGTGGGTGTGTAGTTATTGGTATTGGAGTATCTATGGTTTTCAAAATGGCCATCTGAAATTTTGAGTCGGTTTATCAAAGGTTATATTAGGGTGTGAGAAGATGCACTAATTTATCACATGGATGACGTCATCAGTGATGTCATCAGTGACGTCATTTGAAATGTCATCAGTGATGTCATCAGTGATGTCACTGACCATGTCATGAGTGATGTAATATGTGACATCATCAGCAGTGCATTGCGGGGGCGTGAGTTATAGTTAGCTGAACTAACTATAACAGGGGAATTTCTAGGGTTTTGTATGAGGGAAATGTTCAGCTAACTATAACACCCCTGAAACCTATGGTTTTTTCAGTGAATTTCTAAGGTTTTTAAAATGCCAATTCCTAACTATAACGCCCCTGAAACCTTTGGTTTTTTCAGTGAATATATATATATATTTTTTTTTTCACTGAAAAAACCATAGGATTCAGGGACGTTATAGTTAGTTGGACATTTGACTCACATAAAACCAGAGAAATGTGCCTGTTATTGTTAGTTGAGCCAACTATAAATCGCGTGCCCGCAATGCACTGGTGATGACATTACATATTATATCACTCATGTCATGGTCAGTGAAATCACTGATGACATCACTGATGACATCTCAAATAACATCACTAATTACATCATCCAGTAAATGTGTGTTTTTGTAAAGTTTAAATATTTTTCATATATATCTATGCCAAGGTGTATTGAAGAAAGAGTGAATTTACAATCCCTGAATGGATTATGCAGTAGGTACGTGACTGACTGTATAAGTGAGTGATTGATCATGTGTTACTGAATGTATGGGTTAGTGATTAAACTGTGTGAAGGTCTGTATTAGTGTCTCAGTTGGTGTATAAGCGGCTCCATGGGTTGGTGAGTAGCTACATGAGTGTCTATATGGGTTATTGATTTGTTGTGTAAGTATCTGTATGGGTGCCTGAGTATCTGTATGGGTGGGTGCGGGGTGTGTGTGACTGTGCATACATGTCTGAGTTGGTGATTCACTGGTTGTATGGATTAAAAAGTGCATCTGGGAAGGGCTGTATGGGTGAGTTAGTGTTTGTATGGGTGAGTTGGTGAGTGAATGAATGTCTCACTGGTATATGTGTGAGTAACTACATATGTTTTAAGGCAGTATATGTGAGTGTTGGAGTATATAAATGACTTTACGTGAGAGTAAGTTATTTGAAGAGTGGGTGTATAAATGAGTGTCTGCTTCTATCAGTGATTGTATAAGACAGTAAGTATGTGTTAGTATCTGCATAAATAAGTGATGTGGTATGTGTATAAATAACACAGTTGGTGTGTATAACTGTATACATGAGTAAATGCCTATGTGATTGATTCTTTGCATGACTGACTAGGTGTGTGAGTAACTCTATGGATGTGTAGCGGACTGTGACTGCATGTATAGGTGTATGAGTGCATATTATAGTATTGTATTGATGAGTAACTGCATGTATAAGTGAGTGGATGTGAGTGTAGTCCTAGGAAATAGTGGGTGGTATGTAGTATCTGGCATTGTTGTGTGTATGGTTTAAAAATAGTAGTCTGTAATTTAGAGTGCGTGTATCAAAGTTTATATTAGGCCATCAGTATGTGCATCAGATTATCATGTGGATGATGTCATCAGTGAAGTCATTTGAGATGTCATTAGTGATGTCATCAGTGAATTCACTGACCATGTCATGAGTGATGTAATATGTGACGTTATCACCAGTGCATTGCGGGTGCACAAGTTCTAGTTAGCTCAACTAACTTTAACAGGCGAATTTCTCTGGGTTTAAATGAGTCAAATGTCCAACTAACTATAACTTCCCTGAAACCTATGGTTTTTTCAGTGAATTTCTAAGGTTTTTTAAATGCTAATTCCTAACTTTAATGTCTGTAAAACCTATGTTTTTTTCAGTGAATTTTAAAGGTTTTTTAAATGTTAATTACATATTTTAATATTTATAAAACCTATATTTTTTTTATTTTTTTTATATTGTGCAACTCTAGTATCTTTTTTTTTAAATTTGAAAAATTATGTAATTTTTTATATCTTCCCAAAAAAGTATGTATATGTATATATATTTTTTTTTTTTAGAAAACTAGACTCCCTTACCAGTAGTGTACCAAGCTCCATCACCACGCGAATCCTATCCGCGATATTGCGAAACTCGTTAAGTATGTGCATTTCGTATCCGACGGCTTCGTAGCACAGTATCCAGCATAACATCATATACGTATAAGGTCGCACCAGCTCCTAGTATGGTATGCGACGGCTGCGCGGTACCAATATGCGCGTTACATCATTTACGTATAGGGTCGCGCCGGCTGTGCATTCGGTATGCGACGAGTGCACGCTGCCAGGCCCTGTGTTACGTCATAGACGTATGGTATCGCGCCGGGTACACCATTCCCTCATTTATTTTTTTATCTCTCAAAACTATATCTAAATAAGTTTAAAGTGTATATGAGAGCAAGCGATAATCTAAAATATTTTCCACATTTATATATTTCTAACTGTAATAAACTTATATTATTGTAAATATATTTTCTCAAAATCGTGACGGGGGCAGCCTCCTTGCGCGCTCGGTGTGCGCTTGCCATGTAACCTTAAAAAAAAGCTTTTGATTGGTTCATAACATTTCCCATCGTAACAGTTGGAGGACCCCACCCATTTAAGTCATTCTCTCTACACCGTTTGATGAGAGACACCTCTTCTGCTTACAGAGCTTTTTTGAAAACTTTTTTGCTGTGTACACATATCTTATAGTACACACAACATGCAACGATCGTCTTGATCAATAATCATGGTCTGTACAGTAGCCTTCCACGTGTGATAGCCATGCATCTGAAGCGTTACATCAAAAAACAAATGTGTGTTACACGATGCCCCTGGTGTGTGTGTGTTTGGGCATTATTGTGCTGCCTTTCAGCCTGGGTATTGTTGGCTTGAAGGGGTATCATCAGCCATGAGCAGAGTGCACATCCTAGATCACATGTGACAAACAGCAAAGAGTAATGTGTAGATTTGTGTTGCAGTATCTTCTGTTGTCAGGCTTTACCAGTATAGTAGTGTGTCATATGTGAGACTTTCAGATTCACGTTTGACATGCATTGCTTGACTGTAATGAACGTTAACACTGTGTATGATGTAGCCTCACTGCTGATCCTCCCTCCATCCGAGCACATTCACATGTGTGCGCTTCGCGATAGCAACATTTTCAATAATACCGCACACCATTGACATGCGTGTCCGTGCATATCCACAAGCTTGACAACGACATGTGATGTTGTCCATTCAATGTTTTTGGACAGCATCTTGTTAGCGATAGTTGCTGCCCTCCCGGTACATGCTACATTAATGTAAATTGCAGATCGTGCGACGTCAAAACTGCAACAGGGACACACACATAAGTACACTTCCTGCCCAGGCAGGAACTGAACATCGCCCAGGTCCCTGTAATAATTATTCACACCCCTACACTGGCCTGGTGTACGCAACACCAGCCCACTTTGCATACGTATAAATAGGATAACGATGATGCTACATGTCCCAGTTCTTCCACACTGCTTCAGGTGATATGGCCGCATCCACCTCGCATATCACAATGCACAATGAAAAAAAGGGATCCATGAGGTGTACATCATCCTGGCAATCAAAACCACATCTGAATTGTGAACCCTGTTGGACGTCGTGTTTGGACACAAACCAATGACAGCAGGTGAGCAGTGGGGCATGCGTGCACAGGGGCTGCAATTGAGCACGGTGCAGCAGAAGGGATGGGGTGCATCAGCCTGGGTGCACAGGTGCAAACAAGCGATGTTGCCGTGCGTAATGATGTAATCTCTGACCTCATTCATTCACATGTCTCTCTCATTTTTAGGACCTGCTGGACCGTACTGTAGGCCTAAGCCAGCGGACAGCTCTGCACGTGGCGTTGGCTTTTGGGGCACTGTAGTGATCTGATTACTAAGTGTACATGCACACAGACTTGCCCAACTGCATTGCACGCACACATTATCCTTCTAGCATGCGCTCTGTTCCTTTGTATGTGAACGTTGGCATAATATATTATTATTTACCCTTGTGTATTCTCATGCACTCTAACTCCTCTTTGAACCACAATTACCATCGAACTTCAAGAAGGAAGGATGCACTCAACTGGTGTTCTCTCTTAAGCTTGAAATAAACCTTCATTTACCTTAAGACGTTTCCACCATTATATTATTTCTCCCTTTTCAGACACTGAGTTAGTTGTCCTTTCTGATGCCTTCCATCGTGGTATCAAGACACCGTCCCCGACCGGAGACCTTTTGTGCCACCATGAGAGGTACCCCGGAGTCGGAGCTTGCCCTGGCACGTAGTTGGACACACTGGCTGTGGCAGTTGAGCAGTGAAACCTTGGTGCGCTTGAGCTGCAATTGAGCACAGTGCGGGGGAAGGGGCAGGGGTGCAGCAGCCTGGGTGCACAGGTGCAGACAAGCGATGTTGCCGTAGATAATAATATATTCTCTGGCCTCATTCATGTCTCTGTTTCATCTGAAAGACTTGCTGGACCGCACTCTTCCTCACGGACGCCAGCGTACCAGACACATGGGTGACGGGAGGTGAACAGTGAGGGCTGGCTGCAGTAGGCCCACGCTCTGTCTCCTCCTCTCTCTGTTCTTTTGACTCTCCCTCCCCTTCTCCCTTCCACCCACTCGCTCTCTGTAACATTCTAACTTTCTTCCTTTCTTTCTGACTACCTTTCTTTTTAGGTCTTGCCTACGCAGTGCACATGCACTGCATAGGAGACCTTTAGTCGTCGTGCAGCTCTTTTCACAAAGCACATACTCATGCTTGTGAAGGCATACGGCTTGCGGGAGTGTGCAGCCACAAGCACAAGTATGTGCTTTGAAAAAGAGCAGGATGCGCGGCCACGCACCTGCTCATCACCAGCGCACTCACTCAAGCGGCTCAGAGCACCACTCGTGTGCTTTTTTAAAATTTTCTTTTAGCACCCGCACGCACACAACTCTCGGGCTTGTTATTTCATTGTATTTATTTTGATGTTTTTAGAGCGCCTAAGTGGCGCCTTGCGAGAACTTCACGGCGTTTGCTGGTATTTCCTCTTATCTGATGCCAGCTCATGAGCGCGGCTTAAGGTTGCCTCTGGTCTCTTGCGGTGAGCCAATGGTGGTGAGTTTTAGGGATAGGAACCTCATACTGTGAGCAGGAGCCAGTGTCACTGGGCAGGGTGCCTTGGGTCAAAGGGCAAGGAGCCTTTAGTCTCGTACAGAGGGCGCTTGCTTGAAACATACAGTGCGCAGGGCTTTAAGTGGGCCGGGTCCCTCCTGGTCGTAGACCTGCCAGCAATTAACAAGCATTTGCAATGCAATAGGTCTTGCATTTATGCGAGTTTGAGCTACTGACAATGCAAATAACATTGCATTTTATTTTTGTTTTCGTTTTTAAAACATCAATAAAAGGCATTGTCATTTACAATGCCAATAGCTTAAACTCGCATTAATGCGAGACCTATTGCATTGCAAATGCTTGTTCTCTTGGACATGGCACATATACTTATGTTTCTTTTTTCTCTTGTAGGTTCTGTACGCTGTGTCCGGAGGAGTCCCACCCACTTCTTTAATGTTTTACTTTTGTTCGAATAAAGTTACGCTTACATTTATTTGTGTTGTTTAAATAAAAGTTATTTTTTTACCAATAAATAAGTGAGTGTATGGGTCTTCTTTTTCTGACAACACTTGTCTGTAGTTTAATGGGAAAATCGGCGGTTGATAGTAGGTTATGAGGGAAACATTTTTAATTTTGCGGTGCACCTACCAAACCAACAGACTATTACATAAATGAAGCCTGGGTAATTCTACAACGGCAAGGGTTCTATGAGTGTATCATTTTATTATACCATGAGTACTGCCCGTGTGATTTCAGAACCAATAAGGCACTGCCTAGGGCCACCGAGGCTTCAAGGACTGGCGAGGCCCACCCTGCATACTTAAGTAAAGCCCCGGAGGTTGCCGATCCCCTAGTCTGCGAAATGTCTCTCTGCCCTCCTGCGCCTAATTTACATGTGAGATTAAGGTCCCCAGTGCTGCAGAGACCCAAAAATATAATAATAGGATTGGCCTCAGAACATTACCCACCAGTGGGCTCATTTGAATGAACAGGTGAGACTATGCTTCATTTTTTTTCTCCATTTTTACCATCCGGATCCGCTTTATTGAAGCGATACGAGGTTTTCCACCTCTCGCTTCAACGAGGCAAACAAGAATTTACAATCACAGGGTGGAAGCAATGCTCCCGCCCTGTAATAGCAAACATTAATGTCCCGTGGAAGCACACCCCGGGACATTGTATGACCTGCGCCTGGGAGGAAGCGCTCCATAGGGCCATGATGCATTGGTTACTGCATAACTACAGAATTAGTATAAATGCCTACTAACACTACTTGCGCATGTGAAGTACAGTGACCAGAGTGTAGTGAAGAGGCAGAGGAAGCCCAAAATCAAAAAATTTAAATCCTATCAGAGGTAGGATCACATAGTTCGATCAGCCGACGACCCTGGGATGAGTAGAAACAGCTTCACCAAGAAAACGGGTCTTCAGCAGAACAGAAGCAAGCTCAAAATCTTGGTGAGTGCTGCCTTCTTCTTACCTTCTCCCGCTCTGCACCAAATTTATGTAGTGAAGAGGCAGACAGCAGTGGATCCGATAAGTAAATTTATTGCAGGAAAAGAAGACAGCTTAAACAGCCACCAACAGGACCAGACAGCAAGGCAACCGTCTTCTCCAGCACCGTGTACAAACTCCCCAAGATTCCCCTCATGACAGCGCTACATTATAACATTACATACTTACATTATAGTAGCATTACATACTAACATTCTACTATGACTTACATTGGAATACTACACAGAGCACATGACTTTACAGCAATGAGCTCATGGTTTCATCCACAAGTCTTGAGACCGATAGGGGTGAGTAGTTTGCTTCCCACTCCCTGTATTGTAGAAACGCAAACTAACACTGCTTCCACAGGTATGCTACAGCACCCTGAGAACATCAATTTACAGCAATGAGCACACAGTTTAATCCCCAAGTCTTCAGACCAGTAGGGGTGAGCAGTTCGCTTCCCACTCCCTGTATAGTGTAAACACATACTAACACCACTTACACAGTTATACTACAGCGGCCAGTATGCTACAGCGCCCACAGCCCATCACTTTACAACAATCAGCTGGGTTTGATCCCCGAGTCTTCACACCGGTAGGCGTGAGTACTTTGCTTCCCACTTCCGGTACAGTATAAACGCACGGTAGAGGTCAGTAGTTCGATTCCCACTCCCTGTATTGTATAAACGCCTACTAACACTACTTCCACAGGTATGCTACAAACACCAGAGCACATCACTTTACAGCAATGACCTCACGGTTTAGGCTCTCGGTTTCATACCCGAGTGTAGCAGTATCTCATCTCAGCACCATGTCACTCTGAGCAACACCGCACTTTCAGTCCGGTAGGAGTGACTACTTCGCTTCGCACTGCCCCAAAGAGGTTACAGTGCTCCTATCCTCCTGTTTCCTACTCTTTTCCCCCTTTTTCCCCCTTACTCGTTTTAACGGAATCACAAAATGGCTGGCAACGCTTCCTAGTTGCAACTGCTCGCAGCCAATAAGCAGCAACCTTGTGCTCGGAATGCCTCATCCAATCAGATGGCAGAATTCCCAAATATCGATATCTGTAAATTTCTATATTTCTCCAAAACTATTGAACAAATTTACACCAAATAAACAAAAGCGCGCTTTCTAGACCAAGACCCTTTTCCCTGCCAAATTTGGGGTAATTCCGTTCACCCGTTCCACCTGTAGCCTTGTCTAAAGTTTCCTTTTTAAATTTTTTTTATTAAATACCTGGTACAATAACAATACATACATTCTGTAATAAAATCCGTTAAAAACCTAACATATATAGATTCTTAAAATGTAAAAATCAGACATATTACAAGATAGAGTGTGGTTTTATACAACTATACATATAATACACATAATGATTGGGCATTTCATTAATACATACTATAAATAAATACAACCCTTCCTACTTATTGTCGGGAGTCCCTCCAACCCTTGAAGGGGGCCCATATTTTCAACCCCAAATCCCTAATCTTCCTGCCTCTCTGATTATATAAAGCAGATTCAATATTATGTATCCCCAGAAGTCTGGACAGCCACATCTGAAACGTAGGAGCCAGGGCGTCTTTCCAACCTGCCGCTAGCAATATACGCAAGACAGCCACGCATAAAAAGGCAAAGGCTTCCTCCTCCATCTTAAGACCCAAGTTACTATCAAGTCCTGTTATCATTAGGGTAAGTGATAGGCTGATCTTTCTGCCTAGCAGCCCCTCCCTTAACTTTTCGATTTACCCATAAATTAAGCTTAATTTATCACATTGATGGAACATATGCACCAGATTAGCAGGCCCTTCCAGACACCTTGGGTATTTATCATCCTCCCTCTTATAACACTCATATAATTTGGCTGGTGTACAATAGAGGTTGAATAAAGTTTTTTAGGGTTGGGTTTTTAGGTTTTGGAGCGAAACAATTTTCCTGCCATTTGCAGTGCTTTGTCCACATCCACATCCAGGTCATCTAGTTTCAACATCCAAGAGGCTTCGACTTTTTCTATATCATCTTGTAAACTTGATAATAAGGTACTATAAACCATTTTAATTTTTTTCCACTGCCTAGTAAATAATCAATCAGATTAATTCTACCCCCTGGAGAAATCCGGGGTCTAATACCCATAAGAGTGTTATGTATTTGTATATATGTAAAGCTTTGATTTGATTGGAGGCCAAATATCTGTTGAATAGTGTCAAAGCCCATCAGTTGATCTCCCTCCCAGATGTCCCCTATTCTTATAACTCCTTGCTGCTCCCATACTTCCCCCATCCAATCTTGACTAAATTGAGGGAATATACGTGAATTCCATAGGGGTGTGTAAAAGTTTACTTTAGGGACTACAATTGTTCTATGCATCACCTTCCAGACCTCCCTTGCACTATCCATTAATTTATATCGCATTTTTTTAAAATACCTCCTATCTGTTCTCCGTAGCAAAAGCCCTATGGCTTCCCTACCCAACATCAATTCAAAAATGGATGGAAGGACCTGGTTGCCATG
Source organism: Triturus cristatus (assembly GCF_964204655.1). NCBI lineage: Eukaryota > Metazoa > Chordata > Amphibia > Caudata > Salamandridae > Triturus > Triturus cristatus. The sequence continues at coordinate 542,816,294 of NC_140583.1, forward strand.
TGAGGTATCTGTCTGGTTTTTAGCAGAATCAAATAGTATTGCCATTTGGCTGACCAGACAAGCCCAATGACAAAATATAATATTGGGAATAGCCAGCCCGCCCTTCGCCTGTGGCAGGGACAGATATTTCATAGACCGTCTTATTTTACCATACTGCCATATATTGATTTCATTAAACTCTCATCAATCAAGTAAGGATGGAACGAAAGAGATATAAGATTTTGGGGGGCATGGTCATCTTCAGTACGTGGCTCTCCCTATTATGGTCAAATGTAAAGCATCTATTCTTTTTAAGTCTGCCACGATTGTTGTTAAAAGCGTGGCGTAATTGTCTTTTATGATTGATTCTGGTACAGGACTCACCCTAACCCCCAGATAGATTTAGTACACCTTATATCATTCATTATATTATTACTGGTGCAGACTATTTGGGTCTTGCTTTCATTCAACATATAGCCAGAGCACCATCCAAATTTGCTTGCGATCTCCGTAATACCTCTCATAGCCCTATCTGTTTCAGGGGTGATTATGGCCAGATCGTCAGCATAGGCCAAAAGCTTGGTCTCAAACCCATTAATGACTATTGGTCTAATATCATTGCATCCTAGCAGTCTCTGAATAAGTGGGTCTATGTACAGAGCGAAGAGAATTGGTGAACAGGGGCAGCCCTGTCGCGTCCCCCTAGAGATAAAAATTCTTTCCAAGCTGCCTCCCATTAGTTGTATTCTGGTCTTCGGCTCTAAAAACATGGCCTTAATAGCTCTCATTATCTTGGATCCAAAGCCCCTCTATTCAAATATCCCCCATAAATGCTTCCACGTGACACGATCCAAGGCCTTTTCTGCGTCTAGAAGGATCATGGCCATCCGTCCCCCAGTGGAGCCTGCACATCAAAAAGTGTGATAACCCACCTAATATGCTCTGTAGTCCCTCGACCTGGGATAAACCCATGCTGCCACGGGGAGACCAGACTGTCTATGATTCTTCCCAGCCTTTGAGCCAAAACCTTTGCGTAAATCTTGGTGTCCGTATTGATGAGGGATATTGGACGATAGGATGCAGGGTTCTCTATATGTTTCCCTTTTTTATAAAAAACTATGATATTAGTTTCCTTCCAAGATTCTGGAATCACCCTTGAGCTCATTATGCCATTAAATAGATCCAGCAATATAGGAAGAGTCTCATTCTGAATACAATTATATACTTCTAACGGAATGCTATCAGGCCCTGCAGCCTTCCCCATAAGCAGATCCTGCAGAGCTTCGATGGTTTGACCGAACAAACTGCCCTAGCCGTTGCCTTTTGCTCCAGTCATTCAGACCCCCAATATTAACCGTACCAATCCTAAACCTCCCCATTTTACTCTACAGGATAGCGACACCCCATTTGACTCAAGCCTGTCATCTGTTTTATATACCAAGTCTGATACCAAATTACAACATAATACCAGGTATTTCTTTTCTCCCCTCCAACACACACCCCCAACCCCACCCCAACCCGCCCCACCCCATCCACCCCCAAACTTCCCCCCACCTCCCTTCCCTTCTTCATACGCTCCCACCACCCTCTTGAAGTGCTCAGACCTTGGTCTGTGCATGTGATGTATGCAGCATTAGCGGCCTGGGTCCTTCTCAGCCAATCAAGATAAATTTGCATTACCCCCTTAATCCTATTAAATCAAAAATTATAGAAATCAGAAAACGCAAACCACACTATTATATAATTCTCAATCTTCTCAGGACCCCCCTCCAACCAACCTAACCTTAAACCATTAATCCTACGTGTCCAGTGTCCTTTACACATTTTTTTTTTATATATATTTTTCTTTACTTGTCCAAAGCATCCAAATATTCTCTAGCTTTTATTTCTGATGCAAAATATCGGGTATGTCCCTCATGAATCACCTTAAGTTGCGCCGGAGTGATAAGGTAAATCTGAATATTCTTCTCCTGGAAAGGCTTTATTAACTGCCTCAGCCTCCAGTGTCTCTCTACCGTTGAGTGGCAGAAATGGGGCCGAACGAAAAACGAGTCCCCCCCGCTTGATCTCTTTGCTTCTGGTCTGGTCTTCTCTGAAATTGCCTGTCGCAGGACAAAATTGCCAAAGAATGCAAGAATTGCCTGTGGTTTATCCCCCTCTTTTGGTTGGGCTCAGGGCTTAAACGGGGTGTGGTGTGCTCTTTGAATTTCAACTGCCCAATTCCACTCCCGCAGCTTCGGAAAGGCGGAGTTAAAAAGATCGATTACATATGCCCTGGTGTCAGACCCGACCGTCCCCTCCCGGAACCCCATCACCCTGAGGTTATTCCTCCTCTGCCTGTTCTCAAATTCTTCCAGTTTCCACTGGATATCCTTGATTTGAGAGCCTTGAGCCACCACCTGGGTTGATGCGCTGGCCGCCTCTGCTTCAGTTGAAACTATTCTTTCCTCAAGGTTTGTCTCCCTCTCACCTACATTTATACATGCCTTAGAGAGCTTCCTGACGACCCCTTGCATTTTTCTCATTGCGGCCTGCGCCTTATGACTATCCTGGCGCGTTTCTTCCCTATGAGAGAGGATGGCCTGATGTATTACCTCCAGCGGTGGGGGAGGTAGTGCCAGTTTCCACCAGGGACTTACCTACTAAGTGGCCCGATACTGAGGTAGCAGATGAATAATCCCACCTTAAGTCCTTTCTCCCCCGACCTTGTGTGACTGAGTGCAGGTTTGATTTTTTCACTGTTATGGGGAGGTCCGGATCGCTATCCTCAAGATCTGAATCCAAATTGCTGGCCCCTGGTGAAGAGCTCAGACCATCGTCTGACCATTCTGCCCCCTCTGAAGCAGAAAAGAAGCAGTCACTGGGCTCCTTATCGAAACCGGTTCCATTCTTGTCCCCTGCCAGAAGATCTGTTGACAAAATCATGCTACTCATCTCCAGCACTGATACATGATGCCGCAATCCCTTTCCTTCTACGGTTCCACTAGATACAGGAACTTTGTCCGGAATATTCTTGCCATCAGTAACAACATTTTGACTTATAGCCACTGGCTCCCGTTCTGCTATAATACCGCATTGAGCCGGGGGGGGGGGGGCAGTATCGCTCTGGACGCGTCCTCTGTACTATGCCCCCCATTGGGAGCCAACATGGAGATATTCCCCTCACCACCAGCATCAGGACGGGGGCCCTCAACCTCCACCCCCTGCCCTTCGATAACATAAATGTCCCCTGTGGCCCTTTTGTTTGGAGTGTCTGGGATGCCTTGATATACTTCAAATATCTCTGCTGGGCTCACCTCTTTGTTCCGCCTTCCCTTCACACCGCCCTTCTCAGCTTTTGCTGCCGCTGCTGCTGCCTCAGTCTGCGGCTCTTTTCGCTGCATCAGCATGTCAACTACCGAGGGGCCGGCCGGACGATTCTTCCCTGAAGCTCCGCATCTTCCCCTCCTCGATGGGTCCGGTGTGAGAGTCTGCTGCGGGTCCTCGAGCTTCTGTTCTGGGATATCCGGGCCCACCAGAGCTTCTCCGTGCAATTTTCAGGCAGCCGCTGCCTTAGAGCTGGCGGGATTCGTCCATTCTTCCGCTACTCTGCAGATGAACCAGGTATTTCTGCATTGAACGCCTAATTATCCGGGAACCAAACTTAACCCAAAACGCCCAGAGTCTATTGTTGGGGCTCCGTAATCCCAAAATACAGGGGGAGGGGGAGAGGGGTATCTCTCCAGGTGCCTCAGGTGGTTTGCTGCATTCAAAGATCCTGTAGGGGCCTTACATTACAAACCCAACCCAGCATGGCTCGCTAGTGCTGCAATCGGCCTCCTAGGCTGCCGCCATCTTGCTTCCAGGTCACTCGCCTTGTCTAAAGTTTCCTATGGCAATTAACAAGGAGAAAACACATTTTGGGACTCCCTTTTTTCTCGGCCCCCCTAGGCGAATCACCCCCAAACTTTAAACATAGGAGCTGATATGAACAAAAAATTAGTTTGGAAAATGTCATGAAACAAGACCAAAGTTATAAACAAAATAAAAAATGCTCTTCCTATGGAAACTTGGTCCTAACAATAACTACCTACTGGCGACTGCCAGTAGGTAATGTTTATATATATATATATATATATATATATATATATATATATTCACTGAAAAAACCATAGGTTTCAGGGGTGTTATAGTTAGCTGGACTTTTCACTTGTACAAAACCATTGAAATTCCCCCGTTATAGTTAGTTCAGCTAACTATAACTCGCGCGCCCGCAATGCACTGCTGATGACGTCACATATTACATCACTCATGACATGGTCAGTGACATCACTCATGACATCACTGATGACATCTCAAATGACATCACTGATGACATCACTGATGACATCATCCAGTGAATGTGTGTTATTCTGAAAATTAAATATGTTTTATATATGTATATCTCAAGGTCGATGGAAGAATAAATGGGTATATAAGTGTCTAAATGGATGATTTGTTTTTGAAAAATTGATTGTGTAACTGACTGATTAAGTGTATCATAGTGAATACATGGCTTAGTGAGTAATGTTTAAATATGTAAATATCTGTATCAGTCTCTCACTTTGTGTATAAGTGGCTGCATGGGTTGGTGAGTAGCTACATGGGTGTCTATATAGGTTATTAGTTGGTTTTTTGAGTATCAGTCTGAGTGTCTGCATGGTTCGGTGGGGGTATTACGTAGTGCATAGGTGCATGAATGAGTTACTCACTGTTTGTGTGTGTTGAACACAGTATGTGTGCAGGACTGTATGGGTGGATGAGTGTGTGTATGGGTGTGTTAGTGAGTGAATGACTGTCTCAATAGTGTCTTTATGAGTAACTACATATGTTTTAAACTAGTATATGTGACTATTGGTGTATATATGTGAGTATATGTGAGAGTGAGAGATTGAAAGAGTTCCTGTATGAATAAATATGTGTTTCTATAAGTGATTGTTTAAAAGACTAAGTATGTGTAAGTTTCCGTAGAAGTAAGTGTGGTGGTGTGTGTATAACTGTATATGCAAGTAAATGTATGTTTGATTCTTTATTAGCATGAGTGACTATGTGTGTGAGTAACTCTATGGATGAGTGGCATTGTGTAACAGGATGTATAGGTGTATGAGTACATATGATGAGTGAGTACATGTATGAGTGACTGTATTGGACTGTTGGTGAATGAGTGGATGTGTATGTGGATCTTAGAATTACTGAAGAGGTTGTTGTAACTGGTATTGGTATGTCCTTTGTTTTGAAAATTTTAGTCTCTATTTTTGAATGTGTGTATCAAAGGTTATATTAGGGTGAGAGGAGGTCTGCCACTCTATCACAAGGATGATGTCATCAGTGATGTCATTTGAGATGTCATCAGTGATGTCATGAGTGATGTCACTGACCATGTCATGAGTGATGTAATATGTGACGTCATCAGCAGTGCATTGCGGGCGCGCGAGTTATAGTTAGCTGAACTAACTATAACGGGGGAATTTCAATGGTTTTGTACAAGTGAAAAGTCCAGCTAACTATAACACCCCTGAAACCTATGGTTTTTTCAGTGAATTTCTGAGGTTTTTTAAATGCTAATTCCTAACTATAACGTGCCTGAAACCTATGGTTTTTTCTGTTAATTTCAAAGGTTTTTTAAATGCTAATTTCTAACTATGCCTACAGAGATAGGACATGTGAAGAAAGAAGAAAAAATGCACAGAAAGAAACAAAAGAAGTGCAGAAAGAAGCAACAGAAGTCCTCAAATACGAAGATAAGTGCAGGAAGAAGGATAACGTGCAGAAAGAACAAAAAGAAGAGCAGAAAGAAGCTTTGTTGCAAAATCATCCTGTACCCTCAACTTTTTCAGACGGATACTGGTGGTAACTGAGTCTGACTAACCAGTCCTAGAGCCAGTGCTATGTTAAAAGACACTTAGAATACAGTGAAAACACCTACATACACTAGGGAACATTATGCGTTGGGGTCCCCCTGTGATTAGCCTTACCTCCTCTATAAGCCCCTAGTATATAATAGGGCATGGGGATTAAAACTACCTCTTAAAACAGGCCACAGGGCGTTTTTGCACACGTTAACTCAGGCCCCGTCCCCTCCTTTCACCATTGTGTAAACACACCCTGTGTCTGTTTTTAGTTGGGAGATTAAGTTCATTTGAGTCCTGAGGGTCCCTAGGGTCCAACTAGCCCACTAGGTACCTCCAGTAAGTGCCACAGAGCTGCGTTGCAGAGAGGTGTAAAAAGTGGCACGGCCTGGACCACCTCTCTGCAATGCAGCTCAGTGGCGCTTACTGGAAGCACTTGGTGGGCTAGTTAGCCCCCAGGGGCCCTCAGTATTGAAGGGAAATTATATCCCCAATTTAAAACGTGTCATGGTGCGTGTTTGCACACGTCACCTCAGGCCCCGTCCCCTCCCTTCACCACTGTGTAAACGCGCCCTGTGGCTGTTCTAAGTTGAGAGATTAAGTCCCCTTGAATCCTAAGGGTCCCTAGGGTCACACTAGACTAGGGGTGGGCGGAATTCGCGTAATCGCGTTACGCAAATCTCCGCGAAACGGTAAAAATCTCCGCGAACACGCAGAAATTCCGCGAACACGCGGAATTGCTTGTTCGCGATACTTTTTTCCTGTTCGCGATCGCTGTTTGCGTGCTCGGGGTGAAATATCTCGCGAACACGCATATTGAGAACGCGAACAAGCAAAAAATTTCGCGAAGTCGCGGAACGCAGATTTTTGAGCAATTTCGCGTTCTCCGCGGAACGCGAAATTACCCAAATTCCGCAAATTCCGTGAACGGAACGGAATTTACCGCCCAGGCCTACACTAGACCACTAGGTACCTCCAGTAAGCGCCACAGAGCTGCGTTGCAGAGAGGTGTAAAAAGGGGCTTGGCCTCAGAACACCTGTCTGCAGCGCAGCTCCCTGGCGCATACTGGAGATGCCTGTTGGGGGCGCGTTTGCAGAGTGCTGCATGGAGGGGGCATGGCCTCCGGCACGATGCCAGTCTTTTATTTATTTTATTTTTTTAAGAAGGGGGGCTGTGTGGTTCCCCTTCTTATTCTAATTTATTGGCCCTGATGACCCCATCCCCCAGGGCCTGTCTCCTAATTATATTTTTTTGACCCCAATCCCCAGGGCCGGCCACTGTTTTTTATTATTTTTAAAAAATATATATTTATAGACACACCTAGGACATGCTGGACAAACCGTACGTACCTATCACCATGACGATTTGCGTGATATTCATTAAAAGGCGACTATGCATGCAATTAATCCATGTGGAATGTATTTACACCACTAGTGAAGCTCTGACATGTCTGATGCTCTACCGTGCCTAATCCCGGTAGACACCCTTGTCGTTTATTTATACAAACATGGGTAGCTATTGACGGGCACATTTAATACACATGCACACCAAGCCATTCAAAGGGGATTCGACAAAAATTCGACCAAAACTATGCAAGAAACCCCCCTCACAGTTAATAAAACACACATCCACTGCCGGATGTGTAATACTTTTTATTTTACTCTCTGGAAAGGGGACGAACATCACTTGCGAGTCACAGCGCGCTCCTGACAGAGCCCAATGCTGTGTTACATCCACCATTGCCTGCCGAGTGCCACACACCTCTGTATTGTATTCCACTAGCTAGTGCATATGCTATGATACTCTCTAGCCCATGTGCACTGTAACACCACCCCGTGAAAATGTCATGCCACACTTGTCTTCGTACGGGTTATATTGCCCCATCTAACGTGCCTTCCTCGATGCCTATGTTATAACGCACAGTGCTATGCCATACATATTACAATTTGGGATCCATATCTTTGTCACAGTGCATATGCAACGTTACACTCCCCAGCACATATTTTATATTACAACTTTAGAGACTAGTTAGGTTACACAACACTGCCCTGTGCATATTACACTCCAAGGCGCATATCGCATAGCACGCGCTAGTGCCTGTGCTATCTCGCGCTCTCCAATGAATCTGTCATTGCGCACAATGTATTGCATATTATATTTCACGCCTGGTTCATCTTATATCACACTTTTTGGTGCATAGTTTATACCATACACTATATCTAGTTTTCATTTTCAATCGTGCTCTCAGGACTATGTTCTATATAACACTGTGTTCACCTACCCTTTTCACAGGCATTACATTTTGCGATAGGGGGTGGAGGGTCAGGGGGTGTTTTTGCCAAGTGAGCCCGGAGTCACAGTCACTAACGTCTTCTTCTTCCTGAATAAAAGTGAGATTATGCTGCATACTTGTTCATATTTTAAGTAGTTTGCACAGACAAAATGTTTTAAAAACAATAAAGTTTCTAATACCCGCCTTCTCTGAACAGTTAGCTTGCTGCCCCATCCCCCTCCTCCCTATCCTCTGTTGTGTGAATCCATGGACTAGCCTCCTCCCTCCTGCCATGCATGGTCTGATGTGCTGCCACTGCCCTCAATTTAGTATGATGTACCAGTCCACTCCTCCTGCCCTCCATTGCCCAATTCTATGCCCCATCATTGACCTCCTGCTTAAACTCTGTGCTTAGCTTGCTGCCCCTATTCTCCTTCCCCCTGCCCTCCGATGTCTTTGTGCATGCCCCTGCTCCATCCTTTTTGCCCACCATGTCCCATGGACCTGCCACTCCTATCTACTCTGAGTGTTCTGTTGAGCTGCCACTCCCCTCCCACCTGCCTAGCATTGTCAGATGACTGTAACCTGTCCCTGCCACCTCCACCCTGCCTGTCCACATGCCATGCCTCTATCCTCTTCCTCCTGTCCTACATGGTCCATTGTACTGCCACACCCTTCTGCCCTCCCTGGTCTGTTGTGCTGCAACTGCTCCTCCTGCCTGCCCCGTGTGGTCTGTTGTGAGGCCCCTTCCCCTGAACTTTCTTGTCTGTGCACAGGTCCTGACCCTCCCTTCTATCCTCCATCGTCCTTTGTGCATGCCCCTGCACCCTCCTTCTTGCCCATCATAGCCATTGTGCTGCCACTAACCCTCCCACTTGCCATGCATGGTCTTCTGTGCTGCCATGGCCCCTCCCACCTTCCCTGTGTGGTCAGTTAGCTGCCCCTGACCCCCTCCCACCTTCCCTCCATGGTCTGTGTGTATGCCATCACAGTCTCACTGTTGCTCTTCATGTTGTGTCTTGCTTCTAGTGCCCATCCTGCCTGACCTCCATGGCCATCTTGCTGCTCCTGCCCTGCCCCCTTGCCCCCAGCCCTCTGTTTACATGTGCAGACCCCTACTCCCTCCCTCCTGGCTTGTCTGTTCCATTGTAATGCCCCTGATCCGTCCCTCCTGCCCTTTATGGTCTGTTATGCTGCAGCCTTCTCTCCTGTCTGTCCATTATGGTCAGCTAGCTACCATTGCCTCTTGCCCCTCTGTTCTCTGTTGTCCATGTGCATGGTCCTGTCCCCTCCCTCTTGCTTTCTATGGATTGTTGTGCTGCACTCCCGTCCTGCATGCCCTGTGTGGTGTATTGTGCTGCTGCAAACCCTGATGCCTGCCCTGCAGGGTCAGTTTGGTGCACCTCTCCATGTCTCTCCTGTCATCTGTTATCCAAGTCCATGTCCCTATCCCATTTCCTTCCATGATCCAATGTACCATACTTGCGAACATTTTGAACTTGGTAAGAGGGAGATTTTGAAAAAAAACTGGGGTATTGATTTTCCCCTTTGAGTTACATTGAAAAGGAGGATATTGTAGACAGGAGACAGATCAAATAAAGCCCATTTGAGCTTAAAAACATTGGACGTTTCCTGGCTGAATCGGGTCTGTTGGCATGTATGGTTGTACTACCATTGCCTCTTCCTTCTGCCCACAATGGTCTATTACATTGCCACAGCCTTGAAGGAGGGTAGATTTTGTATCACAGGGGGCCCCTGGCCCGTTCTGTCCACACCTGAAGTATGAGACCCTTGTCCTTGCCCTGCCAGCCGCATTTGTAGGCCGTATTAAATTGACCAGCGGGTCCTGTGTTGCTATATAATTATCCTGAGACATCCTTACCACTCAGCCAGCATAAAACCCCTGTGTAGGCCCTTCTGTTCAATATGTAGGCCTCTTTGTTAAATTGACCATAGCTCTGCAATTTTAGTGTATAGCAGTCTGAAGGCAGGTCTGCGAGGCCTTCTGCTCCAAACTAGTAGCCCCCACCCTACCCGAGTGCTCCGTGCTCGGTATCAAAGTTCAACATCCCCCTGAAGCTGTCGACATACAGTAGGCTGCATCCTGGACTGGTACTTGCTTCCTGGGCAGGTTTCCCGCTTTTAAGGAAGTGGCAACCGCAGAGCGTCAAGTTAGGAGAACTGAGGAGATTTTATACATGAATATATTGAATTCCTGTACAATACCCATTATTTTCTGCTTGCTCTATGGAACTTACGATAAGCGATTGGCCTGAGAGACTGACCTTTTCACCCAGTCCATTGTCAGCATTAAGTGGGTAAATGACGAAATGTCTGGTAAAATCTGCAGACGAAGCTTTTGGGTAGCATACGTAGGTAGATGTAGCGTGCAAAGGAGCCCACAAAATGATATAAAAAGGGAGCACCCACAGATATCGACGGACAACCTCGCCGTCTGTATGTAGGTTAACAGGCTGTGCAGGTTTTCCCCAAGAACTGGGAGCTCTTGCCTTCCTTTGCTTAAAATGTCTTGCTCTGCTTTGCTTGAAGTATCTTATTCTATTTTACCTATATGAAATGTCATGTTATGTTTAACCATTGTTCTCTTTACTTTTGCATTTAAAAGATGTTGTATTGTAATTGCAGGAATGCTTGCTCTAAGAGTAAATGTGAGTGTCCCTAGGTAACATTTTCCTTGGTGTAACTTGTTTCTCATGATGCATTTATAGATGTGTTTTCTCTCTCTCTCTGTCAGTCCATTAATTGAGATACAGAGAATATCATGACAGCTGTATGATTATCTGGATTCTGTATTTTGTACTTTATGTCTCTATTCTGCGGTTTCTTTGAAGTTGCGTCTTCTCATTAAACTGCCATTGTATTCTGCCTCCAATTCCATGTCTCATATGTCTGTTTTCTTCATTTTTGGAGCAAGCGTTCCTAGGCACCCCGGCTCAAATTAAGGTGCCCCTTTTGTCCCTGACTCACTCTCCTGCTCAGTTCTGTGGTGGCTCCCGGGGCTCTGGGGACCGCCCCTAGCTTCCTTGACCCGTAATAGATCTTCCCTCCAACAGCCTCTCTTGCAAGTCCTGTATTGTTGGTTTGTTGCCCCTGCCCCCCTTTCCACTGCCCTCCATAGTCTGTTGTGCTTCCACGGCCCTTCCTGCCTGCTCAGTGTGGTTAAATTGTTGCCTTTGCACCCTCCTACCTGCCTTCAATTTTCAGAGTCCGTGCCCCTGGCCTCTGCCTCTCAACAGTATCCTAATGAACAACTAGATTGCTAACATTCTATATTTATTACAAAAGTGTGGAACGCCTGACATCATCTTGATGTAATCAAAACTGTAATACCTAGAGCATTCCTTTAGAAATTACATATATGAGAGGGTCTTATTGGCATCAAAATTATGGTTAGTGCTCTAAAAGACTAAAATAAGGACATATTTTCTGAGTTTTCAAATAGCGACAAAGCACTTTTAAATTATTTGTTATCTTTATGTTTTTTTATCTAGTTGACAACTTGATTAAATGTTGCACTTAGGGGAGAGGATGTGGTGTTACTTCCAGAACTGCAGACTTTGCAACTGGGGAACCAGGTTGAAGTTTCTGCTTCAGCTCGACATTCTGTGATTCTGGTCAAATCACTTAGTCTCCCCATGTCTACAACCAAAATGAATTTGTTCTTGTGTGATGTAACCAATGCTCATGTAAAGCACTCCAATACCTGACAAGTCTGCACTATATAACACTGCAAAAACACAAAATAATAAGTGTTTTGCACACTTCTGTCATTGGGCGATATTTGGGCTATATCTGGGTGATTTTGGGCTACATTTGGGCTCTTTTGTCTCCGGTGGCCATCTTGGGAGATTTATTTGTTATGAAGTTTCCTAATTTCCTCATGTACTGCAGTCTCCTCAGTCGGAAATGCTTTCAGTTTTTTACTTTGATTCCATCATGAAGGTATTCAGATATGTCACACATTTGCCATGAATTCTGAATGTTAGCACTCTAGTTGCTCATTAGATCACTGTAGTAAAACTACTGTTCACCATGGAAGTCTGCTCCTGGTATTAAAAGTGCATGTTTCAGTCTGCATGTCAGAATTTTTTAATGAAATAGAAGAGGATTTGAGAAGTCACTCAAAATGTGCCCTCATTTTCTTTCTTCAGCATTAATCATAATTTCTATGGCAAAATGAACCCCCTCATTGTGTTCCTTTTTAAATTAAATGTTTTAAGTGTTACCAGTTTATTCCAATCAAGATGGCTTCAGGTGTGCCATACTTTTGTCATAATGAAGACAGTAAGTGCTCTAGTTGTTTTTAAGAACATTCTTGGACATTCTGTCATTGGGCTATACTTGGGCTACATCTGGTTGATATTTGGGCTACATTTGGGCTCTTTTGTCTATGGTGGCCATCTTGGGAGACTTATTTGTTATGAAGTTTCCTAATTTCCTCATTTACTGCAGTCTCCTCAGTAGGAAATACTTTCAGTTTTTTACTTTGATTCCATCAAGAAGGCATTCAAATGTGTCACACATTTGCCATAAAATCAGAATGTTAGCACTCTTTTTGCTCATTAGATCACTGTAGTAAAGCTACTGCTCACCAGGGAAAACTGCTGCTGGTATTGAAAGTGCATGTTTCAGTCTGCATGCCAGGATTTGAGAAGTCACTCAAAATGTGCCCTAATTTTTCTTTCTGCAGCACTAATCATACTTTTTATGGAAAAATGAACCACCTCATTTTGTTCCTTTTTAAATTAAATGTTTTAAGAGTTACCACTTTAATCCAAGCAAGATGGCTTCAGGTTGCCATACATTTATCATAAGTAGGACGGTTAGCGCTCTAGTAGTTCTTTGGAACACTCTGGAAAGCTGCAGTAGAACACAAAGGAATCAACTGACAGTCTCTGCCCTTGTTGGATGTACATGTTTTACTGAGAATGTCAGACTTCATTCTCACATGACTGAGAAAGATAATGTGAATTTACAGAAAATAAGCTCTCAGTTTAGCTTATAGATCACCTTCCAAACCTCTGTGGTAAAAGCATGAGAAAATATTTTTCTCTCAATCATGATATCCCAGCAGAAGGCTTTTTCACATGGTGAAATCACCTTAGAACATACCACAATTCCTAAAATGAGTATGGTACCATCAACAAATGATTTATAATGTAACTAAAGTCTTAAAATCTTCTATTAACTGCAATGCTTTTTAATGAGGTGCTATCATGTATATTGGTCCCAAGATGGCTGCCAACACTTCTTGGATGAAGTGCTGACAGCCAATCAGATCTCAGGATGAGATGTGTGGTTAGGCTCCGCCCACATATATATATTGATTTAAATGCTATTTTCTCAGGAACTACTGAACAGATTTACACCAGACCTACAAAAGGCACTTCCTTGACCTGAGGACTACCTCTCTGCCAAATTTCAAGTAACTCTGTTCAGCCGTTCGGGCTGTAGCTGTGTCTAAAGGTCCTATGGAAAAATGCATGGAAAAAACGCGTTTTGGGACCCCCCTTTTTTCTCAGCCCCCGCTTGACGAATCCCCCCGAGACTTTCAGGGTAGGAGCGGAGCGTAGCGCCCCACCTATTTTGAAAATTTCGCGAGGATTCATCGACCGGCGCCAAAGTTATTCCAAATAGAATGTTGCGGATTTCCTATGGAAACAGGGTCCTAACTATAACTATCTACTGGCGACCGCCAGTAGATAATATATATACTTATATCTGATCGCACATACATATCAAATAATTGATAAAATACAAATAATAAAATGCAAAAAACAAAATATCAACATTCACATTGATAGAAATCTACCTCATATAACACTTCCAAATGGATCGACATACAACTTTATTGAATACACAGAGTCCCTGCTTCTTGGATGTAATTATGTGACATCTTTTTCATGTCCTCAGATATATTCCCAGCAGTATTTGCACATGTAGTTTCATTTGCTTTTTAGCTGGCTGGTACTCACCATGTATTATTCTGCAGGAGATCTGTCCTGGATTGCACATTAGTTTTATACGATCTTACTTTGGTATAGAATCTGTTCCATATGCTCTGAGTTTGTTAAGTCTACAGTATTTAAACTTTTTATTATGTGCAAGATCGGATATTTTATCGAACTTTTTTACAAACGTTTCATTTATATTATGTAGCCATTATGATTGTTATTTTTCTAATGCAGGGCATTGCATTCGCAAATCTGTAGTTTGTTTTCTATGTCTTTCCATCACGTGATATGGGTGTCTACACTTTAAATACTGTCACACGCAAAGTTTGCTTCATGTGATCAAGGCCGTTTTCCGGCCGAAACGCGTCATGACAGACAAAAGGGAGTTTCTAATACTTTAAATAAAGAAGTATTTACCGACGAAGAGGAGTTCGTGCATTCTTTTTCCTGGGAGAAACTGGCGAATGCTCTTTGTTCATATATATATATATATATATATATATATATATATATATATATATATATATATATATATATATATATATTATCTACTGGCGGTCGCCAGTAGATAGATATAGTTAGGACTGAGTTTCCATAGGAAATCTGAAAATTCTATTTTGAATAACTTTGGCGCCGGTTGACGAATCCTCGCGAAATTTTCAAAACTAATGGGGCGCTCCGCTCAGCTCCTACCCTGAAAGTCTCGGGGTGATTCGCCAAGCAGGGGCTGAGAAAAAAGGGGGGTCCCAAAACGTGTTTTCCCCATGCATTTTCCCATAGGACCTTTAATCGAAGGTACAGCCCGAACGGCTGAATAGAATTACTTCAAATTTGGCAAAGAGGTAGTCCTCAGGTCAGGCATGTGCCTTTTGCATATATGGTGTCAATCTGTTCAGTAGTTCCTGAGAAAATTGCAGTTAAATGTACATAAATAGCTATAAGCGTGCACCGTGCGCGCACCGTGCGCGCACGGTGGCGTGCGCGAGCGTAATTCTGATTGGTGGTTACATGTCAGTCAACATTCGAATCGATCGAAATCAGGAAGTGTCGGCCACCATTTTGTGTGTTGTGTGTGTGACAGGGAAAAAGAAAGGTGGAGAACGTGAAAAGGGGGCAGGGTAGAGAGTTCCTGACCCCCTAGCCTTTGTCAGGGGGTCCCTGAAGGACCCCGAGGGGTGAAATTTTTTTTAAATTTTTTTTCAAAAAATCGCGGGGTGCGCGCACAGTGCCGCGGGGTGCGCGCACAGTGCGCGCACCCCTAGCCGCCATTTTGAGTTTTAAAGGCAGAAGAGAGTTAAAAACACAAGTGGAGAACGTTAAAAGGGGGCAGTGTAGATAGTTCCTGACCCCCTAGACCTTCTCAGGGGGACCATGAAAGACCCCTTAGGTCCCAAAAAAAAAAAAATTACAAAATATTGCGGGGTGCGCGCATGGTGCGTGCACGGTGCACGCACGGTGCGCACACGGCGGCAATAAATTCATAAGAAAAATAGAATTAAAAATCAAATTTAGGTGTTTAGATGTTGGTTGGCTCTAAAAAGAGCCGTTGTGTTCATTGAGTGTTTTTTTGTACCTACAAGTAAGTACCGATGCAGAGTCTAAAGTTCAAGAGTGTCATGACCTGCGTAAGGAAGGGCCACCAAAACTACACTTCCCAGAAAACCCCTTTCTTCGTCCGCGCAGCATCAGAACCAGCGGGCTCACTGATTGGGCGACTATAAAGCCCCGCCCGTTTCAGGAAACGGGGCTTGAAAATCCTTCCCGTCTAGAGTCAACCCACGCACGCCAGGCAGACGGTGCTTCCCCGCCGGAGGTCGGGCGTGTTTTCAGCCTTCCAGGACCCCGTTTGCTGCGAGGTTTCCGTCACGAGATTCAGAACTGCAAGACAGCGCCAGGCGGATGGTGCTTCCCCGCCGGAGGTCGGGCGCCTTCTTCCGAGCCTTTCCCGCATATACATTGCCACAGGATCAGGTAGGGTTCCTCGCGCGAGCGAGACCCTTGTTTCTCTTATCTACCGGACTGAGATAGGAACCGCCCGTCTTCTAGGTACTTAGGCCTATCTACCGCGTGATTTTCAATGCGTATTCCCTGCCGTCCTTGACTATTGCAAAAGGGGGATAAACGAGGCAGAAGCATTAAGAAGCTTTACACACGCTGTGCGGATAACAGCGTAAGGGTGGAATTAGCTTCACTGTTGGAAAGTATCCGCCTCCTAGTGCCACCGGTACGAGGAGGATCCTGCTCCAGATTTCCTGTCCTATTATCCTTTGGAGACTCCACATAGGAATAAAAAGGGTTTCTGTCATTTAAATCTACACACAAATTCAGGTAGGAAGGGGGAAATAGGAATCCCTTGCAAATACGAGCAGTATACTCCCTATGAGAAACTACGTTCGTTCTCTCCAACGCCTGCCCTTGTTCTTTCCAGTTGATGCAGTACTCTCACCACGCTCCATCGGATACCAAGACTCTCCATAAGCCGGTCTGAAGAAACGCCTCACAGAGCCATCCCTTGTTATTCCCTTCTCCCCCGGGGAGGCGTCTGTCCACAGAGTAGTTTAACTCCTCTCTGGGGAACGGCGCCCTTTCGGGGAGGAAGGAACCTTCTTCTGACACCGTCCCTGCTGCCTTCTGTTCAGGTTAGTGGCTTTCGCACAGTTGCACTCTAACGCTGTCACGACAAAGAGGAAGACGCTGTTGCCTTCATCTGTGAAATGAACACCGTCTCCTCTATAAATGCCTTGCATGTTGTAACGGAAGTTGTTGTGGTATATAGAACCCATACCATAGTCTCTGAGGAAAGCAGAAACAGACTTATTGACGTGCTTTCTTGCTTTGTCAATCTGCGGACAATATTGGTTGGACCAGTTCCACTTTTGCCTTTGGCATATATTAGAATATACAAAGGTAGTTTGTGGAAAAATTGACATCAATTGCACAAAGATGTCCTTAACAAGCATTTTCAGACCTGCACCGGTTAAAGTGCCTAGGTCATTTCCACCACAGTGCACAATTATAAGGTCAGGCTGTGGGAGATGTAGAAAGGATTTCACCAAAGGCATTAATTGGTGCCACTTTAACCCTCTCTGACCAATCCATTTAATGTCTACATTTGGCAAAGCAAGGTCTTTCACAATACCTCTTTTTTCTGCATACTTTTCACTCCAGAAGACATAGCTATGACCTACAATCCACACTGTGAACATCTTTCAAGGAGATCTGGATTCACTTAGAAGGTGTCTTTCAGTAGAATGGCAATATGAAAAGAAGGATAGTTGTAAAATGGAGGCTTACATACTTTTTTTTAAATAAAAAGAGCTCATTGGCTGTTTCAGACCATTCAACACTAAAATCTAGGCTGTATGCTTAAATTTTTAAAAGCATGTTTTGTATTGGTTCAGAAAAATGTGTTCCCACAGAACATTACTTTGGATTTGCTGTTAGGTTTGAAAAGTCAAGCACTCTTGCTCTTTGGATTAGAAACCTTGTGTGCTGAACTTCTGACCTCTCTGTTCACACCAGTGTTCCATGACCTGTTGCTATGGTAGCAGGCAGAAGTCATGTTGGGGGTAGGAATCATTTGGAAAGGGTTGAAATCTTCAACCAATAGAAATGTGTGTTTCCATTTGAAAAAATGTGGGAAGCACTGTGTTTGAAGTTAACATGTATATGTGTGACAAAAGAGAGGGAAAGTTTGCCATTTACTGGTTCTGGTGAGAGGTGTACAGCTCAGAGATTCTGGCTCTGATAATCTGCTGAGTGAGTGCCACATTTATTTCTCAACTAACTACTTCTAAAGGTGAGTTATTAATTTGAGAGGGGATGTATGTGGTGCATTTTGATATAAATAATAGAAATGTGATTCTTCTTTTAAAGTTGTGTTTTACATTTTATGTTTTGGAAGATATTTAACTGCCTTGAACTTGTAAGATATTATGGAGTATGTCTTCACCATAAGTAAAGGTGTACTGGTATCACCCAGGAATACTGTTTTCTGCCTAGAATCACACCATGAGTCTGTGTGCACAAAGGAATTGTTGTCAGAGATTTAATTTGTGTTGGTCTGGTTCTGTAAGACTTGCATTCGTAGGCAAGGGGCAGCTTGTTTTCTTGAACCGTGATGGCTAGCATTCAGCACAAATCAATCCTACATGTTCAAAACTCCAATTAACCCTTACCACACATGTACTCTTACATACATCTCTGCAGTCTTCATGCAGTTGTGCAAGCGTCCATGCAGATCTCTCTTGCACCTGACAACACACAGTCTCCAGAAGCACACTCTTAGCACACAGCCAGCTGCTTCTCCTGCACTCTCATGCTTACTATTCAGCACTGTGTGGTATTTCAGATAGCATTGAGTAACGCTAACACAATCAACGTCACTAAGGCTCATTTCCTTTGCTGTAGTCTAATCAGTCACCCAGGTTACACATGCTCATAGTCTCAAGTAGCTGGTAGGACATGTGCTCTTTTCTGCTTCTCTAAACTATAAGGAAAATGTGTCAGGCTGTTACAGTAATTATCACTTGCAAAACCACAGTAGTAAATGTGCTTTCAAATTGCCAATCAAAAATCGTTTTCTGCCTAGAATCACACCATGAGTCTGTGTGCACAAAGGAATTGTTGTCAGAGATTTAATTTGTGTTGGTCTGGTTCTGTAAGACTTGCATTTGTAGGAAAGGGGCAGCTTGTTTTCTTGAACTGTGATGGCTAGCATTCAGCACAAATCAATATCTCACAAATGAGAGGCAAATGCTAACACATTTGAAATCAACATGGTAGATTTTCCTTACACTCCTGCAATGGGTGAGGTAGATCCTACATGTTCAAAACTCCAATTAACCCTTACCACACATGTACTCTTACATACATCTCTGCAGTCTTCATGCAGTTGTGCAAGAGTCCATGCAGATCTCTCTTGCACCTGACAATACACAGTCTCCAGAAGCACGCTCTTAGCACACAGCCAGCTGCTTCTCCTGCACTCTCATGCTTACTATTCAGCACTATGTGGTATTTCAGACAGCAGTGAGTAACGCCATCACAATCAACGTCACTAAGGCTCATTTCCTTTGCTGTAGTCTAATCACTCACCCAGGTTACACATGCTCATAGTCTCAAGTAGGTGGTAGGACATGTGCTCCGTTCTGCTTCTCTAAACTATAAGGAAAATGTGTCAGGCTGTTACAGTAATTATCACTTGCAAAACCACAGTAGTAAATGTGCTTTCAAATTGCCAATCAAAAATCGTTTTCTGCCTAGAATCACACCATGAGTCTGTGTGCACAAAGGAATTGTTGTCAGAGATTTAATCTGTGTTGGTCTGGTTCTGTAAGACTTGCATTCGTAGGAAAGGGGCAGCTTGTTTTCTCGAACTGTGATGGCTAGCATTCAGCACAAATCAATATCTTACAAATGAGAGGCAAATGCTAACACATTTGAAATCAACATGGTCGATTTTCCTTACAGTCCTGCAATGGGTGAGGTATATCCTACATGTTCAAAACTCCAATTAACCCTTACCACATATGTACTCTTACATACATCTCTGCAGTCTTCATGCAGTTGTGCAAGCATCCATGCAGATCTCTCTTGCACCTGACAATACACAGTCTCCAGAAGCACGCTCTTAGCACACAGCCAGCTGCATCTCCTGCACTCCCATGCTTACTATTCAGCACTGTGTAGTATTTCAGATAGCAGTGAGTAACGCTAACACATTCAACATCACCAAGGCTCATTTCCTTTGCTCTAGTCTAATCACTCACCCAGGTTCCACATGCTCATGGTCTCAAGTAGCTGTTAGGACATGTGCTCTTTTCTACCTCTATAAACTATAAGGAAAATGTGTCAGGCTGTTAAAGTAATTATCACTTGCTCTACCACAGTAGTAAATGTGCTTTAAAATTGCCAATGAAATATCGTTTTCTGTCTAGAATCACACCATGAGTCTGTCTGCACACAGGAATTGTTGTCAGAGATTTAATTCATGTTGCTCTTGTTTTGTAAGACTTGCACTCGTAGGAAAGGGGCAGCTTGTTTTTTTTAACTGTGATGGTTAGCATTCAGCACAAATCACTATCTCACAAATGAAAGGCAAATGCTAACACATTTGAAATCAACATGGTAGATTTTCCTTACACTCCTGCAATGGGTGAGATAGTTCTTACATGTTCAAAACTCCAATTAACCCTTACCACACATGTACTGTTATATACATCTCTGCAGTCTTCATGCAGTTGTGCAAGTGTCCATGCAGATCTCTCTTGCATCTGACAGACACACACTTTTAGCACACAGGCAGCTGCTTCTCCTGCACTCCCATGCTAAGTATTCAGCACTGTGTGGTATTTCAGATAGCAGTGTGTAACGCTAACACATTCAACGTCACCAAGGCTCATATCCTTTGCTCTAGTCTAATTACTCACCCAGGTTCCACATGCTCATGGGGTCAAGTAGCTGTTAGGACATGTGCTCTTTTCTGCCTCTCTAAACTATAAGGAAAATGTGTGAGGCTGTTACAGTGATTATCACTTACTCTACCACAGTAGTAAATGTGGTTTGAAATTGCCAAGTAAATATCGTTTTCTGCCTAGAATCACACCATTAGTATGTCTGCACACAGGAATTGTAGTCAGAGATTTAATTTGTGTAGCTTTTATTGTGTAAGACTTGCAGTCGTAGGAAAGGGACAGCTCATATGATAGGATTTGAAAAGCTCATAAAAAATATAGTAACATATTTAAATTACATAAAGGTATTTTTGTTTTTAGTTTCTTTCAGGTATTGCTGAACAACACTGAAATAAATTAAAGATGCCTATAAAATCAAGAAAGAGAAAAGAACAGCAACAACATCTATATTTGAAGACAACTGGACAATAAAATTAGTTGAAGAACCTCATGTTTGAAAAAAGAAAAAGTCTTCTGGTAAGCAGACTAAGGATTTTATAAAAAATATCCTCAAGCAAAGAAAAGATTTAAAAAATATATCCACTGCAAATAGTGTTTCAAGTAGAAAACAACAATACAATCGACAGAATATACTAAATGGTAATGTACAATCAGAAGTAAGAAAGAATGACTTAAAAAGAAAAATAGATTTTAAAAACATTCGTAGAAAAATGTTTCAGAGAAGAGTGATGTTCAATTTGCTAAAGGATGTGAAAAAATATAGGTAGAAAGCCAAATTTTATAAGAAAAAGAAACATATTGAATCAATTGTTGCAAAGACTTTGGAATTAAAAAGAAAACTATTCATTTTAATTTTGAACAGGATCTGTACATTAGATAAATTAGAGAATGTAATGAAATCAAAAAGCAAAAGAAAAAGAGAAGTGAAAAAAAAACTTTTGTAAAGTGTTCTTAGGAGAATGGAAGCATAGTTCAAGTACTGAACCATTTTTAATGAAGAGAGTTATCTTCAAAGTAATAGTTTGCTTCATGCAGTTGACACCAGTGGTAGAGCTTATGAAGTTAAGGATGGTTGTGTAATGGAAATGGAGAAAATGGATCCAAGAAATCAGGAAGAAGTGTTAGCTGATGAGGTTATGGGGAGACGTCCTAAAGCCCCAGTGTACACTTGGAATTGTAGTAGTATTTGTACTGTACGACAGGAATCTATTGATAAATTACGTGACTTTCTAAGAGAATATAGTAAAAAACAAGTGTTAAACAGAAGATTAAGGTGCTTCAAAGACTAGATCCATGCAGAGTGAGAGAGAATACTGGTTTGCAAGGACATTCTCTGGCTTGTCTTTCTAGGAAAGTTTGTCAAAGTGTTTTTCACCATTTTAGGATGCTGGCAGTTCATCATACTGAAATGAGAAAATTTGTGAGAAGATTGTATTTTGCTAAAAGTCCAGCACTAAGGTTAAATGAGTTGAATAGTGCTCTGTTCCGTGGATCTGTATCAGATGTGAAGAAGGTTTGTGAGGATATTGAGTTTTGTTACTTTGGTCCAGAGCAAGAAAGTGCAGGAAATGACACAGTTATTGAAGAAAATGTGTAAGAGAATGTAGAACTCACTGTTAGTAAAAATTTTGAAGATCAAATGACAAAATTTGCTATCATCTCTAATGAAAGACCAAATATTACTTGTATTTGTTGCCGGAGAAGCCATTATAAAACTCAAACAAGGAATGTTGATCTGTATAAAAAAAGTGAAAAAGAAAATAATTATCAGTGGAAGGATATTGCTACATATTTATTTCTGGAAAATTGTTTTGATTTGGGTGAAGATCAGCGTATTTGTAAATACTGTTATAACAAGTTAGAAGAAAATAAAATGCCAGCTAGAGCTGTACATAACAATTTAGAATTCTTTGATATTCCTGCAGAACTTTCTGATTTAAATACGTACGAGTCTATACTCATTCAATGTGTCCATCCGTTTCAGACTATAGTTCGTATGGAGCCCAAAACAGGTAAATTACCTCCTTCAGATTTACAAAGAGGTTTAAAAAGAAGAGTTGTCTATTTGCCATTAGATTTGAAAAAAAATATTGAAACAATTGATGCAGATAGTTTGGAAACTGAACCATTAGTTATTCTGGTTAATTGTGTACCTACAAAGAATAAGAACATTTGGCAGGAGCTGGTAGATGTACAAAAAGTACAAAGAGCAAATTTATATTTGAAAAGAAATAATAAATGGTATGAATCAATTTATATGAATGAAGATGAAGAAGTTTTACTAGCAGACACAGGAATACCAACTGGGCAAATTGAAAAAGTGGATAAGTCAAAAGAAGAAGAAATTTATGAACATTTCAGCATACATCCACTTCATTCTAAAGAAGTTATGGGAAACACTATTGATCTGTTTCAGATGAAAAAAGCAAAAGGAACTCCCGTGAGTGTATGGGAGGAGAGCTTGGAAGCTCGTTGTTTTCCCCAGCTGTTTCCTACAGGAAAAGGTGGACGATATGATGAACATCCAGTACAGATTCCTGCTTCTGACTATCAGACTACAAGATTATATGCAGAAGATCCAAGATTTCGTCACAGTATTCCTTATTTGTTGCATCTTTTATTTGAAAGTGACTTGTCTGCACTATCTTATGCAGTAAATCACATTTTAAAAACTGGAGTACATCTACATAATGTGTCTGCAAAGGATTTTATGAGCAAAGTGCAACAGCGAGATGATCATTTGGAATCTCAATTGATTAATCTGATGGCTTGTCAGCGTGGGACTAATGAATATTGGTACCAACGCCATGGAGAATTGAAATGTATGTTACGGAATTTAGGAACTCCTACATGGTTCCTTACCCTAAGCTGTGCTGAGTACGCTTGGGGTGATTTACTGGATTTTCTTAGAGAGGCAAATTCAAATATTGAAAACATCCAATACAAGACAGCAGGAGAATTGTGCTCATTGGATCCGGTTAATGTTTGCAGATATTTCAATCATAGATTTGAGGCTATGATGTCCTTCATCTGCAATAAAAAAAATCCACCTCTTGGAGAAGTTATGGATTTCTTTTGGAGAAAAGTGTACCAAACAAGAGGTGCTCCTCATATTCATATGCTGTTGTGGATCAAGGATGCCCCAAAACTTGGAACAGATTCTGATGATGCAGTTTTATCTTTCGTTGAAGAATATGCAACATGTGCTATACCTAAAAGCACAGAAGAAAAAAACTTAAAAGAGCAAGTTTTACGTTTCCAAAGTCATCGGTGTGGAAAATACTGTCGACGAAAGTACAAGAGTAAAGATAAATTCTACACAAAATGTCGATTTGGATTTCCACGACCTGTTTGCTTCAAAAGGAAGAGTTAACAGTTTTATGTCAGCTGTTCGACATACTATTACAAGAAAATCGCCTAAAAATACCTACAACCTAAGAAGAAAAGAAGAGTCAAAATATATAAATGACTACAACCCTGTCATTTTATCCATGTGGAATGCTAACATGGATATTCAGTATGTAGCTGACAATTCTATTGCTGTTGCTCGGTATGTCACATCTTACATCACTAAATCTGAGAAAACGGAATTGAAAGAAATGTGGGAAGAGATTTCTCACGAGAAGACTGTCAGTAAAAAGCTATACAGGTTCAGTTAAAAGATGTTATCGCATCGAGAAATTGGGTCATACGAATGCTCAGATAGGTTATCATCTGCAAGTCTGTACTCCAAATCCAGAAGAATCATTTGGGTAAGTTTAGGCCTTGCAGGAATGCGAAATCGGGTATTGAAATCTATTCGAGAAATTGAATATTTAGCAGAGTACGAACCAGAAAGTACAGACATTTTAAGAACAAACATGTTGAACACATATTACCCAAAGAGAAGTCATCATCTTGAGAACATGTGTCTCTATGAAGTACTGCAGAACTACATTTTTAAACGGAATGCCACAGAACACATCAACAATGGAAAATATAAAGTCATTGGTGAGGAAGGATGTTTGGTGAAACAAACAAAAGGAAGTTTGATTAATCACAGAAAGCTGAGTTGCGACACTACTGACAAGAAGGAATTTTACTACTTAGCACTTTTACAGTTGTTTAAACCATGGCGTTCAGAAGATGAATTACTTGGAGATTTTCAGAGCTATGGAGATTCTTTTAATGCATGCAAAGATAGCATAGAATGCAGTACTTTCACAACTTATGTACAAATGTTAAATGAAGAAATCGAACAAGAAGCAACAATTGCAGCTGAAGTAGCTAGAGACAGTCAAAGTTCTGGGACGCTCAGTAAAGATCCTCTAGGACAACCAATCGTAGAAAATGAAGCTGCAATAGCCATGACTGAAGCTTGATTCATAGCTGTTTCCACTTCAGTCATGGCTATTGCAGCTGCAATAGCCATGACTGAAGTGGAAACAGCTATGAATCAAGCTCAGGAAGATTTATTAAACTTACCAAATTTGGAACAACAACTGAATGATGAACAACAACAAATTTATGAGGAAGTCACAAAACAAATTGATCATGGATTACTACATGAAAATAAAGAGTGCTCATGCACATCATTTGAACCAATCAGAATGTATGTGAGTGGACAGGCTGGAACTGGAAAAAAGTTTCTTAATTAAAGTAATTAGAAGCTACCTACAGAAAAAAACTGATTCAACTTTGTCTTGTGTTGTTACTGCTCCAACTGGGTTAGCAGCATATAACATAAAAGGAATTACCTTACATCGTTTGCTAATGTTACCAGTAGAGCATGAGAACAAAATCCAATATCACAAGCTAACAGGAGAAGCATGTTTTGAAGTTTCAAGAGTATCAAAGAAAATGAAAGTTCTCATTATTGATGAGGTAAGCATGGAATCAAACTTAATGCTTGCCTTTGTGCATTTAAGAATGCAGCAAATTCTAAAGACAGACTATGACGTGTTATTTGGAGGAAAACATGTTATAGTTTTTGGGGATCTACTGCAGCTCACTCCAGTTAAAGAAAAACCTGTATTTCATACTCTTACACATGAAGACACAAAAAAGTCATTAGGAAGTATAGGTAATGTGAATATTTGGACATACTTTGAGTACAAAGAACTAATTACCAATATGCGGCAAGCAAATGATGATGATTATGCAAGTATTCTCAAAGATATCAGAATTGGACTACTCACAGAACATGGCAGAAAAGCTTTACAGAGTTGATTGCTATGTAATTTGTTTCCAACAGAACAAATAGTTCCAGAGAAAATATACAAGAAAATTGCAGGAAAAAATACTGTAATCTGCTTAATGCCAACACTACATGAATGCTCTATATTCAATCAAGAACTTTTGAAATTGGAAAATGAAGAGATTATAAAACTGGAAGCTGTGGATAAAATACAGCATGAAGGAATAACTATTATATTGACAAGCAAATTGACAACTAAATTGGATTCTCTAGAGAAAAACACATCGAAAACAGCTGGTTTAGAAAAGAACCTTTGTGTATGTATGAACTGTCGAATAATTTTAAGACGTAATTTGGATCTAGAAAAAGGTTTAGTGAATGGAGCTATGGGTAAAGTTGTGGGTTTTGTTAATTACCAGAAATAAGATGGAATTGAATTTTTAAAAATAAAATTCGATCAGATTGAAGAGGTTAAAGACATTAGTCGTTGTTCAGTTCGTTTCTTGCTTGTGAAAGACTTATATGTACGTAGGAAGCAGTTTCCGTTTTCTCTAGCATATGCTGTAACTATTCACAAATCTCAAGGATTAACTGTAGATAGTGCTTTTGTAAACATTGGATCTAGTGTGTTTAAAGAAGGTATGGCATATGTTGCTTTGTCACGCGTGAAAAAAATATCTGGTTTATTCATGATAGACTTTGATGAGTCAAAAGTTAGTGCTGATGCAAACTGTGTAAAGGAGTATAATAGATTAAGAAGACGCTATGCTCCTCATTTAGGTCAGTATCCTGTGTTTGAAAAACGTGTTGTTTGTCGGAAAAGGAGAATTGAGAATATCTGTAATGAGGATGTACACAAGAGTAAACAAATAGAGACTGATGTGATTGTAAGCAAAAAGAAAAAGGACAATGTTGAAGAGGTTGTTGGTTGTCATTTTGAAAATAGCTCTGGTGTCAACTGCTACGCTAATGTAGTGCTGAATGTTGTATTTTATCTTGAAAGTTTGAAAGAGCAGATAATACTAAATCATGGAAAAAGATTCTGTTCTCTGCTGAGTTTCCTTTATGAGAAGCTGAGTAATGATAAAACTAAAATAGAAAGTGCTTCTGGTGTTCTGGATGTATACAGTTTACAGAAAATGTCCAGCAAGATGCACAGGAATCCTTAATGTATATGCTTATGGTTCTGGAAGATGAAGGGGTAGAAATAGAAAATATGTTTGGTCTCTCTTATAAATGGGAACATTGTTGTGAAAATTGTTTGAACACATGCAGCACTAATGTTGAATCTGAAAGGTTCATATATTTAACATTACCAGAGAGTAAATCAGTGACTTTTAGTAAATTAGTTAAAGATGCAAATCACAACATGGAATGTTCTCAATGTAAATCAGAAATGTTATCAACATTATTTTTAAATAAATATGGACAGTATGTAATTTTAATGATACAACGTTGTAGAGCTGATGGATCAAAATTGGACACTTTAATAAAGAAGTTTGTAGGAAATCAATTATCAATATCAGGAAAAACTTTTGTTGCAGTTGCAATAATTTTTCATGATGGACCTTCTATAACTTCTGGTCATTACACAGTTTATCTAAAATGTGAAAAAGGCTGGACACTGTGTAATGATTCTCAATTGATTTTCAAGCAACGTTTGCTGCAGAATTACAAAATTGTTACTTAATTTTTTTAAACCAAAATTTTAGATACAAATTGCAGCATCTGAAGAAACCATTATTTCAATTTTATACGATTAACATTGGATATTTCACTTAAAAAGGAATTACCATTTGGCCTCATGGAAAGGTAAATCTTTGTATTGTGGACTTCTTTGACAGATATTATTTTGGTGTATGTGCTTAAGCAACAAGATTTACAGACGTTATTTATTGCAAATAGTTATTGTTCTTAGAAGATATTTTTAATATATATGTTACATTTCTATCAAGGTATGTTTTACTGAGGATAGATTCAGGGCTTTTTTTAAACAATCTTTCAGATTGTTAATTTTTTTGCCCGCTGTTAAGTGATGAATGCAATTGATATCACTATTTTTAGTGAAATTCAATATATTCTGAAAACAGCAAAAAAGGGCAAAAAATTACTTTGTTAAATATGAAAATATGTGTACTGTATTCTAAAATGTATTGTTACATTTTACTGCTGTTTTTCTTTTTTTTCAGATCGAGAAAGCAAATTTAGGAAATTGAATCCTTTTTTCTAGCAATTAAAAAAAACCATTTATTTCTAATTAAGTTATTTTGTTGGTCAGGTAAGTTTAAAATATCTGTATTTCTCACCCCTTCACTTTCATGCTCCCTTTTCTTCACTTCTCCTCACTCTGCTTTTCTCATTCCCCTTCCCTCTCTCTTCTTCCTCTACTGCTCTTTCGTAACTCCCTCACTCCTTCTCTACTACTTCCCTAGGTTTACTGCCTCCATCACTATTTTTTCAATCATGTTTCTCTCCCTGTTTCCATATGTCTCAGTCATTCTAACTGCCTTACTCCTTCTCAGTTCCTTGCTCTCTGTCTCTGTTTCTGTCTCTCTCCCTTTGTCTGTCTTACCCTTAATTTCCTTAACATCTCTGGGGCAGATTTAGAAGCCCCCTGAGCCACCACTACGTCACTTTTCATGCTTCGAAACTAACGCAGCACGGCGCAGCAAAATTACTTGCTGCACCGTGCTGCGTTAGTTTGTTATAAATCTGCCCCTCTGTTTGTACCACTCCTCCTCTCTCCATCACTCATTTTCCATCTATGTTAATTTTTTAACCTTCTCCATCATTCTCCTTCCCTCACCTTCCCTAACTGTCACTATCCTTTACTCATGGTCACTCCTATTCTCCTACTTCTTTTCCTCCTGTCTGTATCTCACACCTCTTCGCCTTTTCGCATTCTTTCCTTCACTCTCCCTCACTCTGCTTTGGTCATTGAAATCCTGACTCCCTTTCTCTCACTCCAGTTTCCTAAATCCCTCCATCCCCTCACTCCCCATCTCTCACTTTCCCTTACCACCTTTTCGAATCCTCATACCCCTTATCTCACCATCACTCCACTTCTCTTACTTTCAATCCCTTTACCCTGCTGTACTTCATCCGCTTCGTCTATTACTCTCTTTTCCTATCTCCGTCCCTTACTTCCCTTTTCTCACTCCCCCTCCCTCACTCTCCATTATTCACTGTCATTCTCTTACTCATTCACTCTTCTTACCTGTATCCTCTATCCTTTGTCCTTTTGTTGCAGTCAGTCTCTCACTTCCCTTTCATGACTGATCATACTTTCCTTGTCACTCTCATTCTGTCAGTCCTTTCCTCCTCTTCACTCTGTCATTTCATTCATTTCAATCATTCATGTATACACTACACATTCATTCAATTAAGTTACAACACAGTATATATATTAAGAATATAGCTCTTCTTGGAGAAGTGAAGTGAGTTCTAAAAAGATATTTTTTTTTTTTTTAAACAATTTTGTATTTTTTTTGTGGATTTTTTTAGAGCAACAAAAAAAACTGTTCAACAGGAACAAAAATTATTTGTAAAAAAAATTAACTGGGGGAGCATGTGTGCTTCTGGATCTTCTGTTCTATAAGATTGATGCTGGTCTCTCCGTAACAGAGTGTGACATTGCACATGTTGCAATGAATGTGGACGTTTTTGAAGACAGGACGGATGTCCAGAGATCTGGAGCATGGTGATTCTGCAGCCGCAGATGAAGTGCTCGGCTGAGCAGATTCAGGATTCTCCCTCATGGCCCGTGTTGACTCCTTAGCATATGCTATAGGGTGCATTTTTTTAAAGTGTCAAATCATCGAACAAATACTGAAAGAGTATTTTTTGGTTGGGTCTCCACGTGATAAGACTGTCCCACATACAGTGCAAGTTACTTTTGGTGCATTTACCTTCTTTTGTCCATCAGGAAATGTAAAAAAATTCCAAATGAAGGAGTGTTTCTGTTTGTATTTTCTTGCTGGTTCAAAAAAGGTCTTGTCCTCACTTTCTGAAGTGGAGTGGTGCTCTGCCATTTTCAATTGAAGTTTTTGCTTGAAAAGGTTGTTTTGCTCCTTCTCCCAGGAAATTAGTAGAAAAAGTGAGGGGAGTGGGTGTGGTGTTTGAAGATTCTGAAACAGAAACTAATCTGAACCAATGAAAAGTGTTGTTTCGTAATCACATGACTTGCCATGCGCGCACAGTGCGTGCACGGAGCACACACGGAGCACGCATGCATGCGCATCGGAGCACGCACGGAGCACGCACACATGCACACTCGGAGCATGCATGGTGCGCGCACCGTACGCGCACGGAGCACGCGCGCATGGAGCACGCACTACGTACGCATGAGCACGTGGAGCGAGCACCGTGCGCACACGTTCAAAACCCTTAAAATCAAAGTGTTTATAAGTTTATAGAAGATTATTACTATGCTGTTCAACTTTATCCAAATAAAAAAAAAAAAGCCATTCAATATTACAGGATACAGTCAATCTATAACTATATACATAGGTAGTTTATTGTAAAATAAATATATAAAAATATAATAATACATCCATAAATTAGCATTTAAAAAACCTTCCAAATTCACTAAAAAAACCATAGGTTTCACACACGTTATAGTTAGGAATTAGCATTTAAAATACCTTGCAAAACCAGTGCCCACAATCCACTGCTGATGACGTCACATGTTACATCACTCATGACATGGTCAGTGACATCACTCATGACATCACTGATGACATCTCAAATGACATCACTGATGACATCATTCTTGTGTAAGAGTGGCAGACCTCCTCTTATCCTAATATAAACTTTGATACACACATTGAAAAATACAAACTAAAGTTTTGAAATCTATAGAGATACAAATACCAGTTAGAACAACCTATTCAGTAATTCAAAAATCTACATACGCATCCACTCATTCATCAACACTTATATATAGTCACTCATACATGTGCTCACTCATCATATCTACTCATACACCTATACATCCTGTTACACACCTACACTCATACATAGAGTTACTCACACACATACTCACACATGCAAATAAACATCCATTTACTTGCATATACAGCTATACACACACCACTAAAATTACTTCTAAAGAAACGTACACATACTTACTCTCTTAAACAATCACTTATAGAAACACATACTTATTTATACAGAAACTCTTCCAATCTCTCACTCTCATATATCCTTGCTTATATACATCAATACTCACATATACTAGTTTAAAACATATAGACTTACTCATAAAGACACTATTGAGACAGTCATTCACTCTCTTACTCACCCATACACACACTCATTCACCCATACTATCCTGCTCACATACTGTCTTCAAAACATATACAAATAGTGAGTCACTCATTCATGCATCTATACGCTAAGTAACATCCCCCACTGAAACATACAGACACTCATAGTGATACTCTAAAAACTAACTAATAACCCATATACACACTGATGTAGCTACTCACCAACCCATGCAGCCACGTATACACAAAGTGAGACACTGATACAGATATTTAAATATTTAAACATTACTCACTAATACTTGTATTCACTAAGATACTGTTAATAAGTCAGTTATACAATTAAGATTGTACAAAAAAGAACATCCATTTAGACACTTATTTACCCATTTATTCTTCCATACACCTTTAGATATACATATATAAAAAATATTTATTTTTCAAAAAGACACATATTCACTGGATGATGTCATCAGTGATGTCATCAGTGATGTCATTTGAGATGTCATCAGTGATGTCATGAGTGATGTCACTGACCATGTCATGAGTGATGTAATATGTGACGTCATCAGCAGTGGATTGCTGGCGCGTGA
This sequence comes from Triturus cristatus, assembly GCF_964204655.1. Lineage (NCBI taxonomy): Eukaryota > Metazoa > Chordata > Amphibia > Caudata > Salamandridae > Triturus > Triturus cristatus. Next base: position 542,847,837 of record NC_140583.1, read on the forward strand.
GTTATAGTTAGCTGAACTAACTATAACGGGGGAATTTCATTGGTTTTTTACGAGTGAAATGTCCAGCTAACTATAACATGTGTGAAACCTATGTTTTTTTCAGTGAATTTGCAAGGTTTTTTAAATGCTAATTCCTAACTATAACGTGTGTGAAACCTATGGTTTTTTCAGGGAATATATATATATATATATATATATTATCTACTGGCGGTCGCCAGTAGATAGTTATAGTTAGGACCGTGTTTCCATAGGAAATCCGCAACATTCTATTTAGAATAACTTTGGCGCCGGTTGACGAATCCTTGCGAAATTTTCAAAATAGGTGGGGCCCTTCGCTCCACTCCTACCCTGAAAGTCTCGGGAGGATTCGTCAAGCGGGGGCTGAGAAAAAAGGGGGGTCCCAAAACGCGTTTTCCCCATTCAATTTTCCGTAGGGACCTTTAGTCCAAGGTACAGCCCGAACAGCTGAACAGAATTACTTGAAATTTGGCAGAGAGGTAGTCCTCAGCTCAGGGAAGTGCCTTTTGCAGGTCTGGTGTCAATCTGTTCAGTAGTTCCTGAGAAAATCAAAAGTAAAATCAGATATATATGTGGGCGGAGCCTAACCACACATCTCATCCTGAGATCTGATTGGCTGTCAGCACTTCATCTAAGAAGTGTTGGCAGCCATCTTGGGACCAATATACATGATTGCACCTCATTAAAAGGCATTGCAGTTAATAGAATTTTTAAGACTTTAGTTACATTATAAATCATTTGTTGATGGTACCATACTCATTTTAGGAATTGTGGTATGTTCTAAGGTGATTTCACCATGTGAAAAAGCCTTCTGCTGGGATATCATGATTGAGAGAAAAATATTTTCTCATGCTTTTCCCACAAAGGTTTGGAAGGTGATCTATAAGCTAAACTGAGAGCTTATTTTCTGTAAATTCACATTATCTTTCTCAGTCATGTGAGAATTAAGTCTGACATTCTCAGTAAAACATGTACATCCAACAAGGGCAGAGACTGTCAGTTGATTCCTTTGTGTTCTACTGCAGCTTCCCAGAGTGTTCCAAAGAACAACTAGAGCGCTAACAGTCCTACTTATGATAAACGTATGGCACACCTGAAGCCATCTTGCTTGGATTAAAGTGGTACCTCTTAAAACATTTAATTTAAAAAGGAACAAAATGAGGGGGTTCATTTTTCCCTAACAAGTATGATTAGTGCTGCAGAAAGAAAAACTAGGGCACATTTTGACTTCTGAAATCCTCTTTTATTTCATTAAAAAATTCTGACATGCAGACTGAAACATGCACTTTCAATACCAGCAGCAGTTTTCCCTGGTGAGCAGTAGCTTTACTACAGTGATCTAATGATCAAAAGGAGTGCTAACATTCTGAATTTATGGCAAATGTGTGACACATCTGAATGCTTTCTTGATGGAATCAAAGTAAAAAACTGCAAGTATTTCCTACTGAGGAGACTGCAGTAAATGAGGAAATTAGGAAACTTCATAACAAATAAGTTTCCCAAGATGGCCACCAGAGACAAAAGAGCCCAAATGTAGCCCAAATATCACCCAGATGTAGCCCAAGTATAGCCCAATGACAGAATGTCCCAGAGTGTTCTTAAAAACAACTAGAGCGCTTACTGTCTTCATTATGATAAAAGTATGGCACACCTGAAGCCATCTTGATTGGAATAAACTGGTAACACTTAAAACATTTAATTTAAAAAGGAACACAATGAGGGGGTTCATTTTGCCATAGATATTATGATTAATGCTGAAGAAAGAAAATGAGGGCACATTTTGAGTGACTTCTCAAATCCTTTTCTATTTCATTAAAAAATTCTGACATGCAGACTGAAACATGCACTTTTAATACCAGGAGCAGAATTCCATGGTGAACAGTAGTTTTACTACAGTGATCTAATGAGCAACTAGAGTGCTAACTTTCAGACTTTATGGCAAATGTGTGACATATCTGAATACCTTCATGATGGAATCAAAGTAAAAAACTGAAAGCATTTCCTACTGAGGAGACTGCAGTACATGAGGAAATTAGGAAACTTCATAACAAATAAATCTCCGAAGATGGCCACCGGAGACAAAAGAGCCCAAATGTAGCCCAAAATCACCCAGATGTAGCCCAAGTATAGCCCAATGACAGAAGTGTGCAAAACACTTATTATTTTGTGTTTTTGCAGTGTTATATGGTGCAGACTTGTCAGGTATTGGAGTGCTTTACATGAGCATTGGTTACATCACACAAGAACAAATTCATTTTGGTTGTAGACATGGGGAGACTAAGTGATTTGACCAGAATCACAGAATGTTGAGCTGAAGCAGAAACTCCAACCTGGTTCCCCAGTTGCAAAGTCTGCAGTTCTGGAAGTAACACCACATCCTCTCCCCTAAGTGCAACATTTAATCAAGTGGTCAACTGGATAAAAAAACATAAAGATAACAAATAATTTAAAAGTGCTTTGTCGCTATTTGAAAACTCAGAAAATATGTCCTTATTTTAGTCTTTTAGAACACTGACCATAATTTTGATGCCAATAAGACCCTCTCATATATGTAATTTCTAAAGGAAATGCTCTAGGTATTACAGTTTTGATTACATCAAGATGACGTCAGGCGTTCCACACTTTTGTAATAAATATAGAATGTTAGCAATCTAGTTGTTCATTAGGATACTGTTGAGAGGCAGAGGCCAGGGGCACGAACTCTGAAAATTGAAGGCAGGTAGGAGGGTGCAAAGGCAACAATTTAACCACACTGAGTAGGCAGGAAGGGCCGTGGCAGCACAATAGACTATGGAGGGCAGTGGAAAGGGGGGCAGGGGCAACAAACCAACAATACAGGACTTGCAAGAGAGGCTGTGGCAATGTAATAGACCATTGTGGGCAGAAGGAAGAGGCAATGGTAGTACAACCATACATGCCAACAGACCCGATTCAGCCAGGAAACGTCCAATGTTTTTAAGCTCAAATGGGCTTTATTTGATCTGTCTCCTATCTACAATCTCCTCTTTTTCAATGTGACTCAAAGGGGAAAATGAATACCCCAGTTTTTTTTCAAAATCTCCCTCTTACCAAGTTCAAAATGTTCGCAAGTATGGTACATTGGATCATGGAAGAAATTGGGTAGGGACATGGACTTGGATAACAGAGGACAGGAGGGACATGGAGAGGTGCACCAAACTGACCCTGCAGGGCAGGCATCAGGGTTTGCAGCAGCACAATACACCACACAGGGCATGCGGGATGGGAGTGCAGCACAACAATCCATAGAAAGCAAGAGGGAGGGGACAGGACCATGCACATGGACAACAGAGAACAGAGGGGCAAGAGGCAATGGTAGCTAGCTGACCATAATGGACAGACAGGAGAAAAAGCTGCAGCATAACAGACCATAAAGGGCAGGAGGGACGGATCAGGGGCATTACAATGAAACAGACAAGCCAGGAGGGAGGGAGTAGGGGTCTGCACATGTAAACAGAGGGCTGGGGGCAAGGGGGCAGGGCAGGAGCAGCAAGATAGCCATGGTGGTCAGGCAGGATGGGCACTAGAAGCAAGACACACCATGAAGAGCAACAGTGAGACTGTGATGGCATACACACAGACCATGGAGGGAAGGTGGGAGGGGGTCAGGGGCAGCTAACTGACCACACAGGGAAGGTGGGATGGGCCATGGCAGCACAGAAGACCATGCATGGCAAGTGGGAGGGTTAGTGGCAGCACAATGGCTATGATGGGCAAGAAGGAGGGTGCAGGGGCATGCACAAAGGACGATGGAGGATAGAAGGGAGGGTCAGGACCTGTGCACAGACAAGAAAGTTCAGGGGAAGGGGCCTCACAACAGACTGCACGGGGCAGGCAGGAGGAGCAGTTGCAGCACAACAGACCAGGAGGGCAAAAGGGTGTGGCAGTACAATGGACCATGTAGGACAGGAGGAAGAGGATAGGGGCATGGCATGTGAACAGGCAGGGTGGAGGTGGCAGGGACAGGTTACAGTCATCTGACAATGCTAGGCAGGTGGGAGGGGAGTGGCAGCTCAACAGAACACTCAGAGTAGATAGGAGTGGCAGGTCCATGGAACATGGTGGGCAAAAAGGATGAAGCAGGGGCATGCACAAAGACATCGGAGGGCAGGGGATGGAGAATAGCGGCAGCAAGCTAAGCACAGAGTTTAAGCAGGAGGTCAATGATGGGGCATAGAATTGGGCAATGGAGGGCAGGAGGAGGGGACTGGTACATCATACTAAATTGAGGGCAGTGGCAGCACATCAGACCATGCATGGCAGGAGGGAGGAGGCTAGTCCATGGATTCACACAACAGAGGATAGGGAGGAGGGGGGTGGGGCAGCAAGCTAACTGTTCAGAGAAGGCGGGTATTAAGAACTTTATTGTTTTTAAAACGTGTGTCTGTGCGAACTACTTAAAATATGAACAAGTATGCAGCATAACCTCTCTTTTATTCAGGAAGAAGAGGACGTTTGTGACTGTGACTCCGGGCTCACTTGGCAGAAACACCCCCTGACCCTCCACCCCCTATCGCAAAATGTAATGCCCGTGAAAAGGGTAGGTGAACACAGTGTTATATAGAACATAGTCCTGAGAGCACGATTATTATTTCTGAGTTTGTAAAGCGCCTGGTTACACTTACCAGTGTGTCCCCGCGCTATCAAGGATTGCAGCAGCACCTACTCAACAAGACCAAGGCAGCAGAAGATTAGCCCTTGGGGAAAAGAAACGTCTTCAACTCTTTCCGAAAAATCAGTTCTGATGGTTCTGTCCGTAGACGGGGGGGGGGAGAGTGTTCCATCTACGGGCAGTTAATGAGCGGAACGATCTCCCTCCCATCCTAGCCCTCTTGATTCTAGGGATCGAGTGGAAACCAACTCCGAGGGAGCGCAGCTGTCGAGCAGGAGTATAAGGACAGAGCAAATTGCGCAAGAAGCCCGGGCATTTCCCCTGAATTATTCTGTGGGCAACGCATAGGGCCTTAAAATCAACCCGTTCCTTAATAGGAAGCCAGTGTAAGGCTCCAAGGCTTTTTTTGAAGGAGCTCTTCTTGGTAACTGAAGTACCAAGCGAGCGGCGGCATTTTGGATAGTCTGGAGTCTTCGATGACAGCTTGCATTTGCTCCCAGATAGAGGACATTCCCATAGTCCAACCTGGAGGTGACAAGGGCATGTACCAAAGTTTTCCTAGCAGATTCCGGGAGCAAGTCAAGCGTCTTTCTCAGCTTGCGAAGGATAGCAAAGCAGGTGCCAGAGACACACCGGGATTGGTAGTCAAAAGTCAGGTTTGAATCGATCCAGAAGCCTAAATTCTTCACCTGATCCCTTGGGATCGGGAGAGGTCCCAAGGCCTGTGGCCACCAGGCCGAGGTCCAAACTGAGGGGGATCTGCCGACGATAAGTACCTCTGTCTTATCACCGTTCAGGCGGAGGCAATTACTGGCCATCCAGGCTGAAAGGTCTTGAAGACAGGATGTGAATTTACTAGCGGCCTGCTCCGCTGGCTGGGTCAGAGCAACAACCAGCTGAGTATCATCGGCATATGTTACTACCTCAACCCCATGCTGCTCAGCAATAAGTGCCACAGGTGTAACATATAAATTGAATAGGGTGGGGCTGAGGCTAGAACCTTGAGGGACTCCCTGCCTAAGATCAAAAACATCTGATCTATTGCCCCCTTGCTCCACATAGAAGCTGCGGTCAGTCAGAAATGATTCTAGCCAAAGCCACGCTTTTCCTGTTACTCCCCCTCTCTTCAAACACTGTAGCAAGGTGTGGTGTGCCACAGTGTAGAAGGCAGCACTGAGATCGAGAAGTATCAGTGCTGCTACTTGCCCTTCATCCACGTGCTTCCTCAGCGCCTCCGTAGAAAAAAGCAGGGCTGACTCCGTGGAGTGATGAGCACGAAAGCCTGACTGGCTAGTGTGAAAAAGGCCGTTCGCCTCTATGTGTGCTGTGAGTTGTTGGTTAGCCAGTTTCTAGGCTATTTTGGAAAAGAAGGGTAAGAGGGAAATAGGGCGAAGGTTGTTCAGCTGAGTGGCACTAACCTGAGGTTTTTTTTTAAGGGGTAGTACGACTGCTTGTTTCCATCCCGTCGGAACCTTGCCTGAGTCAAAGGATAGGGAAAGTATGTGTCTAACATAGGGGGCTAAGAAGCTCATAGAACTAGCCAATATTTTGGCCGGTGCAGGATCCCTAGGGGAGCCTGATTTAATTCCCCTCGCTACTGTTGTCAAAAGTTCCTCATCAGGAACAAGGAACTGGCTAATGCAGCCTTCCTTAACTTCCCCCCATCTGACTTCATCATGGGGGGGGAGCCTATTGGGGCCAGTTCTGGCATCACAAGGAAAGGTGGAATAAATGTCCAACACCTTTTTTTGAAAGAACTCAGCAATTTTGTTACAGGCTTGCGCAGAGGCGCCAGCCTGTTCATCCATGGAGGATAATGTAGAGATTTCTTTATAAATCATGAATAGCTCCTTAGTGGAGCAGTTTGCCCTGTCAATGCGATCGGTGTAAAACGCTGCCTTGGTTTTCCTAATCAAGGCATGATAGTTTTTGAGGCAGGCTTTATACCGCATTCCTGCTTCTGATAGGTAGGCCCTTCTCCAGGCTCGTTCTACCCGTTTACAAGCAGCTTTGGCTTCTTTTAATTCCGCATTGAACCAAGGTGCTGATTTAGTTAATCGCACCGGGCCCTTGTTAGACCAGGGAGCTGCTGAATTCAGAGCAAGTGTATTATGTGCATCCAAGGTTGTGCAAGCCTCATTAAGAGTAGTACCCAACACAGTGGGGAGGCCTTCCTGGATAAAGCTGTCCCTGAACATATCGTGAGAAAATTTAGCCCATTTCCTTTGTCTTCTCCTAGTACCAGTGGTAGGGTTCCGATTATTATGAGCCTTCAGATGGAACCAAAATGGGACAAGGGAGTGATCAGTCCATATCAGTGGTATGGGGGGTTCCTGCTTAATGTTATCCCAATTGCTGAAAATAGAATCCAGCTGATGCCCTAGACGATGTGTGGGCAGGGTAGAGCAGAGTTGTAGCTGCAAGGTATGCAGCTCTTGCCGCATTTCTTGTGCTGCTGTGTTGTTGACATCTTCAATTTGAAGATTAAAATCACCTAGCAGGAGATATTTATTAAAGCGCATGGCTGAAGAGATGGTGTTGTGTACCAAACTGTCAGTAAAGACCTTACTGGCACCAGGAGGTCTGTACACTAATAGACCCTTAATGACCGTATTGGTATCAATCAAGATGGAAAAGGCTCCTGTTTCACTGTCAGCGACATTAGCGGGCTCTAGGGTGCATTTAACACTCTCCCTATAAATTATTGCGATGCCCCCCCCTCTCCCGCTGGGTCTGTCTTGCCTGCAGATTTTGTAACCGTAGGGGAGAGCCTCCGTTAATTCAGGGTCTGAATCCTCGTTGAGCCAGGTCTCTGTTAAAAACAACATATCCCATCTGTTATCAATCAGGAGATCATGGATCTCTAGCCTATGTTTTTTAGAGACCTGCAGTTGAGCAGGGCGCATCTGATCTTCCTGCTATTACCCAGTGCATTGGGCATACCAGAGAGTCTCCCTGTGGAGTGATTACTCAGGATATATCCGCAATGCTTGCATGGCAGTTCCTGGTCGTACTTGCTTACATCAATACCATGTTCACACTCCTTAACAGACTTTGAGCGGAGATTGATGAGCTCCTCCTTAGTGTATGGACGAGGTGGCAAGAGACTGCCAGGGGGTATGGCCCCGTGCCCCGGTCGGCCGCGGACGGGCGCAGACGGGCTTGCCTTCGGCGCGCATCCGGCGCGCCCGCTGCGCTCGTCCGCTGCGCGTATGGCACATGCGGGTTAAGTACTTTCCCTTGCGGCGGATGACTAGACCGCGTCCTGCCGGAAGTGAGTACTAGGTCAGTGAGGTGTTTTCTCCTGCCGCTTAAACGGCAATGCAGCCGCGGTGGATCGGGCAGGGACACCGAAAAAGCAAGGACACAGCCCCGGAATATGGCAGGTAAAAGCAGCACAGTTAAAATATATGCAGTATTAAAACTGAACATAGTAGCTACAAGAAAGAGAACATAAGCTCCCAGGCGCTAAGTAATGAGGAGTGGCGCCGACAATCCGCTGTTCCCCAACACTGAATAACTTAAATACCTTCCCTTCCGGCGGACGACTAGACCGCGTCCTGCCGGAAGTGAGTACTGGGTCAGTGAGGTGTTTTCTCCCGCTGCTCAAACGGCAATGCAGCCGCGGCGGATCGGGCAGGGACACCGAAAAAGCAAGGACACAGCCCCGGAATATGGCAGGTAAAAGCAGCACAGTTAAAATATATACAGTATTAAAACTGAACAGAGTAGCTACAAGAAAGAGAACATAAGCTCCCAGGCGCTAAGTAATGAGGAGTGGCGCCGACAATCCGCTGTTCCCCAACACTGAATAACTTAAATACCTTCCCTTCCGGCGGACGACTAGACTGCGTCCTGCCGGAAGTGAGTACTGGGTCAGTGAGGTGTTTTCTCCCGCCGCTCAAACGGCAATGCAGCCGCGGCGGATCGGGCAGGGACACCGAAAAAGCAAGGACACAGCCCCGGAATATGGCAGGTAAAAGCAGCACAGTTCAAATATATACAGTATTAAAACTGAACAGAGTAGCTACAAGAAAGAGAACATAAGCTCCCAGGTGCTAAGTAATGAGGAGTGGCGCCAACAATCCCTTGAAAATAAAAACTAGATATAGTGTATGGCATAAACTATGCACCAAAAAGTGTGATATAAGATGAACCGGGCGTGAACTATAATATGCAATACATTGTGCGCAATGACAGATTCATTGGAGAGCGCGAGATAGCACAGGCACTAGCGCGTGCTATGCGATGTGCGCCTTGGAGTGTAATATGCACAGGGCAGTGTTGTGTAACCTAACTAGTCTCTAAAGTTGTAAAATAAAATATGTGCTGGAGAGTATAACGTTGCATATGCACTGTGACAAAGATATGGATCCCAGATTGTAATATGTATGGCATAGCACTGTGCGTTATAACATAGGCATCGAGGAAGGCACGTTAGATGGGGCAATATAACCCGTGCGAAGACAAGTGTGGCATGACATATTCACGGGGTGGTGTTACAGTGCACATGGGCTAGAGAGTGTCATAGCATATGCACTAGCTGGTGGAATACAACACAGAGGTGTGTGGCACTCGGCAGGCAATGGTGGGTGTAACACAGCATTGGGCTCTGCCAGGAGCGCGCTGTGACTCTCAAGTGATGTTCGTCCCCTTTCCAGAGAGTAAAATAAAAAGTATTACACATCCGGCAGTGGATGTGTGTTATATTAACCGTGACGGGGGTTTCTTACATAGTTTTGGTCGAATTTTTGTCGAATCCCCGTTGAATGGCTTGGTGTGCATGTGTATTAAATGTGCCCGTCAATATCTACCCATGTTTGTATAAATAAACGACAAGGGTGTCTACTGGGATTAGGCACGGTAGGCCATCAGACATGTCAGAGCTTCACTAGTGGTGTAAATACATTCCACGTGGATTCATTGTATGCATAGTTGCCTTTTAATGAATATCACTCAAATCGTCATGGTGATAGGTACGTACGGTTTGTCAGCATGTCCTAGGTGTGTCTATAAATATATATTTTTTAAAAATAATAAAAAACAGTGGCCGGCCCTGGGGATTGGGGTCAAAAAAATATAATTAGGAGACAGGCCCGGGGGGATGGGGTCATCAGGGCTAATAAATTAGAATAAGAAGGGGAACCACTGCCCCCCTTCTTAAAAAATTAAAATAAATAAAAGACTGGCATCGTGGCGGATGCCACGCCCCCTCCTTGCAGCACTCTGCAAACGCGCCCCCTGGCGAGTTGTAAGTTGGGGAATTAATTCCTCTTCAATACTGAGGGTACCTGAGGGCCAACTAGCCCAACAGGCATCTCCAGTATGCGCCAGGGAGCTGCGCTGCAGACAGGTGTTCTGAGGCCAAGCCCCTTTTTACACCTCTCTGCAACGCAGCTCTGTGGTGCTTACTGGAGGTACCTAGTGGTCTAGTTTGACCCTAGGGACCCTTAGGAATCAAGGCGACTTAATCTCTCAACTTAGAACAGCCACAGGGCACGTTTACACAGTGGTGAAAGGAGGGGACGGGGCCTGAGGTGACGTGTGCAAACACGCACTATGGCACGTTTTAAATTGGGGATATCATTTCCCTTCTATACTGAGGGCCCCTGGGGGCTAACTACCCCACCAAGGGCTTCCAGTAAGCGCCACTGAGCTGCATTGCAGAGAGGTGGTCCAGGCTGTGCCACTTTTTACACCTCTCTGCAACGCAGCTCTGTGGCACTTACTGGAGGTACCTAGTGGGCTAGTTGGACCCTAGGGCCCCTAGGATTCAAATGAACTTAATCTCCCAACTAAAAACGGACACAGGGCGTGTTTACACAGTGGTGAAGGGAGGGGACGGGGCCTGAGTTAACGTGTGCAAAAACGCCCTGTGGCCTGTTTTAAGAGGTAGTTTTAATCCCCCTGCCCTATTATATACTAGGGGCTTACAGAGGAGGTCATGCTAATCACAGGGGGACCCCAACGCATAATGTTCCCTAGTGTATGTAGGTGTTTTCACTGTATTCTAAGTGTCTTTTAACATATCACGGGCTCTAGGACTGGTTAGTCAGACTCAGTTACCACCAGTATCCGTCTGAAAAAGTTGAGGGTACAGTATGATTTAGCAACAAGGATTCTTTCTGCTCTTCTTTTTGTTCTTTCTGCACGTTATCCTTCTTCCTGCACTTTTCTTCGTCTTTGAGGACTTCTGTTGCTTCTTTCTGCACTTCTTTTCTTTCTTTCTGTGCATTTTTTCTTCTTTCTTCACATGTCCTATCTCTGTAGGCATAGTTAGAAATTAGCATTTAAAAAACCTTTGAAATTCACAGAAAAAACCATAGGTTTCAGGCACGTTATAGTTAGGAATTAGCATTTAAAAAACCTCAGAAATTCACTGAAGAAACCATAGGTTTCAGGGGTGTTATAGTTAGCTGGACTTTTCACTTGTACAAAACCATTGAAATTCCCCCGTTATAGTTAGTTCAGCTAACTATAACTCGCGCGCCCGCAATGCACTGCTGATGACGTCACATAGTACATCACTCATGACATGGCCAGTGACATCACTCATGACATCACTGATGACATCTCAAATGACATCACTGATGACATCACTGATGACATCATCCTTGTCATAGAGTGGCAGACCTCCTCTCACCCTAATTTAACCTTTGATACACACATTCAAAAATAAAGACTAACATTTTCAAAACAATGGACATACCAATACCAGTTACAACAACCTCTTCAGTAATTCTAAGATCCACATACACATCCACTCATTCACCAACAGTCCTATACAGTCACTCATACATGTACTCACTCATCATATGTACTCATACACCTATACATCCTGTTACACAATGCCACTCATCCATAGAGTTACTCACACACATAGTCACTCATGCTAATAAAGAATCAAACATACATTTACTTGCATATACAGTTATACACTTACTTCTACGGAAACTTACACATACTTAGTCTTTTAAACAATCACTTATAGAAACACATACTTATTCATACAGGAACTCTTTCAATCTCTCACTCTCACATATACTCACTTATATACACCAATAGTCACATATACTAGTTTAAAACATATGTAGTTACTCATAAAGACACTATTGAGACAGTCATTCACTCACTAACACACCCATACACACACTCATCCACCCATACAGTCCTGCATACATGCTGTCTTCAACACATACAAACAGTGAGTCACTCATTCATGCACCTATGCACTACGTAATACCCCCCACGGAACCATGCAGACACTCAGACTGATACTCAAAAAAACAACTAATAACCTTTATAGACACCCATGCAGCTACTCACCAACCCATGCAGCCACTTATACACAAAGTGAGAGACTGATACAGATATTTACATATTTAAACATTACTCACTAAGCCATGTATTCACTATGATACACTTAATCAGTCAGTTACACAATCAATTTTTCAAAAACAAATCATCCATTTAGACACTTATATACCCATTTATTCTTCCATCGACCTTGAGATATACATATATAAAACATATTTAATTTTCAGAATAACAGACAATCAGTGGATGATGTCATCAGTGATGTCATCAGTGATGTCATTTGAGATGTCATCAGTGATGTCATGAGTGATGTCACTGACCATGTCATGAGTGATGTAATATGTGACGTCATCAGCAGTGCATTGCGGGCGCGCGAGTTATAGTTAGCTGAACTAACTATAACGGGGGAATTTCAATGGTTTTGTACAAGTGAAAAGTCCAGCTAACTATAACACCCCTGAAACCTATGGTTTTTTCAGTGAATATATATATATCTATATTACCTACTGGCGGTCGCCAGTAGGTAGTTATAGTTAGGACCACGTTTCCATAGGAAATCCGCAACATTCTATTTTGAATAACTTTGGCGCCGGTTGACGAATCCTCGCGAATTTTTCAAAATAGGTGGGGCGCTACGCTCCGCTCCTACCCTGAAAGTCTCGGGGGGATTCGTCAAGCGGGGACAGAGATAAAAGGGGGGTCCCAAAACGCGTTTTTCCCATGCATTTTTCCATAGGACCTTTAGACACAGCTACAGCCTGAACGGCTGAACAGAATTACTTGAAATTTGGCAGAGAGGTAGTCCTCAGGTCAAGGAAGTGCCTTTTGTAGGTTTGGTGTAAATCTGTTCAGTAGATTCTGAGAAAATAGCCTTTAAATCAATATATATATCTGAGCCAGCGTACGGTGCGCTTACGGTGCGCTTACCGTATGCGTACGGTGGCGTGCGTGAGCGCGATTCTGATTGGCCCTTAGATCTTAGTAAACATTCGAATCGGTCGAAACCAGGAAGCGGCGGCCGCCATTTTCTCTCTCGCACTCTGACAGGGGGTTGAAAAACAAAGTGCAAATCATGTAAAGGGGCTGTTTACACAGCTCCCAAGCACCTAGCCATGTCGAGGGAGTCCCCAACGATCCCCCAAGTGAAAAAAGGCAATTTTAATTTTTTCGAAAATTTCGCCGATTACGCTTACCGTACGCGTACGGTAAGAAATAATAAAAAATAAATAAAATATCCACATTCTCCCCACCCCGTGTGCAAAAGGTGCCCGAAGGGCACCTTTTGTGCATGACTCATCAGAGATAAACAAAACCTATATTTTACCTGTCACAACGATGCTCATCATATGACCTCCATGTGCACACGGTGCGCGAAGCGCATCGTGCGTTCATGGCCCATGTAGCGTAACGTGGGCTCACTGTGCGCGCACGGTGCGCGAAGCGCACCGTGCGCGCACGGAACGAACTGCGTTAAGTGGGCGCGCACGCCACAAATGGCGTAAAGTAACTTAGCATTTAAAAAACCGTACAAATTCACTGAAAAAACCATAGGTTTCACACACGTTATAGTTAGGAATTAGCATTTAAAAAACCTTGCAAATTCACTGAAAAAACCATAGGTTTCACACATGTTATAGTTAGCTGGACATTTTACTGATAAAAAACCAAGGAAATTCCCCCGTTATAGTTACTGTAGGCAACTATAACTCACGCGACCGTAATCCTCTGCTGATGACATATGTGTCTTTATGAAAAAAAAATATTTGTAATATATGTATAGCTAAAATTTAATGGAAGAAGACATGGGCAAATAAGTGTCTAAATACAGTATTAGCATCAGCAGAGGATTAAGGTCGCGTGAGTTATAGTTGCCTACAGTAACTATAATGGGGGAATTTCATTGGTTTTTTATCAGTAAAATGTCCAGCTAACTATAACATGTGTGAAACCTATGGTTTTTTCAGTGAATTTGCAAGGTTTTTTAAATGCTAATTCCTAACTATAACGTGTGTGAAACCTATGGTTTTTTCAGTGAATATAGATATATATATAGATATATATATATATATGTGTGTATTTTCTTTTTTTTGGTAGGGGCTGGGATTAGACAAACTAGTGGACATAGTAAATTTAAAAGAAAGTCAAGAACAATTCCACAAACCCACTTTGACGCAATTGATGTTTTTAATGAAGCAGTCATCATGGATCTAAAGAACGTAGCTAAATCAAATTCTCCTTGCAGCCGAGATTTTAACCTCTCAAGAAATGAATGGGAAGCCATGAAATCCCTCAATGAAGATACCAGTATAGATAAGGGGGGCAACATGGTCGTCTTTAATAAAGAAGACTATCATAAAGAGGCCATGAGACAATTGGAAGACAAAGAATGGTACCTTCCAATACAGAGAAAGGAATATGTAAGATGTATCAATGAATACCATCGACAACTGAAAGACTGGCGGGATGAGGTCATGTTGGGACAAGATGAGTATCTGTTTTTACACTGTGAAACACCTATTCTACCAACATTCTACCATCTGCCCAAAGTTCAATGACCCAAAGCACCCATCGGGCAGGCCTATAGTGGCCTCTATCGGCAGTCTTTTAGAAAACACAGCAATATACATCGATTCCTTTTCAGTACATTTAGTCAGGGATCTGGCTTCCTATGTCCGGAATAACCAGGACTTCTTGAGACAAATTGAAGGTATCACGTGGGACAAAGATATGCTTCTCATAATTGTGGACATAACAAGTCTATACACCTGTCTCAAACATGAGGATGGTCTCAAGGCTGTTGGGTGGTTTCTCAAAAAGAGAGAATAAAAATTTCGGAAACACAATGAGATGCTTCTTAACATGATTACTTTCTGTTTGAATAATAACATCTTTACCTTTGCAGGCCAACTTTACCAGCAAGAGCGGGGAACTGCAATGGGCACGCGCTTAGCCCCCAGCTACGCAAATCTATTTGTGGGCTGGTGGGAGAAGCACATGGCCTGGGGGGAGACTAATGACATGTGGATGGATAAGTTACATTGAGGATCTCTTTGTTGTTTGGTGTGGCAGCAACTCCTCAGCTGAGGAGTATGTTGCCTCGTTAAACAGCAGCGAGTTGAATCTTAAATTTACCAGCAATATCAGTGATAGATCAGTCACTTACCTAGATCTGGAAGTATACATAGAAAATAACATCATACTACCCGACTGTATAGGAAACCAACAGCGGGGAACAGTGTTTTACATGCAGGCAGCCATCATCCGTTGAGCCTAATACAAAAACATACCCTTCGGAGAGCTATTGCATTTGAAATGCAATTGCACCACGTCGCAGAGCTATAATAACGCCAAAGAGGAAGCTCTGCAAAGGTTTAAGGAGATGGGTTATAGTAGGGGAGATCCGGCACAGGCAGAGAACAGGGTGGAGAAAATCAACAGAATAGATCTACTGGTAGCAAAAGGCCCGAAAAAACCTATAGAAAATGGCCCAGTAAGGATGATAACCAGCTACAATGAGAGATCTAGTAATATGGTACAGATTTTCAGAAAAAATTGGCACATTCTACAAACTGACAACATCCTAAAAACAAAACTTCCAGAACGCCCACTAATAACTTACAAACAATGTCCCTCAGTGGGGGACCATCTCATCCACAGTCACTTCAATATCGAAAATCCAATATCGTTTGAATATTGCCAGATTTTTTCTGTGCAAACGCTGTAAAGCCTGCAAATTCAGTCGAAAAGCCACCACCTATCAGGGCAGGACAGGGGACCCTAGGCCTGTACGTACGATAAAGAGATTCTTGAATTGCAATTCAGAATATACTGTGTATTGTCTGACATGCCCATAACAAAAACGCTATATTGGTAGCACCATACATCCGAGAAAGAAGCGCATCCTCAAGCACATGTGTGTCATTGCAAACAAGGATGCGACTTACCCTGTTGCTCGCCATTTTGAGATATTCCTTCAGAGCAACAGGGATCTCCTCCAATTCTACTGTATAGACCAGATGGAGAAACAAGAAAGAGGATGGGATAGGATGCGCCAGCTTCGGGCATTGGAATCTAAATATATTATAGATCTTCAAATCAAAGCTCCAATAGGATTGAACAACGACGAACCGTTGTGGGTGCATCTAGATTAAAAGATAGAAAAAGATAATTAGAAAATTGTTTTTATCCAAACCTTGAACTCTAGATATCGCTGTATACTACCCACCCTCAGTTAGACTTGACATTCTGTGATAGCCCATTCAGGGCGCAATTGTGGTAGCAACAAAATAGACACAGACAACGTTGGGTGTATTACCAAGTTTACTAAATTGTTTTTTAGGACAATATTAGGCCTGGGCGAAAATTTTGTTCCGTTCGCGGAAATTGCGATAATTTGACATTTTCGCATTCTGCGGAGAGCGCGAAAATGTCAAAATTTCTGCATTCCACAGCTTGGCGATAATTTGTTTCTTGATTGCGCTGTAAAATAATACATTCTCACGCGCGTGATTGCCTTACCTGAATCCCTGCGTTCGCCGACAAGTTTTCTTGATCCAGTCGCGTTCTCCATGAGATGTTGTATTGTTTTTAGACATTTGCGCTGTCTCGCGACAGTTCGTGCCCGCAGTGACGTCATGCGTCGCGCGATCACGTCTTTCTTCTCGCGATCATGCACCGCGAGACAACTGAAAACAAGATGGCCGCGCCCACGAGCAACCACATGGGTAAGTTGGCGAGCCGCAACCATGCAGAAAATCTCGCGAACATGCGGGAAAAAAACTTCCGCATCTTCGCGATATTTCCGCGTGTTTGCGCTAATTTTTAACATTTTTGCAATAATTTGCGAAAGTGGATTTCGCAAATTCCGCCCACCCCTAGACAATATTCTTAAATCATGAAATATACTGATTTTTTAAGAATCGAAAAGGATTTATTTATTAATTTATAAATATGAACTTAATTGCCAATTTTGCACATGGACTCAACCGTAGATATAAGGTGGTTTAGAATTATTTTCATTAATTTTAGACATGCTAATCCTTGATCTTCATGTGTAAATAGTAACTATGTGTCCTTGTTACAATAATGTTTTTAAGCATAGCACTGAGCGCTTTGATTGAAAGCACTTTATGTGTATAACCTTTTTTAAGATGGCTGCCATGCATTTTAGAACGAATGTTGCGTAAGTCCTATATTCGTGTTTAGAAGAAATCACGTGATGTATGATAATTCTAAATACACGCGCAACAATTTGAAAAACTGACATTGAGGAAACCGAAAGGTGAAACGCGTCTGTCGGGTGGGGGGGGGGGGGCGGGTCTGCACAATAAACACCAGCAAATAATTAATCCATGAGTGCTCTCCATATTTTGGTTGCGGAAAAGCTGCTGAGTTGTGTAATAAGACATCCCAACGAGCGCGGAGTTGGAGGACTCGGTAGCGGCTGTGAGTTTCAGGTAGGCTACATTGTCCACATAAGGGGTGAGGAGGAGTGCTTTTCGTATTAGTGGGCGGCGAACAACACGTATCCACAATACGCACAAAAATTCAGACAATATCCACCAACATGTCGGCTGACATGGTACGCGAGAGGCAACAAGCCGCTATGCAAATGTTTTCTGATGCAAGCCCGGTAAATATGGGAGCCGCGACAACGGCAGCAACAACATCCAATACTTCTAACACAGTTAAAGAGATGTTCAAATTATTGGAGAAAAAGATGAAAGCGGAGCAGCACAAATGGTGGGAGTCATGCTCCCTTCAGAGATATATAGAGGTTGGGAGAATACCGAGGGGGCTAAGAATTCTCACAGCCCCCAGTTATGAAGATCCCAACCCAGATTTAATGAGAGAATGGGCGGACTGCAATTTAGAGTCATCAAGAAAGTTAACAATGATTCTTATTAAGTATGCAGACATAGACAGAGCCAAATTGTTGAAAGAAATAGAGGAAATCAACGATGCCTTGGACAAAATGGATGGTATGGAAGATCAAATGAAGTTACGCAAAGAAATGCTTACCAGAATTAAGAAAGATGAGGACCAGATTAAAGAAAGAAAGGTATTTAAATTTCTGAGAGACAAGCAAGATTATGAACTAGGACAGATTTTTACTTTTGCTAAAAGGTACGACTCGATTAGGATATCAAAATTCAATCGAGTTGAAGAGCCCAGGAAAATGGTGCGCGGCCAGAAAAACGTAACCAACTCATCAGTGTCTGATTTGAGCTCCTTGGGAGAAAGTGGATCAGAGTCAGAAATGCGCAAAAGTAATGACATGAACCCAATATCTAAATCCTGCCAAGAGAGAAGACAAACTCTACTGCCACGGACTCAACAAATCCACAACACAGACGATGTGCCAACTACAAGCGGAGGCAGAGGCGCAAAGCAAACAAGAGGCATGCGCAGACCATACAGACGAGGTGGCAGAAAAAACTGGTAACACCGCTACAACAATCACTTAACGACAATAATACCATCATTAATCTGTCAAATATCAGCCTGACAAACCAAGAAACGAATATGTTAAATCTAGGAGTATCATATGCCCATAAAGTGAACTTTGATTATGCCTCAACAAGATTAGACATCTATAAAGGTGTCAGAAAATTTAAATTAAAAAAATATCACTATCTCATGAAAACCAACAAAGATAATGATAATACCCAAAAAAAAGCCGGCAGAAGTCAATTCAGTACCTAATGATGGCAGCAAAAGTTCAAATGTATCACAGGCTGATCAAGAACTACTACGAACAATGGAGGAATTGTGGAATGAAAATGTCAGTGATTTGGCAAACGATTCTGAACTGAATATCAGGCCAATTGAGAATATAAGAGACATTGTATCTACGCCATTTAGAACTAAATCCACCTTTAACCCTATCATGATTAGAGATGCAATAGACTTGTTCCACAAAGCTACAATAGCAGATATAAAAAAGCTGAATAAAGATATTGTCAGTAAAAGAAGGGTTACCAACAATAAAGACCAGCAATATCGCAATTTAATCAAGAAATTGAAAGATAATGACGATGTGGTAATACGCGGAAGCGACAAAGGTGGCAACATAGTTCTATGGCCTAGAAATCTTTATGAGAAGGAAGCATATAGTCAACTAAACAACAGATTATGTTATGAACGCAGCAATCAAGCAAAACTGTCTAGTTCATATAAAGAGTTCTATGCGAAATTATCTGGGTGGAAACAAGAGAATCTAATTACAGGAGAGGAATATAAATATCTGAGAAATGAGCATCCAATTACACCTCTAATTTACTTCATCCCTAAAATACATAAAAACCGAGACAATCCCCCTGGTAGACCCAATATTTCGGCTATGGACGGTTTATTGGAACATACTACCAGATATGTATCACCAAGTTGGTCGCACACTCCTCCACCCACTAGCGTGTTACCCCGAAGAACTGTGGTCCCTGTAGTCAGCGTCAGCGGGTACGCCTATGCTCAGTGGTGTGTGCAAGTCAGAGTAGCGTTAGCCATCCCTGGACACGTGTTTCGCGGTAGTTGCCGCTCGTCAGCAGGGAGTAGGAAGAGTGCAGGGTTGCTTGTGTAGGCTGCTAAAATCATATCAGGTCTGTACCTCTCGTAGCGAACGCAGGTGTGTAACCATGAGCCCGTCGACTCCGGGGCTCAGAGAGCCACTAAATATGTATCACCAAGTTGGTCGCACACTGCTCCACCCACTAGCGTGTTACCCCGAAGAATTGTGGTCCCTGTAGTCAGCGTCGGTGGGTACGCCAATGCTCAGTGGTGCGTGCAAGTCAGAGTAGCGTTAGCCATCCCTGGACACGTGTTTCGCGGTAGTTGCCGCTCGTCAGCAGGGAGTAGGAAGAGTGCAGGGTTGCTTGTGTAGGCTGCTAAAATCATATCAGGTCTGTACCTCTCGTAGCGAACGCAGGTGCGTAACCATGAGCCCGTCGACTCCGGGGCTCAGAGAGCCACTAAATATGTATCACCAAGTTGGTCGCACACTGCTTCACCCACTAGCGTGTTACCCCGAAGAATTGTGGTCCATGTAGTCAGCGTCGGCGGGTACGCCTATGCTCAGTGGTGCGTGCAAGTCAGAGTAGCGTTAGCCATCCCTGGACACGTGTTTCGCGGTAGTTGCCACTCGTCAGCAGGGAGTAGGAAGAGTGCAGGGTTGCTTGTGTAGGCTGCTAAAATCATATCAGGTCTGTACCTCTCGTAGCGAACGCAGGTGTGTAACCATGAGCCCGTCGACTCCGGGGCTCAGAGAGCCACTAAATATATATCACCAAGTTGGTCGCACACTGCTCCACCCACTAGCGTGTTACCCCGAAGAATTGTGGTCCCTGTAGTCAGCGTCGGCGGGTACGCCTATGCTCAGTGGTGCGTGCAAGTCAGAGTAGCGTTAGCCATCCCTGGACACGTGTTTCGCGGTAGTTGCCGCTCGTCAGCAGGGAGTAGGAAGCGTGCAGGGTTGCTTGTGTAGGCTGCTAAAATCATATCAGGTCTGTACCTCTCGTAGCGAACGCAGGTGCGTAACCATGAGCCCGTCGACTCCGGGGCTCAGAGAGCCACTAAATATGTATCACCAAGTTGGTCGCACACTGCTCCACCCACTAGCGTGTTACCCCGAAGAATTGTGGTCCCTGTAGTCAGCGTCGGCGGGTACGCCTATGCTCAGTGGTGCGTGCAAGTCAGAGTAGCGTTAGCCATCCCTGGACACGTGTTTTGCGGTAGTTGCCGCTCGTCAGCAGGGAGTAGGAAGAGTGCAGGGTTGCTTGTGTAGGCTGCTAAAATCATATCAGGTCTGTACCTCTCGTAGCGAACGCAGGTGCGTAACCATGAGCCCGTCGACTCCGGGGCTCAGAGAGCCACTAAATATGTATCACCAAGTTGGTCGCACACTGCTCCACCCACTAGCGTGTTACCCCGAAAATTTGTGGTCCCTGTAGTCAGCGTCGGCGGGTACGCCTATGCTCAGTGGTGCGTGCAAGTCAGAGTAGCGTTAGCCATCCCTGGACACGTGTTTCGCGGTATTTGCCGCTCGTCAGCAGGGAGTAGGAAGAATGCAGGGTTGCTTGTGTAGGCTGCTAAAATCATATCAGGTCTGTACCTCTCGTAGCGAACGCAGGTGCGTAACCATGAGCCCGTCGACTCCGGGGCTCAGAGAGCCACTAAATATGTATCACCAAGTTCGTCGCACACTGCTCCACCCACTAGCGTGTTACCCCGAAGAATTGTGGTCCCTGTAGTCAGCGTCGGCGGGTACCCCTATGCTCAGTGGTGCGTGCAAGACAGAGTAGCGTTAGCCATCCCTGGACACGTGTTTCGCGGTAGTTGCCGCTCGTCAGCAGGGAGTAGGAAGAGTGCAGGGTTGCTTGTGTAGGCTGCTAAAATCATATCAGGTCTGTACCTCTCGTAGCGAACGCAGGTGCGTAACCATGAGCCCGTCGACTCTGGGGCTCAGAGAGCCACTAAATATGTATCACCAAGTTGGTCGCACACTGCTCCACCCACTAGCGTGTTACCCCGAAGAATTGTGGTCCCTGTAGTCAGCGTCGGCGGGTACACCTATGCTCAGTGGTGCATGCAAGTCAGAGTAGCGTTAGCCATCCCTGGACACGTGTTTCGCGGTAGTTGCCGCTCGTCAGCAGGGAGTAGGAAGAGTGCAGGGTTGCTTGTGTAGGCTGCTAAAATCATATCAGGTCTGTACCTCTCGTAGCGAACGCAGGTGCGTAACCATGAGCCCGTCGACTCCGGGGCTCAGAGAGCCACTAAATATGTATCACCAAGTTGGTCGCACACTGATCCACCCACTAACGTGTTACCCCGAAGAATTGTGGTCCCTGTAGTCAGCGTCGGCGGGTACGCCTATGCTCAGTGGTGCGTGCAAGTCAGAGTAGCGTTAGCCATCCCTGGACACGTGTTTCGCGGTAGTTGCCGCTCATCAGCAGGGAGTAGGAAGAGTGCAGGGTTGCTTGTGTAGGCTGCTAAAATGTTGTAGTTATACTACCAGATATATTGACTTTTTTCTTCAGGATTTTGTTCAAAACCTACCCAGTTATGTTCGTGATACAAGCGATTTTTTAAAACAAATTTCCGAATTTGAGTGGCAAGACAACTATTTGTTAATGACATTGGATGTAACCTCACTATATACGTGTATTGAACATGTAGATGGAATAACAGCTATTAGACATTACCTATCTAGAAGATCTGTTGCCATGAAATGTCACAGTAAGATGCTAATAGATATGATTACATTTTGCCTATACAATAACATATTCATGTTCAATAGTCAGCTATACCGACAGGTAAGAGGAGTCGCCATGGAAGCCAGTTTCTCTCCTAGTTATGCATGCCTGTATATGGGCAAGTGGGAGGAATTGGTTCTCATGGACGTACACAAACTCAGCATGTTGAATAATGTAAAAATGTGGCGACGGTACATAGACGACCTGTTTGTGATCTGGCAGGGTACAGAAAGGGAAGCTGAAGATTTTGTAAATAGCCTCAATGCCAATGACATTAATCTCAAATTTACGGCCACTATAAGCTTCAACTCTGTAGAATTCTTAGATACCCAGGTATATGTTGAAAACCACAAAATTCAAACCAAACTATTTAGGAAACATACGGCTGGCAACTCAACACTACATGCAGGTAGCATGCATCCAAAACACCTGATGAATAGCATACCCTATGGGGAAATGTTAAGACTACGAAGGATATGCAGTAATGACAATGAGTTAAAGAAAGCCCAGAAAGAAAGCAAAATGAGATTTCTACAGAGAGGGTACCAAGAAATAACAATTGATAGAGCGATCAAAAGATCATGTGAAAAAAGTAGGAATGAAATCTTAAAACCCAAAGAAACTAGAGCAGAGAAAAACATAGGGACACAAGGGGCGGGTGACTATCGCATGATTCTGAAATTTAACAACCAACACATAGAAATTAATTAAATTATCCACAAAAATTGGGCAATGGTACGATGTGATCCTGTAATTGGTCCTCTTGTCACTGATAAATTCCCCATCACCTACAGTAGAGCACCATCAACCAAGGATAAAATTGTGAAAACAAATCCTGAAATCCTGGAGATAAGTAATTGGTTACAAATGAGAAAGGGTTTCTACAAATGCAAAACATGCAAGGCATGTACACATGGCATCAACAAAAATACGTATAATACCCCCTTCAGTGATAGAGAGTATAAAATAGACAAACTGTTAACATGCAAAACAGAGTTTGCTGTGTATGTGTTGCAATGTACCTGTGACTTACAATATGTTGGCAGTACTGTGCTGTAGGTACACAAACGCATCCTTCAACACCTACGTGCTATAACAAATCAGGACAATACATACCCTGTGGCACGTCACTTCAAATAGAAGCATAACTCCGATAACACAGCCCTCAAATATTTTGTTATTGATTCCGTACAGCCCAGTAGACGGGGGGTGACAGGGTCACCAGACTGAGAAAACTGGAAACCAGGTACATACTCCAATTAGATTCAAAGGTACCATCAGGGTTGAACATCACAGAAGATCTTCATACATGTTTAAGTTAAAAACCAATCAAAAAGAATGCCACAGTTAACGTATAAAGTCTGTAAACCACATTAATCAGATAGCACACAAAGTTCCGTCAGGATAGATGTACAGGCATTTAATTGTATATATGTTAATTGTATGGATTTTAATATTTTTATATATTTATATATTTATGTATTTATATATTTATAGATATGATGGTATACAATGGCGATTGATTATTTGTGTACCTACCATGTTGGAATTTGCACAGGGCATGTTAACATCCCCAGTAAGATCGCCCACTCCTGATTATATATTTTAGAGATTTTAGAGTCTTTTGAGTGTTTACATTTGAACCCTAATTTGTAACCACACTCTAAACTAGATGTGATAAATTACAAACTAAGTCAACATATACTGAGATAGAAACTGTTACAAATATGTCTGATCAAACCAAAGAGATTGTAGATGTTATTTTTGCACTTATGCCCAAAACTCTCATTGCACTTAGCACTTGACACTTTGTCTACTTATATTATGCACTTTAAGCACGGTTTTGCACAGCATATATTTTGCACAACATAATTCGAAAAAACATGTTGGTCTATGAGATTTTATTGTTATAGGGATTCAACCCGATATACAGAATTTTGGTAAACAACATGAGGTATTTTACCATGAATTTACCACAATAGATAAAATAGAACAAACATAAACGTATCACCAATTGCGATATATTTTTAACAAACGTCAAAATGTGAAAGTATTTAACTGGTTTTACATTGTTTTAAAATATACAATGACGTTTTTCTTCTATGTCCATGACCAGGTGACTTTTCGTAATTGTTGTGTATTATGGTATTTAAGATACGATTGGTAGCTACCATGTCATGTGATCAAGGCTCTACGGAGCTGAAACGCGTAATGGCGACGGTGGAATAAAGACCCTCTAAGCACCAGTTTGGGTCCGTGTCCGTTACTTTGGAGAAAGCAAACAAGAGATTCTTCAACGGATATAACGTGATATATATATATATATGTACATATATATATATTACCTACCGGCGGTCGCCAGTAGGTAGTTATAGTTAGGACCACGTTTCCATAGGAAATCCGCAACATTCTATTTTGAATAACTTTGGCGCCGGTTGACGAATCCTCGCGAATTTTTCAAAATAGGTGGGGCGCTACGCTCCGCTCCTACCCTGAAAGTCTCGGGGGGATTCGTCAAGCGGGGGCTGAGATAGAAGGGGGTCCCAAAACGCGTTTTTCCCATGCATTTTTCCATAGGACCTTTAGACACAGCTACAGCCCGAACGGCTGAACAGAATTACTTGAAATTTGGCAGAGAGGTAGTCCTCAGGTCAAGGAAGTGCCTTTTGTAGGTTTGGTGGAAATCTGTTCAGTAGATTCTGAGAAAATAGCCTTTAAATCAATATATATATCTGAGCCAGCTTACGGTGCGCTTACGGTGCGCTTACCGTACGCGTACGGTGGCGTGCGCGAGCGCGATTCTGATTGGCCCTTAGATCTTAGTAAACATTCGAATCGGTCGAAACCAGGAAGCGGCGGCCGCCATTTTCTCTCTCGCACTCTGACAGGGGGTTGAAAAACAAAGTGCAAATCATGTAAAGGGGCTGTTTACACAGCTCCCAAGCACCTAGCCATGTCGAGGGAGTCCCCAACGATCCCCCAAGTGAAAAAAGGCAATTTTAATTTTTTCGAAAATTTCGCCGATTACGCTTACCGTACGCGTACGGTAAGAAATAATAAAAAAAAAAAATATATATCCACATTCTCCCCACCCTGTCTGCAAAAGGTGCCCGAAGGGCACCTTTTGTGCATGGCTCATCAGATATAAACAAAACATATATTTTACCTTTCACAACGATGCTCATCATATGACCTCCATGTGCGCACGGTGCGCGAAGCGCATCGTGCGTTCATGGCCCATCTAGCGTAACGTGGGCACGCGGTGCGCGAAGCGAACTGTGTTAAGTGGGCGCGCACGCCACAAATGGCGTAAAGTAACTTAGCATTTAAAAAACCATACAAATTCACTGAAAAAACCATAGGTTTCACACACGTTATAGTTAGGAATTAGCATTGAAAAAACCTTGCAAATTCACTGAAAAAACCATAGGTTTCACACATGTTATAGTTAGCTGGACATTTTACTGATAAAAAACCAATGAAATTCCCCCGTTATAGTTACTGTAGGCAACTATAACTCACGCGACCGTAATCCTCTGCTGATGACATATGTGTCTTTATGAAAAAAAAATATTTGTAATATATGTATAGCTAAAATTTAATGGAAGATGACATGGGCAAATAAGTGTCTAAATACAGTATTAGCATCAGCAGAGGATTACGGTCGCGTGAGTTATAGTTGCCTACAGTAACTATAACGGGGGAATTTCATTGGTTTTTTATCAGTAAAATGTCCAGCTAACTATAACATGTGTGAAACCTATGGTTTTTTCAGTGAATATATATATATATATATATATATATATATATATATATATGTAATCCGACAAAAGAATCTATACACAGCACTCTCCTTGATGTTATTGTATTTCTTTATTCAGACCTTACTTCTCCTCCTCCTATGTGTTTCGAACATAAAGTTCTTGTTCACGGTAGTACAGTATATATATAACATTCTTAAACTTTTTAGAAAGACAGTCACTGGATGATGTCATCAGTGTTGTCATTTGACATTTTATGAGTGATGTCATCAGTGGTGTCACTGACCATAACATGAGTAATGTAATATGTGACGTCATGAGCAGTGCATTGCGGGGGCGCCAGGTATAGTTAGCTCAGCTAACTATAATGGCTAAATTTTACTGGTTTTGTACAAGTGAAATGTCAGCCTAACTATAACATCCCTGTAACCCATGTTTTCTACCAAGAAAAACAATCATTGGCATAGCCAATAGTTCTCACATTTGGGACCTTATAAGTGTTTAGTTATCCAGCACAATATCGCTTCACCTCTCTGAAATGCACCGTCGTGCCATGGTAGTAGCTCCTGCCACATTGCCTGAGGCACCCGGACTGCAGCAGCCAGGTGTTCAGGCATAAACCGGGGCAGAGGAGAGGTGAGGTTGTCCTTGTTATACCAATGTTTTGCTAAAATTATGGGTTGGGGCCTGGCTGACCCCTCAGCTCTACCAGTGCATTGACTGGTAATCCAGTGCCCGGCAGGCTTATTATCCAAGTGTACGTTGGTACCCACAATCCAAGGAGCAGATTTGAAATCGTTGTTAGTGTATCCACAGGGGCACTGTGCCAGGAAGGCACTGCAGCGCAAAGTAAAGCTATAACCAGGATGTCAAGCACTCAAAACCAAGGTTCCCAGTTTCAGAGTTAGCAGCGCGGCATTTCCAGCAGCAGCAGCAGCGATCGCACCCCGGCGATAATATTTTTAGACTGGTGGAGACAAAATTAAATGATTCATATCCCTGAAACGAAATAGTATTGGTCATCACTGTTTCATGGATCCATGCAAGTGAAGGATACCAAACATGACGATCTACATCCAAGACTGTTTTTTTTGCAAACAAGTGAGAGAGCGAGAGAGAGAAAGAGTGAGCGGAGAGAGAGAGAGAGAGAGAGAGAGAGAGAGAGAGAGAGAGAGAGAGAGAGAGTGAGAGCCCGGGAGTGCTGCGTGCGCGCGCAGTCTGCTGTTTTTGAAAGCACTGCACTCGTGCTTGTGGCGTGCCCCTGCGCACTCCCGCAAGCTGGATGCCGCCACATGCATGAGTGTGTGCTTCAAAAATCAGCAGAGTGACAGCTAAAGGTCCTCCGACGCAGCGCATGCGCACTGCATAGGCGAGACCTAAAAAGGACTATAACATATATTTAACACACCATTAACAATAGTTTAAAAAAAATATTTAACTGCAACCAAATTTCTTAGAACCTGATAATTCTTTCTACTTATCTGACCTTTTGGAGTAATCTTGGACAGAGGCTTGTTACAAAAATCCGAGAGCTTTATGAAGGGACTACTATCATGTGGAATTAAAATGTACACTCACTCAAAGAAAGTGAAGTCCATTAAATTGTGCTTCATCATTTAAGGTACTCCAGCTTTTACTTAACTACATGTGGTACTGCAGGTTCTTAATCACGACTACTGTGCTTGATTAGTTACAAGAGGTTGCTTTATTTAGTACCATGCTAGCAAGCATTTTTTGAAGGAGAGGTAAAGCTTACAGAGGTCCAGAAATGAGTTTCTGTGCATTGAAATGAACATCCAGTGACATGAGCAGGGGGGAAAAATTTAGAAATACAGAAAGAGTGCACAACACCCTATGGAGGAGTGGAATCAATAATATTAGGAGTGCAACCCATGAAAACATTTTTGATACCCCAAGTTCAACACACACCTCCCTGGCTGCTGCATTGGGATCCAACTCTAATTGCACCAGATGTTGCTCAATGAACTAGAATTGAATTCCACAGGGGCCTTTTCTATGTGTCCAAACTGATTTCAATAAAGTGAGGTTCTCTCACTCAGCAATGAGAAGAAAGGGAGAACATGACAGATCTGGGTCAGAGGTCAATGAAAGTCATGTCTTAGTAGACATTGGCAAGCTCAAACCATTGTTAAATATCTGCATGTCCATAACCAGCTCCCTCTGTCCAAAAGCAATTCTGCTCCGCTTCATGGAAGCAAGAGCATTTTTACTGCTCTTGCTTCCATGAAGTGGACCAGAGTAGTGCTCCAGCCAAGCCATGGCAAACTGCAATGTCATGGGGTGGGCACACCAGGATATTGCTGGGGAGGGAACAGAGGTTGAGGGTCCCTAGGGCCATGTACCGCTCCACAAGGGGGCCTGCGCAGCTCCCCTCCAACAAAAATTAATCCCGGGGCAGGTGGTGGTCCCTCGGGCTGGGGGCCAAGCTGCTTCAAATCTAATTTAGTATACAGTTGCTCCGGGTTGTTGACGGTCCCCAGGGCCATGTAGGGAGCTGAAGCCCCCCCACACTTTATTTGCAAATAGAGCCCAGGGAGGTGGCAGTCCCCGGGGCTGCAGGTGGTTTCATGGCCGTATTTCAGTTTTTTTGCCCCTGAGAGGTGGCGGTCCCTAGGGCTGTGGGGGGGACTGGAGCACCCTACGCACTATGTTTTAATATAGACCCAGGGAGGTGCCGGTCCCTGGGGCAGCGAGGGGACCATGTGGCTCCTGCATTTCAGTGACTCTGCCCTAGGGAGGTGGCAGTCCCTGGGGCTGCGGGGGGCCTGCGCAGGTTCCCCCATCATTATTTTTCATTGCTTCCGGGAGCTGGTCCACCCAGGGGCCTAAATTAAACAAAGCGTGGGAGCCAGCACTTCGTTTTTTAAAGTTTTCATCCTGATTCGCAGATCCGCCACGACTCATGCTGTTTTTAGAAATGCTTTTTTAGGCCCTAGGTGTCTGTTTGGGAGCCCCTGAACAGGCCTAAGGTGTCAGGGTGCTTCTACCCTGCCCCCTTTTTTTTACATTCTTTCTTGTGACTCTGTTGCTTTAAATTTCACTGCAACTACGGAACAGATTTACACCATTTAACTAAAAGAGTGCTTTTTGGACCAATAGCAAACTTTTTGCCAAATTTGGTGTAATTCCATTCAAAATTTAGTGCTGTAGCCATGTCTAAAGTTTCCTATGGAAATTTACATGGAGAAAAAGGGTTTTGGGACTACCAATTTTCTCTGCCACCGCTTGACGGATCACCCAAAAACTGCCCGTGTTCCATGCAACACGGGCAAACAGGAGGAGTGACACAGCCAGATATGAATTCTTCAGGTATGCTTTTTACTTTATTTTCTTTTTCAGGCAAAGTGCATCATGCTAACAAACAAACACAGGCCTTCCGACCTTTGTTTTCGGAGCCTTCTACTGGGCCATAGAGTGAAATCCTACAGAGTGTCTATTTAAAGTGGCATTGCCAGAATTACCATCACCTCTAATTAAAATGTAGACCTCTGATTCAAGCTTTTTCCATAATCTGTGCTTTTGTCAACCATATAGTCATAGAAAAAAGTAATTTGTGCATACTTCATCAATTCATTTCCCACACTATTGCACGTTTTTTTGTGAATATATTTTTTTGTAGGGAGGTTTGAGATAAAGACGATAAAAAAATAATCTCTCAAACCAGGATATCCTTATTTACTGTGAGGTACACTGGAAGTTTTTCTACTGCTTTGTGAGAGAACACAGGAGAAGAAAAGACCGACAGTGTAATGTGTATCTTTCGTGAACCTTTCTGTTGCATATCTATCTTTATATTCCTATGACTCATCCCGAATTTAATCATGCCTCATATTGGTCCTATGTTGTTGATAAGGAATACATAATAACATCTGTCATGCACCAAACTTCAAACTTCGATTCTCTGTGTATATGCCATTTTCTTTGGCTAAAATAGGTGTTGTATGATGTATGTTCCCGTTAAAAGAGAGAATCAACATACATTGCAACTTGTTTAAGCGCAATAAATCATAAGATTAATTTTTCGCACTGACTAAAATACATTACAGGAACCACTCTTCATGGCAATTGTTACAATACATAAATGACAGTGATATATATAATATATATATATATTTATATATATATATATATATATATATACGCATACGTATACATACACATACATATACATATATACGTGAGTGTGTTTGTGAGTACACACATATATATATTAGTGCGTATGTATATATATGTGGATATATATTACCTACTGGCAGTCGCCAGTAGGTAGTTATAGTTAGGACCTATTTTCCATGGGAAATCCGCAAAATTATATTTGGAATAACGTCGGCGCCAATTGACGAATCTTCGTGAAATTTTCCAAACTTTTGGCCAGCTCCGGTCCGCTCCTATCCTGAAAATTTCAAGGTGATTCGTCCGAGAAAAAAGGGGGGTCCCAAAACGCATTTTCCCCATGCATTTTCCCATAGGACCTGTTGACGCAGCTACAGCCCGAACTGCTGAACAGAATTACACCAAATTTGGCAGAGAGGTAGTCCTCAGACTCGTGTATTTTGCTTAAATGGTGTAAATCCGTTCAGTAGTTCCTGAGAAAATTAGAGTTAAAAAGATAGATATATCTGGGCGGAGCCTAACCACACATCTCATTGTGAGATCTGATTGGCTGTCAGTACTTCATCTAAGAAGTGTTGGCAGACATCTTGGGACCAATATAGATGATAGCACCTCATTAAAAAGCATTGCAGTTAATAGAAGGTTTTAAGACTTTAGTTACATTATAAATCATTTGTTGATGGTACCATACTCATTTTAGGAATTGTGGTGTGTTCTAAGGTGATTTTACAATGTGAAAAAGCCTTCTGCTGTGATGTCATGAATCATGTTTAAGAGAAAACTATTTTCTCATGCTTTTCCCACAGAGGTTTGGAAGGTGATCTATAAGCTAAACTGAGAGCATATTTTCTGTAAATTCACATTATCTTTCTCAGTCATGTGAGAATGAAGTCTGACATTCTCAGTAAAACATTGACATCGAACAAGGGCAGAGACTGTCAGTTGATTCCTTTGTGTTCTAATGCAGCTTCCCAGAGTGTTCTAAAGAACAACTAGAGCGCTAACAGTCCTACTTATGACAAACATATTGCACACCTGAAGCCATCTTGATTGGAATAAAGTGGTAACTCTTAAAACATTTAATTTAAAAAGGAACAAAATGAGGGGGTTCATTTTGCCATTGAAAGTATGATTAGTGCTGCAGAAAGGAAAATTAGGGCACATTTCGAGTGACTTCTCAAATCCTCTTCTATTTCATTAAAAACTTCTGTCATGCAGACTGAAACATGCACTTTCAATACCAGCAGTAGACTTCCCTGGTGAGCAGTAGCTTTACTACAGTGATCTAATAAGCAAATAGAGTGCTAACATTCTGAATTTATGGCAAATGTGAGACACATCTGAATGCCTTCTTGATGGAATCAAAGTAAAAAACTGAAAGTATTTCCTACTTTGGAGACTGTAGTAAATGAGGAAATTAGGAAACTTCATAACAAATAAGTCTCCCAAAATTGCCACCAGAGACAAAAGAGCCCAAATGTAGCACAAATATCACCCAGATGTAGCCCAAGTATAGCACAATGACAGAATGTCCCAGAGTGTTCTAACGAACAACTAGAGCGCTAACAGTCTTACTTATGACAAAAGTATGACACATCTGAAGCCATCTTGATTGGAATAAAGTGGTAACACTTAAAACATTTACTTTACAAAAGAACAAAAAGAGGGGGTTCATTTTGCCATAGAAATTATGATTAGTGCTGCAGAAAGAAAAATTAGGGCACATTTTGACTTCTCAAATCCTGTTCTATTTCATAAAACAATTCTGACATGCAGACTGAAACATGCAATTTGAATACCAGCAGCAGACTTCCCTGGTGAGCAGTATCTTTACTACAGTGATCTAATGAGCAACTAGAGTGCTAACATTCAGAATTTATGGCAAATGTCCCAGAGTGTTCTTAAGAACAATTTTAGCGCATACTGTCTTACTTATGACAAAAGTATGGCACACCTGAAGCCATTTTGATTGGAATAAACTGGTAACACTTAAAACATTTAATTTAAAAAGGAACACAATGAGAGGGTTTATTTTGCCATAGAAATTATGATTAGTGCTGAAGAAAGAAAGATTATGGCACATTGTGAGTGACTTCTCAAATCTTCTTCTATTTCATTAAAAAATTCTGATACGCAGACTGAAACATGGACTTTTAATACCAGCAGCAGACTTCCGTGGTGAGCAGTAGCTTTACTGCAGTGATCTAATGAGCAACTAGAGTGCTAACATTCAGAATTTATGGCAAATGTGTGACATATCTGAATACCTTCTTGATAAAATCAAAGTAAAAAACTGAAAGCATTTCCTACTGAGGAGACTGCAGTAAATGAGGAAATTAGGAAACTTCATAACAAATAAATCTCCCAAGATGGCCACCAGAGACAAAAGAGCCCAAATGCAGCACAAATATCACCCAGATGTAGCCCACATGTAGCCCAATGACAGAAGTGTGCAAAACACTTATTTTTTGTGAATTTGCAGTTTTATATAGAGCAGACTTGTCAGGTATTGGAGTGCTTTACATGAGCATTGGTTGCATCATACAATATCAAATTCATTTTGGTTGAGACATGGGGAGATTAAGTGATTTGACCAGAAACACAGAATGTTGAGCTGAAGCAGAAACTCCAAGTTCTTTGTCGCTACTTGAAAACTCAGAAAATATGTCCTCATTTTAGTTTTTTAGAGCACTAACCATAATTTTGATGCAAATAAGACCCTCTCATATATGTAATTTCTAAAGGAAATGCTCTAGGTATTACAGTTTTGATTACATCAAGATGACACCAGGCGTTCCACACTTTTCTAAAAAATATAGAATGTTAGCAATCTAGTTTTTCATTGGGATACTGTTGAGAGGCAGAGGCCAGGGGCATGGACTCTGAAAATTGAAGGCAGGTAGGAGAGTGCAGAGGTAACAATTTGACCACACTGGGCAGGCAGGAAGGGCAGTGGCAGCACAACAGACTATGGAGGGCAGTGGAAAGGGGGGCAGGGGCAACAAACCAACAATACAGGACTGGCAAGAGAGGCTGTGGCAATATAATAGACCATTGTGGGCAGAAGGAAGAGGCAGTGGTAGTACAACCATGCATGCCAACAGACCCGTTTGTGCCAGGAAACGTCCAATGTTTTTAGGCTCAAATGGGCTTTATTTGATCTGTCTCCTGTCTACAATCTCCTCTTTTTCAATGTAACTCAAAGGGAAAAATCAATACCCCAGTTTTTTTTAAAAATCTCCCTCTTACCAAGTTCAAAATGTTCGCAAGTATGGTACATTGGATCATGGTAGGCAGGAGGAATTGGGGTAGGGACATGGACTCGCATAACAGAGGACAGAGGGACATGGAGAGGTGCACCAAACTGACCCTACAGGGCAGGCATCAGGGTTTGCAGCAGCACAATACACCACACAGGGCATGCGGGACAGGAGTGTAGCACAACAATCCATAGAAAGCAATAGGGAGGGGACAGGACCATGCATATGGACAACAGAGAACAGAGGGGAAAGAAGCAATAGTAGCTAGCTGACCATAATGGACAGACAGGAGAGAAGGCTGCAGCATAACAGACCATAAAGGGCAGGAGGGATGGATCAGGGGCATTACAATGGAACATACAAGCCAGGAGGGAGGGAATAGGGGTCTGCACATGGAAACAGAGGGCTGGGGGCAAGGGGGCAGGGCATGAGCAGCAAGATGACCATGGAGGTCAGACAGGATGGGCACTAGAAACAAGACACACCATGGAGAGCAACAGTGAGACTATGATGGCATACACACAGACCATGAAGGGAAGGTGGGAGGGGGTCAGGGGCAGTTAGCTGACCACACAGGGAAGGTGGGAGGGGCCATGGCAGCACAGAAGATCATGCATGGCAAGCGGGAGGGTTAGTGGCAGCACAATGGCTATGATGGGCAAGAAGGAGGGTGCAGGGGCATGCACAAAGGACCACGGAGGATAGAAGGGAGGGTCAGGACCTGGGCACAGACAAGAGAGTTCACAGGAAGGGGCCTCAAAACAGACCGCACGGGCAGGCAGGAGGAGCAGTTGCAGCACAACAGAAAAGGGAGGGCAGAAGGGTGTGACAGTAAAACGGACCATGGAGGACAGGCGGAAGGGGATAGGGGCATGTCATGTGGACAGGCAGGGTGGAGGTGGCAGGGACAGGTTACAGTCATCTGACAATGCTAGGCATGTGGGAGGGGAGTGGCAGCTCAACAGAACACTCAGAATACATAGGAGTGGCAGGTCCATGGAATATGGTGGGCAAAAAGGATGGAGCAGGGGCATGCACAAAGACATCGGAGGGCAGGGGGAAGGAGAATAGAGGCAGCAAGCTAAGCACAGAGGCTAAGCAGGAGGTCAATGATGGGCCATAGAATTGGGCAATGGAGGGCAGGAGGAGTGGACTGGTACATCATGCTAAATGGAGGGCAGTGGCAGCACATCAGACCATGCATGGCAGGAGGGAGGAGGCTAGTCCATGGGTTCAGACAACAGAGGATAGGGAGGAGGTGGATGGGCAGCAAGCTAACTGTTCAGAGAAGGTGGGTATTAGGAACTTTATTGTTTTTAAAATGTGTGTCTGTGCGAACTACTAAAAATATGAAGAAGTATGCAGCATAATCTCACTTTTATTCAGGAAGAAGAGGACGTTTGTGACTGTGACTCCGGGCTCACTTGGCAGAAACACCCCCTGACCCTCCACCCCCATCGCAAAATGTAATGCCCGTGAAAAGGGTAGGTGGACGCAGTGTTATATAGAACATAGTCCTGAGAGCACGATTGAAAATTAAAACTAAATATATTATATGGCATAAACTATGCACCAAAAAGTGTGATATAAGATGAACCGGGGCGTGAAATATAATATGCAATACATTGTGCGCAATGACAGATTCATTTGAGAGCGCGAGATAGCACAGGCACTAGCGCGTGCTATGCGATATGTGCCTTGGAGTGTAATATGCACAGGGCAGTGTTGTGTAACCTAACTAGTCTCTAAAGTTGTAATATAAAATATGTGCTGGGGAGTGTAACGTTGCATATGCACTGTGACAAAGATATGGATCCCAGATTGTAATATGAATGGCATAGCGCTCTGCGTTATAACATAGGCATCGAGGAAGGCACGTTAGATGGGGCAATATAACCCGTGCAAAGGCAAGTGTGGCATGAAATGTTCACGGGGTGGTGTTACAGTGCACATGGGCTAGAGAGTGTCATAGCATATGCACTAGCTGGTGGAATACAACACAGAGGTGTGTGGCACTCGGCGGGCACTGGTGGGTGTAACACAGCATTGGGTTTAGCCAGGAGCATGCTGTGACTCTCAAGTGAGGTTCGTCTCCTTTCCAGAGAGTAAAATAAAAAGTATTACACATCCGGCGGTGGATGTGTGTTTTATTAACCGTGAGGGGGGTTTCTTGCATAGTTTGGTCGAATTTTTGTCGAATCCCCTTTGAATGGCTTGGTGTGCGTGTGTATTAAATGAGCCCGTCAATAGCTACCCATGTTTGTATAAATAAACGACAAGGGTGTCTACTTGGAGAGTACCCACCGGCGGCGGCGCTGGGATTAGGTACGGTAGGGCGTCAGACACGTCAGAGCTTCACTAGGGGTGTAAATGCATTCCACGTGGATTCATTGTATGCATAGTCGCCTTTTAATGAATATCACGCAAATCGTCATGGTGATAGGTACATACGGTTTGTCCAGCATGTCCTAGGTGTTTCTATAAATATATATATTTTTTAAATAATAAAAAACAAAGGCTGGCCCCGGGGGATGGGGTAGGCCTGGGCGGTAAATTCCGTTCCGTTCGCGGAATTTGCGGAATTTGGGTAATTTCGCGTTCCGCGGAGAACGCGAAATTGCCCAAAAATCTGCGTTCCGCGACTTCGCGAAATTTTTTGCTTGTTCGCGTTCTCAATATGCGTGTTCGCGAGATATTTCACCCCGAGCACGCAAACAGCGATCGCGAACAGGCAAAAAGTATCGCGAACAAGCAATTCCGCGTGTTCGCGGAATTTCTGCGTGTTCGCGGAGATTTTTTACCGTTTCGCGGAGATTTGCGTAACGCGATTACGCAAATTCCGCCCACCCCTAGGATGGGGTCCCCGGGGCCATAAGTGGCCTGAGGAGGGGGGCAACGCAGCCCCCCTCCTAAACAATTAAAAAACAAAAAAAGGCCATGACCCGGGGGTTGGGGTCCCCGGGGCCGATTAAGGCCTTGGGAGGGGCACCACGTGGCCCCCTTTCCAATTAATTTTTTTCAACAAAAAAAATTAGGGTGCAGGCCCTGGGGGATGGTGTCCCCAGGGCCAATAAATTAGAAAAAGAAGGGGGGGCCACACAGCCCTCCTTCTTAATAAAATAAAGAAAAGACCGGCATCGCGCCGGAGGCCATGCCCCCTCCTTGCAGCACTCTGCAAACGCGCCCCCTTGCCAGTTGTAAGTTAGGGAATTAATTCCCCTTCAATACTGAGGGTCCCTGAGGGCCAACTAGTCCAACAGGTATCTCCAATATGCGCCTGGGAGCTGCGTTGCAGACAGGTGTTCTGAGGCCACGCCCCTTTTTACACCTCTATGCAACACAGCTCTGTGGCGCTTACTGGAGGTACCTAGTGGGCTTGTTTGACCCTAGGGACCCTTAGGATTCAAGGGGACTTAATCTCTCAACTTAGAACAGCCACAGGGCGCGTTTACACAGTGGTGAAGGGAAGGGATGGGCCTGAGGTGACGTGTGCAAACACGACCTGTGGTGCATTTTAAGTTGGGGAAATAATTCCCTTTCAATCCTGAGGGACCCTGGGGGCCAACTAGCCCACCAGGTGCTTCCAGTAAGCGCCACTGCTCTGCGTTGCAGAGAGGTGGTGCAGGCCGTGCCCCTGTTTACACCTCTCTGCAATGGCGCTTACTGGACGTACCTAGTGCGCTATTTTGCCCGTAAGGACCCTCAGGATTCAAGGGGACTTAACCTTCCAACTTAAAACGGCCACAGGGCGTGTTTACACAGTGGGGAAGGGAGGGATCGGGGCCTGAGGTGACGTGTGCAAACACGCCCTATGGCGCGTTTTAAGTTGGGGAAATAATTTCCCTTCAATCCTGAGGGCCCCTGTGGGATAACTAGCCCACCAGGTGCTTCCAGTAAGTGCCACTGAGCTGCGTTGCAGAGAGGTGGTCCAGGCCATGCCACTTTTTACACCTCTCTGCAACGCAGCTCTGTGGTGCTTACTGGAGGTACCTAGTGGTCTAGTTGGACCCTAAGGACCCTTAGCATTCAAACAAACTTAATCTCCCAACTAAAAACGGCCACAGGGCATGTATACACAGTGGTGAAGGGAGGGGACGGGGCCTGAGTTAACGTGTGCAAACACGCCCTGTGGTGCGTTTTAAGTTGGGGAAATAATTCCCCTTGCAAACACGCCCTGTGGTGCGTTTTAAGTTGGGGAAATAATTCCCCTTCAATCCTGAGGGACCCTGGGGGCCAACTAGCCCACCAGGTGCTTCCAGTAAGCGCCATTGCGCTGTGTTGCAGAGAGGTGGTCTAGGCCGTGCCCCTCTTTACATCTCTCTGCAATGCAGCTCTGTGGCGCTTACTGGAGGTACCTAGTGGTCTAGTTGGACCCTAGGGACCCTCAGGATTCAAGGGGACTTAATCTCCCAACTTAAAACGGCCACAGGGCGTGTTTACACAGTAGAGAAGGGAGGAGACGGGGCCTGAGGTGACGTGTGCAAACACGCCCTGTGGCGCATTTTAAGAGGTAGTTTTAATCCCCTGCCCTATTATATACTAGTGGCTTACAGAGGAGGTCATGTTAATCACAGGGGGACCCCAACACATAGTGTTCCCTAGTGTATGTAGGTGTTTTCACTGTATTCTGAGTGTCTTTTAACATAGCACTGGCTCTAGGACTGGTTAGTCAGACTCAGTTACCACCAGTATCCGTCTGAAAAAGTTGGGGGTACAGGATGATTTTGCAACAAGGCTTATTTCTGCTCTTCTGTTTGTTCTTTCTGCACGTTATCCTTCTTCCTGCACTTTTCTTCATCTTTGAGGACTTCTGTTGCTTCTTTCTGCATTTCTTTTTTTTCTTTCTGTGCGTTTTTTCTTCTTTCTTCACATGTCCTATCTCTGTAGGCATAGTTAGAAATTAGCATTTAAAAAACCTTTGAAATTCACAGAAAAAACCATAGGTTTCAGGCACGTTATAGTTAGGAATTAGCATTTAAAAAACCTCAGAAATTCACTGAAGAAACCATAGGTTTCAGGGGTGTTATAGTTAGCTGGACTTTTCACTCGTACAAAACCATTGAAATTCCCCCGTTATAGTTAGTTCAGCTAACTATAACTCACGCACTCGCAATGCACTGGTGATGACATCACATATTACATCACTCATGACATGGGCAGTGACATCACTCGTGACATCACTGATGACATCTCAAATGACATCACTGATGACATCACTGATGACATCATCCTTGTGATAGAGTGACAGACCTCCTCTCCCCCTAGTATAACCTTTGATACACACAATCAAAAATAGAAACTAAAATTTACAAAACAATGGACATACCAATACCAGTTACAACAACCTATTCAGTAATTCTAAGATCCACATACACATCCACTCATTCACAAACAGTCTTATACTGTCACTCATACATGTACTCACTCATCATATGTACTCATACAACTATACATCCTGTTACACAACGCCACTCATCCATAGAGTTACTCACACACATAGTCACTCATGCTAATAAAGAATCAAACATCCATTTACTTGCATATACAGTTATACACACACCACCACACTTACTTCTACAGAAACTTACACATACTTAGTCTTTCTAAACAATCACTTATAGAAACACATACTTATTCATACAGGAACACTTCCAATCTCTCACTCTCACATATACTCACTTATATACACCAATAGTCACATATACTAGTTTAAAACATATGTACTTACTCATAAAGACACTATTGAGACAGTCATTCACTCACTAACACACCCATGCGCACACTCATCCACCCATACAGTCCTGCACACATGCTGTCTTCAACACATACAAACAGTGAGTCACTCATTCATGCACCTATACACTACATAATACCCCCACCGAACCATGCAGACACTCAGACACTCATACTGATACTCAAAATACCAACTAATAACCTATATAGACACTCATGTAGCAACTCACCAATCCATGCAGCCACTTATACACAAAGTGAGAGACTGATACAGATATTTACATATTTAAACATTACTCACTAAGCCATGTATTCACTAAGATACACTTAATCAGTCAGTTATACAATCAATTTTTCAAGAACAAATCATCCATTTAGACACTTATATACCCATTTATTCTTCCATCGACCTTGAGATATACATATATAAAACATATTTAATTTTCAGAA
Organism: Triturus cristatus; assembly: GCF_964204655.1. NCBI lineage: Eukaryota > Metazoa > Chordata > Amphibia > Caudata > Salamandridae > Triturus > Triturus cristatus. The sequence goes on from NC_140583.1 coordinate 542,887,387, forward strand.
AAACACAGATTCACTGGATGATGTCATCAGTGATGTCATCAGTGATATCATGAGCGGTGTCACTGGCCATGTCATGAGTGATGTAATATATAATGTCATCAGCAGTGCATTGCGGGCGCGCGAGTTATAGTTAGCTGTACTAACTATAACGGGGGAATTTCAATGGTTTTGTACGAGTGAAAAGTCCAGCTAACTATAACACCCCTGAAACCTATGGTTTTTTCAGTGAATATATATATATATATATATATATATATATATATATATATATATATATATATATATATATATATATATGTGTGTGTGTGTATCACTATGAGTTACTCCTTTAGGAGATAGTAGTCCTTCGAGGGGTGGTGCGATGCCGGTGTGGAGTGAGCCGGTATTTTAATATGCCAAAGCGAACGGAATCCCAAACAAACACCAATTCCAGGTTTCATCAAAAGGGGGTTTATTACCTCATAAATCCGCCGTGACGCGTTTCACCCTCAAGGGGCTTGTTCACACAACAGTTGCACAGTGAGCAAAGGCTTTACATACATTTCCACATGAATCATGTACATAGAAAGCGGACAGTGGTTTACCATACAATGATAATGTACAACAGAGTTAAAGCGCCATATTGGAAAGTGCAAACATGACTGGATCTGTATCCCTGTGCACACTCGGCGTGGTGTGTTATATGATTAAATATTCGTAAACCGATATTTTGTGCGATGTTTTGACTTGCGTTTTTGTTGAGGCCCCATAATATGATGTTGATCCCTCACGGACATATTTGCATTATTACTGCCGCGTGTGGTGCATTCTGGTCTGTATATATGTGGGTATATATTTGTGTGTATATTTATATACATATCTATATATATAAATATATATATGTATGTGTGTACCTCATTAACAGTGGTAGTACATTGGTGTGTGTACAGTTCTGAAGGCATGCAAACAAGTGATATGAATTCAAGCGCTCAATAATCTATTCACAGAGATCGGAGGCGCTTATTTAGCATTTATGAGATGTCAATCCATTGCTATTAGCTGGGCTGTGCTCTCTTTCTGCATGGTTGGAGTTGATTACACTGTAGTGCGAGCCTCTGTCCATCAAACAATTAGCAGCATAATAATATATACTTTTTCCCAATTAATTGAAATCTTTTTTCATTAGAGAATGATAGCAAAGTAAACCTTTGGGGTACAAAGAAGGACTCGCTCCAATGCACAGCCTGAGAAACAGACCTTGTCCTTTCAAGCAAAGAAAACACCAGAAAATTGGCCGTCACATCATCTACAAAACCTGCCTTGAAAGGCTCCTAACATTGCCTGGCAAAATATGTTAGCTTGCTCTCCAGACTGCAAGGAAGAAAACAACAGTTTTTTACATTCTACTCCGATGAAAGGGTTTCCATAGCACCAGGGACTGATTCCATTTATTGTGGGTGTAAAGCATAAAAGCAGGCAATTGTATGCTTTCTGGAGAAAACAGCTTTGTCTTTCAAGAAGCAATAGAGAAATTAATCTTATGCTTTCAGAAGAGTGCCCCTCTATGAGCGGATTGGTACACAAAAGAGATCAAACACATCCTTAATTCCATTAACCTATACTACTGAAGGGACAAGAGCTCCCCTGAGCTGTGGTTCTCTCCGAAAAATGGCGAATGCATTGCAAGCTGCAGCGAATGTCTTGTGTGCTGGGGTGGTATGAGCACCAAAAGAGTGCAGTGTTACTTCATTTATGCCAGTGCACAGACATCATTAACCGAAAGGCAACTAGTAACCCTTTGGAAAGGACAAAAAGACGGCCCCTTGGAAAGGGCAAAGAGTCCGCACGTGTTTTAGTAGCTTTTACTTCGTTTGGCTTAGAAACACAATTTTGTGGTCAGGACTGCAGTTTATGCAGCACTTGATGGATAACATCGCAGTTAAGGTAAATCCATACATATGCAGAAAACTCAAGGCTTCTGAATTGCATAAATCCAGTGACCTTGACCATGACTAATGACTGGCTGGGGCATTTTAAAGTCATGTGAAACTGGAAAGTCTGTGGCACCCTGTGGAAGCAAATATACAGTTCAGATAAACCTGTCTTCAGCAAAATGTAGAATTGTTTATTTTTAATATTTCACTGAGGGAGCTCAGTTTAGGGAAAATCTAAAAAGATTATAAATATCAGTTAAACTCACTTATTGTGGGAATCCTTAAGGACATTTTTTTACTGTATGATTTACAAAGTGTTCCTTTTTTGTGCTTCTAGACCCGATTGACAAAGATAAACTTAGACTTTTGGTTTAAACTTAGAGAAAATTTCTAAGTTTACAACTTTTGGACTTCACAGATGTCGTTTACAAGTAGTTACTTTATGTCCATCCACAGGCCAGGTCTCCGCCCCGAAAGCGGACATAAAGATAGTACTCATGAATGCCCTTTGTGAATTCCCAAAGTCGAAAACGTATACATTTGGTCGAAGTTTAAAACAAACGTCTAAGGGGTATATTTACAACACTTGCTGCTAAGCAAAGGTAGCGTTGCTTAGCGGCAATCTTCTTAGCGCTGTGTATCGCCCAAAACTATCACCATGGTAGCGATGTATTCACAATACGTCTCTATATGGCGATAGGGTCAGCTAGGGCGACGATTGTTGCGATAAATACAGCGATAAAAATATTGCTGCTAATGTGAAAAAAGTGATGGCAGGCCAATTAGGGGCCAGAAAACTCACTTTAGTCAGTTTCACATCACTTTTTTGTAAGTTTTGCAGGAAACAACCCCAGAAAATGGAGCAGCCTGGATCCAGTTCAGCAGGAGACAGTAACCCCCCTGAAACCCCTAACAGCCAGGATGACCAGCCAGAGTCTTGACTGCGGAGGTGACAGAGAATCAACACCAGCTCTTCGTCAGCTCCAGGATGTCATTGGGGACTAAAAATGCCATTTGGCATCCATTGTGACCAAGAAGGTGAATGCAATAGCAGAAGTCGACTGCAAAAAGCGCTGGCATGATGCCAAGTGCAAGAATAAGCAGAAACTGGCCACCAATCTACAGGCAGCACTGCAGACTGAAGGTGGGAGTACAGTGCCACAGGAGCAGCTTGATGCCTTGGAGGAGCAGGTGTCCACAGTCATTTGTGAGGAGTCGGTGGTTGGAGTCGAGGGACAAGATAGTGCTTGCTATGACCAGCTTCATCAACAAGAGGGTGAATAACAACCAGGGACATGAGGGGGTTTGGGGAGAGAGTAATGCTGCTGCCGTTCATTTAACTATGTCTCACTGCCCACCCACACTGTGTGCAGATAAAATGCCAGATAAATAAGTACTTGGGGGTACCCTCACATGTCCCTTGAGCTGTTGGCATCGTTAATGAATACATAGAAAGGCACATAAGGGTGGTGCGAGGGACTTGTAATCCAGCACACATGCATATATATTATAACAACTGACCACTCATGTGTCTCTTAACTCTGGGCCATATTAACGAGCAAAAGGGCATATTTACTAGAGAAGTGGTGGAGCGTGGCATTAGCCTCCTTAGTTTAATTCCAAGAGTCACTACTATTGAAACGCAGGGCTGCCTAAAATTTTCAACAATATGGTGAAGCCCTGCATTTTCCCCTGCGCTGGTGCTAAAGTAAGCAGCCTAGCGCCAATGCAGGCACCCTTGCACCATAGTGCAAGTGTGTCTGTGTTGAGGGGATGATTGTTTATGTGCAGAAAGGTCTCCCTTCCTGCACATAAACAATCAATGGAGTTTTGCTGTTTCTATGTGTGCTGCACAATGCAGCACACATAGAAACAGCAGAGACAAGTAGAATTAAAGCATTTTTGTAAATAGGGGGCAGTGTCAAAATCAATGAGATTTGTGATAGAACACCCACCGCAGCACCGATTGCCCTCCCCTTTCACGCTAAGTACAGTGTGAAAGGGTGCCTTATTTACAAGGCAGTATTAAGCCACGTTAAGTGGCTCAACGCTGCCTTGTAAATAAGGTGAAACTCATATCACACCAAAACGTCACTTAAAGTGACTTTCCTGTGGGGATAGGGGCTTGTAAATATCTCAACATGTCACTGAGTGTTGGGTCAGTCCTCTGCCACTTTTGAAACGCAGCAATGCACTGTACGTACAACACTATAGCTCAGTCATGTGTTACAACATGACTGGTGATGTATGTAGTTGCCTAGTGCAAATGCAGGCAGTCATGCACAATGGTTCAGGAGTGTCTGCGTTGGGACTAGCCAGCTACATTTATCGCATGCCGAACTGCCATCCTTCAACATAATGTATTAAATATGTCTGAGCCCCGCTTTGCACAAGTGACTGAGCGCTATGTCAGTCCAAGAAGACTAATGCTGCGTCATGTAACAGACTTGTACATAATGATAGTTTGCTTCCTTTGCAAGGTGTTGCCTAGCCACATCAAGTTGGTCAACACTGCTTTGTAAAATTTGTAAAGCATGCTTTCCCTCAGTAAACTAAAATATTTTGATGGTCCAGTTGGGATAGTGCCTTGGAAATATACCACAAGCAATTTTAATAGCTTAACTGCTGATTTTATATGTGCAGAGGAATGCAGCACACATACTACATCTATAAAGGTTGGGGAGCAATTTTCAAAGTTGACTCACTCATGTTGCCCACATGAAAATCTGAAACACCTTGTGTCAATGATGTCCACATTCCATATTGTCAAAAAATAACATACTGAAGGGCCAAGGTGCTATTTACCTTTTAGTAAAAGGGATATGCATTTTAAAGTACAGTGAAAGGCCTAAGAATTGTAAGAAAGAGTACCATAAACTTTAAATATGCATGTTCTGTTTGCAATGCTCCTAGAACAACATATTTCCCATTCTGTGCATGGTAAGTGAATGTTGAGAATGGACCTCATTCACAATGTGGAAATAATGCATGTCATTTGGCTACACATTGCCTTGACATTATTGCTATAAATGCAGTCATCCACATTAAAGTATCTTCTTTTGGTGTTCAGTTTGCAGTATGTCATTGTCATCATGGTCCTGGGTTTGAAGGTCAAAGACACATAGACAAGCATGGAAGCTGGCCCTTAGGTACAGGTAACAGTGGCAGTGAACCAATGTACAGCCATTGATTTCTGTAAACATCCTTCCAGTAACAAATGCATCCAATTACCCTGAGCCCAACAGTATGTAAAATGTATGTGCCCATCCCTGTGATGTCGAACAAAGGTCTGTTATGCAGCAATGCACTAATCTTAGAATCCTGCCTCAAAGTCCTATGTCCTCCTGCTTGCATTAGTTTACCATTGCCATTGCACTTAAAGTGAAAGGGTGTCTGGATAGATGGAATGATTGTTAATGAACAGGAAGGTGTTCCTCCCTGCACATCAACATCTATTCATGGGATTGACCTGTGTCAATGTAAGTTGCCCACCTTGAAACACATAGATACTTCTCAGATTAGGGGAATACAAGCACATCTATTTGCCATCTCAACATGGACATCACTGTATCCCTGATCTCAAGTGCATGAGTGTTGTCCTCATCATGCCACACTACAAAATAGGGTGCAGTCTAATCTCCACCTCAAAACCCAGTGACCAACATCCACACACAAACTTGACTATGTAAGGGTGACTTATCACAATACAGTTTTAAGCCACATGAAGTAGATTAATTCTGCATTGCTAATAAGGTGAATCAACCAGCACCACATGGAGGCCTGAACAGATGGTGTAACAGGTGCAGCAGGGGCCTATAAATATGCCCCTCACTGTTGGTATACAGGGAAAATGTCCAAATCTATTAACAACCTAAATGTAACATATGGACTTTCTACATTGACATACAAAGCTGCGTGTACTAGGTGTACCATGTAACAATAGAGAATGGAAAGTGTCATACAACTTGATAGTCAAGTGCCAAAATGCTTACGCAAAGTGGACATACACATACAACAGTATCTGCCCTTTACAGGGCAATGGAAAAAACATTACCACATGGTCATTTGCCTGTCCCACTTTTCAATGATGAAGGTGAAGAAGAGCTCACACCCATCAACCAGGACACCCTCCAAGAGCTGCTTGACACCATAGGCAGCCCATCTTCAGAAGCAGGGTGATCCAGCAGCATTGTGGCATCTGCACCTGCCATGCAAATCACTCAGCAGGCACTGCCTAGCACCATAGCTGTCAACCTGAACTCTGAGGACCCAACAATACTATTTCAATGTAGTGCAGTAGGAGTCCAGCGTGAGATGGCTGAGCAGGTGTGGGTGGGGTTTGAGAGCCTGGTAGCCAAATTGGATGTGATCCGTGGTGCCTCAGTCCCATGAGGGACCGCCTAGAAGTCATCAGAGGCACCCACAGTATACTCCATGCCTTCCAGCATTCCAAGGGTGACATCACTGGTGTCATGACTCCGAGACATCAACAACTGTTCTGTCAAAGTGGCACCAGCGATGTTGCCAAAGGGTTGGGGGAAGTGCATGAAGAACATGGAGCAGAAGCAGGATTGCCACTCGGCTGCCATGGCTGCCTACCACGCCAATGTTGCTGGATTCCTGCAAGCCCTGCAGCGCAGCTCATCTTCACTGCAGTGATGCCTCATCTGTTGGCACAGATGAATGCTGCTGCACCTTCAGGATCCACCTCTTTTGCCCCTGATGTGTCTGGTTCTCCCTGTGCTGTCGCTAATCCACCACCACCCTCAATGGAGGCTCCAGCCACTTCACAGGAGGAAGATGTGGATGAAACTCCATTCTTAAGGAGAAGGCAGCGTGTCGAGATGACAGGACTCCGGAAGATATGTTTGTAAGCAACATTTATTTCATGTAAGATCATCGCTGATCCCACAGACCAGCCAGCAGTGCGTTCTCTTTCTGCATGTCATTGCGCGAGTTGTGACATCACAGAGTGTCCACGCACTAATACCAACATGGACAAGATACTACATATCTATTCTCCTTACAAAGAAAAGCCAGGGACAACAGAAAAGAGGAACTACAAGAATAAAATGCATAATAACAATGAAATGTGCGTAAATAGGAAAATAATACATTAACAGAGAAATACAAAGTACTTAGAAATGAGCAAAAGAATCACTGGTGAAACACACTCCCAAACGGTGCTAGAAAAAGGTAGAGAAAGGGAGCTACCTGAATCTAACAGGCAGCTTAACATCCCTTTCACTTCTCCTATGAGGAACAAAAAGAATGTTATCTTGACCAGTGTTGCTTTGGTTTCCACTTACCACCTCCTTGACATCAGTACTAGTATAACTTTTACAAATGTATTCATATTCCACCAGTTGCATCCATTGACGCGTACAGCACTGCCACAGATTTTCTCAATGTGTACAGGTTCAGTAAACTTGGATTCACCTTTCTTTACAAAGAGAGACTTTTTGATCTTAACAAAATCACCCACTGCAAAACTCTTCATAGATATATTTTTCCTTTTTTTCAAATTAGGATTGTTTTTGGCTTGTGTAGTTTTGACCTTGTTTCTGACTGCTACATCTAATTCCTGTGCAGATGCACTTTGTTTGAACAATTTGGACATCCATGCTGGTCTGAATTCAGAGCATGGTTTCCGGCCCTTCAACAGTTCAAACGATGAAACACCTGTTGAGGAGTGTGGTTTGGTTCTGTAGAACCAGAACAGGGTCTGGACTGCTACTGGTCTGACCTTATTGTGGGAAATAGCCCAATGTATGAAATCACCTATCACCCTGTTTAAGCGCCCCAAAAAACATTTGTGTTTGTGATAGAGAGAGCTCTTGATGTGATTTAGGGAATAATCCTGCAAAAATTTCCCAACTTCAGAAGACACAAATTGTACACCATTGTCAGAGACTATGGTTTTGAAAAACCCTCCGACATAAACATTTCTTCGAGGCAGCCTTGGCAACAAATTTGGCCTCAGGCCACCTTGAGTAATAGCCGAGTAAAACTATGGCAAACATTACTGATGAGGTAAGACAAGGAAAGGTCCCATAACATCAATATCCAGTTTTTCCCATGGATTGTCAGTCAAAGAATTGGGATGTAAAGGAGGACTTGATATCCGCAATGCCTGGCTACTACTAGAACAAATGTCACACTCATGTACCATGGCGTTAATGTCACGGTCTATCTGGGGCCACCAAAAATATTCATGCACTCTTCGTTTCAAGAGCGTAGCTCCCAAATTTCCTTCCTGTGCGTTGGACAAAAGAACATTTAAGAGATCGCAGGGAGGGATAATTATTTCTTGCCTGAGAACAAGGTCATTTTCAACTGGCAATTCATCACACACTTTGACAAAAGGCTGGATGTCAATACCAACATTATTTTTCCTGGGCTAACCTCAACGATATATTTGATAATACAAGATATGTTTGTAAGTGACGTTCATTTCATGTAACATAATCGCTGATCCCACAGATTGGCCAGTAGTGCATTGTCGCATAACTCCACAGATTAAACTGCCAAACGCTAACTATCGTTCTCTCGCTGCATGTCCACGCACTAATACCAGCATGGACAAGATACTACACAGCGGTAGCATTCATCTTTGACAAGAGGCTAGTTTCTGATTAGTCCTGTGCTTACCATCATGCCTCGGAACATCACCAATTACAGTCCTCAGATTGACTATGCCACATTCGCCCCGGAAATTTAAGGGAAATTTTCAGATTCACCAACATGTCTCTGGACATGTAAAGACTCTGACTGGCCCTCCACTGTCTATGTACTCAATGTGGAGCTTGTTGTCCAAAGAACTGGCCTAGTCTGTCAATTCCTAAAATGCACTTAAAACGCAACAAATTACAAAGATGACTCTTGCCTGTAAGCATTCAAGTTTAGACGTGTCATCAATGCCTAAGCAGTGTATCCAGCACAAATAATCCAGAGTGCCTCTTAAACAATTGGGTCTGCTGAGTCTGTGTCCTTGATAGGCAGTGAGATGACAATACATGTGTGATTTAGCCAATGGCTCAAATCTCCAAGACATCATTGTTGCTGGAACTTGGAACAATAATGAAGTCAGTGTCAAGCCACAGGAAGTGGCTCAACCTTGCCTATGTTTGTGTGTTAAATTCTTTGGCTGTTGTGGTGGAATGCCCACCACGACACCCATTGCCCTACACTTGGGCACTAAGTATAGCATAATGTTATCCCTAATGTACAAGGCAGGGTTAATTCACGTAAAGTGGTTTAACGCTGCCATGTAAATAATACAATGCACATATTGCCAGCACAACTTCGTGAAAAGTGAAGTTGGGTTGGGGATAGGGTCTTGTAAACATACCCCTAAGTACCAAACTACATACCTACATCATTTAACCAATGCTGTGGGACCTCAATGCCTCCATTGCCTAATGTGATTTTAAACTACACAAGTTCGTCATAAGTAATCTGCAGACTATGCCTATGCAATGTCAAAAGCAAACGTTTGTAGCTTACATATCATGCATGTTTGTCAATCACAATCAAACAGCAGAATGACAGTAGTCTGTCCCTTGAAGATGATGTCATATCATTCTTAGTAAGGGTGGACGTCAATTTCCATTCTGCTCGCAGAATTTGCGATATTTTGACATTTTCACGCTTCACGGAGAACGCGAAAATGCCAAAATTTCCATGATTCGCAGCGTTGCGGAGATTTTTTTCATGTTCACACTTTGAAAATGCGTTCTCACGCGCGATCACATTACCGGGATCCCTGTGTTCGCCGACGAGATTTCCGATCAGTTTGCGTGCTCCACGAGATGTTGATAGCCGGTCGCGCTATCCCGCAAGAGTTTGCGATCGCGATCACATCATTCGCCTCGCCATCAGACACCGCGAGAGTCTGAGATCGCGAACATGTCATTTTCCACCGCGAGAGAGAGCGTGAGGTCGTGAACACGTAAATCTCCACCTCGACAGAGAGCATGAGATCGCGAACACGTCATTTTGGATGCGCCATCGACATCCGGCGGAGGTGTGGTGAAGCTCGCGATCGCGAACATGCCAAATTTGCAATCTGGAGAAGAATATTATCTCTAGCAGCATAAAACCTTCTGTAAATGATGATTTGGATGAAAAAAACTCCTCAGATTGACATTTCGCTGTCCTTTTTTGTGTAAGGAGTCCTCTTTGGGGGGAGAGGGAGGAAGTGCCACAGAGTCTCTAACTTCCTGTTCCTGTCCAGCAGGCTCCTCCCAGTGCTTTCTCCATCTCCTGTTCATTCTGCCTTTGGATTTTGAGCTGGAAGGATCACTCTTTGTGTCTGCATCATTATCATTGGATTTGAGGACTTTTGAATTTGATATTTTACAAGTAAGTTGGTATTTGATTGGGGGCATTGCAGTTGCTGCAACTACAATTTTGGTACTTATCATTTTTTTTTTTTTTAATTGTTGTGAGTAGCCAGTAGGCCTAGAGCTAGTCATGGGTGGGTGCATGATGAAGCAACTGTTCCTTTGGTGTGTGTTAAATGTATTTCAAACATCATTTAGGGCATGGATGGCATTGGATTGAGTTGGAAAATGTATTCTTTGGGTGGTATTTCTGTTTTTGGGTGTGTGTTAAAGAAATGCCTTTGTTGTGTGTGTCTGGTGTGTTGGTGTGCACCCTGCAGACCTTGTTTTGCCCTGTGGAGTTTTGTTTTTTCATTTAATTGCATAAAAAAGGCAAAGCAGTGTAGTTTAGCATGTATCCTTTGCCTGGCTTCTTTTATAGGCCTTTTGTCAGTTCATTTTTTCCCAGGCCTCCTGCTTGTGGCTTGTGATTTGTGAGTGTCCATGTGGCTGGTGGCCTTTTCTGGTGATAGTTATTAGTGTGCTGCTTTTGCCATATAGGCCTGCATGGTATTCCTTTGTGGCCTTGGCTTCTTGTTGTGGGCCTGGCCATGAGGCTGGTGGCCATTTTGAAGGCAGGCAGTGTGCTTTTTGCAATAGGCCTGCATTGCCTGTCTTCTGTTTCTTGTAGTTGGGTGGGCCTGGCCATGTGGCTGGTGGCCATTTTGAAACCTAGGCCAGCAAGCTTGTGTGGCCTTGTCTGCCCACAGGCCTGCTTTCATTCAGTAGGCTCTGAGCAGGTAGCCAGAGGTGCATTAAACAAGTGTTTCTGTGTACACATCATCGTGATCCAGCACTCCACATATTACTTTTAAATGATAATCATCAATTAAGTTAATCCATTCAGCAGGTGTTGTTTCAAATAGGTTTTTCTTTATTGAATTCTTCTTTTTTTCATATAAAAGGACACATACAATGTAGCCGACGCGTTTCGTCCCAGAGGACTTCTTCAGGGCTACAGACAAATAGATACAAAATATTTACAAAGGTATTCACATCATATCTACACATATATACAATTAAAAATCAATCCTATATAACATTTATGTGCAAACATTTTTCTTATATATAACACAGAATGTACAGCTGAATTGTTTTTTGTTCTCTCATATATACATCACTTTTCAACAATTCAGAAATCAAAGATTATTCTTAAATTCAACACCTGCTAGATCAAGAGTCATTACATGTTATTTGACATGTTCATATTCCAGTAATTGCTTACTAGAGATATATTAATCCCTTCTATTCATTCATAGTCATTTCACACGAAGAAGATGAAGGCAAATAGATTAGCTCACTACTATTTTTAACTTTAGTAATGGGACACGTTTTTAACTAAAGATCTTTTTTATGAAACAGATCATCATCGTTAAATAAAATAGTCATGAAAAGCATTTTTAGTGTTATAATCTCTCTTTTCCTTAATCATGAGATACCTGATATTCATTGTAAGAAACCCCTATGTAGTTTTACAAACTTCTATTATGTACATAATCTATGGATATTAATTAGGCCTGGGCAAAAATTTCGTTCCGTTCGCGGAAATTGCGATAATTTGACATTTTTGCGTTCCGCGGAGAGCGCGAAAATGTCAAAAATTCCGGTTTCCGCAGCTTGGCGATAATTTGTTTCTTGCTCGCGCTGTAAAATAATACATTCTCGCGCGCGCGCGATCGCCTTACCTGAATCCCTGCGTTCGCCGACAAGTTTTTTTGATCCGGTCGCGTTCTCCATGAGATGTTGTATTGTTTTTAGCCATTTGCGCTGTCTCGCGACAGTTCGCGCCCGCAGTGACGTCATGCGTCGCGCGATCACGTCTTTCTTCTCGCGATCATGCACCGCGAGAACAACTCAAAACAAGATGGCCGCGCCCAAAAGAAACCACATGGGTAAGTTGGCGACCCGCAACCATGCAGAAAATCTCGCGAACATGCCGGAAAAAAACTTCCGCATCTTCGCGATATTTCTGCTTGTTTGCGATAATTTTAAACATTCTCGCGATAATTTGCGAAGGTTAATTCCGCAAATTCCGCCCACCCCTAATATTAATTAAACCAATAAGTTGTCTCACCAAAATTGTTATAAAGCCTCTTGCTAAAATGTACTTCTATTCGATGGGGAATGTTTAATGTATGAAAAATCCAAGTAGTGTATAAATAGATCTTACGCTACCTCGGGTAGAGGTAATTTGAGGAATGTTATTTTTGTGCATCAACTTATATTAATTACATTTGAGCAACTATTGTATATAAGAATGACCGTTTTTTCAACAGTAACTTAGCATTTGTTTTAGTGTCTCTAAAGATTTCCGCGATGAAAGGATAAGCACCCTAGGTTCTAACCTAACGATTGTATAATGAATCATTATTTGGCATTTTATTGAAAATGTGAGAAATTAGCGATACATGAAACTCGCTTAATAATGGTGTTAGCATTATATTTAATGAATTATATATAGGTCGTTATGCATATATCACTTCTTGAAATTTGGACGTAACAAAATACGTGATTCCAATAACACTGCTAAAATATGAAGACTGTATGTTTGCCTCAATACATTATTTTACTACTGTTTTAAGAGGGTTGCTATTTATGTTAGAGAAACGAGATGTACGTTTAAATTAAAATTTGACTTTATATAAGTACTGATGGCTAAATACCGTTAAAAGGTGGTGGCCGTATGACTAAGAATATTTGCTTAGATGATACTGTACAAAGATGGCAATGTTCTTAGATCTGCTATTACGATATTGCCTAGGATGGCACTTGGTCATATATTATGAATTTCTTTTAGGCCAAATAGCCGACCTTTTGCTGAAGTATGATAAACATGTTAATAACTATAGCAAATATAATGGTAAAATAAGGAGCCCCATTGGAAATATCTATCGGTATATTGGAACATCGAATCAACATTGATTATAAAATACCACTATAAGATGGAGCCCATATGCTTAATAATACCTGTAACTATGATACTGTTTTAAAATGGCGCTTTATTATTTAATATAAATTCCTTTCGCGCCGAAATACGAGAGTACTGATTGTAAAACACCGCTGAAAGATGGCGGCCATACGCTTAGTAGTATCTACTACTATGATACTGCTCCAAAAGGGCGCTTGGTTATCTACTATCGCACCGAACAGCCAACCACTCCTTTTCCGTACTGAAACACTGGCTAACAAACCTCTTGAAAATAATGGTATAATATATGAATCTCTTTTAAGCTAAATAACCGACTTTTTTGCGGAAGTATGATAAACATGTTCAAAAAACAATAGCAATTATAATGATAAAAGAAGTAGCCTCATTGGAAATTTCTATTGATATATTGGAGCATCGAATCAATATTGATTATAAAATATTATTATAAAATGGCGTCCATATGCTTAATAATATCTGTAACTATGATACTGCTTTAAAATGGCACTTTATTATCCACTTTAAATTCCCTTCATGCAGAAATACTGGAATATTGATTGTAGAACGCTACTTAAATATGGCGGTCATACGCTCAATAGTATTTACTATTATGATACTGCTCCAAAATGGCGCTTGTTTATCTACTATCGCGCCGAATAGCCAACCCCTCCTTTTCTTTACTGAGACACTGGCTAACAAACATCTTGAGAATAACGGTAAATATAAGGATAAAGTAAGGAGCTCAAGTTCTAAGTATCCGTCGGCATATTTGAGGCCCGTATAACCTTCTATTTCAATAAAGATCATTGCAAGATGGCGGCCACGTTTGAGAACAATTAAATCCAATTGTGATTTCAAACCCGCTACAGGTGTGTGACTTTAGGTGTGTATTTAAAGCAAGTTTGGATCACACCTATTTACCACTTGGATAGTCTGAAAGGAGGGACTCTTCTCCGTGATATTGGTAAGCGCAAAACCATGGGGTGTTCAGTTACTCAAATAGGAACTCTTTTTAGATGCTATGAGCATTAATACCAGTTTTCCCTTCTCTTTACTTTTCGTTTTTGTTTATCTCTCTTTTTAAGATAAAACTGATAAAATGATGAGGATCACTTGTGAGAGTATGACTTCTAAATGTTGGGGATTTTTTATAATAACTTGTTAGATATTTTCAGACAAATATTATACTTTTGTTGTGTCCTTGGGTGTTATGTTCCCCTTTCATGATGAAGACCGTTAAAAAGGATTCTAGGATAATAATACAATGTTTTAGTGAAGAACATCATTCTTCGCTAAACATCAGAACAATGCTGACCAACCAGATTCATTATAAAGATTTATGGTTAAGCATTTGAGTATAGGTTAACTTGGACTATTGTGCCTTTCCATCAAATTGAATTATATGTTTGTGTTTCTATTTCCTTATTTTGCAAATAGTGCAGATATCTTTACTAAAAGGAAAACGACAATTTATAAAGGGTGAAATCATACCAAATCGTACCAACTGGATAAGAGTGTGAAAATATATTAAAAAAAGGTATGCGTTTTTTAAAAATCGGTTTTGAGTTTAAGTTAATGTAGAAACTTGAGTGGGTAAAAGCTAATAGATTGCATACTAGTGTGCTCTTTCCTTCTTTGTATCAAGGTACTCTATCTAAATTTGGCCAGCTAAAAAACAAGGAAGGCCTGGTTACAACTAATAATGTGGGAAGCGACAAGAAGAGGCTTTATACCAATTTTGGTGAGACAACTTATTGGTTTTATTAATATCCATAGATCATGTACATAATAGAAGTTTGTAAAACTACAAAGGGGTTTCTTACAACGAATATCAGGTATCTCATGATTAAGGAAAAGAGAGATTATAACACTAAAAATGCTTTTCATGACTATTTCATTTAACAATGATGATCTGTTTCATAAAAAAGATCATTAGTTAAAAACGTGTCCCATTACTAAAGTTAAAAATAGTAGTGAGCTTATCTATTTGCCTTCATCTTCTTCGTGTGAAATGACTATGAATGAATAGAAGGGATTAATATATCTCTAGTAAGCAATTACTGGAATATGAACGTGTCAAATAACATGTAATGACTCTTGATCTAGCAGGTGTTGAATTTAAGAATAATCTTTGATTTCTGAATTGTTGAAAAGTGATGTATATATGAGAGAACACAAAACGATTCAGCTGTACATTCTGTGTTATATATAAGAAAAATGTTTGTACATAAATGTTATATAGGATTGATTTTTAATTGTATATATGTGTAGATATGATGTGAATACATTTGTAAATATTTTGTATCAATTTGTCTGTAGCCCTGAAGAAGTCCTCTGGGACGAAACGCGTCGGCTACATTGTATGTGTCCTTTTATTTGAAAAAAAGAAGAATTCAATAAGGACAATACCTATTTGAAACAACACCTGCTGAATGGATTAACTTAATTGATGATTATAATTTAAAAGTAATATGTGAAGTGCTGGATCACGATGATGTGTTCATGATTTGTGGGATTGTTGATCCTAAAGAGGTTTAGGGGTATATAACCTCATGATCCGTGGCACCCAAAAAAGATACATTGCTGACCAGATTTTGTTGATAGGTGCAATTGGCTCTTACCCTATACCCCGTATTTATTTTGTGTGTTGTTAAGTATTTCTGTGTGTTCTCTTGAATTTAAACATCATTTAGGGCATGGATGGCAATGTATTAAGTTGGAAAATTTGTTTTTGGGTGGGTATTTCTGTTTTTGTGTATGTGTGAAAGAAATGCCTTTGTTGTGTGTGCCTGGTGTGTTGGTGTGCACCCTGCAAACCTTGTTTTGCCCTCTGGATTTTCGTTTTTGCATTTTATTTCATTAAAAAGGCAAAGCAGTGTGGTTTAGCATGCATCCTCTGCTTGGCTTCTTTTATAGGCCTTTTGTCAATTCATTGTTTCCCAGGCCTCCTGCTTGTTGCTTGTGATTTGTGAGTGTCCATGTGGCTGGTGGCCTTTTCTGGTGGGAGTTATTAGTGTGCTGCTTTTGCCATATAGGCCTGCATGGTATTCCTTTGTGGCCTAGGCTTCTTGTTGTGGGCCTGGCCATGAGGCTGGTGGCCATTTTGAAGGCAGGCTGTGCGCTTTTTGCAACAGGCCTGCATTGTCTGTCTTCTGTTTCTTGTAGTTGGGTGGGCATGGCCATGTGGCTGGTGGCCATTTTGAAGCGTAGGCCTGCAAGCTTTTGTGGCCTTGTCTGCCCACGGGCCTGCTTTCATCCAACAGGCTCAGAGCAGGTAGCCACAGGTGCATTAAACAAGTGTTTCAGTGTGTTCTGTTGAATTTAAACATCAGTTAGGGCATAGATGGCATTGGATTGAGTTGGAAAAAGTGTTTTTGAGGGGGTATATCTGTTTTTGGGTGTGTGTGAAAGAAATGCCTTTGTTGTGTGTGTCTGGTGTGTTGGTGTGCACCCTGCAAACCTTGTTTTGCCCTGTGGATTTTCGTTTCCAGTGGGTCTGCTCGAGGCTCCTTCGCAATCGCTAGCCCATTGGCTAGTGGGTCCCCACGAAGGCAACTCCTTTTCTGCTTGGGCTTTCCTGGTTGCTCCAGATGTGACCTGACTTACCCTCGCTGGGTGAGTCCCCCAGACCTTGCTGGTCTGCACCGACGTATTTCTTCTATTTCCACTTGACTTGCCGTTGCCAAGGCTTGTTGGGTCCATTCTGGTCGCCGACTAGGCCTGGGCTAAATTTCCGTTCCGCTCGCGGAAATTGCGATAATTTGACATTTCCGCGTTCCGCGGAGAGCGCGAAAATGTCAAAATTTCCGCATTCCGCAGCTTAGCGATAATTTGTTTCTTGCTCGCGCTGTAAAATAATACATTCTCGTGCGCGCGCGATCGCCTTACCTGAATCCCCGCGTTCACCGACAAGTTTTCCTGATCCGGTCGCGTTCTCCACGAGATGTTGGATTGTTGTTAGCCATTTGCGCTGTCTCGCGACAGTTCGCGCCCGCATTAATGTCATTGGTCGCGCGATCACGTCTTTCTTCTCGCGATCATGCACCGCGAGAAGAGTGAAAACAAGATGGCCGTGCCCGCGAGCAACCGCATGGGTAAGTTGGCGAGCTGCGACCACGCAGAAAATACCGCGAACGGGCGGGAAAAAAACTTCCGCATCTTCGCGATATTTCCGCGTGTTTGCGGAGATTTTTAACATTTTCCCGATAATTTGCGAAAGTCACTTTCGCAAATTCCACCCACCCCTATCGCCGACACCGCAGCGCTCGACAGACTTTGTGGGACAGTTCGAATTCAGCTCTTGGTTGTCGTCGACGCCTCCTGGACCTCGTGGCTGAAGAGTCAAGACACCCATCAACTCACCTGAAGCACCCGACATCTGTGGGCATTGGACTATCGTGCCCCTGGTCACTGACCCTCTGCTTTCAGGTTCCTTCCATCCTCGATCCAGGCTTGGATCTCTTCGGACACTTCTCCTCTTCACGGCAGCAGCACTTCTTTGCCAGCTTCCATTGAAAACAGCGCAGCAACCCGACACCAAAAGACACCTATGCACCCGGCTTCCCTGGGTGAGGTAACTCGAGTACTCCGGTGCTCCCGTGGGTGTTGGCCCGAGACACCTCTAAGTCCAAAAGGCTTTGCTTGTAGTCATCCTCTAAGTGTCCTTAAATTCTTAATTTCCAACCGTGACTTTCCCCATAGAAGTTAACGGCGATTCACAGCAGTGTTCTCACACTGCACGCATCCCCCGTGGGTCCTCTGTGTCACTGCCTTGGGTGGTTCCTTGTGGTCCAAGCACTTCTACAGGCTCTAGGCCTTGTGTCTAGTTCAATCGTGGTTCTTATACCACTTTATTGGTATATGGTTTGGTACGCCCATAGGGCCCAAATGTGTATTTGTGCTTTTACTGTTGAATACTGACTTAACTTAAGTATTTCGAACTCTAGCCTCATAAAGAGACTAGAGGGGTGTGTTTTATCTTAAATACATATATTTTAAATATATACCTGGTGTGGTTGTCCTTTCATTTGGTCATTCAGGAGATTATAGACTGGTAAAACATGCTGCTTTACATTTCTTCAAGACTTAGCCTGAAGGCTGCTCTCCATAGCTACCACTAGGATACCTTTCAATAAAGGTTGTCTTTAACCTATCACCATAAGGGGTTATTTGGACTGATACAGGGTGCCCACTATAACTAGTGGACAGCATATATAAGGTCAACTTCTCACATACTTTTTCCCAACAAATTTTTCAAACTTTCACTACCAATTATACGGTAAGGGTGGGCAGAATTTGCAAAATTGCCTTTCGCAATATTTCACGAAACGGCAAAAAATCTCTGCAAACACGCGAAATTTGACGTGCTCGTGGAGATTTTGGGCTGATTAATGCCTTACTGAATTTGACCTTCAACTCGGGCTCCGGCTTTATTTATATCTGTAAATGCTTCCTGTTGAGGTTTAATTTTTGTGACAGGAGCATCGTACCAGAAGGAATCCTGCCCTGCATATTTATCCAAGAAGATGCCACCATTTTGTGCAATACCCCTACTCAACTGGAGTACTTTCTGCTGACTAATCAGTAAGTGCTACCTCGGTGGGTAAATGTATAGTGCTTTTCCTACACTACAGCTGCGTAAAGAGCCAGAAGAGTTGTCTCCAGCGACCATGTGTGTCTGTAACTTTTGCCACCTCGCCGATGGGCACCGGGGTCCCTCAAGTGAGCTGTCCATCATAGTGGGGTAAGGGCGGGAAGACGTTGCACACTGCTGGTCTGTGGGCTGGGGCCAAACGGGCAGGGCTTCTATGCAGCTCACATGCCTCTTGTTTATAAAGGTTCAGAGACTGACCAGAGCAGCAGATGAGGAGACAGAACCTCCTGGTGTCAGGAACTACACGGGAATTGCGCTTGAGAAACTCATAGATGCACAGACCTCCATCAAGGATTACAGCAAATTGTTGACGGTAGATATGGGGAGAAAGCACAACAGCCTAGCCTCCACCGTGCTCATGAATCTTTTGTGCTGATTAATGTGTTACTGAATTTGACCTTCATCTCAGGCACCTGCTTTATTTAAATCTGTAAGTGCTTCCTGTTGACGTTTAAAATCACAGGATCATCGTGCCAGAATGAATCCTGCCCTGCACATTTCCGTTCCGCTGCGGATCGCGGAAGTTTCAACATTTTTGCGTTCTGCGCATTCCGCGAAAATGTCAAAATTTCGCAATTTCCGCGAGCGCAACAGAAATTGTCACCCTCCCTTATTATACAGATTGCCAATATATGAACTTGGTTCTGTCTCACTCGAACTTGAACTCTGCGTTCCTCCACTGCTTCCCTATTCTGTTCGTGGTCCGATCAAGGGAGGGTGTAGTGAAGACAGGGTTTTATGTGCACACATTGCTATTTTAGCATTAGCGCTTTAGAAGTTAAACGCCTTCTTGCCACTTTGCTGCTTTTGCACACGACACTATAGGTAGCTGTTATTACAAGTAAAACTGCTTGCTTGCCTTTTATTCACATGAGAACGGTCTGTTGTTCACATCTCTAGACGTGCACCGCGACCTTAGTCTGAACACTGTGTGCAGAAACCGTCAAGGTCAAATAACAATGTATGCTGTTGAATTCAGGTTGATCGGCCCACGCTCTAGACACAACAAACACAGAGCCGCAAATATCTGAAACTTGGGTGCCTTTAATATTGCATTTGCATGCATGATTCAGACACTTGGAGAAAACCTTTCCAGACACAGAGAGCAGAGCTGATTCTGTGATGTGATTCACCTAAGCTGATCTTTGAGGTATGGGGTTCCCCATTCAAACCTAGAGACCTTCTATTAGTATATAAAACGAGCTTACAAGCCAGGGGAGGGTGGTTCACAAGGTATTATACGACATGTTTCCACTATCATTATAATATGATTTCTCCCTTCATTGTCATGAGTATTGGTACCGTCGTCATGGAGAACTTAAATGTATGCTAAGCAACTTAGTTACTCCTACGTGGTTCCTTACCCTAAGCTGTGCTGAATATGCTTGGGATGATTTACTTGAATTTCTTCGAGAGGCAAATTTGAATATCAAAAATATTGAATACAAGATACTTGGAGAATTGTGCTCTTTGGATCCTGTTAATGTATGCAGATATTTCAATCATCGATTTGAAGCTATGATGTCTTTTATCTGCAATAAAAAGAATCCTCCTCTTGGATCAAGGATGCCCTCAAATTCGGAACTGATTCCGATGATACTGTGTTGTCATTTATTGAAGAATATGCCACATGCGCTATACCAAAAACAACAGAAGAAAACAACTTAAGACAACAAGTCTTACGATTCCAAAATCATCGATGTGGAAAATACTGTAGACGAAAGTACAAGTCTAAGGAAAAGTTTTATACCAAATGTCGTTTTGGATTTCCACGTCCTGTAATATCCAAAGGAAGAGTAAACAGTTTTATGTCAGCTATGAGACATACCATCACTAGAAAGTCTCCAAAAAATACATACAATTTGAGAAGAAGTGAAGAATCAAAATACATAAATGATTATAATCCAGTTATTCTTTCAATGTGGAATGCTTACATGGATATTCAGTACGCAGCAGATAATTCCATTGCTGCTGCTCGGTATGTAACATCCTACATTACAAAATCAGAAAAGACAGAATTGAAAGAAATGTGGGAAGAAATTTGTCACAAGAAGAGTCTTAGTAAGAAATAGTACAGTTTCAGTTTGAAGATGTTATCCCATCGAGAAATTGGAGCATATGAATGTTCAGATCGGTTATCATCTGCAAGTTTATACTCAAAATCTAGAAGAATCATTTGGGTGAGTCTAGGTCTTGCTGCAACGCGAAATCGAGTACTTATCCTCTTCAGTGCCCATGATGAGATAGTCTCGTCATGGAGCACGGTTGCGCTGTGCCCATGACGAGACTATCTCGTCAGGAACCCCACCCACTAGTGCAACGCTCGGCACAGGAGGGGGAAAGGGCGTGGCACTGAAGGGGTTAAATCTGTTCAAGAAATTGAATATTTAGCAGAAAAAGATCCGGAATGTACAGATATTGTGAAAACGAACATGTTGGACACATATTATCCAAATAGAAGTCATCATCTTGAGGACATATGTCTCTATGAAGTGCTGCAAAACTACACTTTTAAACGGAATACTACAGAAAACATCAAGGATGGAAAATATTCAGTGATTGGTTCCGAAGGATGTTTGGTGAAACAAAGGAAAGGAAATTTGATTAATCACAGAAAACTGAGTTGTGACACTCCTGATAGAAGGGAATTATACTGTTTAGCACTTTTGCAACTGTTTAAACCGTGACGTTCAGAATTGGAATTAATTGGAGATTTTCAGAGCTATGAAGATTCCTTCAATGCTTGCAAAGATACCATAGAATGCACTGTTTTTGCAAATTATGTGAAAATGTTGAACGTTGAAATTGATCAAGAAGCTACTATTGCAGCTGAGACTGCTAGAGACAGTTCTCAAGACAGTCAAATTTCTGCTCCAGTGAGTCAAGATCCACTAGGACAACCAATTGTTCAAAATGAAGCGGCAATCGCCATGAATGAAGTGGAAACAGCAATGCATCAAGCGCAAGAAGAAATTATGGACTTAGGAAATTTGGAAGAACAACTAAATGTTGAACAGAAAGAAATATATCAGCAAGTGAGACAACAGATTGACCATGGATTTCTTCATGAAAAGAAACAATGCACATGCACCTCATTTCAACGTATCCGAATGTATGTGAGTGGTCAAGCTGGAACAGGAAAAAGTTTCTTAATTAAAGTAATGACCAGTTATCTACAGAAAACAAGTGACTCACATTTGTCTTGTGTTGTAACTGCTCCAACTGGGTTGGCAGCACACATCATTAAAGGAATTACATTGCATCGTTTACTTATGCTACCTGTGGAGCATGAAAACAAATTGGAATATCACATGCTATCTGGAGAAGCTTGTTATGAAGTTTCAAGAGTGCTAAAGTAAATTAAACTTTTGATTATTGATGAGGTAAGCATGGTCTCAAACTTAATGCTTGCTTTTGTGCATTTAATAATGCAGCAAATTCTTAAAACAGAGTACAATGTCTTATTTGGAGGAAAACATGTCATAGTTATTGGAGATCTACTGCAACTTACTCCCGTAAAAGGACAACCAGTACTTAAAACACTTGCGCATGAAGTCACCAGAAAGTCCTTGGGAAGTGTTGGGAACGTTAACATTTGGTCATATTTTGAATACAAAGAACTCACAAAAAATATGCGACAGGCAAATGATGCTGATTCTGGAACTATTCTTCAAGATATAAGAATTGGAGTACTGACAGAACATGGCAAACAAGCTTTGTAAAGTCGACTACTTTCGAATTTGTTTCCAAATGAAAATATAGTTCCTGAGAAAATATATATGAAAATTGCAGAAAGTAAATCTATAATCTGCTTAATGCCAACACTGCGCGAGTGATGTATAGTTAATGAACAACTTTTGAAGCTAGAAAATCAAGAAATAATAAATATGGAAGCCATTGATAAAATAGAGCATGAAGGAATCACTATTAATTTGACGGGAAAATTGAAAACAAAATTGGATTCTTTAGAAAACTTGATATCTAAAACTGCTGGTTTAGGAAAGAATCTATATGTATGTATAAACTGTCGGGTAACTTTAAGGCGTAATTTGGATGTGGAAAAAGGTTTAGTAAATGGAGCAATGGGTAAAGTTGTTGATTTAGTTAATTATCAAAATAGACATGGAATTCAATTTTTAAAAATCAAATTTGATCAAATTGAAGAAGTATAAGAAATTGGTCATTGTTCAGTTCGTTTTTTGCTTGTTAAAGATTTATATGTCCGTAGAAAACAATTTCCACTTTCTCTGGCATATGCAGTGACTATTCATAAATCTCAAGGATTAAGTGTAGACAGTGCTTTGGTGAACATTGGAAGTACCGTGTTTAAATAGGGTATGGCATATGTTGCTTTGTCACAAACAAAAGAGGTAACAGGTCCTATGGCGGGCAGTACCAGTATGGTATATTGCCTGATGGGTGGAGATAGAGTGATAGGGAGAAGGTTCGTGGTAGTGTCTGTAGTGTAGACCAGATACTCCTGGACGGTGTTCAAAGTGCCCTCGCACACCCTTGCGGGTGCGAAGCATCATCATAGGGCGTTGCTCCTCGTGGGGGTGGCGCTGCAGTCCCTCACGGGCCCTTCAAGAGGGCTCTCTGTCGGAGATCTTTTGTTGGAGTAGCGGTAGTTGTGCGTGCGGGTGTGTGGGGATGGTGGGTGAAGTGGTGAAACTAAAAAGACCCTCAGGTACCCCAAACGGTTTATTAGTGAGTCCGTCGGGTCTAGATAAAATCTAACGGGGAGTGGTGCCTCGATAGCACTCTAATGGGTAGGGGAAAGGATAGGTGATCCTACTGCTCTCAACCCGTGTGTGAGGTTTTTAGAGTGAGAGTGAGGATGTGGGGTGGGTGGTCAACATGTTTCGCGCTGCCCTTGGTCCCTAATGCATCCTTAGCGCTTTGTCAGGACCTAAAGTGAAAAAAGTTGAAAAAACCGAGATACAGGAACAAGTGTATCCTATAATCCCATCTTTGAGGGAAGCACGTATTATTCGTGTCCCATACAAGTCACCGGTGTGGAGAGCAGACCGGCTCAAAGACATGCTAGGGTTGTGGTTGTACTAAATGCCAGTGAAAGGAGAAGGGAAGGGTACAACCAAGCCCTCATTGGGGCAAGTGCAAGAAAGACTCGTGACTCTGTGGACTGTCTGGGTATGGTGATCATGCACGTCTGTTGCACTTGGATGGCAGGGGGTGCGAGGCTTTACAGTGCTATGATCATGCATGGTAGCCAAGATGGAGTGAGAGCAGCAACTTAATAAATAGTCTAAGCCAACTAACGTCGTAAGAAAGGCTAGGGGTATTAACGTGCCAGGTGTGCGACCGTCAGTGGAGTCCAGGTATAGAAGTTACGTGTCTCAGTGGCGTTGATATAGGCAGAGAAAAGTATGACTCAGGCAAAAAAAAATTATCAATACTCCGTGACCGTGTGCATAAAACACTAGGCCTGGGCAAAAATTTCGTTCCGTTCGCGGAAATTGCGATAATTTGACATTTTTGCGTTCCGCGGAGAGCGCGAAAATGTCAAAAATTCCGGTTTCCGCAGCTTGGCGATAATTTGTTTCTTGCTCGCGCTGTAAAATGATACATTCTTGCGCGCGCGCGATCGCCTTACCTGAATCCCTGCGTTCGCCGACAAGTTTTCTTGATCCGGTCGCGTTCTCCATGAGATGTTGTATTGTTTTTAGCCATTTGCGCTGTCTCGCGACAGTTCGCGCCCGCAGTGACGTCATGCGTCGCGCGATCACGTCTTTCTTCTCGCGATCATGCACCGCGAGAACAACTCAAAACAAGATGGCCGCGCCCGCAAGCAACCACATGGGTAAGTTGGCGACCCGCAACCATGCAGAAAATCTCGCGAACATGCCGGAAAAAAACTTCCGCATCTTTGCGATATTTCTGCTTGTTTGCGATAATTTTAAACATTCTCGCGATAATTTGCGAAGGTTAATTCCGCAAATTCCGCCCACCCCTATAAAACACTATGATGCTACAAAAACGTGGAGATGGTAGAAGACCGAAAACCTACCCGAGATTATGTAGGTCCAGGCTGTGCTGGATAGAGATCAACTGGGGCGGGGGCAAAGCTAGGGAGAGACCATATGTGAAGACAGGTATCGAGCTGTGACTATAACATCTCACACGGGGCAAAAAGGTGGAGAAGAAAACACACGCTTAAATACAAGTAGCAGACAGCTAGCGAGAGACCATATGTAAAAGTAGGTATCGAGCTATGACTGTAACATCTCACATGGTGCAAAAGGGCTAGGAAAGAAAAGCAAACGCTTAAATTCAAATAACAGAGCATATGATATCTTAGTCATTGAGCTAAACAAGTAAGTCAGAGGATAGCGGCAGAGGCCTGCCGGTACTTACATCAGCCCCGGGTAAACTGTTCCGAAAACCTAAGGTGCCTCCAGGATCACCGGTAGTTGGGGTGGTGTGGAGGCTCAATATGTACCTGAAGTTAATTGAATGTTCGTGTTTCCGGATGTGAGTCAGGTGCGAGTGTGATAGAAACTAAGGAGAGACTGGACTCACAGGTCCCTGAGGGTGGCGGCCATGATGGAAAGGTCTGCATCACACTAATGGAAATATCGGTTAGTTCCCATTCGGTCGTGTCTTTGTGTGAATATATCGATGTAACAAGACTGGGGAGACTAATAAGAAAAGGTCGCTTGGGAGGCTGATGAACAGATACACATATAGCAGTTCTCTGGAGTCGGACGATAGGCGGCAGCCATGATGGAACGGGTCCATGGCAATGTTAAAGTGTGTGTTAAACATGATTTCTCCTTGTGTCTGGGAGAGTAGTACGATGTGGCTGGAAATGAGTCTCAGTGTGCCATATGGCGGTGTGGTGTCATGATCCTACTCAATATATATGTATCTTAATATGCTCAATAAATGTGACTTTTGGTAACCTAGAGACAGACATGTGTCACAATGTTTCCTACAATTGTCCACAAACACTCTGGGAGAGGTTCCCATGAAATCGGTGCCTGAGACTGGAAAGGGGGTAGGACCCTGGTCATCTAAGAGGACAGTGTCATGCATATGGCGAGAGGCAAGATAGGGATGTACTGCCCGAGTATCATGGAATAAGGGAGCTCCATGGGATGTCGTCGTTGAGACCGGTGACATTAGATCGGAGTCTGAAGACCCAACGTTGTTCAGTTTTGAACTGAGTTGCTGGTGCCCATGAAGGATTATGGTCAATCACAGTCCACCTAAGACTGTCAGGGGAGTGGTTGTATTCCAGGAAGTGGTTCTGCAGTTTAGTCTGGGTTTTTTTGAACCGTATCGTACTCTTATGTTCCCCGATGCGGGTTTTGACAGGTCTGGTGGTCATGCCTATGTATCGTAGTCCGCAGGGGCAGGTGAGTAGGTAAATGCAGTTTTTAGAGTTGCAGTTAGTGTGGCGTTTCAACTGCCATGGTCTGGGTAATCCTAGGTCCAGTTCTTTCATGGGTTTAGTTTGGGAACAGGAGGTGCATGAGCCACATGGGAAATGACCTATGACTGGAGGTAAGGCCCAAAGAATCTCTGGTGGTCTTGCATTCTTTCTAGGGCGGGTATGTACTAGAATATCTCTCAAGTTCTGGGTGCGTTTGAAAGCAAACAGGGGAGGTGGGCCAGGGTCAAAAGAACCCGTTTTCAGTATTTTCCAGTGTCTTCTCACTATCCTCTGAATGTTGTTAGAGCGAGGGGTGAAAGAAGTCACGCACGTCAGGGCCGTGTTCTCTGGTTTAGTTTTTGTTTCCAGCAGAGCATCACGATGATTGTTCGTAGCCCTTTTGTGCGCTGTTTTGATGATGTTGGTAGGGTATTTCCTGGCAATCAGGTTCTTTTTCAGGATGGCCGCTTGGGCTTCGAACTCGGTGAGGGTATTACAATTCCTTCTCAGTCGCAGGAACTGTCCCACAGGGAGGTTATCCCTCAATGCTTTAGGATGGTGGCTCTGATAGAGTAGGAGACTGTTCCTATCGGTTGGTTTTCTGTAGTTCGTTGTAAGTAAACAGCCATCTTTGAGGGATATGGAAAGGTCCAGGAAGGGAATCGACTCGTGAGATTGGGTACCCGTGAAATTGAGGAAGGGATTGATCGTGTTCATCCAGGCAAAGAACGCAGCACATTCATCTGCACTCCCCCTCCAGAAGACAAGAATGTCGTCGATATACCGGCGCCACAGAAGGATGTTGTGTTGGAAAGGGTTAGATGGATTCTGGATTTTGTCTTCCTCCAACTTGGCCATATAAAGACAGGCCAGGCTCGGCGCAAATGTACTCCCCATGCAAGTGCCCTGTGTTTGGTGGTAGAGTTTGTTATTGAACTCAAAAGGGTTTTCTTTGAGTGCAAGTTGGGCACATTCACAAATGAAAGGTATAGGAGTAACAAATGGCCATGGGTCTAGACTGTGTAGAGCATCTTCCAGGACCTTCAAAGTGGCGTCCTGGGGTATGTTGGTGTATAATGCTTCTACATCGAGGGTGACGAGAAGATCGATAGTGTCGGGGGATTCAAACTGCTGTACCAGATTAAGAACTTCCATGGTGTCTCTCAAGTAGGTTGGAGTTTTGATCACGAGCGGTCGTAAGAAGAAATCACAAAATTTGCTGAGTGGTTCCAATACGGAGTTGATCCCTGAAACAATGGGCCGGCCTGGGGGAGGATTGATACCTTTATGAATTTTGGGAAGGCAGTAGAAATATGGTGTCCGTGGATTAGTTTGGTTCAGGAATACTGCTTCATCATGTGAAATCCAATCTTCTGCTTCGGCTTCGGTGGTCATGTTCTGTATTTTGATCGTCAGACGTTTCGTGGGGTCCACGTTGATAGGTTGGTAATATCTTCTATCTGAGAGTTGCCGTTCGCATTCTGCTTCGTAGATTCCTCTATCAAGGATGACGATGGCCCCACCCTTGTCAGCAGGTTTTAGAATGATGGTCTGGTCATCTGTAAATTTGGTGAGGATATGTCGTTCCTCTTTGGAGAGGTTATCAAAGTGGTGGTTGGGGGTCGTTTCGGAGACATCTTTCAGGACCGCCTGTTCAAAGGTGAGAACTTTGTTGGGTGTCATAGCCAAGGTGGGGGTAAACTTAGATTTGTTCTAGAGGCCGGTCCCTACCGTGGGTATTTCGGGTTTCCCTTCGAAGAATGCTTTCAAGCGGACCTTCCTGAAGAATTGATGGAGTTCTTGGTGGAGTCTGAAATCGTCTTCTCTGGCGGTGGGGACGAAACCGAGGCCTTTATCCAGGAGTCTCTGTTCGTCCACTGTCAATACTCTGGTGGACAGGTTGACTACAAGGGTTTGGATGTTTTGCTCCTGAGGATCATCTGTTCTTGGTCTTGCCACTGTACATTTTTTGGTCCTGTTTTCTTCTGCCTCTTCCTCTGCCCCTCCCTCTGTTCAGAAAAGGTGGGTTCTGGAATTGGTGGTATTGAGGCAACGGTGGATTGGATCCTAAGTGGGGGTTCCACAAAGGTTGTGGGCCCATCCAGGGTCCTTGATACATGAGTGGTTGGTATGGAAGGCCCGGGAAGCCTTGAAACAGAGGGGGAGGTTTGGATGGATGTCTGTACCCTGCACGGTACCTTGGTTTCCTATTCTCGTAGCTCAAATTGCTGTTGGTAGAGTTGGATCCAGATGAATGATTACTACTGGCATCGTCCGATGTTTCAGTGGTTTGAAAAACATAATCTTCCTTAGTGTAAGGGTAGATCTTCTCCTTGTCAAATCGTAACCCTCGATGTAGAAGCATTATACACCAACATACCCCAGGACGCCACTTTGAAGGTCCTGGAAGATGCTCTACACAGTCTAGACCCATGGCCATTTGTTACTCCTATACCTTTCATTTGTGAATGTGCCCAACTTGCACTCAAAGAAAACTTTTTTGAGTTCAATAACAAACTCTACCACCAAACACAGGGCACTTGCATGGGGAGTACATTTGCGCCGAGCCTGGCCTGTCTTTATATGGCCAAGTTGGAGGAAGACAAAATCCAGAGTCCATCTAACCCTTCTTAACACAACATCCTTCTGTGGCGCCGGTATATCGACGACATTCTTGTCTTCTGGAGGGGGAGTGCAGATGAATGTGCTGCGTTCTTTGCCTGGATGAACACGATCAATCCCTTCCTCAATTTCACGGGTACCCAATCTCACGAGTCGACTCCCTTCCTGGACCTTTCCATATCCCCCAAAGATGGCTGTTTACTTACAACGAACTACAGAAAACCAACCGATAGGAACAGTCTCCTACTCTATCAGAGCCACCATCCTAAAGCATTGAGGGATAACCTCCCTGTGGGACAGTTCCTGCGACTGAAAAGGAATTGTAAAACCCTCACCGAGTTCGAAGCACAAGCGGCCATCCTGAAAAAGAACCTGATTGCCAGGAAATACCCTACCAACATCATCAAAACAGCACACAAAAGGGCTAGGAACAATCATTGTGATGCTCTGCTGGAAACTAAAATTAAACCAGAGAACACGGCCCTGACGTGCGTGACTTCTTTCACCCCTCTCTCTAACAACATTCAGAGGATAGTGAGAAGACACTGGAAAATACTGAAAACGGATTCTTTTGACCCTGGCCCACCTCCCCTGTTTGCTTTCAAACGCACCCAGAACTTGAGAGATATTCTAGTACATACCCGTCCTAGAAAGAATGCAAGACCACCAGAGATTCTTTGGGCCTTACCTCCAGTCATAGGTCATTTCCCATGTGGCTCATGCACCTCCTGTTCCCAAACTAAACCCATCAAAGAACTGGACCTGGGATTACCCAGACCATGGCAGTTGAAACGCCACACTAACTGCAACTCTAAAAACTGCATTTACCTACTCACCTGCCCCTGCGGACTACGATACATAGGCATGACCACCAGACCTGTCAAAACCCGCATCGGGGAACATAAGAGTACGATACGGTGCAGAAAAACCCAGACTAAACTGCAGAACCACTTCCTGGAATACAACCACCCCCCTGACAGTCTTAGGTGGACTGTGATTGACCATAAGCCTTCATGGGCACCAGCAACTCTGTTTAAAACTGAACAACGTTGGGTCTTCAGACTCCGATCTAATGTCACCGGTCTCAACGACGACATCCCATGGAGCTCCCTTATTCCATGATACTCGGGCAGTACATCCCTATCCTGCCTCTCGCCATATGCATGACACTGTCATCTTAGATGACCAGGGTCCTACCCCCTTTCCAGTCTCAGGCACCTATTTCATGGGAATCTCTCACAGAGTGTTTGTAGACAATTGTAGGAAACATTGTGACACATGTCTGTCTCTAGGTTACCAAAAGTCACATTTATTGAGCATATTAAGATATATATATATTGAGTAGGATCATGACACCACACCGCCATATGGCACACTGAGACTCATTTCCAGCCACATCGTACTACTCTCCCAGACACAAGGAGAAAGCATGTTTAACACACACTTTAACATTGCCATGGACCCGTTCCATCATGGCTGCCGCCTATCGTCCGACTCCCGAGAACTGCTATATGTGTATCTGTTCATCAGCCTCCCAAGCGACCTTTTCTTATTAGTCTCCCCAGTCTTGTTACATCGATATATTCACACAAAGACACGACCGAATGGGAACTAACCGATATTTCCATTAGTGTGATGCAGACCTTTCCATCATGGCCGCCACCCTCAGGGACCTGTGAGTCCAGTCTCTCCTTAGTTTCTATCACACTCGCACATGACTCACATCCGGAAACACGAACATTCAATTAACTTCAGGTACATATTGAGCCTCCACACCACCCCAACTACCGGCGATCCTGGAGGCACCTTAGGTTTTCGGAACAGTTTACCCGGGGCTGATGTAAGTACCGGCAGGCCTCTGCCGCTATCCTCTGACTTACTTGTTTAGCTCAATGACTAAGATATCATATGCTCTGTTATGTGCATTTAAGCGTTTTCTTTTCTTTCCTAGCCCTTTTGCACCATGTGAGATGTTACAGTCATAGCTCGATACCTACTTTTACATATGGTCTCTCGCTAGCTGTCTGCTACTTGTATTTAAGCGTGTGTTTTCTTCTCCACCTTTTTGCCCCGTGTGAGATGTTATAGTCACAGCTCGATACCTGTCTTCACATTTGGTCTCTCCCTAGCTTTGCCCCCGCCCCAGTTGATCTCTATCCAGCACAGACTGGACCTACATAATCTCGGGTAGGTTTTCGGTCTTCTACCATCTCCACGTTTTTGTAGCATCATAGTGTTTTATGCACACGGTCACCGAGTATTGATAATTTTTTTTTGCCTGAGTCATACTTTTCTCTGCCTATATCAACGCCACTGAGACACGTAACTTCTATACCTGGACTCCACTGACGGTCGCACACCTGGCACGTTAATACCCCTAGCCTTTCTTACGACGTTAGTTGGCTTAGACTATTTATTAAGTTGCTGCTCTCACTCCATCTTGGCTACCATGCATGATCATAGCACTGTAAAGCCTCGCACCCCCTGCCATCCAAGTGCAACAGACGTGCATGATCACCATACCCAGACAGTCCACACAGTCACGAGTCTTTCTTGCACTTGCCCCAATGAGGGCTTGGTTGTACCCTTCCCTTCTCCTTTCACTGGCATTTAGTACAACCACAACCCTAGCATGTCTTTGAGCCGGTCTGCTCTCCACACCGGTGACTTGTACCACGCACCCTGGACATAGCGTTGACCTCCTCATTATGCTTCTTTTTGTCTCCCCCTCTTCTCCCTAGGTTCGCTGTATGGGACACGAATAATACGTGCTTCCCTCAAAGATGGGATTATAGGATACACTCGTTCCTGTATCTCGACTTTTTCAACTTTTTTCACTTTAGGTCCTGACAAAGCGCTAAGGATCCATTAGGGACCAAGGGCAGCGCGAAACATGTTGACCACCCACCCCACATCCTCACTCTCACTCTAAAAAGCTCACACACGGGTTGAGAGCAGTAGGATCACCTATCCTTTCCCCTACCCATTAGAGTGCTATCGAGGCACCACTCCCCGTTAGATTTTATCTAGACCCGACGGACTCACTAATAAACCGTTTGGGGTACCTGAGGGTCTTTTTAGTTTCACCACTTCACCCACCATCCCCACACACCCGCACGCACAACTACGGCTACTCCAACAAAAGATCTCCGACAGAGAGCCCTCTTGAAGGGCCCGTGAGGGACTGCAGCGCCACCCCCACGAGGAGCAACGCCCTATGATGTTGCTTTGCACCTGCAAGGGTGTGTGAGGGCACTTTGAACACCGTCCAGGAGTATCTGGCCTACACTACAGACACTACCACGAACCTTTTCCCTATCACTCTATATCCACCCATCAGGCAATATACCATACTGGTACTGCCCGCCATAGGAACTGTTACCTCTTTTGTTTGTGTAGTTAACTTAGGAGCTTTGGTACAGGACCTACTTTCTAACCCTTGCTCCTTGTCCCCCCTTACTGTGTTTAATATGTTGCTTTGTCCCAAGTCAGAACTTTATCTGGTTTGTTTTTGATTGATTTTGATGAGTCAAAGATTACTGCAGATGCAAACTGTGCAAAAGATTATAATAGGTTAAGAATAGTGTATGCTCCCAATTTAGGTCAATATCCTGTATTTGAAAAGCGTGTGGTAGGTCGAAAAAGAAGATATGAGAACATCTGTAGTGAAGTTATAGAGAAGGGAAAAAATCAAGATAATGTTGAGATTGCAATCAAAAAGAAAAAGGACACTGTTGAAGAGATTGTTGGTTATCAGTTTGAAAATAGTTCAGGTATCAACTGCTATGCTAATGTAGTGATCAATGTTGTTTTTTTTCTTGAAAGTTTTCAACAGCAAATTATGGAGAATCGGGAAAAAAGATTTTGTTCCTTGTTGCATTCTGTTTATGAAAAATTGAGAACTGATAAAACTAAAATGCAAAGCGTTTCTGATATTCGTAATTTTTTGGATATATGTTCTGGTTCTACACAATTTACGCAGAATATCCAACAAGATGCTCACGAATTTCTAATGAATATGCTTACCGTATTGGAACATGAAGGCCTACAAATTGAAAATCTTTTTGGCCTTCGTTATAAATGGGAACATCAGTGTGAACATTGTATGTTTACATGTACCACTGACATAGATACTGAAAGATTTATATATTTGACATTACCAGACTGTAAATCAGTGTCTTTCAACAAACTAGTTAAAGCAGCAAATCAAAACATGGAGTGTAGCCAATGCAATTCAGAAATGTTTTCAACATTATTTATACAAAGATATGGACAATATATAATTTTAATGATGCAACGTTGTACAGCTGATGGAAGAAAATTGGAAACTTTAATAAAACATTTTGTAGCAAGTCAACTATCAATATCAGGAAAAACTTTTGTAGCAGTAGGAATAATATTCCATGATGGTCCTTCTACAACATCTGGACATTACAGTGCCGATTTAAAATGTGTTAAAGGTTTGACATATTGTAATCATGCTCAAATGTTTTTTAAACAACGTTAGCGTAGCGAATTACCAAATTCCTACCTAATATTTTTAAAGCCAAAGTTTTAGGAACATAATACAGCCCATTAGGAATATGTTAAAATGTCTTAATATGATTACTATTGGACAATTTCAGTTTAAAGGATTTCAGGAATACCATTTGGCCCAGGGGAAAGGTATAAATTTGAATTATGGACTTTTTGTTGCACATTCTCACAGCATATATTTTTAAAGAACATTATTTACAGTGTACAGAAATTATAAAAAGTATTCTTTATTGAATCATTATTTGAGTACTTTCATATTCAAGGAAGGATATTCTCTTAAAAGGAACCATATTATATATGTGTGATTTGTATTATATGGTTTGTTATTGACGATGTAGTTTTTATTGGAATGTTCAGAAATAGTTGACTATATTAATATTATTTTAGACACAGTTTTTTTTTTAAACAATCTTATTGATTTATTTTTTTTGCCCACTGTTATGTGATGAGATACACTGAAATCACTGTTTGTAGTGAAATTCAATATATTATGAGAACAGCAAAAAAGGCAAAGAAAATAACTTATTTAATGTTGAAATTATTTTATGTTGTAAAAAAGTATATTATATATTATAACTGTATTTTTTCTTCTCTTTCACAGATCCTAATTCTAAAACATGAAATTTTCACAAACGAAAATTATAAAAAACAAAAAAAAAAATGTTTCGCGTTTTTTTATACCTATTACTATGAAGGTAAGATTAACTAAGTAATAATATGCACAACGGGCTGTGTTTGCACCCTAGAGAAGAAAGGGGGGATGGACTGAGTAGATAAGTGTGGAAAGATACTTTGCAGGTGTTTTAAGTTACGGGATAAAGTTGCCTTGAATCCTGAGTGTCCCTGGAGGCCAACTAACCCCCCCAGATATCTGCAGAAAGTGCCAGAGAGTTGCATTGCAGAGAGGTGTAAAATGGGACATGGCTTCGGACCACCTCTCTGCAACGCACCTGTATGCTGTTCAATAAAGAGACATGGTGGACTAGTAAGACACAGGGACTTTCAGGATTAAAAGAAACTAAATTCCTCAACTTAAAACATGTCACAGAGTGTGTTTGCACATGTGACATCAGGGCCCATCCCTTCCCTTCACCACTCTATAAACATGTCCTATCGCTTTGCCAAAATCTAAGTACTTATAAATTTATCTTGTTCTCTCTTTGCAGTACCAAAATTACTCTACTTATTATTATTAGTCATATAGTTAAGGATTGGCCTAGCCATTAACCCTAGTACAAGACAATTTCTTTATATACTATGCATGTACATCTGCAAGAAGCTACAAAGAATTAATACAGTCTTCAAAATACCCAGTTTATACCTATTTAGTTTTGGAATGTCTCTGTCATAGGATACCATGTGATCTGAAAAAAAATGTGATTAGTTCATAACACTTCCTATTGTACCTATTGAAGGACTGCAATCATTTCAATCATTCTTCTTTGAGCATCTTTGTAGATATAACTCTGTGATTACCTCCTGTCACTCTCATGCAATTTGTCAATCAATGAACTAGCAATATGTTCTTATTGTAACAGTCTGCCAATAGCTAAGCACTTATGGGGCAAATTTAGAAGCATCCTGTGCCAACAAGATGTCACTTTTTGTAACATAGTGATGGTGGAAGACACTCTTTCATATTTAAAAGGAGAGGAAAAGACACTCTGTGTATCTTTCTTTCTATTTAAATACAACCTTATCATACACACCACTTTCCATTGAAGGGGTGTTCTATAGGTGTTGATGTGCGTGTTTGCACAGAACACTCATAGAACAAAACACATCTTCAGATTTATCAGAAATCATAAATCTGGACATGTGCGTGAACGCTGCACCATTCTCCAATTGGTGTAGCAAGGCTCATCAAGGAGAATTTTTTACATTTCTCCTCATTTTTTCTCATCTTCCTCATTTTTGCACATCATACATTGAAGGAGAAAAATGCCTTCACTGATTGTTTGTGTGCAGGAAGGTGTGTCTTCCTGCACAAAAACAAACTCCACATGACACAGATATCCTTGCACCATGGTGCAAGGGTGCCTGTGTCACCGCATGGCTGCATTTTAAGCAGCAGTGCAGAGGGAAGCATAGACTTGCAACATATTTATGGACATATGTTGCATCCCTGTGCTTCGGAAGTACCACAGCACACTGCAGCTAAAGAGGTTACAGTCATGCTGCAGCACTTCCTTATAGTTCTGCACTTATACATTCACCATACACTACTAATGCATTCTTTCAGTCAATTATGCACTACGCATACATTCAACCAAACTTTCACACACTATCATACAAATATAGCTCTTTTTTTAACCAGAGAAGTAAGTTCTGAAAATAACTTTTTTTTTGTTATATATTTTTTGTGTGCTTTTTGAATGATTTTGTGATTTTTAGGGTTTTTTTTTTAAAAGAAAAAAAGGGAACAGGATGAACAAAACAGTGAACTTCATGAAAAAAAATGTTTAACACCGGTGGTTTTTCTGTGCTCTGCAGATTAGGTCAATGGACTGCTCTCCATAGCAGAGCAGTTTGTTGTATTTAATGCAACTAATTTTAACTTGTCCAAATTCTGGACGTATGTCGGGGTGACCAGGAGATGACGATGCCGCAGATGTGTTTGGCCTTCAGGAATGGAAAATTCCAAACCACTGAGGTGTATCTTACAGGGCGTGGAGGTTCAGGAACAAACCCATCATCAGAAGATGGTTCGGAGTCTGATGGTGGCTGCTGTCCAGAAGCCATTGTCTAGAGATGGAAATCAATAGTAGCTGTGAAAATCAGCAAAAAAAAGTTCTGAGGTGTGAGATGTTCCTCCAAAGAAGCTCAAAGAAGAATGATGGAAATGGGTGGGGTCCCTCAATAGTTATGTTATGTTATATTATGTTATATGAGCCTCTATAGCGCACAGCTGCCCCAGCAAAGGGGCGTCCCGGCGCTCTGACTGGCAGAACAAATATACATAAAACAGAGAAAAAAATCCAGAAAGGAAGCAACGGGACAGGGAAAGGAGGTCCTGTGCAGTATATTAAGATCCAGGGGGAAAAGATAGGTTTTAATCACCAGCCTGAACATAAGCAAATCATCCAGAGCGCGGATGTGAGCTGGTAATGAATTCCAAAGCCTAGCCGCCAGATAGCGGAAGGAACGCCCTCCCGCTCTACAGCATTTGAACCGAGGGACTGCTGACAGATTTTGGCCCAATGATCTCAGAGAGCGAGAGGGGACATAAGGGGTAAGAAGATGCTCTAAGATCGGAGGGGAGGACAGCTTAAGAATCTTGAAGGAAAGACATAGAGTCTTAAACTCAATCCTTTGAGCCATGGGCAGCCAATGGAGTTTCCGGATAGTTTCCTTCGCAGAGCAAAACCTGGGAAGACCCACCAGGGCTCTGGTCGCCGCATTCTGTACGTGCTGCATCCGGATAACTTCTGCCTGATTGGCCCCCAATAGGAGTGAGCTCGCATAGTCAAGCCGCAAAAGTATGGTGGCCTGAATTATCAGCTGTCTAGGGGGGGCGTCAAAAAATTTCAGGGTTGACCTGAGCCCCCGCAAGACACAAAAGCAAGAAGCAGCCACTTTTTTAGTGTGTCCGCAGAAACTTAGGGCGGGATCTAACCAGACACCCAAGTTTTTAACCTCGGGGACCGGAATGGGGGCTGCGCCCAACTCTGGGGGCCACCACTGAGCACCCCAGAGGTAGCTCTGCCTCCCAACAATAAGGACCTCCGTTTTCTTGGCGTTAAGCTGTAAGCAGTTAGCAGTCATCCAGCCAGCCACTACTGTCAGACCCTCCCTGAACCTAGGGGCCTCAGAGTTAGAATCGCCATTAAGTGCAACCGCCAGCTGCGTGTCGTCAGCATAGGAGACCATAGTCAGGCCCCACTGCTTGGCGACTGCAGCCAGCGGCTGCACATACAGGTTGAATAACGTGGGGCTAAGTGCCGACCCCTGAGGCAATCCCTGCTCGATGAAATAGGGTTTAGACTCAAATGGAGGTGTAGCGACCCGAAATGAGCGACCCGCTAAAAATGACCGAAACCATTCAAGTGCCAAGCCAGAAAGACCTGCTTCACCCAAACGCTGCAGTAATATCACGTGTGAGACCGTGTCAAACGCAGCACTGAGGTCGAGTAACACCAGTGCCGCAGTTTGACCGGAATCAAGCACAGAACGCAGATGTTCTGTCATCGCAAGGAGAGCAGTCTCTGTGCTATGACCAGCCCGGAATCCATTCTGGGAGGAATCCAGGATATTGGCAATCTGTAGGTGGTGAGTCAGAATTCCATTGGCATGAGCCTCCGCAACCTTTGCGGCCCATGGGAGGAGAGAAATAGGGCGGTAATTCTCCAGTTTGAGGGGATCCAAGACGGGTTTCTTCAGGATAGGAGTGACATAGGCTTGTTTCCACTTAGTTGGTACAATCCCTGAAGACAGCGAAAAATTGATGAGTTGGCACACAGGGGGGAAGCATAAAGCAGCCGATTCTCTGAACTGTGCGGGTCTGAGCGGGTTGGCAGGGGACACGGATTTAACTTTAGCCGCCAGTCTATTGAACTCTACCTCTGAGATTCCAGGAAGTGTGGATAAAGCCACATTAGAAGTAGGATTAGGCCTCTGGTTCTCACACTGAGAGATGATACTAGGAAAGGCGCGATATATAGTATGCACCTTTTCCAAAAAAAAGGTAGCGAGCTCATCACAGTGGGATACTGAGCATATCTCAGCTACAGAGGCTCTTTTAGCAGTCAGGTCTTTGAGAACTTTAAAAATCAACTTCGCAGGATTAGAGCTGCATTTCAACTCCTGGGAATAGTAGGCCGCACAGGCTCTACATATGGCTCTATGGTAGATTTTAGTTTTAGCAAGGTACAGGGAAATGTCTGAACCAATCAAATCTTTAATTTTCCAGGTCACATGGGGTCCGCGCACCATGCGCACAGGCAGCACGCACCCAACGCGACTTCATGAAATTGCATTTAAAAGTAA
Source organism: Triturus cristatus (assembly GCF_964204655.1). Taxonomy (NCBI): domain Eukaryota; kingdom Metazoa; phylum Chordata; class Amphibia; order Caudata; family Salamandridae; genus Triturus; species Triturus cristatus. Next base: position 542,925,803 of record NC_140583.1, read on the forward strand.
TATAAGTTTATTAAAAGTAAAAGTATATTATTTTTTGGATTAGCTTAGATAATGTCTTGCCCTAATATGAATATTAAATACATATATATATCATTTTAAACCTTTAAAAAATTTTCGGAAGTCGCGCACCCACCAAGTCGAGCACGTATATGACGTCACGCGCAAGCGTGTGAGCGTCGCGTAAAGTAATACGTATGTGTCGCATTACAGTCGCATAGCAATCGCGCTCGAAAATACGCACCCATCGCACATCCTACATGGATCCTACACAACAATCCTAAAATGGCGGCTAGGTTCCACACAGTGATCGAGAAAGGTACGCTTTGGGTGCGCGACTCCCAAAAAGAATTTGAAAAAAAAAAACAATAAAGAAAATAATATAAAGATATTAAAGAAAAAAAAAACATTAGAGTTTCAATAGTTACATTATTTTTTTCATTTTTATTGAAAATATATAATGTAATTTAAAAAATAAAATATGTCAAAATAAATAGTTTAAAAAATGTAGAAAATCAGTATCAAAAAAATAAATATAACTATTATTACATTTAAAAATTGGTCATTTAAGAAATATTTGAAATTCACTGAAAATACCATAGGTTTCAGACATGTTATAGTTAACAATTAGCATTTAAAAAACCTTTGAAATTCACTGAAAAAACAATAGGTTTCAGACATGTTATAGTTAGCAATTAGCATTTAAAAACCGTTGAAATTCACTGAAAAAACCATAGGATTCAGGCACGTTATAGTTAGGAATTAGCATTTAAAAAAACCTTAGAAATTCACTGAAAAAACGATAGGTTTCAGGAGTGTTATAATTAGTTGGACATTTCGCTCGTACACAACCATTGAAATTCTCCCGTTATAGTTAGTTCAGCTAACTATAACTCGCGCGCTCGCAATGAACTGCTGATGACGTCACATATTACATCACTCATGACATGGTCAGTGACATCACTCATGACATCATTGATTGCTAAGTGTCGAATAAATACACGCTGAACAATGACTTGAGTGGCGGTACTGTGGTGATTGAGCCAGGGAACCTTTACTGGCCATATTTACAATTTTGTGAATGGAATGTTGGAGGTTCGCTACCTCGCCACCCACTCCTCGTGCAAGTTGGCTGGGGCATAAGCGACTGCTATTGGATGGATATATATATATATATATCAAAAAAATATAAATATATGTATATATATATATGCTGCTTTGTGTCCATGAGCAGCCATCGTCACTTCTGCTGAAAAACGGAGCGCGGATCACAGAGTTGATGCAGCTGCTAAGTTGTATTCAGCCACAGTTACACCACCAGCATGACGCATTTCGATCCTGCACGTATCTTGATCACATGACATGCATACACACCATGAGGTACCTTTAAATTGCATTTTTTTGACTTTTTCTTAAAGTGACATGCAAGCGAGATTTGTTAGATCACAGACATAGAAACAATACTCCACATGTCTTTTATTATGTCTCATGAGAAATGTATGGTGCCCCTAATCGGATACCTAAAAAATAGTTGTTTGTACATTTACAACCAAAATTGCTGAGCATTGAACAAATGGATTTGTATAACAACACATAAATTTGTATACGTCCATATGATGATAAGTCAATTTTCATAAAAATCAGTTATGCTTAAAAATCTTATTATAATAAATAAGATTAAAAACAATAAATATCACTGATTCCCTAAAATTAGAAAAGAAAGGGACAACGTCAATTGTACACAAATGTATATATATATGTATAATAAATATATATAGAAATATATATATATATGCAAGATATGTGTTGTACTGTAAATTAGTATTACTTTACTATAGTACTGATATGAAGGGAATTATATGTGCGAATGTCAATATGCTATTCTTTTTTTGAAATATAGTGTATTGAGGTACTACGCGCACGTCTCTAGAGAGTACTACAGTACCACAAATGTATTTTATTTAAAAAGGCACATATATCATTAGATTTACTCATCTTCCTGCTAGATTAGCTCCTAAAAGAGCCTTTGAGTAGAAGCATGTACTTTGGATTCAGATATGCTTAAGCAGGAATTGCTGAATGTTATTAATTAATGCAATTTTGCCATGGGAGGTCAAATGTACACCATCAGCACGATATAGATGAGCCTGTGGAAAGACACTGTTTAGGTGATATATTGAAGACATGCTGTGATCGCTTAGGAAGGCAGGCCCCGTGTTGTTAAAATGTCTATGCATTTTCTCATACTTTCTTGCACTTGCTAATAAATACTTCCATTTTATCCTTTGGCAAATGTTTGAAAACACAAAATGGTTGTGAGGAAATTGAGTTAAAAAATATGTATATATCTTTTTAATCTCTATTTCAATTCAAACACTAGTGAGGTGACCAATATCATTGACTCCACAATGAATAATTACAAATTGGGGATGCTCACAATCACAAAGAGATGAGTAAGAGGTAGGATTTTATTCCAACCCTAAACATCTTTAAGCCACCCATGAGATTTCAACCTAAATTATGCTCAATTTCACACTCTCAAGCCCAAATGATATAACTGTGTCCAATGATCCACACATGAACCATTATCTTTGAAAAGTACCACACACCTTCTACCACTACCTGAGGACGCACCACAGACTGGGTTTTGACCCAGAAGTAGATTAAATATACCAGGACCATACCATTAAGAAGAGATTTGAACTATGGGAGCAAAACACGCGCCAGATGTATATACATGGCTGTTTACACATCAAATGGTGCATTTTCATCTCTGCCGGAATATTGAACTACTTATCCTAAAGTAAAGGAACACATGTAAAACAACAAAAGGATCGCATCTTGACTTATTTTGAAAGGGAGGGCACTCCTAAAACTGTTTCAAAGCTCAAAAGATATAACTGTGTCCAATAAAAACCATATTCCAATAAAACATATACCAATACCACAACAGTTATGCAAGTATTTTATATATTAGCTGCAAAAATGCCATGTGAATTAACAACGCACTTCGGATGGAAAATATAACTGTAGGACTTGGCATTTTTGGCTAAAGTTCCCTAAACTTTTTGCTTTCCCCCTAGACCATTTTCCTGACATAGAGTTGCCAATTTAGATGCTTTGGGTACTTTGCCACTGTTGATCAGTGTCAAAGTACAAGGGTTCCCTGGGTAAAGTGTAATGGTAATTGGTTGGTCATGATTGGTATGTTTGCTTTACTAGTAAAGTCCCTATACTGAGGTGTGTGTTATGTCCTGACAGTTAAAAACACTCCATTTAGTTTTTCACTGGTGAAAGGCCATCCTGCCCATAGGACAGAATGGGGGAGGCTGGGTATTGTGTTTTGTTAGCCTAGTTTCCTATAAGTTTAAAATAGAGAGGTGAAGTTTAGTATGTATGAACTCACTGTGTCATAACACATCTTTCTATGAAAGTGGTTTTGTCGCTGAGTGTTCAGAACCTACTCTTTTAGAAAGTGGCTGAGTTTTGTGCTTTAGGCATTTTTGTGTGTCTCTGCTGAAAGTTGATTGACTGTCTGGATCTGAGAGGTGAGAGGAGCTGGGGCAGGTCTTGACCCAGGGAGGGGTTGAGATAGCACCAGCCTGACCTGCATCTGGAGAATAGGCGGAATAGAAACCCAGGGAGGTGAAGAGGCCTGGGTTGCGGCTATAAAACAATTGACCCGTCTCCTGCTGAGTGAGTAAGGATCTAGACCCCCAGTATCAAAGGGAGAAAGGTGACACTGGGAGGGAGATGTCCAGAACTGATTTAGGAAGGGGTCAGGAACCCCTGAGCACAACAAACTTCAAAGACATTTAGGGGTATAACTATGAGAGCTGGAATAGAAATGGATTGAGACTGAAAAGGCTTGGACCCATTTTGTGGTCAAGAGGAACCTCTCCTAAGGAAGGAACAACTGAAGAGACTGCAGACAAGGATCGACCCTTGCTTCGTGATCTGGGACTGGTCTGCAGTTTGCTGTTTTAACCAAGGAAGAGGCTGTTCAGACTGTGCTTTGTGCGCTGGGTCCCCCTGCTTGAAGAAGACTGTGGTTTGTGCTGTGTCTTGTTACCCCAAGGGCCCGAGGTGAGCTGGCTCCCTGTTTGGAAACACATGAACATAAAAGTTTCTGGAGAAGTTTCAAGCGACGCGGTGGGCACGTGTTGTGGCAGCTTGAGACCCTCGGAAGGTGTGCCCTGTGATCCTGGACATACGAAGGTCAAGTGAATCTCCGATGCACTGGGTGCATGTCGTGGTGCACGGCAGGTGCTGGTGAAGAGCACCTGGTCAGCGTGTGCATCGCAGGTGAAGGGAGTCTCGGACACGCAGGGTGTGTGCCTTGGTGCATAGGAGACATTGGTGAGGAGTGCCTGGGCAGCGTGTGCATCGGAGGTGATGTGAGACTCGGACGTGCAGGGTGCGTGTCATGGTACACCGCAGGCGCTGGTGAAGGGCCCCTGGTGAGAATGTGCATCGCAGGTGAAGGGAGTCTTGGACACGCAGGGTGCGTGTTGTGGTGCATAGGAGGCATTGGTGATGAGCACCTGGTCAACATGTGCATCAGAAAAGGAGTGAGTCTCGGACACGCAGGGTGCCTGTTGGGGTGCACCAGAGGCGCTGGTGAAGAGCGCCTGGTCATCGAGTGCACCGGAGGAGAAGTGAGGCTCAGACACTGTGGGCATGTCTGGGTGCGGCCGAAGGCGCTGGTGAAGAGCGCCTGGGTATCGGGGCACCACAGTTGGAGTAAGTCTCAGTGAAGCAGTGTGCGTGCTTTGGTGCAACCTGGGACTGTGGAGGTGATCAGCTGATCATCGTGTGCACCGGAAGAAATTGAGTCTCTGCAGCGCAGTGTGCATGTCTTGGTGCCAACTGAGACCGCAGGAAGGGGTGCCTGGTGAATGCGCACTCGGAGTTGACGTGAAGTCCCATTAGCGTTGTGTGTGTGGCTTCGTGCCAGAGGAGACCCGGAGGATGCTGTGGTGAACGTGCACCCGGAGTAATGTAGTCTCAAAAGCGTGGGGTACGTGTGCCCCGTGGCCACCTGAGGCCTTCCTAACAGTCGCGACCCGGACCAGAAGCCCCAGAGGAGCTGAGCTGCCAGGCCGAGCCACTGAGGTCCATTGATAAAGTTCTGCACGGAAGGCACAGTTCGCAGAATGAGGAGAGGAGCGTGGGGTCGCGCCCCCAGGTAACGTGAATCACTGCCTGGGTGGGGTTCGGGCCCGGAGGGACACTTTTTCGGCCTCTCAGTCCTTCTGGAGACGTGAGCATTTGCTTCGGCTCAGATTCGGGCCATACTCACCAAAGGAGTGGCAGTACTGGGGCCAGAGTGAGAAGCTGTACTTTATGCCATCGTTGAGACGTGTCAGGGGCAACTGTTATCAAAGAGTCTGACTGTCGTAACACACATTGCAAATATTGCTGCTAACGAACTGCCAGACTGTCTTATGATGCATGACATTATTTCTGCATAACAAAGTACATGGTTGTAGTGTTATGCATTGCATTATTTGTCCATTGCAAAGTACAGAATTGTAGCAGCACGCATTGCATTATTTATTCATTGCAAAGTACATGATTGTAGCTACGCATTGCATTATTCCTTAATTGCAAAGTACATGATTGTAGCAGTGCGCATTGCATTATTTCTTCATTGCAAAGTATGTGACTGGGGTGTGACGCATTGTATTATTCCTTCATTGTGCAGTACATAATTGTAGAGGTACGCATTGCATTATTTCTCCCATTGCAAGGTTCAGGGGTGTATCATTACGCATAGTATTATTTCTCCTTTGCCTGGCACAGGATTGTATCGTTACGCCGAGCACTATTGTTTGTCCATTGCAACGTGTGTGATTCTAGCATATCGACCAGCATAGCATTTTGGAAGCGGAGGTTGGGATTTGAACCTACCAGCCAGCTGGAACGTATATAACCATATATTATTTGTTGGCTTTTGTATTGTGCTGTCTGATCGTATATCTTTTTAGATAAACTTTATACTCGTTTTATCAAACTTTTTTGGAGTCCATTTGTGATGTCACCAGTGGGTTGCTGTGAGTGTGGTTGCACATACTGTACACTCATGCCTTGGAGATAGGCCTGGCTGTTCGTGCCAAGCTACTAAGGGGGTGAGCAGGGCTATCTAAAACGGTGTCCTTACTTGGCCTAATGTTGAGGGAGGAGTCTCGGGTCTCGCATTTCGTGACAGTGGTGCAGGACTGGGACCCTTGGCTTCCAACAATAACACTAATGATGGCATTCAATTTGTTATTGGAAAATTGGTTGGTATTAAGGATTCAAAACAAATAGTAAGACCATTGAGAGGATATTAGGCAAAAAAATGTGTTAATTATTATCATTTCCTTTTGGACTTTAACTAACACTCCCAGATCAAGAAGCACAATACTTAGATACACCCTGCTGGGTGATACATGAGGAGCAGAGTGAAGACGGATTTCCAAATGGCTAGTTCCACACTTAGGTGTCATGGTGAACAAAAAACAATCGGTTGGAGTGCTACCCAGAGCTATTGTCAGGCCTTACACTTACTCTAAGCAGCATCCCATCATCTTTTTTGTGTTTCATGCACCACACTAAGTAGGATGTGTATGGCCAGACGTGCCTCCCGTGCTCACTTTGTCACTAGAACTAAAGTGTACCTGGCTGATGATCCCATGACTCAGGCAAAACTGGTCCTGCATTACTTCTGTTCTTATTCAGGGAGGGTCTGGCTTGGCAATTCGGCCTGGACTGGTTTCATGAGGAGCACAGTCAATATTAATTTACAACTGGCTGGGTAGAAAGTGATGTGTCATGGTGAGTAAAACAAGGATGGGTTAGACTGCTACCCCTAGCTATTGCCAGTAGTTATATGCAGTGCAAGCCATCATCTTTGGTGTGTTTCATATAATGCCCTAGGTGGCATGGGGATAGGCAGATGTGGGCCCTGTGCTCACTGTGTCACTGTAACCATGCTGTACCAAGCTGATGAGCTGTGAACTAGGCTAAAATCGCTCCTGGGCTGCTTGTGTTCTAGTTCAGGGAGGACCTGGTTGAGTATGACTGGGTCCAAACTGAGGAGGAATGGTGAGCAAAAGAATAATGGATTGGAGTGCTACCCTGAGCTAATTCCAATGGTTCAACTTATTGTAAACAGTCTCCCATCACATAGTATGTGTTTTACATACCGCCCAATGTGGAAGGAGAATGCTCAAATGTGGGTCCCAGGCACACAGTGGCACTGGAACCAACTTGTATACAGCTAATGAGCCCATACCTAGGGTGAAACTGGTCCAGTGTTGCTTGTCTTTTAGTTTAGGAAGGACCTGGATTGCATGTTTGGGCTGCACTGTTCCCATAAGGAGCAGGGTACAGAGTAATTTGCATATGGCCAGGGCAAAACTGAGATGGCATGCTGAGCAAAACAACAATGACTTTCAGTGCTACCAGGATCTATAGCCAGTGGGTAGACTTATTCTAAACAGCCTCCCATGACCTTTTCTATGTTTTGGGTGAGAATTGAAAGCATACATTAGTAACTTAATTGTTACTAAAACAGGAACCACACTAAATAAAACAATAGCATGTGTTATATCTGTATGTGAATAAATGTAGGGAAACTGTTTCATAATTGACTGTTTCAAATAAATTCACAAATGGATTTTTCAAACATAAAATATTACTATTACTTCACTTACCTTCACCATCACTCTTCTTTTATACATATTACTACCTGCTCTTCTAAGTAAAAAAGGTGTGATAATAACCAGCTCTGTATAATATTAACCAATGAAAAAGGGTTTTGAAAACCTGTTTTTCTTCTTTTTCTTTTGTGCTTTTAAAAAAAAACATTTTGAACTGTAAGTCAACCGGACCAACTATTAAATGAAAGAACCACACACCCAACAGGGCATAAAAAAACCTGCTGCAAAAAGAAAAAAATGACAGATTTTGGGGAGTGCAGCGATGAGCTATCACAAACTCTCAGTGGATGTTGAGGTCACTTTCCTCTGCAACTATAACTGGCAATGTAAACATTGAGTCGTTGTCCCCACATATGGCTCAACATATGGCTCAACCATGTTCCACAGCTGCCTCAGGAGGGTGACATCAACTGCTGAGTCAGGTGGTGGAATGGTGGCTGTTGCAGAAATACTCGATGGTGGGAGTTCTTTGGTGGTGATGACTGAAGTGGACATCCAGCTGTTGCGGGATCCCTTACTCCGGTAGAAGGTCCCTCATCCAACTCCAGCTCTCTTCTAATTTCTTCCGGAGCCAAATGAGTGAAATTCATGGCATGGAGGTGTTTGCGTATTCTTGTTTTCTCATGAGAGTACTGCTGTCAGGCTTCCTTGGGAGATAACTTGTGACACAATGAACATGTCACATGCCAGGCGTTCACTTTTTTCTCACCTGCCAGAAGAGTTAAGGACTGCCATTTCACTGACACTTTAAGTAGCTTTCACTGTTCCAGTTCTTGCTACTCAACAGTAGTGGCCTCTTTTTCCTTCACTGCAGCACCAATAGCTTGAGCTTCTGTTCCAGTCATGATGAACAATGCCAAATGTTTCTAGCCTATCAAAGGCCTCATTAATATTACAAGTACCATGGTATTTCCGAGGTAATATTGCGGTACCGGCAAAAACCAAAAACAAAATATAATGCACAACCACACTACACAACACAACCCCTCCTTACATACTGTACTTTATTTTAGCCTTAACTAATACACCAGTACTTAAAAAACTTTAAAAACTAACACATACACACAGTACATCAGGTTATACAAGTGTAGACCAATTCAATTTAAACCACATTAATAACATAAGAACAAGTGTAGAAACAATTCCTATTTTTGAAAAACAATGAAATTCACACAAAAAAAGAAAATGTTAGAAGTAAGTTATAGTTAGGACTATTTATAACAGTTCTCTACTACACATCCCCAACTTACACTCCAACCCACAGTGTGAAAAAAATGTCAGCATCGCTCATGTACTCAAGCAACCATTGCTTGCCATATTTGTATTAAATGTGCAACATATTATTTTCAGAACTATATTGTAGTATATGTAAAAGACATTTCATATCATAAATCATGCAAATGCATTTGGTGAGTTCCAGTTGTTTGAGTGTATGAGTGACAGCTTCACCCCAACCCATATTGTCAGGATGGTCCAGCCTGTCAACGCCCTGTCCCCCTTTGTGATAGTGCCTGGAAGGAATATACAGAGGTATTCTGCACCTAGTCATTTACCCTAGTCATTTAACCCAGGGTACATGCTGTTGCACCAAATGGTTAGGATGAGAAAGTTCCAGCTTTCTAAAAGTGGTATTCTCAGACCTGTAACTTATTTTTCAACTCTACCACTAAAGATAATTATACTTACAATTTCCTGGATACCAACTAAGACATTTCCCTGGTCCAACACAAAATGTACCTCTTATTACCTATAAATGGATAACCAAACCCATGGGAGAGGTAGACCTGGCAGTAATGAAAAACCGATTTAAGACATGTAAAACATAAAAGTATATGTCCAACTTTTTAAGTACTATGTACCCGTCCTATACCCTATGGATGACTTGTATCTATTAAAAAGGAAGGTTTAGACCTGGGAAAAGGTATAAATTTAGCCAGCAAGAAATGGGAGTTTAAAACTGCAGCCATGTGGCAATAGCAGGACTGAACTATTTTAAAAGGGTAACTGAAGTGGGTGGCACAATAAGTGTTGTAGGCCCAATAGCAGCATAAAATTTATAGGTCCTGGGTATATGAAGTTCCACTCTACTAGGTACTTATAAATGAATCAAATGTGTCAATTGAGAGTGATCAAATTTATCATGTTTAAATGAGGGAGCACAAACATTTTAGCACAGGTTAGTTGTGGTAAAGTTCAAATAGTCCTAAAGCCGACAAAAATAAATGTCAGCAAAACTAGAGGAGAGAAGGCAAAATGTTTCACGAAAGATCACCCTAAGGCTGTCAGGTCTAACACAACCCATGTGCAATGTGTATATCCTCCTTGTGAATTTGTTTGATGGGTTTGAATTCTTGTACTGATCAAGTAATCAATGTTTAATTTTGCTCTATGAAAGGTATGCAATTTGACTATTTACAAGGTTAGAGTTTTGAAACCTGGGATTCCGTTGTATCCCGGGGGCTTGAGCAGACTCTATGTCGCAGCATCCAGTTTGCAGAGAGGAGGAGGCGGGTACCAATGTGTTTCAAGAGTGTTCCTGTCTCCTGCTGAGTGGAACATGCCGTGACACGGTATGATCTCCTAACCTTTGGATAAAAGTTAGTATAAGGAATAATGGGCAAGAGAAAGCCTACCATCCCAGGTGCTGAAAAACCATGTACCTAAAGAAATACCCTAACCACTTTTTTATCTGGAGCAATTGGAGACATAAACAAGGAGATCAAACGCAACTGTACCAAGACCCAAGACTTCATGCTACATGGACAACAACTTCAGAAGAGATTACTGCTTAGAGGCTACCCTAAACGCCTTGTCAGACAATCAATGAAACGTGCCAAATACTACAATAGAGACAGTTTGATTAGTGGTAGAGAACAACAACCCCTAGAAAGACTAGTCTGTGTAGTCAAACACTCCAGTTTCAACAATAAAATTCAACAAATTTTACATAGACACTGGAAGATTCTAAATATCAAAGAAGAAGACATGGCACTGATGAAACCGATTATTGCCTTTAGGAGGAACTCTAACTTGAGAGACAAGCTAGTACATAGCAGAACAAAACCCCCCAAAAAATGTGGGAGCAGAAGACAATTGATGGACTCCCCCGATCCTAGGTAACCACAGGTGTGGGAACTGCCATGCTTGTCTATCAGAAATCACTACCCAAACGTGGTCCTAGGGAACCAAGTTAGGCAAATTAAAAAACAATAAAAACTGCAGAAGTAGTAGTATAGTTTATCTTATCCTCTGTCCCTGTGGACTTGGATATATAGGAGAGACAGGGAGAGAATTCCGTTTAAGGTCGTCAGAACACAAGTCAGTCATTAGGACCCACAAAATTCAAGCACCAATGGTAAGACACTGCATGGTAAGCCACCATGATGAGAATGAGCTGAAATGGTTCATTCTGGAGAAAATCATCACCAAACCTGGTTATGAAACTGAAAAAGTAAGGAAGGATAGGGAAATCTTCTGGATTTTTCACTGTGATACAGTGCGGAGAGGTCTGAATGAGGAGATCCTGTGGATAGTTACATGAATTACCCTATGGTGCTGGGTCTCTGTAACTCTTAGGACAGTGTACCTTAGCAGACTTAGTCTTGGCAAAGTGTTGCACTTGAGTATTCTTACCCAGATTAGCCGGCTGCAATGTGTCACATACTGAATGTATATCTATTCGGCGATAACCACAATTTTCTGATTCATTGCTTTTTAGAAACTCATATACGCACTATGGCATACAGAGAACTATGCTAATCGGTTAGAATCTGATTCCTTTTTTTGTAATTGATCCTAAAGAAGTTAGGATTATAGGCACTGTACCCAGGTGTATAGAAGCTTTTTTTAGCCAATAAATTATTCCATCTAGTGGGTGTAGTCTGGCAATAGTTCATGCAAGAGTCTCACTTTTTTGGTTGGCATTTCGCCAACATTCTATATAGATTGCCTATTCTGTTTGCCATTGCTGGTGCGGGTTATGCTAATTTTTGTATACCCACCCCATTTTGCATGTAGTTTTATTAATTAGATTAATTAATTAATTATAATTTAACTAATGGATTGGAGTGATGTGGAAATTACTTACCAACCTTATTAATATATGAATTACACGTGGGATTTGCATCTGCATGGCTTAATTAATACGTGAACTAAATTTCGTACGCATACTAATGATAGACAATTAGAATATTGCATGATATATGTCGCTTTTGTGATGTAATTGTGATTCGTGCTTTATTTAGTAAGTATAAATTGCATTGAGTGTTGCTTTTGGCTAGATAAATACACACACATATGGGTATTAGCAAGGGAATATCATTTAATTAGTCATTTCTATGTATTAATTACGTTTTTGTGTTTCTTGGCTTAAGTTGACCATTTTGGCCTATCGAAAGATGGCTGCCTTTGGTGCCTAACCCGACTGCCAACGCTGAACAAGGCTTGGGTGAAGTGCGCCTGCACTGACAACAGATACACAGTGGCCTGGACCTGACCCCAGATGAACATGTATCTTTCAAGGACAGCCTGGGACGTCGGCCAAATATTCCGAACAAAGACTGTTGTGTGAACCGGAACTGACAAGGGTCATAACCCAAAAGACACTTTCGTGAGAACTTAAAAGGATGATCCCTGATTGTCCAATCAGCGAACTCGGATGCCCAAAACTTTGATACATTTGATATTGATTTTACTATAAATTATGGTAGAATAGAGAGGTGGTAGCGGGTTCGTTTCTGGCCTTTCTCGATTTCCTGACATTATGCTGACGGAGAGGACCGTGACACTGCAGGACAGCTGTTAGCCTGAATCTTTGACGGACTGAATTAATGCCCAAGCTCCTGATGAACTGAACCTACTAAATTGATGGGCATAGATTTGCGAGACTGCCAGATTTGACATAGAGGACCACGTTTAGCCAGAATAGGTAAATATGAATGGCAACTTGATCAAATGAATGACTTAATTTGCAATATTAATATAAACTTGAATTTGATTATGTACAGAAATGAGTTGGGTTGTTTATTCATTGAAATGTGTCAATGAAAAGGTTAATTAGAGAATTATAAAGTCACTCAAACCTACCACTAACTGATCCGTCCCGATTTATGAGAGGAATACTAAAGGTAAAGTTAAGGGCCTAATGAGTTGTGTAGATTTGTTCCTCATTAGGGTAAAGTGATATTTTCCCTCTCATCTTCCAGCGCTTGGAAGGATAATCGCCTCCCACACGGACTGATGGTGAGTGAATGTTGGTGTTATGGGCCCCACCAGCGAATGTATGGATAGTGTGTGTATGTGAGATCTTTGGTCAGTGACATTAGGGAGGGATTTTGCTCTCAGCGCTGGAGCACCGTCAGTATGAAAATTGCTATGGTAACCGATATATCACTAAGACACGTGATGCTGGATGATATCACGTGATCGCGACACTTTACTTGAGCTATCCCGTTTTTTTCGCAATTTTTGAATCAATATTGACAAAAAGAAAGCAGATATCTCTTTTTTCCAACTTGTAGAGTCCTATTTCACTTATTTTACAACGAAAAACATCTGCTTAAGGTAGAAGACTGGCTTTGTCAATGCAGGGTATTCCACTCCAATATGGTGGCCCTATTCACTCACCATCCATATCCTTTTAAACTGGGAATACGAGATGAGATTTCAAACGCGAGATTTCCGTGATTACACTCTGGTTGGTGTAAAATTTAAAAACCCATCCCGGCTTGCTTTCGTGCAACTGCCGACGTAAACAGATGCCTGGTACGGATTACTCGTTCCTTTGAAACAGCGATACGGTGGTAAGGAGGCACATGAGGTTAGCTTTTAGTTCTAAACGCTCTCTCTCTTCTTAAAGTAAGGAGGTGGTAATAAGAGCTTTCTTTCTGGCGCGTTGCCGATTCTACTAATGCAGCTAATAATAGATTCAAGTGACTTATCTGCACGCCGGTAGTAATGGGTAGGTGCAAAGGAGTGCTTTCTGGTACCCCTAGAACAGCTTGGAATGGTAGGCAGCATACGTCTCATTACAGGAGACATTTACGCATTTATATTATCAAATAGTCACACTCTCTGGACAGAATGGTTTTGGGACCATATTTATTCACCCGTTATGAACATGGGTTAAAGGATAGCTATGTGTTAAATTTACATCGTATAACTCTAGATGGGTGTCTGAATCAAAATATTCTGTCTCCCAATATAATGTGCAATACCCCTAGTGTTATACCGAAACATGACATACAATCTTTCTCCTTCCTTTTTCAGTTGGGAAGCATTTTTTTTCCCAAAACATACAATAACTAACAAATGAAATACCAGGCAACAGAATCTTCGAAATAATGGGTCAGTTTTAGCTATGCCGACTGTTAGATCTGGGGGTCTCTAGTTGGCAGGGTAGGTACCACTGTCCAAGTAGGGACCCTTGCTTCTAGTCAGGGAAAGGGGGATACACTGTTAAGATAACCCCTGCTCACCCTCTAGGTAGCTTGGCCTGAGCAGTCTAGGCTATCAAAGGCAATGTGTAAAGTATTTGTACCAACACTCACAGTAACACAGTGAAAACACCACAGATTTACTCCACACCAGTTTTAGAAAAATAATGTATCTTTACTAAAAACTTCACAAGACCAAATACTACAGACAAACCAACATATAATTCAAAAAGGTTACTTTAAAGATAGTTCAGAGTTTGCAGAAAGTACTCCAGGATGTAAAAGTCAGTGTCCTGCACAATGCGACTCTCAATGCACAAAAATGCGACACTTTCGTGCCCAACAGTACCTGTAGTTGCGATAAGGTTCCCAAAAGCTATAACAAGGAAGCTTGCAAAGGCGATGCGATACTCCTGAGATCCTGGGGAGGCTTTGCAGCAGCCCTGCTTCACGCAGCAGAGGTGGATGCGCCAGCTCCGATCTGTAAGGGGAGGATGCAATGACTTTGGCCTTCGTTGCGTAGGTTTCTTAGGGGGAAGCTTCACGCACAGGTTCGATGCGACACTCTTCGATGTGGTGCGATGCGTGGCGCAGCGTTGCCTTCCGGCGCCGCAACTCTCGATGCGCCACGGAACGGGACTGTGCGTCGACGCACGCAGCGATTGGAGACTTTTCACGCACCGGCAGTGGTGCGGCCCGCAAACTGGTTCTGCGACAACCCTCGCAATGGCAGGAAGCTTCGCGCTTCGGGACGATGCTCGACGCACTCGGCGATGCGGAGACCCTGCGTGTTGCGATGGTGCCGCGATGAAATTTTCCACACACTCTCGTCTTGCGACACGCAATCGGATGATGCGTTGGGTACCAGTCACTCTTGTTCACGCTTCAGCTTCCCAGCTCCCAAACACAGCAAAACGACCTCCTGAGGCCCCAAGACTGGGCAAGCACTCCAAGGCAGGTCAGAACTCTCTCAGCAGAGTTCCAGGGGAGCTGGTGGTGAAGTCCTTTTGTTCCTGGGACTTCTTAACAGGGAGCCAGCTCTTCTCAGGCCCTTGGAGATCAGAATCAAAAGAAGGGGACACAGCAAAGTCCTTCCCCTCTCCTTGGCAGCAAAGCAAAACAGCAAGCAGGCAGTCTTCTCCTCTTCAGTTTCTTCCAGCTTTCTCCTTGGCAGAGGTTTCTTCTTAGTTCCAAAGTGATCTAAAGTTTTAGGTGTCTGGGGTCCTCTTCTTATACCCCTCCAAGTCGTTGTCTCTCTTTGTTCCAGTGGGGGGATTCCCCTGCTCAAACCGGTTCCTGGGTGTGCTCTGCTCTGGAGCACCTGGTTCCTTTCAGAGTGAGGGGCAGGGTCGTTAGACGCTCAGCAGGAGGTGGAGCCTTCTTTGTGCCAGCAGAGGCAGAGTCCTCAGCCTGGCCAGCAGGGGGTGGAGCCAGCTTTGTGTTTGTCAGGGGCAGCCCTATTCAGACCCAGGGACTACTCCTCCCACCCATCTAAAGCAGATCTCCCTATTCACCCTGCTGCTGACTCATCCAGGCTCCTGGAGCCACCTAGCACATCACCTGACACCAGTCAGCCAACCAGCACACAGGCACACAGGAAGGTTAAACAGGAGAATAGCTACATTCTAAAAAGTGCTATTCCCACACAGTGAATTTAAAAACCATCTTGCTAAAAAGATGTATAATTAAATTCTGAACACAGAGATACCAAACTTGGATTTTCTATCTTGCCCCTATGGGAAGATAGGCATGTAAACAGCCTTCCCCATTCTATCCTATGGGCAAGATAGCCTCTCAGCAGTGAAAAACGAAAATGGCTGTAATTCACTACCAGGGCATGTTACACACCTCAGTACATGCCCTACCTTTCAGATACACTGCACCCAGCCCAGGGGGGTACCTAGGGCCACCATAGGGATGCCTGACATGTGCAGAAAGGGAAGGATAAGGCCTGGTCAGTAGGTGCACTGGCCAGGTCGACATGGCAGTCCTGGACTGCACATAGGCACTGCAAGCAGGCCTAAGACATCATTTTAGCGCTACTCCTGTGGGTGGCACAATCAGTGCTGCAGCCCACTAGTAGCAGTTGAATCACCAGCCCTGGCACACGCAGTGCACTTTACTAGGGGCTAACAGGTGAAACAAATATACCAATCATGGATAACCAATCAATACAACAATTTACCAAGGGAGCACTTGCACTTTGACACTGATCAGCAGTGGCAAAGTGCCCAAAGCATCTAAACCAGCAAAATCGAAATCCAGCATAGCATCAAAAATACAGGAGGTAGAGGCAAAAAGTCAGGGGTAACCACGCCAAAGATGCCAGGTCTAACACGTGTCCCCTCCAGCTGAAAGTGGGGAGAACTACCCACCCTCTTGGGAGTTCTCATCGCTAAGGCGGAAAAACCTGGACAGACCATCAGCGTTGGCGTGTTCTGTACCGGGGCGGTGTTCCACCGTAAAGTCCATCCCCTGTAGGGAAATGGACCACCTCAACAGCTTAGGATTCTCACCCCTCATCTGCATCAACCATCTGAGGGGCCTGTGGTCCGTCTGAACCCGGAAGTGAGTCCCAAACAAGTAGGGTCTCAGCTTCTTCAGCGCCCAGACCACAGCAAAAGCTTCCCTTTCAATCGCACTCCACCTCTGTTCCCTGGGAAGTAGCCTCCTACTAATGAAAGCTACCGGTTGGTCCAAGTCCTCATCATTTAGTTGTGAGAGCACCGCTCCCACTCCATGCTCAGAAGCGTCTGTCTGCACTTTGAATTCCTTGGAGAAGTCAGGCGCCTTGAGTACAGGTGCTGTACACATGGCCTCCTTCAGGGCATCAAAAGCTTCTTGGCAGGCACTGGTCCAAATCACTTTCTTCGGTAACTTCTTGGAAGTTAGTTCTGTCAAGGGAGCCACAATGGTGCCATACCCCTTGACAAAACGGCGATAGTACCCGGTGAGTCCTAAGAAGGCTCTCACCGCTGTCTGGGTTTTGGGGGGTTCCCAAGCCCGGATGGTATCTATCTTGGCTTGTAGGGGCGCCACCTGGCCGCTTCCTACCTGGTGTCCCAAATACACCACCGAACCCTGCCCTATCTGGCACTTACTGGCCTTGATAGTGAGGCCTGCACTATGCAGAGCCTTCAACACTGCGCAGAGGTGTTGCAAGTGTTCTTCCCAAGTGGAGCTGAACACAGCGATGTCATCCAGATATGCGGCGCTGAATTGCTCCAGCCCGGACAGTACCTGGTTGACCAGTCTCTGGAATGTGGCAGGGGCGTTCTTCAACCCAAAGGGCATGACACGGAACTGGAAGTGCCCCTCTGGCGTTGAAAACGCAGACCTCTCCTTGGCCCCATCAGTTAAGGCAATCTGCCAGTACCCAGAAGTTAAATCAAACGTACTGAGGTAGTTGGCAGCTCCCAACCGATCCACGAGCTCATCAGCTCTGGGGATGGGGTGTGCGTCAGTCTTCATGACAGCATTGAGCCCACGGTAGTCCACACAAAACCTAAGTTCTGGAGTGGCACCTGGTGCAGCAGCTTTCGGTACAAGTACCACTGGGCTAGCCCAGGGGCTGCTGGAGGGCTCAATCACCCCTAGTTCCAACATCTTAGAAACCTCCTTCTTGATGCTGGCCCTGACCTTGTCAGCCACCCGGTAAAACTTCTGTTTCACAGGCATGCTATCTCCCGTGTCCACGTCATGGACACACCAGTTGGTGATACCGGGGGTCAGGGAGAACAGAGATGCAAACTGACCCAACACATGGCGACAGTCCCTCTGCTGTTCTGGGGTCAGGGTGGGCGAGAGGACCACTCCATCCACTGACCCATCTTGCTCCTTAGCTGCCAGGAGGTCAGGAAGAGGATCGCTATCCTCCTCCATACCTGCATCTGTAGCAAGTAGCATTGTTATTTCAGACCTCTCAAAATGGGGTTTGAGGCGGTTCACGTGTAGGACCCTCATGGGGTTCCTGGGAGATCGCAAGTTGACCAGGTAGGTCACCTCACTCTTGCGCTCCACCACCTCATATGGCCCAGTCCACTTGTCCTGGAGCGCGCAAGGCTCCACTGGCGCCATCACCCACACCATCTGCCCAGGTCGAAATTCCATCAGAGTGGTATGCTGGTCATACCACCTCTTCATCTCATCCTGGCTGGCTTCCAGGTTCGCCTGAGCGAGGGCCCGGAAGCGCTGTGTCTGGTTGCGGATGGCCAGCACATAGCTGAACACATCCTGAGGGGTTTTCCCCGGGGATTTCTCCCAACCCTCCTTCACCAGACTGAGAGGTCCTCTAACAGGGTGACCGTACAAAAGCTCAAAGGGACTGAACCCTAGAGACTTTTGTGGTACCTCCCTGTAGGCAAATAATAGGCATGGCAAAAAGACGTCCCACTTCCGTCTCATGGGCTCTGTCAGCCCCATGATCATGCCTTTCAGGGTCCGGTTGAACCTTTCAACCAACCCATTTCCTTGAGGGTGGTAAGGAGTGGTGAACTTATAAGTTACCCCACACTCCTCCCACAGAGACTTCATATACCTGGAGATGAAGTTGGTACCCCGGTCAGATACCACCTCTTTGGGGAAACCCACACGGGAAAAGATCCCCATCAACGCACGGCCCACCACCGGGGCTGTGGTTGTCCTGAGAGGGATAGTCTCCGGGTACCGGGTGGCATGATCCACCAGGACCAGGATGAACCTGTTGCCTAAGGCGGTCCTGGGGTCCAGTGGCCCCACAATATCTATTCCCACTAGGGGTGGGCGGAATTTGCGTAATCGCGTTACGCAAATCTCCGCGAAACGGTAAAAAATCTCCGCGAACACGCAGAAATTCCGCGAACACGCGGAATTGCTTGTTCGCGATACTTTTTTCCTGTTCGCGATCGCTGTATGCGTGCTCGGGGTGAAATATCTCGCGAACACGCATATTGAGAACGCGAACAAGCAAAAAATTTCGCGAAGTCGCGGAATGCAGATTTTTGGGCAATTTCGCGTTCTCCGCGGAACGCGAAATTACCCAAATTCCGCAAATTCCGCGAACGGAACGGAATTTACCGCCCAGGCCTAATTCCCACCCGCTCGAAAGGGGTGCTCACTACCGGAAAAGGCTGGAGAGGGCCTTTGCATTTTCCTCCAGCCTTGCCACTTGCCTGGCAAGTCTGGCATGATTTACAAAAGGAAGCGACGTCCGTCTTCATCCCGGGCCAGTAAAAGTGGGTGGCAAGCCTTTGTCGGGTCTTGTCCTGCCCGAGATGTCCTGCAAGCGGCACGTCGTGAGCCAGACCCAGTAGGAAGTCTCTGAACCCTGCGGGTACCACCAGGGTACGTGATCCACTGGGCTCAGCAAACCTAGGCTCACTGTACAACAAGTCATTCTCCCAGTAGAGAAAAAAGTTCTTCGGATCAGCACCTGCTGCCTGGTCTGCAGCCTGGTGCCGCAGACCTTCAAGAGTAGGGCATGTCTTCTGCGCACGGCAGAACTCCTCTCTGGAGGGACCACCCTCTTGCTGCCAATGGGTCAGCTCAGGTATGTCTCCCAGCTCAGCGACCTGTTCCCCTGTAGGCTCCAGGGCATCCCCCGTAGGTTCTGCTCCTTCCTGGACCGTGGGAACAGCGGGGGTGGACGCACCACGCCCCCTGCCCTTCCTCTTTCTGGCAGGGACCTGGGCCACTGTTTCAGGCTCCAGGTCTGCTTCACAACCCTGTCTGGCTGCCATGGACCGGGTGGTCACACAGACCCACTCAGGCAAACCCAACATCTCCAAATGAGCCTGGCGTTCCACCTCCTTCCATGGGGAACTCTCCAGGTCATTACCTAGCAGACAGTCAACTGGCATGGATGGACTCACAACAACTTTGAGAGGACCTGAGACCCCGCCCCCACTCAAAGGGAACATGTGCTACCTTGCAAAGGCGCACAGAGTTGTCAGCTGACACTACTGGGTGAAGTATGTCTGGAATGATCAGCTCCTCAGGGACCCACTGACACCTGACCGTAGTCACACTGGCTCCAGTGTCCCTGAGAGCCTCCACCCTCCTCCCATTGATGGTCACCCACTGCCTGTACTTCTTAGTGTTATCAGGGACAGGGGTTTCCTGGACCATCTCTGTGTCTCCTAAAGAGACAAGGGACATAACTGCTAAACCCTCCAAATCACTAGAAATTAAATCCCCCCCAAAAGCTACACTAGCTATCCCCGGTGTTGGAGCACCAGTGGGTGCCTGGGATTTCTTGGGACACACAGGAGACTTGTGACCCAATTCCTGACAGTGATAACACTTAATGGGACCCTTGTTATCCGACCTGCCCTTAGGTGGCCAGTGTTGTAAATTGAAACAGAATGTGATTAAGCATTTACTGGAGACATTAATACTTTCCCTTTAGATCATGTTTTCTTCGCTATGTTGACCGAAGTCCGGACTCCATTTTGTATTTCATGCTGCCACGTGTTCGCCACGAGGCAAGTCCGACCTCTGTGTTAGTTGCTCTTGTAATCTGCCTAGTAACAGTTTATAAATAGCTCTCTCTTGTCCATCTGGCGCATGCCCAGACTTGACCACATCTGTTATAATTAGCCTCGCTTGACCATGTGTTTTCACGGGCTCAAGGAGTGTGTTGGCTCCGCCCATGTATTGATTCAGTATCGAAAAATGACGATAGATGGTAATGTTCTTCGGCCTCATGTTGTATCCACCCACTTATGAGCCCCTCTGTTGTGTATAAAAGGGGACTGTGTACGAATGTTCTGGGTGCTACTCCATGCAATACTGAAGAGTGTTGTGTGGATTGTAGGACCACCCTTAAGGGTTAATAAATGCTGTTTTTGTACTTTGCAGTTTCCGTGCCAACTTCCTTATAGATTCCGTTACAGGAGAGCGAACCCTTGTGTCTTGCGGGCCTAGCTGGGGCCTGTATCCATCAATTGGCGCCCGTCACGTGGGGCTCATCGGCGACTCGGATGCTCGAAGGACTGGTCGCGACGAAGGTGAGGAGTTTGGCCGGGGACGTGATCACTGCCAGCGGTGTCTTAGCCCTGGCATCCCGAGGTTTTTCTTCCTTCCCTTCCGAGCTGACCGTCTGGGTGGCGCCGGTCATCGACTGAGACCTCTTCTGTCGGTCCTGCCGTGAGAGCCGTTTGGGCGATTGTGGAGCTTGGCAGTTGGAACCTGGACTCTTGATTGGTAAGAACCGTTGTACGGTACTTGCTCCGAGTTTTTTTGAAGCCTGAGTTGGCTATTTGAGTTTGATTGATGATGACTAGTCATATTTTGAATTTGTCTTTGTGAAAATATATGCGTTGCAACACATATAGGCAGGTAATGTGGAGAGATTTCTCCGGAGCTGTGTAAACTTTGAACGGCACAACGATTAAGTGCCATTTTTCCTTATAATATTGCATATTTTGCATTATTCCTAACATGCCTGCTTTTAGCGCACTCCGTAAGTGGTGCTGCTGTTTGGGTAACCGGTTGAACCTCGAGGAATCTGCTCCAGCTCCCCCAGAAGGGACTCCTAATAGGGATATGTATGTGAAGCATGGTCTTTCTTCCATAATGTACAGCACGCTATGGAGGAAATACACGAGGAAGGATCCTGAGTTGCGATGGCCTTTGTATGGATCGTTTGATATACGTAAGATTGAGTATGTGGAACAGTGTATGTGTAAGCGACGTGCTCGTCAGGATATGTTTGAGTGTGTGCGATTATGGGTGAAGGAAGTGCGTGAGCGAGAGAAACGTGAGAAAGCGCTGTTTGATAAAGAGCAACGGAAGAATGATCATGTGCGAGCGCAGGAAGCGAAGCGTCGGGAGGACAAAGAGCACACGGACAGACAAGAGAAAGAGCGAAGGCTACAGGTCTCGGGTCAATATGTTGTTCGTCAGCCACTTTATCCTGTCCTTAATAATTCTGATGATGATTTTTATTTACTAGATCGCTCTCCGCCCCCTTATGTTGGCGCATCCGCTCCGCGGCCGCAAGATTCTGGCCCGGCTTCGGGTAAGGTAGACACACGGTCCATGTTATCGGCCGAGCATATGGCTGAGCTTCGGAAACTTTCCCTCCGTGCACTTAAGGGCAAGATATCTAAGGAGGAGTTGTTCCATACTTGGGGGTCGTGGCAAGATAGAGAGAGGGTGTATTTTCTGTCTCATTTCGCGGATGAAGTAATTGCTGCTTTCCGAAAATATTCCAGTGTCCTTGAGCCTGACGAAGTGTCTTCGGATGCCGGAGCATTACGTAATGGTGTTTTTTCTCCCCCTAAGGCTCCTGAGGCGGCTCGGCGGCTGTTCGCTTTGCGGGACGAGGTGCTGGCCCTTAGAGAGAAAGCACGTCAACAAACGGAGGAGGAGAAGCAGTCGGATTCGTCTGCAGCAGGGGGCCACCCATCCGCCTCCCAGTCAGATAAGGATGACATAGTGCATGCTAAACCAATGCGAGAGGCGGCGCCTTTGTATGTTCCTCCTAAAGGAGCGGGGACTAGCTCGGACATTAACTCCGCCGATGCAAAGGGATATTTTGTGTATAATTGGGTTTACACTCCATGGCATAGGGCCGATGTTATGGCATTAAAGAATGCGTTGCCTGACCCCCGCAAGAATCCAGCGGCCTTCTATGAAGAAGTCGAGGGGGCCTTGAATTCTTGCATTATGACCTTAGCGGATATAGACCTGTTCTTTGGCCTTATTCTACCGCCGGATACGTGGCGCTCTGTCCGAAAGGTGGATGATGCGGTTGCCTTCAAGGCCCGGTGGTCTGACCTTGAGGATGAGGATAGGGAACGGAAGCCCGCACAGAAACCACCCCAGACTATTTTAGATCTCCCTGCGTCTATTGTGGCTAAGTTGAAGACGATTATCCCCCCTAAAAACATTGACTGGAATATGTTAGCGGCATGTAAACAGAAAGTTGACGAGTCAGTTGCGGACTTCTTTACGCGCTTTGAGGAGACGTTTCATGATTTTAGTGGCCAGTCGCTTACTGACGACACGGGCCGCCACCTTTTCGCGGACAAATATGTGGCTAATCTGCTACCGGCAGTTGCGGCCCGGTTAAAAGCGAGCGAGAGTTCCTGGTCCTCCGCGACGCCGACGGCCCTTCTGACTATCGCTCAGTATTATGAGCGTCAGGAGCACGAGGCGAAGGGCCAGGAAGAGAAGAAATCGAAAGACCTCAAGACTAAGGTGATGTTAGCACAAGTATATGGCCCGCCCCGACGGGGTAATAATAGAGGACGGGGCGGATCTCATGGTCCCCCTCCGGGCCGATCTGATTTGAATAGGAACCAGTGTGCGTATTGCAAGCAATTGGGCCATTGGGCCAGGGATTGCCCAGTGTTGCGCGCTTCCCGTCAGGGGCATACTCCGGGTGGTCCGAGAGGTAGAGGGGGTTCCTCGAACTTTAGAGGGAATTCTAATGATAATGCCCGTTTCGATACTGCTGGGCAGCACCGAGATAGCTCAAATGTTTTCGATCGCCAGCACCAGTATCATGTGTCGGACATCGATCGATCGGGATATCACGATTCGCAGCATGCATAGGAATGCGTTGGATGGGGGTCTGAATCAGTTGAGGTGCCGGTCGATCAGACGGGTCCTTATGTATCGGCTGAAGTTTTAGGTTCTACTGATCAGTTCCTAGTAGATACAGGAGCGACCCGTAGTGCATTGTCTAGGTACTTGGTTCCGGGGGCTCCCCCATCCGGCTCAGTGGTTACATCGGTAGGGTTTGACGGTACACTCTCCCGAAGCCCTCTTTCACAGCCCCTTACATTTAAGGTTGATTCTTTTTCTGCGCCCTGTCCGTTTCTGCTTGCTCCGTATACACCGGATAACATTATGGGCCTTGATATGTTAAAGTACTTTAGGGCTACAATCCGCTGCTCCCCTGAGGGTGTGAGGGTGATTTTAAATGACAACTACCCCCGGTCTGGGCGGATGTGTACGATATCAGAGGATGCGTTGTTGGCTACCCTCCCCCGAGCTTTATGGGCGACTTCGGACACAGATGTGGGACAAATGGTGATTCCTCCGGTCCACATTAGTGTCCAGGAGGGGGCGGTGTTACCACGCCTCCCGCAGTATCGTATTTCCCAGGAGGGCGAGGAGGCTCTCATACAGATTGTGCAAGACTTGATCGCAGTAGGGGTAGTGGAAGAAGTTCCCTATAATATCTGTAACAGTCCGATTCTCCCTATTTTGAAAAAGGACACGGATGCAAAGGTCTATCGGTTCATAATTGATTTGAGGGAGGTAAACAAGATCGTGATACCTCAGTACCCGGTGGTTTCCGATATCACGACGTTGCTTACCTTGGTCCCGCCTACGGCGACCATGTTTTCAGTGATTGATTTGAAGAATGCCTTCTTTTCCATTCCCATTCACCCTGATAGCCGATTTCTTTTTGGGTTCACATTAAACAATAGATCTTATCGTTTTTGTAGAATTCCCCAAGGCTATACAGAAAGCCCTAGTATTTACAGTCAGGCTTTGAAACGACAGTTGGATTCCTTTGTTTTACTCGAGGGGGTCGCCCTCATTCAATATGTCGATGACATCTTGTTGCCGGCTGACACCCTGGAGTTGTGTGAGAAGAGCACGTTATCCTTACTTTCCTTTTTGGCATTTCACAATCATAAAGTATCTAGGAAGAAATTGCAATTCTGTAGACCAAAGGTGACTTATTTAGGTCACCTTTTGTCTAAGGAGGGACGTGCACTCACACCAGATCGTATCCAAGTAATTTTGGACACACCGAGACCATCCACGCAGAAGGATGTGCGTGCATTTTTGGGCCTCGTTTCTTTTTGTAGACAGTGGATATTGGGGTTTTCACACATAGCTAAGCCATTGTTAGCCCTTTTGACAAAGGATACGCCTATCCCAATCCCTTGGTCAGATGAGTGTGATGCTGCTTTTCAGCAACTGCGACAGGCCCTTTGTTCAGCACCAGTGTTAGGGACCCCTGATTATGCAAAACCTTTTTCGTTGTATGTGCATGAGAAAGATGGATGTGCATTGTCAGTTTTAGTGCAGATGCACGGCGACAAGCAGCGCCCTTGTGCATACTTTTCGGCTGTGCTTGATCCTGTCGCCCGAGCATTACCAGGGTGTTTTCGCTCGGTAGCGGCGACAGCTGTGTCAATACGCCAAAGTGAAGGAATTGTGTTGTCCCATAAATTGTTGGTGTTAGTTCCCCATGCTGTGGATGCCCTGCTTAATCAAACAAAGACGCAGCATTTGACCAGTGCCCGTTTAACGGGATATGAGCTGACGCTTTTGGCTCCTCATGTTACGTTGAAAAGGTGCGTGACATTAAACCCGGCCACATTGTTGCCATACCCCGAGACCCAGCCTGAGGCGCAGAAAGCGCATGATTGTATTCTTGTGACTGAGGAACAAACAAAGGGTCGTATCGATCTCCAGGATACGCCCTTTTCAGATGTAGATGGAGAGTTGTGGGTAGACGGATCATGCCTGAAGCTACCAGATGGTACGACTTCAGCAGCGTATGCAATTACCACATTACACACGATAGTGGAGACAGCACGCATACCACAGAAATCAGCTCAAGCAGCGGAACTGATAGCATTAACACGAGCATGTGAGCTCAGTACAGGATTATGTGTGAATGTTTATACAGATAGCCGCTATGCCTTCGGAGTAGCGCATGACTTCGGCCTACTCTGGAAGGAGAGAGGGTTTTTAACGTCACATGGAGTACAGATAATGCATGGAGAGTTAGCTCATAATCTTTTAACTGCATTGACATACCCAAAGAAAATTGCTATCGTTAAGTGTAGCGCCCATAGGAAAGTGGTTGATAAAGTTGGAGAAGGGAATGCGTTAGCGGATCGAGTAGCACGGGAGACTGCGATGCAGCCCGGTACTACCGCCATGTATGTAGTAAAGTCACAGGTGGAGAGATGGCATGATGCGAAGGAGGAAGTGCGAGAAATACAAAGGACCGCTTCTGACAAAGAGCGGGAACAATGGGCTAGCGAAGGAGAACTGGATGATGAGGGTTGTTGGAGAAATAAGCAGATGGATAGATGGAAATTACCCACGGCCTTTGTACAACCTATGGTTCAGATGGCACATGGGCTAGCACATGTTGGAGCTTCCGCAATTGTGAAATTGCTTACCCAAGTCTGGGAGCATCCAGAGATTGCTAGCACGGCAAAGAGGGTGGTGCAGACCTGTATGATCTGTCTGAAGTATAATCCAGGGAAAGGCACTCGAACTCCAGCAGGAGGATTTGCGACACCCACTGCACCCTTTGAGGTTCTGCAGATGGATTACATCCAGCTTGAGCGCTGTAACAATTTGAAGTATGTCCTAGTAGTGGTCTGCGCTTTCAGCAAATGGGTTGAAGCGTACCCTACGAAAGACAATACTGCAATGACCACGGCGAAGCTACTGCTAAAAGAGTTTTTCCCTCGATACGGCGTCTGTAGACTTCTGTGGAGTGATAATGGCCCTCACTTTGTAGCGGATGTTATAAAGTATGTCTTGAAGGGTCTAGGCATCACCCAGATGTTCCACGCCGTGTTTCACCCCCAGTCTGCCGGACTAGTCGAGAAGTATAATGGTACACTGAAGCTCAAGATCGCCAAAATCCAAGCTTCAACGTCTTTGACTTGGCCAGACGCCCTGCCACTGGCGTTATTGTCAATTAGGTCAGTGCCACACTCTCGAACCGGCCTTACGCCATACGAAATAGTATTCGGACGCCCAATGAACATTTGGGGTCCACCAAGGCCTAAGGCTGTGTATGATGTACCTTGTGTAATGATGAGCGATTATCTGGCACAGTTAACGGACAACTTGGTTTCTATTCATCAACAGGTCCGAGAGGCGCTCCCTGATCGGTCTACCGGCGAAGGACATGGTCTCCGGCCTGGAGATCATGTTATGGTGAAAGTCTTCGACAGAACGAACAGTTTGGAGCCGAGATGGGTAGGACCTGAGCAAGTCCTCCTTGCAACGAGGACGGCTGTGCGAGTCTCGAACCGAAAGAATTGGATCCATTCCCTGCACTGTCGAAAGGTACCGCCCGGATTGGTGGAGTCTGCCGTGCTGACCGATCAACGAGAAATCCTAGCAGCAGAGACAGGCTGTGCTGCGAAGCCGAATGACACTGAGGAGCTCTTTCCGGACCACACGACTTCTGGAGGAAGGCGATATCATCTTCGTCCAAGGAAGTAAGGTTTCCAGTACCGGGACATACTGTCAGAACGGCCCTTGGGTTAGTGAAACGGAGAGCCGATGAGGCAAGGGGGGGGGATCAGCCCTGCATTAGTGTAGCGACACCCGTCTTGGCCCGCTGGTGAAGAAATCAACCACTGCCCAAGG
Source organism: Triturus cristatus (assembly GCF_964204655.1). Lineage (NCBI taxonomy): Eukaryota > Metazoa > Chordata > Amphibia > Caudata > Salamandridae > Triturus > Triturus cristatus. The sequence continues at coordinate 542,953,293 of NC_140583.1, forward strand.
GGAAGAGTTCTGACAGACCTTTTAGTTTCAGGAAGATACCAGGGTATTGTTTCTTTTGACATGGAGAAGAAGAAAATCCTTTGTGCGTTGGGGTTCATGCTAACAGTAGCTGTTGTTGGGATAACCACATGGTTTGTGGAGGAGGTAACTCCTGCTCGGAAAACACTTGTGTTGACAACTCCGGTGCCTGAGGAGCACTACTTTTATACATTACCGTACCAAGAGTTGAAGCATCGACAATCTTACTTGAACAACACTTTCATCCAGATGCTGCATCATACCCACGTTGCTACGAACGCTACGAACTGTTGGATATGTGGGATGATGCCGGCCCATCAGAAGAAAGGAGGTACGCCATTCATACCACTTCCTTTCTCTCATAATGGCTCTTGTAGAGCATGGTACACTTTGCTTTTTGCCACTCGGAAACCGACAGTGGGACGATTGCTTTTCAGACTTAATAGAGAATGCCATCAAGACAAGAATGGGTATCCACAAGCGAATGGGACAATTTGGGAATGGGAAGAGTACCGACCGGACAATGAATCCATTCCCTATATCTTCACGAACACCAGAGACACTGTGGGGAAGGACAAATTCGTGATCCAAGTGGCACAAGCTCAAGCGGACCTGTGTGTCCAGAGTGTGGGTTTTATCCCTGTTGGTGTCAGTGATTGCATAACTGTACTGAATATTGACGGGTTGAACAACAGTACCTTCCTAGCGTCCCATAATACTTACTTTGTATGTGGAAATAAAGGTTATTACCGTTTGCCGGCTGGGTGGTCTGGGGTATGCTATGTATCATTCCTATTACCTCCTGTATTTCTAGCACCCGCGTCATATCATAAGGATTTGAAATTGTTGAATAATGTGACTGTAAATAGGTATAAACGTACTCTATCAATTGATGATGTGGATCAGACCGATACCAGCTTGCAACAGTATATTGATTTTAACTTAGGACTGTTTTTCTTTGTTGGAGCCGCTTGAATAGTAGGAAGATCCGAAGATTAACAAGAGTGGTAGAAGCTGTGACCAATCAGACTGCTGCTGCTCTTGGGAATCTTACAGAAGAGTTACAAATAACTAGGATTGTTGCATTACAGAATCGTATGGTATTAGATGTAATGCTAGCTGATCGAGGTGGAGCCTGTAAAATTATTGGAAGTAGCTGCTGTGTGTTTATCCCTGATCATACGCCATCCGTTTATAACGCCATCAACAAGCTGCATAAAATAGCAGCTGAAATCCACACAGAAAATGGCACTTGGTCCTTTTCTGGATGGTTTTGGGCGTTGGTTACTGCCTGGGGATGGAAGGTCTTAACTGGTCTCTGTATTATTATAGCAATTCTGTTCTTTTTCTGTATGTGTGTTCAATGTGGACCATTGTGCTGTTCTGTATGCATTTCATTCTGCATTCCGGATAAGAAAACTATTGCCGATGTTGCTCACCAGAAGGGTCTAGCTAAAGAGGTTAAAGGAATGATGATAATTGACATATATGATGATTATTCTTGGAAACCGGATGTCTTCAGTAAATGCTGAAAGGGTCGTCTGTTGTAAATTGAAACAGAATGTGATTAAGCATTTACTGGAGACATTAATACTTTCCCTTTAGATCATGTTTTCTTCGCTATGTTGACCGAAGTCCGGACTCCATTTTGTATTTCACGCCACGAGGCAAGTCCGACCTCTGTGTTAGTTGCTCTTGTAATCTGCCTAGTAACAGTTTATAAATAGCTCTCTCTTGTCCATCTGGCGCATGCCCAGACTTGACCACATCTGTTATAATTAGCCTCGCTTGACCATGTGTTTTCACGGGCTCAAGGAGTGTGTTGGCTCCGCCCATGTATTGATTCAGTATCGAAAAATGACCATAGATGGTAATGTTCTTCGGCCTCATGTTGTATCCACCCACTTATGAGCCCCTCTGTTGTGTATAAAAGGGGACTGTGTACGAATGTTCTGGGTGCTACTCCATGCAATACTGAAGAGTGTTGTGTGGATTGTAGGACCACCCTTAAGGGTTAATAAATGCTGTTTTTGTACTTTGCAGTTTCCGTGCCAACTTCCTTATAGATTTCGTTACAGGAGAGCGAACCCTTGTGTCTTGCGGGCCTAGCTGGGGCCTGTATCCATCACCAGGTTGGTTTGGGTTTGGACTTGGGGGGCTGGGACTGGTTACCCTGGGAACTATTTTGGGGCCCTTGTGAGAACTCCTTTTGGTTACCCTTGTCCCCCCCACTCTTCTGCTGGGGACCCTTCCCACCTTTGGCAATGGTACCCACAATTCCTCTGTGGACCCTGGTACTGGTCCAGCGGTCCGCCTCCTTAGCAAGCTCAATGGGGTCCGTCAACTTGCTATCTAAAAGATGCTGGCGCAGCTCTGGAACACATAGACTACTCAAGTGCTCCCAACTAATTAAATGTAACAACCCCTTATAATCAGTTACCTTGCTGCCCTTCATCCAACCTTCCAGTGCCCGCGAGTACAGATTCACACACTCCATCCAAGTCTCAGACTCTTTTTTCTTGGAATTTCTAAACTGCAGTCTATACTGCTCTGGAGTAAGTCCATACCTGAGACATAGGGCCTCCTTCATATTGGGATAGGTCATGGCACCTGCTAATTCTAAGGGCTCTAGAGCACTCCTCCCAGAAGCCTCAAAATGTTTCCACAGGCCCGCCCCCCAATGCTGTTCAGGCACACCATTCATTCTTAATGCTATCTCATACGATGTAAACCAGGCATAGATATCTTCACTCCTATTGTAATTCTGTACTAAATCTTTGGGGATATATACTTTACCCCCCTGCACTGGCTGTGCGCTGCCACCATTTGAACCGGACTCCACCTGCTTGGCCTTGATGTCCAGTTCTCTCATGCTCACTTCATGAGCCAGAAGCAATTTCTTCTCTTCCAAGGCACGGGCATTCTTGCTCTCCTCTGCCGCCTTGTCCTTCTCTACTTCCAATTGCTTCATTTTCATTTTCATCATTTCCATTTCATGGTCTCTCACCCTTTGATTCTCCTCCAGCTCCTCTGGAGTGAGCCCCCTACTGGAATGGGAGCTGCCAGCCCTTGAGACTGTTCTGCCCACGGGCAGATCTTGGGGAACAAAACCATCCTCTTCATCTGCATCATCCTCCTCTTGGGCCTCCCACCAGGCCTTCAAGATTTTTTGGAGCTCATCTTTTCTAGCTCCGCTTTTAAAGGGGCAACCACGGTCTTTGCAGAATTGCTTGAGTGCTACCACTCCGTACGAATACAAATCCGCAATGGAAAACTCCACTTCTGCCTTCTCGCTTGTTGCCACCTGAGACATGATGCTCTTGAAGAGTTACTCAAAAATAGAATCAAAAATATAGTATGTGGTTGTCTATTGGTCTGCACTTAAACTAGTGATGTACACCAATTACTGTGGGTCAAGTACAAATACAAGTTCAATCCTCACCGCTGACCACCAATGTTAGATCTGGGGGTCTCTAGTTGGCAGGGTAGGTACCACTGTCCAAGTAGGGACCCTTGCTTCTAGTCAGGGAAAGGGGGATACACTGTTAAGATAACCCCTGCTCACCCTCTAGGTAGCTTGGCCTGAGCAGTCTAGGCTATCAAAGGCAATGTGTAAAGTATTTGTACCAACACTCACAATAACACAGTGAAAACACCACAGATTTACTCCACACCAGTTTTAGAAAAATAATGTATCTTTACTAAAAACTTCACAAGACCAAATACTACAGACAAACCAACATATAATTCAAAAAGGTTACTTTAAAGATAGTTCAGAGTTTGCAGAAAGTACTCCAGGATGTAAAAGTCAGTGTCCTGCACAATGCGACTCTCAATGCACAAAAATGCGACACTTTCGTGCCCAACAGTACCTGTAGTTGCGATAAGGTTCCCAAAAGCTATAACAAGGAAGCTTGCAAAGGCGATGCGATACTCCTGAGATCCTGGGGAGGCTTTGCAGCAGCCCTGCTTCACGCAGCAGAGGTGGATGCACCAGCTCCGATCTGTAAGGGGAGGATGCGATGACTTTGGCCTTCGTTGCGTAGGTTTCTTAGGGGGAAGCTTCACGCACAGGTTCAATGCGACACTCTTCGATGTGGTGCGATGCGTGGCGCAGCGTTGCCTTCCGGCGCCGCAACTCTCGATGCGCCACGGAACGGGACTCTGCGTCGACGCACGCAGCGATTGGAGACTTTTCACGCACCGGCAGTGGTGCGGCCCGCAAACTGGTTCTGCGACAACCCTCGCAATGGCAGGAAGCTTCGCGCTTCGGGACGATGCTCGACGCACTCGGCGATGCGGAGACCCTGCGTGTTGCGATGGTGCCGCGATGAAATTTTCCACACACTCTCGTCTTGCGACACGCAATCGGATGATGCGTTGGGTACCAGTCACTCTTGTTCACGCTTCAGCTTCCCAGCTCCCAAACACAGCAAAACGACCTCCTGAGGCCCCAAGACTGGGCAAGCACTCCAAGGCAGGTCAGAACTCTCTCAGCAGAGTTCCAGGGGAGCTGGTGGTGAAGTCCTTTTGTTCCTGGGACTTCTTAACAGGGAGCCAGCTCTTCTCAGGCCCTTGGAGATCAGAATCAAAAGAAGGGGACACAGCAAAGTCCTTCCCCTCTCCTTGGCAGCAAAGCAAAACAGCAAGCAGGCAGTCTTCTCCTCTTCAGTTTCTTCCAGCTTTCTCCTTGGCAGAGGTTTCTTCTTAGTTCCAAAGTGATCTAAAGTTTTAGGTGTCTGGGGTCCTCTTCTTATACCCCTCCAAGTCGTTGTCTCTCTTTGTTCCAGTGGGGGGATTCCCCTGCTCAAACCGGTTCCTGGGTGTGCTCTGCTCTGGAGCACCTGGTTCCTTTCAGAGTGAGGGGCAGGGTCGTTAGACGCTCAGCAGGAGGTGGAGCCTTCTTTGTGCCAGCAGAGGCAGAGTCCTCAGCCTGGCCAGCAGGGGGTGGAGCCAGCTTTGTGTTTGTCAGGGGCAGCCCTATTCAGACCCAGGGACTACTCCTCCCACCCATCTAAAGCAGATCTCCCTATTCACCCTGCTGCTGACTCATCCAGGCTCCTGGAGCCACCTAGCACATCACCTGACACCAGTCAGCCAACCAGCACACAGGCACACAGGAAGGTTAAACAGGAGAATAGCTACATTCTAAAAAGTGCTATTCCCACACAGTGAATTTAAAAACCATCTTGCTAAAAAGATGTATAATTAAATTCTGAACACAGAGATACCAAACTTGGATTTTCTATCTTGCCCCTATGGGAAGATAGGCATGTAAACAGCCTTCCCCATTCTATCCTATGGGCAAGATAGCCTCTCAGCAGTGAAAAACGAAAATGGCTGTAATTCACTACCAGGGCATGTTACACACCTCAGTACATGCCCTACCTTTCAGATACACTGCACCCAGCCCAGGGGGGTACCTAGGGCCACCATAGGGATGCCTGACATGTGCAGAAAGGGAAGGATAAGGCCTGGTCAGTAGGTGCACTGGCCAGGTCGACATGGCAGTCCTGGACTGCACATAAGCACTGCAAGCAGGCCTAAGACATCATTTTAGCGCTACTCCTGTGGGTGGCACAATCAGTGCTGCAGCCCACTAGTAGCAGTTGAATCACCAGCCCTGGCACACGCAGTGCACTTTACTAGGGGCTAACAGGTGAAACAAATATACCAATCATGGATAACCAATCAATACAACAATTTACCAAGGGAACACTTGCACTTTGACACTGATCAGCAGTGGCAAAGTGCCCAAAGCATCTAAACCAGCAAAATCGAAATCCAGCATAGCATCAAAAATACAGGAGGTAGAGGCAAAAAGTCAGGGGTAACCACGCCAAAGATGCCAGGTCTAACACCGACCAATCCGTGTTAAAGAACAGTCAAGTTAGATGATTTAAACAGGGTAACCTATATTGTCCTATTTATGTCAAGACAGATGACTCTTCTTTGATAGTCTTGTAACATAGCTCTCTCATTGTTTAAATCTTTATTCATAGGACTTGTAAGCCAGGTGTTCGATGGCATATTTGTCAATAGACTGCTCTTTTAAGAAATAACAACCTGGTTGTTCGAACAGTCGCAGGTACATTAGAGTCTAAAATTGCCTGGTTTTAATAGATCTTAGAAACCTTTTTTATCTATTTTCGGGTTGTGGAACTTCCTTTTTATCACTTGCACATTCTTTCTCATTCACTGGCTTCAAATTAGCGCGTACCATGTTTGCATGATATTTCACTCAATTTTGTAGGTTTCCTTTAGTGACCTCTACCTTCCACTGCGCTCATGGTCATTTCCTTATGTGCACTACAAAGATCGTGGACTTATGTCAACGATTCCCAATCATGTTAGACGGTGTAGTACACCGTTTATCAGTCCCTCGGGTTGGTCATAAAGCATAAGATAACCCAATGATAGAATATTCCTTGACACAACCCATCATATATATATAATATCTGTCTTTTTATTACCCCACAGATAACCCCTGGCCTCTCTCTTTTTTGTGTTTTGAGATTCCTTTATCATATCTTGGTCCTGAGGAAGGTGGCTTCGCCACTGAAACGCGCGTAGACCATTATTACCCCTGAGAAGTGGTCCCTGAGAGACAACTTCATCAGAAGCAGTGTCTGTCTGTACTAACAAATATTGTTCTCTCCAGACCAACTTTGGACCCTCATAGGCTGAATCTCATGTGGTCTTTTTTTATAAGTATGACTGTAGGCTGAATGAGTGAGATTGTGTGGTGAGTATGAACAGTTAAAGGTTGCTGTGGGGTTATTCATACTTGCATTTAAAGTAATCAGTATTGTGCTAGTCATCTATTTTGACGCTACTGTTAGAATGGACAATGACAGATATGAACATATGTCTGTATTTTTCTAATCAAATGTACAGAAAAAAGATCAAAATGATGTAATCCATATAAAAAAACTTTTCAATATTTAAAGAAAATATGCCAGAGATGCAATAAAATAAAGAATAACATTTACTCTGCTAAATTTTGGTGTGGTGTATACTAATGGTGGGTTTGATGGCATATCAGAACCTGTCTAGGTCACATTGAAAGCAATATAGGTCAGAACAGAGGTATTTTGTGTTAGCGAGCTTCTGTTTTTCCCCCTCCTCTTGGACCTAAAAGCAACTTAGCTGGGGGCATTTTTTTCCCTATCGGCATTGAGACTACAATCAAAGTACAGCGATCAGGGCAGAGACCCTGTTTTCAATGTTCGAATTGCAATGCTAATTGGCACAGAATCAGATTGGGAGCAAAATAGGGCTGAAGCTTAGGGGCAAAAGGGGAAATACATGTGTGGTTTGTGACTCCCTTCAAATTGCATCAATTTAACATACATATTTCGACAACCCCCTACCTCCCAAAAGGAAGAAGAAAGTGACAACTTTAAAGAGGTACCACTCCTTTTTACATATGAATTTAACAATAGAGGGGAAGGTAAAATCGGTAACCTTAGAGGAACAAACCTACCTGCTTTGTAAAAAAAAGGGACCAATGACCTAATTCAATCATTATTTCTGTCTCTGGATATATGGTTGAAAGCCTTCATAACCAACGTATTCGATCGTCTGTAGAAGGTTGAAGCAGCTGCTGTAATTTTATGGATTTCGTAAAAAAAGACATACAGCATTAATAATGCTACAGGTAGAGAAAACCGAAACAGACCCAAAGAACACACCATGCCACCAGACGGGCCTGCAGAAACAGCCCAAATAGAATCGTGTTCTTCAGGCATGCCAGGTTGCCCAACTTCAACGAGAATTAAAATCGAACATTTTAAATCTTCTTAAAGATATCTATAGGGAGACCACAGCAAGGTTCCAGTATGGTATCAATGGGGAATGCTTCTAAGAGTTTTGCATATTTAGAGGAGTGACGAAGAGTTGTGCCATTGCCCCTTTCCTATTCACCCTCTATATTAACAACCTACAGGGATGCTGGTGTATGGATGCAGGAACATGCCCCAAATAGGACATCACCCTATTCCTGCCTTCCGTATGTGGGTGACACAGTTGTTATGGCTCGCACCCCTGGAACCCTCCAAGCAAAACTGAATATGATTGAGAAGTATATTGAGAAACTAGACCTTAAGGTTAACCTCAAGAAATCCTTCATCATGATCTGTGGGCTTAAGATTGGTAACTTTTCACTAATTCTATACTAATGACACTTTGCTAGATCAAACCAGGACCTATCCTTATTTAGGGGCATTATTTGACTAAGCAGGTTCCTGGAAACAACAGATCACTTAACAAAATGACCAATTAAGGAAGGCAACTATGGTGCCCTGTGCATTTTCATCCAACCTGGGGAAAAGCAAGGAGGGTGCTTTGTACCATCTACAAGGCAAAATGCATTTCAGCTTCTATCTGTGCCGTCGGTGTCTAGGGCCATGTAAATGTACATAGGTTACAGCAGTGAGAACATTCATGTTTGAAGAGATTACTGTCTGATCCCACCAGCTGTCAGTCAATGTTGTGCCACTGTAAATTGGGTGTGACTTTTATTGAATATATTGTGAGATTTCAGCCTCTCACCTTTTGCAACAGGGTTTGGACTTAGTCAGATCAATCAATCAATCAATCAGAGCATTTGTAAAGCACACGACTCACCCGTGAGGGTCTCAAGGCACTGGGGGAGGAGGTGTGCTGCTACTGCTCGAACAGCCAGGTCTCGAGTAGTCTCCTGAAGGTCAGCAGGTCCTGGGTCTGCCATAGGAGCATGGGGAGGGTGTTCCAGGTCTTGGCGGCGAGGTGGAAGAATGATCTGCCGCCGGAGGTCGCTCTTCGGATGAGGGGACGGTGGCGAGGGCGGGGTTGGCGGAGCGGAGCTGGCAGTTGGGGGTGTAGAAGGTGAGTTGTCTGTTGAGGTATGCTGGTCCGGTGTTGTGGAGTATCTACTAAGAAAAGGGGGTACCCCGAAATTGATGTAGGGAGAGCAATGGGGGACAAGACCAATAACAAGAACAAAAGATTTGCTCTACCTATCTAAATAGTAGTGGATCGACTAGATCTCGCTGATATATAACCCAAAGAGTTGCCTTCGGCTATACACTTTGAAAAAGAGCACACAAGAAAAAAAAAATGTAATTAAGGATTATACTTTTTATTTGATCATTCTATTGGTATAAATGCAAAAAAACAGATACTCAAAATATAACTTGGATACATTTTTTGAAAAGATATATACAAAAACCAAGGACGGCCCCATCAGAGAGGTAAAAGAGATAAACAATTAAGTCACATTCATACTCACCAGACAAAGCATTCAATCTTGTACATCCAATCAATACACTACACATACATTTTCACCACATTAAAAAATACACATAAAGGGGAACTCTCCTCAAAACATTAATATGTACTGTTGGAGTTGATGGAAACAACCAAACACTACAAAAAAAGACACGCCGACGCGCGTTTCGGTGCAATCACCCAACACTAAGGGTGCCACCTTCTTCAGGGCTTGGGTTTTATGCGTTTCTGTTGTCCGAGGGGCCTGTGAAAATATATAAAGAATCACTATCTCATTGGAAGTTTATTCAATAATTTTACAGTATTCTAGTCCATACATCAATTTGAGGTTTTGAGGAATTTATGTACAAATGATATTTATTAGTTACTCGATTATAGAACAAATGGTGTAGCATAAAGGCACTCAAATTGTGTTTCCATATAATGTGTCAGAATATTCGTTTTTAGAAAATACAACATAATTTATCAAAAAAGGTTAATTAAAATCACCTGCACATAACATGCCACTTCTTGCTGAATGAATTGGCTATAAAGGAACTTGAATCAAATAGTAATGACCCTCCTGGGGGCCATGCGATAACTGTAGAAAATACATAAAGACAAAAACAGAAACCAAAAAATGGGAAAAAGGGTTGGTCTACGATTGAAATATATAAAACACTCACCTGAGTTAAATCCTAACGTACATCAAAATGATTGTAAAGGAATCATAGGATCGATACTGAAGGAGTCCCGACTGTCTGCGTCCTAAATAGGACGATATAGATAGAAAGAAACACATATGTATAGATGACTGCAGAGAAAGTTAGACATGATTAATATGTTGAAGGTAGACGATAACTACTTGCCTGGCAAGTTGTGCGGCAACAGATGTTATGGAGAAGCTCCAAAATCGGTGGTCGCAAATTGAGAATGGCAACTGTTCTGTGTTTGAAAGCACGTTGATTCTTTTAAGGATTTCAGACTAAAAGAAAAATCAGTGTAAATGTTTAAGTTGGGACAGTCCTGGGTTATAATTTTCATAAATGGTACGAGGACCAGTAGCTCATATATAATGTTCGTGACCGCTTAAAAGTTTTAAATTGGGTACTGAAATTCCTTGTACCACAAGATATCCTAGTAAAGGTGCATTAATGAATTGCATCTGGATACTTGGTTTCTCAAGAGAAGCATCGTGAAAGAGCTGAAAGCTTTCGAATCTTCAAAACATTTAAGTTTAAGGACGATCTTGACTGCCTAATATAAAGCTTCAAAGTCCCATCTCATTTGAAATAATGATAGTAAAAGAAGCAAGATGGATAAAGTAATAGTACTTATGCTACTCAAATACCCGTGATACTTGCTAGTTGCCAACGGCTTTAAATCAAATATCGGTTAATTCACTCGTACCTGTAGCTTTATTCTCCAATGGTCGACGGCCAACTGGTCACGTTACTGCATACCAGGGTGCATGGAAACAATGTATCTCGGGTCACACACTAATGCGAAAGTCTCAGTTTAAGCGTGGCGATGTTTTTGGGCTGAATGAAAAACATCAAAAATTAAGATGTAGAATAACATGGCTGAAAGGGAAATAGCCAAAAAAACACAGGTTTTTCTAAAATTAAAACACATTCTAATTTGAGCGTGTGAAATCCCACACAAGGTACTCAAAACAAAAGGATAATCTTGTATCTAGTCTTTACCTTGTATATACCTTCGTGATGCGTGAAGGCAATACGTCGTAAGGATAACGTCCTTCCAAGTAAAAAGTTACCGCTGCAGGAAACCGCGCGAAAAGCGAGTGAGTAGATGGGTCTTTTAAATAAAAGGTCAACCACTGAGAAGACACTCGAGCCATGACATCAGAAGGCACGTGATCGGAGCTTAATCGTAATGAAGCCAACTGGCGATCCGAGTTGGCCGAGATGGAAAGTAAAATGGTAAGTTCGTAAACGACATAAGACGGTTCACTAATAAGCAGGCAATCAATGGACGTATAATTTCGGAAGTGCTAGATGTGCACGCGATCATAAAAGAAGAGACGGTCGCTACGGTCCAGGTGGAACAAGAATAAGGTTAACAACAAAACGCAAAGTTAGGCATAATGGAGTAAACCGATATGAAAAGAAGGACCGTCGCACTAAGGGTTCAGCTAGAATGATGAGCGAGCTAGGTGGAGGATCTCGCTGATTAATAAGCATAAGTAGTTAACACCGGTCCGGTCAGCTACGAAAATGGAATGCTAATGAATAAGCTAAGTGTCCTTTAGGTGGAAGTTAACTAAAGAGGTCATAGATATGCCCAGTATTAAGGCCACAATGGATCAGAAATACAGGGATATGTCCAAGGTTTAGGCCACAATGGATCAGAAATATAGGGCCATAGACGATGGTTAGATACGGGCCATCAGTATCAAAATCAAACGGGAAAATTGCCTAATCAAGGTTATAAAATCGCATTCTCCCATGGTAAAGACTCGTTTAGGCCATTTTTTTGTGCATCTAAAAGGAATATCCAAAAAACCTCGCGTTTTTTACGGATGTTAGTGCCGTTAGAGCCCTTATGGCTGTGTATTTTTTCCAGTATGGTGTAGCGTAGGTCACCTTCCTTGTGATTCGCCTCTTTCCAATGAGATACTAGTGGAGCTAAGAGATTGTTGTGTCTTATGTTCGATTTGTGTTCTCCAATCCGTACCCTGCATTCCCTCGCGGTTTCTCCAACATAGGGCCGTTCGCACGGACATAGAATAGCATAGATACAGTTCGAAGTGCGACAGTTGGTCATTTTCCCTAGTTCCACTGAACGATTGCGAAAATTGATTTTTTCGCTTACAATGGCATTGGCGCATGCGTGGCATGTTCCACATTTGTGGTGGCCACAAATTGGTTGGTTACCAGTAATGGATTTCTGGACAAATGTTGTCTTAGAATTAGTGAATTTAGCCTTGACTAGCAGATTCCTCAGGTTTTTGTTGCGTCTGAAGGCAAACAACGGTTTGGGGATCTTGCGTGCACCCGAGTCAAGGTTTAACAGGTGCCACTGAGAATTCACAATGTGTCGAATTTTGTTGTTAATCGAGGAGTGTTTTGTTATACAAACCAGTTGTTCTGTGTCTTTTTTCTCTTTGGGGACAAATAACGAGTCCCGTTTTGTAATAGCGACCCCTTTTGAAAGCATCGCGTACCAACCTTTTGGGATAACCCCTTTGGATAAATGTTTGTTTCATTGGTTCTGAATGGTGCAGATAGTCTTGAATGGAGGTGCAATTTCTACGGAGTCGTAGAAATTGCCCGAATGGGATGCTATTCTTCTGACTGGATGGGTGGAAACTGTCAAAATGAAGGAGGGTGTTTCTCGATGTGGGTTTGGTGAAGAGCGATACTTTCAATTGAGCATTCTCATGTTCCACTATAACATCCAAGAATTCCAAGCTTTGGTTGCTGATCTGGGCGGTGAACCTCAAGTTGGGGTCTGCTAAGTTGATCCATGATACAAACTCATCGAGTTTATCCCTGTCGCCCTGCCAAAGGATGTTATAGTGGAACATGAGAATGCTCAATTGAAAGTATCGCTCTTCAGCAAACCCACATCGAGAAACACCCTCCTACATTTTGACAGTTTCCACCCATCCAGTCAGAAGAATAGCATCCCATTCGGGCAATTTCTACGACTAAGTAGAAATTGCACCTCCATTCAAGACTATCTGCACCATTCAGAACCAATGAAACAAAAATGTATCCAAAGGGGTTATCCCAAAAGGTTGGTACGCGATGCTTTCAAAAGGGCTCGCTATTACAATCGGGACTCGTTATTTGTCCCCAAAGAGAAAAAAGACACAGAACAACTGGTTTGTATAACAAGACACTCCTCGATTAACAACAAAATTCGACACATTGTGAATTCTCAGTGGCACCTGTTAAACCTTGACTCGGGTGCACGCAAGATCCCCAAACCGTTGTTTGCCTTCAGACGCAACAAAAACCTGAGGAATCTGCTAGTCAAGGCCAAATTCACTAATTCTAAGACAACATTTGTCCAGAAATCCATTACTGGTAACCAACCAATTTGTGGCCACCACAAATGTGGAACATGCCACGCATGCGCCAATGCCATTGTAAGTGAAAAAATCAATTTTTGCAATCGTTCAGTGGAACTAGGGGAAATGACCACCTGTCGCACTTCGAACTGTATCTATGCTATTCTATGTCCGTGCGAACTGCCCTATGTCGGAGAAACCGTGAGGGAATGCAGGGTACGGATTGGAGAACACAAATCAAACATAAGACACAACAATCTCTTAGCTCCACTAGTATCTCATTAGAAAGAGGCGAATCACAAGGAAGGTGACCTACGCTACACCATACTGGAAAAAATACACAGCCATAAGGGCTCTAACAGCACTAACATCCGTAAAAATCGCGAGGTTTTTTGGATATTCCTTTTAGATGCACAAAAAAATGGCCTAAACGAGTCTTTACCATGGGAGAATGCGATTTTATAACCTTGATGAGGCAATTTTCCCGTTTGATTTTGATACTTATGGCCCTATCTAACCATCGTCTATGGCCCTATATTTCTGATCCATTGTGGCCTAAACCTTGGACATATCCCTGTATTTCTGATCCATTGTGGCCTTAATACTGGGCATATCTATGACCTCTTTAGTTAACTTCCACCTAAAGACCACTTAGCTTATTCATTAGCATTCCATTTTCGTAGCTGACCGGACCGGTGTTAACTACTTATGCTTATTAATCCGCGAGATCCTCCACCTAGCTCGCTCATCATTCTAGCTGAACCCTTAGTGTGACGGTCCTTCTTTTCATATCGGTTTACTGCTTTATGCCTAACTTTGCGTTTTGTTGTTAACCTTATTCTTGTTCCACCTGGACCGTAGTGACCTTCTCTTCTTTTATGATCGCATGCACATCTAGCACTTCAGAAATTATACGTCCCTTGATTGCCTGCTTATTAGTGAACCGTCATATGTCGTTTACGAACTTACCGTTTTACTTTCCATCTCGGCCAACTCGGATCGCCAGTTGGCTTCATTACGATTAAGCTCCAATCACGTGCCTTCTGATGTCATGGCTCGAGTGTCTTCTCAGTGGTTGACCTTTTATTTAAAAGACCCATCTACTCACCCGCTTTTCACGCGGTTTCCTGCAGCGGTAACTTTTCACTTGGAAGGACGTTATTCTTACGACATATTGCCTTCACGCATCATGAACGTATATACAAGGTAAAGACTAAATACAAGATTATCCTTTTGTTTTGAGTACCTTGTGCGGGATTTCACACGCTCAAATTAGAATGTGTTTTAATTTTAGAAAAACCTGTGTTTTTTTGGCTATTTCCCTTTCAGCCATGTTATTCTACATCTTAATTTTTGATGTTTTTCATTCAGCCCAAAAACTTCGCCACGCTTAAACTGAGACTTTCGCATTAGTGTGTGACCCGAGATACATTGTTTCCATGCACCCTGGTATACAGTAACGTGACCAGTTGGCCGTCGACCATTGGAGAATAAAGCTACAGGTACGAGTGAATTAACCGATATTTGATTTAAAGCCGTTGGCAACTAGCAAGTATCACGGGTATTTGAGTAGCATAAGTACTATTACTTTATCCATCTTGCTTCTTTTATTATCATTATTTCAAATGAGATGGGACTTTGAAGCTTTATATTAGGCAGTCAAGATCGTCCTTAAACTTAAATGTTTTGAAGATTCGAAAGCTTTCAGCTCTTTCACGATGCTTCTCTTGAGAAACCAAGTATCCAGATGCAATTCATTAATGCACCTTTACTAGGATATCTTGTGGCACATGGAATTTCAGTACCCAATTTAAAACTTTTAAGCGGTCACGAACATTATATATGAGCTACTGGTCCTCGTACCATTTATGAAAATTATAACCCAGGACTGTCCCAACTTAAACATTTACACTGATTTTTCTTTTAGTCTGAAATCCTTAAAAGAATCGACGTGCTTTCAAACACAGAACAGTTGCCATTCTCAATTTGCGACCACCGATTTTGGAGCTTCTCCATAACATCTGTTGCCGCACAAATTGCCAGGCAAGTAGTTATCGTCTACCTTCAACATATTAATCATGTCTAACTTTCTCTGCAGTCATCTATACATATGTGTTTCTTTTTATCTATATCGTCCTATTTAGGACGCAGACAGTCGGGACTCATTCAGTATCGATCCTATGATTCCTTTACAATCATTTTGATGTACGTTAGGATTTAACTCAGGTGAGTGTTTTATATATTCCATTGTAAACCCACCCTTTTTCCCATTTTTTGGTATCCGTTTTTGTCTTTATGTATTTTCTACAGTTATCGCATGGGTCCCAGGAGGGTCATTACTATTTGATTCAAGTTCCTTTATAGCCAATTCATTCAGCAAGAAGTGGCATGTTATGTGCAGGTGATTTTAATTAACCTTTTTTGATAAATTATGTTGTATTTTCTAAAAACGAATATTCTGACCCATTATATTGAAACCCAATTTGAGTGCCTTTATGCTACACCATTTGTTCTATAATCGAGTAACTAATAAATATAATTTGTCCATAAATTCCTCAAAACCTCAAATTGATGTATGGACTAGAATACTGTACAATTATTGAATAAACTTCCAATGAGATAGTGACTCTTTATATATTTTCACAGGCCCCTCGGACAACAGAAACGCATAAAACCCAAGCCCTGAAGAAGGTGGCACCCTTAGTGTTGGGTGATTGCACCGAAACGCGCGTCGGCGTGTCTTTTTTTGTAGTGTTTGGTTGTTTCCATCAACTCCAACAGTACATATTAATGTTTTGAGGAGAGTTCCCCTTTATGTGTATTTTTTAATGTGGTGAAAATGTATGTGTAGTGTATTGATTGGATGTACAAGATTAAATGCTTTGTCTGGTGAGTATGAATGTGACTTAATTGTTTATCTCTTTTACCTCTCTGATGGGGCTGTCCTTGGTTTTTGTATATATCTTTTCAAAAATGTATCCAAGTTATATTTTGAGTATCGTTTTTTGCATTTATACCAATAGAATTATCAAATAAAAAGTATAATCCTTAATTAAAAATTTATTTTTTTCTTGTGTGCTCTTTTTCAAATGGTATAGCCGAAGGCAACTCTTTGGGTTATATATCAGCGAGATCTAGTCGATCCACTACTATTTAGATAGGTAGAGCAAATCTTTTGTTCTTGTTACCGGTGTTGTGCAGTGCCTTGTGTACGTGGGTGAGGATCTTGAAGGTGATCCTCTTGTTGACGGGAAGCCAGTGCAGGTCACTCAGGTGGGGTGTGATGTGGCTACGGTGAGGGATGGCGAGGATCAAGTGTGCAGAGGCGTTTTGTATGCGTTGAAGTCGTTTCAGGAATGTGGCTGAGGCTCCTGCGTAGAGGGCTTTTCCATAGTCTAGCCTGCTTCTGGTGAGGGCCTGGGTGACCGTTCTTCTTATTTCTACGGAAGCCTGTAAAAGTGTGTCTAAGATCTGCCATTGCAGAACTTGCGTGTAGTCTGGTACTGTTATGCTGACTGGGCAAGTGCATCCACTTGCCAGTCCATGAACCTTCCCTTTTCTTCATCTCAGACACTCCTATGGTAGGCCCAAGGGCAGGGTGCATTGTAAGGATAAGGTTGGACATGCCCTGGAGTGTGTGGCATGTTCTAATAGTAAATTAGAGGCATTTTCTTTTTCACTATTGCAAGGCTACCTGTTCTCCATAGGCCAGAATGGGCAGTTTGATTATTACATCTTATAATCCTAACTGACTCAGGGAACATGGTAGAAATTCGAATTTAGTATGCCTGAACTCAGAATTATAAAATACATCTTTTAGTGAAGTTGGTTTTAACATTTTGTGTTTGAAAATACCACTTTTAGAAAGTAGGTATTTTCTTGTCTAACCATCCAAACTTGCCTCTGCTAGGCTGTGTATTCCTTGTCTGGAGTTTGAGTGACGGGGGCTGGAGAATTCCCGGAAACAGGGTGAGTCAGCACAGGGCTGAATAGAGAGATCTCCATGTAGATGGGTGGGAGGAGTTGCACCTGGGACCTGAATAGGGCTGTGCTTTCCCTCCACAATGCTGGCTCCACCTCCTGTGGTGCATCTGATGTCTCTGCCCTGCACTCTGAAAGGAAAGAAGGAGTCAGGTAAACAAAGTGCTCCAGGACAGACCAGAACTGGTTTGAACAAGGCAAAGGCCCCTCTGCCTTCAGAGGGCAAAGGATTTTTGGGTATAAGTATTGGGACCCTGATCCCAAGAATTTAGATCACTTTGGGAAACAAGAAGAAAACTCTGCTGAGGAGAGGAACCAAGAAGAAGCTGAAGAGAAACTATCCCTGAAACTGGGGGATTGGCCTGCAGTGGTTGCCTACTGCCAAAGGGAGGAAAAAGGAACTGTGTGTGTACTTTTGCTCAACTTGTGAAGGATCTCCAAGGCCTTGGAAAAGAGCTTGCCTCCGGCTGAAGTTTCAGGAACAACAGACTTCAACCGTCAGCTCCCCAGAGTTCTTTGGAAGTACCTGCTGCTGTTTTGGGGCCTTCTGAGGGACTGCGTGTCGCAAAGAGCTGGAAGTTCGACTCAAGAAGGAGAAGCGTGCCGCCATCGGAGCTGTTGTCGTTGCATCGCGTAAAGGGTGTTGCTGCTGCAGTTGTCGCACCGAGCGGAAGCGTCTCACATCATCGAAGAAGTGTCTCGCAATGCCGAAGAAGCGTGTCACCATCGCAGCCATCGTAGCTGACGCATTGCACTGCATCAAGAGAAGAGTCTCGCATCGAGGAAGAAGCGTGTCGCCGTCACAGCCGCTGCCGTCGCATCTTGGATGACGCCGCTGTAGCTGTCGCATTGCACCGCATCAAGAAAAGCACCTCTCATCCACGGAGAAGCATGCCACCGTCAGAGCTGTTGTCGTCGCATCGCATTAAGGGGTGTCGGCGCTGCAGTTGTCGCATCGAGCGAAAGTGTCTCGCAATGCTGGAGAAGAGTGTCGCCACCAAAGCCGCTGTCGTCGCATCGCGTAAAGTGGTGTCGCCGCTGTAGCTGACACATCAAATTGAGCCTTCTCGCAACATCGGAGAAGCGTGCCGCATCGGGAAGATCTTCACGTCTTTATTTCTTTGCACCAAACTTTCATCGCATCAACATCGTTGAAACACTTTCGTTGCCCTGCGTGTCGCATCTAAAGGTACATTGACTTAAAGTGTCGCATTTAAGAAATAAAGAGAACTAAGCTAATTTCTACCATCTTAAAGTAACAGTATTGTGGATTTTTGTGGTTTATGGTCTTGTGGTAAATCTATATAAAGAATACTTATTTTTGATATAAAACCTGTATGGTGTCCATCTGTAGTGTTGTCACTTGATTACTGTATGTGTTCACAAATGCTTTACACACTGCCTCTGAGATAAGCATGTCTGCTCATGCCAAGCTACCAAGGGGGTGAGCAGGGGTTATTTTAGGAGTGTACCCCCTTACCCTGACTAGAGGCGAGGGTCCCTATTTGTCACAAGTGCATACCTGTGCCAAGTGGAGACCCCCAAGTCTAACAAAGTTGAACAATGTCGTGCTGAGGGATGAACCCTGGGGTACGCCATAGATGATCTCGGTGGCTTCAGAACGCAATGGGGGAGGCAGACACTCTGAGTTCTGCCAGAGAGGAAGGAGGTGGTCCAATCCAGAGCCTTGTCTCAGATCCCAGCGTCTTGGAGGCGTGTGCGTAGGGTGCGGTGGCAGACAGTGTCAAAGGCGGCTGACAGGTCCAGGAGGATGAGGGCCACGGTTTCGCCGTTGTCCAGCAGGGCCCTGATGTCATTGATGGTGGCGATGAGGACAGATTCGGTGCTGTGGTTGCTGTGAAACCCGGACTGGGACGGGTCCAGGATGCTGTTTTCCTTGAGGTAGCGGGTCAATTGTCTTACGGTCTTCTCTATGACCTTTGCCGGGAACGGGAGCAGGGAGATGGGTCGGAAGTTCTTGAGGTCTTTTGGATCAGCATTGGGTTTTCTGAGTAAGGCGTTGATCTCGGTGTGCTTCCAGATCTCTGGGAAGGCTGCGATCTCGAAGGAGATGTTGCTGGCCTTGCAGAGATGGGGTGCAATGGTGGCGCTGGCTTTGTTGAAGATGTGGTGTGACATGGGTCTGACGGAGAGATGGAGTGGATGGTGTTCATGATTTTGATGGTGTCGTCGTCGTTTATGTTGGTCTAGGTGAGAATGGGATCGGTGTGGATGGTGTCTGTGAGGTCAGATGACTCGGTGGCTGTCGGGGTGGTCGTGGTGTTGAAGCTGTCATGGATGTCCGCGATCTTGCGATGGAAAAATGTGGCAAGGGAGTCGTACAGGTCTTGTGAAGGTGGGATGTCGTTGGTGTTGGAGCTGGGGATGGAGAGTTCTTTCACGATGTTGAAGAGCTCTTTGATGTTGTGTGCATTGTTGTCTAGGCAGTCTTTGAAGGAGGCTCTTTTGGCAAGTCTGATGAGATGATGGTGTCTGCGGGTCGCATTCTTATGGGCTGCGTAGCTGTCAGGTGTCTGTTCGCAGTGCCATTTCTTCTCTAGTGTTTGGCAGGTTTGCTTGGAGGCCTGGAGGTCCTCAGTGAACCAGCTCACTTTTTTGTTGGTGTGTCTGTTGGAGGGTTTCTTGATTGGGGCGAGAGCATTGGTGCAGTCGTCAAACCACTGTCTGAGGTTGCGGGCGGTGGTGTCAGGTTCGGTGGGGTCGGCGGGTGGGCTTCGGGCAAGGGTGGTGGTTAGCTGGTCTTCGGTGACTTTGCTCCAGTAGCGGCAAGGGATCTGTTGGGTGCAGTGGTGTGTGGTGTGTTTCTGGAAGGTGAAGTGGATGCAGCGGTGGTCGGCCCAATGGAGTTCGGTGGTGTGGCTGAAGGAGACGTGGGAGCTTGTGGAAAAGATGGGGTCAAGCGTGTGGCCAGCAGAGTGGGTGGGTGTTGTGACGAGCTGTCTGAGTCCAAGGTTGGCGAGGTTGTCAATCAAAATGGTGGAGTTGGTGTTGTTGTTGTTCTCGAGGTGAAAGTTCAGGTCCCCGAGGAGGATGTAGTCTGTGGAGGCGAGGGCGTGTGTACTGACAAAGTCGGCGATGGAGTCGCTGAACTGTGGCCAGGTTCTGGGGGGTCTGTAGACGAGGGTTCCTCTGAGGGTGGTGTTGGGATCAGTGTAGATCTGGAAGTGCAGGTGTTCGGCGGTGCTGAGGGTGTCGTCGGTGCTGGTTGAGACTCTGAGAGTGTTCCTGTGGACAATGGCGATTCCTCCCCCTGTGCCGTTGGTGAAGTCTCTGCGGGTGATCTTGTTGTCGTCAGGGATGACTATGACAAAGTTGGGTGCCGAGGTCTCTGTCAGGAAGATGACGTCTGGGGAGGTGGAGTCGAGTAGGTCCGAGAGTTCGGCGGCGTGTTTGCGGGTGGAGCGGGTGTTGAGTAGAATGCATCTGAGGTGGTTGCGTCCTTTCTCGGAGGGTAGGTTGGCGGATCGGGTGC
Organism: Triturus cristatus; assembly: GCF_964204655.1. Taxonomy (NCBI): domain Eukaryota; kingdom Metazoa; phylum Chordata; class Amphibia; order Caudata; family Salamandridae; genus Triturus; species Triturus cristatus. The sequence continues at coordinate 542,974,073 of NC_140583.1, forward strand.
TGGTGAAGCTGCAGTTCCGGCAGGAGAAGGGTCCTTGGGTGCGTTTCGGGGCGGCCAGGTAGCAGGTGTGTGATCATCCGGTGTTGAGTGCGTGGAGGGTGCTGGCATCGTAGTGGGGACGGGTGCCGTGGCATTCGTGGAGGCCATGGGTTCTGGCACTGGGCGTGGTCCAGGCTCAGACGGCATGCCTTAGGCGTGCCTTCAGCCACGCAGCGGCCACCATAAGGGAAGGTGGGATGGAGGAGCAGCTGGGAAATAAATATACAATACGGTTGATGGAAGACAGGGGCGGTGAACTTACAGCAGCGGCAGCAGCGGGCTGGGAGGCACGGGCACACGGGTGATGATGTGCGGTGTAGGGAGCGGCCTACCTGCAAACAGGGTCAAGGGTCGCTCTCCTCACCGCACAGCGGCCGCCATATAAGGGGAGGTGGGATGGAATAGCAGCTGGGAGGCCGGAGTGGGGTGGCGAATGGGCGAGCAGGGGGGCGGGGCCGCATGGGATGTAGCGGCGGGAAAATTAGCAGGATACAGAAGGCAAAAGGGAGACAACAGTAAAAATAGAGGAAATGAGTCAAAACAGAATAAGGCACAGTAACTAACAACTAACAACAATGCAAATGCAGGAGCAGAGACACAATAAGGGTGAGCAGGGGGCCGGGGCCGCAGGGGACGCAGCAGCAGGAAAACAAGCGGGATACAGAAGGCAAAAAGTCAGTAAAAGACAGTGAAAACAGAGGGAATAGGCAAAACAGAAATAAGGCACAGCAACTGGACACAATGTAATGCAGGAGCAGAGACACAATAATGATGGAAGACAGGGGCGGCAAACTCACAGCAGCGAATGCAGCGGGCTGGGAGGCATGGACAAACAGGTGGTGCTGTGCAGCGTGGGGAGCGGCCTACCTGAAAACCGGGTCAAGGCCCATCTATGCAGAATTATTGCACAGGACTGACAAACTCTTGCTGGGGATAATCATATTTCATAACTCAGGCACAAAAAAATCTTAAAAATATAAAAAGCTTTTTCAGTAAGCTGATGCCTCAGCAATAATTTGATAATCCAACTACCTTGAAGGTGGAAAAGGCGGATCTTAAACTGTTGTACAGCATTTTTTTTTTTTTTTTATAGACCTCAAACTAGCTATGTGATGTACTCCACCTGTTAGACCTGTCAGTTTTAGGGTGGTCTTCCCTGAAACATTTTGCCTTCCTTCTCCATTTTTGCTGAACTTATTTTTGCTGTTAACCAGTGCTAAAGTTCATGTGCTCATTCCTTAAAACATGGTAAGATTGGCTTATCCCTACAACCTAATTGTGTATTTACATTTCTGGGCCAGAATTGAGTAACTGGCCTAGCAGATGGTAGCTAGCATAGGGCCACTGTCATCCTACTACCTACACTTTTGAGTTTATTAGCTTATCTCTAGTTGGCTTATTTAATTTAACTACTCATCCCTAGTAAAGTGGCACTACCTGTGCCTAGGGCCTGTGAATTAAAAACTACTAGTAGACCTGCAACACTGATTGTGCCTCCAACTTTAGTGCCCCTTTAAACCTCTCTCAGGCTTGCCAGTGCAGGCTCTGCATGCAGTTCTGAACTGCCAGTTCGACCTGTCCCAATAAACCTTTTGCCAGGCCCAAACCTTCCTGTCTAATACATATAAGTCAGCTCTACGGTAGGCCGGGGACAGCCCGAGGGCATGGTGCAGTGTATATATAAAGTAGGAAATATACTCATAACTTTTGTTTGTTCTGGCAGTAAAAAACTTGTTTAACTACTGCAAGGCCTACCTCTCCCATAAGATAACATTTGAGTTATCTTATTACATTGAATAGGTTGTAATTTCCAAATGGGAACCAGTACTCAGTTCATGTTTGGTGTCTTTGGAATTGTAATGAAGAATCCTAACTTATGGTGCAGTCAGATTTTAATTTATAATTTTGAAAATGCCACTTTTCGAAAGTGCTATTTTTTTGCTTTTGCAATTTAGTACCTATAGCCTATCCTAGGTTACATGACTGGGTGTGGCTGACAGTTGGGCTTTGTGTACTCCTTCTAGACAGCCACACACAGCAGAAAGCATAGGTTTGCCTGAGAGGTCCATCTCTGGCAGGATGAAAGGGTGGAGCTGGAACCAGCCCTTCTTACACTTGAATAAGCTGTGTCCTACCTCCACACAAAGGGCTGCATACCCATTTTAGTCAGTCTGGAGACAAGGCCGGGAAGGCAGGAGGGCCTGGGGGCTTATAAAGGGAAATAAATACTTCTTCTCCACTTCAAAGGTGCAGCTGAGTTTACATATTGGACCTCAGACACCAACTATTCAATACACCTCTGGAACTGTGGATACTCTGCCAGGAAGAAGGACTGCTGTGCTGATGAAGGACTGCCATTCTGCATGACTGCTTTGCTGTACTGCTGCTTTGCTGTGCTGATCTGCTGCCCTCTTGCCTGGGTGGGAAGAACTGGACCTGCATCTCTAGCAGATCCCAATAGACTGCCTGCTGCAGGCTGTCTGTTAAAGTGATTGTTGCTCTGAGTGTGGGTCAGGCAGCAACCACAGGCCAGTGTCAGGCAGGCAAATTCCATGCCACGGGGCTCGTGTACCAGCCCCTTGAGCTAAAGTTTGTTGGGCTGAGGATATATCAGCTCTGGGGTCTGTGATGTCAGCAGCTCAGAAAAGCCCCGACACTCTGTGGTGAAGGGCCTCCCCAGATGTCGCTCCTAAAGTCAGCTGTGGGCATTTCAAACTAAGTCAAAATATATTAATTTAAATTTTAAAGAGAATTTAATAAAAAGCTTATTGTAAATATAGATAAATATTATATTTTTATAATTAATAATGAAATAGTTGAATATAAAAAACATTTATATTTCATATTTGTAAAAATACAATAATTATAAAGACGTTTTCATTTATTTATCATTTAATTTATTTATTTTTAAATGTAGAAAGACAATTCCTAGTAATTGCTTGTATATAGTTTTAAGGATATATATTTATTCATACTCAAAATGAAAGGGTGGTAATTCAATATTCATTGTTTACAGTTCATATTTATTTGGAGTTTATAGAGTAAATTATTATGGTTTACTATACAGCACTTTCCCTGAGTTTAATTGGATTTGGAGTTAGAATAGTAAATTATTTTGATTCACCATCGAGCATTTTCACAGAGTTTAATTGTATTTGTAGTTAGAATAGTAAATTATTATGGTTTACTATCCAGCAGTTTCCCTGAGTTTTTGGGATTTGGAGTTAGAATAGTAAATTATTATGGTTTACTATCCAGCACTTTCCCTGAGTTTTTTTGGATTTGGAGTTAGAATAGTAATTTATTATGGATTACCATCTAGCACTTTCCCAGAGTTTAATTGGATTTGGAGTTAGAATAATAAATTATTATGGTTTACCATCTTGCACTTTCCATGAGTTTCATTGGATTTGGAGTTTGACTAGTTATTTATTATGGTTTACTATACAGCACTTTCCCGGAGTTTCATTGGATTTGGAGTTAGATTAGTAAATTATTATGGTTTACTATCCAGCACTTTTCCTGATTTTTTTTTTTTAGGGTTTGGAGTTAGAATAGTAATTTATAATGGTTTACTATCCAGCACTTTACCTGAGTTTCATTGGTTTGGAGTTAGAATATTAAATTATTATGTTTTACCATCCAGCACTTTCCCAGAGTTTAATTGGATTTGGAGTTAGAATAGTAAATTATTATGGTTTACCATCCAGCCTTTTCAGAGAGCTTAATTGGATTTGGAGTTAGAATAGTAAATTATTATGGTTTACCATCCAGCACTTTCCCAGATGTTGTTTTGGAGTTGCTGTTAGAATAGTAAATTATGACATTTAATTTATTTTTACAATTTATTACAACATTGCAAATGTTATGTTTTTTCACATGTTATTAGTAGATTGTAACATTCATTTAGATGTGTTCAATAAATTATATTTTATTACATTGATGTACAAATGTATCTGACAGTTCTTAAACATTTTACACTTTTTGGGTGTACATATATAATGGTAAATTAAAACAGTATAATTTTTACATTAACTTACAATTTTTTTCTATTGATATTTTGAAAAGTACATATATGTTTGAACAATTGTATAATATTTGTATGTAATAAACATATATTTTAATATACATGAATTATTATATTATAATTTTGTTTTATAAAATAATTAATGTGTATTTTAAATTTTTTGTTTATTTAAAAAATTGTTTATAAAAATAGAATACATTTTAATACATTTGTAAACATTTTTAAAGCATTTTTTATTATTTTCCATTCATTCCTATGGGGAGTTAGTCCTATTTTTGTTTTAATTATGCCGCCATTTTATTTCCTTTATTCACTTTTTGACCCATCTACTTCGTTGTTTGGGTCATTTATGAAGATGTAACCTCCCGGTTGGGAGCTGCTTCATCTCCGTTCCTGTAAGTTTACTTGTATTTACTTAGTTTTAAGGTAGTGTTAAGTTAGTGGTAGTGTCAATGTATTTGTTAGTGTTATTTAAAAGTTTTTACAAAAGTTATGTGTTTACGTAAGTTAGTGATTTCGTGTTTTATTTACTATCGAATGTTATTAGAATGCAATGTAATTTTACTATGTGTGTTTATATTTATTATATGTTGGTTTTTCGATTTGTTGGTTTATATATTTGTTATGGGTGGGTGTTGTTTGCCTCTATTTACAGGTTCGGGCTTTGGTGAACAGATGGACTTGTCCACGTGTTTTTTGTTTTTTTTTAAATAAAGAAAATTGTTGTTACTTGTATTAAAACAAGTTGCTATACATTTCCTTTTTTGATTGGGTTATTGGAGCGTTTTTCACAGTTAAATATTTTCTTTATCAAGAGGGTTGTACAGTTCTACAGTTGTATTTTTCCATTTTTTGGGGTATTTCATTACTACGTGGATTATTTTTGCCTTGGATTGTTTTTTATTTCATCTATTTTGCGGATATTCTACAGCTACACAACTGTAAGTTGTTTTTAATATTATTGAGGGTGGGCAATGTCTATTGGTGATTTTCAATTTTTTTATTAGTTATAATATGTCACATGATATTGAGTTATATAGAAAATGTCATGACATAATTTACATAATATAAAAATAAAAATACTTTGTGTATTTGACATGTTTTTAATGTTTGTTATTTGTTTTACATCAAAGCATAAATGTTGCTATCATGTCTATGTATTCTAGACCTTCGATAGCTGGATACATTCTTGTTTTTTGTTGGAGGTATTCGTACATACTAAGTGTTTGTTTACTCAGTTTTGTTCCTATTTTGCTCGGAGATTGTTCCACTCTGAGCTCTTGGAAACTTTGTTCTTTTTGTATTCATCGTATAAGTTTGTGGAGTGTTGGTTGCCCTCTCCCTATTCTGGCCTGGAAGGCATTATGCCATCCTTTTACTGCGTTATTAGTTTTTGCTTTTTGTGCAATAGTTGTGGCGTAGACATTCCACCAGGGAATTAGAAATGTTAGTTGTCTACGGGGACCTGAACGGTGCAACCTCCCCACCCAGGTGTCCTAAAAGAAATCCAACAAGGGACTAAATTTTGTTTCATTAATGCGGTAGAAAGGACTATCTATAAACAATTTGCTACTTCTGTTGTTGGCACGTATGCTAGTGCAATCAATTTTTTAATTTGATATGCAAAGTTGCTGTTAGTAGAGTACACTATACTTAAGGTAGGTTTTTGGAGGTGTCTCCACATACTTTGATTAAAATGGTAGTAACACTCTTGAATTGCTGTATGTGGGTGTGTTTTAAGGATAGCTTGAATCATAGCTAGTTCAAAATCTATTATTATCTTTTGGGGACAATAATTATCAGTTAATTCTTTCATTGTTGTTAATAGTTTAATATAGGTTGGATTATATTTATTTGGCAGCAATGCATAAATGAAGGGAATATTGGTTTCCTGAAATTCACCATGAATGGTGTAAAGTTGGTAAAATGGTATCGAACACACTTTAAAAGTTCAGTCCATCATCCATGTTTCACAGTGTTTCAATTTTGCAAGTTAATATTTATTGAAAAAACAAGAATTCTTTTAACTTTACTTAGGTAGTTATATATCAAGAATTTGTCCTCTTTGTGTGTAATAGTATATTCAGGCAGTTTTTCAATTTCTTTAAAGGTTTGGGGGGTGGGTGATGTTGGATCGGAAGCTCTTTTAGTTTTAGCTATTAATTGTTTCAGGTTGGGGTTAGAGGGCAATTGTCCCGTGACATGTTCCGGTATTTTTGTCAACACATTTTTCAGGATTTTAGTGCTTGTCTGTTGGGAGCCTGTGCTTGCTTCTCTAATTGTTTCTAAGGCTCCCCTTACTTCTAATTCTGACACATTCGGTGGATGATTGTCCTCTCTAACATTCACTACTTTGTTATCGATAGTTGTAGCTGGACCATAACATGCAGTTGAAAAGTATTTGCTACATTTCCAATGTGTCTTATTATCTTTCATCTTTTCTTGGTTGTAGGTATAACCCATGTAGCAAAGCATTAATTTTCCCTTTTGCGATGTCATAAAGCTTGCTCCTTCAGCCATTTGTAGGGTATATCTGTGAAGATATATACATATGTGTTGAGTGAATATGCTTTTGTCATTTCTAAATATGCTTGTTTTATTAGTAATTTAAAGAAAATACTTACATTATTGTTCTTTCTGTTTTGTTGATGGCTTTAATTGCTGCTTTTTGAGTTTCACAGTTGTAATTTCTGTAGATGGGGTAGAAAATTGTTTAAGTAAATTATATTAGAGGTTATTTTTAGTTTCTTTGTCTTAATCATTTTTTTACACTGAAAGTATATTTACTTTTTGTAGTAGATGTATTTAATTTGGTGGATGGTCTTTGGTAGATGCAGTTTGTCCAAGCTGTGAAGGAAGATGTATTTATTAGTTTTGTTTTCTCTTTTTCAGCATGTAACAAAATTAGACAATTTAGGTAAAGTTGCTTTTTTAATAGTTAATGTTTTTTATCATGTAGAATTAGATAAGGTACTTAATCACATATGCATATTTTTTTTTGCTGTTGTTGTTAGCAAGTTTAGTTTTCATTTAAAAAGAAGAAAACATTTAATTAATTTACGTAGTTAAGTTAAGGAGGTTGAGGCATTAATATTAATAAAAAAGCTTTTTCTTACCTGTGTTGTAGCATAATCTGTTATAGTCGTTTTTGTAGATCTTCTTTCTCTCTCTCTCCAGCAAAGTAATTCTCTCCCTCCATGTTCGGCCGATAAACTGTATTTATTTAAAGTTAATTCCTAGTTTTTATAGTGTTTAGTTAATTACTTCTCAATTTTAATTGGTTTGTGCTCTTTTAGTTTAAAATTATTGGTTGAGATAAGTTTTTTGAATTTGGCAGCAGTTAATTTTTAATTAGGGAAATATATGTGTTGTTTGTTTGATGTTTATAATATATAATTTGTTGTAGTTATTTGAAAATATTTGTTAATAATTTTACTTTATAACGTTAAATTATTGTTGAATATTATATATATGTGAATAATTATGTGTTAGTGAGTATATTTATTGTTTTTGTGAATTGATATATTTATTAGCGTTTTTTAAAAATTATTTTAGATGTGTTTTAAATATATGTTAATGATATATATATGTTGGTATTATTTAATATTATTTGTTTTAATATATTAAATTATTATATAGTTGTAACGAGTGTTTATTTAATGTTGAATAGTATTATCGATATTTTTTGTATAAATTCAAATTATATTTGTAAGTCGATATTACTGTTATCGATATTTTTGTTGCGTTTCTTTATAATTAAAATGTTTCGATATTTTTATTAGTGATATGTTTGTAGTCGATAATTTTGTTCACTTTATTTATTAGGGCAATATTTAAATATCGATAGTTGTGTCAAATCTTGTTTATGTATAGGACGGCGATATTCTTGTATACGATATTTTCACATGGATATTTTTGCACGTTGGTGTTTTGGTGATTGATAATTTAACAGTGATCCAGTCACAGTACATGTCGAAATGACTCGTCGTGGTCTTGATAAATGCCCATGCAAAAGAAGTTCCACTTGAGCGAATTTACATTTAGGCGCCCATTCCGATCCGGGTCGGAAGGGCACCAAACGTGATCCGGCCGGAAAAATTAAGAGCCGTACGCGTGTTTTCCGGCCGACTCGTACAGCTGTACGAGCGAGCCAGTACGATGCGAGCTACATGAAATTCACCAACCGAGTCGTTTCCGGGTCCGAACCTCTCCGTACCTCTCGGTCGTAAGCTAACCGTGGCGTGCAATGGATGCGTTTCACGACCGAGCCAGTACGATGCACGCGTCAGACAGCCTGTGCGAGCCGGAGTGTCCGGCTTACAAAAGCTCCCGGAGTCAGACTTTGGAGGTCTGCGTCAGACCCCCCGACACCCGCAGCCGTACGACTCACACACAGGGGGAGACCTATAGGTCTCCCCAACACATGCATGTACGGTGTGGATAGCACTGACGCGTACCCACTGTAGGGGCCGCACTTCTTTGAGACGTACCCATTCAGTCAATGGAAGCGCATGTACGTGTCGTACAACTGCATCCCATTGACTTCTATAAGAGTCCGACCGAACCGAGTCCGACAGCATACGTGCGCATCGTACTCACTCGGTCAGACTGTAGGGGTCATGCTCGGTCGGAAAACACTCCGGATCCGACTCGGTCGGAGTGCTTTCCGACCTGGATCAGAATCGGCCCCTTAACCCGTTCCCCGCTCATGACGGAACCACTCCGTCATGAGCCACGGGTGCGCTCTGCTCATGACGGAGTGGTTCCGTCATGCTGCGGCCGTTGGCGGCCGCTCCTCCCACGCGGCGCTAATTCCCCGCCTGTGCGGGCGATTAGCGCAGTGGGTGGAGTCATGACGGAACCACGCCGTCATGAGCACAGCTCACCCGTGACTCATGACGGCATGGTTCCGTCATGAGGACAGCAGCGCCGTCAACCCCCCCAAGCACCCCCGGCGCTGCGGCGGAATTTGCGCCGCAGCGAAGGGGTTAATGTTTCTTTTTTGATTTTCTAAGGTTTAGAGCAGTGATACTGGGAATAGAGGATGCCACCGCCACGGTGGCGGTGGCCTCCTAATTGCAGGTGCGGGACCGCCACACCACTGGCAGCCTGTCCCAGCACCGCTAGGGTGGCGGGCGGACTTCCTAATCGGCCCCAAAATGTTTTTTCATTAATATGCAAAAGCGTTTCACCTTAGTACATAAGATTGTATCAGTGCATTTAGAAGTCTTTTTTTTAAGTGATAGTTTTTTTAAAAGCACGTAGTAACATTCATGCCTCCTCACACAAGGATAACAATGCCAATAGTGAACTAAGAGTCAGGTTATTTGTCCTGTCGAAATCACTGGGTGGCTTGGGTTCTAACTATACATGGACAATATTATAATTTGTTTACTCAAACACATTAGAAGGTTTTATCATGAACACGGATATTTCAAGGTGCTCTTACATGTGAAATGAAAAAGAGGTAAAGTGAAATAAAACAATTGCATTTGATTATGATATGAATTGGCATTTGTGATGTACTTTCATGATTATGTGACTTAAAAACGATTAACGTTAATTTTGATTGATTAAATGAAACGTGCTGTACTCTGGACTCGCAAATATGTTTATTTGTTATCTTGACACATTGACGATTTGACTGACACCATTGTGTATACCTGAGTCTGTAATTGATGAAATTAAATTTTTTCTTTCTAATAAAAATATACTTGATGCAAAAATAAAGAATTCGTAGAACATTAAATCAACATAGTTGAAGTATAGAATGTTGTCATTGCTCAATTCAAGCCTATTAAAATGCATGTATAGAGAAAACGTAGGGGTAGTCATGCGGCATTTACAATAACTCCAAAATGCACGCTGCATCAAACTGAAATGCGTAATTTTCTGTTGACTCTACGTTACAAAGGCCATGTCAATACCACTTAAATTAATTTCCAAGTATGTTTAACGCAGCTCGGTTTACTCTGCTTCTTTTTTATACTAGATATATTATTTCCTTTAAAGAAGGTAACACATTATGTATCGCTGCTTCAGGAAAAATGTGTTGTTCAGCATCCCTGCACTCAAGTGCACTGCCTGCATCTGGTCTTGGCAGGGTATTGATTGGCAGGTTGTAGAGCTGGAAAGAAGAGACATTGATTGAGCAATGTGTTAACTGAACATTTCCTGGCAGCATAATAAGTAACCCCTGGTCTGTTTTGTGATGTTGTCCCCACACAGCGGTGGTGACATGAGGGAAAAGGACGGAACAGGAGAACGCAATTACTTTTAAGCAGAGATTATGAAAAAAGATTTCAGGCCTCTAATAAACACCTTACAAATTGATTGATGCAGCTTTGTATAACCGCGTTTCTGTGCTGCAGCAGAAATCAGAGTGCACTGGCTGGGCTCTTCAGGCAGGCTTGTGCTTGTGCCACGCGGGCGCGAGCCCTGGGCACGCAGACATTTGGGATTTTAAATGAAGTTAGGTAGTTTAGTTAAAGATTGGCACAAAGTGCCTCAAGTTTAACTTTCGTCCAGTTCCCAGTACCCAATCTAGTGGACGATTCATTTGAACAACCAACAAATCTAAATTAAGTTCTGCAAATCTTGTAAACAAAAAAAAAAATGTCCATGCACTCCCAGCAAGTGCAATCACACATTTGCCTTTTCTAACAAGCCAGGCACCCAATTAAGTACCCACCGAGATATTTATTTATTTGTATGATGTTCTTTAGATCATGAAGCCTGAGATGATGTCAGTTAGTTTTGTGTACATTAACAGTCACGTGGACACCGGAATAGGGCGTGGCTAAAAAAATGAACATAAAGGGGCATATTTACAAGGTCTGGCTCATCTCTGTTAATCAGCAGGAATGCACCAAAACACTTGTGACAAACAAAACCACCCATGCGCCACCATTGATGCGCCGCATTTACAATGTGGCGCGCTGTGGTGCACGGATGGGCAGATGTGTGTCGTATCCCCGTCGTAAAGGCGGCGCATTGCTGGAGTCGCGACACGGCTCCAGCAAGGCTCAGGGGCACCTATGCCTAACATGCTGCGTCACTCCTTGCGCCTGGCTTCAAGCAGGCGCAGGGTTTTGACGCAGCATGGCTGTAAAAGTGACTCAGTGAAATCTGCGTCACGTTTACGAGGCGTACCTGCGAGGCAACGCCCACCCTGCGCCGTAGCACCCACATGAAACCTGACGCAGGTTTCATGTGGCGCAGGGCTTTACAACGTGGCGCATCTCCCTAGATGCGTCACGTTGTAAATAGGGCACAACGTGGCGCAAGGTTTACGCCGCTGCTGCTTCACAGAAGTAACGCAACGGCGGGGCAAATGAGGCGCAAGGGGCTTCTAAATCTGCCCCTAAGTGTGCGCAAATTGCAGCAATTGAACTCAACTTTTGTCGTGGAATCGAGATTGTGAACGCCAAGAATGGAGAATCAGTGCAATTAGGTGAAAATGTCATGTGGAATATGAGTATAGATGATACCTGGGCATTACGTGGCATATTCAAAATGTTTGTTTAGAGACATTTGTAGACTTGGTGGGGAATGTGGCGGTTGTTCGATTGTGTCACCACTGGGGTCAGGCAGGGGGAGGCTTGGGTCCAGGAGAAGAACAAGTAGATAGATCAGAGTTCAATAGACTCACATTCATTTGCTGATGGGTAGGCAATAGAAGATTATGACATCTTGGAGGTGAATGGAGGGGACATGGAAATGTAACCTGGCCAGCTGAGACTCATGCATGTAAGCATGATAATAGGGGGATCGTAAACTAACATGTCATGTCTCTCTGGTACATCGATACAGAAATTGATCATGTGAGCGGTACTACTGCGCAGTCTCCAGGTGCGAAGAACTTCACACACATAAGTATAGAGGTTGCAGAGTTGTAAAACTCTGCACATAGTTGGTGAATTCCAAAAAGAAGTAAACTAACACAACTGTGTACGTTTTGCTTTGTAAAGCAGGCCCTTAGATTTTTTTGTTTCAATTAACATGTATTGCATCATGCCAGCTCGGATTATTACATTCTAATTTTCAAAAGATACATCCAAAGGATTAATATAAACAGTGGTGTCACTCTTGCCAGACCAAGGTGATCATTTAGATTTTGGATGATGTGGGGATCTCCTAAAAATAAGCAAATGCCCAATCCAGCAAACCTATGGTTCATCTACTCCATTTTAAAGGTGGGCAAAGAACCACGTTTTTGATGGCTGAGCCTCAGTTGACTTTGTTGTCGGAAACCTTTCACTGACAGTCCATGCTCCTCATGGCCTTTAGTCAATTACATCAAAACATCCTCACTACAGAGGACTATCATTCTGCAACATATTTTTCATGTTCGCTACTACCAGCGAAAGCCCTGTGGCACCAAACAGGAACCAAGAAAAATGCCCTGCTCATGCTGCATGAAAATGCCTAATGCATGTGGGCAATAATTTGTTGATTTTTAGAAAGAAGTTCCTGCTTTAGAGAGTTTTCCATTGAAAAACAAAACCTGTGCTGAGTGGGCATCATAAACGTGGCACATGCTCAGCAATACTTCAGTGCCATCAGAGGGGCCATCACCGCTAAATATGGTAGGCTGTCTTCTGCCAGGGGAGCAGAGACAATAGCTTGCACTGCCCTGGTGGACTGACTGACCCTCCACCAAACTCTAAATTAGGACCAGAATCTTCATCTCATTTATCACTTAATTAATAATATAGCCTTATAGCCCGCCGTAGTGGGATATACCATCTATTAAAGGGCCTCTCCAGCGTTAAAGGCCCGAGCCAAATGCGAGGGACTTTAACAAGGGAGCGGGACTTCAATAGCCGGTATATCCCAGCTATGAAGGGATATAAGGCTATTAGAACATTCTGCCACTAGAGGGCAGAATGTTCCAACAAATAAAACAAAGGCCTCTCAGAGTTTGAGGGGTTTAACTTCCCTCGGGTGCAGAGAGGGCTTTGAAAGCAACATTGGAATGTTGCTTTGCAGGCCTTTACCGGCCCGTAAAAGCATGAAGCACTCCATTGTCTTCTATGGAGCTCCCAACATTCCAATGTTCTAATTAATATTAAAACATTTTAATGTTGGTAGCTCCATTGAAAATGATTGAGTGCTTCGAGCTTCTAATGGCGGTAGAAGCCCGGAGCTCCAACATTCCAAAGTTGTCCACAGCTGCTACTGTGAAAAAAAGCCTCACAGAGCTGGAGTGGATTTAAAATTTAAATCTCATTGGGCTCAGCGAGGCCTTTGTTTTATTCGTTAGAACATTCTGTGCTCCAGTAGCGAAATGTTCTAATAGCCTTATAGTTCTCCGTAGCTGGGCTATACTGGTATTAAAGACCCGTTCCCTTGTTAAAGGCCTTCATCTTTGGCTCGGGCCTTCAACATTGGAGAGGGCATATTATGGCTGGTATAGCCCACTACAGCGGGCAATAAGGCCATATGAGAACACTGGAATGTTGGTGCTTCCATTGACCACAATGGAGTGCTCCGAGATTCCAATGGCTGGGAGATACCCGGAGCTCCAACATTCCAATGTTGTTGTTCACAGCTGTTGCGATAAACAGAGACCTCACGTTGCCCAAGGGGATTTCAATCCCCTCGGGCTTCATGAGGCCTTTGTTTTATTTGCTGGTAAATTTTGCCCTCTTACCCTAAGGTGGAGATAGGGTGTCTCCCAATTTGAGAAAAGGGGGCCCTCACACACCCGGTTGGGTGTCATACTTCATCATAGGGCATGTTCTTTGTCAGGCCGGTGCTGCAATGCCAGATGGTCACCCTATGAGGGGCGCAAAGATCTTTTTCCCAAGCCGTTAGGTGTGGTGTGGGTGTGGGGCCTAGTGGTGTAGATGTGGATAGGGTACTTGAAGGAATGGTGTGGGAAGGGATAAAATGGGGCACAATGGTGCTACAAAATCAATTTAATCTGGGGGCCCACTGGTCCCAATTAAAAACAGCGATGGTATAATTGCTGATATAATGGACAGTGGTGCCTACAAGTTAGTAGTCAACATGTTTCTCGCCTTGCGTGTCAGGGATCACGTGGCGATTCATTATGACCAAAGGATGTAACTACACTATCTACACAGGGGTTGGTCCAGTGATTCTCTCCTGGGTGAACCAAGCACTCAGAAACCTAGAATTGAGGTAATATTTTATGAGATGGACTGACCTATACAAATAAAAGGACCAAAAAATGACAATAACATAAATTATAACTGATCGACTGAAAATAGACAAACCGCCTCCCAAGTAAAATCATACCAAATCTCATGCAAGGGTGGTTTGTGCAACTAAAACTAAACCGGTTGAAACGCGTAAAAACAGGGAAGCAAAATGTGACATATGTGAAACACAGCAAGGTACAGAGGTGAAGGTGGTGGAAAACCAACCACCGTCAAGTTTTTGCAGAATAAGACTCACCCTACGTTACAGTTGTTAATGTCCTAATGGCTGGAAAGTAAAATAAGGGTTTGCCAATAGTTGAGAACATAAAGAGAGACGAGCTACTGTGGAGAACACTCAAGTGCTGTCGAAACGCAAGCGTCATCCACGGGGACAGAGAAGTACTTACAGTTCAACTGGAATCCATTGCTGTGAACCTACCCCTCTCTCCCCCTGCTCAGAAGTGTGAGGGGTGTGTGTGTAGGATGGGCATAAGTACCCTGCGAGCTCCTGGATCCTCTGCGAGTCCCTGAAGTGGCCTGGTCACGTGTTGAGAGATGAGCTGGGCTTGACTATTTGCTCAAGGGCACTCGGCTATGAATGGTGAAGGCGGGCGCCATATTAGGTGAGGGATCGCGGTTGTAAAGACCATAGGGATTCCTCTGTGAGTGTGAAACAGCAGCAGGATTCCAACAGGTGAATAACAAAAACGGGGAAAGGTAGCAAGGTACCTACGGGCACTCAGTGGTAATGCCAGTTGTATCGGTATACAATAGAAAATGGCACTACGAAATATGTTACTGACACCACCAATGTACTAAGATATGCTGGTGGTCAGTAACAGATTGGAAAGGAAGAGAGATGTAGAGATCTGTCTCCGAAAATATTGGAACAGTGATCATCCAGCTTGAAAATGCTCGTAGTAGATGTGGACACGGGTTGATGTGTGTTAACTAAGGGCAGGCCGGACATGTCAGTTAGTTGTCTGTTAGCTAGAGGAAGGTAAGACATAACACTCAAGAGGGGCACGGGCCACCCTGAAAGCATGAAAATCAGTTGAAGTGCTCAGTGGGGGGTGAGAGATAACAGGTGGTCCGTGACCAGAGTGGAGTGGGGCAGTTAGGTTACATGGACCCCATATATTACAGGATGGTGGGTTGGCATAGCCTTAGTCAGAGAGCTGCATAGAGGGCTTATCTATTGACCTCACTCCATGGAATATCCTTGTTTATGCCATTCCTGTTGCAGGACAAGCTGAAAATCCAATGCAGTTCTTTTCCAAAGAGTGCCAGCTTGTTCAAGTTTGGGTGTGCCTCTATGATAGTCCATCTGAGGCTGACAGAGTTTAGTTTGAAGTTTGTAGCGACAAATTTTGCTATGTTGTTCCATAATTCTAGTTTTAGCTAATCTCGTGGTCATCCCAACATAACATAAGTTGTAAGGACAAGTGATGGTGTAAATACACTTGCTTGTATTACAGTTGGTGTGACTCATTTGAGGGTGGGTGACAGTTGGATTTCCTTTGTGGATACAGTCAGGGGACACACTGAGCTTGACCCACAAGAGAAATGGCCTGTAACTGGAGGGAGGCCCCACAAGGGATGTTGATTTGTCTGAGTGTTAGGTAATGGCCTGGTGCATATGAGGAGGAATGTTCTAATAGCCTTGTAGCCCTCTGTAGCTGGGCTATACCAGCAATAAAGTCCCACTCCCCTGCTAAAGGTCCTCAACTTCAGCTCAGGCCTTTAACGTTGGCCTTTAATGGCTGGTGTAGCCCACTACAAAAGTCTATAAGACCATATTGGAGTTAGATGCACAATGCTTATTTAAATAAGGGTTTCACATTTGCTAACAAGGAAAATCAATTATGCCTGACATGGTCTTAAATATATACACAACAAGACCTGCCTTGAACAATGATTCTTATCTTTCTACGCACAGTGAACACATCCTACTCAGAGACCCTGGTACTTACAAAGCCTATTTCAATTTGTACCATCTATGTGGCACTACTTGCCAGTCGCCAGGTGGGTCTAGTGTCACTAGCTCTTGAAACTCCTAAGTGTCAAAGTGTAGTAACAACAGTGTTTCCCTGGTAATCTATTTCCCCAATGATGTGTGAGAGAAAGGAAGGCTCAACAGGTCCCTACGATGTGGTGCCTGTTCAGATACCGCCAGGAGAGAAGTGCAAAAAAGTGAGAGGGCCGGCAGTGCCTCACGGAAGTAACCCCAACGAGGATGAGCAGACAGGCACTCGCCTGCTACCTCACGTTCTCATCATAGGCCACTGCCGTCCAAATTAAAGAAAAAGAATAAATCAAAAATTCTAATGTAAACCTTAACTAACTAGTGTCTAGTGGAACTGATAATCTAAACTGGGTCTATGTTCCAATAAATAATAAAGTGAGTGTCGACCCTAAAAGGACTAGGGAGACTGAGTCTGATCAGGACTCACATCACTCCCAATTAAAACCGGGCAAGACCACACTAGCTATATGGAGCTTTATTCTGTGCTGTGTGTCTGTCCAATAAAACCAACATGTTTTGTTGCCTGTTTAAATTAGCGGCAACTTCTTCAGGGCTAGGGTCGACTGGCCTCTCTGCTTTGCTAGTCCTGACCAGTGTTATGTCTGTCAGCACCTGAGGGAAACACAATTAAAAAACACACACATTCAGTATGGCGCTCCCATTACTAATATAGGTGATACACACACTCATGAGAGCGATTTGTAACTTCACTGGATTGCTTAAAATATGTGACTGCAGAACCTCAGTGACTCATATTTACCGTGAGGGTTGCTCACTTACAGCATACCTCAACCCTCGGTATTGGTTGGTATGTATTGCCTCGGATAGTTCAGAATTGCTTGCCCCTTGACCGCGGACTCGCGTTTCTAAAATACATGGAGACAAAGCATAGTATTATAAACAAGGACACGAATTTTAAGGGTTTTGCAACAACCACAGCTCATGTTCTCATTCTCAAATGCACTCGGGCTCATTATCTCGTTATTGCCGGCTGCGGATAATGTTGCCGACATCTTGTTATGCCTGTGAATTACTTGCGTGTATTGAGTGTTGAAGACCTAGCGCCCGCTGTCTCGATGACCCGGGTGGCTAGCGTGTATGGTCCAATGAACTTCCAGACCCAATCGCATTCACGGTCACATTCACACGGCCATTGTCAGCGCAATGTTCACTCGTACCTGCATACGCCTCGTTAGCGCAGTGCCAGAGTCATCTCACTATCGATACTTCAATGACTCCCTTCATCCCAACTGGGACGGCTAAAACTATATCAGCAATATGGTCTTAAATATGTCAGGTGGGATCAAAGATGTGTTAACCGGTGTACCTATGTCTATTGTATCTCAGTCAAACAAGAAATGCTTTCTAAATGTTTTTCAAGCAAGATTTTCAGTGGTAAATGATGAGATGCTCGTGGTTATTTGCATACTTTTGCCCTCGCTTCATCTCACATCAAACATGCATGATGCAGCTTTCTGCCCTACTTCAGAACCGGTGATGGCTTTAGTTGTTCTATCTTTTTGTCCTACTGTTTGCTGCTGATTTCTGCTTTGGTCATGTGAGTAGGGTCACTGCCCCCTTCTCAAAGGGGCACTGGTGAAATTAAATCCATATTTTGAGCTAATAATCTAGGATTTCAGCCTCTTTGATAATTGAAAAAAAACAAGGTGGGCTACTGCACTCTCCCCCCAATCATACTTTTTCTATGTAGGCGGACCTATGACCAACATCTATTTGGAAAGCCAATACTCTTTGTCAGGCTGCCTATCTCACAGCCCTGAGGCCTGTGAGGTTATCTGCTCAGCAAAGACATAGCCTCAAGGACTGATCCCCACCCCTGATGACATAGGAGTGGAATTAGTTCCGGACGTTTCAGGCTGAAGCCCTGTAGTGCCGGATGTCACGTCAATCAGGGAGTCGAGACCATGCAACCCATACTTTCCCAGCTCATTTCTGTGACGAACTGGGAAATGGTGGGGTAGAGGATGCAGGCGGGCAGAATAGAAATCAAATCTGAGCAGCCAATTGCCACAAGTTTTGAAGACACACTGTGCAGACTCGAGGTGTCTGCTTCCCACAATGCATTTAGTGAGCGATGCCATTATAGCTCCAGTGACAGCAGACTCATGGAATACAGAAGGCAGTCAGAAGGCATGCTGGCGCTGCAGGTGTGGGCTCAAGAATGTAGCTTATCTTAAGCTTCCCACAATGCCCGAACCCCTGTTTAAGATAAGCAAAACAGGGTATAAAAAGCAACATGGATCCTCATGCATGTTACTCCCTCCTTAGGCACCTTTGTATCTTCGCAGTACATTTCTTCATTTAGGATAGAGTCCTGGTCACACCAGATTCCTGCGTAGGGCACCTACCTAGGAATACCAGGCAGGTCCCACAAGTCCACTTTGCTTCCTACAGTAAATCTGCTAGTCGGGCCTTATGTACCTGCTGTGTGCAGATGTGGCTGTAAACTGAAAATGCACTTCAGTTCATATGGTATGGCTGAACCAAATGCATTTCGCTGTGCAGAAAATGTAGAAAGTACTGTACACAGGATTGAGTATCATTGTTAAACCAAGCATCCCACCTGCAACGCACATTGAAAGTATTGACTAATATGTCACAGCACAACAATACAGGATATTACAGTGTTACATATGCCATCAATGAGCAACATCCACAGATCCATCTGGACCATCTGGATCATGGAGGAAGTAGGTGGCAAGGCCACATAGCAAACATTTTTACAAAACAACATAGATGTTGAGAGATTGGTGTACAGCTTATTTCAGATTGATGTTGCTGGGGCATTTGTTAATAAAAAGATGGCATTGCAATATAAAAACCGCACAACTGAAAAGCGTAATTTACATGGCTGTAGAAGGGCAAGAAACCCCCCCAACACAGTAATTTGGCATCTTAAAGTTTAAAGCATATTTGTTTTTAGCTAGTTAATCTATACATGCAAAGCTAGAGGTGTGTCAAAGATAACACAAGATTAGGTCCCCCGTGCCTCGGAATTCGAGCAAGGGGCGGGTGGACGTGCAGAGGAACAAACTAGTAAGGATAAACATGTTATGGGGCAGAAAGTTACAAAGGGCCAGCTGGCTATGGAGTCAAACCTAATCCTCTACGGCGTGGGGAAATACAAATGATGAAACAAGTTGTGCTGTGCATGCACAATGTGAACCTGAGTTCAGGAGTACTACGGGTGTTCCGAGTGAGAGACAGGCAGTGGTCGAAGTGGGCATGATTGAAGTGGCACGACGTGCCCATACTTTTTTAATTTAAGGAAAACAGTTCCTCTACTTTTTGTGAAAAGACAACCATCCCGGGACGGTTAGTTCCCCTAGTTAAAATGCTTTAGCTGCAGTACAACGCAGGGAGACTCCTGTGTGGTGAACCCAAGGGAGGGGCAAACAGCTAAGCAAACCTTCTTGACTGGGTGCCTGCTGCCTGAAAGTAATGCAGTTATGCACAACGGGTCAATCTGCAAATGTAAAGGGAGCTCAGAAGCCGTAATTGGCTTTAATTGAAGGAATGGCTTGATACTTCCTGATGATAAGGATGTATTCTTTTTGAGTGGTAGTGGAAAGGAGTTACTAGCTGAGCTGTGAAGAGTGTACTTTTTAAAGGAGCGCAGCCAAGGCCCCTGCGGGTCTGTGATACGCCTTTAACTATTCTCCACTGCTCCATCAAGGTTTCAATTCCGTGGCTCGCTGGTTACAGATTTGGACCTCTGCAGTGCATTACTTAACTAAGAGAGATTTAATTAAGGACGATAGTGCATTTCCCACTGTTTAAGTCAACTTGCATTTATTTCATGTGTTATTTCACATGTAGTTACCTGAAGGTGAAAGAGCAAAAAAAAATGTTACACAACATTTTGGTTTTTTTAGACACGCCTTTGACCCAGCCCCCACGCTTACTCACCATGCCCCCTTTGTGCCTCTCAAGAGCCAACGGTATCCATTGTGGAAGTAACATGTTTCAACTAAGCAACAAAGTATCTAAAGACAAACAAAACAAAGGAGACTCATGAATGAGGGTTCAGTGGTTCACTCCTTCCAGCCTCTGGGGTTGGGTGTCTTGTCAGCAACACTGCGCTGTGTAAACAGTTGACATGTCTTTCCCGGAAGTGTTTCTGCATGAACGCCCGAACTGCATGCATCCTCAATAGATGTTCCACTAAGTTTAGAGCCCTCTCCGCTCTCATGTGGGAGCAGGATGTTTGGGATACAGAGGTTGTGGGTCTAAATATTATCAAGGGCTGTGGTCACTTGCACTAGCCCGCGAGCAACATCCGAACAGCAGTACCCCATGTCAGTCTGTAGTATGTTGACAGTTCATCTTGCAAGTGTTGCTACTGCCAATCGGTTAATGGAATGGCTGAAGGAATCACAGTGTGCCAGGTCCTGCTGTGCCTCTGTCTCTGCACACAGTGCTCCTTCTCCAGGACAATAATCCTCTGGTCCTGTCCTTTCTCTAATTGCTGCATCAACCTAGACATTTATAGAAGATACCTATTGACTGTCCTTTTTTGTTTTGTTTACAGGCACTGTACAGAGATGATGGCTTCTCCAAGCCACAAAACACAGGCAAACTCTTTGACATGCCGTCTAACACATTATGATTGTGTACTGTTCATAGGTGGCCTCTGCCCTGTCTTTGTGTCCTGCCCACATATGTATTGGTTTCCCTGCTCTGCGATTGTCCCTCATCACTGTCCACAAAGTCTAGTAGTGTTGAGATGGTTGCTCTCCTAGCAGTTGGAGTTGGGGTGATGGACTGAGTAGATGGTGATGTTGTGTCCTCAATTTCTACATGTGTGCCAGTAGCCCTTCAGAATCAATTCTTTCTAACACGTCCTGGGTGTGATCAGTGTAAATGCATGTATATAGTTATTGTAAATTAATGGTTAATGTTTGTTCACAACATTGTTGTAACTGTGCTTCATGTGTTTGTGACATGTTTATGACTTACTGATGTGTTTAGTGTTGTTATCAGCACACAGTACAACAAACAACATATGTGTAGTACAACTTTCATGATCAATTGCCAGGGCAGGACAAGCACCTCAATGGAGTTATTTATGCTGTGTTGTAAGATTTATGAATTTACTAACATTATGTTATGTTAAGTAAGTAAAGGGAAGATAACTTACCCTGGCTTGTTCCTACAGGATTGGAGGTGTCTATGTCAGACACTCCCACCACACGTTCTTATTCCAGGGCCCCCTCTGTGAGTGCCTCCATGGGAGGGGGAAGGGGGTGTTTTGAGGGTCAATCACCTTTTTGTTCCATGACCCTCAGCCAGCCTGCTGTCCACCTTCTCCTTTGTGTGAGACAGCAGGTCACACACGTGTTTGCATATCTCTGGGATGGTCCTCTGGTGAATGCGAGGGAGTTCACCTTCTACAAGATGCTGACCCACATCTTTTTTTGGGCTCTTTGATACTGTGAAAAAGGTCTTCCCAAACAGATGGTCAAAATGGGAGACTCCTTATGTCAGGAGCTCCAGCTCCATTTCTGAAATGTCATCTTCCCCTTCCTGCTCCCTGAATCCTTGACCTCATCTTCTTTTGATATGGTGTTCGCCAGGAATGGTGTAATACACTGACATTAGTGATGAAGGGAGACTCCTTACTTCCAGCACCTTCCTAGGCTTCTGAGTTGTATCCACGCCAGTATTGATAATCTTACTGGTCAGACTTCATCATTCTGCATCCAGACTACAACTTTCCATATTTTGTAATTTTCTATTAGGAAATTGCAATTTAGTAATTTCCAAAATTGCGATTTACTAATGTGAATCCTTAGGAATCAGTTTTAGTAGAGTCAGAAGTTACATACATACAGGCACATGCATCAACCATGTTTGCGAGCGCAAACGTTGCGATTCGCAAAAATCGGCCGTTTACGCCCGCAAAAAGGGCTTCTGCGATGCATCAACCTGTCAGCCTTTCGCAATTTAAGAAATCGCAAATTATTGAGATTTCTTAAATTGCGATTGCATTTAAGGAATCACAAATTGCGATTCCTTAAATACAATGCATGATGGGATTGCAAATTTTCAGGGGTGCAACAGGGTGTCACACCCTTGGACCCTGGAAATTGCATGCGCAATTTGTAGGCCCATAGGAATGAATGGGAAGGCATTCCCTAATTGCGACTCGCAATTTGTGAGTCCCAATTAAGGAATGTTTGGGAATCGCTAATTTTATAGCGATTCCTACATGCATAGGCTTTTGCAATTCCTTAACTGCGATTCCTTAATAATCGCAATTAAGGAATCGCAAAAGCCTACATTGATGCATGTACCTGATACTGTTTTGCGATTCCAAATAGCAAATTTCAATGATTTGCACTTTGGAAATTGCAAATCTGAAATTTTGTTCACATGGCCCCTAGGTCTCCCCTGTGTTCTTTGCACCTACTTTGCCACTTCTGAGGCTGGGGCCACAATGACAGTGCAAGGGGTTGTAAGGGACAAGTCGAGAGCCATAGCTGCAAGAAATCTAGAGGTGGGCTAGCCAATCAATTAGCAGGGAGAACCAAGCCAATGGTTTAGGTTCGCTCCAAGACCCCCTGCACAAGTCAAGCCATGAAAATGTTTAGTACGTAAACCATGCAACAAACATTATGTAAAAGTATGATAAAGTCTCTTCAAAATTGAAACATTTGTATTTCTTTCACATGTGCAAGCATTTCACCTTATTACATAAGATTATTTACCTTCCTTGAGAGATATTTATTAACTTGATAACTTTAAAACATGGACCTAGAAACATTTCTACCCCTCTACCATGACAGCAATGTCACTAGTGAAATGAGAGGCAAGTCCTTTGTCATGTGAAACCCATATGCACCTTGATTATTATTATTATAGACACAGCAACAATATAGATAATGAAATCAAACACAAGCACTTATCCTGACCTCACATGTTTGAAAGACACAGATAAACTGGTGGACCAAATTCCTATGTTCTCAGCGATTTTAAACTCTGGTACTATCCCCGTAAGTTGGAGGGGGCAGTAGTTAGACCTATACACAAAAAAGGTGATAGAAAGGCGCCAAATATTACAGGATGATTAATCTGTTGGATGTTGGTGAGAATGTTTTCACCAAAATAATCTTGGACAGGTTGGAGGATTGGGTGGAGCAGAGGTCGATTGTTCCGGTGGAACAAGTAGGTTTTAAGGAGGGTCCCTCCACGATTGACCACTGTTTTGTCCTATGGGTGGTTGCGCGGAAGTCTATGCAACAGCGAGGTAGGTTGTATGGCTGCTTTGTAGATTCCACGTGGCCTTTGACCTGGTGGATAGGAAATGTCTTTGGGAGACCCGGAGAAAATATAACATCCCAGAAGGTCTCCTAGCTGTAATCCAGGAGCTACATAGCCAGAATTGGGCCCAGGTGATTAAGGGTTCGGTGTGGGCCTAACACCAGAAATAGCAAATAATAACGGCCTAAGACTGGGCTGTATACTGGCCCCGCTACTTTCTACAATTTTAACTGCAGATTTGTCAACTATCTTGGAGGTAGATAGAAGTGCTATTCCAAAAATGAGTGGGAAACAAGTATCCTGTTTACTGTATGCTGATGATTTGGTAATCCTTGACCAGACAGAAATGGGCCTACAGAAGAAGCTAAATGCTTTCAGCATATATTGTGTGGCAAAACGATTAACAGTGAACATGGATAAGACCAAAATCCTGTATTTCGGCAAGAGAGACCAGAAATTCAATTTGTATTTGGGCCAAACCAAACTAGAGATTATAAATGAGTATAAATACCTGGGGGTCTGGTTTGAAAAGTTTTTAAAGTGGTGTACGCCTTTGGAGGCACGGAAAGCAAAGGCTCAAACGTCTGTGTGTGGGCTGAAAAAATGTAATCGCAGCTCTGGAAAAATGTCCCACAGACCATTGATAAAGGCCTTCAGTGCTATGATACCCCCGCAACTACAGTATGGAGCAGAAATTCTCTGCTTAGGTGGAAAAAGCTCCTGGGATATCAAGGAAGGAAAATGTATAACATGTCTTATGTCATTGCCTGGCTCATCTATGGTGCAGGCAATTAGACTGGAAATGGACATGCCCTCATGGAATGCTCAGGTACAAGTGGGCCTATTACGTTTTTTGGAAAAGGTCGGGGACAGGAGAAGAGATAAAAGTGTCACAATGGTGTAAGAATGAGATTCAGTTTAGTGACCTGAAATGGGCCAAAGAGGTTAGAAAGAAATTGTACACTATTTGTGAAAATTTAGACGTAAGAATTGTTCAACAGACTCTTCAAATAGAAGGGACAAGGAGCAAACTCAGAACAATAGGGAAAGAATGGTCTAGGCAAGAAGACATGGAGTACATGAGAGAGAAAGACTGTGAAATTCATGAGAAATCGTATGGTGTAAGAAAATTGGTAATATTGAGGTTGAGAATTGGCATTAATCCTGCTATGTTAAATGGTAGAATAAGAACTGAACTGAGGGGAATCAGTGGTAACTGTACATGTCCGTTGGGGACAAAATTGTGTTAATTTACATATACTGATAGACTGTTTAAAATTGTTAGCGCCACGGAAACAGTTTTTACGCCCTATCTTTTTAAAATATGATATGAGGTTGGGTACACAAGAAATTGAACTCCTCATAGATATGCCGAAATTACAATAGCCATTGCGAAGTTCATGAAGGCTGTAAAAAGGTTTATCATGGAATAGGACATAGTCAGCTGTAAGCGAGATTAGACATGATGATGGATAAGGATTTTAGGACATTTTTACTGGTTAATTGCTTTTTATAAACTTGATTCAAATAGGAATTTTACTGCTCTTAAAATTATTTATGTTATATATAGGTGCGTCTAGGAGTTACGCGTAGTGTGTAAAAGTGAGAGGAAGTACTTGGAAATCAGGCTTCTGTAATGATGGTAGTTGATGAATTTGTGTAATCTTTTTAGACTATATATATATAAAATGTCATATTTTTATGCTGTTTAAGTATCAAAGTTCTAAATAAACTTTACTTTTGACTTGACCTGACTTAACTTGAAAGTGCTCTCACATGTGATAATGAACACCAAACTAAAAAGGTTTCAGATTTCATTGGCAAAGCAATGCACTTACTGGTGACCAAATAACCTAGCACATTTGTTTAGCAACACCTAATTCTAATCTGTCTTAACTGATTTAGAACCTGTAAGAGTGCACTTATGTTTTCATGCAAGACATCTGAATTTAATAATTTATATTTGATAAATAACGATATAGCAAGACTTGTCTAGGCTAGCTCATGTAGCTTTATTTGCTTTTAGCAAGTTGTGATGGCTAGATAGGTGTCACATTATATAACACCCCTGTTTTTTGATGTTATAATTTAATTTTTCTAAATTGATACTTATTCTAAGGCCTTATAAGAGATGTACAAAGTATTTAACCTTAAAGTATGAAGATTTGAACAGTTAAACCTTCCTTACTCAAAGTTTTGGGTTGTCTCTTGAACTTGGAAAGTTTTTTTTCCATCTGGAAAATATGTGTATTTAAATTTACATATACTTTTCCCAGCTCATTTCTGTGACGAACTGGGAAATGGTGGGGTAGAGGATGCAGGCGGGCAGAATAGAAATCAAATCTGAGCAGCCAATGGCACAAGTTTTGAAGACACACTGTGCAGACTCGAGGTGTCTGCTTCCCACAATGCATTTAGTGAGCGATGCCATTATAGCTCCAGTGACAGCAGACTCATGGAATACAGAAGGCAGTCAGAAGGCATGCTGGCGCTGCAGGTGTGGGCTCAAGAATGTAGCTTATCTTAAGCTTCCCACAATGCCCGAACCCCTGTTTAAGATAAGCAACACAGGGTATAAAAAGCAACATGGATCCTCATGCATGTTACTCCCTCCTTAGGCACCTTTGTATCTTCGCAGTACATTTCTTCATTTAGGATAGAGTCCTGGTCACACCAGATTCCTGCGTAGGGCACCTACCTAGGAATACCAGGCAGGTCCCACAAGTCCACTTTGCTTCCTACAGTAAATCTGCTAGTCGGGCCTTATGTACCTGCTGTGTGCAGATGTGGCTGTAAACTGAAAATCCACTTCAGTTCATATGGTATGGCTGAACCAAATGCATTTCGCTGTGCAGAAAATGTAGAAAGTACTGTACACAGGATTGAGTATCATTGTTAAACCAAGCATCCCACCTGCAACGCACATTGAAAGTATTGACTAATATGTCACTGCACACCAATACTGGAAATTACAGTGTTAGATATGCCATCAATGAGCAACATCCATAGGTCCATCTGGACCATCTGGATCATGGAGGAAGTAGGTGGCAAGGCCACATAGCAAACGTTTTTACAAAACAAAATAGATGTTGAGAGATTGGTGTACAGCTTATTTCAGATTGATGTTGCTGGGGCATTTGTTAATAAAAAGATGGCATTGCAATATAAAAACCGCACAACTGAAAAGCGTAATTTACATGGTTGTAGAAGGGCAAGAAACCCACCAACACAGTAATTTGGCATCTTAAAGTTTAAAGCATATTTGTTTTTAGCTAGTTAATCTATACATGCAAAGCTAGAGGAGCGTCAAAGATAACACAAGATTAGGTCCCCCGTGCCTCGGAATTCGAGCAACGGGCGGGTGGACGTGCAGAGGAATAAACTAGTAAGGATAAACATGATATGGGGCAGAAAGTTACAAAGAGCCAGCTGGCTATGGAGTCAAACCTAATCCTGTACGGTGTGGGGAAAAACAAATGATGAAACAAGTTGTGCTGTGCATGCACAATGTGAACCTGAGTTCAGGAGTACTACGGGTGTTCCGAGTGAGAGACAGGCAGTGGTCGAAGTGGGCATGATTGAAGTGGCACGACGTGACCATACTTTTTTAATTTAAGGAAAACAGTTCCTCTACTTTTTGTGAAAAGACAACCATCCCGGGACAGTTAGTTCCCGTAGTTAAAATGCTTTAGCTGCAGTACAACGCAGGGAGACTCCTGTGTGGTGAACCCAAGGGAGGGGCAAACAGCTAATCAAACCTTCTTGACTGGGTGCCTGCTGCCTGAAAGTAATGCAGTTATGCACAACGGGTCAATCTGCAAATGTAAAGGGAGCTCAGAAGCCGTAATTGGCTTTAATTGAAGGAATGGCTTGATACTTCCTGATGATAAGGATGTATTCTTTTTGAGTGGTAGTGGAAAGGAGTTACTAGCTGAGCTGTGAAGAGTGTACTTTTTAAAGAAGCGCAGCCAAGGCCCCTGTGGGTCTATTCTCCACTGCTCCATCAAGGTTTCAATTCCGTGGCTCTCTGGTTACAGACTTGGACCTCTGCAGTGCATTACTTAACTAAGAGAGATTTAATTAAGGACGATAGTGCATTTCCCACTGTTTACGTCAACTTGCATTTATTTCATGTGTTATTTCACATGTAGTTACCTGAAGGTGAAAGACCCAAAAAAACATGTTACACAACATTTTGTTTTTTTAGACACGCCTTTGACCCAGCCCCCACGGTTACTTACCATGCCGCCTTTGTGCCTCTCAAGAACCAACGGTATCCATTGTGGAAGTAACATGTTTCAACTAAGCAACAAAGTATCTAAAGACAAACAAAACAAAGGAGACTCATGAATGAGGGTTCAGTGGTTCACTTCTTCCAGCCTGTGGGGTTGGGTGTCTTGTCAGCAACACTGCGCTGTGTAAACAGTTGACATGTCTTTCCCGGAAGTGTTTCTGCATGAACGCCCGAAACTGCATGCATCCTCAATAGATGTTCCACTAAGTTTAGAGCCCTTTCCGCTCTCATGTGGGGGCAGGATGTTTGGGATACAGAGGTTGTGGGTCTAAATATTATCAAGGGCTGTGGTCACTTGCACTAGCCCGCGAGCAACATCCGAACAGCAGTACCCCATGTCAGTCTGTAGTATGTTGACAGTTCATCTTGCAAGTTTTGCTGTGGCTACTGCCAATCGGTTAATGGAATGGCTGAAGGAATCACAGTGTGCCAGGTCCTGCTGTGCCTCTGTCTCTGCACACAGTGCTCCTTCTCCAGGACAATAATCCTCTGGTCATGTCCTTTCTCTAATTGCTGCATCGACCTAGACATTTAGAGAAGATACCTATTGACTGTCCTTTTTGGTTTTGTTTGCAGGCACTGTACAGAGATGATGGCTTCTCCAAGCCACAAAACACAGGCAAACTCTTTGACATGCCGTCTAACACATTATGATTGTGTGCTGTTCATAGGTGGCCTCTGCCCTGTCTTTGTGTCCTGCCCACATATGTATTGGTTTCCTTGCTCTGCAATTGTCCCTCATCACTGTCCACAAAGTCTAGTAGTGTTGAGATGGTTGCTCTCCTAGCAGTTGGAGTTGGGGTGATGGACTGAGTAGATGGTGATGTTGTGTCCTCAATTTCTACATGTGAGCCAGTAGCCCTTCAGAATCAATTCTTTCTAACACGTCCTGTGTGTGATCAGTGTAAATGCATGTATATAGTTATTGTAAATTAATGGTTAATGTTTGTTCACAACATTGTTGTAACTGTGCTTCATGTGTTTGTGACATGTTCATGACTTACTGATGTGTTTAGTGTTGTTATCAGCACACAGTACAGCAAACAACATATGTGTAGTACAACTTTCATGATTAATTGCCAGGGCAGGGCAAGCACCTCAATGGAGTTATTTATGCTGTGATGTAAGATTTATGAATTTTCTAACATTATGTTATGTTAAGTAAGTAAAGGGAAGATAACTTACCCTGGCTTGTTCCTAGAGGATTAGAGGTGTCTATGTCAGACACTCCCACCACACATTCTTATTCCAGGGCCCCCTCTGTGAGTGCCTCCATGGGAGGGGGAAGGGGGTGTTTTGAGGGTCAACCACCTTTTTGTTTCATGACCCTCAGCCAGCCTGCTGACCACCTTCTCCTTTGTGCGAGACAGCAGGTCACACAAGTGTTTGCATATCTCTGGGATGGTCCTCTGGTGAATGCGAGGGAGTTCACCTTCTACAAGTTGCTGACCCACATCTTTTTTTGGGCTCTCTGATACTGTGAAAAAGGTCTTCCCAAACAGATGGTCAAAATGGGAGACTCCTTATGTCAGGAGCTCCAGCTCCATTTCTGAAATGTCATCTTCCCCTTCCTGCTCCCTGAATCCTTGACCTTGGAGAAGTGTGGCTCAATGATTACAGCGGCAGACCCTGATGCAGAGGTCTAGCCCGGGACCAGGGTTCAATTCCCCGCCTCGGTGGGTCTTGGGCTAAAAAATTCCACGGACCTGATAATTCTCGCCTCGGTGCCATTCCAATCATAGAGTCCCACTCTGCAACTCTGGGCAATAGCTTGCTTAATCTCCACAACGTCCCCCCAACGCTAAGGATGCCTGGCCTCCACCTTGGGGGTGCCCAGGAGTGGACGCCTCACAGAGAAAGCCAGGATGGGTTCCACAGCGGTATTTGTACAATCACCTTGTGACCCTTGTGGGTGAGTAGTGCGCTATACAAGTATCAATTTACATTTATATTTTTTACCTCATCTTCTTTTGATATGGTGTTCACCAGGAATGGTCTAATACACTGACATTAGTGATGAAGGGAGACTCCTTACTTCCAGCACCTTCCTAGGCTTTTGAGTTGTATCCACGCCTGTATTGATAATCTTACTGGTCAGACTTCATCATTATGCATCCAGACTACAACTTTCCATATTTTGTAATTTTCTATTAGGAAATTGCAATTTAGTAATTTCCAAAATTGCGATTTACTAATGTGAATCCTTAGGAATCAGTTTTAATAGAGTCAGAAGATACATACATACAGGCACATGCATCAACCATGTTTGCGAGCGCAAACGGTGCGATTCGCAAAAATCGGCCGTTTACGCCCGCCAAAAGGGCTTCTGCGATGCATCAACCTGTCAGCCTTTCGCAATTTAAGAAATCACAAATTATTGAGATTTCTTAAATTGCGATTGCATTTAAGGAATCACAAATTGCGATTCCTTAAATGCAATGCATGATGGGATTGCAAATTTTCAGGGGTGCAACAGGGTGTCATTTTGACAACCTTGGACCCTGGAAATTGCATGCGCAATTTGTAGGCCCATAGGAATGAATGGGAAGGCATTCCTTAATTGCGACTCGCAATTTGTGAGTCGCAATTAAGGAATGTTTGGGAATCGCTAATTTTATAGCGATTCCTACATGCATAGGCTTTTGCAATTCCTTAACTGCGATTCCTTAATAATCGCAATTAAGGAATCACAAAAGCCTACATTGATGCATGTACCTGATACTGTTTTGCGATTCCATTAGCGAATTTCATTGATTTGCACTTTGGAAATTGCAAATCTGAAATTTTGTTCACCTGGCCCCTAGGTCTCCCCTGTGTTCTTCGCACATACTTTGCCACTTCTGAGGCTGGGGCCACAATGACAGTGCAAGGGGTTGTAAGGGACAAGTCGAGAGCCATAGCTGCAAGAAATCTAGAGGTGGGCTAGCCAATCAATTAGCAGGGAGAACCAAGCCAATGGTTTAGGTTTGCTCAAAGACCCCCTGCACAAGTCAAGCGATGAAAATGTTTAGTACGTAAACCATGCAACAAACATTATGTAAAAGTATGATAAAGTCTCTTCAAAATTGAAAAATTTGTATTTCTTTCACATGTGCAAGCATTTCACCTTATTACATAAGATTATTTACCTGCATTGAGAGATATTTATTAACTTGATAACTTTAAAACATGGACTATGAAAAAATTCCTACCCCTCTACCATGACAGCAATGTCACTAGTGAAATGAGAGGCAAGTCCTTTGTCATGTGAAACCCATATGCACCTTGATTATTATTATAGACACAGCAACATTATAGACAATGAAATCAAACACAAGCACTTATCCTGACCTCACATGTTTGAAAGACACAGATAAATTGGTGGGCCATATTCCTATGTTCTCAGCGATTTTAAACTCTGGTACTATCCCCGTAACTTGGAGGGGGCAGTAGTTAGACCTATACACAAGAAAGGTGATAGAAAGGCCCCAAATATTACAGATTGATTAATCTGTTGGATGTTGGTGAGAATGTTTTCACCAAAATAATCTTGGACAGGTTGGAGGATTGGGTGGAGCAGAGGTCAATTGTGCCGGTGGAACAAGTAGGTTTTAAGGAGGGTCCCTCCACGATTGACCACTGTTTTGCCCTATGGGTGGTTGCGTGGAAGTCTATGCAACAGCGAGGTAGGTTGTATGGCTTCTTTGTAGATTCCACGTGGCCTTTGACCTGGTGGATAGGAAATGTCTTTGGGAGACCCGGAGAAAATATAACATCCCAGAAGGTCTCCTAGCTGTAATCCAGGAGCTACATAGCCAGAATTGGGCCCAGGTGATTAAGGGCTCGGTGTGGGCCTAACACCAGAAATAGCAAATAATAACGGCCTAAGACTGGGCTGTATACTGGCCCCACTACTTTCTACAATTGTAACTGCAGATTTGTCAACTATCTTGGAGGTAGATAGAAGTGCTATTCCAAAAATGAGTGTGAAACAAGTATCCTGTTTACTGTATGCTGATGATTTGGTAATCCTTGACCAGACAGAAATGGGCCTACAGAAGAAGCTAAATGCTTTCAGCATATATTGTGTGGCAAAACGATTAACAGTGAACATGGATAAGACCAAAATCCTGTATTTCGTCAAGAGAGACCAGAAATTCAATTGGTATTTGGGCCAAACCAAACTAGAGATTATAAATGAGTATAAATACCTGGGGGTCTGGTTTGAAAAGTCTTTAAAGTGGTGTACGCCTTTGGAGGCACAGAAAGCAAAAGCTCACACGTCTGTGTGTGGGCTGAAAAAATGTAATCGCAGCTCTGGAGAAATGTCCCACAGACCATTGATAAAGGCCTTCAGTGCTATGATACCCCCGCAACTACAGTATGGAGCAGAAATTCTCTGCTTAGGTGGAAAAAGCTCCTGGGATATCAAGGAAGGAAAATGTATAACATGTCTTATGTCATTGCCTGGCTCATCTATGGTGCAGGCAATTAGACTGGAAATGGGCATGCCCTCATGGAATGCTCAGGTACAAGTGGGCCTATTACGTTTTTTGGAAAAGGTCGGGGACAGGAGAAGAGATAAAAGTGTCACAATGGTGTAAGAATGAGATTCAGCTTAGTGACCTGAAATGGGCCAAAGAGGTCAGAAAGAAATTGTACACTATTTGTGAAAATTTAGACGTAAGAATTGTTCAACAGACTCTTCAAATAGAAGGGACAAGGAGCAAACTCAGAACAATAGGGAAAGAATGGTCTAGGCAAGAAGACATGGAGTACCTGAGAGAGAAAGACTGTGAAATTCATGAGAAATCGTATGGTGTAAGAAAATTGGTAATATTGAGGTTGAGAATTGGCATTAATCCTGCTATGTTAAATGGTAGAATAAGAACTGAACTGAGGGGAATCAGTGGTAAATGTACATGTCGGTTGGCGACAAAATTGTGTTAATTTACATATACTGATAGACTGTTTAAATTGTTAGCGCCACGGAACAGTTTTTACACCCTATCTTTTTAAAATATGATATGAGGTTGGGTACACAAGAAATTGAACTCCTCATAGATATGCCGAAATTACAATAGCCATTGCGAAGTTCATGAAGGCTGTAAAAAGGTTTATCATGGAATAGGACATAGATTAGACATGATGATGGATAAGGATTTTAGGACATTTTTACTGGTTAATTGCTTTTTATAAACTTGATTCGAATAGGAATTTTACTGCTCTTAAAATTTTTTATGTTATATAAAGGTGCGTCTAGGAGTTACGCGTAGAGTAGTGTGTAAAAGTGAGAGGAAGTAATTGGAAATCAGGCTTCTGTAATGATGGTAGTTGATGAATTTGTGTTATCTTTTTAGAATATATATATATAAAATGTCATATTTTTATGCTGTTTAAGTATCAAAGTTCTAAATAAACTTTACTTTTGACTTGACCTGACTTAACTTGAAAGTGCTCTCACATGTGATAATGAACACCAAACTAAAAAAGGTTTCAGATTTCATAGGCAAAGCAATGCACTTACTAGTGACCAAATAACCTAGCGCATTTGTTTAGCAACACCTAATTCTAATCTGTCTTTACTGATTTAGAACCTGTAAGAGTGCACTTATGTTTTCATGCAAGACATCTGAATTTAATAATTTATATTTGATAAATAACGATATAGCAAGTCTTGTCTAGGCTAGCTCATGTAGCTTTTTCTGCTTTTAGCAACTTGTGATGGCTAGATGGGTGTCACATTATATAACACCCCTGTTATTTGATGTCATAATTTAAGTTTTCTAAATTGATAGTTATTCTAAGGCCTTATAAGAGATGTACAAATTATTTAACCTTAAAGTAAGAAGATTTGAACAGTTAAACCTTCCTTACTCAAAGTTTTGGGTTGTCTCTTGAACTTGGAAAGTTTTTTTCCATCTGCAAAAATATGTGTATTTAAATTTACATATACTTTTGAAAGATTTCTAACTTACTTGTTTTTGAATAGTAAACCTGCTCAATATTAGGTTGACTTTCTATAAATGAACTATTGTTTGAATGGATATTTCTTCTCTTTGTAGCCAATTATATATTATGAAGACTTCTTTAACCAAGTGTGTACTAAGCTTTGACCAGATGATGCAGACAAGAAGCAAACATGCACTACAGATAGGAAAGACATTGTAAGTGCCACTTGAATATATTTAATACCTGCATCTCTTTCAGTCTAATATTATGCATGCAGTCTGTGTGTGTGAGCTTGAGTTTCATTATGTGAAAACTGAACACTATATTTTTCTTTTGAACAACTATGCCTTGCCTCAATTGGACCAACATGAAAGCCATTTTATCCATCCCATTCTCTGGCTCAATAGGCAGCAATGACCTATATATGCACCATCATTAATGCTGTGATTAGCCCTGGCCTATCTCATTATCCTAAATGTCTCAGCCTGACATCTATTCACATGAAGGTTAGAGAACTTCTTATATAAACCTGTCGTGAGGGATGTACCGACAACAAACCCTCTTGCCTGCTGCACACAACTGCAGGCTTGCATGGAAAGTAATTGAGAATTCTTGTACATAAGCCTCCTAAGAAACCCATTGCTGGAAGTCTGCCATGTTGTGCCCCCCCCCACTGTGCCCCCTTCGCTATGCCCTCTTCCAGCCCCACCGCATTCAAGTTTTACCATCTGCCAAAGGACAGAACAGAAATGGACATGCTGACTATGTGTTCTTTACTTCTGACTGCAACCTCAGTAGAGTGAATGATGTCCGGGTGAGTCAAGGCTGACGTATTATCAGCATGTAACAATGGTGTCTGAAAAGGATAGTGAGTCAGCCAAAGTAATGACTTCCTACAGCCATCCTTTCCTGCTAGCACTGTACTAAAAGAGGCCCTCGAAGATTTGACATCCCTCATGAGAAAATATTGCAAGAGAAACATGATTATGATGCTGATGATGACTACTGAAATGCTGCACTCTTAAAGTTAGTAAAGGACTGCATTTTAAATTCTATGACACTACTTACGGGGTTTAAGTCTTTGTCTCTGCAGAATTAATGTAAG
The DNA here is from genome assembly GCF_964204655.1 of Triturus cristatus. Classification (NCBI taxonomy): domain Eukaryota; kingdom Metazoa; phylum Chordata; class Amphibia; order Caudata; family Salamandridae; genus Triturus; species Triturus cristatus. Next base: position 543,008,948 of record NC_140583.1, read on the forward strand.
AAATGTGGTTACTGGTTGAGTGGTGATGGAAGTCCTACTAAGGTAACAACCACAATACTTGTCAGGGTAAATGACAAAAGTCACTAACATAACCTGGACTTATCCCCCTGACAATAAAGCAGTCAGGATTAATTTAGAGGCAAGATGGAAAGTATTTATACAGCTCGCAAACAGTAATAAAGTGAAAATACACAATGAAAAAATACCAAACTAATTTAGACTCATAGAGAACATTTGAATAACTAAAATGATACCAGAATGACAAAAATCCAATCAGTAGAACCAGAGATATGAATTTAGATGTTCTTACTGAAAATAGCATCTAAAAGCACAAAGCTCCACTAATGGTCATCTGGTTTAACTAGACCACAGGAAGTCAACAGTTCAGGCTGACAGCAATGGAGCGTAGGTCAGATATAGAGACCCGGTTAGTCCATCCCCCCAAGAGTGACACACCCTGTCTGTGTCATGCAGGCAACTTATTCGTGCAGGTCTCCTGTCCTCTGTCTCAGTGACAGTGCAGTCAGAAGACGCCTTACCAGGGTCAGTCTTGGGGTGCTCTTCTGTCAGAGCTGGCAATTCCTGACCCCCAGGTCCTCACACTCTTAAGCTCATGCTCCACTATCTGTGCCTCCCTGCTCTCCTGTTTGGGGTAGTACCCCTGGAAACCTGAGGTTTTAGGGTCATAAACAGCCACCCCAACCACCTCTTTTAGCACTGGTAGTAACTCACTTCCAAGAATTCAGTCAGTGTGCATCCGAGTACTAACTATGAACTTCCTCTGGATCACTTCTCCACTCCATTCCAGGGACACAAGAGCCGTAGGATGTAAACAGCTCTGCCCATGACCTGAGTTACACTGCACACTTGACCAGTGTGATCTGGGAAGAATCAGTCTTTACAGCACCATGGTCTGACAGGCACAGGTATCTCTTAGGGCAGTGACAGGAAGCCAATTAACCATGATCTGATGGAAGTGAAGATTTGCGCTCAGGGATCACAAACTTACCTTTGGAGTCCACCTCTCTGCTAAAGAACATCAGGTCCCTCTGCTCCTGAGGATACCCTCTACTCCTTGGAATTACCTCCCCCTAATGCTGCACTGGCCACCCCATGGAGTTTCCACCAGTTGATTGTCCCTTAGTATAGACTGGGTTCCCTTGCTTGTGCCCCAACTGAAAGCAATCAAGCACCAGTGTTGGAAATGGGGTGCTTTCTGCATACACCTGGCAGAACCTCCCCACTATTCTTAAAAAGGGGAATGGTGACCCCCACTGTGGACCTCCACCCTCTCTCTGCTAGATGGAATCTAATTCACCCTCATAGAGGTCACTCCCAGGTACCCTTCTGTGGACCATGCGGTCAGTGAGCTTGCTATTTATCAAGTGTTGGCACAGGTCTGAAAAAACAAATACTGAACATGTGCTCTCCTGCTCTCAGATTGTTCATCTCATTGTAATTGCTCTCCAGCACTGTCCTTCAAACAACCAACCGGTGCCCTACGTAAGTAATTCATAAAATCTGCTCAGGACTGGCAAGACAGTTTCTGACTGCCCGTGAACTTCAACCTATAATTCTCAACGGGTGAGAACATACTTCGTGACAAAGGATTTTAAGAATCAGTGCTTCATTCTTTCATACTTCCCTAGCAGCAGCAGTGATTCCGTACCCTCAGTGGGTATATGCCTCCAGAGACTGGTTCTCCTATCCTCCTCAGGGACCCTATGCATCTCTAGAGCTACCTCACATGTCTCAGACCAGCTGTGTATGTCATTTCCCACTTCAAAGTTAGGTACTATGGGCTAATTTATGAGAGGATTACGCCACCGGAGTGACACTTTTTCTGACGTTTCAGTAGCACAAACCTCTCAATGATTTCTATGACGCCACGCAAAGCCAGTTAGCATGTCTTTGAATGGCCTTGTAGAAATGGAGTAAGACAAAGCAGCTCAAGTTGCTGCGTTGCCTTACTCTGCTCCAGGGAGGCATTCCATGGGGGCAGTGGTGGGTTTAACCATGCAACACCCAAAGGTTTTGACACTGCCCTTGATTTACTTAATCAAGTAAACCTGGGGAAGTGCTAAAACCTTAGGTCTCCCCAGAGCAGGGGTAGCAAAGAGAAATATTTATATTTCTCCTTGTTTTTTCATTTTCCATGTGTGCTGCATTTTGCCGCACACATAGATAGAGGAAAACACATCTCTGGATTGTTTTTATGCAGAAAGGTGCTCCTTCCTGCCCAAAAACAATCCTGCATGCAATGCAGATTCCTTTGCACCAGGGCGCAAGGATGCCTGAGTTGGTGCTGGGCAGCCCGTTGTGTGCCAGTGCTGGGGCAAAGGGCAGGAATACATCATATTTCATAAATTTCTGCCCTTTCACATTGGTGTTTGGCAACGCAGCAAGAAGACTTGTGGTGCTGCCCTACACCAATTCCCTATAAATAACCCGCTAGGTCCAAACCCATATATCTCCATTGTACACTGTGGGGTCACTGTCATCATTACTACTGCACTACATAAACTTCTTCATTTTCAACTGCAGTTCTTTTAGACTCACTTCATGAGGCCACAAAAGTTTATTTTCCTCCAGAGCTAGCTTTCTCTTCTTTTCTATTTTGTAGCCAGCTGAAACTCCATTTCAGATTTCCTGTCCTCCAGTTCCTCAGGAGGCAGGTGGTGGGAGGACATAATGCTTCCTGTGATAGACCCTGTAGTTCCTCATACCTGTGGGTCTCACTCTCTCCTTTAATTCTGCAGCTAGGGCCGAAGAAACTCCTCTCCGCCTAGCTCTGGGGATGTTGTGCAGTTATCCCCTGAGCCTGCATTTCAACCATCTCCTTATCAATTTCATCCTCTGGCTCATCATTATGATCAACTTATCCTGCAACTTGAAACATGCTGATACTCTCACATTCTCAAAACCGTAGAGGGCTTTTGCACACTCAAATTTTGTTTAGCCCTATGCTGGCTTCAGCCCCCTTTCCCTGCACAACGTCTTTAGCTGTACCATACTGTAGCTGTCGAGGTTGTTGAAATCCAGCTCCATAAGGAGACTTACACAATGTAGAAAAATAGCACATATTTTGATATAATTTTATGCACCAAGAATTTTGTTATTAGAGAAGTATTTTTTTAATATAGCACTTTTGAAGAAAACAGGTAAACATACTTGTATTGTCTGTAATGCAGTGATGTTATCCTAAGAGGAAAAACACATACTGCATTTGGGTACTTATCAGAAACTTACATGACCAATCTTCTGGAGTTAAGTTAAGGAAAAGAAAAAGACAGGTCTGCTTTCCTTCCAAAAAGCCCTTAAAACCTGGCTTTTCAATCAGTAGTTGCTTACTGCTAGTTTTTCTCTCTTTTCTGTTTCAGGTCTCCATTTGCAGCACCTAGACACTGTAGGGTAGTAGAGCACTTTATAATTTCTTTATAATTTTTCATTTCATTTCAAGTACGGGGCAGAGTCTAAGGCAGCCTCAGGAGGCTCTAGGGTGTCTGGGAGCAGAGGTGCTTATTGGTGAGGGGGCCTCATTGGTCTCAATGGTAAATGATCCTTGGAGAAAGAGGCTGCACATAGGGACTGGGGGCCAATCCAGATGTGTGGTAAATATTTCGTTACCGGTACTATTTTTTTATGCGGTAAAGTCTTAGTGAGAATAACTCAGTAAAAATAAGAGGCAGAATCCGTGGTATCAGAGGTTTTAAAAGGGCTTTATTCCTATATAAAAGAAGACAATTCGAATTGTGGGCCTTCTATTCCATCACCACGAAAGTTCAGGAAGGAAGGGGGCATATATTATTGACAGATGAGCAGTTTTATAGAAAATGCATTACAGTGAAACAGATGCAGGAGGCGTAACAGCTGATAATACAGAAAAACTGTGCATACGTAACTAATAGAGGCGTAAACATGGGTGTAACTAAATACGTCATTAAACATGATGTCACAAGTGGGTGGATCCATAGGAGAATCCTGCAATGTCAGTAGAAATATTCGGCAGAGATGCGCGCGCAGCCGCATGACGTATGATTGACGTGCAACTAGAGGGTGAAGGGGACTTGACATTTAGCTCTACATGTGGAGACAGAAGTCTGGGGTTATGTCAACCTAATCCCAAATCATATCTAATATCCTATGTTTAAAGAACTGTGTTATCCAAAAGGAAAGGTCTTTAGGATAGAATCTATTCTATACTGACTGTTAGTGCGTGTACAAGCGTCTAAGTGTCTACACTAGATGCGAGGGGGTAGGAATATTCCATGGTAACGGGGCTATGAATTACTTGCATGAGGACAGCGAGGCCTGGCCCCTTTGCACGGTAGCTGGAGGAATGTTTACCTAAACTGCTAGACTGGAATGCATCGGATGAGGAGCGAAGGAGATAGTCTCGAAGGTGAAATACAGTTTTTGGCAGGCGATAGGCTGGATCAGGCACCGTTAGCCGCGCAGGGAGTAGGACAAAGTTCATGGTCACAGATGCAGGCTCAGACTGGAGCTTTCAGAGGCAGAAGGCAGGAAAGGCTTGATGACAGAATTCGGGCCTACTCGCCTGAATCTGTAAAATGTGGAAAGTGAACCATATAAAGTCGGTGGCCTTTCATACTTAGGAATGGAATATCTGACCCATTCATGGCGGGTCTGAAAGAGGACATGTTGACGGTGGACGCACATATATTTGCGTCTTCAAAACTGGAGTAGGAGGGAACATACATGTACTTATAGCATGTACATGGAGCCGTTGGGGTCTACGATAGGGGACATAACTGATCACAAAATTCATATTTCCTCATTCCCTCCTTGTCCCCTACGGACCCTCAGGAGATATCGATCTTCATCAATCCATCGATCTGTTCATATAGCATCATTTGTTCTTCTTTCTTCTTCCGGGATCTTGAATGAAAACGTGGATGTGGGATACACGATGTGGCACACAGACCACAAATCGCTGGCCCACATTGTAGACATAAGCAGCAACTGAATAGTATGAGAAAGCCAATACCTAGGAAGGATAGGATTCTCCATCCCCAGGCTGACAACACGCCCCAGAACCAACCGGACCAAGTCCAGGTGCCTGGACTCTGGTGTATCTGGCTTATAATCTTATGAAGGCGGGTTATGGCTTTATATACTGACGGCGAATTTTCTGGTATGAAAATGCAGCAACTTGATCCGATGACCCTACAAGCTCCGCCCCTATCGGCCAGGATGACATCAAGGACAAGACGATTTTGAAGCACAACAATCCGCATAGCAGACTGCTCTTCTGTTAAATTGCCTAAGGCGGAAATAGTCTCGTTCACTACTGCTTCAAGGGTTCTGGTTAATCTACGTATCAGCTTACTATTAGTGACTGTACCTATATAGGGAAAGAATCCTTTATTGAAATCTGTGTATTTTTCCCATGCTGTTTCAGTGTAATCGACAATTGGGAGATCTCTCTGTTGTCTATTGTGTACTAAATGGGTATTTCTATGATAATCAGGAGGAGCTAGGAAAACAGGTGGCAGAAGGAATGCTATGTAACAAGTACCATCCCAATCTAGAGGTAGACATATATATGCGGTCTGGCCACATATGAAGTAGGAATGATGGGAAGCTCTAAATGTAGACTTGCCTTGATCACTGAATTTTATTACAGTGGTGCATTTACTATGGCCCATGTGTATGGAACCATTCTTTTTTATACATAATTCCCCTTTTACTGGGAATACTGACATGGCGGGCAAGATTGGTGTAGCTTCAGATTCAACGTTCAGGATCATGAGGTTAAGTGTAAAATTACCTAATCCATATACTTCATTTTCTAGATCAGTTCCTGTTCTTTTGGGGAGTCCCTCCTTGTTAGGGTAGCAGACTTTAAGCAAAACTAGGTTCAGGTTTCCCCAAACCCAGTTGTCTTGATAAACTGCGGAATTTGAATCTAGGGAATTAATCAAACTAAACCATGCTCCACAGGAGCCATTGTGTGTGAACGGATATGGAAAGAGGGGCAAAACTCCCTTATAGTTTTGATAGGGAGGGAGTCGGCCACATATCCAACAATTTGTGGCATTGCTGGTCTGATGGGAATGATGTAACATACTAATGAATGTGTTGTTGCGCAGCGCAAATCTATATGACAACTCATGCGGAGGAAATTCGCTAAAAGAATGTTCTGCAGTTATATTGTAAGCATGTTTAAGAATAGGGTAATACATATGCAGTAGTATGCTGGAAAAAATAATCAGAAGACTTAGAAAAAACAAAATTAATAATGTTACTGTGCAGTGACTACGAAGTGATTTACAATACGCATGCTTTTTCAGCTGCATTCGCTGATTTCTTTCTCTATTCCGGTCTAGAGGATACATGTCAGAAACAAATTCAACCGATTCACCTTGGAGAGGACTTAAACAATCAAATTGTCTGACTTACTAGACCTCAATTTTAGTTTATAAAGTTCTGGTTTGGTTAATTCAACCAAGGGGAGCTTTGAGTCTGTCTTTGAGGGAATACAGGGTTGAGTATTTATACTGGATGGTAGTCCATAAAATTTCTTGATATGACTCGAGTGCAACCACCCTTTCCGTCCTTCGATCTTCACGGCTGTCCTTGTAGTCAGTAGAACTAACTTGGGCGACTTCCACCTAGGATCCAGTTGGGTCTTCCGGTCGAAATTCCTGACCAAAACCAGGTCACCAGGAACCACGTCATGGGGCTTCACCTCAGTATTATCGGGAAAAGCTGCGGCTACCTGTGAACGACAAGATTGTAGTGCAGACATCAAGGAAGCCAGGTAATCTGTCAGCATATTACAGTCAACATCAGTTATTTTGCGAGGAATAGGCGTCCCCCACATATTTGGTGGTCTACCGAAGATCACCTCGTACGGGGATAGCCCAGTTCGAGAATGTGCTACCATTCTCATGTAAAAGAGCGCAACTGGTAAGGCTACTATCCAGTCGACACCTTTTTCCCTACATATTTTGGACAATCTAATTTTCAGAGTTTGATTATGGCGTTCCACGAGATCTGCGGCCTCGGGATGCCGGACACAGTGAAATTTCCATTGGTAGCCTAACAAAAGGGAAACGTGTTTCATTAGTTCGGATGAGAACGGCTGGCCGTTATCTGAGTAGACAACACGTGGTAAACCGTACCGTGGGAAGAATTCTCAAACTAACTGTTTGGCAGTAGTCGGAGCAGTGTAATCTGAAACCGGGTATGCTTCTGTCCAACGGGAAAGAGCACAGACAACTACGAGAACATATTTGAATCCTCGACATCGTTCCATCTGGATATAATCCATCTGGAGGACTTCAAAAGCATGATCGGGAAGTTGAAATCCACCCTGCTCTACAGGGATGCTTTTACCTGGATTAAACTGACAACATATCATACAGGTACGAACTTTTTGTTTAGCTGCTGCTCGCAAGTGTTTGTTGAACCAAATGTGTTGAATGCTGTCTAGCATAGCTTTTTCTCCTAGATGCGCTGGACTAGTAATTGTGTTAATGATGACTTGGACCATAGAGTCGGGAAGAAACCATATAGATTTTTCCTTCGTCATCCATCCTTGATCCGTTTGGATCCCTCCTAATTCAGTCCATTTCTTTATTTCTTCTGGTGTAGCATGTGTCTGTATGTCAATTACATCAAGGGCGGGATCCTTAACTGTCATGCAATGTGTCAGTGTCGGGACTATTGTCTTTGTCATGTCAGTTGTGAGAGTCTGATTCTGAGCAGTCTGTTTAGCTGTTCTGTCAGCTAGGTCATTACCCTGAATAATGATATCGGTAACTTTTGTATGGGCTTTGCATTTCATAATCGATATTGCAGTAGGTAGATGAATCGCGTCTAATAGGGTTTGAATGAGGGGTCCGTGCTGGATGTGGGCACCGTGAGAAGTTAAATAACCTCTCTCTCGCCACAGTACGCCGAAGTCATGGACGACTCCGAATGCATAACGTGAATCTGTGTATATGTTGACTTTCTTATCTTTGGCTTGAATACAGGCTTGTGTCAGAGCGATGAGCTCTGCTGCTTGAGCTGACAAAGTGTTAATATGATTTGTTTCAATGACTTCAGTGTCTGTTGTGACTGCGTAAGCGGCCACTAACTCTCCTGTACTTGTTCTCATACATGACCCATCTACATACAATGTCAAGTCTGGATCTGACAAAGGGATATCTGTCAAGTCTTGTCTGGGTTTCGTCGTGATAGTAATAATTTCGACACAATCATGTGCCAATGGATCTGTTCCGCTCACTGGTAACAGTGTGGCAGGATTTAACGTATTGCAACGTCTGATTTCTATGTGTGGCTGAAACAATGTCAATTCGTAACCGGTGAGTCTCGCTATAGTCAAGTGTTGTGTTTGTGTGCGGTTCAAGAGAACCTCTACTGCATGTGGTACTTGTACTGTCAATTGATGTCCTAACACTATGGCATCGCTTTGTCTGATTGCTAAAGCTGTTGCTGCCACCGATTTCAGGCACGCAGGAAGAGCCTGAGCTACTGGATCTAATGTACTAGAGAAATAAGCACATGGTTTGTGTGATCCTGCTTGTTCCTGAGTGAGTACTGACAAAGCAGTACCTTCGCGTTCTGTAACAAAGAGTGTAAACTGTTTACTGTAACATGGTGTTGCTAAAACAGGTGCTTGGCATAAAGCTTTCTTTAAGCTTTCAAAGGCGTGTGTATGTTCTTGAGTCCAAGGGAGGACAGTCGATGTGGCTGCCTCCTGTGTTGTCAACTGGATGAATGGTTTTGCTAGAAATGCATATTGAGGGATCCACTGCCTACAGTATGAAGTGAGGCTTATAAAAGCCCGCACCTCCTTTTGTGTCTTGGGTGGTGGCATGTTAGCGATTAACTGGATGCGGTCGGGTGTAAGCTGCCTTCCCTCCTTGGACAGCGAGTGCCCAAGGTAAACAACTCGCGGGACACAGAATTGCAGCTTAGAAGGGGACACCTTGTGCCCTTTGTCGGCCAGAAATTTCAAAACCGTCAGTGACGCTTTTTCACATTCAGGTTCGCTTCGGGCGGTGATCAGCAGATCATCGACATATTGAAGCAAGGCAGTGTTAACTGGCATGTGGATACTGTCAAGTTCTCGTTTCAGTGCTTGGCTATAGATGCTGGGGCTTTCTGTAAATCCTTGAGGTGCGCGTGTGAATTTAAAACTTCGTCCATTTAAACTGAACCCGAACAAGTATTGACTTTCCGGATCTATTGGGACGCTAAAGAAAGCATTCTTGAGATCAATTACAGTGAAGAACGTTGCTTCTGAGTCAATAGCTGTTAGTAATGAAGAGATATCTGGGACCACGGGGTATTGTGGTACAATACATTTATTTAATTCGCGCAGATCAATAACTAATCGATATACTGGTGGTGCTTTTGGATCCGTTCTTTTAAGAATCGGAATTATCGGGGAATTACATACATTGGAGTCGGTTTCGACAACCACTCCTTGTACAATGAGCTCGTCAATGATTTGCAGCAAAGTCACAACAGCATCGGGTGGTAACTTGTATTGTCGCATTCGTGGTAGTATTACTCCTGTTTTTAGTGTGACACGATATGGTGTAATATTCATGCAACCAACATCAGTGGGGCCTTGTGCCCATAAATGTGTAGGTAAATTCTGCAGTCGGTGATCCATGTCTCTAGACACATAGTGACCTTTAAAATCACGTAAAAATAGTCGTACTCCTTCCGGAGAACAACATATTATAGCTCCTAGAGCTTTCAATGTTTTTATACCTAACAAGTTTTCTGGACATGAGTTAGTGAGCAATAAATCTGTAGTACGTGTCAATGGACCGACTGTAAGTGGAAGAGGTTGTGTTACGTCATTTATTATAGGTTTTCCTGAGAATCCAAGGGAAATATTTTGTGAGCCTGAGAGGGGTGCCCCTGGAACTTCACTGCGTCGTATAGTCGTTCTGCTTGCCCCTGTATCAAGTAAAAACTTTCTGTCTTCCCCTAATAGTTCACTATGTACATAAGGTCCCTCTTGGTCTACAGGAACCTCAATAAGGGGTAAGCCAACTTCCCTCTCTAGGCTATTTCATGTGTATCGCTGATAATCGGGATAATCTGCTTGTGCATACTGATACATCTGTTGTGTTGTCGCTTGTGTTGCAGCAATAGGCTGCGCTTGTGGTGGTGCTACAATCTGTTGTGGAGCTCCCTGTTGCGGAGCTAATTGTTGCGGAGCTAACCTAGGTTGTGCATGCTGAGGGATTTGTTGTTGATTCTGATCCTGTCTAGGTGGACGTGGTCTCTCCTGCGTTCTACCTGTAGCAATATTATGTTTCAAGACTGGACAATCATGTATATAATGACCTGGTTGTTTACAATAGTTGCATGTCCCTTTCGTAGGACCTGCGGAATTACCCTTTTGATGACCATCGGCTGGAACTGACTGTGCAACAAGCATTTTCATTTTTGTATCTTTCATACGTCTTTGTTCGTGTTCTTGTTCTTCTCTAATTCTATTGTGATGATATTGTAACATCTGTAACATCTGTGATGGGGTATTACCTTGCCAGGTACTTTCGAATTTCAATACTCTATTCTTAACTTGTAGCAGAGAATTTTCAACTAATTTTGTCACGAACAGATGTGGATATGACTCACTACTGGCTTTGATACCACTATTTATACCAAAACATTTTTCAAATCGGGAATAGAAATCACTAGTGTCTTCATCTGGTTTTTGTTTACAGGCTGATATTGCACCCCAGTCTTCCTTTTTCGTAGTTAATAAACGTGGCAGTACCTGTACTAGTAGCCCTGCTAGTGCTGTAGTCTTTTCCCCAAGCCCTGATCCTGCAGCTCGGGCCTTTTCTTCGTTTTCTAATGCTGTCCAATCTATCTTTTGGTCTCCCACCTCCCATTCCTTTTCTTTGAGTTTCTCATAAACACCGGAGGGTAATAGGACTTTTAATATTTTCATAATATCGGGGTAGGTATACTCTCCCATGAGTAACATGTCCTTTATTTCACGGTGGAAACCTGCTGGGTCCTTGTCATGGCTGGGTACTACTTTCTTCATTTCTAATAATTCTAGTTTAGTTATAGGCGTGTACACAAACACGCGTGTAAAGTTATTACCGTCACCTCTGATTGGGTGTACTTCGCGTAACGGGTTCTGTCTATCTATATGATACATTTTTCTTCCCATAATGGGAACTGGAACGTGTTCTGGGCATACGAAATTTAAATATTGGTTTCGGAATTCTAGAATTTCATTAATCAAATCAGTACTTGACCCTCTCCATATGTTCGTGAGTAGTTCTGTCAATATGTCAGGTAAGGGTCCTGGATCGGAGTGTTGGCTTTTATATAATATAAGGAGGTGTTGAATCATGTATATACTAGCTAAACGCTGTTCGTATGGGTCAAGATTCAGAAACGTGTGTGCAAGTACATCATCATTGTATTCGCTGGGACTGTCAGCCCATTGTACTGCTGACCTAGCTAATTCTTGTTCGTCCATGGAATCGAGCATATGGTACCCCCTTCGATCTCGGAGTAATTTATCAGCGGCTTGGAATAGGTGTTCGGGGGATTTTGTATTTAACATAGGATTTGGAAAATGTCTATTATATTCTGGACGTATTGGACGTATCGGGTCATTAAAGTCTCTAGTATTATTATGGGGTCTTCCTCTACCTACATAAGCTATTGTTTCGACTTGTTCTGATTCTTGCTCCTCCTCCTCTTCTGATTCTACTCTATCTGTTTCTCGTCTTTCTTTATGTATTCGTTCTACTTCCTTGCGGATCTTTCGACTCATGGCGATTATACACGCCTGTCTATCGTGTTTCTCTTCTGATATGTTCTGACCCCATTTGACAAGTCTTTGCATGGTATCGTGATCTGCCTCGGGCCTGTCTTGATTCCTAATTACACAATTTATGAAAAAACGTAGTAGCTGTCTTTGGACATCCACTTTCTGATATTCCATAGCTTCGTTAATACTTTCTGGACCTCGCCCTGTGTGGACAAAGCGATATATTTCGTCTAGGTGTTCACCCATTCCTGGTATTGTCATTAAATATAATGTAGCTCGTCTTATACGTAGTGATGATATGAGCAATTTATCCTGTCTACCTGGCACTGGGTCGTATCTACAATCCACAAGCTGTTCTTTAAACATGTCGGATGTCGCTAATTGGGGTGTACGTTGGAGTGCTAAATCTCTAAGGGTCTGTTTATTTCGCGGCGGGGTGGCAAACATGTCTGTCGTACCTCCTGTAGCACCATCTGAGGCGCTAGGCACGAAAGGATTCGTTGGACGTAGGATAGAGATTGTGGATGCGGGAAAAACTGTAGAAACGGACGGACCTGTGGGAACTTGTGTAGGAGTTTGTAGTTGCGGGGGTACAGACGGATGCTCTTGGTGTTGAACACCATCGGCAGGCGGTGAGTGTGGTATGGCATTAGCATACTCGGGAGCTACGTCATCTAAATAAGAGGAAAGAAAAACGTCCTTTGCTGTTTTGGGATGTGTTTTGGGATGTGCTTTTATCGGAAGCAATGGAGGAGTTAAATCTTTTGGTATTTCCGGGGTAGCCTTAGGTAACCCTTCGGCCAAAAGAGGATACATACCATTCATAAGAGTGTTTCTTTGTCTATCTACTTGTTCTGAGTTTACTCGGGTACCTTCCTCAAGTAATAGATTTTCTCGAGTTTTATTTGAATTCTCTCTACCTTTCTCTTCCTGTCTGTGTGCTTTTTCTGTACGTCTGTATGATTCTTTAAGCCATAATTCAATGGCATCCTTCTGTGACTGTCTGGCTTTCTTTTTCCATAATTCTTCTTCTACTCTCATGATGCAATCTGCATCCCAGGTCCCTGCTGCGGGCCATCTCTGACTCTCTGGTAATTCTTTGGTGTAGTCCACCCATAAATCAAGAAATAATACGGCATCTAGACCATGCTTATGATACATAAAGTATCCTGGAGTGTCCCTAGGTGGGATGGGAACAGCTTCTTCGAGTACCCCTTTTCTAGTTTTGATCTGTCTTAGTTTCGAAAAGAGCGGCATTTTTAGATCTTGTTTCTAGAACACACTTTATACGATGAACACAATAATGAACAGTCATTCACACCACAATGTATAGAACGTATTAAAACATTTAACATTTAACAGTTTTAACGAACAATGATAACTAATAGAAAACTAGTTACTGACATAATACTGACACTAGATAATACTTATTTATATGCAAGACATACTATATATACTGCTAAACAGTACAGATACACTGCTGAAACAGTGCAGACCGGATTTGTGTACCCAAACCCGTCTTGACCGGCACAGACTATGTGCACGTTAAGTGCCTCCCCGGTAATGGTACTCACCGGGTAGCTCGGAACGGAAGGCCTCGGAACGGAACTGAAACTGGACCGGACTGGACTCGACTCGACTGGACTCGAAACTTCGGAACCTGGTGGGCCTCTGTATACCTCGGATCTTGCTCTCTCAGCTAGGCTCTGGTCGGGATACTTCGCACTTCTCACCGCCTCGTCTGGGTGTTGATCGCAGCCTCAGTCACCCCCGCTCGGCCAGAGGGAGATACAGGAAATCCTGCGGGTACGCGTTTTTGTCCGTTCAGCTGTGGCAGGAGACCGGGCCTGCAACGCACCGCCGGCGCGTGAGATGAGAAAGTGTCCCTGTTCGGGCGCCAATTTATGTGGTAAATATTTCGTTACCGGTACTATTTTTTTATGCGGTAAAGTCTTAGTGAGAATAACTCAGTAAAAATAAGAGGCAGAATCCGTGGTATTAGAGGTTTTAAAAGGGCTTTATTCCTATATAAAAGAAGACAATTCGAATTGTGGGCCTTCTATTCCATCACCACGAAAGTTCAGGAAGGAAGGGGGCATATATTATTGACAGATGAGCAGTTTTATAGAAAATGCATTACAGTGAAACAGATGCAGGAGACGTAACAGCTGATAATACAGAAAAACTGTGCATACGTAACTAATAGAGGCGTAAACATGGGTGTAACTAAATACGTCATTAAACATGATGTCACAAGTGGGTGGATCCATAGGAGAATCCTGCAATGTCAGTAGAAATATTCGGCAGAGATGCGCGCGCAGCCGCATGACGTATGATTGACGTGCAACTAGAGGGTGAAGGGGACTTGACATTTAGCTCTACATGTGGAGACAGAAGTCTGGGGTTATGTCAACCTAATCCCAAATCATATCTAATATCCTATGTTTAAAGAACTGTGTTATCCAAAAGGAAAGGTCTCTAGGATAGAATCTATTCTATACTGACTGTTAGTGCGTGTACAAGCGTCTAAGTGTCTACACTAGATGCGAGGGGGTAGGAATATTCCATGGTAACGGGGCTATGAATTACTTGCATGAGGACAGCGAGGCCTGGCCCCTTTGCACGGTAGCTGGAGGAATGTTTACCTAAACTGCTAGACTGGAATGCATCGGATGAGGAGCAAAGGAGATAGTCTCGAAGGTGAAATACAGTTTTTGGCAGGCGATAGGCTGGATCAGGCACCGTTAGCCGCGCAGGGAGTAGGACAAAGTTCATGGTCACAGATGCAGGCTCAGACTGGAGCTTTCAGAGGCAGAAGGCAGGAAAGGCTTGATGACAGAATTCGGGCCTACTCGCCTGAATCTGTAAAATGTGGAAAGTGAACCATATAAAGTCGGTGGCCTTTCATACTTAGGAATGGAATATCTGACCCATTCATGGCGGGTCTGAAAGAGGACATGTTGACGGTGGACGCACATATATTTGCGTCTTCAAAACTGGAGTAGGAGGGAACATACATGTACTTATAGCATGTACATGGAGCCGTTGGGGTCTACGATAGGGGACATAACTGATCACAAAATTCATATTTCCTCAGCTGAACCAACAGGGGTGCTCATGTCTTATGATGATCAGGGATGTAGGGACACCTTCGATCCACTCCTCCTCGGGCTAGGGGGCAAGGGTGCTGCGGTGTTTTGAAAGTATGGGGTTCTTACTGCAAGAGATAATCGTGGTAGAGTGGGCCTGTACACAGAGGCTGCAGGCGGTGACGAGGAGTCCAGTCCGGGCAAACCCAAGCTGGGGTTTGTCTCTGGAGAGTTCAAGGACCTCGCTGGCACCGTTGGCCCACTTTGACTTGGGCTGGGGTGCACTGGTGCTGTGTTGCTTTCAAATGTCGAGATTTTGTGGATCCAGAATCCTTGTGATTCTTCTTGGGTGCTTCCAGGGTGCAGGTGAGCATCTCCACTAGTCCACAGGATATCCTGGTTGCCTCCTGAAGTGCTGGAAGTCATACCGGCCATTTGAAGACGGATCAGCTGCAGGACGAGTCATCTTTGGCACAACTGTTGTGGACAGCAGGCAGGGCGGCAGTGGTGGTGCCTAGTCAATTGCTGCACATCAGATTTTGCTTTTTTGTGGCTCCTCTGTGTCCTTCTTCTTCTTTTTTGGTCATTAGAATCTGCTTTTGTGGTGCAACGGCTACCCCAAATATTATATTTAGGGACATTAAGGGGAGTGAAGGGTGGTAGCGAATAGGCTACTTGCCCTTGGGTTCAATACACCCCCTATATGACCATTTCCTGTGGGACGTGTGCATAACCCTGTCCCAGAGTTCCTAATTCTGCCATCACCAAGATGGCAGAATTTTCCCAAAGGGGGCAGTTCACCACGCCTCCCTGCATATCTACTATCCCACCTGTCCTGATGCCAAATGCCAATGCCAAATGCCAAACAGGGCAGGGGGTTGTCATTTCCCCTGTCTGTGAAAGCCGTAATCCCAGATCAAGGGCAGCAGAGGACTTGAAGCTTCTTGCCTTAATATCCTCTAATGTGCCCTCTGGGTGCATGTATTAATAGATCCACCAATGGAATCAGTGTGGGTTTCTTAATACAAGGTGTGTCATGTCAAACACAATAGATTACAGTGAAGCCATCATGTAGCTAGGAAGCTTGTTTTTGCCAGTGTGCAGCACTTGTCCTAAAATGGCTTTTCTGTTCACTTGTGACATGTAAGAATTGACTTAGACATCACAGGGGCACATCTGTTCATGCAGATATGTCTGCACATGTAGTATAGTGCACCCCACCTTAGGGCTATAAGGCCTGCGTAGAGGTTGCTTAGGGTGGCTTATCTATACTGTCTACAGTGTCTGTAGGCATGGCACTCAGGGATGTGTGCCATGTCGTGTTTTCACTTGCAATGGCAGTTTGCATGAGTTAGGTGAGGGATCCCTAAGGGTGGCACAATACATACTGCAGCCATTAGGGACTCTCTTTAGTACCCTTCCCTGGGTACTCATGGTACCATTTACTAGGGACCTACAGGGGTGCTAAAGCTATTGCCAATTAGGGGGATCAATATTACAGTTTTAGGCAAAGAGATCTGGCTTCAGGGACCTGGGTAGCAGAAAAACAGTGCAATTTCTGGGAAAATTGCATCAGACACCATGCAAAAAGTGGGGGTGACCATGTCGAAAAGGGGCACTTCCAACACAACCTCCCACCCCAAATGAAAGACAATGAGACTAACCTTTATCAAGAGAGTCCTAATCATTCAAGTAGAAAAACCTGGAAAGGCAATCTGCATTTGCATGGTCTTTCCCAGGTGTGTGTTCCATTGTATAGTCCATAACCTGTAGGGAGATGGACCACCTCAACAGTAACCCTGGCCGTAAAATTTGCTCCGCTCACGGAGTTTGTGTGTTTTGGGCAACTCTGTATTCTGCGTAGAATGTGGAGTTACTGAAACTCTGCGCTCCACAACGGAGCCAAATTTTTTTTGTATTTGGTGCTCAGAATGCGTGTTCGTGCGTGCTGGAGTGACTCACCGGGATGCCTGTATTCGCCAACGACATTCCCCATCTGTTCACTAGCGCCACGAGAATTAGTCGCACGGTCCCGGCAGAGTGTGCGATCGCGAACACGTCATTCGAGCGCACCATCCGACTTCTGGTGGAAGTTTTATGAAGATTGCGATCCCGAACACGCAGAACTTGCAACCTGGAAAAGAATTGAGCAGCATCAAAACCTTCTCGAAATAATGATTTGGATTAAAAAACTCCTCAGATTGACATTAGATGTACTTTTTTTTTGCAAGGAGTCATTTTTCTTTTTTTTAAGAGGAAGGAAGTACCCCAGAATCTTCAACTTCCTGTTCCTGTCCAGCAGGCTCCTCCCAGTGCTTTGTCCATCTCCTGTTCACTTTTCATTTGGATTTGGATTTGGAGCTGGAAGGATCACTCTTTCTGTCTGCTGCATCAGATATCATTGGATTTGAGGACTTTTGTATTTGAGATTTCACAAGTAAATTGGAAAATTGGTGTTTGTTTGATTGGGTCATTGCACCTACATTTGTTTGTACTTTTCATTGGTTTTTTAAAATGTATTGTGATGGGTGGCCTCTAGTTTCAGTAGGGCCCTAGTTGTTTCTTTGTATGTAATTTTTCTTCTAGTTTTCTTTTATAAAGGAAACATGTTGCAAAGTTCACTACATTTTCTCTAACTTTTGAAATCAATTTGCAATATTTATTTAATTCACTAGCCCAGTATTCTGCCAATAGGTCTTTCAGCCAGTAGGCCCAGAGCTACTCATGGGTGCATGAAACCACTGTTTCTGTGATGTCTGTTGAACGTAAACATCATTTATTGCCTGGATGGCATTGAATTGAAATGCAAAATGTAGTTTTTTTGGTATTTCACTTTTTTATGTGTGTTAAATAAATGGTTAAATGTCTTTTTTGGATGTGTGTGGTTGTAACTTGCAAACCTTTTTTAGCCCTTTGGATTTACGTTTTTGGCATTGTTGCATTAAAGCTATGTTGTTTAGCATGCCTCCTTTGTCTAGCCAGTATGTGAGTGTTTATAATAGTGGGCCAGTATTTGCCTTGGCTGAGACTCCCAATGTAGCCAGGGCCATTTATTAAAGTCTGTGTCCATATAGGCGTGCTTGAGTTAATTGTTTTACAGGCCTCCTACTTGTTGTGAGTGACCATGCGGTTTGTGGCCATTTTGTGATGGTGGTAGTGCTTTTCCCATACACCTGCATGTCTTCTTTCCTTTGTTCCTCTTGGCTTATTTCTTCTTGTTGGGGCCTGCCTGGCCATGTGGCTGACAGCCATTTTGTGAAGGCAACCCGTGTGCTTTTGCTATAGGCCTGCATTGTCTGTCTTCACTTTCTTGTTGTTGTTGCCTGCCTGGCCATGTGGCTGGAGGCCATTTTGTGAAGGCAGCCAGTGTGCTTTTGCCATAGGCCTGCATTGTTTGTCTTCCCTTTCTTGTTGTGGCCTGGCCATGGGGCTGGTGGCCATTTTGTGAAGGGGCAGCCAGTGTGCTTCTGCATTAGGCCTGCAAGCCTTCTTTGTAGTGGCCATGCCTTCTTGGTGGTTGTTGTTTTGCATGCAATTCTTTCTTCTTACATCCAGCAAAAAATGTAGCACAGTTCACTACATTTTCTGATAAATTTGAAATATTATTTTTTTGGAATGATTGATTCACTATGTGGCCTATTCTGCCAACGGGTTTTTTAACCAATAGGCCCAGAGCTACTCATGGGTGCATGAAACAACTGGTTCTGTGGTGTCCGTTGAATTTAAACATCATTTAGGGCATGGATGGCATTGGATTGAAATGCAATTTTTTGGGGGCAGTATTTCACTGTTTTCATGTGTGTTAATTAAATGCCATTGTTGAGTGTGTGTGGTTCTACTTGCAAATCTTTTTTTGCCCTTTAGCTTTTAGTTTTTGGCATTTTTGCATTAAAGCTTTGTTGTTTAGCATACCTCCTTTGTCTGGCCAGTGTGTGAGTGTGTTTGTAATAGTGGGCCAGCATTTGCCTTGGCTGAGCCTCCTTGTGTGGACAGGGGCCATTTTGTAATGTCTGTGTCCATATAGGCCTGCTTGAGTTCATTGTTCTCCAGGCCTTCTGCTTGTTGTTGTTGTGAGTGACCATGTGGCTGGAGGCCATTTTTTGATGGTGGTTGTGCTTTTGCAATGAACCTACATGTCTTCTTTCATTTGTTCCTCTTGGCTTATTGCTTCTTGTTAGGGCCTGCCTGGCCATGTGGCTGGCAGTCATTTTGTGAAGGCATCCAGTGTGCTTTTGCCATAGGCCTACATTGTCTGTCTTCCCTATCTTGTTGTTGTGGCCTGCCTGGCCATGTAGCTGGTGGCCATTTTATGAAGGCAACCACTCTGCTTTTGCCATAGGCCTGCATTGTCTGTCTTCCCTTTCTTGTTGTTGTGGCCTGGCCATGGGGCTGGAGGCCATTTTGTGAAGGGCCAGCCAGTGCGCTTTTGCATTAGGCTTGCAAACCTTTTTTGTGGTGGCCATGTCTTCTTGCTGGTTGTTGTTTTGCATGCAATGTTATCTTCTTTTATACAGCACAAAAATGTAGCACAGTTCACTACATTTTCTAATCATTTTTCAATATTATTGTTTTGAATTGATTCATTCACTATCTGACCTATTCTGCCAATGGGTTTTCCAACCAATAGTCCCAGAGCAACCTATGGGTGCATGAAACAATCGTTTCTTGAATTTAAACATCATTTAGGGCATGGATGGCATTGGATTGAAAGGCAAAATGTTTTTTTTTGGTATTTCACTTTTTTATGGGTCTGAAATAAATGCCTTTGTTGCATGTGTGTGGTTTTACTTGCAAACCCTTTTTGTCCTTTGTATTTTCATTTTTGGCATTGTTGTATTGAAGCTGTGTTGTTTAGCATGCCTCCTTTGTCTGGCCAGTGTGTGAGTGTTTTTGTAATAGTGCGTAGGCCAGCATTTGCCTTGGCTGAGCCTCCCAATGTGTCCAGGAGCCATTTTGTAAAGTCTGTGTCCATGCAGGCCTGCTTAAGTTCATTGTTTACCAGGCCTCCTGCTTGTGGTTGTTGTGAGTGACCATGTGGCTGGTGGCCATTAGTTGCTGTTAGTTAGTATGCTTTTGCCATAGGCCTGCATGTCTTTCCTTTGCTCCTCTTGGCTTATTACTTCCAACCATTGCCAGCTGCAGCTCCCTTAATCCTGCATCTCACATGAATCACAATGCCAAACTGGATCTGTTACATTTTCATCTTTCCTATCCTTCCTGAGTATACTGTACACTACAGTACACCAACCACGAAAGCCCTTGTTGTCAAAGTCTCACAAATGGCTACACTGTATTGTTATTTTTTTTAATAACTAAGGTAATACATTTAATAATATTAATAACACTAACAAGTGTAACCAACCACACACTAAGTTAAACATATTATATTTGTTTGTTTCTACTAGTAGTAATTGACCCACAGCAATGAATGCCACGTTTCACTGATGTTCTTCTTGCTTCTTTCCTTTAAGGTACACAAAAGAGGAGGAGACATCACCCATTGTACTGCCAGACAGAAGTCCTGCTGCGCATGTTGTCACATGATGTGTAACCAAAGACATCTCTTCAACTGGTGTCACTGTGTGCTGCTGACATCTTCAAGAAGGCACCAAAGAAAGGTACCAGGTCCAGTACCAAGAAAGTTGCCAGTGAGAAGAAGGCACTGCCACTTACCTGGACCGGTATGTCACCCAAGACCTTTTTAGGGAAACCAAAAATTGTGCCTGCAGCAGTGGTGTCCGGGGAGGAAGCTGGGAGAAGCACCCACGCTTCAGTGGACCCACCCCACCAACATAAGCTCAAGCCCATGTCTGTCGCACAGGCAGCCAGTTGAATCACGACAATGATGATGAGCAGTGATGTTGAAATTTACTTATCGTTATCACAAAGTAGTACTGAATCAATGCAGCGACCTGAAATAAGTGGGCAGCAACAGCTGCAACCACCCCAATAGTAGTTGTTCTTCTCAAAGTAGGGGCAGTTGAGGAAATCGTGCTTCCTGCAGAGGAAGAAGAAGAGCAAGCCACTCTTTCAGTAGATCCATTGTCTTTCAGATCCCCAGCAAGGAAAAGGAGCATTAGTCCATTAACTTCTTATGAAAGCCCTCCTTCTGATGATCGAGACGCCACTTGGAACCCACCTCCTCAGTTTCAGAGTGAGACATGCCACAAGACAACGCTAGGGAAAAGGAAGGTTCCAGAAAGCCTTAGCGTTATGAAGGTAGATGTATATGAGGAGGAGGATGATGACGAGGCAGTCATCATGGACATTACTCCTGCCCCAGTGGAGACCGACATTACTGTGGTAAATTACTTGTTAGCTTTTCTTCACTGTGCTCTGATGGAATGTTGCATGACATCATGGAATGCCTGGGTGCCTCTCTAGGGAAGATTGTCAGTTGGTGTACTCAGGCTGAGCTGAAAGGAGCTTGCTCCTGGTGGGGCTATCCTTGTACTATCTAACTTCCTCCTGTTATCCTGACCACCTGTGATGGAACCAAGCTACCATTAAAGAAGTATCTTACATGAACTAATGGACTCTGTATCTTCTTTACAACATTTTGGCGACGATCTTAAGGACTGATGCGTGCAATAAGGAGTAAGGACTTTTAGGAACTAAGGAACCAAAAGACAAGGAACTATGGACGTTCAAGCCGTCAATTGAAACTTAAAAGTTACGCCCTGGTCAGCCCCACCAGTGTCCTGTACCATCTGGACAGCCTGCAGCCTGGGCGTTTGTTTTCACATCTCTGTGGAGCCTCCTGTCTCTTGTAAGAGCTCATGGGGGAATGGTCTCTCTGGTAACAAGCCTGCGGTGTTCCTGACTTGATTTCAGCCCCAGCCTGCCTGCAAGTGTTGTGTCTAGTCTGCACATTCTGGGAATTACCATCAAAGTCTCATTGTGAGAGCAGCGTCGTTTTAAAAAAGGGAGAGAGACTTCTGGTGTCATTTTGGGCATCTTGCAGTGAACAAGCTTTATTCATCTGGTGAGGAAATCGGCTGTTATTCTGTTGGCTGGTGTGACACAGAGCTACTTGCAGCTCAAGCCATTGGATCAGTTACAAGACCTGCAGTGCCTGGGTGCCTCCGTGGAGAGATCGGCAAACTGGGATTGTTTGGAGCAGCGGAACGCAAAGCCATCTGATCGGCTTTTTGCTCCTGGTCTGCGTCTTGCTCCTGTTTCGCTGTGGGTTCGTGTGGTGTAAAGCAGAGCGTTTTGAATTGACAGATTTTCGTGGGGCTGCGTGTGTTCTCTAATCGGCTTTGTGGTACTTGTGCCATTTCTAGGGTAAGACCGTTGGCTTTGTAGCCGTTTGCCATGCTCTGCGCAATTTTGAATGTTGGGATATTCGCCGCGAGCGCCAGCATGCGCGCACTTACCTCCGTCACCGACCCCTGGAGTTCCGTCATTCCCGCATCTCCACACCTGCTCTTGGACGCTCTCCAGTGCATGCGTGCCGTGAGCCACCCGGCGCGGCGTCAAAATGCGTGCCGCCATCTTGGACTTGGGAACTCTTTCTCCATGCTAATCTTTACTGCGGTCTGCGTTGTCAATAAAGTTCTGCAGACACCAAGTCGTTGCGCAGTTCGTTCTGGTGTTTATTAAGCAGCGCGGCAGGAAAAGGATGGTGCGGCTTGGTAAGCGGAGGATGTGGCGGTTTTTGCAACTTTTGACGAACATTCAGGTACATTGGTGTGCAGGCGTAATTGTAATAACCTACAGTCAACTTGAGCAAGGAGAGCACTAGGTACTCTGGACATTCCCATTCAGTGAATGCTCACTGAAGAAGCTGCGGGACTTCTTTGATGGGGAATCTCGGGTGATAGTCCGATCACCGGTGCCTAGTATTTCTTCTTGCCTCCTCTCATATAGCACTGCTTGTATTGGCTTGTGAGAGGCATGGTGTACTCAATGCATCAATTCATGTCTTAACACTGTTGTGAGTGGAGGTTAAAGTTTTTTAGGCTGATGGTTATCTTTTACTCTACCCTGTTATGGGGAGGTCTCTTGTTGTTACTTAACCTTTTTCTATGTATTTTCTGCTGTACCCTTCCAAGGGGAAGTTGGGTGTCTTTCTTGTTGTGTACACTTGTGGTGTACAGGGGTGTACCCTTGTGTGGGGAGGTTCTGTCATTTGTGGGTAGTCTTTGCCCTGTATCTGTTCACATGCAATGTATCTGTCCCTTTGGGGTGGTTGTGGTGGTAGTTGTTGTCAGTAATTTCTTGGTCTATTTACATAGAGTGTACCCATTTATTTGGGGAGGTTGTGGGGGTAATTTTTGCCTCTAATCTAGTTTTCGGTGTTTCAGGGTTAGTACCTTGTGTACCCTTCTAGGTGTAAACTACTTAGGGGTGTGGTTCAGGTTGTGTTTGTTGGTAGACAATTCCTCATGTCTGTTCCCAGGGTGACTGCCCTGTGGCGTACTCTACCTAGGGGATATCGGGTGTCCTGTAGTGTTTGATTTATAGTGTTTAACTCATTGTGTACCTATTCTTTGGGGAGGTCGTGGGGGTAATCTATGCCTCTATTTTAGTTTGTTGTTTTCTTGGGTGTGTGTACCCTATGGTGTACCCTATTTAGGGGAGGTTGTTTTTTTTCAAGGGTTAGTACCCTGTGTTTTTTGGCGTGCTTGACTAATTTTCCAGCGCTATCAATGGGTCTTCTTTTCTAGTTGACACTGTGTTCCAGTCGAAGTCCGCCTCCATGGAACTCGTGGCCAAGGGTTTCATGTTTGGAGGACTTTGAATGTGCAGTTTTGTGTTTAGATCTCTTTGTTACTCCTTGTGGATCTTAAGCGTTAGCATGCCAGGGGAATTTTTGTGTCTTTCCAACTTCTAATCCTTGTTGTATCTTTTATTGGGGATGTTGCTTTCTCCCAAGGGTCTGTATTTACATCCACCTGGTTAACAGGGTGTTTTCCCTGGGTGTACCCGCTTTTGGGGAGGTTGGGTGGGTGTTCGCCTTTCTTGTTGCATTGTGTTTTTAATCTGTGCCATGCATTGTTTTCCCTAAGGGAGGGGGATGGGGCGTGTAGTGATGTTGTTTGTGATCTTTAACATAGTTCTGTTCATGCCAGTCATTTTTGTGATACCTCATGCATTACACCTGAGGATAGGTGCACCTTATTGCTGCACCTTCTTGCCAAAGGTTTATTGGGTATCTTACTTTACTTCTTTTGTTCCCTAAGGAGAGAGGATGTGTGGTAAATTACTTGTTAGCTTTTCTTCACTGTGCTCTGATGGAATGTTGCATGACATCATGGAATGCCTGGGTGCCTCTCTAGGGGAGATTGTCAGTTGGTGTACTCAGGCTGAGCTGAAAGGAGCTTGCTCCTGGTGGGGCTATCCTTGTACTATCTAACTTCCTCCTGTTATCCTGACCACCTGTGATGGAACCAAGCTACCATTAAAGAAGTATCTTACATGAACTAATGGACTCTGTATCTTCTTTACAACAATTACCCCATCCCAAATTGCTGTGAGGAATGTGACACGGATATCACCAACACAGATCATACCACCAATACCACCTTCAGCTTCCATATTTCGCCGACAACATTATACATCCACCACAAGTACCACCTCAGTAGTAGGTACAGCAGAGAGTCAAACTTAACACCCACCTACCAGTTCATCCGGTATTGCAAGTGGCACCAGCAGCAGCACCAGAAAGTTGACCTCCCAAGATTGTTACCTCTCTTCGGTTAGTAAGGAGGAGGTGAACAGTGCTATATGCTCCATTTGAGGACAAGGTGTTAGTCGAGGTAGGCTTGGTACAAATTATGGTACTTGAGGCCGAACAATCCATCTGAAAACATACCACTTGATCCATTGGGAGGCGCACCTTAGCAGCCAAAAAACTGCACCCATTGCTGTTTTTCTGGATGAAGAAGAAGTAGAAGAAGATATGATTGCTATGGAGGGTGAACAAGAGGGAGACATTTTCTCTGGTACACAAAGTCACCCTGTCCCAAGCAGTGCAGTTGTACCGCCTAACCAAGGGCAGGTAACACACCTCCACCAGCAGAGTTTGTGGAGATTTTCCTACTACGTGCTCCATTGCGAACACAGAGGCAGGCAAATCACCTCCGTGGGGAAGCGGAGTTAGCCGCTCCATTCCCCCTCCCAAATACTTTAAAAATTAAAAAAGAAGCCACTTACCTGTGTGTCTGACTCCTCCCCTTCCTGGCCGCTCTCCTTCTTGCTCCTTGCATCCTTCTATAATTAAAACACCACCACGTTGTACGTCTTGAGGAAGGAGAGCAGCCAGACAGGGGAGGCGGCAGACACTCAGGTAAGTGGCTTCTTTTTAAATTTTGAAAGAATTTGGGAGGGCGGAGGGAGCATAGCGTATTTCCACTGAGTTTTTATCAAGCTCTGTGGAAATGTACATAGAGGAACTATGCCTGCTATGCCCAGGGTTAACTCTGCCCACATCCTCATCAGCAACATTTCATTGGCACAAGACAAAGAGTCAGGCTGAGACACCAAGGGGTCCCAGGCAAGAGAGTACCGCAGCAAAAAAACTTGCATTGAGCCTAACAACATCTGGCGTCAATAAGTCACCTGCATCAGTGGCATGAGAAAAGAAAAAAATCCAGACTACCATTCTCAGCATATTTAGGTCAGAGGAGCAGTACGAACGCAACCACCCAACGGCACGTTTGTATAATTCGAAGCTGGCTAAAATGTTAGTGCTGGACCTCCTCCTTCTTTCTTTTGTGTAAGGAGTGGATTTTTTTAAAATTGTGACAGCCATCTGCCCAAAATGGAAGGTTCCCAGTGAGTCCTAATTCACCAGAGTTGCTTTTCCAGCACTACTTCACGACATGCTGGAATTACTTGGACAAGCTGTGCAGCAGAGTGCTGTTCATATTATCCACCTGACAACAGACATGTGGACCAGTTGCCAAGTCACTGATCACATGTGCATCACTGGACACTGGATCTCTTTAGTGGGGGTTAGATAAAAGGTATCTGCAGCAGGGGTTATGACACTGCTGAGATTTTTAATACCACTCGGAAATATGCAACTGTAGCCATGTTCACCATAGAGAAATCTCATACTGATACAAACATTTTGGAAGACTGACAGCAAGGTCTTTGTATGGCTGCACTAGGACAGCTTCACGGTAACTTGTGGCATGATCCACTACCACCAGTATAAATCTGTTCCCTGATGATGTTGATGGGTCCAGGGGGTAAACAACATCAACCCCTGTCATGAGACTCCGTGCACATCAATATTGGACTAGGTAGTTGCACAACCTTTTACCGAAATTTGTCGTACATTGCTCTACATAACTACACTGGTGCTGACCTTCTGCCTAGTTAGGTGCGGAATAAATGTTGTGTGGTTTTCTTCAAAAACTAGCCTAATTTATTGTGCATGAGAATTCTTAGAATCACAGCAGGATTAACATCTTCTGCCTAATAACTCTGTACAAAAGTCACCACTATCGTCATCCTAGTCAACAGGCCAAGGGTAACCATGAAACATATAGGTAGTGTACGTTTCGGGTATATTGATATCACATCTTCGTTGGGCAAACCCGAGGAAAAGCTTCCATGCTGACACGAGACACTGAAGTCCCTGCATGCAGATACTCCAGCACACAGTGGTCTGACATCCCTTGCTGAGGGTCCAACTCGAGACCAAGACGGGGTCCTTCGTTCTCTCCCAGCAGGTAACGGGGTTGCCTCTTTCCTAGGGTGATTCTTGGCTTAACACTTACATACATGATAGGTACACTTAGTTAGGTTTTGCATCTTAGGAGTATTCATGATTACTGTGATGTATCTATATGCCTGCATATATTCACTATTTTAGCACCATGGTAGAATTCTACCTTTTATTCACTCTATTGGTGCTTGTAATCGTATATCTCTGTTTCTGACTAATGGTTGTTGCAGCACACATATTTTTTACTAGAATGACACTGGTTCAATAAATGCTTATTGAAAATGTCCACACTGTTTATTTTGTGTATCTCTCTGAGGCAAAGTGAGCAGGAGTGACTGGGCAAAAAGTACTGTACTGTTTCCACTATCTCTGATGGGTCAGGATTGCCGTGTTTGATAGGTGCCAGAAACTATTCGCTCCTAGGGAGTGTCTGGAATCAGTCTGGGCACCAATCCCTTAGTTTATGTTGTCTAATTGCAAGGATCCTAAATAGATTTGTGGGAACTACACAACATGCTGCCGCCAACGTTGGTTTGGTTCTTATTCAACGGTCAAATCTGCGTAGTTCAGTCGTGCTTTTCTCTGAAACTCCTACTCAGATTTACCCAGAGATGTCTGGAGTGGGGAGGGAAAATTCACTGCAGCTGAGTAGGTATATCCAATATATTGGCTGAAGGTTTATTCAAGCTTGAAGGATTATAGTTCCACATTGTGCAAACCTTATCACTATCCCTTTCTAAAAAACATCCTTGAAAAATGTCTGTTCAAATTGATGCTGCGGCTGCATTAAATGCTAATGCAGCAGAGGAAGGAGAGCAGGAAGGTGCTAAAACATATCAGAAAATTGCAGAAAGGCACTTACTTTAAAATTAGCAGATTTTTGGGTCCAACCATTAGGTGGGACTGTTACCTTCGTGATTGAGGCACACAAGGCATACAGAACAGAGGTGTTCTTTTCTTGGGTCAAATTCCCACCTGCAGATGCACTCACTCATAGATTTCATTCTTACACTCTGGATGAAATACCAAATATATATTCTTCATAGCAGGACATAGAAGTCCTGGTAAAATATCAAGAACATATAAATTCATTTAAAGGTGTCCTCCCCATACCACAGATAAAGTGAGACTCGGTCCACTCAGCAAAGACGGAATGACTTGACCTGTTCTAGCTGCCTACACACCTCATCCAGAAATTGAGACATTTGGGAGCTAGACCTTCTAAAACCACAATTAATGGGTAATACTGAAAAGGACAACTCAAAGCAAGCACCAGATTCTTCTAAAAAGAAATGGGGTAATAAACAATCAAAAAACAAGCAGAATGCATCACAATCGCAGGATGGGTCTCCTCAACAGGAGCCCTCTGACAGGAAATATAACCTCGGAAACTGTGACAAAATTAAAAAACCTGACAGGTATCAGGATACTGATACACATTCCTCTTGTTCATTTGAGAGTTAATCAAAAAACTCAAAGAGGGAAGGACAGTCAGAGAGCAGACCAGACGAGAGAGTAAAAGCCAAGAGACACACATCGCACTTCAGACAACATTATCTAACAAGAAGATGAAACTAAACATAAACCTCAATTTAAAAAGAAGAAAGTAGCTGGCCTTAAAATAAGAAATGCCCAGGCTACTGAGGACTCAACTTCTGAACAGGGAATGGGCTCTGACAATGCTTGACAGCGCAGCAGAAGTAACAATAGCTCGCCAGAACTCGATGGAATTTCTGGTGACAGCAGCTGTAATTAACAGATCATGGTGGAAACACCTGATACAAGTGTAAGCGTCCCACATCAGCTACATGAAATAACAATCCAAATGGAGGGGTACATACCAAGAGATGTGAAAGGTCTATTTAGGGGGAACCTGACCTTTGGATACGATATCCTTTTTGCTGAAAAAGATTGGCCACCTAAGTGCGTTATGGACTGCCCTAAAGGAAAAGACATAATACTACCAGCCTTCTCCGACCTCGTTCCAGAATCACTAAAACACACATACACGCAGGAGAGGGCACTAGCACAAGCTTCTGCATCATACCGCATTCATGTAGGTTGGAATGCTGAGTCACCTAAAATCCCAGTTAAAACTACTGCTACACCACAGAGGCATAAAACATGATGCAAAATGACAAGTCAGGAAGATCGTAGATCAACTTGAATTCCAAGGTGATCTTGAAAATTGCACCTCTTCCATGAATAATGAATGCTAGATACACTTAGGTAAACTTAGTTAGGGTTTGCATCTTAGGAGTACTCATGATTGCTGACATGTATCTATATGCCTGCATATATTCACTGTTTTAGCACCATGGTAGAATTCTACATTTTATTTACTCTGTTCGTGCTTGTAATGGCATATCTCTGTTTCTGTCTAATGGTTGTTGCAGCACACATATTTTATACTAGTATGACGCTTGTTCAACAAATGCTTAATGAGAATGCCCCCACCATCTATTCTTTGTATCTGTCTGAGAAAAAGTGAGCACGAGTGACTTGGGAAAAGTACTCTTCTGTTTCTATGTTCCCTTCAGGGTTGTCATGTTTGATAGTCGCCAAAAACTATTCGCTCCTTGGCAAGGTTGTGGGGCTTATAGTGGCACTGTGAGCTAGCTGGTCTACAGACTAACGTATCCCTTGGGGGTTTCTGGAACAGTCTGGACACAAATCCCTCAGTTTATGTTGTTTAAACGTGCAGATCCTATATAAATTTGATGAAGGTAAAGAGGTGCACCAAGAAAGCAGATCCAGTCCAGTATAATTCTTAAAGAAATTCTTTATTCCAAATTCATGCACAATAAATGGACAACCAGCCAACGCGTTTCGTTCCCAAGATACATTCATGGAGCTTCGTAAGGGCTGTAATGAATAACATTGAAAACATAAATGACAAACAGTCATAGATAATAACAAACTAATACAACAATTTCATAATAATGTAACAATAACTATGAACTGAAATAGTTAAGGGGCACATAGGACACACAGGAAATACGACGGAGGATAACACGTTCAAAATGACTTAATGGAACCACAGATTTTGGACATCGGTAAGAATCCAAGTCTGCAAAAAGAAACAGATGCCTAATATCATAATAGTATAAAAATGTTCGTTGCAAAAATTCATACTTAAACCATTATGACTTTATCATTATTTTCACCCAAGTAGTTGAGGATTTCACCTCAGAGCCAATAAGATTTTACACTCTACCATAAACAATAGGATAAATTACTTGTCCAATAATGAAAAGTTAAAGCTATTAAAATATAGCTGGGATAGATTACAGCAGAATGGAAGAGTGAAAGCAAAAGTGAACAGGGTCAAAGTAGGGTAAAGGGGAATCTGCAGGAGCCACATATTTGAATTATATAGCTAAACCATGTGATATCTAAATGAATTAAAGGATTTGATAATAGTTATTTAGATGTTAATCTTAACTATCTCCTCTATATTAAAGTAGGCTCGTACACCATGAACGAACATCACAATTCAGTAGCAACATTATAATAATTGCGAAATCCCTGGCCCTATGTCTGACACCTAGTTTGAAAACAAATAGAAACACTTCAATGAACGCTGCTAGGTATGTAAAAGATGTAAGGGCAAAAACAACTCTTTAAAAGTAAAGATCGAGATCATTGCTTAATATTAAACTAAAAGGAAGCTGACAACCTGGAGCAAAAATAACCCTCCTGATGTAAATGAACTAGAGCTTTCTTATGTGAAAAAAGAACTGAAGCTTTCAAAAGTTAAAAACGGCGACACAAAATCTGCGCCATTTCTGGAATCTACCGAGTAGTGTGATATTTATTGTTAACAAAACGTAATATATAAATTGGTGAATAAACGCAAACATTGTAAGAACAGAAGGTCAAAAAATGACTATAAATAACCTTAATAACTACAAATGAAGCAATGGTAAGCCCCATGGGGAAATTGAACCATACAGAGACAAGGACTCCGTTCCATGGGAGGCGAGTACCAGCCATCGTTCTGAATGCAATCCACCCGATAAGCCCGTGATTGCTCTCCAGCCCAGCCCACTCCCACGGAAGCCTAAATATCGATTGCACAATCTAAGATAATTTTATTCAAAATCTAATGTGATAACATCCTTGGTTGTTTTAATATGAATCCCAATGCAATATCAACATTGTTTCCCCATATCCTATGGGCAGATTTGCCAATGCACAAATTACAAGTCTAGAAGGACATAGTTGTGTAGGGGAAGACAAAATCCATCCCGAATCACACCCCTCAATGTGGGGGATTAAACAGACCACATTCTATAGAGAAGTCCAACGCTCTCCCTACGTACTTTGCCAAGTGTTTTTTCACATGTCCCGTGGTTCTGTATGCGTTTAAAGGTTGCGCCATTTTCATGCATTTAAATACCCAGCGATTCTAATCGCCAACAGGTGTATAACCATAGTGTCACATGACCTAACATTGATCCAATGTAGATCCCAATCCTGACCACTACCACTACCTGTGGCCATCTTAGAAAAGCGTATTGTAAAGAATAAACTATTGGAAGTATTCAAGATGTTAAAAGTGTTATGTCTGCAATCCAACAGGAGCGGAGCATTGAAACCTATGCCTATGAGCAATCAAAAACGAGGAAACAACGGTAAAACAAATTCCGTACTCAGCTAACCGCCACTGTTTTTGGCTGCACCACAATCTAATAGTGCCGCCATCTTCAAAAGTGCAGGCGACATAAGTCCTCAATTTAGATGAGGTCACCCGCTGTATGTCTCAATCTATGTTCTAACTAAAATTCAGCTCGAAATCCATAATAATATCAAAACAAGGCTCCATTTTTTATAGTATTACTGAAGTGGTGAAAGGAAGCGTAGGCAAAAAGAAATCCATTACTGCCCACAAAGTCCCAATCAGGATAAGTCTACAATCAAAATGTTGCGTCCATCTTCAAACAGTCAGGCTGCCTTGTCTTTTTAAATGAAATAAGGATTATAGCCCAAAATACTTGAGAGTGAGGCGGCGAAGCAAATTTGAAGTCAGACGATAGGAATGGAGAATAACATGTAGTGACAAAAAATAAACCACGTTCAACAATAGTTAATAGATTTGCACCACTGGCCATAGTTCACTTCTATTGGAAGCACGTTTAGTTAAAATTGAAGTATAACCACAAATTTGTGATCCTACTATTGTTAATAACACAACAAATGATTGAGTAGACATTTTATTTGACAAATAAACCAATACCTAAACAACCTGATCATCATGCATGCTGCTGTGATGTATAAACGCACCTGTATTAAACATGGATTGTCCCCTTAGCTTCTGAAAGGTAGCCTGGTGAAATGAATACATAAACTAGTCTTAATGTTGCATGGACAGAGAACCATATTGCATAATTATCATTATCACTGTTTCAAATTTGATATTATCCCCCTCCCAGGGTTAACTTTGAAAGTAATTAAATTTGTCATCCATATTATGACCACAGTTAATTGCCCATAATCTGCAGATCCTCTTAGCTTCCTTCTGTCTCAGAGAGAGCTCCCTATCTCTTCCTCCATTGCACATTTTGTCATTCTAAATCCAATGGAACCAAAACCTGGGATCAATCGGATGGACCTGTCTATAATATTCGGCCATAGGATACCTGGTGTCTCCATTAACTATGGCTCTACGGTGCTCTTAAATTCTCAACTTCAAGCATTGTGTAGTGCTGCCCATATAAATCATACACAACCCAATACATATACCACAAATGACGTGTTGCAGTTAATAAACTGATTAATCTTGTATCATTGCGTGCTGTTAAAGGCAAACTCCTTGGTATTATTCTTTCCAAATTGACAGATATTGCATGAATCTCAAATATAAAAACCGATAGGTTTAGGTGGTAACCATGTGGTAACTGTTTTTTCAGATGTCACATAACTGGGGCAAAGTTTATCTTTCAAGGTTATCCCTTTCCTGTATGTTACAGAGGGATTCTGGGTTAACACTTTTTTTAAGCTTGGAATGTCATGCAATATGTGCCAATTCTTCTTTAGAATTCTGAAAATCCGATCACTTTATATGGTGTATTTAGTAATGAATCTCAGTAGATTTGTAGGAACTGCATGACACTCCTAAGCTTTCAACAGGAATGTGTGCCATGTCATGTTTTCACTTTTATCTGCAGCAAGACACGCAGCCTACAATGGCAGTTTGCATGAGTTAGGTGAGGGATCCCTAAGGATGGCACAATACATGCTGCAGCCCTTGGGGACCCTCTTTAGTACCCTTATCCGGGTACTCATGGCAACATGTACTAGGGACTTACAGGGGTGCTAAAGCTATGGTCAATTGGGGAAACAATGTTTCCCCAATTGTTTCGCCTCAGGCTCACCTGATAGGACCCTGAGGCGGAAGCCGGGGTTTTCTTCTGTCTAAACTGCTTTTATTCCTTGTGACTGCACACTCGTTTTCTGTCTTTTTTTTTAAAACTGCACATTGTTTAGAGAGCGAGCGCCTGAAAGGGAAGATCAATATCCCTTTTCAGCGTTCAGCTCCCACGTGACTTGGGGCCACGCCCATCGCTTTTAGCCTCGCCCACCCAGGAAGTACAAAATGCCGGGCTGAGCAAGCAGCCGGTGCTGACCTGATAGGACCCTGAGGCGGAAGCCGGGGTTTTCTTCTGTCTAAACTGCTTTTATTCCTTGTGACTGCACACTCGTTTTCTGTCTTTTTTTTAAAACTGCACATTGTTTAGAGAGCGAGCGCCTGAAAGGGAAGATCAATATCCCTTTTCAGCGTTCAGCTCCCACGTGACTTGGGGCCACGCCCATCGCTTTTAGCCACGCCCTCTCCTCCTCCACCTCATTACCATGCACACAACTCGACAGCGCAGCGGTCGAGCGCAGCGGGCACACCTTCAGCACGCCGAAGACACGCCAAAGACTAGCCCGTCTGTGCCCGTCCGGGCCCAGGCGGGCTTAGGGCATACCACTCTGCTTAACTCTTCTAGCCCTCGGACCCCCTTTCACAGGTATTCGCGGGACACACTGCTTGCTCTACGCACGGCCAGACACCCCAGCTGTTGCTATTATTGGATTGAGGGTTCCGCATTTAAACATTGTCTTGCCTGTCGCCCGCATAACACTTGCAAGGACCCTGACTCACTGACTATGGCTCTGCTTAATTGCAGATCACTGCCTTGTCATGCCACGGAGGTTCACTCCATCCTTTTGGACCATAGTCTGGATGTCTTATTCCTGACGGAAACGTGGCTGACTACAGGTTCCGACCCCGACATTGTCAACGCTCTCCCCCCGGGATACCTCATGTTCCATCTTGATAGGCCGGATGGGAGAGGGGGTGGAGTGGCCATTGTCTACAGAGACACATTCTTATGCAAAGCAGTAGACTGCGGCATCAACAACGCCGAAAGTTGTCAGTTTACCCTTCGCGTCTCCTCTACTGTCTCTATTGCTGGCCTCCTTGTGTATCGGCCTCCCGCTACGCTAGGGAACTTTGTGGATTCTTTCATGGAGGCTGTTATCCCACTGGCTGCTGCCTCGTCCAACTTTGTCATTCTTGGGGACTTCAACTTTCATTTTGACGACCCCAATGACGTAGTAGCAAGGGATTTTCTAAGTTCGCTCGGGGCACTGGACCTACATCTCGTTAATATGGGAGCTACTCATATTAGAGGTCATCAGCTTGATGCGGTTTTTGCTAATTCTGCGAACCTACAGGCTCTCCAGATGTTGGCTCTCCCCTGGACCGATCACCATCTCATTCCGTTTAGCTGGTTGCTGGGGAACCGGAGAGACCCCGCACCAAGACAACATATTGTGGAACGACTCTGGTCGAAGTTCTCGGTGGACAGTTGGGCGGAAGAACTAGCTAGAACCTGTCCTCACCCCGTAGATGACCCCAACACCGCTGATCAGCTCTTGGGTGAATGGCTGACTAACTCTCTGGACTTACTGATCCCGAATAAAAGGAGGCTTGTCAGGGAGAGAAGAATTGGCTCTGCCCCCTGGTATACCCCCGAACTTAGGTGCATCAGAACCTCTTGTAAAAGGCTTGAACGTGCTTGGAGGAGAGAGCAGACGGAAGAAAGCCGGGCCAATTACAAAAGGGAGTTGAGGAAATATAAAAGCGCACTGAAGGACGCTAAAAAGATTTTCTTTAGCAACAGGATTGAGAGAGCAAGCAATTCTTCTGGAGAATCGTTTAAAATCTTCAAGGAACTTCTGAAAGCCCCGGTCCCTCCAGTGTTGCATGATAATCCCAAAGAAAAATGTGAGGAACTGGCCAGCTTCTTCCATTCAAAAATAGAGAAAATCTTATCCTCCTTACCCACTATTCCTCAAAGCCATGAACCGGTTACTAGCCTCACAAGTCGCTCGATTGAGCTAGCATCTTTAGGCCCCTTCTCGGAAGAGGAGGTGATAAAAGTCCTGTTGGAGATGAAGAGTGGCTCCCCGAGTGACCCAGTTCCCATAAAACATCTTAAGCTCGTGGCTAACACCTTGTCAACTCCTCTGACTGATCTCTTGAACCTTTCACTCGCTCAGGGCACAGTGCCCCAGAGATGGAAAAAGGCTGTGGTGAAAGCCCTATTGAAAAAAACAGGACTGGATTCATCCAATTTGACCAACTTCAGGCCAATTTCACTTCTGCCTGGATTTTCTAAAATTGCAGAGAAGTTGGTCAACCGTCAGCTCTCTCACCATCTTGAGTCTAACCACCTGCTAGGAGATTCCCAGACTGGTTTCCGCCCCGGCCATGGAACAGACACTGCCTTGCTGGCAGTAGTGGAGGAGGCAAGGAGCACTCTAGATACAGGAGGGTCAGTGGCAGTGATCCTCCTGGACTTGAGTGCTGCCTTTGACACCGTGAGTCATCAGGTGCTCCTCCAACGTCTGTCAGAGGTAGGTGTCTCAGGGACGGCCCTGAAATGGTTGGGATCTTTTCTTTCTGACCGTTTCTACCAAGTCTGGGAAGGGTCAGAGCAATCTGCCCTAATCCCTCTTCAATGTGGAGTCCCGCAGGGCTCATCGCTGAGCCCTACCCTATTTAATATATATATGACTCCACTTGAAAGAGTGGTCGCCCCTTCAGGGGTGAAGATCGTCAGTTACGCTGATGATACTCAGCTGGTGGTGGGCCTCACTCAGCTGGCGGAACAACCTGAGGTGTTACACGACTGCCTTGCCAATGTTTATCGTTGGATGTCTATCTCCGCCCTAAAGCTTAATGGAGGTAAAACCGAGCTGATGCTCCTGGGCAATTCCAGCCCCTCCATTATTGCGAGCTGCTGGCCCCGGTCTCTTGGTGACCCACCATCCCCCAAGAAGGAGATCAAGTCCTTGGGAGTATGGTTGGAAGAAGACCTGTCCTTCAGGACTCATGCCAGGAAGACCGCAGGGGTTTGCTTTGGTTTACTGAGATCAGCCCGAAAGGTGCTACCTCTGCTTCCTGATCCAGCAAGGAAGCTGTTGATACGTGGCCTGATTCTATCGAGGCTCGATTATGGGAATGCGCTGTTTCTCGGTGCTCCTGAAGCGACCTTCAATACCCTCCAACAGGTGCAAAACGCACCTGCGAGAGTCCTTATGGATGTTCCCAGAAGGCAGTCTGCTGCTCCGGCCCTCAAAGCGCTTCACTGGCTCCCCGTGAAGGAGCGGGTGAAATTTAAAGCGCTATGTACAGCCCACAAAATTTTACATGGCAAAGGCCCCCCCATCCTTGCTAACATGGCCCGTCCTTACAAACCCCCACGTCTGCTGCGCTCGGACCAAAAACGCCTTTTGCAGTTAGCGAGAGTAAGAAGAGCTCGTTCTGGGGGCAGGCGTTTCTCTGTGCAAGTGGCCTCTCTTTGGAACTCTCTGCCCCTCAAGATTCGCTCAGAGCCCAAGATCCTACCATTTAGGAAACTTCTTAAGACCCACTTGTTTCCATAGTAGTGATTAGCTGAGTCTCTCCTTCTGGTCTGTTGCGCCGGGATGCCCCCGGGTAAGCTGAGCGCATTATAAATTTCATATTATTATTATTATTTTATTTGTTTTAGGGAAAGAGATATGGCACTGGGGAACTGGGTAGCAGGAACCCAGTGCACTTTCTGTCAACATTGTACCGTAAACCGACGACTGGTGATTCATTATTACATGTGGAAAGTAATCATCCTCCTAGTTTGGTTAGAAGTATCCCTTATGGGGAATTGTTAAGATTGAAATGGAACAGTAACAGAGAAGTGGATTTTGAAGCAGCCACCCAAGCCAGTCTAAATAGATTTGCCACCAGGGGCTATAATAGGGATTTCCTAGATGTAACCCGTAATAAGGTAAAAAATATACCCAGTGAAAATCTTCTCTTTAAGGAGAAAAAGAATAAAGATGAGACGGGAGAGACTACGTTCAGGATGATAATCATCTTTTCGGATGATGCCAATGAATTAAGAAAAATCATGAAGAAAAATTGGCACATCTTGAAAACAGACAGTGTTATAGGCTCAGATATTCCTGCTGCCCCTTTGATAACCTTTAGAAAGGCTAGATCACTAAGGGACAGTCTTGGACAAAGTCATTTGCAAACACAATCTAACACAGGGGGGACCTTAATGGAACTTAAAGGTTTTTATCCTTGCGGGAAATGCAAGGCCTGTGTCGGAAGCAAAAGAACACTTACGTATAAAGTGACAGGTCTCAAGAAGCCAAGAATTTTAAAAAAGTATCTCACATGTAACACCACATATGTAGTGTATTGCTTAGAATGTCCTTGCATACTGAGGTATATCGGCAGCACTATCCTTCCCATTAAGATACAGGTTTTAGAACATATGAGGGCGATAGGTAGAAAAGATGCCACTTATCCAGTCGCGAGACACTTTGCTGAGAAACCTGGCAGTGACAGGGAGCTGTTACGGTATTATGAATTAGGTCGGATCCCGACTAGTGTAAGGGGGGTGACACGGTTAAGAAGTTATGTAGGCCTTGTTAAAAAGCAATAGCGAGGCTTGTACAACCGTCATCAATTTTGCTGCAACGTGAATGACGTAAATGAATTTAAATGTCAGCGCGCGGCGTCTGTAACTAGACACTGATGAAGGAATCCCCGAAACGCGTCTGTTTTTCTGTTTCGTTTCATCTGCTAATTAAATAAGAGCCGATACAAACCCCCCCCCCGTGAGTGCTTGACTTTGTAAGAGAAGACGAAGTTGGGAAGCTTGAATATATATATATATATATATATATATATATATATATATATATATATATAAAGTTTCCTGCTACGATAAGCAAAAACACGCTCTCAGAAAGGTACAGCTAGTGGGAGTTTATTCACAAGATAACGCTACGCGTTTCAGCACAGAAGTGCCTTGATCAGACGTGTGATCAAGGCACTTCTGTGCTGAAACGCGTAGCGTTATCTTGTGAATAAACTCCCACTAGCTGTACCTTTCTGAGAGCGTGTTTTTGCTTATCGTAGCAGGAAACTTTATTGACTCTAACTCGGCGGTGGGATTGGCCGAGTGCAACACGCCACCTGACAATGGGATATGGATCCCGGAAACGAATCCTCTTGTGAAGCGACTGAATATATATATATATATATTACCTACTGGCGGTCGCCAGTAGGTAGTTATAGTTAGGACCACGTTTCCATAGGAAATCCGCAACATTCTATTTTGAATAACTTTTGCGCCGGTCGACGAATCCTCGCGAATTTTTCGAAATAGGTGGGGCGCTACGCTCCGCTCCTACCCTGAAAGTCTCGGGGGGATTCGTCAAGCGGGGGCTGAGATAAAAGGGGGGTCCCAAAACGCGTTTTTCCCATGCATTTTTCCATAGGACCTTTAGACACAGCTACAGCCCGAACGGCTGAACAGAATTACTTGAAATTTGGCAGAGAGGTAGTCCTCAGGTCAAGGAAGTGCCTTTTGTAGGTATGGTGTAAATCTGTTCAGTAGATTCTGAGAAAATAGCCTTTAAATCAATATATATATCTGAGCCAGCTTACGGTGCGCTTACGGTGCGCTTACCGTACGCGTACGGTGACGTGCGCGAGCGCGATTCTGATTGGCTCTTAGATCTTAGTAAACATTCGATTCGGCCGAAACCAGGAAGCGGCGGCCGCCATTTTCTCTCTCGCACTCTGAGTGGGGCAGCATAAATGAAGCCCAAAAATGTGTAAAGGGGCAGTTTATTGAGATAATATTCACCCAGCAGTGATATACGGGCCCCCAAACAACCCCCAAGGCCAAAAAAATATTATTTTTTTTTTTCGAAAAATCGCCGATTACGCTTACCGTACGCGTACGGTAAAAATTGGTTTAAAAAAAAATAAATTATCCACACTCTCCCCACCCCAAGTGCAAATGGTGCCTTTAGTACATTTAAATACCTTCTGCATAATTGTTTCCTTGGTAGGCTCTGTCCCATTACAACATTTCGTCGATGAATCCTCGCGAATTTCTCAAAATAGGTGGGGCGCTACGCTCCGCTCCTACCCTGAAAGTCTCGGGTGGATTCGTCAAGCGGGGGCTGAGATAAAAGGGGGGTCCCAAAACGCGTTTTTCCCATGCATTTTTCCATAGGACCTTTAGACAGAGCTACAGCCCGAACGGCTGAACAGAATTACTAGAAATTTGGCAGAGAGGTAGTCCCTATGTCAAGGAAGTGCCTTTTGTAGGTTTGGTGTAAATCTGTTCAGTAGATTCTGAGAAAATAGCCTTTAAATCAATATATATATCTGAGCCCGCTTACGGTACGCTTACCGTACGCTAACCGTACGCGTACGGTGGCGTGCGCGAGCGCGATCCTGATTTGCTCTTAGATCTTAGTAAACATTCGAATCGGCCGAAACCAGGAAGCGGCGTCCGCCATTTTGTCTCTCGCACTGAGTGTTATTTATCAAACATGATGCCCAAAAACATGTTACGGGGCTGTTTTGACAACTCCCTCCCACATAGTCATGTTGAGGGAGTCCCCAAACATCCCCCAAGAGCAAAAACGTTTTTTTTTTTTTTCGGCAATTTCGCCGAGTACGCTTACCGTACGCTTACCGTAAGCGTACGGTAAAAAATAGAAATAAAAAAAACACTATCCACACTTACCCCACCCCCTGTGCTTTTGGTGGCCGTAGGCCACCAAATGTACAGGGCTTATTACATCAGTAAAAAAACTATATTTTGGCAACATGAAATTATAAAATCGAAATAAAAAAAACACTATCCACATTGACCCCACCCCCTGTGCTTTTGGTGGCCGAAGTCCACCAAATGTACAGGGCTTATTAAAGTTGATAAAAACCGTGCACGGAACGCACTGCGTTAAGTGGGCGCGCACGCCTCGAATGGCGTAAAGTAACTTAGCATTTAAAAAACCGTACAAATTCACTGAAAAAACCATAGGTTTCACACACGTTATAGTTAGGAATTAGCATTTAAAAAACCTTGCAAATTCACTGAAAAAATCATAGGTTTCACAGATGTTATAGTTAGCGGAACTTTTACTGATAAAAAACCAATGAAATTGCCCCGTTATAGTTAGTGCTGGCAACTATAACTCACGCGACCGCAATCTTCTGCTGATGACATATGTGTCTTTATAAAAAAAAATATTTGTAATATATGTATAGCTAAAAATGTATGGAAGAAGACATGGGCAAATAAGTGTCTAAATACAGTATTAGCATCAGCAGAGGATTGCGGTGGCGTGAGTTATAGTTGCCAGCACTAACTATAACGGGGCAATTTCATTGATTTTTTATCAGTAAAATTTCCGCTAACTATAACATGTGTGAAACCTATGGTTTTTTCAGTGAATATATATATATATATACACCAAACCCCTCCAGTGACGAAAGGTAGAGGCCACACAGGGGATTTCTTTGGAATCTATTTAATGAAAACAGCATGTGGCATGATGCATTTCGGCTGCCTTCAGCCTTCGTCGGATGCCGCTGTAGATCAAGGTGCTGCCCCACCTGTGTCCTAAAATAGTCCAGCACCCTCCCATTGGCGGGAGCATTGGCAATCCCCCATCACGTGACCAGACATCAGCGGGAGTACTGCAAATACTACAACTCCCAGAATTAACCTTACTGGGACGGATGATTCATGGGGATTGGCTCACAGATGACAGTCCAGATAATTACTTGCTGCGTGGATATATATTCGTGGATCCATACTGAACCGATTGTAGATAAATAGTTATGATTAAACAAAATTACTTATTTATGTAGTCACTTAAATACATGTTAAAAACATAGAATAAAGTAACTATCAGTAATATGTACATTTGGTAAGCAGAACTAATGAGTATCTATAGACAATATTGTTTGACACAAGTATTCTACACATTTATACAAAGCAATACACATATCTAGATACATATCTATAGTAGAAATAAATGTATATACAGAGAGATATGCTGTATATTTCTATCTGCTTGCCTATTGTTGTTATGTGGGGAAGAGCTACTTTTTTTAAACAGATCTTATTGGCATTTCTGTTAAGTACATCGTCACTGTCATGCTTTCAAAATACATAAATGTATTTCCGTTTAGTAGTTTAGCCATCTTTATTCTATTATAACATGGTTTTCAACTCCCTTTCCCTCCCCCCCCTTAAATGAGTCACTTAAGTGCAGCTTGTCGCCTCTAGTAATGCCTGTACACATCAACTATTACAACTGTTGCTCTTGTTTGGGGTTTGCCTGTAGCTAGGGAGGTCGTGCACTACTTTCCTTCCTCTATTCACTTTGGCCACTGCCCCTTCCTCCCTGTCTGGTGGGGCTGAGTGGGTATCTGCTGTTTCATCTGAGTCTAGCAACCGTATGTCATCTACTGGTCTACCCCAAGCCCTTGCCGTTTCCAGTATTCCTATACCTCGTCCCTATTTCCTTAACAGGATTCTGCTTACGGCTCCGGCCCACTTCTCCAATTGTCTTCTTGAAGTCCCTGTTCTCGGTTCCCTTGTCAATTTCCAGGTCCTGGTAATTTCTTGCTTAGCTAATATATATGCAAGGTCCTGGAATCTCCTGGTAACTTTTGTCTTAGCCGTGTGCAGTAACCAGCTCAGTAAGCAGTAGGCTGGTGTCTGAAGTATCTCTTTATCTACAACAGTTCCTACCATGTTTATTACTGCCTCCCAAAAAGCATAAGTCCAGGACATTGCCAGAACATGTGTGGAACATGTGCCTCCCTTTCCCAGCATCTGGGGTAGGCCACCTCTTCTGCCTGCAAATATTATCTAATTTGCACGGGTGTGAGGTATGCCCTGTGCAAGACATAATAGATTATCAATTTAAGCAGTGCATTCCTGGATCTTTTAAGGGTTCTTTCCACAATGGCTTTCCAACTCTCTTCTGTGATCGGGACTCCTGGGTCCTCCTCCCTCTGAAGCCGTAATCGTTTCATGGGTCTCTGGATGTCATTCCTGATCACCCTGTATATACAGGAGACCATTTTAATTATACCCGCTGACAGGGCCTCAGCCATATCTACAGCAGTCTAGCACCCTTGGCTCCATGGATCCGGAGCCCCAATGTGTCTTGAACGCCCCGGTGACGGCTCTCCTACTACAGTCGCTCCCACTTCTAGCCAGTCCTAGTCCTGCCCAGCTCTCCCATGCGGTAGGTACCTGATCATTTCCAGCGGTAAGTCTGGGGAGAAGGGGATTTTACATTGTGCGCGTTACAACCATCTGCCACAGCACCATGTCATTGTTTTTGTCTCCTTGGTGTCCACACCCATCCGTCACTTTAGTCTCAGTAGTATTCTCGCCAGGTCCGGGGTCTCTGGAGCAAATGGATATTGCTCCCTTTCTGGATTCCTACTGGCTGCCAGCCATCTCACAAGCCATTGGAGCTGTGCAGCGAGGTAATATGCCTTAAGGTCAGGGACTGCCAATCCCCTGGTTGCCGTGGAGCGCTGCAAGGTGGTTAGGGCTACCAGCCTACGGCCAGTCTCCCATAAGAACGCTATTATTTGTGAATTCAGGTCCCGAAATGATGCACTCACCAATCCATATCGGAAGGGTCCCAGAGATGTACAGCAAGCATGGGAGCGCCACCATTTTCGACAGGGCCACCCTACCTGCAACGAATAGTGTCAGGGAGCCCCAGAACTCCATAGAGGAGTGAAGAGACCGTATCCCCTACCCACATTACTCTCTACTAAATCCATAGCTCTATGGTATACTCTCACCCCCAGATGGTCTAAGCAGGTGGGCTCCCATTGCAGGCATCCCAGTCAGTCGGGTGGGAGTCTGTCTGCTGTCATGGGGAGCAGTCTAGATTTTTGTCAGATCACCCTCAGTCACGAGAGGTGACCGAACTCTTCTAGCATATTCTTTGTGCCTCGCAGGTCCTCCTCTGTATCCTGGAGGTAGAGGAGTAGATCATCCGCATAAAGAGCAATATGGTGTTGAATCCCCCTTACCTGCAGCTTTATGTAGTCTCGTCCCAGCTGGGCGCGACATGCCAATGGCTCCATAGCCAGAGCAAATAACAGTGGGGATATAAGGAATCCCTGTCTTGTACCTCTTTCCACCCCCTAGCTCTGGGATATAACCTTCCCTGTGTGCACTCCGGCTCTCGGGTCTGCAGCCCACAAAGCCCTCGCCTAAGTCCATCTGTTCCAGTACTTTATAAAGATACCGCCATTCTAGGCTGTCAAATGCCTTTTCTATATAAGTATAAGTATAAAGATGCTTGTAGAGTGCTCGAATGCCAGAACGGCGTCTTGGCGCTAAAGTGTGTGTGATCGGTGATGGAGGAACAGTTACTAATGGATATTAAACAGCTGAGACTTCAGGGTCTTCCTGAAATATGCGAAATTCTGTTGGAGTCGCATACCCACTGGTAGCTTGTTCCATAGTTTAATTGCACAGTTGGCAAATGAGCGACCGCCCCATCTTGCTAGTCTAAATCTAGGGGTGCAGATGAGGCCAAGACTGGCCGAACGCAGATCACGAGAGGGAGTATAGTGCCTAAACCTATCCCTTCCATCAGTTGCACCCCCGCCATATCGTGCCTGGTGAACCAGACAGAGCGCCTTAAACTCAATTCTCTGCTCGACCCGGAGCCAGTGTAGTGATCTACTTCCCTTGGAAGTGGGATGTCCCCTAGGCAGATTCAAGATGACACGAACCGCCGCGTTTTGCAGTGACCGGATCTTGCCAACCTGGTATTTATCAATACCCAGGAACATAGCATTACAATAGTCCAGTCTGGACATAAAGAGAGCGGCCATCACCGTCTTCTGCAATGCCTGAGGGATGAAAGGAAAGATTTTACGCAGTGTTTTTAGCAGAAGAAAACATGAGGAGGTTAAACTGTTGACCTGAGCTGACATATTCAGCTTATCATCAAGAATCACCCCTAAGTTCCTCACCTTAGTGACCGGTAAGGGACATTGCCCAGCCTCAGGTGGCCACCACAGAGTGTTCTACAGCGGAGGACCCCTACCAAACTCCATGACTTCTGTTTTCTCAGGATTTATTTTTAGGAAGCTCTGGCGCATCCATTTTATCACATCCGTTAGACATGCATGAAATTTGGCCGCTATTAACTCAGGATTGTCCGTTACTGATATCACCAGCGTAAGACACGAGAGTAAAGCCATGTTTCCTAACTACTCTGGCTAAAGGCCTGATATATACATTAAAGAGGGTCGGGGAGAGAGCAGAACCTTGTGGGACGCCACACGGCAAGGTAAAATTGCCTGAGTGTAGGCCCGCCCAATTTAGGCTTTGCTTTCTGTTAGAAATGGGGGTCTCTAGTTGGCAATGGCTGGCCAC
This sequence comes from Triturus cristatus, assembly GCF_964204655.1. Classification (NCBI taxonomy): domain Eukaryota; kingdom Metazoa; phylum Chordata; class Amphibia; order Caudata; family Salamandridae; genus Triturus; species Triturus cristatus. The sequence goes on from NC_140583.1 coordinate 543,053,297, forward strand.
TGTCCAAGTAGGGACCCTTCTCCCTAAGTCAGAATAAGCAGCCTACACCCTTTGACAACCCCTGCTCAACCCTGTGGTAACGTAGCACGAGCAGCTAGGCTTATCTCAGAGGCAGTGTGTGAAGCATTTATGACCATACACAGTAATATAATGAGGAACACCACAAATGGACACCACTCAAGTAGTTATAAAAAATAGGTATATTTATATAGACTTAATCACAAGACCAATAACAGTAAAAATCCACAATACTAGAAAAATAGGGTTACTTTAAAAATGCTGCAAAAATAGTTCAAGATGCACAAAATGATGTTCAGTTCAATGCAGTGGTCTCTGCGACCCTTTTACTCACAAAGTATCTGGATTCCATAGCAAAGCAACACAAATGTCGCTAAGGAGTTGTAGCGATAAATTTCCTCACGCTAACCAGCGATGCGTTGAATCCTTACCGCAAGGGAGGATGATGCGCTGGGTTGCGGGCAGGAGAAAGCGACAAACTTCTTCACGCTAAGCCGGTGATGCGATAAAATCCTTGCTGCTAAGGGAGGATGATGCACCGAGCCTGTTGCGTGTGCGATCTTGCTGCGATGAAAGAAAATGGCGCTCCCGAGGGAGCGACGATCCTGATGCGATGCGGGAAAATGGCGAACGCTCGGTGTCCGCGCTGCGATGAGCTTGATACGATGATTTGGGGTTAGCGAGCGCTTTGGGGCCCGCTAACAAGAAATGCGACGATCTTCGGGATAGCTGGCATTTTCAGACCCGCTGGCGGATGATGCGATATTCTTCGGGGTTAGCGAGCGCTCGGTGACAGCAGAGCGATGGTTTTGCTCACGCTCACCAGCTGCAGCGGCTCGCTAACGGTAGTTAGCGACGATTTTCAGCACTCTCTTCTCAGCAGTAGAGCTAGAGGCCCTGGAACTCACAGGAGCCTCACCTGCAGATAGAAATCCTCACTGGGAGGAAACAGGAGGCTGGTGGTGGAGTCTGATGTGCCTGAAACTCCAGCAGGAGGCTAGCTCTCTTCTAGCCCTTGGGTGATTGCTGTAGCAAAAATAAAAGTTCCTTCAAACTCCTTTTCCTCTTCTTCCAAGTCCAGTAGTAACCCTGCAGGCCAGTCCCAGAAACAGCACACAAGCACAAGGACAGTCCTTCTCCTGCAAATTCGTGTAGTCACACGGAAGAGGTACTTCTTGTTGTCCAGGAGCAATACCAATTTTAGGGGTTTGGGCACAAATATTTATACCCCCAAAGTCTTTGTTCTTAGGGGTCACAAGTCTCTGAACCCAGCCAGAACCAGTTCTGCCCAGCCCTGAAGCACTTTGTTTACCAGGCTGCATCCTTCCTTTCAGAAAGAGGGGGTCTGCCTTCAGACGCACAGTGGGAGGTGGAGCCAGCATTCACCTTGCCAGGCACAACCCTATTCAAGTGCAGGAGCTACCCTTCCCCTCACTCCAAGGCAGATCTCTCTATTCAACCCAGGTCTGACTCAGCCTGCCCTGTCCCTCCAAAACCAGACAGCCAATACACATAATAGCAGAGCAAACTGGAAGGCTTAGGCAAGAAAGTACCTATACTCTAAAAGTGGTAGGTTCAAACACAGAATATAAAAATAACCTTCGCTAAAAGATGTATTTTAATATTCTGAGCTCAGGCATACTAAATTCGTTTTTCTACCATGTTCTGTGGGTCAGTTAGGACTATAGAATGTAATAGCCCAGACCTCCCATTCTGGCCTATGGAGAACAGGTAGCCTTACAGTAGTGAAAAACGAAATTGGGTGTAATTCACTACTAGGACATGCTACACACATCAGGGCATGTCCTACCTTACACATACAATGCACCATATCATAAGTGGGGCTTACAGGATGCCAAGGGAAGGTTTAGGGGCTGGGAAGTGGGTGCACTTCACAGCCAAGATGGCAGTTCTGGACTGCACGCAGACACTGCAGTGGCAGGTCTGAGACACACTTTACAAGCTGCTTCTGTGGGAGGCACAAACCAGTGCTGCAGGCCCACCAGCAGCATTCGGTTTACCAGCCCTGGGCACACACGGGCCACGCTACTAGGGACTAACAGGTAAAGCAAATAAGCCAATCATGGATGTACCAATTCACATGTCATCTTTACAAAGGGCGCATTTGCGCTGTGGCACTGAATGGCAGTGGCACAGCGCCCGGAGCATCTATAACCAGCAAAAACAGAGGAGACACAGCGAAAAATGGAAGGGAGACTCACGCCAATGGTGCCTGTTCTAACACTTTCTATCAACCAAGAACGAGGAGAGGAGGGCCAAGGCCCGCTCCATAATCCCTACCTCTTTTAATCACTGTACCAATACCGCATGATTGTGGCAGCCTGAAGGGGAGCAACATGATTAATTGCTCCCAGAATTCAGTCATTGAACTGAGTTGCTGCCAGCTCATTGTTGCTATTCAAAGTAGGGGGAGAGTGGTCTAGAGCAGCCGTAAGGTCAGTGCAGGTAATCTTATTCCATCGCCTGAACGTGATATTAGTAGATTTATTGGGAGCACCCACTGCCATTGACTTAACCCCAACCTTGAAAAACAATGCTCTATGATCAGTCCAGGGGAGGGGTTCTGCCCTACAGAATAATAGGTCAGGATGGCTGGAGAACACGGCGTCTAAGGTGTGACCTCCAATATGAGTGGGGACCGAAACCAATTGATGCAAAACAAAAGCTGCCAGACAGTCTAAAAGTCTGGAGGTATCTGTGTTATTATCGAGCTCTAAATGGTAATTAAAATCACCAAGAATGGAATAGAAATCAGCGTCAGTACAAGACTCCAGATGCGATTGAAGAGCCAGTGGAAAGGCAGCCCTAGGGCCTGGTGGCCGATAAACCAGCAGACCTTGGAAAACAGTCACATCTTATTCTTTAATACAGAACTGCACTGCTTCCGCATGTAGGTTGTCTACAGCCCTAGCTTGAACCTTCAGTGTTTCCCTATATATTATGGCTATGCCGCCACCTCTACTATCTATTCTATCCTGGCTAAATAACGCATAGCCAGAGGGCAGGGCAGTATTCCAGTCAGGACTAGAAGCTGCCCCTGTCCACGTCTCGGTGATAAAGACCATGTCGGGGTTATGAATACTTAGAAACAATTCTAATTCATGCTTATGCTTGGCCACTGAGCGAGCGTTGAGAAGAATGCCCGTAATGCTGTTCACTGAACTCGTCGCAGGCTCCGAGGCCGAGGCCTGCATCTCCCTATCATAGGGGGCAGCAGAGGACCAAGGGCCGTCCCCCTTCCCAAGCCCAGATTGGGGGGGTACACCGCCCTTCATCCCACCGCTTCTGCCGGCATACCTGCAAGTAGAGAAATGGCAGTAGGAACAGGAGAACATTCGTGCCTCATCCTCATCATCATCCAAAATAAAACGGGTACAATCCCTGGACTGCTCCGGCCGAAGACCCAATAGCGCCAACCGCGCATAGCGTAGAGGCCCCATCCCACCAGGGTTCCTGGCCGTTGGCGTGCTCCTGGCGCGGACGGGCGCAGACGGGCTTTTCGATATCCACCATGAACACTGTGGTGTCCTCTTTGACAGAGTCTCCTACATCCAGTATAGCCATTAGACGCATGATATTGATGGCAGTATTCCTTTGCGGAATAAAGCCGGCCTGGTCCGAGTGCACTAGCTTAGGCATATGCGACAGCAACCTAGTCAATATTATCTTGCTCAGTATTTGTAGGCCATGTTCAGCATGGACAGCGGTCTGTAAGCTGTTTGGACATGAGCTGGCTACCCCAGTTTAAGGACGGGGATCATAAGGGCTTCTCTAGTAGTGTTGGGTAGTGTTTACAGTTCTCGAGCTGCTTTATTTAGCGAAATCAACCTAGGGGCTAACTCCGCTGCATAAGTCAACAAAAATTCGGAAGGCAATCTGTCCATTCACTGTGATTTGTTGTGCGTCATGTGTTCAATAGTGGCTTTCACTGCCTCCAGGGAGATAGCTTCCTCTAATTTCTCCCCCTCCTCCGGTTCTAATCGTGGCCATCTCAGCACCTCCAAATATTCTCTTGCTACCTCATCTCCACACTGGGGGCTCTGTGATACAGTTGGGCATAATACTGGGCAAAGATGTCATTGATCCCTTCCTGCGTATATTGCTTATTCCCCTCCTCGTCCTCCATTTCTACTATTGGGGACCTCCTTCTGTTTGGGTTAGCCAACCATGCCAGTAATGAGCCTGACTTGTCTCTTTCCTCATGTGTGCTGTCTAGGTACTGTCAATAGTCGAAGCAGCGCGGTTTTTCAGCCTGCCAGGCTACTGTCTCTCGCGCCACCTGAAGACTCGTCTGCAGCTCTGGGTGTCCCGGTCGCCTCTGTTCCACATCTCTAAGTTCCCCTTCAGCTGGCAGGACTTCTGATGTGTGTGTGCATCTGACCACTGCAGTCTCTGCTATACAGTGGCCTCTTAGCACCGCATTAAAGGCATCCCACTGTGGCACAGGGGAGGTTGCCGATCCAGTATTATCCTGAAAATATTGTGCAATCTTTTCCCAGACCCCTTCTCGAAAAACCTGATCTTCTTGCGCCTCTGAGCGCAGTAGAAAGACCCACCTGGGTCGCTAGCGACCACCTCTCAGCCTTCCGTACTAAATGAAGAGTCGGTCAGACAGTAGAGAATACAAACCAACAACTGTTTATTCATATACACACAGAGTGGATCCCCATCTGCCCAGTTGCTAAGAGTACTGCAGAGGGAACTAAAATCAACAAGGAGAAAGATACATTATGTATGTTTCATAACTTGGCAAAAACACGCCCACAGTGGAATATTCCAAGCAGGTGCAGTTGAACAGTGTAATATAGAAAAAATGGTTTCAGGGCTCCTATCTTGCACAAAGTATCATAGTCCAAGGTCATTCCATCCGGAGCCCACCACCAGACAAGGGGGAGAAGGCCTCTATCTAGTGAGAAAGCTTTGTGCTAACATTAACGGTATGCTTATTACTAAAACAAGACTGAGAGAAAGAATTGAAACTTTCAGAGGAGCATTTCTTGGAATTGAACTAAATTAGTTCTGAACAGCCTAAAATGGTGCACGGGTAGAAAATGGCACACAGAATGCTAACTTACATAGAGCACTGCATAAGCATAAACAATTTCTATTCTAATACAGTCTCTAGGTAGGGATTAATGGTTTAGGGCCTGTCCATCTGAGCCCCATGAGGGCAGGATTATGATCGGAGATCTTCCTGTTGATCTGGCCGTGTATATCTGTTGTGCATAAAATTGTGTCTAGTCGTGCATGTACTTTGTGTGTTGGTGAAAAGAAAGAGTAGTCCCAGTCCAAGGGGTGTAGGGTGCACCAGGAGTCCACCAGCCCCCATTGTCCCTGCCATTCTGCATCACGAATTGTTGGGGAGTCTTGCAGTGGTGAGTGAGCTCTGTCGAGGGTGACATCCACTAGAGTGTTAAAGTCCCCGCCGATGACCACTGCAGAAGTCAAGTATGGAGCTAGCTGTCAGGTTAGTCAGGCTAGGAAATGTGCCTGGTCAACGTTGGGGGCTTATACATTTACTACACTCAGTGTACTCCCTTCCAGTCTCCCTCGCACTGCAATATTTCTGCCTTGAGGGTTAACCAACGTGTCCATTAACTGGAAAGGCCCCCTGGCTCTTATCCAAATCGGGCACTCCCCTGGCGAAGGCTCAATATGTGGTGTAAAATACCTGCCCTCGTCATCATCTCTGGAGAGCCTGCCCTTCCTTGGCCATGGTATGCATATTCCGTATGTTCCAGGTTAAGCACTTATATTTTATAGCCTCAGCCATGTGGTAGTCTCCCCTTCGTCTTCTGCCCTCGTGTTTCCTCAGATCTTCCTTACTGATCTGCTGCATAAACTCATTTCTGCTGCTGTTAACATGAGAGGCGACTCATGTTTCCACAATGTGTAGGCTAACAGAAAAAAACACAACTTTCCCAACTCCCCTTCCCCAGGACAAGCAGATAGTACCCTCCCATCCAAACAGACTCAGAGGTCTGGCGCTCATTTCCGGTAATTCTCTCCATTAGGTGCCTATGATCGTCCCTCAGTATGCCCAGATCCATTTCTATTGTCAATTTTTGCCTCCAAACTCTCGCTAGAAGTATTTATGTCCTGCAAGATGTCCTGTAGGGTCGGAATCTCAGGGTCATCGATTGAGGAGGCTTGTACCTTGCTCTCCTTTGGTGGGTTATCAGCCTGTTCTTCCTCGTGATGTCTCCTTTTGTTCGGCTTCCGCATTATTGTTCGTCCTGTAACCCGCAGTTGTTTCCTAACCTGTTTGGAACTCGAGACTTTGTGTGGGGCTTGTGGCTTTTGCCTTGAGTTGGGTGTCGCTGCTGACACTGAAACATCTAACTCCCCTGTTATTTTGGCGGCGCTTCTCAATGTGCGCTCTCTGAAAAAGCACCACTCAGAGGTGTTTGAGCTTCTGGACGATAAAGCTTTGGCCTTTTTATTTGTCACGGAGACCTGGCTTGACAATTCCTCTGACCCAATCGTCACCTTGACCATCCCTTTGGGGTACAAAATCAGCAGATTAGATCGTACTACAGGGAGAGGTGGGGTGTTGGCTGTTATTTTTAAAGAGACATGGGCGCTGGATAAGTGCTTTCTCAGGACGTGGGAGGGTTGTGAAGTTCTGGATTTTAATATCCGCTGTTCGGCCCATTTTTCTCTTGGTGGGTCCTTGATTTATCGTCCGCCGGGAGTAGCCCATACTTTCCTTCAGGCCTGTGTGGAGGCGGTCTCCATGAGAGCCCTACAGTTTTCCCACTATGTGATTCTAGGCGATATCAATATTCATCTTGACCAAAATAACTTAAAGGACACACGTGATTTTCTTGATATTTGCCAATCTGCGCAGCTCTCTCAATGGGTCGACCAGGCTACTCATCTTGGTGGCCATATTATTGATCCTATCTTTTCCAACTTCCCTATCTCTGTCAAAGCTCCCCTCCCTGTCCCTTGGTCTGATCATTATCTAATTCCCTTTTCATGGGTAGTGACCCCGCCCGGTGTCAGTCCAATGGTCAGTCACAAACCAGCGTTTAAGAAGGTCGACCCCCTACTTTTTGCCAGGGCGCTGGCGGCCAATAGGCCGCTTCTGTCACAAGACCTTGATCAGTGTCTTGCTGCCTTTTCCAACTGGCTTCTGGGCTCTTGGTCGGCCATTGCCATACCTACCTCGGCTAGACAGTCAAGGGCATCTCCCTCCAAGCCTTGGTTTACGGAGGATCTGCGTCTCCTCAAACAGGGCTGTAAGAAATTGGAGCGCTCCTGGCGTCTTAGTAATTACTGCCCGTCAGCAAAGAGGCAGCTTAGGTTGGGTCAAAAAACCTACTATAAGGCAATCTCCTCTGCCAAAAGGGCTTTCTTCGCCACTCGGATTGATCAAGCCAAGAATAACTCGAAATAAATTTTTTCTATCGTCCAAAGTTTTCTGTCCCCTGCGGCGCAGAGCGGCATCCTACCAGCAACCACTGCTTGGTGCGAGACGCTCTCTATATTCTTCCGGGACAAGATTCTAAAGAGACAGGGCAGCTTTTCTGCCCCGCCTGCTTCTACTGGGCCCTTGGGTCCTTCTGTCTCCTCTCATACCACTCCTGCTGTACTGCCTACCATTCATTCCCTGTCTAATTTCTCTCCGGTGGATCTGTCGTGCACTCTGAGAATTCTTCAGGGTCTGAAGTCTGGTTCTCCGGACGATCCTTGCTCTGCAAGACTCCTGGCTTCGGTGGCAGAAACAGTGAATGAGGAAGTTAATTTTATTATTAACTTATCCCTGCAGGATGGCAGGGTTCCTAGCTGTTGGAAGCAGGCCAAAATACTTCCCCTACTGAAGAAATCGACTCTCGCTCCTTCAGTGCCGGGTAATTACAGACCCATTTCTCTTCTCCCCAGCTTGTCTAAGGTCTGTGAGAAGATAGTAAACAGACAGCTGTCGGAGTTTGTTGAGAGTGCGGATCTTCTTCACCCTGCCCAATCGGGTTTCCGCCCCTCTTTCAGTACGGAAGGTGCTCTTCTGGAAATCTCTGAAGCCATACGGGAGTGTCTAGACGCTGGCGGGAAGGCTGCCCTTGTGCTACTTGACCTGTTGGCGGCTTTTGATACTGTCCCCCACTCACTGCTGCTTGACAGACTTTCGTAGATTGGTGTGTCGGGCGCGGTTTGGGACTGGATTAAATCCTTTCTGGATGGCTGCTACCAGCAAGTCTGGATACCTCCGGCGGCCTCATCTCCTCTTCAAGTTGGCACAGGTGTTCTCCAGGGTTCGTCCCTTAGCCCCCTCCTGTTCAATATCTATCTTACTCCTCTGGTCTCTCTAGCAGAGGGGTTGGGGGCTAAGGTCATTGCCTACGCCGACGATACGCAACTTCTGTTCACTTGGGACAAACAGGGCTCCTCGGTGGTCCATGTGCAGAGGTGCCTTTCCTCGGTCTTTGAATGGATGGCGTCGGCACATTTAAAATGTAATGAGGATAAATCCGAGGTTTTGATGTTTGGTGACTTCTCCTCAGGATTCAGAGAGTCCATCTGGCCTCCTGAGTTCCCACTACCTGTTTCAAATAGTCAGACCGCAAAGAACCTTGGCATCTATTTTGACAGTAATCTTTCCTTTTCTAGCCAGGTTACTCGTCTAACAGGTTGTTGTTTCGGTCTCCTCAAAATTTTGAGAAGATTCCTTCCGCTGCTGCCTCAAGCGGCTAGGGAATCTGTGGTCCGGGCTCTTATTCTGTCGCGTTTGGACTATGCCAATGCCCTCTATGCTGGGCTCCCAGCTTATGCACTCAATAAACTTCAAGTTACCCAGAATGCGGCTGTCCGCATGCTGGGTGGGCTGGGTCACAGGCAGAGTGTTCATGGTTACCGTCGCTCCCTTCACTGGCTACCGGTTAGGGCCCGGATAGCTTTCAAATCTCTAACCCTTGCTCACCGCGCCTTGCACGGTCGGGGGCCGGGCTATCTTCAAAAACGGTTCTCGTTTTACATACCGGGGCGTCACTTGAGGTCTTCCTCTCTCAGGCTTATGAAGGTGCCTTCTTTCCAGCGCCAAAGACTATGCGGCGCTTCCCTGGTTGTGTTTGCTGCCCGGACCTGGAATGCGCTCCCCCTCTCTCTCCGAATTGTTGAAGATACTGGGGTTTTTAAGAAACTGCTAAAAACTTATCTCTTCTCTTAGGTTTGGGTCTTAATTCTGTCCTGCCCAGAACCGCGCCGGGACACTCCTTTGAGTATCTGTGCGCGTAATAAAAGTAAATAACATAACATAACATAACATTGAGTCAATTGCCACTCTGCAAATCCTCCTGGTACAGTCGCCCTTGATTGTAGGTAGGTCTCCTGCTCCTCTGTAGGGGGCGCTTGTCAGCCAGCTAGTCTCAAGCTCTGGGATACACTCCAGTGCCTTAGGCGTGTCTCCTCAATCTATCAGTTGGACCATATCGTGCCTCAGCTATCTCACTTCGCATACAGTGGGGAGTTCACTGCACTGTGTCTCTCTGCTGTAACCTTGCCTGGTTCTCTTTTAGGGGCTATATCCTTGCCTCCATGTGAGGTCCACATCCAACACAGGCCTAGCTGGGTCGAATTGTCCTCCCTCTTCTGACCTCTCTTGACCCCTCCATGTGTGGTGACCTCTAGTGCGGTGGCACATCAGGGTTAAGTCTCCCCAGTTCTGTGGCTGGGGTGAGTCCCTCTTCTGCCCATCCACAAAATACCCGCCTTGTCACTCTACCCACTAGCCATCCAACATCAGCCAGTCTCTCCTTGCCTCCTCTAGGCTTTCACTTGCCTCAGGGACATGTGCAGGGGCACCTCCTCAGGGCTTGCTTCACTGCCGACCAGTGTCAGGGTCCATCTTCAGGTCTCTGTCTGTTTAGGGCCTGTGTCACCTTCTGTGCACTCCTCTCAGCCCTCTCTCCTCATTGCCAGGTCGCTCCCCCCACTCCCAGCCATGTGGGTCTGCTTCACATTCCCCGTCTCAGTGGCTCTCACAATCGCTCTACAGGTGGGCAGATCTGACCTGCTCTCCTACCTCGGTGTAGGGGCTTCTGGGAGTGTTTGGGCTCTCCTCTCCACCTGTCCGTTGTGTAGGTCAGGGAGGGGGAGGAGGGGAGGGTCGATCTCAATTCCCTCTGCGCTTGCAGTAGTAGGGCACCTAGGCTGCTCTCTCCCCTCCCGTCAGCTCTCCCGGTCCTTGCCTCAGCGGTTCTAGTCTCAACCCGCCACTCTCTCCACACCTACTTTACCAGAGTAGGGGAGTCTGGCAGGCCTCATCTCTGTCAGGGAACCGTGGCTCCTGCTGCCTCTCTGATGCATCTCCCAGCTCTGGTGGGTGCTGCCATTTTGTGCAGGCTGTGGCCCAATTGTCTGGACTTTTTTGTCTCCAGCTCCTCACTTGTGGGCTGATTTCTGGACCAGCCCTGCAGTCCGCTCACTTCACGGGGCTAGGGGGCTACAGGGCCACGGTCCCATTGCAGAGTGTGCCCTATAGGAGCTCAGGATGGAACAGGGCAGCAGCCGACGGGTTGGAGCTCATAAGCCTTGCTGCTTACTCCATCGGTGTCAAGCCACGCCCCCTGGGAAAGAGACAGTTCTTGAGTAATTTTCTGAAGAGAAGGAGGGGCCATGTTATCAAGGAATGGCAATAACATTATCGCTGCTTTAGCATTAGGAAACTGCCGCTAAAGCGGCGATAATGGGCTTGATAATATGCTCTTGTGAATTCCCATAGAAGCGTGTGAACCTGGGCTTCTATGGGAATTCACAAGGGCATATTATCAAGCCCATTATCGCCGCTTTAGCCGCAGTTTCCTGACGCTAAAGCATTATCACCGTTCCTTGATAATATGGCCCGTAGTTATCCGTGGATCTTATTTTGGATGGTTTGATTCCTTTTTTCTCTTCAATTATTACGACTGTGTGTTGTGGTTTGTTTGGTAATTGATCCCTACAACTATTTTTTCATTTCCTTTCCTAGCTTGAAAAATAAAAGTAAGCCCGATACAGCATGTAATTTGGTTTGGTCTGAGCTCTGAGGCGGCAGACAGGCAAGGCAAATTTCATATTAATAATGTCTTCCCTGTACTGGCTCATTGGGTAGTAGTAGTTAGTAAGTACAACTCATTTTCATTTACCATCAAGTTCTCTTCCTCAGCATGCATGCATTTCCTTTTTCTCACTTTATACTTTGATTTCTTTGATAATGGATCATGGTCGTCTTACAAGATTGTATTTTACTTTTGTTGTGTCCATGCACACTGTCTGTTTTTCTTTCTCACACCTTTCCCAAAACCCCACTTCCCATCCATTCATCAATCCCTAACCCTCTTCCCCCAGGCTGTGTGATTTATATTGAGGTGTGATGTGACTACATTAAATGTACACCAACAATTGATCACCCGCTTGCTGTGGCAGATGTGGTGAAAGCAACACTAATTGAATTTCAACTAAGGCAGGGCAAGGATCTTCTCCTGCTTGCCCACCCATGCCGTAGTTTTCTTTATTCTACTAGTCCTCTCACAGTCTCTGTCAAGTGACTTTCTCTTTCTTTTTTCAAATGCTATTTCCAGTGTCTACTACTACCACCACAATAATGGCATCTTCTCCGTTCATTTGGGAAATCAACCATGCAGCCATCAGTGTGCCGAACTTCATCATCAATCACAGGTAAGATAAGTTTGGTGGGAGGTATGGACTAGGAGGAGAGACTGTCAGTACTATTATGACAATTAAAAATAACTCGGTGAGGGGTACTGCATCTATCGGTTTGTGTGTTACAAAATCAGCAGATCTTTTAAATCAAACACTGGCTGTGGGCTTGCAGCAGCACGGAAACAAAGTAACAAACCATGTAACTTAGATTGAATTCGGAAAAGAGTAACCCACCACAAAACATTAACATCGTATAAGTAAAAAGTATAAATTTTAATATCCCCTAACAAAAATAAACTATCCCACTCTGACCTAACCCACCCCCTCCCTAACCCCAACCAATGTCCACAACGAAACGAAAGTCCAAGTCCCAATGTTCGAATGAATCCCCAACGCCCAAAAACCCACCCACCAACAAAAGGAATTAAAAAAGGGGCAAATGACAAGGTCCTCTATAGTCGGCGGGCCTTCAGGTGTTTATCCACCAGGATTTTTACCCACTCCTCTAGGTTCTCCTCTAAGCGGGCCATGTGGCGGAGCAGCTGGCGGCGAAATGCCCTGCAGTTACATGCAGGGTGGGGGGCAGCAGTGGTTGAGATGGAGGCGCAGCGGCAGGCGGCTGCCGGACCACGGCACCGTGAAACTGGAGGCAGGGCCTGACTGGGGCCCGGGGCATTGGAGGAGGCTTCATCTGCAGCCGCCTCCTCCTCCTCCGCCTGAGCCACCAGCCAGTGATATTCTTCGCAAATGGCCTCCAGTTTACGGCACCAGGCCCTGGCGGCCAACTCCTTCCTAGATGGTTTTGGTGTGGATGTGGAAGGAGTATCTATATCAAGAAAGAAAAAGAACATGTTGTAGCCAATACTCTTAGCAAAACAGAAACATTAAAATCATTCAACACATAGGTGCCGATTCCGATCCGTTAAAAAAAATTACTGTATGACTCGTATCCATATTTTTTTACATATGAATCGTACAAGTCCCGTACAAACAGCGAAGTACGATTCGTACGTCAAATATACATACAAATGACTTCGGGAAAAGTCTACGAGACGTCCCCGGACAGTTTTACATACAAATCGTAAAACTGAAGTCCGAGCGCGCACCACTCGTATCCGGGTAAACTTGTGCCCGGGATACGAGTCATACAGCACCCCCTTCCCCCCATATGTCTGCACCGTACCCCCCCATGTCCGCACTCTACCCCAGCCCCGTACCTGTACGCACCGTACCCCACCACCGTACCCCAGCCCCGTACATGTACGCACCGTACCCCACTACCCTACCCCAGCCCCTTCCTTGTACGCACCGTACCCCACCACCATCCCCCAGCCCCTTAATTGTATGCACCGTACCCCACCACCGTACCCCAGCCCCGTACTTGGACGCACCGTACCCCAGCGCCGTACCCCATGCCCCGTACTTGGATGCACCGTACCCCAGCCCCTTACTTGTACGCACCGTACCCTACCACCGTACCCCAGCCCCATACTTGGACGCACCGTACCCCAGCACCCTACCCCAGCCCCGTACCCCAGTGCCATACCCCAGCCCCTTACTTGTACGCACCGTACCCCACCACCATACCCCAGCCCCGTACTTGGACGCACCATACCCCAGCGCCCTACCCCATGCCCCTACTTGGACACACCGTACCCCAGCGCCGTACCCCAGGCCCGGACATGGACGCACCGTACCCCAGCGCCCTACCCCAGTGCCCTACCCCAGCCCCATACCCCCACACCATACCCCAGCACCTTACTTGTACGCACCGTACCCCACCACCGTACCCCAGGCCCGTACTTGGAAGCACCGTACCCCAGCGCCATACAACATGCCCCTACTTGGACGCACCCTACCCTAGCGCCATACCCCAGGCCCGGACTTGGACGCACCGTACCCCAGTGCCCTAACCCAGCACCCTACTTGTTCGTATCGTACCCCAACACCGTACCCCAGCCCCGTACTTGGACGCACCGTACCCCACCACGGTACCCCAGCATCGCGTATGTACGAACCGTACAACATTGCATATGTGAGCACTGTACAACAACATCGCATATGCACGCACCTTACATACGCTAAAACGACTCGTACAGAACCAGGACACTGTAAAACAGCACAATGAGGGTCAATTTGACTCACACAACACCACAAAACACGTCTACAGTACAAAAAACATCTAAAAGACTGACCTGGCACATCCAAACAGGCAAACGGAGGCCCAAACTCACAACCACCTCTTATAACACACCCACCAAAATTTCAAACCCAGCCACACCCACAAATGGACCAATAAAAAGGGCCCACACTCACAAACCATGAGCCTTTGCAACAGACCCACTGCTGACAGATACCACACACAAACAACTGCGCCCATACACCTTAACTTACACACCTTCACACAACCTCCTTCAAACATACTCCCTCTACACATTCACACCCACACCTACACATTCACACCCACACACCCACAACCATCCACACCCACACCCCACACCATGCCCACAGACAAGAATCCAAAGTTCACAAGGGAGGAGCTGGACATCCTTGTCAACTAAGTCATCAGAGTCGAGCCACAGCTCTTTGGAACATTGGTCAGACAGACTAGCATAGCAGAAAAATCACGCCTGTGGCAGAGGATCGTCGATCGGGTGAATGCTGTTGCGCCCATCAGAAGGACCAGGAATGAATGCCAAGCCAGGTGGTATGATCTGCGGAGGGCAGTCAAGCGCAAAATGAATGAGGACTACGCACAGAGTAACATCACAGGAGGTGGGCTGCCCCGCAGAACGGTACATTACCATCCCTGGGAGGAGAAGGTGATGGCCCTGCTTCCGCCGGTGGGAGTACACGGAGTCGAAGGAGTTGCCGATCCTGGTGAGTACACAAACAACTTGCGTAACATGGGGGTAATGGCATCCACACCCCAACTACAACAAATGCACTCACCTACCCCCAAACACTCACCGGACACAACCACACTCAAAAACAACACTCATGCCACTAACATGTGTATGCCCCATTCACAAAGCAAGGCCATACCATGTCCCAGCCTACACAAACTAAAAACCCAAGACTGGATGTCCTGGATGCTGGGAGGGTGGGGATCACTAAACATATTGTACAACTCAGAAACAGACACCATTGCCCTCAGCCCATATGGCCCAGGTACATACCCATGCACCATGCGCAATGCACAGGGACTGGCAAAGTACTGACAAGGTAGCTGACACTTGGCCCTGCTGTAGGCATCACAAGGCGCTCCTGTGACAACTGCAAAATCTAACACAAACACAACCAGCTCAGATATCTAGGACAGGAACTCACACTCACTGACATGGCAGCATGCTCCATGGGGGAACAGATACATCACCTGGGAGACCCACTGCCAAATCACACTACACCCACCAGCAGGCACCGTCAATCAATCAACAATTGATCAGGGTACTTGTAAGGCGCGCCACTTACCTGTGAGGGTCTCAAGGCGCTGAGGGCGGGGGGGGTCCACTACTGCTCGAAGAGCCAGGTCTTGAGGAGTCATCTGAAGGCAAGTAGGTCTTGGGGCAGTCGTAGGTGGGTTGGAAAGGTGTTCCAGGTCTTGGCGGCAAGGTAGGAGAAGAATCTCCCACAGGCGGTCGTACGTTGGATGTGGGGGATAGTTGCGAGGGCGAGGCTGCCGGAGCTGGCGGGTGGGGGTGTAGAAGCTGAGTCTGATGTACTGGTAGGCTTGTCCGGCGTTGTGGAGTGCCTTGTGTGCGTGGTTGTGTGCGTGGGTGAGGAGCTTGAAGGTGCTCCTCTTGTCAATGTGGAGCCAGTGCAGGTCACTCAGGAGGGGGGTGATGTGGCTGTGGCGGGGGGCATTGACGATCAGTCGTGCGGAGGCGTTTCTGAAGTGTTGTAGCCGCCGTTGGTGTGTGGATGGGAGTCCTGCGTAGAGTGCATTGCCATAGTCCAGTCAGCTGCTGATGAGGGCCTGTGTCACTGTGCTACTTGTTTCGGTCGGGATCCACCAGTAGATCTGGCAGAGCGTGCGTAGGGTGTCGTAGCAGGAGGAGGAGACGGCATTGACCTGCTTGGACATGGAGAGGGAGGATGCGAGGATCAATCCTAGGTTGCGTGCGTGGTGGGTGGGTGTCGGGGCTGTCCCCAGAGCGATCGGCCACCAGGAGTCGTCCCAGGCTGAGGGTGTGGGTCCCAGGATGAGGACCTCTGTCTTGTCTGAGTTCTGTTTCAGATGGCCACTGAGGTTCTGTAGCGATCCGAACCCGTGTATTCGGTATTGTAGTACTGACACGATTTTGGTACCAATGAACCGTAAATTATCCATTATATGCATGACAGTGTTTTCGCTGCGCAACTAGCATGAATTCACTGAGAAATAGGGCATTCTGTTGTTAAGTCATGGCATCCATTTTAGTTACGGCACCCATTTTGTTTCTTGCCCTCACATAGTCAATGGACTGGCGATGACCCCGGCAGAATCACCTTGTTAAGGACACGTAAGCTCAAACCCCGAGAAAGGCTGACACTGCATGACTAGGCAGAATCAAGCTGCCTCCCTTGCCTGAGGCCAGTCCTGCTATACTGGTTCTCGTGTCCATTGTCCTGACTGAGAGGCCGAAGACGGTAGCCGTGCCCGTTTATGATCCATAAACACCTCTTATCCTACTTTTCAAATCCTTTGCACCTGGCTCTGCTCCTCTCCTTCTGGGCTTTTACAATGGGGAGGTTACGATTTTTATGATGGGGAGGATCGGGCAAAGAATGGAAAACTGACAAGGGGACCTGATCGAATACCGAAAACCTACGACTAATTATTGTTTGATGTCTATTTATTGTTTGTTTGGGATACCGGGTTGGGCATGAGAAATATTCGTGTAATGTTGCCTAAAGACATATTTCGTGTATTTAAGGAACAACCCACTTAATGCAATTTGAACAGTCTCGTAGATTCTGCCTCTGTGTGGTTCCTATGACTTCTGTGTCCCTGCAGTGAATAAATCTTGGTCTCTGACGCCACCATCGAGAAACCTGCGTCTCTGTTTATTTGTGCACCGAGACAGGAAGGAACTCAGGGGTCTTCGGGTGTTGTTTCCCTGACACCTCTGGACTCTTAAAAGTCCAGAACCTCAAATTGGCGCCCAACGTGGGGCGACGTCATCCGGTACCAGTCCAAAGCTTGAAAAGTTCGAGGAGTTTCGTGTGAAGATTCCGGAGGGAGGTACCCCGCTTCATCGATCCCTGCATGTCGTAAAAGTGGCCCGACGATCTCTTCCACGAGGGTTCCCGTTCCTAGACGGCTACAGAGGACCGCTGCCCTGACTGTCGCCCTGTCTTGGACCCGAGGTGCAGACCTTAGTACGGCGAGACGTAGACGGGTTCTCCTTGGTGACGTCTTCCACATTTCAGTTAAGTATTAAGTGGGTTACGCTCAGTTCGGTTGTTCTTTGTTGCTCTGGTCTAATTCATAGATTATCATTGGTTGCTCTTGTTTAGATAATCTTTGTTTTGGTATTGGTTCATTTTAGTAGGCCTAAGTTCTCTGCACATTTTGGTTGGAATTTGTCTTTGTTTGTCATGACTAACAGTAGTAATTGTTTCCTGTCCTGGTTACGTTGCAACGGGGATTCCCGGTTGGAGGATTCGTGTTCGGTTCCTCCGATTGGAACTCCTACATATGAGCTCTATTGTAAACATGGTGTAGGTCCTATTGCGTATAATGAAGTATGGGTCCGTTATACCAGAAAAGATGGTGTCCTTAGTTGGCCACCGCAATGGAGCTTCGAAAGCGAAATTCTAGACAATCTAGAAATGAAGTTGTTTAAAAGAAAACCCGGCCGGCAATGTTTGATTCTTTTCGCGTATGGCGTAAAGAAGCCAAACAGAGAGAAATTAGGAAGACGAAGAAAGAACAGAAAGAGAAAGGGTTGACTTTAATGGAGTCTGCTAGGCAGCTGCATGTCAACGAGACTGAGAAAGCAATGGAGATGGCGAATAGAAAGTATAATTTGGCAATTGATAAATGTTACCCTGTATTGCCATCTTGTCCTACTAAGCCGATAGAGGACCATGAAAAGGATCCTCTGTTGTCTTACCTGTTGAGATCACCTCCACCGTATGCACAGGGTATTACAGCACCACAGTTACTACCTGTTGTACAGCCAGCTGCTGGTCAGCCTGGAATAGTTGCTCCACTTCCTTTGATTCCAGCTCCTGTCCTTCCCGTGGTTAATGCTCCCTCGGCACCCCCTCTTCCTGGGTCGCCTGTTCCGCCTTTGCCTGTCGTTTCGCAAACTGCTTTACCTGCTACTCCCACCCTTACTATTTCATCTGCACCAGCTGCCCTGTTCCCGAACTCTGTAAACATTCTGACTCCGCTTTCCGTTCATCAGAAAATAACCGACTCTGTAACTAATATCTTAACTCCTCTCTACAGGTCTTTAATTGGGACCCCCGTTTCTGACTCTATACAGAGACGTAGCCAGCTTCCTGGTCCCCAGGAACGAGAAATGTTAGATTCGACAGCACATAGGTGGATGTCGAAAGCTGCGAAGTATGATGCACGAAGAGTGTTAGATACCTTTATGCAATGGAATGAACCAACTCAACGTTATGTTTTTGACGTGATGTGTTCTCTTGTGCGTGAGGAATGGGATGATGATGACTTAGATTCTGTCCCCTCTGATCTGATAAATGTTCAGCAGAAATTTGCCGCAGGAATGGTGATAGGTTCAGAAGTAAGGGAAGCGATAGAACTGATTTTAGCTTATAGGGATGATTCCCCTCTTCGAGCGCCAAGGGACCCTGATGGTTCACCGATTACTAGGAAAAGACGAGGTCAATATCCGATGAGGGAAGTTCCACCCATATGGCGCGAAGCAGTTCAAGCTGATGGGGCTAATGGTATTGCAGCTGCTCCGGCACAATTCCAGAGAGTGTGGATACACATCCCTTGGAAGCGGGCCGAAGTATTAGCAGTAAAACAAGCGCTGCCGGACCCGCGTAAAAACCCTGCTGGTTATTATAAAGAGTTAACACAGACAGTTCAAGCGTGTGTCATGAATTTGGCAGACATTGAAATGCTATTTGGCAATGTAGTGCCACAGCCTATATGGGCCAAGATTCGGCAAGAGAACCACCCAGTCGCCCTAGGAGGTGATTGGCCAGCTATTGTAGCGGCAGATGCGCAACAAGTTGGCGGTGCTAAACCTGAACCTCTGATTGCTGCCTTACCTGGCAGAATAATTAATCTGATGAAAACGCTGATGCCAGCGTTACGAGTTAATTGGGATAAACTATCGGCATGCAAGCAAAAGAAGGACCAAAGATTTAATTATGGTTTTTCCCGACAACAGTTAGCATGGAATCAGTGTGCCTATTGTAAAAAGGAGGGTCACTATAAGAATGAGTGTCCAGTACTGCACGCACAGACTAGTGGTGTCCCAGCTCAGAGAGGTAATGTTGGGTTTATGCAAGCTCCTAGAGGTAGAGGACGTGGTACAATGACACTACAGGCCGATCTCCCATCAAATTATTTCGATCAGCGAAATGTACAAACTGCGCAACCGGGTAGATCTCCACAGTATCATGTTGAAGATTACTATGATCATAATGAAGAGATTCAGAGAAGTGAGTACTAGGACAGCCACAGGCAAAAAGAGGGAGTAGTATCAGTTCCAGTTGATCAGAGTGGACCTTATGTCGCAGTAGTTACATCAGGCGTGGTCGAACCGTTTCTGTTCGATACTGGTGCGGCAAAAAGTTCAATTATGCATGCGAAACTCCCTGGTGCACCTTTGTCTGGCTTAACGAACACTTCAGTAGGTTTCTCAGGCGCCCCTGTTCACAATCCTGTTTCTAGTCCCTTATCAATTTCTGTTGGGCCATGCGAACTAGAAGCACCCCTTATCCTAACAACCGGTTGTAATGAGAATCTGCTTGGTTTAGATCTGTTGAAACGCCTGCATGCGACACTGTACTGTTCTCCTTCGGGAGTACAGCTCACATTAGGCAAAAGAGTCATCTCTCCAATGTATATGTCGATGGATAAGCTCCCACCGGAGCTGCGTTCTCTCCCTGATACTCTTTGGGCGACTGGTCCTAACGATGTAGGCCTCTTGGAAATTCCCCCTTATGTGGTAAGTCTGAAAGCGAATGTTAGATTCCCACGAATCCCACAGTATCGGATTCCGAATGAAGGTGAACGTGCACTTTTGCTGATTGTGAAAGACTTAATACAGAAAGATGTGATAGAGGAAACTAGAGGAAATGTCTGCAATAGTCCTGTTCTGCCGATTTTAAAACGCACTGACCCGTCCAAACCTCCAATCTACAGATTTGTGATTGACCTCAGAGAAGTTAACAAAATAGTGATTCCGCAGTTTCCTGTGGTACCAGATATCACTGCATTATTGACGTTGATTCCTGCCTCAGCCTCATGGTTTACAGTGATCGATTTGAAGAATGCATTTTTCAGCATACCGATAGCCGAGGAAAGTAGAGACATTTTTGGTTTCTCCTTAGGAGGTCGCAGTTTCAGATTCAAACGCGCTCCACAAGGTTATTGTGAGAGCCCTTCAATTTACAGCCAAGCGTTGAAGAGTCAATTAGATGCTCTTGTACTTCCTCCTGGTGTTGCTCTGATCCAATATGTAGATGATCTTTTACTGGCTGCTGATGACAAGGAAACTTGCAAAATAGCTACAATTTCTTTATTACGTCATTTGTCAGACTTACATCACAAGGTTTCACCTTCTAAACTGCAATATTGTTGCCAAGAAGTGACCTACTTAGGTCATCTTTTGTCAAAGGAGGGAAGAAGGTTGACCCCAGAGAGAATCAAAGCAATTTCGCAGATGCCTGTACCAAGCACACAGAGAGAAGTACGTGCGTTTTTGGGTATTACGTCATACTGCAGGCAATGGATCCCAAATTTTTCTCTCATGGCAAAACCATTGGTGGCCCTGACTGGAAAAGGTGTTCCGAGCCCTTTGCCATGGTCTGATGAATGTCAACAGAGCTTCTCCAACTTACGTGATGCGCTGTGTTCAGCTCCTGTGTTGGGTACTCCTGACTACAGTAAGCCGTTTACTTTATATGTCCATGAAAGAGAAGGTTGTGCGTTGAGTGTATTAACGCAACAATTTGGTGACAAACAGCGGCCTTTTGCATATTTCTCATCCACATTAGATCCGGTAGCCCGAGCATTGCCAAGTTGTTTAAGAGCTACAGCAGCAGCTGCAGTGTCTATTCGACAGTCTGCTGGACTAGTCATGAACAACATGTTAGTAGTCATGGTTCCACATGCTGTGGGTACACTCATGAATCGAACAAAAACTCAGCACCTCACCAGTGCTAGACTATCAGGCTATGAGCTGATGCTTTTGGCAAGTCACATTCAGATCAAGCGATGCAACATATTGAATCCAGCAACGCTGTTGCCGACTACTCAAGAGTCAAGTGATTCAGAGCCCCATGATTGTTGTTTTAGAACTGAGGAAGAGACAAAAGGTAGGATTGATTTAAAAGACACTCCGTTACTAGATCCAGATGGCACTTTGTACGTCGATGGGTCATGTTTTAAACTACAGAATGGTGATGTGACGGCCGCGTATGCAGTTACGACTTTGAGTACGATTGTTGAGACCGCAAGAGTAAGTCAGAATTCTGCCCAAGCTGCAGAATTAATTGCACTAACAAGAGCGTGTGTTTTAGCTGAGGGAAAGAGAGTGAATGTGTTTACTGATAGCCAATACGCCTTCGGCGTAGCACATAGCTTTGGACGTCTGTGGAAAGAAAGAGGTTTTCTCACGTCCCATGGGACTAAGATCCAACATGGACAGCTAGTCAGCGATCTATTGGAATCTCTGACCCTACCGAATGAAGTTGCGATTGTGAAGTGCAGTGCACATCGAAAGATTACGGATGATGTTGGCCGTGGGAATGCGTTCGCTGATGAGGTCGCCAAAGAGACGGCCAAGAACATGACGAGCCGAATGTACGTTGCAACGTCTGCAAGATGGATTGCTGAATCAGGGATGTGTGAGAATACGATTGAAAGTGTGAAGGCAATCCAGAATGAAGCAACTGAAAATGAGAAGAATGAATGGAAGGAGAAAACGGGTAAAATGGATTCAAGTGGATGTTGGGTTGATTTGTCTGAACAGCAGCGTTGGATGTTACCTGATGCGTATGTGCTCGCAGTAGTCACGATGGCGCATGGAGCGGCGCACATCAGTTCAAAAGGAATTTGTAAACTGTTAGCTCCAGTATGGAAGAATGATGGAATTACTAAGTGTGCGGAAAGAGTGGTGAAAAACTGCATGATATGCCTGATGCATAATTCTGGCAAGGGAACCCCAACCCCAACTGGTCATTTTGCTCCCCCTTCTTGTCCCTTTGAAGTGATTCAGTTGGATTTTATCCACATGGACAGGTGTAACAATCTTAAGTATGTCCTAGTGGTAGTCTGTGCCTTTTCAAGATGGATTGAGGCATATCCATTAAAGGATAACACTGCTATGTCCACTGCCAAAATCCTCCTCAAAGAGTACTTCCCCAGGTATGGTATGCCACGGATTGTTTGGTCGGACAATGGAAGTGAGTTTGTAGGGAAAGTTATGAAGAGTGTGTGTACGGGTCTGGGTATCACCCAGAAATTCCACAGTGCGAATCACCCACAGTCAGCAGGTTTGGTTGAAGGGTACAATGGTACCCTGAAGCTGAAACTTGCTAAAATGCAAGCTTCCACTGGTCTATCTTGGCCAGATGCACTGCCTTTGGCTCTACTGTCCACCAGAGCGACTGTACACTCTCGAGTAGGGCTTAGCCCATATGAGATTGTGTTCGGTCGTCCTGCTAATGTTTGGGGAGTCCCTAGGCCAAAAGAATTCAAACAGATCGAATATCCAATGTTGATTGATTATCTTTATGACCTGACTGCTAAACTAAGCCTTATTCATCAACAGGTATTCGGATCCTTGCCTAAACTGCCAGAGAGTCCAGGCCACACGTTGAAACCCGGTGATCAAGTGGTGGTGCGGAATTTTGAGCGAACTCGGAACCTCCAGCCAAGATTCGTGGGCCCGTTCCAAGTGCTCCTAACAACGAGAACTGCTGTACGCCTAGCTGGAAGGAAGAATTGGGTGCACGCTAGCCATACGAAGCGTGTCCCTCTCCCACTCCCCTATGACAACTGGGTTAGACAGGGATTTGGTGTATCCGAGACAGAACCTGTTCCTAGGCTCATCCCTTTCAGTGATGCAGAGTACATAACAGACCCACGAACTGAAACGCAGAACTCTGACACCTCAGCAGGAACCGCTCCTTTGAACCCTGGACAGAGTGTTGTACAAAGTGAACATTTGTCACCTGTGGAGTCGAACATTTCTGCACCTATAGACCAGCTATTTCAAGATCAGACAAGACCCGGGAAGTACAGATATAATCTACGTTCTCATGCTATGAACTAATGACATTGCATAATTACCTTTCTGTTTGAAAACTGTTTTGATCTTATCGCATTCCATTCAGTCAGGAAGTTTGCTCTAAATTTTTATCTTTTTGTTTTTGTTGTTCTCTCACCTTGCCGTCTGGGTTACCGTAGGGTCGTAACGTGTGCCTTGTTTTAATTTGCAGGGAACCAGACACAAGGTCGGTTTCTTCTGTTTACTTTGGGAACTCCCAGGGTAGACAGAGGCAATTTTTTACAAACCATCCGTTGCGAACGGTTGTAGAAGATGGAGCTTCCTGAACTGCGACGGGTTAACGTCATAAATGTGCACAAGACAAAACTATATGACATATTGTATAGCAAATGTTTTCTAATGCAATGTGCTCTGACGCTTCTGATTGTTTTAATAACTTTGGTAGGCGGAATTATTTTTGGTATTCAGTTGATCTTTACACCTGTTACATCTACAGTATCTCCCCATGTTCCCGTTTTTCCGACTGTTGTTTCTCTTCATTCTTTCCATCCTTTTCCTGCCCACGAGCAAGCTCGACGCTCCGAGTTTATAAATAACACTTTCATTCAGCTCTTGCACCAACATCAACTAGTGGTTAACACAACGAACTGCTGGGTGTGTGGCTTGATACCACATACCGTGGACAAGGGCATCCCTTATCTGGTTCTGCCCTTTAGTTATAATGGATCATTCTGGGCATTTCAGACCATGTTCGCTTATGCCCTAGAGACCTATCCTCCACGACCTCCGCGTTCCACTAGGTATAACTCCGCTAATAGAGCCTTGGTAAAAGGAATCACTGACATGGTTAGAGATGTCAATAACACTCCGTTCATTCCCAAGGATGAATTGCGAGTTTACATGGGTTTGAATGTTACGGATATGGCATTACTTTGGGTAAGAACAAACGTAAAAGCTCGACTCCGATCTGGGTCGTACCCCACCAAGGTCAGGTCTGTTTGCAAGGAAATGGGAGGAATCCAAAAGCTCGACTGGGGAAGAGTGACTGTATCGAAACACACGTTTTCCCGTCACAGTCTTCCCCTGCATTTTTAGCTGCTAAGGGCACCTATTTTGTTTGCAAAGACAGAGCATACACTTGGCTGCCTGCTGACTTCTCAGGCTCATGTTATATCGCTCAACTGTTACCTCCGACATACACTGCTGCACCGGACTATCACAAAACTAGAGTTGTGAGAGGTGTTTTCAGTAAAGAAGATACTGCTGGCCAAGAAGCAGGAGACTTCTTCAAAGGTTTCCTTCCATTCTGGGGGCCTATGGCCAACAGTAGAAACTTACGTCAACAAACACGGGTAGTTGAATCCACTATTACCGAAACTGCGGGTGCCCTTAGTAACCTGACAGCTGAGCTTCAAGCGGATCGCCTCATGACGTTACAGAACCGTATGGTCCTTGATGTGTTACTTGCAGATCGAGGTGGGGTATGTAAGATGATCCAATCGAGTTGCTGTGTTTTTATCCCAGATAATGCGCCAACGGTATACAAGACCATCTCTAAGTTACACAAAATCTCTGACTCTATTCATGTAGAGGAAGGTGACTGGTCATTAATGGGATGGTTCTGGAGTCTGTTATCTGCGTGGGGATGGAAGGTTCTGATAGTCACTGGTGTAGCGTTGGTATTTTTATTTTCGTGCTGTCTCATTGTTCAGTGTGGTCCTGCCTTATGTAGCCTTTGTGTTTCGACATGCGTAAGAAGACCACCTGTTTTTAGAGATACGCCACGGGATAGAGTAATGCTTCAGCAACATATCAGTGACCTGATGAACATAGAAATGGACTCTGACATAGAGTAAGTTATTGCCTATGTAAGGGCAAAAGGACGGTCTGAGGTTTTGTAGCGATCCGAACCCGTGTATTCGGTATCGTAGTACTGACACGATTTTGGTACCAAGGAACCGTAAATGATCCATTATATGCATGACAGTGTTTTCGCTGCGCAACTAGCATGAATTCACTGAGAAATAGGGCATTCTGTTGTTAAGTCATGGCATCCATTTTAGTTACGGCACCCATTTTATTTCTTGCCCTCACATAGTCAATGGACGGGCGATGACCCCGGCAGAATCACCTTGTTAAGGACACGTAAGCTCGAGCCCCGAGAAAGGCTGACGCTGCATGACTAGGCAGAATCAAGCTGCCTCCCTTGCCTGAGGCCAGTCCTGCTATACTGGTTCTCGTGTCCATTGTCCTGACTGAGAGGCCGAAGACGGTAGCCGTGCCCGTTTATGATCCATAAACACCTCTTATCCTACTTTTCAAATCCTTTGCACCTGGCTCTGCTCCTCTCCTTCTGGGCTTTTACAATGGGGAGGTTACGATTTTTATGATGGGGAGGATCGGGCAAAGAATGGAAAACTGACAAGGGGACCTGATCGAATACCGAAAACCTACAACTAATTATTGTTTGATGTCTATTTATTGTTTGTTTGGGATACCGGGTTGGGCATGAGAAATATTCGTGTAATGTTGCCTAAAGACATATTTCGTGTATTTAAGGAACAACCCACTTAATGCAATTTGAACAGTCTCGTAGATTCTGCCTCTGTGTGGTTCCTATGACTTCTGTGTCCCTGCAGTGAATAAATCTTGGTCTCTGACGCCACCATCGAGAAACCCGCGTCTCTGTTTATTTGTGCACCGAGACAGGAAGGAACTCAGGGGTCTTCGGGTGTTGTTTCCCTGACACCTCTGGACTCTTAAAAGTCCAGAACCTCACCACTCCGCATCCAGTCGGCGATGGCCCTCAGCCCTTGTGGATGTTTGTTTTGGTGGTGTGAGGGTCCTTGGTGAGGGAAAGGATGAGCTGGGTTTCGTCGGCATAGATGTATTTGAGGTTGTGGTGGCAGGCCACTTGTGTGAGGGGGCTATGTGGATGATGAACAGCGTCGGGCTGAGGGATGATCACTCACCCCTTACCCAAGCACACACCCCTGGGGCAGCCAATTGAGTTACCCACTCTCACAATGGACATGTGACACAACAAGATCAAGCCACAGCCAAAGAAGCATCCAAGCCCAAATTCGACATGTCAAACACCATGGAGAACATTTCAATCAGTCCCTTGCAACATACCCATCCACAAGTAAATATTGATGTGAATGCTAGGCACATACAACTACCTGGAGGAACTGTGGCAACTAGAATATGTATGAAACTTGGATGTCGCGTTAAACAGCATTAACATTGTCTCTCTCTCACACAGGGCAACGTCATGGATCTCCCCCCAACAATGAGGGGGGAATTACCACAGTCCCAGGCTCGGGAGGAACCGGATCTCACCGGCAGCGACACCTCACAACACTCCGCAGATGACCCCAACCCACCTGGCCCCTCTTGTGTCCAAGCCCCTGCAGCACCTGCTTCAGTTACATCTGTGCCAACCACCACCCCCATTCCTGCCACATCCCAGGAGACACCCAGGAGCCCTGCGCACACTGAACAACTGAGCCAGTCTGACCTGGAGGGACAAGGTTCGCCGGGCACCCAGGAGGAGGCAGACAACACCGACACTGCCATCCCTCAGGGGTCCCGTAGACCCGATGTGCCCACAACGGCAGGCCAGGCTCGTGTGGGTAGGGGTGGTGGGAGTGGAGGCAGGCGGAGGCGAGAACCTGACCAGCCAGCTGAAGGGACCGGTATGTCACACGTACGCAACATCATGGAGGCATACCGACGTGACACCAGGGCCATCAGTCAGGTAGTGGTGACCCTCACAGACATTAAGAATCAGCCGGCCGAGCAACACGCCAGTCAACAACAACACCAAGGACGGATGGAGGCAAGACTGGCTGAGCTCTTGGCGGTGCAAAGGGACATAAGCCATTCACTCCGTCGGATCGCCGACAACATGGGCAACCCTCCCTGTGACACCAGGCGCAGACCAGCACCAGCCACAGGGAGGGAGGAGGAGGAGGAGGAGGATTCGTCCGACGGAGCGTCCCAAGCATCGACAAGGCCTGCATCTGAGGGTCCCCAGAGGAAGGTGGGTCGTCCACGGAACAGACCGTGAGAGGCAGCGCACCATCCACATCTCCCAGGTCACCTGGCCTGGCACCTGGCCTTCGTGCGCAACAGCAGCACATCATTCACTGACATTCTCTGCCACATGGACTTGCTGGTCACAGTCTGACCAATGATGACCAACACTTTGGTCTGGACTCTGATGACTTCAAATGCAAAGGATCCCATCTCCCCCTGCGAACTTTGGATTCTATGCACCCGGTATAGCACCTTATGTTTTTTCTACCAAAACACGCACCCCACCGAGAATAAAACTATTTATTTGTCATGAGATGTTGCAGTCATTTTGCATTAGTCCACAACATACGTGTGTGTTAATGTCAAACTATGCCTGAGTGTTGAACTAACTCCAGCCATCCATACCCTGGGATCAGAGTCCGGTACAGGACACACTTGGGTCCCAATGTATAATCCGATACAGCCTGGGAGCCAATACTCACCCGTGATGGCCTCAAGCTGCTGAGGGGGAGTTTGAAATACTGTGCGGACACACCAATCAGGAAGAGGATGATGAAGGCCTAGAGGTCATGGCTCATGTGGAGGTTCCCGGGGAGGGAGTCCCAGGTATGTGTGTCCAGGCGTGAGAACCATCTCCTTCATGCTGGAGTGTTGTAGATGTGAAGAATGGTGGCCAGGCCAAGTTCGGATGCATAGAGTTGGGCCAACGGGGTCTGGATGACAGATGTACAAGGTTGATTTTGGGGTCTGGGGTTGTTGACTGCCTCCTGAGTGTGTGTGAGGAGTGTGAAGGTCAACCTGCAGCACACAGTGATCCCTTGCAGCTATCTCATGTGGACGGTGATGTTGATGGGGTGCGAGATGTTGAAGCTGAGTTGTGCAGATGCACCCTGGATGTGGAAAAGTTTCCCGTGAGTTTGGATGTACTTGCTCCGTAGAGGGCGGGGCAGTAGTTGACACGGCTGGTGTCGTGGACCTGGGGGATGGTCTGTCTTTCCTTGGAGTGGATCTATCTGAGGATCATGTGCATCATGCAGAGGGTGTTGCAGCATGAGGTACAGATGATGGTGATTTGCATGGCAAATGTGAGTGACAAATCCATGATGCACACCATCTTGTGTGCGTGGCCACTGGATGCTTGTGTAGGGCCCCTGCGGGTGGGACACAAGGAGTTGAGCCAGCTGTAAGGGGACAATCCTCAGATGCTTACCTCAGTCCTGTACAAGTCCAGCCTCAGGTGGCTGATGTTCAGCCATTCATCCACGGACCTCATGCCTTCTTGAATGTTGGAACTGGCAATGGCTGCGACTTTGGTGAGGGTGAGGAGCACCTGGGTGTCAATGGCATATGACATGATGATGAGGTTGTGTGCGCATGTGATGGTGGAGAGGGGGGTCCTGGACACATTGAAGATTGACACGCTGAGAGATGATCCCTGGGCCATGTGCCAGATGACGCCACTATACCACATGCTGAAGGCTTGAGTCCCACTCCCATGGCCTTGCTGGTGGACGGAGCCGGTGTGGAGCAGGAGGGACATGATCTGGTTGGTGTGACAGGGCCTGGAAGGCGGGGCAGTGCTGTGTATGCAGTTGGAGTTGCACACTCAGCATGCAAAGGTGTTGTGTGTGCGCTTAGGGTATGCCTGAGAGCAGGTGGTTGAGTTTCAGATAGACATTGCTTGGAGGGTGGCTACAACATCAGACTGTTGTGTTATATGGGTCATGCAAGGACATGAGGGTCGTGCAATGTGCACGTTTCATGTGCTGACGGTCCTGCCTTTGGCACCGCGTGGCCGCAACAGTGGCACAGGCAAGATGATGACAGCCAAATGAAAGGGTGGAGGGAAGCAGGGAGGAGCATCTTTGAGGCGTGTGTGTTGGCGAATCCCGCCACTTTGTGGGCCCTTGCTGCAGGGGCCGCAGCAGCAGGCGGCATGTCCTGGAAACTATGCCAAAAGTAGCACACAAAGACAAGGATGTCAGAAAGGACAACTGCAACAGGCGTATGTAAAGGAAGGAGTGTCCGGTTACCAATGGCACACCCATAGAACATGGATGCACAATCACCAAAGATGACTGACACAGGATCAGGAAACAGAAGGCCGAGCCGCGCACAGGAGACACACCCTCAGCAGGTGTTGACTGCCCGTCGTGGGGACCAACATGCCCAAATACATACACAACCATGGACTTCATGCACAATCGAGATTCTAACCCATGAAGAACTGCATGCATGTAGCCAAACTACACATAGACTCATATGCACAATCTTTGACAACTATGCCACATGCAAAGTGGCAAGAGACCTGCATTGACAGAGATGAGGCACCTTGGAGGGTGAGGAACGCCTTTATTACTCAGGCTCACACTAAGGGAAACGCATCAATATGAACAGACACACAGGTCATTTGGCAGAACATGTGGGACCTACACTGGACACCCCCTTCACAACACAGATGTAGTAAATCTTAATGGCCTGGCACACAAGTTAAGGGGATGACCAAACACCCCCTGCTGCACACGGAGAGGCTGTAATTCCCCATTGAGCCTGTTATGGGGATGTCCCACACCATGTCCAACCGTAGCATCCCGTATGTTTCTGAGGGAAGTTATACACACATTGATGCCTTCATCAGAATCCACAAACCATTAGAGATGACTTTCACGAAGGTTGACTATCAATTCATGGGAGTCATGCTACATGTCACGTGCCCCATGGAGCAGTCCCCACACATTCCAAACACATACCACCCCCAAAATGCCTTGCTGCAATCCTCACCCAAAATGACTTTTCCCCATGTCCGTGCATGGAACGCTGATTCAGCACACGTTGCAATACTCATGAGGAATAGCAGGAGGCCAATGATGACACAACCAGACAACAGGCGCAAGAACCTGTGGATGACAGACACACAATAAGTCAGCTAAAAGATTGTCATCCACATACATGGTCATTTACTCTAAAGGAATGATGTTGTCACCATGCGATTAGAAAAATTAGTGTCACAGCTAAAATAAGTGGAATGACATCATCACTCCAGTGACACATCAGAAGACACATCTAAGTCACTTAGCATACAGTCAGCTGGACACACACATTGCAACACATGCCACACAAGGCTCCAAGCGTGCACACTCAGACCCAGTGACTCACCATTATGAGAAGAAGTTGCATATGAGATGACTCCAGATATCCTCCTCCTCCTCACTTGCCTCGTGACCAAGCCCTTCATCCTCCACGGGTGGATGTTCCTGCTCATGCTGCTCCAGGATGAGTGGAACTGCCTTCTCCACTGCCATGTTGTGCAGCATGCAGCACACAAGGAAGATTTTGCAGACCTTCACCGGTGCATATGGGAGGGACCCGTCTGTCTTGTGAAGGCACCGGAATCGGCTCTTCAGGAGGCCAAACGTCCTCTCAATCACTCGCCTGGTCTGCCCGTGTGCATCGTTGTAACAGTGATCTGCAGCTGATCTTCGGTTGCGGAGAGGCGTCATCAGCCATGGCATGTTGGGATAGCCAGAGTCCCCTACATGGAAACATCATGTAAAAAAGTGGGTCAGGAGATGCCGTAAGATACAAAGATACCGCAAAACACAAGACAAATCGAGTATACCCACCAACAAGACATGCTTGTTCGTTGTGCAGCCGCAGCATCATTTGTGGCACCCTGCTACGCCTCATGATGTAGGCATCGTGTGCTGACCCTGGAAAACGTGCACAGACATGGGAAATCAGCATGTTAGCAAGACACACCATAAGGGCATTTATAGAGTGGTAATGTTTACGGTTGCGATATGCGACCTCCTCTGCCTGTGGTTGTACCAAAGCCACATGTGTCCCATCAATGGACCCAATGACATGGGACATCCCTCCCAGGGCATAGAATTCACCCTTGACACCGGTCAACTCCTCAGGAGTCGGAAAATGGATGAATTCATCCAGGTGCTCCAACATGGCTGCCAAAACATCATACAGGACACGGCTGAACATCGTCTGGGACATGCCACCAACATCAGCTATGGTGAATTGAAACGTACCTGTGGCAAAAAAATGTAGGGCTGCCATCACCTTCATCTTGGGGGTCAGCGCAGTAGGATACCTGTGTCACGGTTGGAGGTGTGGTGCCAGCCTGTTTGTCAGGTCCTCAATCAACTGTTGGGTGAATCTGTAACGGCGTATGCAGTCACGTTCCTTCATGGCACCCAAGTCTGGCATTGGTCTGGGGACAGGCGGTGCCCTGCAGAAAATTGGAATGAATAACGAAGAGTGAGAACATAACAACATCAATGTCAATGAACTGATAATATGCTCAACTGCTAATACACATCTGCTAAATACAGAGTCTGGCCTGTGCAATACATCCAGGACACATATGCCAGCCAGGTGATACTCCTACGAAAAGCCAGCTACACCTGTTGATTGTCAAGTCTACATGACATGCCCTGAAACGAGCTGGGGGCCAGTGTCAGTGAACAGCAAGAGACATCACAAGAGTGACATACATCCACATATCAGCATTTGAAGGATGTCATCTCATACAGACAGCTGACGGCAAGCTAGATGCACAGACCACATGGAATGTAAAATGTACAGATCACACACATTGCGATGAAGGGGTACACGTGAAAACAGAAAACAGAGACATTGAGACGACGCAGATATGTCCTCATGTCAAAATTTCAAGTTCGATGCATCCAGACACACGTTACGTGGAAATCCACATGTGGCATGGTGTGTGTAGATGTGTGCCATGCCCATCTAGACACAGACACATGTTAGATGCAGCAACAGCAAATGCAGTTGACAGAACACCAACAGCAAGCTCATGGGAACACATGACACACACATGACATAGTCACATCGGTGCACGCTGGTCGTTAAATGTCAGTTGTTAGTGTCCCTGTCCCTGGCATCAGGGGACAGTTGCGGGTGGTGGTGACTGTGCCATACCAGTGATGCTGTGCTTGAAACGTTTGTACTACATGCACACATGTGCAAAGTGTGAAGGGGAAGTGTGCCACATAGTGCCCCATCACACATGACATGTGTACACAGGTCATCACACATCAATTGTGCAAATACATGAGGCGACATGTGCAATATCACTGCCTGACACACCTAGGCCCTGCACATGTAGGACAGCAATGACAATGACTTGATGTACATCCTTGTGCGAGGCTGAGACCTCCATTCCTTTCGTGTGTGCATCCTATCAACAGTGTAAGCATGTGAAACGCACCGTACACACGCTCTGAGGGCGTGTGTACGGTCCGTATCACTATAGTAGTGGTGCCGTAGAAGCACGCGTGGTACAGACCATACATACGTACGTGTACTACCAGTGTGTACACGTACGTGTAGGCACGTATGGGTACGTGTACTACCAGTGCCTACACGTACGTGTACTACCAGTGCCTACTCGAACGTGTAGGCACTGGTAGTACACGTACGGGTACGTGTACTACCAGTGCCTACACGTACGTGTCAAACGCACTGTGCAACTGGTGCCGTAGGAGTACGTGTGAAATACACCGTACCTGTGTGTGGATTAGAAAATTACATAGGGGACACATAAGGGACAAGTATTAGGCACTAAATGCATGCTGGTTGTCATGGATACAGAGTTTTCAGTTCAAATTTTTCCATCAGGTGTCCTGGAAAAGTCAGTTGGCCACAATATACAATGTTGCAAAGTGGTTGTTGACTTGACATGATGCTCAAAATTTGAACAATGCAAATGCTGTCACTGGTGTATGTGGAAAAGGATTGGAGTAAACGTAAGATGCGAATGAATCTGACCAATCACTATGTACTCCTCCAAATGAATGCCCCTCAGCAAGACAGATATAAGTCAGCCAGAACCCATGAGAGGGCACTTGCCTGCACAACTTTCCTGTGGACAACACTGCTGCTGTCTGTGCTTCCTCTGGCACCATGTCAAGGTCTGTGGAGAGGGCCCAACCATTCACCCAGGAAGAGAATGAGGCATTGCTGGATGTCATCTTCCCACAGTACACCAGCCTGTATGGGAGACCAGGAGAGCAGGTGAGTGCTGACTGTGCACCTTTTTTGACTGACACTTCTGGCATTGTGTCCAGGTGTGACAGACATGCAATGTTGTTTAGAGTGGGTCCCAGGGGGGGGGGGGGAATGGCTTATGTCTCCCATGCAGAGCATGATGTAGTTCATGTGTGCACTCCTCACTTGCATTGTGCTTACTGTGACATTCACTGCATAGTGCATGACACATTCAGCCTGGCTAATCCTTTGTGGCATATTTTTTATATAGTCCTGAGGTGATTCAGTGGTCCCCCCGGTGTTACAGGTGACTGTACCCACAGATGTGTGTGAGTTGAGTGGAGCTGTGGTGAGAGTGTCCAAGTTATGTGTACGCCCCCTAGACATTGATGTGTGTGAATGTTCCTTGTCATGTGGGTGAGTGTCTATGTGAAGTGTTGCACCACAGCTGCATGGAGGAGGCAACAGCTCTACCCATCTGATGTGAGAAGTAAGCCATGCTGTGTGTCTGACTTTCTGAGCTAGCCCCACACCTGTGACACCCCACAGGCAAGTGGCACATGTGCAGAGTGAGGTTTGTGTCCGCTGTTGCCTGTGGCATGTGATTGATCTGTGCCTGTGTGTGTCTGTGTACTCTGCTGAGGTTGCGTCAGTGGCCTGAGGCATGTAACTGCTTGGAGGTGCTGTCCAGCAGCCTGGTGTTGCTTGTGATGCACAGTGTGTGCCATGTTCATGGAGTGTATCGCACTCCTCATGCCACCTGTGTACTTTATATGCCATGTAGTGCATTGGGGCTTCCACAGAGGCCAATGTCCATATGACAAATATGCTATTCCTTGGCAGCATCCTATGAACTGTTCAACATATCAAAGATGTTCAAATGTGTGTCTCTCTGACATGGAGCAGGTGTAGTGATGTTGTCTCACTTTGTCATCCTCACAGGTAACTACCTACACGAAGGGGGAGATCTGGAAGCAGGCCGTCAGGGCCGTGAGATCGGTGGAGGGTCGAAGTCGGCGCCTAGCCCAAGTAAGAAAACGGTGGCAGGACATCGGGTGCTGGACCCGGAGGATCGCCCGGGTCCTGCTGAAGGACTCACCTCCATGCCCCCACGGCGGGCGCCGAGGCCTGACCCACCAGATGAAGCGTGTCCTGGCGGTGGTCTTCCCTGACATGAATAGGCGGTTACAGGAGGGACAGCAGCAAGGAGGGGTAGGTACATGTGTGTTTGTTGTGTGTCACCAGCTTTTGGAAGTGCTCAGTCGCCTGGATACAGTGCCAGGGTTTATATGTGCAGTGCATATCCTGTTCCCCCAAGTCAACCGGTGCTGTTCTTCCTCCCTTCCCCTCCTTGACATGTGTTCCCTGGTCTGTGTGTAATCACTATTGCACATTGTCATCTAGGCTGCCAGTTAATCCAAGTGCATATTGCTTTCTGCATCATGTGTGGGGGTCGTCTGTGACATGTGTTGGTACCTTGCCTGTGCCCTGTCCTGTTCAGTCATTTGGGGGTCCATATTTGTTGGCACTGATGCTGAGTCTCAACCTAGGAGTGTAAGGTTTCAAATGAACAGACTTGCAGCATGCATGACCGATGTTGTGGCCTCAGACATGATGTGCATGAGTGGGAGATATGCATAGTGCCGGGACGGTTGCTCATGTTACAGTCAGATCATTCCAGGACCATGGAGCAGTGTGCCCACTACAGTCTCCTGAGACACCCTTGCCTCGGAATCCTGGGTGTCATCCAACACTGTGCCCATTCTCTGTGTGTTCAGCATAGGTTGGCCTCTGTGGCATTGTTCCCTGGCCTCATTTGTATTTATCTAAAGTGTGCTACATGTGTCCACTGGACAGGGTGACCCCATTTGGCTGGTGCATCCTCACACTGGGCAGTGCCTGTTTGTCTATTTACAACTATCTGTTGATGGTTGTGTGTCAAAAATATGTGTTGGCAGCCTCATAAGGTGATGTGGAGTACATTTTGGAATTCTTGATGCACATTTTTGTAAACCCAGATTAAGAGGTGTAACTTCTTGATCCGTCTCAATCACGTTGTCTCAGGTATGGGTTGTTTGTGCGGGCAAGGCCTACATGTCCAAACCTTATGTTTCCTTGCCAGGTCTGACCTGTGTGTGATAATTGTCTGGACAGACACTCAACATGCAGTGACCCAGTCATGTTGTGCAGGGTTTAATGTTTGTGCTTTGCAGCATGTGTCAAAAGTTTAAATACATGATTCCTGCTCATCCATTTTTGGCACCAGTGTTTGGTCCAGATGCTACGTAGTTTGGTCTTTGTGTGCTGACATCTGTGTGGACATTCTTGCTTGCCATGAGGGTGTCTCCTCAGTGCAGGTGTGCCTTATTCCAACTCAATTGCAGGCCCATTAGCTTATGCATTGTCCTGTGTTTGGACATGTGTGCCACTCCACATGACAGGCAGTGGGTCAGATGTGTTGCCAACTGTGTAATCATGGTACGGATGGCCATGTGACAGGTGGCATGATTCAAGTTGTTAGTCAAGAAGTCTTGTACCTTGGCACTCACTACACTTGTCAACATGTCTTCATGTTTTCAATGCTTGACTTTGATGTTTTGTTGTGCAGGACAATAATGTGCCTGCATGACAGATGTCTCCCAAGGAAGTGCACAAGAAACCCCCTTTACACTTTCAGGGGACACGCTGGCACATTTGAAAAAACGGCACAGTTCGAATATGATTTTTTTTCAGATTATACATATCCATGTTCCCATAGTGTGGTGGCATTTTGGTAAGTCCTTGGTTGTTGCTGATACCAACTTATGAGTGTCAAGTCATCCAGACCGCCGTGGTACCATGTATATGTACTTACTGAAACCCCATTTCTTTCTAACAGTGGCTTATTTGAATAAGGCTGGCAGCTCATACAATGACTGTGTAAATGTAGTTTTGTGTGCACCTCCTTTTGTGACTTCTTTTATACAAGCACATGTGTGTTCTGTTCACAAAGTGGCACATTCACACATTCTAACCATGTCGATTGTGTAAAGTTGTGTGATTCCCAAGGAATCACAATGTACTTCGTTTGGGTATCCAAAGTAATTTCAGGTCTCTGAGTGTGGGGACACCTTCAGCATTGAGGTCTGTTATTTAGCCTTGGGTGCACCAATACTGTTTCGTTCACAGTACACAAGAGGTGGCATGCCTTCATAGTATTGCTGTGCTCAACTGTTCCCAGACACTAGCTTCTCAGTATATTTCGATATCAAGTTATTGGCTGTTGTGTCCTATTTTGCCTTGTTTCCAAGTGGCATGGTGGGTCAACCAACTGGGGAGTGCAGGGCTTACATATGTGCAGAGTCATCTAGATGTTACTCATGATTAGGGGTGGCCGGAATTTGCGAAAGCGACTTTTGCTAATTATCGCAAAAATTTTAAAAATCTCCGCAAACACGCGGAAATATCGCAAAGATGCGGAAGTTTTTTTCCCACCCGTTCGCGGTATTTTCTGTGTGGTCGTGGCTCGCCAACTTACCCATGCGGTTGCTCGTGGGCGCGGCCATCTTGTTTTCACTCTTCTCGCGTTGCATGATCGCAAGAAGAAAGACGTGATTGCCCGACACATGACGTTACTGTGGGCGCGAACTGTCGCGAGCCAGCGCAAATGGCTACCAACAATCCAACATCTCGTGGAGAACGCGACCGGATCAGGAAAACTTGTCGGCGAACGCGGGGATTCAGGTAAGGCGATCGCGCGAGAATGTATTATTTTACAGCGCGAGCAAGAAACAAATTATCGCTAAGCTGCGGAATGCGGAAATTTTGACATTTTCGCGCTCTCCGCGGAACGCGAAAATGTCAAATTATCACAATTTCCGCAAGCGGAACGGAAATTTAGCCCAGGCCTACTCATGATGCATTGCCTGAAATGCACTGTGACCTATTTTGTTTGGACTCATGTGTCAGATGTATACAGGTGACTGATTATTTTCTGTATCTTCACCTTGCCCACAGCATCATCGGAGGAGGACACCGAGGGAGACACCTGCACGGACCTGGAGGAGGGATCCAGCACCGGTGCCACCACTGCTGGCGAGTCTGCGGGAGCAAGTGGCACGGAGGGCGAGGGGAGTCAGGCGGAGGACCTGTCTGGTGGCGAGACCGACTACGACGCTGACGGGTCCGAGGCTGAACTCCTCGAGGGGGCGGAGGCTGCTACAACACCTGGCAGCAGCACAACATCTGTCCCCGCCTCCTCCATTCCCATCACCGCCCTCCCAGTTGCTCTGGTCCCTTCTGTCCGTGCAGGACACCACCATGTCTCCTTCGTGCCAGACACCGCACCCCCTGCCCCTCTCACCCCTGCTGCCCTCACTGCAGAGTCTGTGGACATTCAGCGGCAGTTGCAGGTTGGCCAGACATCGATGCTGAATGTCCTCCATGGCCACACCAGACTGCTGACACCGATGGTGTCGTTAATGGAGTGCATGTCAGCAGCGATGTCTGACCAACGGATGTTGCTGAGGTCCATGGACTCTTCACTGATGGCAGCAGTGAGTCTCCTGCAGCGCTTCGTCCCCCCCTACCCCAGCCCCATCCACACTTCCCACTCCCATGCCTGTCCCATGCACACCAAGACATTCCCAAGCACGCACCCCACCAGACACAGGCAGCACACCAACACGTAAGGGCAAGCACACACCTCCTGGCAGGCACACTCAGGGGGATAAAGGCACACCCACTGGGTCTGGGGCACACAGGCATACACGCAGCCACAGTCTGAGTCCGCATGCCTCACTACCCAGTCCCTCCAAAGGCACTCCCCTTGGCTCCCCTGCCACACAGTCAGACAAGGAGAGCTACTTGTCTGTGCTGGGCCTCAGCCCCACTGGGTCACCAGCCCCCAAACGGGCAAGGCACTCCCCGGGTAGGGGAGTTGAGTCCCCCCCCATGTCCACACCCTCCCCCAGTATTGCTGCACCCCATCCCTCCGACCCCCCCCTCCTTTGTGCCTGTGGTTTCTTCCGGTGCAGGGGATACTCTGGACACCCTGGCAGAAGTGTGCAGCGCCGAGCTCACCTCCACCTTTGGTGCTGCCCCACCCCCTGTGGTGGAGGCGTCCGTCCCTGCACCCACCACACCTACCCTTACACCTCCTGTCCCTGCGGTGCCTGGTCCTTCCCCACATGATGTCCCTCCCCAGTCGACAAACCTGAGGGTTCTAATGTGCAGGCAAGCTAGGGGAGACATGTGCCCATGTGTCCCCCCAAGAACTTCTATTCCGGACTGGCCATTGGCCTTTGTATATAGTGTTCTGGAAAAATATTATCTTATGCTGATTAAAGCATTTTCTTTTTACTTTGAACACAATTGCATTTCAGGTATTGATGGTGGTGCTGATGCTCCAGGAGTTGGGGTTGTGGTAATGTGTTATGTTTTGGGCAAAGGTTCG
This sequence comes from Triturus cristatus, assembly GCF_964204655.1. Taxonomy (NCBI): domain Eukaryota; kingdom Metazoa; phylum Chordata; class Amphibia; order Caudata; family Salamandridae; genus Triturus; species Triturus cristatus. The sequence goes on from NC_140583.1 coordinate 543,091,904, forward strand.
AGTTTGATGGTCATGAGGTGGCCATGGGATCTGCGTGCCATCACAAGGTCTCTGCAAAGGATCTTTGATCGTGTTTGTTATTTCTTTTTGAGACATTGTACCAAGGAGTGTCCCTTCCTCTGTGGCACCTGACATCTTCCCTGCAGAGAGTTGCACAATTGTTGTGCTGACCTGTGTATACATTCCCTTTGTTGGTGACAGATCCCTTCAACTATGGCCATACCTGCTCAGCAATGTCTCCGGCTGCATCGTCTGTGCCATCCTTGCTAGTCACTGTACTTGTGTATTGAGTATGTTGCCATGCCTTCATGGAGAAATTCTCCCTTTTCCGCACTATGCATGTGTGTAATCCCAACCTAGCACACATATGGTACTTGTTCTGCAGGGTATTTGGGCACTTGACTCACAATTGTGGGCATTGTATCTGTGGGAACTCCAACCTATTCCTTCCATGAGAGACAACACCTTCGTGGCTGTCCCAGCACCTGTACATTCCTATCAGTCCTGGGATGTGCGTGACAGTGTGTGTTCCCTCTTAGTTTAGTAGGCATTGACATGACTATACAGTCTTTTGGCATGATGTCAGTGAGTGTATTGTGCTGCATCTGCCAGGGGTGGGTATGCATGTGTCATTTGTCCTCACACCTACATGTGGTGTGTCATGCAGTGGGGGAAAGACATCCATCCTCATGGGAGTGGGACACTGCCGTCAGTGATGTGTTGTTATGGCACTATCAACATAGTCGAAAATTAGGGATGCGTACATACACCCATGGAGTTGTGGTCATCTGATAATGATGTACACACCCCCATGTCTCTGTCCACTGCTGGGAGTCCTCTGCACCCACCCCTCATATGTCTGGGCACTGCTGGGAGTCCTCTGCACCCACCCCTCATGTGTCTGGGCACTGCTGGGAGTGATAGGCACCCACCCCTCACATGTCTCTGTCCGCTGCTGGGAGTGATAGGCACCCACCCCCTCATATGTCTGGGCACTGCTGGGAGTGATATGCACCCACCCCTCATTTGTCTGGGCACTGCTGGGAGTCCTCTGCACCCACCCCTCATATGTCTGGGCACTGCTGGGAGTCCTCTACACCCACCCTTCATATATCTGGGCACTGCTGGGAGTGATATGCACCCACCCCTCATGTGTCTGGGCACTGCTGGGAGTCTTCTGCACCCACCCCTCATATGTCTGGGCACTGCTGGGAGTGATAGGCACCCACCCCTCACATGTCTCTGTCCACTGCTGGGAGTGATAGGCACCCACCCCTCAAATGTCTGGGCACTGCTGGGAGTGATATGCACCCACCCCTCATATGTCTGGGCACTGCTGGGAGTCCTCTGCACCCACCCCTCATATGTCTGGGCACTGCTGGGAGTCCTCTTCACCGACACCTCATATGTCTGGGCACTGCTGGGAGTCCTCTGCACTCACCCCTCATATGTCTGGGCACTGCTGGGAGTCCTCTGCACTGACACCTCATATGTCTGGGCACTGCTGGGAGTGATATGCACCCACCCCTCATATGTCTGGGGACTGCTGGGAGTCCTCTTCACCCACCCCTCATATGTCTGGGCACTGCTGGGAGTCCTCTGCACCGACACCTCATATGTCTGGTCACTGCTGGGAGTCCTCTGCACCCACCCCTCACATGTCTCTGTCCACTGTTGCGAGGGATAGGCACCCACCCCTAACATGTCTCTGTCCACTGCTGGGAGTGATAGGCACCCACCCCTCACATGTCTCTGTCCATTGCTGGAAGTCCTCTGCACCCACACCTCACATGTCTTTGTCCACTGCTGGGAATCCTAGACAGCCACCCACCCACCCACCCGCACCCTTGGTGCAGTACACTGCCGTCCTGGGCATACACACACCCCAATATACTGGTTATGTGCTGCACCAGGCCCTAAGCCAACATTCATGGCGTGTGTACACCTTGTATCACAAATGTACTGGTGCCCTAGGGGTACAGGTGATGCGGTCCATACCCCCGCATTCATAGGTTGGGTACGGTCCGTACCACGTGTACCCGTACATCACCACTACAATGGTGGTACGGACCGTACCCACGCCCTCAGAACGTGTGTACAGTCCGTACCACCATTGTAGTGGTGATGTAGGGGTACGTGTGGTACGGACCGTACCCACGCCCTCAGAGCGTGGGTACGGTCTGTACCACGCGTACCCCTACATCACCACTTCAATGGTGGTTCGGACCATACGCAGGGACTCAGAGCATGGGTACAGTCCGTACCACCATTGTAGTGGTGATGTAGGGGTATGCGTGGTACGGACCGTACCCACGCCCTCAGAGCGTGGGTACGGGCCGTACCACGCATACCCCTACATCACCACTACAATGGTGGTACAGACTGTACACAAGCTCTGAGGGCGTGGGTACGGTCCGTACCACGCGTACCCCTACATCACCACTACAATGGTGGAACGGACCATTGTAGTGGTGATGGGTACGCATCCACGTCCACTTCCATTGTTGCAGTACGCAGGGATTGGTGGACACGCCCCCCGAAGTGACCAGACCCTGGAGGTAATGTATGTACAGGATATAGTATTTTTTCCATTGGGTAGGGGTTATGTTTCCTGCCCCTCGCCCCCCCTTTGCCCCTGGGTGGTGTTCTGACCTTCTGCGGCGTGCACGGCGGTTTCGGTGCACCAGGTCATAGGCTAGGAGGGCCGGGATGACATGTAGGATGGGGTCCATGGCTGTCCGTCGCGTACCGGTGCTCCTTCGCGTTGTCCTCAATTTCCCGGGAGTTTTTGGCTGCCGTAAAAAATGAGCCATGTGGAGTGACGTAGGCGCAAATCGTACATGCTGGTTCGTAAAACGCTGCCTGACTCCGTCCGGACGTCACGTACGCAATGTCCCGGATCAGAATTGTGGGTATTTTTTAGCGGCACGTATTATTTTATGATTCGTACGGAAATGGTATTTCTGTACGAATCGTACTTGCTGCTTTGTAAGGAGGATTTCCCGGGTACGAGTCGTATGGGGAATATGCTCCGTACGACCATTCGTACCCGGGTTTTACAGGATCGGAATCGGCACCATAGTGTCACAGTATCACTAGCAAGCACAGTACATAACATTTGTGATTTGGTGTTAAGTATCTCTACTCCTACTTCCTTGGACTCTAACATTTGTGGGAGTTTCCGACATTATAATCGTACTATGTACTCTGGTACACCAGTTGTGTTGTTCTTATCTTTAGTTTAGCACAATTACATAACCTTGCTGTAGCTGTCATGCCAGCTCAGTCAGCTAAGCTTGCACCCAAGAGAAACAGATATGAGCCTCGTGATGCAGACTCACATTAGTTTTATTTACTACTACTGTCTGCAGGTGGGGAAGCTCATATTTTTGAATGACGCCTTACGGCCGGTGGCACTGGCCATACTCTGTCTGTTACATGAGGGCAAATGAACAATTTCACTTACACCCTGCCCTGGGAACTACAAAAAGGCTGATTATTTATCTGATCCAATGATCATTGCTCATATTCATATTATAGATGGTAATATGACATCAGGTCAGTAGCGGTCGTTGGTGGGAGTGCTGCCGGGCGGTGATGTGGGAAGGTGCATGTTGGGGATAGTAAACTATGGATTAAGGACAGTCACAGGTAATTAAACAATACATTAAAAAAAATTAAAAAATTGTTGCACGCAGTGCATCGCATTCGGCAGTGCAGTGCGCACGATGAAAATAATTTTATTTATTTTTATGTTGATTACCTGTATTTGGCCGTAATACATAGTGTACTTGCCAGTGCCACCCACCCTGTCCCTCCCCATGTCACCGCCTGCCAGCACTCCCACCACCAACTGCTACTGCAGAGGGTACTTTGCTTTCATTGATTGTGTAACCATAAACAACAGATAGGCCACCCTTTGCAGGCTGGCTGACCCAATCAAAAATACATTAATAGGCATGGAGTGGTCCCCGCTTGATATTATACATATATATATATATATATATATATATATATATATATATATATATATATATATATATAACGTGCTTGCAAACTACTGCGAGTCAACTGTATTCTGATAATACTACCTATATTCCCCTACGCTTTGCTACTGTGGCGCAGTTTCTTTTACATTTTCTTCAAAGTAAGACTCTCCAGTGACACTTTCCACCTATACTGTCTATTGATGATAGTACATCCAGGCATACATCCATTAAAGTAAACGTTTATCCTTCTTTTTTTATATATCTCATACTTACTTGGTTGCACCAACAACCACCCATGCTTCCGCTCCATTCTTGCTTGCCTTGGCTTTGAGTTTGAACCAAACACCGCTGATTCTTGCTATCTAGCACTATCCACCCATACTGTGTCGCCCACCGAGGCAGGCATTCTCTTTTACCATCCACCCATCCTTCAACAACCCATGCATCTGATCTGATTACTATCAGCCACCTATGCATGCTTCCAACAACATATCTTTCTCTGCCAGTCAATCATACTATTTATCTCGCCCGTCCTTCCACCCTTCTTTCCCTCTTTGTTCAACACATCCATCAAGGTCATCTGATCTGAGTTTTTCTTCTCCATAAAACCTTCACAGCTGATTTTGGAGTCAAATAGAAGAGGGCATTGGTTACTCAACTCACGCTGCTAATGCTAAGTAAAGGGTGTCTTCTTCAACCGTTGTATAATGTTCACTACAACTTAATAAGTCGCACAGTACAGTGAAATAGTCAACACACTTCCATCTAGTAATAATGTCAAGAAGTAATGAATATACCTTACCGCCGCCGGCCACTGCTGCTGGCTTCTCCCCTGTCTCTCCTGCAGGTGCCGCCAGTTATCCTGCCCTCTCCGGAATGGCCGCATCGCCGCTGGCCCCGCTGGCACTGGTGGATGGTAGTGTGCCTAGAAAAAAACATCACAAATTTTTAGATGCCTGGAAACCTCCCGCTATTTTATTAGTGTTCACTTGGAACATTGAAAAAAAGTTAATACAACATACATCAGCACTAGACAGTAAGTACAGTTAGTAGACAGACACTAGTACTGATATGGTTCCTAGGGTCATTTAGTCCTACTCTACTCTTTTGAAAGTAAGCCTGAACCATGTGTAACCCTTTTAGATTCATCATGTCGACTACTACTCTTTTGGCGCATATTTAACTATACCTGCCAGCTTATTGACATGTGCAGTAGACGCCTTTGAGGCCACTTGACTGTTGCGTACAAGTGAAGAGGTCGAAAAACAACCCACTTATTGAGTTTGGTTAGTCCATATTGCTTAACCATCACATACATGTTGCACTTTTTGCCATGACTGCAAAATGCTTGCATTCACCAGTATACTATCTAACGGCTAACGCGCAGCATTTTTCTCATATAATAGGTGGAAGATTCCCTTCTACAAACCAGAGATTTACAGAGCTTATTATGATGCATGATGTAACCAGTATTTCTACGTTCTACGGTGAGCGGTCTTCCAGAATTCAAAAGATCTTGTCTCTTGTTCTTATTGTCATGCACTTGTAAATGTTTACTGTTTTAATCTTAGGCTTTTTGCTGGCTTATTGACGATGGCTGTGGTAAATTAAATTTCATATTAATGATGTACAGAGTTTGTTACTTGTTTCAAATAAACCTTTTGAACTTACACATAGACTCTGTGGTATTTGGTGTGGTGGGGTGGACTTACACAATTGAGTGAGAAAAATTGTGTTATGTTCTGGGTTGTCTGTCTCAGTCATCATCAACATTGTGTATCTTCTTCGGGGGGGGGTCGGGAGTGGGACCCTAATGTGAGACACTATAGCTAGTCGGTTAGGGGATCGTGGGTTCTTCGGACTGAGGTGTGATCAGTAAGGTCAACCTCCCATCACCAACATCCTATTTTGTTGTGCATAGTTCTGTATGTGGCCCTGCAGAATCACTACAACAATAGCAGTATCATGTACTATCCGATCCAAAATACTAGTCAAATATCTGGTTGGCCATTTTGTTTGTGGTAATTGTCAAAGCCTCAACATTGAGAAGACTAGAAGAGGACAACCCAAAGGACAGGACACAGTGGCTAGAGCTATTGGTCAATCAGAGTTCTATTATTCCAAAGAAAACCTTCAATAAAGAGTGGGCAACTGTGCAAGCTTCGCTACAGACAGAGTAATAGTAATAGTAGTAGTAGTAGTAGTACAGAGAGTCATAGCAAAGGCAGTTAGAAGGAACTTAGTTAGAGGCAGGGATAAACAGAATTTGGAAATAGATAGTCAAGGTCAAAGAAGCTTTTGTAAAAAATAGAAATAGAAAGTGGAACCATAATTTATAGTTCCGAAAAAAAAGATGCAGTAAAAGTTAGGGAAATATAAATGTCAATATAACCACTGGAGGACTTACTGGGGCCAGCAGCAGGAGCCTCGGTAGAGGAGCGGTCCTGTGGTTCCCCCGCCGACTCTGACCCCGTCTTCTCGCCCCTGGGTGGTGCTGATGATCATGTAAAATATAATAAAGAAAGAGACAAACATTAAGGAGTGCTGTGAAACAAATAATAATAAATCATTTGGAAAAATAAGTCAAACAGAATTTTAGGAAACAACAATTGCAATAAAATTGACCTATCTAATCAGATGGATCGACTACGGGCTTCTTCCTGCATTCACGGATCGTCTACTTATTTATGAACACTCCAGTGTTCCATAATCATTCTGATTACAAATACTAACGAAGCCTAGTAAGTACCACCTGACCTACACCACCTATTCCAGACGGGCCAATTGTTCACTAAGTTAGCATTTCCATTTTTTGCAGCCATCAAATGCATAGATGAGATGGAGGACACATGCATACATTTGTGCATACATACAACAAATTGTGGGTTGGTTGCATTATTCTGATCTAGTTCTGCTACTGACTGACCATGCTAAGCCTACCACTCACTAAACAAAGTACAAAAGGTTCTACGAAGGACTGGGGTAAGCAGCACTCAGTGACAGAGGAGGAGTCACGCAGACTGCATAAAACAATTATTAACTAATACTGACAAACTAAACCTAGTATCCAATATCCATCCACCACTATTTCACAGTAGGACAATGGAAGGACTAGAGTCTCTCTAGCAAATTGCATTACCTAACTTCAGTTCAGTTCTCTAAAATAAACTCTTACATAATCAGCACAAGCTAGCGCAAACTAAGTTGCAAACAAGAGTACCACCGAGCACCTGGGTCCTTAAATCAAAGAAGATTTTGCTTTTTGGAACATAATTTACCAGCAACGCGTAGCACGCAGCAGTAATCTTGTTGTTCGTCAAATTTAATTTATACACAATAAGTTACTCACCAAGCCCGACGACCTCGACACCTAGCAGGTCCAACAGGTCCTGCTCCCGGTCCAGGATGTCAGACCACCGGTGGGCCAGCTGATAATGGGTGCGCCCGACCCCAGAGCACCGGAACACTGCCCGGCGCACCTTCGCCCACCGACGGTGCCGCTCCTGGGTAGCGTACCCGGAGCCGGGCCTGCCGCCTGCTGCCAAGGTCAAGGGGAGGTGGCACTGAATGAAAAACACAAGGGCGGCCACCTCCTCCTCCCCAAACAGTTGCCGGGCCTGCACCCCTGCAGGACGCATTCTGCCGGAAGGCAAGCGGCCCTTGTCTGCTCCTGCAGGTCCCTTGCCCTTGGCACTAGCTGTGCCCTTGGCCATGGTTCTGGGGTGGGTGGGAGGCAGAAAAGAAAAGTTAGAATGGGGAAAAAAAAGTTAGGGGGAAGAAGAAAGAAAGAACTTTATAAAAGTAATAAAAACACAGTAAAAGTAGAAATAAAATGCAAAATATAAACTTAGGCAAAGAGAGAGATAGATGATAACTAAAAAAAGTCAGAAAAAATGCTTTAAATACAAAGGATTACAAAGATAAAGGGAGGATAGAAAAGTAGGCCCAGAACCATAGCATAGAGTGAAAAACAAGATGGCCGCGCCCATTCGCGACCGCGTGGGTAAGTTCGCGTGATATTTCTCGCGAACATGCACTATTCATCGCGAACAAGTAAACTGCGCTCCCGAACAAGACAATGCACATCACGAACACGCTATCCGCGACCCAGAACAGGAAATAAGGCATTGCGAGCGGGTGGGACAATTGAAAAACAAGATGGCCGCGCCAATTGGCGACCGCATGGGTAAGATCGCGAGATATTATCCCCCGCACATTCAAACAGCTCCCCGAACACGCTCACCACGCTCCTGAACAAGAAAAAGCCATCGCGAACGGGCGCCCCAAGCAACTACGTAAGCTTGCGAAGCTACACGTAGCTCGCGTAGTGCAAGTACATCTTCGCGTAGCTTCGCGAAGCGCGACTACGCGAACCATGCCCAGGGTTATCCCCAACGCCATAAACTGTCTTTGTTTTCACCATCTTCCAAGGTACTGTTCTGTGTGGGCCCGATGCTGCGCACCTCGCAGTTGGCGCCATGCTTTGGGATTTTCACCGGTCACGACGTCATTATAACTCCAAGTGAAGTTATTTGTTGCTACAAGCTTTATTTGAGTGAATAACCTATTTTTGAAGATAACTTGATAACTGTACTGTGGAGTTTTGTCATTGGTCTTGTTTTTCTTTAGATAAAGATTATTTATTTTTCTAATCTGGTGTGGTGTCCATTTGTAGTGTTTTCACCGTATTATGGTGTGTGTTCACAAATGCTTTACACACTGCCTCTGAGATAACCTGTCTGCTCATGCCAAGCTACCAAGGGGGTTAGCAGGGTTTTTTTTAGGAGTGTATCCCCCTTACCCTGACTAGAAGCAAGGGCCCCTATTTGGACAAAGGTACCTACCTCTTCCAACTAGAGACTCCCATTTCGAACATGGGTGGTCAGTGGTCAGGATCCTGGACTTGGCATTTGTGATTTACATACAGTGATTGGTGTACACTACTAGTGACTGCAGACCATTACGCAAACACATACTGTTTTTTTCTGTTTGCTAGTTTCCCCCTGGAAATATTTTTTTAATATTAAGACTGGTTAGTTGTTGCAAAATGTAAGAGTTCTGGCACAAGTTCATCTACACAATGAAGCAGATATGTGTGCTTTGCAAGGAAAGAGGGCTGCCTATGAAGAGAAGGTCCAGGGAGGATCTATTTCCTTATGAGTTACCCCGCTGGGGGCCAACACTACCAGTAGAGTCTGAGGAGGAGAAGAACTTCCCTGAAAGTGAGAGAGAAACAGAAAAAGATGGATGGCTTCTGGCTTGTGAGCAGAGGCTGAGAGAGCTTGATGAGGAGCTCGAAAGGGCTGAGACCAAGAGGGCCTTAGCACAAGAAGAAGAAGTGTATGAAGCTCAGGAAGTGAGCTTGGCTGAGTTGGAGGTGGAGTCCAGCTCTGATGGGAGTAGCAAAATTGAGTTAACTAGTGCTGAGGGAGCAGTACACACACCCAGAGATGTGGCGCCAGACTGGAAGGAGGGGGTTAACATACACCAGGGGGTTCAAGGATATGAGGTAGCTCCAGTGATGCGCAGTGTCCCTGTGGTGGATTGGGGAACTGGCACAAGGATTCATAGTCCTACTGGTGGGAGGGACACTCTACTGACTCTAGATGAGAGGTGCAGGGAGAGGGGTTCCCCCATGGTTGAAGTCCTGGTGTGTGAGTGTGAAGACAGCCCAGAAGAGAGTGGGTTGAGTGACAGAGATAGTAAGATACTGTCTAGCCAATCTCAGGAGAGTGGTGTGGGGTACGTGTGCGAGGCACTGGATGGTGAGATGAAGGATAGTTTGGTTAACACCTGTGTGGGGCTGTGTGATTCAACTGTGGGAGATCATATTGTAAGTCCCTGTTTTCCAGAGCTATACCAACACCTGTTGGAGTGTGAGTTCTCTGATCCCAGGGAGTTCATCTGGGAGGCTGACCTTTTAGTGGATTCCCTAGGGTCTGAAGAGGCATCTGGGGGTGATCCTAAAGGAGGTGGCTCAGGTTTTCCCAAACCAAGTGAGGTAGGGGAGGGTGGTGGTAGCCCAGATAGGCCCCAGAGGAGTGGGCGGGGTGTAGGGTCCCATGACCTCTCTCAAAGGAAAAGGAGTGGGAGTGGACAGTGTCCCGAGGTGCCCGAAACCCAGTTCCAAGGCCTGGTTGGTTCCATGAGTGAACACCAGGAGAGGGGCCTAGTCTTTGCCGGGAGGCCATACCCTGGGGGGATCCCAAGGTGTCAGTTGAGCTGGTGGAGACTGCTGTAAATAGCATTCCACCAGCTCTGGTGTCTGGCCGCACCACTCCAGTGGGGAGGGTGCATGAGTCCAGAAAGAGGGGTGAGAGAGGGATGCGTTCCCTAGTGGAAGAACCAGTAGGTTAGGGGCCAGCCATAAGGGCTGAGCCTCCTAGGAGGGACCATGGTGACGCCATTTCTGTCCTGGGGGATCTTTGTGCACTGTCAGATCGACAGGGGTTGGGAGATTTGCATCAGGCCGACTGTCAAACAAGACAAATGAGTCATGTGTTACTCTTGGGGGGGGCGTGCGTGCTCCCCAGGAAGTCCTGGTGTGCCAGGCGGATGCTCAGCTGCAGGGTTTAGTCCCTGGGTTGGGAATCCAGGTTCAGGTGTTGCCTGACCTGGAGGGAAGGGAAACTGCTAACAGTGCCTCTATCTGTTTGTCTTCTGGGGTACCTCTCCAGGTGGGATGGTGCAGAACCCCAGTAAGGGGGCGGGGAGAGGGCAGCCTCACCCCTGACCTCTGCCCAGTCTAAGGGTATAGACCCTAAGCTGGGATCCTAGTTGCAGGATAGAACCCCGTGAACTGGTGGGCGAATTGTCCAGGACACCTGCCACAGGTGCAGTGACAATTCTGGAAGGGGTACCACTCCAGGTAGGAGGGTGCAGAGCCCCGAGTAGGAAGATCGGTTGTGGGAAAGTCTATCCCAGTCTCCTGTCCAGCCACTGGGTACAGGCCCGGGGCCGGTGGGTTAGTGTCAGGATGTCATACCTGACCTGACAGGAGGGAGAGTGGACCAAGGGTGCCAGGCACCTGGGGCTACTGCCCCCTGCTCTCTGACACCACAGAAGTTGGAGAACCATAACAGGCCTAGGACCTGGTTCTCATCACTGATAGCTGTCAGTGGTCACTGTGGCTTGCTGTCCTGGTGGAGAGAGTTGCCCCTGGGGGGGGGCAGGAGTCACACCCCAGGGGTAGACTGGGCCACACCTCTGTGTTGGCCATGTGGGTTCTGTATGTCTGTTGGGACACACCTGTGAGCAAGCTAAGGTTAGGTGCTGCATAGATGGTGTCCACAGATGATGAGAAGGGTTCCCCATGGGTTAGCTTAGTGGGTCCTGAGAGTATGGACAGAGGGATCCAAATGGGTTCTGATTGGCGTAGAACTGGAGTATGCCCCTGCAGTTGCAGGCCAGGGTCCATGTTCTATTGCCCCAAGCAGGGAAGCCTATCAAGGTATTGATTAGTCAACCCTTGCTTCAGGCTGGGAGGGGGTTGTGTTGGACTTGGCCCTTTTTGCAGGTTCATCCCAGAACTTTTTACCTTCCTCCTGTATTTTGTCTGACCTGTTGTTGGTGGTTTTATGACTCTGGGCACTTTACCAATTCCAATCAGTGCTAAAGTGCATATGCTCTCTTTGTGAATTGTTGGATGGTTTAGTTATTTCATGATTGGCTGATTTGATTTACTTGTCAGACCTTAGTAAAGTGCACCATGTGTGCCCAGGCCTGTAATTCAAATGCTGCTGGTGGGATTGCAGCACTGATTGTGCCACCCACAGAAGCAGCTTGTAAAATGTAGCTCAGGCCTGTTATTGCAGAGCTTGTGTGCAGTCTGGGACTGCCATGTCGACATGGCAAGTGCACACACTTGCCAGTCCCCAAACCTTCCCTTTTCTGCGTGTTAGTCACCCCTAAGGTAGGCCCAAGGTACCCATGTGGGCAGGGTGCATTTTATGTGAAAGGTAGGACATGCCCTGATGTGTGTGGCATGTCCTGATAGTGAAATACTGCCAATTCCGTCTTTCACTATTGCAAGGCTATCTGTTCCCATAGGAACTGTGTTTATAACATCTTATAAACATAACTGACCCTAGGAACAAGAAAGGAAAATAAAGTTTAGTATGCCTGAACTCAGAATGTTAAAGTTCATCTTTTAGTGAGGGTGATTGTTACATTCTGTGTTTGAAAATACGACTTTTAGAAAGTGGGTATTTTGTTGGCTAACCATCCAGTGTACCTCTGCTAGGTTTGTGTATAGCGTGTCTAGATTTCGGATGACAGGGGGCTGGAGAGGGCTGTGGCTCCAGAAGTCTGATGAGTCAGGTCTGGGCTGAATAGACCTGGGTAGCATTTGGAGTAGGGGGAGGAGATTTCCTTTTCACCTGAATGGGCCTGGTCTGCCTTCAACAATGCTGTCTCCACCTCCTGCCAGGAAGCTGCACCAGTGAGGACAGAACTGGTTTTGACTGGGTACAGACACTCTCTGCCTTTAGAGAACAAATGATTTTGTAGTATAAATATTGGGGCCCAGACCCCAGAACTTTAGATCACTGCTGAACTAAGGAATACTGCCCTTGTGCTGTTTGCTGTCTGGGGTTGGCCTGCAGTGGCTGTTTGCAGCCAAGGAAAGGAGAAAACGGACTTTGCTGTGTTGCTTTGTCACCTGCTTGAAGTAAAGATCTCCAAGGGCTTGAAACTGAGATTGCCTCCTGTTCTGAAGTCTCAGGAACACAACGACTTCACCCCTTCTGTCTGCCTGCATTTAGAACTGCTGTTTTAGCTGCTACAAAAGGAAATTCGCAACACCGATGCCAGTGAGAGATGCCGTAATCTGCACTGAAGCCGTGAGCACTGCTCCGACTTGCGAAGTAGAGCCAACGCCTGCTGCCGTGCCACATCGATGCCAGCAAGCAATGCCGCAACCTGCCCGAAGCAATGAGTGCTGCTCCAACTTGTGACGTGAGCCCGACGCCTGTTGCTGTGCTACATCGACTCCGAAGGTGACTTCATTATCGCGGAGCCGATCCTCGACGTGGGTGACTCCCCAAATCCGTCCACATCGCGCCGTCGTAAAGAACAGTGGTTTCGGCGCCATTGTGACATCATCTCCCCGATGCAGTAAGGAACCTTTGTCTCACCTCCCCTGCGCTGCAGTAAGGAACAGAGGCCTCCCCTGGGGTCATCTGGAGTCGAACGCCGTGCAGCGCCAATGAAACCGCACCTCCCGACTCTGTGAACTGTCTGTTTTCACCATCTTCCAAAGTACTTTTCTGTGTGGGCCTCACGGTCGGTGCCATACTTTGGGATTTTCACCGGTCACAAGGTTGTTATAACTCCAAGTGGAGTTATTTGTTGCTACAAGCTTTATTTGATTGAATAACCTATTTTTGAAGATAACTTGATAAATTTACAGTAGATATTTTTCGTTTGGTCTGTTTTGGTTTATATAAATATTCTTTTTTTTTCTAATCTGCTGTGGTGTCCATTTGTATTGTTTTTACTGTATTACTGTATGTGTTCACAAATGCTTTACAGACTGCCTTTGAGATAAGCCTGTCTGCTCTTGCCAAGCGGGTGAGCAGGGGTTATTTTAGGAATGTATCCCCCTTACCCTGACTAGAAGCAAGGCCCCTATTTGGACAAAGGTACCTACCTTTGCCAACTAGAGACCTAACAATTATGATATAAGTTTTGGAAATTGGCTTATTGTTAGAGGGAGGTGAAACCCTACTCAAGCAGTCACGACAATCCCTGTCAGCGCAAAACAAAAGAAAACTCTGAAATAACCTGTGCTTAGTCCTCTGAGATCTTGACACAAAGTAGTCAAGCTTAATTTATAGGCAATCTGCAAAGTATTTATGCAGAACTTCAAACAGTGACAAAGTGAAAAGACAACAGAAGAAAAATAACACACCAACTTCGATAAATTGAGTAAAATTGCGTAAATTTGTTTGGGTCAAAATGACAAAAATCTGATCAGTAGAACCAGAGACATGCAATTACTTAAGGAATAAAAATAGTGCCTAGAAGCACAAAGCGCCAACTGTGGTTATCTGATAACACTAGAATGGGACAAAGTCACAAGTTCAGGCCAACTGAGGTAGATTGTGGGCCGGATACAGGGACCCTATTACGTCTGCTTAACAAAGTACCTCAAAAGTAACCCTGGGCGGGTAACTCTGCTCCGCCAGCAGAGTTTGCGGAGATTTGTCTACTCCACGCTCCGTTGCGAAAGCAGAGGTAGGCAAAACTCCAACTCCGTGGCAGAGCGGAGTTAGCCAGCCCCTCCACCCTCCCAAAGTCATTAAAAATTAAAAAAGAAGGCACGTACGTGTGTGTCTGCCGCCTCTGCTGCCTGGCTGCTCTCCTTCCTGCTCCTCGCATGCTTCTTCAATAAAAAAACACTACATTGTACGTCTTGCACGTGTGCACGCCCAAGATGTACAATGTAGGAGTTTTTTAATTGAAGAAGGATGCGAGGAGCAGGAAGGAGAGCAGCCAGGCAGGGTAGGCGGCAGACACGCAGGTAAGTGCCTTCTTTTTAAATGTTTAATTAATTTGGGAGGGGGCGAACTCCGTGGAGATCCGCATACAGCTACAACGCCAGGTCCGCCCACCCTTACTTAAAACCTGGCTTGCTCAATGTTGAGAAATCCCACCTTGTAGCTGTATCACACAGGGTAAACAGCATGTGATACAACGCATGCCGTTACAACACGATCGTTACAACAGCATTGTTACATCGCATACCATTCCAACGTAAGTCGCACAATGACTTGCTGTAGGGGGCAGACAGTGTTGGATTTCAAATCCAACACCTTCCCTATTGTTGCCCAGACTGGAGTTGGAATAGTAAATGATACTATACCAAAATCCAGCTCGTCCCCTATGGCAAGTCGTTGTTCGTACTTGCGTTGTAATGGTTTGCAATGTAACAACGCAGTTGTTGTAAACCTTGTTGTAATTGCATGCATTGTAAACGCATGCAAACTAATGTGGCATATTCGTTGCACAGGAGCAGTTCAGAGGAAGCTCTGGGGCTGTAATGCCAAGTCCTGCATCATCATCAGAGGATGCTATCAGCGTGGGACTTGGGATGCGCAGTACTGCTTCGAAGATGTGTTGTGCAGTGGCAGTTCCGAGGAGATTGTGGAGTAGTAAAAGATCCGCTGTCAGGAATGTGGTTATAAAGAGTCTGTGGGGAGGTGCATCACATTGCATCAGTTCTTCTTCCAGGACCACAGCTAGGCTTGCAGAGCACCTTCAGGCCCATTTCCAGGGGGCCAGGACTGGGGTGGCAGCACTTGGGGGTAGGACTCACAGTAGACAGGGTCTATGTGCTGGGTTCAAGGTGGTCGGAGACTTTTCTGTCCCTGAGGCTTCTACCAGGAGACCATCCAACAAGCCCTTGCTATCACTCTAGCGGTCTTAGTTTCAAGCTGCCAAGAGGTGTACTCAAGAAATGGGTCTGACAGTCCAATATTTATACCTGGTGCCCACTTTGAGGTAGGAGAAGAGTCTGGAGGTTTTTGCCCCCAGAGATGTCTGATATTTCCTGTCTTCCTGCCCTCGCCCCAGCTTTACTGGGGTCACAAACGACTAGTGTGTGTCACACACCTTGTTAGTGTTCTCAGGCAGAGCCTTTGTGATGTCTATGTGATGAAGGTGACAGCTCTCCCCCTCATCAAGTCAGAGATGACCTATCCTGCCAGCAACTATCTTCCCTTTGTCTCACTGTCTGTGAGCCATACACAAAGGCAAACTGCTAACTATACCTGGTCATTGGACCCAGTTTTAGGCAGCAGGCACCAAACGGTTGGGCCATGAAAATGCCAAATTTCTAAAAGTGGCATTTTCAGAATTCTGATTAATATTCTGACAATAGCATTAAAGAGGACTTTTAATAAAATTCTTTAGACACCAAACTTGACCTGTCTACCTGCTTCCAACTGTAGTTACAGGTTTGATGTAATATGGTAACTCGAAAGTTATCCTATGGGAGAGGCAGGGCTTGCAATAGTGAAAAATGACTTTATGCATTTTTCACTAACATGACAGATACAACTTAAAAGTATATCTCCTTCTTTTAAAATACACTGCACTCTTCCCTCTGTGCTGTTCAGGACCTACCCTAGGGGTGACATATATTATAAAAAAAAAGGAAGGTTTGAGACTGAGAAAAGTTTTATTTTGCCAGGTTGAAATGGCAGTTTTGCACACACAGGCTGCTGTGGTTGGCTTAAGACATGTTTAAAGAGCTACTAAAGTTGGTGGCACAATCAATGCTGCAGGCTCACCAGGAGCATTTTACTTGAAGGCCCCGGGCCCTGGGTACATGTACTACCACTTTACTAGTGACTTGCAAGCAACAAAAATGTGCCCATTGGTGTAAGCCAATTTCACCTTGTTTTAAGGAGAGAGCACACGCACATTAGCACTGGTTAGCAGTGATTAAGTGTGCAGAGGCCTCAAAGCCAAGAAAAATGGTTCAGAAACCAGGAGGGGGAAGGCAAATAGTTTGAGAATGATCCTCCAGAAAGGGCCAGGTCCAACATACCACAACACATTTTTAATCAATAATAGTCTCACTCAATTATGCACATCCTTAACAGACACAAAACGCTTCAGTCTGGACCTGCTCGTAATTAAAATCTTAAGAATTAAGATTGCTACTCCAGTACCAATATGCTGGCCAGACTACATTTTAATCCCTTTTCTTCACTACTGTAATGCAGAAACTACAAAATAGCCAAGAAAACCTCAGCAATGGTTAAGAGATCCGAGGAATATTGACAGTCACTTGTAGCCACCAAAAGTCACCCACTTTCCAGAATCCATTCCTGCAGGAGAATAAAGGGTTTACAGCTCTGTACAATGGGAACACGATCATGATAGTGTATATGTTTTTCCCCAAAACAGCTAATAGACAAAACCCTAAGGACTCAATAATGAGTGCCTGGCAAAGTTTTGATTCTCATGCAACTAATGTTTGTTAAAATGTCAGAATTATGAGTACGTCCGATTTTTCTGAGAGGCGGATTTTCACCCAATAAATTTCAGTAGGCTATTTCACATGAAATGTGCTATGTGAAAAAGACAACAATGTGAAATGTCGATTTTGGTGCAGTAAGTCCTAAAATCTGTATATGATACCCCATTCTCAAGGCCAAACGCTTAGCTGATTTATGTATAATTTCTGAGGTAAATAATACACCCAACGGTACTGTTATTTGCCAGTTGTAATAAACCATTACACAATTACGACTAACTTATGATTAAGGATTTAACGATCAGAACATTGGTTATGTAACAATGGTAGGAAACCTCTCTGAGCATCAAAATTAATTTGTTGTCAAAACTCCTCTCCAGAGAGCCTGTTACATCTCCGAATTGGAAGGAGCACATATAGTAGGATATCTACAAAGTCAAATGTAACCATAAAAACTGAGAAAAATTGCTAGTTTTTGTTCAAGCTCATAAAACAATACTCTCTGCAAACAGGGAGTCAACTACGTCCCCAAATAAACTTGTGAGGAGTCCTCTGCTTCTTTATAGAGAAGGTAAAAAAGATAGACCTCTCCTTAGCACACCCCTTAAAGCCCTAGGTCACAGCTTCACTACACCAAAAAGCTAAGGTCACTTGTTTTTTATTAAAAGAAGTCACTTATCTTGTATTACTCAGTATTACTAACAAAACAAAACATTCCTCTCACTTCAAATAACGTATCTCTACCACACTTCGCTATCAAATTTGGTTGGTTATGAGGAACCGCCTCTGAAGGCATAAACAGATCTGATACTTCCTTGATGTAAATGATCTACTTTCTTTTTGATTCTCAACCAAAGCTGGAGTGATAATAAAAAAGAGGATACAATTTTAAATTCTTTTTTTGGAAGTGGGCAAGTGAGTGAAGCAGATGCAATGAGGGGGAAGAGTGAATCATCACTGGGGAGGGTGGGGCGAACAGTAGAGCAACACAGGTGAGTTAGGGGGAACGCCAAAGCAACACGGGAGGGAATGTGAAGAGCAACAGAGTGGGTCAGCTGGAAAGGATATGAAAGTAAAGGTGGAGGCGGAAGCTAAAATAATATGGATAGTGCAGATGGGTGGAATCAATGGGAAGAAGCAGTGGGCAGAATTACATGGGTGAGTGCAAGAGGAAGGGGTGAGGAGAAGCAGTCGGCCAACGGAGATCAACTTGGAGTGCAGAGGGAGAGACGTACATGAGGGTGACAGCTCAAAAACACCTGCACACTAGTGGAATTCTTCACTCAAAAGAAAAATAAAATGCTTGAAAAGAAAGCAGTGGAAGCAGTGATGCCAGCCAATCAGAGACTGCAAAGAGGCAATGCTTTGTGGGAGGAACAAACACACGATTGACAAGATGGGACACAAATAAGATGGGTTAGCTTCAAGCCACTCTATGTTCATGTTAAGCCACAATATGCCTCGTGACAGACATGCTGCCTTGTGGAATTAACATAAAAAGATCAAAATCCTCTAGATTCCTCTGATGCATTGATTGCCCAATGATCTATTTTCTCATACCCTCTTCAATCTATACATTGAGCCTGTAGCTTATACTCTCAGCCATTCCTACATCTCATATAGTTTGTATGCAAATGTCATTCAACCAGACCTGAAAATTTGAATTTGTATACATTGAATTCATAGCTAAAGCTCTTGAAGACATTCTTAAAACACACCGCCTCTTGTTATGACCTCGTAACTGTCCAATCCTGATTCAAACTTGGCGCTCATTACATTTACTAATGAAGTGCACTAAATGTCTCCCTGCCTTCTTGAAAAAATCCTTTACCCTTCAACCACACATAAAGACAATGGCAAAGGGGGCATACATTGACCGTACCCTCCTTCATAGAGTCAACATTTATTTCCCTATCTTGATTTTAAGCTGGTTAACCTTTGTGCTTTGACATTGGATTTTGGAAACCTTCCTCCTCACAGTATTCCCCAAACTGCAAAAATACTTTTTCAAAGCAGTCCCTCTTCCCCTCCCACCCCAGGCTTCCAGTGGAACAAGAAGTTTGCTCACTTACACTGGTCTCTCTGAAATAGCTCCCCACAGAATCAAGAGCATGTTCAAACTAGTTTGCATCAAGAATGAAGCCATATTTGTGGGAACCTCTGATCCTCTTGCCCAGAAACGAACCCTCTCTGGTAGGCAATGCCACTTTCAGAGCAGCAAAAAGTGTTACCTTGAAACATCCGGATTTAAAAGGATCAAACTAAAGCAATGCTCTTAGGGAAGTACGTTTGGGTTTTTGTCATTCTTCCTTCCAGACATTAGGATCTGTCGTCCTCTGGCTCTTTAAAAACAACAGCTACAATGTATTTAATTTCACCCCACTCCCAACTTCGAACGCTTTAATCTCTTTGCTGTGATTTTCATTTATTTAACAGTTTTTTGATTCTACGGTATGCTATCCAACCAGCAAATTCTCTTTGGTAGTGTTATATTTGATATTTTACTGTATTATACCGCATTATATATTTTATTAATACATTTTAAATATTTCTCTTTGCGCACAACTGTTCCAGTGTAAAACAAGTGGGTGCTTCACATTTAAAATTGTCCTTGCATTTTAAAATTGCTATTAATTAGTAAATAATTTTGAAAGATGACCCACCTAGAAATGTGGAAAAAAAGTGCTGTTGTTTGATACGTCAACGTTTGAGCGAATTTGACACATTGGTCAACACAGATTTTCCTAGATTACGTATAAGAAATGTGTGCAATCTTTTGCACCAACAATTGTCATGGTATCCGCTTCTCATGAGCAAAATGTGTGCTATAAACAGTGCTAGTAAAGTCATCTCTAAATATGGTTACATACAATAAAGATAAAAGCGTATTCTGTGAAAGTTACACAGTGTTGACATATTGGTGTCAGGTAGAGTTTCCTGTCTACTCTAAATTGATCCAGATGTTAGAACTGATTACGAGGCCTGAGTACAAAAACCTAGTCCATCCTGCTCTGGAAAGGAACACCCTTCTCTACACTCAACGTCTTTTTGTCCCCTGTTTGAAATGAATGCACATCACACTACAAGAGAGCCATTAATAGTCATGTGACAATGGACACGGGCAGAAAAGTACATTTGGTATGGCCGAAAAATGATACCTCTTAAAAGTGCCACTGTCAGAATAGCAATTTAAAACTGACTTTACCATTAACAATAATTTTGTATTGCTAGTCAAATGAGTGAAAGATGTGTTCCTCTATATAACTGTAATTAACCCGTATTGAGTCTAATAAGTTAACCCAGACTTAGCCTATGGGAGAGTAAGCCTTACTTCAGTGAAAAACAAAGTTGGAGGGTTCTCAGAGCAAGGACATGTAACACATAAGGATGCATGTCCTACTTTGTAAATACTATGAGCCCTGCTCTATGAGCCATAGGGCCTACCTTAAGGGTGACATATGTATTAAAAAGCATTAGCAAAGCCATTAGGGCTTGCCTATGCAATATCTATTAACTTTGCTAATGCGCTTTAGCCATGTTTTTATCCTGTATGGTTGCTATTCAGTATGACTAAACGTTAGTAGCATAGAAGAGAGTGGCAAAGAGTGGAGTAGGGTGGTGAACAGTTGATTAGAGTGTTGTGGAGTTGAGTATCATGGAGTGGTGGGCATAGGGTGGAGAGAAGTGGAGTAGAGTATAGTGGAGTAGATGGGCATGAAGTGGAGGGGTGTAGAGTAGAATAAAGTGTCATAGAGTGGTGTAGAGTGGAGTAGAGTCATAGAGTGGAGTGGCGTAGACTGGAGTGTCATGGAGCAGAGGTGCGTAGAGCAATGGGGCACGGAGTGGAGTGTCACAGAGTGGAGTGGCATATTTTGTTGTAGAGAGGAGTGATGTACAGTGCTGTAGAGTTGAGTAGAGTGAAGTAAAGTAGAATGTAAGAGTGGAGAGGAATGAATTGGAGGGGCATGGAGTGTAGTGACATAGAGTGGAGTGGAGTAGAGTCAAATAGTTGCATACAGCTGAGTGGTGTCGGGTGGCCTAAAGTTCAGTGGTGCTGAGTGTAGTGTCAATCAGTGTCATAGAGTGGAGTGGAATGCAGTAGAGTGTCACAGAGTGTCATAGAGTGGAGTGTCATACAGTGGCATGGCATACAGTGTTATAGAGTGGAGTGGCATAGAGCATCATAGAGTGGAGCAAAGTAAAGTGTCAGAGTCAAGGTACATAGAGTAGAGGGGCATAGAGTAAAGATGCATGGAGTTGAGGGGCAAAGAGTGGAGTAAAGTGTCATAGAGTGGAGTAGAGTGGAGTGGTGTAGAGTGGAGTAAAGTGTTATAGAGTGGAGTGGCATAGCAGGTAATGACGTAGAGTGGAGTATAGTGGCACAGTGTTGTGGAGTGGTGTAGAGTAGAGTGTCATAGAGTGGAGAATCGTAGAGTGGAGTACAGTGGCCTACAGTGAAGCAGCATCGAGTGATGTAGAGTGGGGTGTGGTGGAGTTGAATGCCATGTGGAAGAGTGTAGCCCAAGGAAGAATTATAATTTTGCTCACAAAGATTCAGTAACTCAGCACAACGCATTTAATGCAGAGTTCCTGCTAACTTCCACCATTCGTCGCATGTTGGAATTAGAACTCCTGCTGTCTCAAGGGAGGCTTGTGTTAGCGTGTGCTGGTTGGCGTGATAAGATTTGACGGCTGCTAGCACCAGATTAGCCAGCCCCTGGTGCTACTTCTAGTTGCCAGGGAGTTTTCCTGCACCATTTTCATGACACTGGCAAGCTCCCGCTGCTGCTTCTCAAGACACAGCTAAATCAACTCACAAATACCTTTTCAAATGAACATTCTACTCCAAGGGGCTGTTTGGGTTGTTTTTTATATAGCAAAAGCATTGTTTGTGTCCCAGAGACTTCCTCTTCCTCTCTAGTAGGTTCCTCCTAGTGCTTTGTCTATTTCCTGGTCTCTTTTCATTTGGATTTCGAGGTAGAAGGTTCCCTCTCTGTCTGTAATTCCTGCTGCATATATATGTATGGTTTTTAATGACTTCATTTTAGTGACATCTCTAGTAAGATAAAAAAAAAATGGTTGTGTAAGGGTGTTGTTGGTTTGAGAGAGGGCATGCACCAGTATTTATTTGTACGTCTATTCATTTTTTACATTTGAATGTTGTGGGTGGTCTGGAGAGGCAGTAGCGGCCTAGTCATTTTTTTCATTTAATTTTTTATCTTTTGTAAGGGAAAGAGGTTGCAAAGTTCAGTACACTTCCTCAATGTTTGTTAAATTTGCACTAATAATTTATTTTACAAAGTGGCCTATTCTGCCCTTGGACCGTTTAGCCAGTATTAGTCATTGGGAACATGAAACAACTATTTCTGTAGTATATGTCGTTTTAAAACATCACTTCGGCCAGGGGTGGCATTGGATTGAATTAAAATTGTGATGTTTTTTTATTAGTATTTTTATTTGCAGTGTACTTGAGGTAATATCTGATGCCTTGGGTGGATGGGTGTTGTTGTAAAATGTGTATAGCTCACTTAGTTTCTGTTTTTGGAATTGTTGAATTAACGGTAGTGTTTTCTTCATTGCTTACCATGCCTCCTTTGTCTGACCAGTGTGTGTGAGTGTTTACCATAGGCCACTATTTGTCTTTGTTCTCCATGCCATGTTACCAGCAGCCATTTTGTGTAGTCAGTGTCCACAGACAGACCTGCATGTGTTCTTTGTTGTTCATGCCTCCTTGCTTGTTGTGTTGACCATGTTGTCAACTGCCATTGTATGTGTTGCCTGCCAGTGAGCTTCTGCCATAGGCCTGCATGTGTTCTTTGTTGTGTCCATGCGTCCTTGCTTGTTGTCGTTTAACCATGTGCTGGTGCCCATTTTGTGTGGGCCAACCAGTGTGCTTTTGCCATAGTTATGCATGCATTCTTTATTATGTCCATGCATCCTTGCTTGTTGTTGTTTGACAATGAGGACAGTGGCCATTTTGTGTAACCAGCCAGTGTGGTTTTGTCATAAGCTTGCATTTGTTCTTTGTTGTGTTCATGCCTCTTTGCTTTTTATGGTTGTTTGGCCATTGGGCCAGTGGATGTCTCTGGTAGGTGAGTGGAATGCGAGGCGGTGGTTGAGGTATGTAGGTTCTGCATCCTGTAGGGCTTTGTAGGCATGTGTGAGGAACTTGACAGTGATTCTTCTGTTGACTGGGAGCTATTGGAGATCTTTCTGGTGGCTAGTGATGTGATTGCAGTGGCGGATGTTGAGGATGAGTCTGATGGTGGTGTTCTGGATGTTCTGCAGGTTCTTGATAAGTTTATGGGTGATACCGGCATAGAGTGCACTGATGTATTTGAATCTGCTGCTGACAATTGTGTGGATGACCGTATTTCTGGACGCAGTGGGGATCCACCTGAAGATCTGTAAGAGCTGGCATAGTTTGTGGAAGCGCATTGATGAGATAGCGTTGATCTGGTAGTTCATGGTGAGCGAGGAGTCCCGGATGATGCTGAGGTTTCGTGCTAGGTCAGTGGGTGAGGGGTGTTTCTAAGTGATGCGGGCCACTAAGAGTCGTCAACAGGCAGATGGGGTGGAGCCCTTGATGATGACTTTTGGTTTTCTCCAAGTTTTGCTTAAGGCAGCCCCTCTTCATCCAGATGGTGACAGCCTTCATTCCATCTTGGAAGCTGTTCTTGGCAACTGAGAGGGTGAGGGAGAGCATAAGTTGTGTGTTGTTGGCATAGGAGACGATGTTGAGTCCGTGGTTCCTGATGATGGCTGTGAGCAGGGCCATGTAGATGATGAAAAGAGTGGGGCTCAGGGAGGAGCCCTGAGGCATTCCACAGCTGATCTCTGTGGGTTCCAAGTAGAAAGAAGCTAGTCTGACTCTCTGTGTTCGGCCGGTGAGGAAGGAGCATATCCATTTCAGGGCTTTATCGCAGATGCTGGCATTGTGGAGCCTAGTGCATCGGGTTCGGTGAGAGACAAAGAGACGGAGAGACGGTGTCAAAGGCGGCCAAGAGGTTCAGGAGGATAAAGATTGCAGTTTTGCTTTGGTCAAGGAGAGCGTGGACCTCATCTGTGGTGGCAAGGAGGGCTGTCTTAGTGCTGTGGTTGCTTCAGAAGCTGTATTGGGAGAGGACCAGGATGTGGTTTGTTTTCATGAACTCGAAGAGTTGGGTATTTATGGCTTTCTCGATGATCTTGACATGGAAGGGGAGGAAAGAGATGGGTTTAAAATTCTTGAGGGTCGTTGGGTTGGCAGACTGCTTCTTCATCAAGGGGTTGATCTCTGCATGTTTCCAGTCTTCTGGGAATGTGGCAGAATTGATGGAGTAGTTGATGGTGAGGCAGAGTTTGGGGGCGATGGTAGTGCCAGCTCTGATGTGATGTGGGCACGGGTCCGAGGGTGCCTCGGAGTGGATGCTCTTCATGATCTTGTCATCCATGGTGAGGGAAGTCCAGCTGAGTATGGTCCATTAACGGCTGGTGTCATGGGTGCAGTGGTTGCGGGTGGGGTGGGAGGATCTTGGATTTAAGGGCTGTTAAAACTGTCAAAGCTGTCATATGTCTTCCTTTTTGTTGGTGTTTGACCATGTGTTAGGCTGCTATTTTGTGCAGCCAGATAGTGTGGTTTTGTCATAGGCCTGCAAGTGTTCTTTGGTGTCCGTGCCTCCTTGCATCTTGTTATTGTTTGATCACATTGCCGCTGGCCATTTTGTTTAGCCAGCCAGTGTCCTTTTTCCATTTAGCCCCATGTGTTCTTGTTGTGTCCATGCCTCCTTGCTTGTTGTGCTATGACCATGTGGCCAGTGGACATTTTGTGTAGCCAACCACTGTGCTTTTGCCATAGGTCTGCATGGGTTCTTTGTTGTGTCCATGTGTCCTTGCTTGTTGTTGTTGTTTAACCATGTGGCCAGCGGCCATTTTGTGCAGTCAGTTAGTTTGTTAATCCTTTTTTTCCAGTTTTGAATGCAATTTTCTGGGGAGATTGATAAAAGAGGGCTATGTTTTTAGTTTTTTTTACCTGATATCAGTTTAACCCAGGAAGTGCCACGGGCTGATCTAATTGGTCCTATGTATGAACTGAAAGTGCTCCGGACGATTAGATCGGTCTTGAGCTCAGCCCTCTAATGGGAGAACTTTTTAGAAGCCTCAGTTCCATTACTTTCAATGTTTTTTTAAACCCTTTCGGCTGTTAATGGTATTCTGCTCTAGTCATGTGCTTTCCCCTAATAAAGTAAAAAAGGACACCAGAAACCACTGTCCATGCTCCTCTACAGTGTTTGTTTGATAAGACAGTGCTCAGATACGGCATCAGCAGCTGTAGATTTTGATGGAGCAGGTAAAACAAAATTTTGTATACCTTCTCTATTTTGCATGAAAATACTAATGACACAATCAGTTATATATTAATCTGTATTAACTGTGTGCTGTGATTTATTAATCAACAAAATGCACCTTTGTTAAACACGAATTACACGCGTGACTAATTGCTATTTACATGGCAGAATAACTTAATGACTAACTGTGGTACGCCTATTAACAATAAAAGGTGTGGTATTAGAAAATTGCATGATTTATGTTGCTTGGTGATGTTTGCATTCCTGTTGGGACCGAATGGTGAGTATTATTACTTTAAATGTCGCTATAAGCTAGGAAAATACTAATATATAATGGGATTAGTGTGGTTTAAACATTAGAATCTTCATTTCCATATAATAATTATGTTTAATGCTTGCTTTGCTTAAGTTGGCATTCGGGCCTACCAGGCCATGACATTCAAAGTGGAGTTCAGAAGTGGCCACTGTCTTGTGAGCGCGATGTCTACTGCGCAGACTCGGATGGCTCCGAAGATCTCCAGGCACCCTCAATGCAGAGCACAGTGTTCCTGGTCAAGGATAGGAATGAGGAGGACTGCCAGATTTCAGTCAGTGTAAATTACCCGAAGAAACAATAGTCACCTATAACGAAAGAATCAACATTGATATATTGGACATTTTCTAATGAGAACTATATGAGCTCAGCAAATGACATAGCAAATCTTATGAGAACCCCGGATTACGTGAAAGGAAGAGTTAGATTGCAACTTTAAGGAGTCCAGCCAATCCCAAAGCGTTCCTGATTCAGTAAATGTTACATGTTCTCCAGAATTTATTATAAAAGGATAGAAGAAAAGGGAGGAGTTAGTGCGTCCCGAGGAAAGAGTGCGTTCCAGAGGGGTGTTCCGAATTTGCGTGATGGACTTGCTTGCACGATTGCTTGGTCCTTTGGATATCTTTGGGACTGGGCCGTGCTGAGCAAAGGAACATTTTGGACTTGTTGAGTCGTGGCCTGCATTCGATTGGGACAATTTATTGAAAGAGATTTGGGTTATGCAGAGCTAACAAAATTAGAGAAACGACCGCGATAGCAAGAATAGGTCAATATAAATGTCATGCTAAATTGTGTTGATTAATTAATTTGGAACTTTGTTGACCGAAATGCAAAATTATGCGACTGAAAGCAAGTAATTAGATAAACTAAACATTGATTAACAGAGAACGAGTTTGTGGTTCTTTAAATAGGGCATTGAATAAGAATTCTGAAGCTTTAATGTGCTTTATCTGGTTCTAAATCACCATCAACCAATCCAACTAATTGGTCCATCGACCAAGTGGTGGAGTGCCTTGATGTTAAGGTTAGGATTCTATGGTTATTGATGTATATATGTAAATATTGTAACACATTTCCTTCCCCATAGGTAATAAGGTACCCCCCACATGCCCAGCGGATTCATCATCCTCCTGCGTGCAGATACGAGTGAGACGTTCGAGTATTGGTGTTATGGGCCCCACCAATGAAAGTGTGTGTGAATGAGTAAGTGCGGTGACGGATCAGTGACACAGGGAGGATCTGTAAAAAATGTCATGTCCCTTTCCGCTGGATCAGTTTCAAGCCCTGGCTCGCATTATCCCAATCCTTTCTTAAATGTTATTAGGGCAGTAACGCTCCGAGGTCCTGTCTGCTCATAAATGGAAGGAGCACCTAAACAAGAGACAGACTAAAATGTGTAAAACAGGGTGCTTGTAAATATACTTGCACATATAGCCCGTGCAGTTTTTCAGCTCACCTGTAGAGGAAGCTGAAGCTCCGGTCTTGGCAAAAGTGTCATGCTCAGGTGGAGCGTATCTGTTCTGTACCTAATATTTTGAGGGAACAGCACAACAACATTTCTTACCATTTCCTTTCCAAAACTGCTTAGGTGCATTTCTAACTTGTGCACTTTTGTCATGACATGTGTGTGCTGGGCTGGCCAGCTCAGCCCATAATCTGCACATTGTTGTTCGTTGTTTTTCTGCAAAAAATAAAAATTGTATATCCATTTTTGAACTGCAAGCCTGATTTAATGAGAGCAACAATCATATAAAAAATTACAGAGACAGGCTGGGACTAATGGGTAATAATAAACGCTCCCTTGTTTGTATAGGTTACTCTGACTGCAATCTGGTGGGTATTTGCGTTACTTGCCTGCTTTGGGCACGTTGCAGCTTGAATTTTCAGGCAGCAGCACGAGCCTGAGCACCGGTTGGGGGCTCTTCAGCTTTACCTGGGTATTGGGCACCAACGTCTGCCTTACAATGGAGTAAGCCCCAGCGATGGTGCAGCATGTGGCCTTGGCAGCTCGTGGCTTTTGCTTGGGTCCCACACACTCTGCGTCCTGTACATTTATTCTACCATTCTTCCTTGATAGTCATGTTTTCCAAGAACCTTAGTTTGAAGCATTCTCTGCGGTTCAAAAGCACTGGCCAGGGGAGATAATTGGGCAGAGGGAGGTCAGATTCAAAACCTTAACGCCGGTAAGCCTCTGTAGAGATCATTATGGATGGTGTAAGTTGCAGCAGTTTCTGCTTTGAAAGCAACTTGCAAAGCTAATTCCTCCAGTGCTACTACATTTTCAGATGTGTGGGGTTACTGCTAGATGACCTACCCTCAAGCTACAGATTTCCATGTACAAATGTGTTAGATGATGTTTTATATTTACAAAATGCAATTTATTTACTCAACCAAAATAGTTCCAAAGCCTGAAGAAAATACAGATTTTTCATACAAACGTGCTGCACAATTCACACTACAGCATTTCCCCTGCAGCGTATATATGTCTCTAGTCCATTACAGAGCAACTGAAAGTTTCATTCCAAATACTTTAAAACGAAAAAATTGTCAGGATCAATGATTTGTTAACATTAATTTGTAATTCCTAGAAATTTGAATGCTGCCAACTATTTCCCACTTTTTTTTAATGAAAGTGTTCCAAAGAAAAAGCAGACTGCATTCCCATTTTCTCAAACCTGTGGGGGTTTTTGCAACTTTCAAAGAGACGGAGTGCTGCAAAATATTGGTAAATTTGTGTTTGCCTAATGCACTCTGTAATTGTTGCCCCTCCAGTATGCAGAGCAGCCCTAAACTCAGCACGTCCCTCAAACCGACCTGATCAATGTGTGTGCAGTGCTAACAGAGAGTTGTTCCCAGATGCTAGAATCATTCTTGAAATTAAGGGTGCACCTACCTGCCCACTGGCCCCTCATTCCCATATTGAAAAAATACTCATGAGGGGACAGCAGCCCTGCTAATTTAACCAGGTCCATGTATGATGTGCTGCTCTAGTCCAGTTTTTTTTCCTTAGATTTCTTTGACTTGTAGTCTTATTTGTTTCAGAATAAAACAAGACTGCAGGTCCCTAAATGCATAGAAGTAAACATGGACTAGAACAGCATATCAGACATGCATCCAGGAATCTTGGCGTCTATGGTGACAGACGCAGAAGGAATGATAATACCAGCATTGCACTATGGAGCTTGGTCATGCCTCGGCACAGCTCTATGCCTGCCTTGCACCTCTAAAGAACTGTCACAAATGCTCACGGTCTTGGAAGACAACTGTGATTCCTGTGCTGTGTGTTTGAAGTTGTAAATGTATCCTATGTGTATTGGGCCTGAGTCAGTCTGTCCTATATGTAAGTGGACTGGAGGGGGGTGATATTTGAGGAACTGAAACCCCTGTGCACTTGTTCAAAGGTCGTTCAGTCCAAACTAAAATGGTAAGTGTAGGTATGGAATTTGTCTGCTTCTAGTTGCATATTCTGGCATTCTGAGGAGTGGACTGGGCTTTATAAAAGTCACAAAACATGTATACATTTTCAGTATTGTGTGCAGGCAGATGTTCTGAATGTTTTAATTTGCAGAAGCGGAATGGCAGGACACCTGCTGTCTCAATTGCATGGCCAATAGTCTTCCTGCCTTTTCACCCCTTTTTCAATACAGAGAGCTCCAATGAATTGTCGTCAGGGAGACTGGTAAGGTACTTTCAAGGGAAAAGGTTTAATTGATTAGTTACCTTCCAGTGTTTGATGATTCCTTATCATCAAGGTGCAGCATCCCCTTCATCATATTATGAGCGTCTCAGTTGCGATCATGACCTGCCTCTGATGGAAGAGGCGTTTGCTGGTGCTCTGATTTGTTCTCGATGGACCAATGTCTAGTTACTTCATCCATCTAGTTCAGTTCATCTACTGACTATCCTACAGGTTTATGCTATAAAGAGTGAACAAAAAACAAATACACATTTTTACTTTGTGATTTTTTTGTTGAGATTTTCTTATTACAACCTGTTTCTTACTCAATCTATAACTAAAAATAATATTCTCTTAATACTGAAATATTCAACCTACTAATATAGTAACGATAATGTGAAATAAAGTTGAACTTACTAAGAAAAGTGTTAGGCAACACAAAGCTAGTTTTCTTCCTCCTGCTCAGTAGGAGAGAAGTGACAGTGACTTAACATCTCATGAACCTTCGGTTTACATGCAGGACACCAGTGGCAGGACCTTTTTCTACCCCCAAGATAACTCCTATCAGAGCACAAAGCACAGTCTCTCTCCTTTTGCACAGGCAACAGCGCAAAGCTATGCTCCTCATTGCAAGAAGAAAGTAGATATTTGTTCTTGAGAGACCCCGTTTTACCTGAGACAAAGTGCCTCTACAACACTCTCTATAAAACCATGGCAACGCTGGGCACTGCATGGATCAGTATTCAATTTATACAATTCTATGTCAGGACCAGAGGCAAGGATTGTGCTCTACTTTCTTGTGTTTCCATTTCAGCAGCCTTCAACAAAAAACGATTAAACCTAGCTTTTCCAAGCTGCGCAGGGAAAAGTCAACACAGATGAACCATTCAATAGTCCAGGAAGTCCATAAAGGTAGGAGTCCCCTGAATAGCCTCATCTTTCCTGCTTCCAGCAGTTAAGTGGCTTTTCCATTATTCTTAGCATAAATGTGCTTATCTAATTGACGTGTTGCGCTTATATGGTGTTTGTGCGGCTATCATGCTGCCACTTTGTGTGGGCCACGGGAGCACTTCTCATCGCTCCATTTGCAGCACCTTGTAAGCTTCGGGACCGCTTGAGTGCAGTGTGGCCGGCTGCCGCCAGAAGGATGTGAGAGCACTAGAGCATTTCTTATTGTTCTGTGGAGGGCACGCTTGAATTAGTGTAACTGACAAGCTTAAGTACCCGCAGAACCAGTGCCTACCTGGTCCACCTGGAAGCCTCAGATGCCCATTTCCATACAGGTCTGTACTTATATTGAACAGTCTGATGCCTGCGTTCCATACCAATGGGTCTGTACCTCATGCCTATTTCACACAGCTCTCACACGGACACCGTCTTAGCATCATGACACCCTCGCATTCCATAGAGTGAGTCAGAAGCAAGGCAGAATCCTGTTTGCTTCACGCTAAGCACACCCAGAAATTAAACTGTCACCAGTTGCCAAATTGAGCCTATGCTGCTGTACATTATATCATACCCCTTAGCCAGAGTGAGCTGAATCTAAAGTGTGTGGAAGGTCTTGCTCTCTGCATATAGCTGAACCCCAGGGGGTGGCAGGTACACCTGCTTTATTCTGCATATAACACCTGCCTGGCAGAGGTACTGTGGCCTGAGCTTGCTCAGAATCTAGTGGGTCATGGAGGAGGATTATGCAGAAGAAGAGTCCCTGCAGGTCCTTTCCCTGGGCGATGAATTTTTTTGAGGTGGTAGATGCCTCTTTCCCTCAAGCAGCGGCGGGTGCTTTGGGGCACTTTGAGCGCCATCTGATTGAAATGGCTTATGCCTGCTCTGCACCCCACTCCATGCTGGATGATACCCACCCAGTGCTGGGGGCACCCTCCTCATCTATAAGCGCACTTAATTGCAGGAGTGACCCAGGAATGTATTTGAGCACTTTTAAGTGCCTTAAGAAGGCCTGCCTTGCCCACCCTGCCCCAAGTATACCTGACACCTTTGAAGACACAGCAGATCTACCCCTCCCACACCACAGCCTTAAGCAGAAGATTATTACTCCCACAGTGACTCTAAAGATGAGGCCTGTCCCTCCCAACCCTGGCTTACCTCTGAGCCGTTAGATCATGACAATGAGGACTCCCCAGATATGCTAGTCCTGAAGGAGTTTTGCACCCCGCTCGGCAGAATGGGCCCCTCTGATAAGGTTGCTAAATTCGTGGCAGGCTACCTTAGGAAGTCCCTAGAGAAAAAAGTCAGGGCATGCCTTAGAGAAAAAAAAAGGCTCTCATCTCTCCTTTTCGGTCAAGGTTACAGTAACACCAGCGATAGATTCCTGGAAATCCTGCCAGGACAAGCTGTTGGATATGTGTTGCCTTCTCACAAAGATCTTATTATCTGGGTGAGGAGGCCAAGGCCGTGGGTACCCCAGTTTCCCCAGAGGTGATCTTGGAGTGGGTGCAACGTGCTGCAAATTTTCTAGAGAACTCAAACCTATCAACGGAGAGGCGCCATTCCCTCCTTCTGAATGTGGACTCTAAACTGGAAGATTTGGCATCCACGGAGGCTGGTAGGGTGGTACAGGGTAGGCTCTTCGGGGGACCATTCATTAAGGAGCTTGGCAAATTCGTAGCCACATTTACCTCCTTAGAAAAGGTGCAAGCATCGATCAAAAAGAGCTTTCATCCACAAATTTTTGTTGGGGTCGGCCCCAGCCAAGGGTACTAGACCAGCCGCTTTTATATCCAAGGCTGTTCCAGGGGCTTCAAGAAGTCCCAGGACTGGTCCAGACAGGGGGAGTTCTTCCAATCACGGAGAGGTCGTCATGGACGTGGTTCCAGAGGTTCTTCCAGAGGAAAGTTCCAGGCCCCAGCAGGTGAAATTTTGCCTTTCTTCTCAACTAAAAGTAGGATGTTGTTTGACCTTAATTGCTCACAATTAGGAGAAGCTTACTTCCAATGCATGGGTTCTACATAACATCGAGTGTTTAAGCATAGAGTTCAACGGTACCCCGATTCAGGAATCCTGCCCACCGATGCCAGTTTTTGCAGACAATCGGGCTGCCCTGATAGATCGAGAGGTGGGGTATCCGCTGCAAAAAGGAGTTATTACCTGGACTTGATTCCACCCCTCGGGGTTCCTCAGCAACATGATTTTGTTGAACAAGACAGATTGTAGGCAGCGACTAGTGATAAACCTCAGGGAGTTCAATTGGTGGTTGGTCTATCATCGGTTCCAGATGGTGGATATCCATCTTTTGCTCAATCTTCTTTGTCTTAACAACTGGATGGTGTGTTTGATATTGAAGGGTGTGTATTGAGCGGTCCCCATCTTTCCCCTCCACTGCACATTCCTGCAGTTCAGGTGTATGAGTTCACACCTTTTCCATTCAGAATATCCTCAGCTCCCTAGTGTTTCACCAAGCTTCTCAAACCGGTCGTGTAATCTCTCAGGGCTTGAGGGTTTCACCCCATAATTTACTTGGATAAACTCTCCAGTGCCCAACATGCCTGGTGGAACAGTTACAAATGGCAGTAAATTTGCTGCAGAATTTAGGTTTTGAAAGCAAATGAATGAAAATTGCTTCTGGTTCCGGCCAGGCAGATGACGCTGCTTGGGTTTGTCATTGTATTGTATTATAATTGCATTTATATAGCGCTTATTACCCCTGACAATGCATTGAAGCGCCTTTTTGACGAGTAGCATGCTACTCAGGAACCCATAAAGGATTAGTAGTGAATTAATATGGTGATAGGCAAAAGTCATTTGAGTGGTGGATAGGTTAGTCAGTTTTTTGGATTGAGAAGGATAGCGGAAGGATAGAATAGGGAAAAACGTTTGCATTTATACAGCGCTTTCTTTCCCTGATGAGGTGTTTAAGTGCTTTTTCAGTGAGTAGCACGCTACTCCGGAACCCATGAAGTATTCGTGGTGAATTAGTATAGTGAAATATGAAATTAATTTGAGTGGTGGGCTTGTTAGTCTGTCATAGATTCTGTGGCAAAGACTTCAAGCCTCTCCTCTCAGAAGGTAACCAACATTCGCAGCGAGTTGAGGAGGAAGTTGTCCAGAGACACAACCTCTCTGTGGGTGTCCTATCATCCTCTATACAGACAATCTTTCGGGGCCTTCTTCATTACAGGGCACTCCAACACCTCAAGGTCTTTCGTCTTTGCAGGGTCTCCAATATTCAGAGCAGATCCTGCTTACAGAGGAAGTTAAGATAGAAAAGAGATGATGGCTGGACCACATGGGGGTGTGGAATGGTCGAGTTATTTTCTATTCCAACCTGGATACCCAGATGCAGTTATTGAATCCAATGCCAAAAAGTCCAGCTGGGGAGTCTGCTGCAGGGACTCCTTTTTAGAAGGAAAATGGCACACAGATGAGCAGCGACTCAATATCAATTGCTTTGAGCTGATGGCGGGTTCTTTCACCATCAAGTGTTGGACAAAAGACAGGGTCGACTACAATGTCCTCCTCAAGATGGACAATGCGTCAGCGGTATGCTACATAAACCATCTAGGATGTACCAAGTTGAAAGAGTGGAGTTAGCCAAGGATTTTTGGACCTTCTGCCTGTCTCACTATTTCTTAGTGAATACAGAATACCTTCCTGGACCATCCAATATGGTAGTGGACTGGTACTCCAGAGCATGGTCGGATAGTAGTCTGTGGCAGTTGAACCCATCAGTCTTCTGGAGGCTGGTTTATGGGTCCCTTCAAAGTGGATCTCTTTGCCTCCAGGCTAGATCATCAGTTGCCTAGGTGCTTCACCTGGAAGCAAGATTCTCTGGTGACTGCAACAGATGCCTTTCTTCAGGATTGGTCTTTGGCGGCACGTTATGACTTTCCTTCCTTCCCCATGATCATGAGGCTCTCAGCTGAGGTTCAAAGATAGCAGGAATTGTTGCCTTGATCACTCTCTACTGGAGGACTCAAGTATGGTTTCCAGTTCTTCTGGAACTTTTCTGTGATTCTCCAATCCTACCCTGCGTACAGGGGATCCATCGGGATTTTCTGGGCAATCCTTACCCTCTAGTCCTCCAAGGGCCAAGCCTTTCATGGCCTAGCAGATTTCCAGCAATGCTGGAGACTTCCTGGTCCTTCACAAGGAGCTGTGGAACTATGCGTAGCACAGTGGACTTTTCTGGTCACTTTGTGGAGTTCTACATAGCAGAACGCCGCAAACTCTGCCCAGGCCTACTTTACAGGTCCACATGGGCCAGGTGGGTTGTTTGATGTCTTTGAAATAATAAAGATCACATGGGGGCAAAGTGGTTACTATCTTGAATGTCTTAGCATCATTGGTGTCCCATGGATTGGCATATCGTACAATCAATTCTTATAGTTCTGCCACTTCTGTTGGTCATATCGCCGTACTAGGTGCTCCAGTAGGCCAACACCCATCGGTGTGTAAACCGATGAGAGGAATCCATTTGGCACTCCCAGCGAAACCCAGGTACTCAACCTTATGGGATGTTAACAAAGTCTCAAAGTTTCTGAATTTGGGAACCAACAAGTACTTGTTGCGTAAAAGATATTGTCAGCAAAACTTGCAATGCTTCTATGCCTTGTGTCATATAGAAAAGTCTCGGACGTGAGGGCCTTGGACATCTCAGGAAGGGTTTTTACCCTACAGGGGTCACCTTCTACATCTTTAGACGTTCAAAGTAAAGCTCCAATGTGGTGTCATATACAGATTTTGACAAAGCCCCAAAGTTGTGTGTGGTACATTGCCTCAAGGCTTACGAAAGCATGTTGGACGAACCAGTGGTGGATATGGCATCTTTGGTGGTGGACAAGCTTTAAACAAGCACCTCCGGGCATTACAGAGAATGAAAGTTTTCCTAGTAAACATGAAGTAAACTTTCAATTCTAATAAGGACACTGATGTGAAGATAATTCCCACCCAGGTTTCCTGAGAGCCTCTGTTTTCCAATCCAGGAGAATGTATGGGATTTAGGCCTTGTTTGGAAGCAAGATTTCTTGAAATTCTTAAGGAATAAGTATCTTTGATTGTGTCTTCTTATCAATTGCTGCAATTTGTTCTATTGTGAGCGTATCCACTATAGAGGTTTATAAGTATCTTCCCCTCTGGAAAGCCAATCCGGCCTGGAGGAGTTGTGAAGCACATCTGCCCAGAGCAGGCTTTGTTTTGGGCCTCTGAGAGTGCAGGATCTCACCCCATGATGCCAGAAACATGTTTGGTGGTGGCAGACTGGCTACAACTAGGCAGAGACCACACCAGGGCTTGGTAGGTTTTCAGGGCATCAGTGAAGATTTATTAGGATGAGATGTTTGGGACCAAACATCTTAGGGTACAGTGAAGCCATCATGGTGCTAAAAAACATCTAATGACAAGTATCCAGCCCATGAGCTCCTTATGGCTTTCTGTGCACTCACAATATCCAAGAATGGCCCATATATCACTGGGTCATATCTGCTCATGCACATATGTCCATACATGTGATATAGTTCATCCTACCTTAGGGCTCCAAGACCTGCAGTAGGGGTGAGCAACCTATATTTCATGCAGTCGAGTCTACGGATTTCTCTGCACCAAGACAAGCAGCCTGCAGTGGATGTGTATATGATCTTGGGGAGGGGTCTGTAGGGTGGTAAAGTTTGTGCTCCAGCCCCAGTGGACCCTCATCAGTACCCATGTCCTAGGTACCAAGGGTACCATTTAGGAGGGACTTGCAAAGATGGCTGAAGTTGTGCCAGTCATGACACAATTTTGGGAAGGAGATCTGGCACTGGAAACTCGGGTCCCGATTCAGAAAAGTAATCTAATACAAAATCCTAACGTTACTACTTTTGGTATTCACAAAAGACATTTAGGAGTAGTATAGTTAGGATTCCTAACTTTACTACTCCTAAACTGAGGCAAAATCCTAACTTTATGACTTTTGGTATTTACAATGGGCATTTAGGAGTAGTAAAGTGAGTGAAAGGGAAGGGG
This sequence comes from Triturus cristatus, assembly GCF_964204655.1. Classification (NCBI taxonomy): domain Eukaryota; kingdom Metazoa; phylum Chordata; class Amphibia; order Caudata; family Salamandridae; genus Triturus; species Triturus cristatus. Next base: position 543,128,151 of record NC_140583.1, read on the forward strand.
CAGGAATGCACCATATTTAACATTATAATGTGCATTCCTGTCCTTTCCTTTCCCTGGTGCACTGTGTGCAGCATAGTGCCCATGCGTAGGCCTTTCCTGCGTGCTTTGTAGGTGGGATTGTTTTTGTGCAGGAAGGATCCGACCACAATGGATTAATGACCTTGGAAGACTTAGAAAACTGTAATTAGAGGTCAACGGTCAATGGACATGATTCCCCCATCACCAATTAAATCAATGAAAATCCAAGTATTTATCAAGACAATTATAATAATTCAAAACTAGTAACAAATGATGCACGGGTGATGCAATAACGACCTTGAAACACCTAAACAAGAATACTTAGAGGTCAAAGGTAAAAAATCATTCCCTCCTCCAACACAGTAACTAAATAGGATGTAAGTACTCATCATGACAATTCCAATAATGCCTCACTTGTAACAAATTATCTAACAGTAATGGATTAATGTCCATGAAACACTTAGAACAGAGAATAGAGGTCAAAGGTCAAATCACATGCCAACCCCACCAATTTAACCAAGAAAAATGTAAGTAATTATCATGACAATTCAAATTCTGCAACACTTGTAAAAAATTGTCTAACCATAATGAAAAAGTCGTCTTGAAACACTTACAATAAGTGCAATTAGAGGTCAAAGGTCAAATATTATGACCTCTCCAACACTTTGAACAAGGAAAATATTGTACTTTTCCTGTCAAGTCCAATAATATCACACTTGCTGAAATTTATGCAAGAATAACAGAATAAAAACTTTAAAAGTCTTAAAAATGTGTATTTAGGGGTCAAAGGTCACGTTTTTTTTTACCTCTTTTAAAATTTGACTAGTTGACCTGTGAGATCAGACAATGACCTTTTCAACGATACCTCACTTTTGTAAAATTATTTCACTGTTACAAAGATGCATCTTTTGCACACTTCCAGGAGCTGCCATTTGGGGTCAAAGGTCAAAGACTGTGACCTTTAAGAGACTATGCATGAAATCATATCCCGCTTATTCACAAAATATGCATCACCAATGTGAATAAAAGTCAGAAAATGCATTTTGAGATGTTACACTTATCTCCAATAACAAGATTGAGATCATTATATGAAAAACATCACCAGACGAAAAGCATGCCAGTAATTTTGTAGGTTGTAAAGTGCCATCTAAAGCAGCAAAAGTATGTAATTTCTTATCTTCACTAACAGTACTCTCTGAAAGATCCATTTTACTACCATGAACAGAATTCTGAAAGGCTTATAACTTTAGATTCTGCACATCAATAGAAACACAGAAAAAATGTATCTACCTTGTATCTGTGTCATAGTATAACAAATAGCCATAAAAAACACAAAAAGAAAATCTAAATCAGCCTTTTTACCTGGTGAGCAAACAGAATATTAAATACTTCTGCGTATCTGCTTTAGGAAAACACAATTTTTTTATTACCCTACAAACGCAGTCATTTACACTCATCATTTTCACAGTCACCTATAGCCCATCTTGAATTGTGTTATGCGACTTCAGGGTGTTTTATAAATGTATGTTTCATATATAAATTGATAGTACTGAATCCAAAAATATATAGTTTCCCAAACTTATAATCATAATTACACAAACTACAACTTGTTAAAGCACTCCAAAATGTCATAAAATGGCTTAGCACTGATGGATTTTCAATAGGGTTAATGTGCTTGAGGATCATTGTAGAATATCCATATATGAACATTGTTTAATGTTATATGCATGTTTTCCAATGTTTCCCTCACCTCCTTGCCTACCAATGGATTTTTAATAGTCCCTAGTACAGCAGCAATTACTATTAGTTTTTTATGTAATTATTTTTTATGTGTGTGTGTATATACATGTTTATATATTCACTGAAAAAAACATAGGTTTCAGGCACGTTATAGTTAGAAATTAGCATTTAAAAAACCTTAGAAATTCAATGAAAAAACATAGGTTTCTGGGACATTATAGTTAGTTGGACCATTTTTCTCACACAAAACCATAGAAATTCCCCTGTTATAGTTAGTTCAGGTAACTATAACTCGCGAACTCGCAATGCACTGCTGATGACGTCACATCTTACATCATTCATGACACGGTCAGTGACATCACTGATGACATCTCAAATGACATCACTGATGACTTCATCCAGTGACTGTGTTTTTCTTTAAAGTTTAAATATGTATTATATATATATGCCAAGGTGTATTGAAGAATGAGTGGGTGTATAAGTGTCTGGATGGAGGATTTAGTAGGTGCGTGACTGACTATTTAAGTGAGTGATTACATGTGTCTTACTGAATGCATGGGTTAGTGACTAAACTCTGTGAGTGTCTGTCTCAGTCTGTCTGTTGTATAAGCTGCTGCATGGGTTGGTCAGTAGCTACATGAGTGTCTGTATGAGTTATCGATTGGTTGCCTGAGTATTTTTACGGGTGCCTGAATGTGTATGTGGGTGGGTGGGAGGTGTGTGACTCTGTGCATAGATGTTTGAGTGGTTGATTCACTGTGTGTATGGGTTCAAGAGTGCATGTGGAAACAGCTGTATGGGCGGGTGAGTATGTGTATGGGTGTGTTGGTGACTGAATGGATATCTCAATGGTACTTGTCCGAATAACTACATATGTAAAAGGCAGTGTATGTGAGAGTTGAAGTATATAAATGACGATACGTGAGAGTCAGTGATTGTGAGAGTGGCTGTATGGATGCATGTGTACTTGTATCAGTGATTGTATAAGAGAGTAAGTATGCATTGGTTTCTGTTTGAATAAGTGATGTGGTGTGTGTATAACTGTATAGGTCAGTAAATGGAAGTGTGATTGATTCTTTGCATGACTGACTAGGTGTGTGAGTAACTCTGGATAAGTGGTGGTGTGTGAGTTAGGGGTGGGCGTTACGCAAATCTCCGAAATTGTCACAAATCTCCGAGCATGCGAAATCTCCGCGAAGACGTGGAAATGCTTGTCCCGCCCGTTCGCGATGTGTTTTTGCAACTTGCCCATGCGGTCGCTAATGGGCGCGGCCATCTTGATTTTCACTTTATTGCTATGGTTCTGGGTCAGCTTTTCAATCCTCCCTCTATCTTTTTAATTCTTTGTTTCTGGAAGCTTTTTTATTTATTATCTACCTCTCTATTTTCCTGATTCTATAATTTGAGTTTTTGTGTGTATTTTTCACTACTTTTTCACTCTTTTTCTATTACCTGCTTTTTCTTGCAAGAAATGCGCATGCGCGGGCTTCCGCGCATGCGCATTTGTCAGAAGAAGTTTGAAATGGAAGAGGGAGCCCCGGAGACGCCGCGTTTCAGGTAAGTTTCTTTAATTTAGTATTTATTGTAAATGCGGGGTTGTGCTTTAAAAGGAGGGCGGGCGGGAGGCGGGTGGCGCGTAGTGGGGCTACGCGAAGCACGTAGTGTGCGTAGATTTGGGCACACTACGTGCTGCTTCACGTAGCCCCACTACACCCACCCTTAGTTAGTATATTGCAAGCCTTTCTCAGTCGTGCCAAAAAGTGTAGCATTTTTATGGATAAGCAATATGAACTAACACCAGAATTCCCTAACAAATTGGCTTGTTTTTCGACCTTGTACGCAGCGCTCAGACCGTAGCAGTATGAGCTCATGTGGGCTCAAAGGTGTCTTACACAACAAGCTGCGAGGAAACGTGCACAAAAATAAAAGACACAAAGGTAAAATGGTTGCATGGCTCGGGCTAACTAAGCAAAGACTGGAATGACCCGAGGGACCATATAACACTACTAGTGTCTACTCTACTACCTGAGTTGTACTCGCTATTGATGTATGTTGTATATGTATGTATTAACTTTTTTTTCAATCTTGCTAGTGAAAAATAGGGGGAGGTGTATATGGCATCAAAAAAAGGTGTAATGCTTTTTCTAGGCGTACTCCCGACCACCAGTGCTGGGCCAGCGGCGAAGGCGACGCAGCTGCTGAGGACAGAGAAGATACGGCAGTTGCATGCAGAGCTGTAGGGGGTGAGCCAGTAGCAGTAGCTGACAGTGGTAAGTTATATTCTTAATCCCTACTTATTGACATTACACCCACTGCAAGGGTGTACTCTATACTGTACTGTTGAGACTTATTAAGTAAGAAGTTGTGAACGGTTGAAGACATCCTTTACTTAGCATTAGTTAAAGCATTAGCAGCAGGAGTATTGAGTAACCAATGGCTTCTTCTATCTGACTTCAACTCAGCTGTGAAAGTTTTATGGAGAAGACTAAAAGTCAGATCAGATAACCTTGATGGATGGGTTGAACGAAAAGGGAAAGAAGGGTAGAAGGAAGAAGGACGGGCAAGATTTAGTATTTATGACTGGCAGAGAAGGATACGTGGGATGCATGCATGCATAGGTGGCTGAAAGGAATCAGATGCATGGGTGGTTGAATGCCTGAAACTCCCACAAATGTTAGAGGCCGGGGAAGTGGGAGGATAGATACATACCACAAATGTTATGTACTGTGCTTGCTAGTGCTACCGTGCCAATATGTGTAGAATTAATTTGTCTCACTGCTTTGCTAAGAGTATATTTTACAATAGTCTTGTTTTTTCTTCTTGATCTAGCTAATCCTTTCAAAGGGAAACCAGACAGGAAGGAGGTGGCAGCCAAGGCCCGGCGCCGGAAGCTTGAGGCCATACAAAGGGAATACCGGCGGCTGGTGGTTTTGGCAGAGGAGGAGGAGGAGGCGGCAGCAGCTGCAGCCTCCTCCAATGCCCCGGGCCCCAGCCACCCCCCTCCAGCGTTACAGCACCACCACCTGGCAGCCGCCCGCCGCCGCCCATCTTTTAATATCACTGCTGCCCCCCCCTGTGGATGCAATTGCCGCACGTTGAAGCTCTGTGTGGCCCAGCTAGAGGAGCAAGTTTGTGTCCTCCTGGAGAGGCAAGCACCCTGGTAATTGCCCCTTTTTTATTTCTTCTTTTGGTGGGTGGGAATCGGGGTTAACTTTCTTTGGACAATTGGACATTTCATATAGGTTGGATTTTTTGTTCCGGACATTGGTTGGGGTTAGGGAGAGGGTGGGTCAGGTGTTGTTGTGGGATTTTTTACATAGTTTATTTTTGTTAGGGGATTAAATTATATATTTATACTTTGCATACAATGTTGTTAATTTTTTGTAGGTGGGGTTGCTGTTTTATGTCACACTGTTTCCTTGCTGGTGCAGGGCCACAGCCAGTGTTTGATTTAAACAATTGGCTGACTTTGTAAAACACAAACAGATAGATGTGGTACCCCTCACTGAGTGACTTGTCCAACTAGTACTGTCAGTCTCTCCTCCTAGTCTATGGATTCTGCAACTTGACTCAAAGGGGTTTGTGAAATTGAATGAATGAATTTAATTATTAAGTATGCCTCCCCAAACTACTTCTCTTACCTGTGCTTGATGTTTAACTTAGGCACAGCGATGGCTGCATGGTGATGATTGTTTTCTTTCCCAACATGCCATGATTGTGGTGGTAGTAGTAGTAGACACTGGCAGTAGCATTTGCAAAAATAGAAAATTAGACAGTCAGTCGCCTGATAGAAACTGTTGTAGGGGTAGTAGAACCAAGTACAGTATAGAATTTACTGCCAAACAATAATATGCAAAAATATAATAAAAACATAATGGTAGCGGGGATAGCCTAGTACATAGAGTAACAAACTCTAGTTGTGTCGAGTCACTCTACTAGGCCGGCAGTACACTCGACACAAGCATAACCGTTAGTGCTGTGTAGGAGGATGACAACAAATCCAATCGATGACGGCAATTAATGCTGATGAATTAGGTTCCTTTGGTAAAAAAATTACCTCGCAAATATACTGCTCATGGGTGGGCAAAAAGAAGAAGATCCTCGTCCTGCCTTCAAATTTAATTAGTGTTGCTTTTGCCACATTCGCCCCAGCAAGCATGTGATAAATTATTGGTGTCCATTTAATTTAGTCACACCTCAATAAGTCACACAGCCTGGGGAAGAGGGTTAGGGTTTGATGAATGGTTGGGAAGGGGGTTTGGGGAAAGGTTTGACAAAGAAAAACAGTACGCATGGACAACAACAAAAGTAAAAACAATCTTGGCAGGCGACCTTATCCATAAATCTGTTAAGGGAGAAAAAGGAAATGCATTAATGATGATGATAACTTGATGGTAATGAAGTACTTACTAATTACTACTAGACAATTAGACAGTACAGGGCAGCAGTATATTATGCAATTTGCCTTGCCTGTCTGCCGTCAGAGACCCAAATTACATACAGTTACTGTTCTGTTGTATCGGCCCGGGCTTACTATTAAAGATACCATAGAAAATTCAAAAATAGCTGTAGAAATTAATTGAATTATAAGCAGAGAGCAAACATACTAATAACAACAACACACAGTACCTGGCTCACAGAGGAATCTTCTCCTGAGATACTAGCTGCACTCCCTGATAATTATTCTTTCTCACAAGCAAAAAGACCATCAGGGAAAAGAGGGGGGGATTGGCTGCAGTTATCAAAAAAGATCTCTCTTTCTCCATCTTGCCCCATTTTGAAATTCCTGCAGGTGATAACTTAGTTGTCAAACTGGACCTGCACAACAGCACGCTCATATGTGTAGTATTGTATAGACCTCCCACATCGATGCCTGACTTACCGAAAGTCTTAGCGAACAACATCGCGACCTTGACCACTGATTTCGATAAAGTCTTGGTCACTGGAGATTTAAACTATTGGGCTAATGAGACAGACGAGGGAATGCTTTCTAAGGAACTCACGGAGTCCCTTACCAGCCTTAATCTCATCCAACATATCCATTCTCCCAGGCATTTAAAAGACCATACCCTTGATCAAGAGTGGTCCATTAATATTACCTCGAATAATCTGTCACTACTGAAATACCCTTCCCGTCAAAAAAGCATCTTCAGAAACTGGAATCGTACCAATCTGAAGGCACTCATAAACACTTTATCCTGTGAGCAGCCTGTCTTAGAAGGCGAGTTAGATAACTGTGAAAAACAGATCACTAATTGGCAAATAAAAGCCTTTAATATCCATGCTCCCTCACTCACCAAAACATCCCGCCTAAGGCAACATGAAGCATACAAATGGTGCAATAAGGAACTGAAAATCCAAAAACTTAATGTGCGCCAAGCTGAACGGCAATGGCGTAAATCGTATCTAGTGGAGGATAAAATAACCTATACCTTTAAATTGCATATGTATAAAAATGCCATTTTGGAGGCTAAGAGAACCTTCTTTACAAATAAGGTGCTTTCCTCGGAGAACAGCTCCAAAGAAATCTTCAAGGTCATGAAAGAGCTATCAAATCCTAGCCGTGTGACTCCGTCATTACCGGTTCCCCAGGATACTATGATTTGAATTCTTTTTTCAATGAAAAAATTAGTAAAATTCATCACTCCATTGTTTCCAATAACCTGAGCACAGAAGCCAGCTTGGCCTATTTTAATTCTTCTCCCCTTAATACTTTTCCTAAATTGGACAGAAAACTTTTTTTAGATCTTGTTACGAAGCTCAAATCAAGCTCCCCTAAGGAAGACTGCCCTATTAATATACTTAAGGCAATCTATCGAGCCTTCCCTGATGCTATTTTGGAGTTTATTAATCTGTCCCTGTCTGATGGCACTGTACTGCTAGTCTTTAAGGAAGCAGTGGTCATCCTTATACAAAAAAAGCAGGGTATGGATCTGAAAAAGTTGGAGAAATTGTCTCAGTACTTTCTAAGAAGCAACCATGTTTCTGGATACCCACCAGGCGGGCCTCCGCCCCAGGCATTCCACTGAATCTGCGATACTGTCTGTCATGGATGACCTTAAAAGCCATGCAGACATTGACTGTACTCAGGCTCTGGTCCTCCTCGACCTATCTGCGGCATTTGACACCGTGAACCACAAAGTTCTGTTGAATCGTGTAGCCGCAGCAGGTCTTGGGGGACTAGCTATGGGTTGGTTCAGATCCCTTTTAGAGGATCGTAAACAGTCTGTGTGGCTCTCCCCCTTTTTAATCCAACACTGTAGAAATGAGCTGTGGTGTTCCGCAGGGCTCCTCTCTTTCACCGATCCTTTTTAACATATACATATGACCTTTGATCTCCAGCCTCCAGCAGATGGGGGTAAAAATGTTCAACTATGCTGATGATATGCAGCTAATTTTCTCCCTGGAGAATTCGGATGAATCTAAAGACTTCGTTAAGAATTCCATGCTGTACATGAAAAACTGGATGGATAATAATCAATTAAAATTAAACTCTGACAAGACTGAGATAATCCTACCCAGTAATAAATTCAGCTACTGGACTGCCTCTCATTGGCCTCTCAAACTAGGGGGGATCGCACTCCCTAAACCAGTGATAAAGATTCTGGGATTCCACATTGACTCAGGTCTCTCCATGACTGCCCAGATTGGGTCAGTTACCACCTCCTACTTTGTCCAACTTCACAAGCTGCCCAAGATTAGATGTTTTCTCAGCAAAGAGGCCTGCACTCAAATAGTGATCGCGCTTATCCTTTCCAAGATTGATTACGGTAATGCTCTTTATCTTGACCTCCCACAAAAGCAGAAACACTGTCTTCAGATGATTCAAAATCAAGCAGCTAGAATCATCAATCTTCAGGATAGACTATGTCATATTAGCCCACTGTTAAAAGATCTCCACTGGCTTCCAGAGAGCTATGTTTAAAACTGGCTGCATTCTCTTTAGCGCTATCCATGGAACAGGGCCCAACTTTATCTCTTCACGAATCAGTAAGTACTCTCCCCTGCGTACCTTGAGATCAATGCACTCGAATCTTCTGGTGGTTCCCAGATTCAAACGGAAACGCATCAGTGGGACTCGGTTTTCATTTCCGGGTCCGAGGCTCTGGAACTATTTACCCATCTCATTGCGGCTTGAGATGAATTACATACGGTTCAGAAAACAGCTCAAAACATGGCTGTTTACTTTGGCTTATAACTAGTGGCTCCCTATTCTGGTTTGTCTCTGCTAGGAACCTCAGTGCCAAGAAACCTGCTGGTGTACGTGCGCTTAAACAAATACCCAAGTAACATAACATAACAAGTAAAGATTGAAGACAAAAAAATGATTCAAATTATTTAAAAGATGATGAAAGTTGATACTGTTACTGTACGTTATCCTGGTCAAAATGGGGAGTTGCTTCTCGGCATTCCTCTTGGTCCTCCCTTCCATGGACGCTCTGGCCATCAATCTTCGGTACCGCCACTGCCTGCCTGGCAGATGTAGATTCATTGGCAAGGTAAGTGTGAGTTTTTCCCAGTATAACACAGGGTAAGGGCCGGTGTGTAGTTGTAGATGGAAAAACAAAAGGCATATTGAAAGATCAAGTAGAAAAAAAAGTGCATAAATTACGGTGGAGTGCAACAAGAACACTTTCAGAGGTGGCGTGGATACAGCATGCCTACTCTAGTCTGTTTTCAGCATTAACCTCTAACAACAACAGGACAGAGCAGGCCCACGGCACTAGCCATGACCCATCCTCCATTTAGCATACATTTTTTTGAGACAGAGGCAGACAAAGCTCATAATATACAGCAACATAGCATTTTACAAATTAACCCCTTCCCTGCCGGGGTAATTCCCCCATGGTGCGGGAGGTTGGGGTGGGGCCGCAGCGCTACTGTGCTCCTGACGAGCTCAGCTTGTCATGACTCACAGTAGCGCTGTGCTCATGACAAGCTGAGCTCACCATGACCCCGCCCACTGATTAATTCTCTCGCACAGGGAGGCGCGTGGTCGGGCCACGGCCGTTATGACGAGCTCAGCTCGTCATGAGCACAGCTCCACTGTGACTCATGACGAGCTCAGCTCGTCATGAGCATGCAAGGGGTTAAGTGACTAAATCAATGCACTGCTCTCAGTCATAGCACCACACTCAACTCCACCACTACACAGACATGTAGGTCTGCAGTGGTTGTTGTTGACTTGTTTACCTTTTATGCCACTCATGAAACGCCCTGAGTTATTCCATCAATCATCTTGGATCTTACAGAGTGACTGCGAAGATATTATTAGGCCTGGGTGAAAATTTCGTTCCGTTCGCGGAAATTGCGATAATTTGAAATTTTCGCGTTCCACGGAAAGCGCGAAAATGTCAAAATTTCCGCATTCCGCAGCTTAGCGATAATTTGGTTCTTGCTTGCGCTGTAAAATAATACATTCTCGCGCGCGCGCGATTGCCTTACCTGAATCCCTGCGTTCACCGACAAGCTTTCTTGATCCGGTCGCGTTCTCCATGAGATGTTGTATTGTTTTTAGCCATTTGCGCTGTCTTGCGACAGTTCGCGCCCACAGTGACGTCATGCGTCACGCGATCACGTCTTTCTTCTCGCGATCATGCACCGCGAGACAACTGAAAACAAGATGGCCGCGCCCGCGAGCAACCACATGGGTAAGTTGGCGAGCCGCAACCATGCAGAAAATCTCGCGAACATGCGGGAAAAAAACTTCCGCATCTTCGCGATATTTCCACGTGTTTGCGATAATTTTTAACATTTTTGCGATAATTTGCAAAAGTGGATTTCGCAAATTCCGCCCACCCCTAGATATTATGTCACTGTGGTCATCATCATGGTGTTGTCCAACTCAGTGTGCATTGTACAGATTGAGTCCCCTTTCCATATTCAAAATGCAATGGATCGGCCTGCAGTAGAAGTACAAATTTGTTATTAAGAAACAAGAAGGTAAACAAACACTGAGTGTGTGTATATAAGATAATAGTACACAATGAATTAACTTCGTGCACTACAAACAGCAACAACACAAATCACTCAGTCAGCGTCCAGTGCATGTCATCATTCATTACCTGTTCCTTCTCATCTTCAGTTAATGGAAAGTCTCCCTCGGCTCAGAAAGAAGGATAGCTATAGTAGTCATCATCATGTCACTTCTTTTGGAGGGACTCAACGAGGCAAGATTTTCTTTTTTCTTCTATTATGCTAATCATCTAGCTTGAGGGCAATAGATTTAGGGCGATTCAGGAGGATGGAGGAGCAGAACTCGGAAGAGTGGACTGAAATGCAGAAAGCTGAAACTCATATATGGCAATAAAAGACTAGAAGACGGTGGTGATGGATTTGTTGTGATTCGAAGTTTCCAACCAGAAAGACAGACACACAAATGAAAGTAAATAAGCGAGTATGAAGTGGAAGTCTAGTTGTCAGGGAAGTATAGCTCGTCTTTAAACTCTGGGGGTTCAACCAGAAGTAGGTAATCATCATCTAACATGCTACTTCTGTTACCTGAGCCACTGTCCTCATCTTCCTGCATTGATTCATGTATTGTGTAATTCGGTGGTATAAAGTGCTGATTCATTTCGATCATGGTTAACCCCTCCACGTTTATGGGCGGGAGACTGGTCCTTCTCACTGTTACAATGGAACCAGCAGCACTGAAAACACGTTCAGAAGAGACACTTACCACATGGCAAGCCAGATAGTTTATCACCAGCCTGCTGAGCAGTGGCCATTGGTCCCTTTTTCCATACCAATACCGCAATGGGTTTTGATCAATGTACACCTCTGTTGGGTCATCCAGATAGGCCTGGACCATCCGCTCAATGTTCAGGGGTGCTACACTTTGTTCGGCCTCTTTTGTCTTTGCATCAGCACTAGACCTAGCAAGTCCTTGCTGTAAATACCAATCTTTTAACGATTTTACTGCGGCTGATGATCCAGATCTTGCTGTTGTCGATAGTGTTGGAGAGTGTTCTTCTGAGCCAAGCACACTGCCCTCAGGCTCCTAAGTTGATCTTGACGCAGGATGCCCTGCTGCAGTACTTGTTGTGGGTTTATTTAGTGGGCTTTTAATTACCAGCTGCTCATTTTCCAACTTACTGGCTGCCTCAGCTATCCAAGTTTTCTACCAGGCAACATCCACTCCTGAAAAAGGAATTAATGTCTTATTTTTCAGTGCCAATTTGGACCGTGGATCCAGAATTGTGGCACAAATGTAATGTTCTTGTGACAAAATCTTATTTTGCACCCTTGTATTGTCAGCTAAGCAACGGTATAAGCTCTCCACCAACTCACATGCTTCTTTTTTTTCCTCTACACCTTTGTACACTTCATACACCTTCTTCAGCTGTTGCTCTAGCATGTTCAACAATGGGATAGCTTGGTCCATAGTACAGTCCTCCTGGCTGACTGAATGTATGAAGACCTTGAAAGGAAGAAGCATCTCAGTCAGGAATTTGCCTTGGCACCATTGGTCCATCTGAAAGGTCATGACTTTCACAGTAGCATCCCCTCTTCGCATGACATATTCATTGATTGGTCTGTACTGCACAAACAGACGGTCAAGCATGTAATAAGTTGAGTTCCAACGTGTTGCCACCTCCTGGATGAGTGCTTTGACTGGCATTCTATAGTCACGTTGAATTATCCTCAGCTGCTTCTGAGCTTTAAAGGAATGGTTGAAATTAGTGCATATTCTTCGGCAGGTGGTCAGTGAGTTGCTGACTATGGCTTCTTTTTTCAGAAAGTTTTGAACTAAAATGTCAATGCAGTGTGCCAAACACAGGACCCTGAAATACGAACCAAGCGCCATGGCCTTAAGTACATTACTGCCATTATCTGTGGAAACAAAACCAATCTCAACTTGGGCACAGCTATTTAAAGACCTTGCTGTGCAACTCTTCCAAAATGTTTACAGTAGTATGAGTTTTCTCAATGGCAAACATGGCTACAGTTGCATATTTCCGAGTAGCACTAAAAATCTCAGCTGTGTCAACAGCACCCGTTTCAGATAGTTTATCTCTAACCCTACAAAAGAGACCCAGTGTGCAGTGATGCACAGGTAATCAGTGGCTTGGCAACTGGTTCACATGTCTGTTGTCAGGTAGATACTGTGAACAGCACTCTGCTGCAAAGCTTGTCCAACCAATTCAAGCACATCGTGATGTAGTGCTGGAACAGCAACTCTGGCGAAATAGGACGGGCTGGGAACCTTCCATTTAGGACAGATGGCTGACACAAATTCAAGGAAACCCACCCCTTCCACAAATGAAAAAGGGAGAAGATCCAGCGCTAACATTTTAGCCACCTTCGCATTGTACAACTGTGCCATTGGGTGGTTGCATTGGTACTGCCCCTCCAACCTAAGCATGCTCTCAATGGTAGGCTGGATTATTTTCCTTTGTGGTGCAGCTGTTTTCTTGAACCCAGTTAGGCTCAAAGACGCACTTATTTTCATTGCAGTACTCAGTCGCCTTGGTGTCTCAGTCTGACTCTGAGTATGGCTCTTACTACTGTGCCACTGAGATATTGCTGAGGATGTAGGCGGTACCACTACAATGCTGGGGACAGGGCTAGAAATTTCTCCCTCTTGTTCACCTTCCACCGCGATCATATCTCCTCTAATTCTTCATCCCCAACAACAGCTATGGGTTGAGTTTTACTTTTTTCTAAGCAAAGTATGTGAGCCTCCCACTGGATATTGTGGTGTATTTTGAGGTGACTTGTTTGGCCTCCGCTACCATAGTTTGTACCAAGCATTACCCCGCCTAACATCATGTCGACAAATTGAGCATGAAGCAATGTTCTCCTCCTTACTGCTAACCGAAAAGAAGTCCTAAAATGGGGAGGAGAACCTTCTGGTGCTGCTGGATGTGCCACTTTTCATACCAGATGAACTGGAGGGTGGGCTTGGAATGTGACTCTGTGCAGCTACACTACCACTAACTACTGAGGTGGTGGTTGAGCTGGATGTAGATCCCTGCCGGAGGTTTGCAAATGCAAATATGGAAGCTGGAGGTTGTGGTGGTGTTTCCTGTGTTGGTGGTATCCGTACTACATCCCTCGCAACCATTTTGGATAGGGTAATAATGTTGGTGTCCATCTCCTTTGGGCCAGGAGTGATGTTTGTGATGACTGGCTTGTCATCATCATCATCATCCCCCTCTTGTACATCTACCTCCATAACTCTAAGGCTTTCTGGAACCTTCCTTTTCACTAGCCTTGTTGTGTAGTGTGCATCACTCTCAGACTGAGCTGGTGGCTTCCAAGTGGTATTTCGATCATCAGAAGCGGGGCCTGAAGAAAAAGATGATGGACTAACCTTCCTTTTCCTTGCAGGGGGTCTGGAAGACAATGGATCTTCTTAAACAGTGGCTTGCTCCACCTTGTCTGCAGGAAGTTCGATTTCCTGAAATGCCCCTACTCCAGGAGGAACAACTACTCTATTGTGGGCTGTTGTTGTGGCTGTTCTTGCTGCTGTTCTTGCGGCTGCGGCCGTTCTTGCTGCTGTTCCAGCGGCTGCTGCTGTTCTTGCGGCTGCTGCTGTTCTTGTGGCTGCTGCTGCGCCTGTTACTGCCCATTTATCTGCTGAGTTTCCGCCTGCATTGATTGTGTACTACATTGCGATAATGACATTTCAACATCGCTGCTCGTTAGTACACTGGCTACCTTTGAGACACTCTGGCGACCTTTGAGACACTCATGTGCTTGGACCTAGGTTGGTGGGGCTGGCCCACTGATGCAGAGGTGCTGCTCCCAGCTTGGTCCCCGGACAACGCTGTTGCAGGCGTAATATTTTTTTCTCCAAAATACACATGGAGCGACACACCAGTCTTGGTAAGTGCCACTTCCTTTTTCTGTTCCTTCTTCTCACTGACAACTTTCTTCGTACTGGAGGACCTGTAACCTTTCTTTGGGCCCATCTTCTTCAGATGTCAGCAGGACACAGGTCCAAAAGTTGCAGAGATGTCTTTGGTCTCACGTGGAAGTGACGTGGTGCGCAGCAGGACTTCTGTCTGGCAGTACAACGGGTGATGATGATGATGACAACTCCTTCTCTGTCTTTTTGTGCACCTAAAAATAAAGAAGCCAGGAGAAGAACATCAGTGAAATGTTGCATTTGTTGTTGTGGTTCAATTACTACTAGTACAAACAAACAAATAAAATATATAGTGTAGCCATTTGTGAGACTTTGTGAACAAGGGCTTTCATGGTATACTGTGTACACACTCTCAGGAAGGATAGGAAGGAAGAACAACAACAAAAATACAAATGTCATAGAAGTGGACCCTGTTTGGCATTAAATTATTTGCTCATCACATCATTCTGGGAGCTGCTGCTGGCAAAGGGGATGGATGGAAGCAGTAACCCAAGAGGAAAACCATGCAGGCCTATAAGGCAAAAGCAGCACACTAATAACTCCCACCAGAAATGGCCACCAGACACATGGACACTCACAAATCACAAGCAACAAGCAGGAGGCCTGGAAAACAATGTACTGACAAAAGGCCTATAATAGCCAGGCAAAGGATGCATGCTAGACCACACTGCTTTGCCAGTTTAATGCAATAAAATGCAAAAACGAAAATCCACAGGGCTAAACAAGGTCTGCAAGGTACACACCAACACACCGCACACAACAAAGGCATTTATTTAACACACCCCCAAAAACAGAAATGCCCCCAAATAAAAACATTTTGCAATTTAATCCAATGCCATCCATGCTCTAAATGATGTTTAAATCCAACAGGACACACAGAAACAGTTGTTTCATGCACCTACTGGTATCGCTTTGTTCACCCTAAGTTGGCAGGGTATGCCCAGACGTGGGTCCCTTGCTCACTTTGCCACTGGATTCATGATAGCCTGGCTGATGAAGGGTTATGAACTCGAAACCGGTCCCAGGATTCTTGTTTCCGGTCCAGGGAAGACATGGCTTGGCAGTTCGGGCTGGACTGTTACCATGAGGCACAGGGTCAGACTGATTTGCATATGGCCATGTCTGAACTGGGGTGGTGGAGTGAGCTAAAGAATGATGATGGATTAAACCCAGATCAGTTGACTGGGGGTGAGTGTTTGATTTGCTCAAACGCTCCGTCCATCATCCCCTTTGCTATCGCTTTGTTCGCCCTAAGTTGGCAGGGTATACCCAGACGTGGGTCCCTTGCTCACTTTGCCACTGGATTCAAGATAGCCTGGCTGATGAGGGTTATGAACCCAGTCCCAGGATGCTTGTTTCCGGTCCAGGGAAGACATGGCTTTGCAGTTCGGGCTGGACTGTTCCCATGAGGCACAGGGTCAGACTGAATTGCATATGGCCGTGTCTAAACTGGGGTGGTGGAGTGAGCTAAAGAATGATGATGGATTAAACCCAGATCAGTTGACTGGGAGTAAGTGTTTGATTTTCTCAAACGCTCCGTCCATCATCCCCTTTGGTATCGCTATATGGCAAAAGCAGCACACTAATAACTCCCACCAGAAATGGCCACCAGCCACATGGACACTCACAAATCACAAGCAACAAGCAGGAGGCCTGGAAAACAATGTACTGACAACAGGCCTATAATAGCCAGGCAAAGGATACATGCTAAACCACACTGCTTTGCCAGTTTAATGCAATAAAATGCAAAAATGAAAATCCACAGGGCTAAACAAGGTCTGCAAGGTACACAACAGCACACCACACACAACACAGACATTTATTTAACACACACCCAAAAACAGAAATAACCCCAAAAAACACATTTTGCAATTCAATTCACTGCCATCCATGCCCTAAATGATGTTTAAATTCAACAGAACACACAGAAACAGTTGTTTCATGCACCTGTGACTACCTCAGAGCCTACTGGACGAAAGGCCTGTTGGCAGACTAGGCCACACAAGCTTGCAGGCCTATGGCAAAAGCACACTACCGGGCTTCAAAATGGCCACCAGCAACATGGCCAGGCAAACACAACTACAAGAAACTGAAGGCAGACAATGCAGGCCTATTGCAAAAAGCACACTGCCTGTCTTCAAAATGGCCGCCAGCCTCATGGCCAGGCCCACAACAAGAAGCCTAGTCCACAAAGGAATACCATGCAGGCCTTTATGGCAAAAGCAGCACACTAATAACACCCACCAAAAATGGCCACCAGCCACATGGACACTCACAAATCACAAGCAAGAAGCAGGAGGCCTGGAAAACAATGTACTGGCAAAAGGCCTATAATAGCCAGGCAAAGGATGCGTACTAAACCACACTGCTTTGCCTTTTAAAATGAAAAAACGAAAATTCACAGGGCTAAACAAGGTCTGCAAGGTACACAACAACACACCACACACAACAAAGGCATTTATTTAACACACATCCAAAAACAGAAATACCCCCCGAAAAACACATTTTGCAATTCAATCCAATGCCATCCATGCCCTAAATGATGTCTGAAATAAATTCAACACACACCAAAGGAACAGTTGCTATATCATGCACCCACCCATGACTAGCTCTGGGAATACTGGCTACCCACAACAATTTAATAAAAAAATAATGATAAGTACCAAAATTGTAGTTGCAGCAACTGCAATGCCCCAATCAAACAAACAACAACATCAACGTACTTGTAAAATATCAAATTCAAAAGTCCTCAAATCCAATGATAATGATGCAGCAGAAACAAAGAGTGGTCCTTCCAGCTCATAATCCAAAGGCAGAATGAACAGGAGATGGATAAAGCACTGGGAGGAGCCTGCTGGACAGGAACAGGAAATGGGAGACTCTGTGGCACTTCCTCCCTCTCCCCAAATCATCATTTACAGAAGATTTTATTCTGCTCGAGATATCATTCTTCTCCAGATTCAAAATTTTGCGTGCTTGGGATCGCAAGCTTCACCACACTTCCGCCGAATGTCAGATGGCGCATCCAAATGATGTGTTCGCGATCTCATGCTCTCTCTCGTGGTGGTAAATGACGTGTTCATGATCTAAGACTCTCGCGGTGTCTGATGGCGCGGCGAATGACGTGATCGCGATCGCAAACTCTCGTGGGATAGCACGACCGGCTACCACCATCTTGTGGTGCACATGAACGGATCGGAAAACTCATCAGCGAATACAGGGATCCCGGTAAGTCAACCACGCGCGAGAGACACATTTTTAAAGCGCAAACATGAAAAAAATCTCCGCTACGCCGCGGATCTCGGAAATGTTGATATTTCCGCACTCTCCGCAAAATGCGAAAATGCCGAAATATCACAAATTCCACGAGCAGAACAGAATTTGACGCCCAACCTTAGTGTGAGTGTCTGTATAGGTGTATGAGTGCTTATGATAGTGTTGTATTGATGAATGACTGCATGTATGAGTGATTGTATGGGTGAATGAGTGGATGTGTGTGTAGACCTAGGAATCAGTGAGTGCGTATGTAGTAACTGGTATTGGCGTGTCAATAGTTTTGTAAATGGTAGTCTGTATTTTACAGTGGGTGTATCAAAGGTTATATTAGAGTGTGAGGAGGTGCATCAGATTTTCACATGGATGATTTCATCAGTGATGTCATCAGTGATGTCATTTGAGATGTCATCAATGATGTCATCAGTGATGTCACTGACCATGTCATGAATGATGTAATATGTGACGTCATCAGCAGTGCATTGTGGGTGCGCGAGTTGTAGTTAGCTGAACTAACTGTAACGGGGGAATTTCTATGGTTTTGTATGAGAGAAATGTCCAAGTAACTATAACTTCCCTGAAACCTATGGTTTTTTCAGTGAATTACTAAGGTTTTTTAAATGCAAATTTCTAACTATAACATGCCTGAAACCTATGGTTTTTTCAGTGAATTTCAATGTTTTTTTAAATGCTAATTTCTAACTATAACTTCCCTGAAACCTATGTTTTTTTCAGTGAATTTCAAAGGTTTTTTAAATGCTAATTTCTAACTATAACAGCAGTCACATTTGCGGAGTGGTGGAGAAAGGTGAGTGTGGCCTTCAAACACCTCTTAGTAATCCCACTGTGTGGGACTTACTGGAGGTAACAGGAGAAGAAGTTAGCCCCCAACATCAGCCTTGGGGGCAAACTACCCCTTTTATTATCACCAGTAAGTCCCACACAGCAGGATTGCTAACTTCTTATATCGTGCCCCGCCCCCTCCCTGCACCACTGTGCCAATGCGCCCCCTAGCATGTTGTAAGTTGGGGGATTAAGTCCCCTTGAATCCTGAGGGTCCCAGTGGGCCAACTAGCCCACCAGGTACCTCCAGTAAATGTCACACAGCTGCTTTGCTGAGAGGTGGTCCAAGGCCACGCCCCTTTTTACACCTCTCTGCAACGCAGCTCTGTGGCGCTTACTGGAGGTACCTGGTGGGCTAGTTGGACCCCAGGGACCTTCAGGATTCAAGGGGAGTTAATCCCCCAATTTACAATGCACCAGAGGGCCCATTTGCACAGTGGTGAATGGAGGGGTTGGGACCTGATGTGACAAGTGTGCAAACGCGCTGTGCCTGCCACCTTGTACATGGAAATTCACCCCCCCACCCCCTCTCCCAAAGTACATCTCCGCCAGCCTTTCCCTGGCAGCATCGCCGCCAGGGAAAGGCCTTTCCACCAATGCATCATAATATGGATGACGGTGCCTTCTAGGCACCGCCACCATATTGTGCCCCAGCTCCGCCCGGCCGGCAATCGGAACGATTGGCGACTGGCAGAAAAGCGGCAGATGGACTTTCTGTCCGCCGCGATACCCCCGCCATAATAATATGGCAGGGGGTAATTTGGGTTGGGTGGCGATCCGCCCGCCATCCTAATGACCCCCTAAGATTCTATTTGTACCAATTGTTCTCAAAAACGTTTTTGTTCTCTAATGCTCAATTGTCATTCACTTTCACTAAGATTGAAAAAGCGCAAGTGCTTAAAAGTCCTAATTGCTCGATTATTGCACAAATGGATGACAGTTCATATTTACAAAGTGCACATGCATACAGGAATACATCCCTTGATATTGCACTTACTTGTACTAATTCGATAATAAAAGAGCTTCCAGATGCCAAGAATTGTGTAAATGAAACTCATACCTGGTGCTATGTCAGTATCACATTCTCCATAAAGTGCTTTGTACAAGTGCATAATACAATATTCCTCGAACTTTATTTTTTACAATGCACCCCATCACATTGTTGCTAAATTCTCATGCTACTAATATTGACTTCACTCCTCAAGTTTGAAAGTGCAAGTACCCAAATTGAGATAAAATATCACCATGTTGCACATATTATCAAATTTATAATCTCACGAGTGTTAAAGTGCATGTGCCTAAAAAAATGAATACTATACAATTATGCAGTATGTCTCCATCTTTCAAATCTAAGGACCTTGTACAACATGAAGAAAAGGGGGGTTAAGGGAAATAAAGTGCTAATGCATTAGTGCAATAAACCACATTTTGTTTTGATTGCCTGTAATATGCTAATACATATAGCTATTAATCATCTAACTCCCCTACCCATAAATAAGTTCAGAGGCAAGAAGTACATATAATAAGTGAGTACCCATTTCCTGTTTCATCTATGAGTAAAACCTCATTTGCTGTATATCACCTGCCCAGAGAGAGGCTGCCGTTATATGTGAACATGCATGTCTTCTTCAGAGTTAAGGCCATGCGTAATATTAGTGTTGAGCATAACTATGCATCCTTACTCTAGCTGCCTGAGTTTTAAATCTCGATCTCCCCCTCTACTCTTCTTAGGGACTCAGTCAGTTACTAAATAGAAGAGCTCATAAATGTTTCCACCATGCACTTCATTGATATGTATTACTACGGCATAGGTTGTGTCTTTATTTTTCACAGCCCTTAGGTGCTGAAGGGTTCTTACATGCACCATATGGATCGTGCGTCCCACATACACGTTGGAGCACGTGCATTGTAGGATATACATCACATATTCGCTTCTATAATTGAAGAAGCAAGGGATTTTCCCAGGCTTTTTATTAAGGGTGATTGAATTTCCTTCTGGTTTATTCCATATTGGCAGACCTTACATTTCAAACATCTCAAAAACCCCGGGATGGCTTTTAACCACCCCTCCATTTCCCTCACTCCGGGGCTGCCAATAGCCAATTCTTGTCTCATTGACTTTGATTCCCTGAATGTCAAAAGGGGTTTGCCTGAAATGTTGCTGCATATTGTAGGGTCATTTCTTACTAGATGCCAAAGCCTATTGCTGCAATCTCTCACCTTGACCTGATAGTCACTGTATCCCATAATCATTCTTTTATCATCCTTACTTTTCTTTTTCTTTTATTTCTCCTGATGAATTTGGGAATAATAATGAGTTTCTTGGGATCCCCTCCCCCTACTTTAGGGCTTTGTTAAGGACCTGATCACTGTATCCTCGCTGGATAAATCTCTGAGATAATTTTAGTTTCTGCAGGTAGAAGATATCTGAGTGTAAAATGGAATTACCTGCTTTGGGTTTCCTATGGGTACGAGTATGTATTCTCAGATTCTCCATGTACACTTCAAGATCAAGCAATCAGTCCTGGAATTCACTCATGGTACTTGTAAATTGTAAATTTAAGGATTTTTCATTCAAAGCAGACAAAATGCTCATTGCTGTTTTTTCGATTCTTTTCCAAAGGATGAACAAGTCATCTATAAATCTAGTCCAGATGACTACGTTCTCCCTCGAATCTACTGCATACCTGACCCTGAGCATCTGCTCCTCCTACCAGCTCATGTGAAGATTCGCATAGCTGGGGGTGAAGCAGGAGCCCATTGCTGTTCCCCTCACTTGTCTATATGTATCTTTCCCAAAAAGGAATAAGTTATTCTCGAGGTACAGCCTAGTCATTTTAAGTAACATCTATGAGTACTGATATAAATGAATGGGTCTTGTGTCTAGAAAATGTATGATGGCCCTTAGTCCATCTTCATGGAAAATGCTTGCATATAGTGAAGCTACATCAAGAGTTATAAAACAATGTGTATCCTCCCAAGTCACCTTGTGTATTTTCCTGAGAAAAGTACTTGGTGTCCTGAATGTAGGAAGGAAGTTCCCTAACAAAATCTTATAAGAAGTGATGTATATAATGGAAAGTTGCCTCAAATATTGCTGATATTATCGGCCTTCCTGGAGGGCTGGTCTGATCTTTGTGGATCTTTGGGATCAGATATAATATCGGTATTCTACAATCCTCAACTTTCAGATACCGATACTCTTCCTGCATCATAAGACCTACACCTCTCCACCTCGCTAGATGCTTATGGTATTTGTTTTTAACTTCAACCAGATTGCTCTGTGGGACTCTTTGGTAGCTCTTGGTATCTTTAATCTGTAGCTTGGCTTTATTTTCATACATACTCAGAGGTCATAAGATTACATTACCTCCTTTGTTGGATTGATGAACTGCAATATCTTACCTAGATTTTTCCATTGGTTTAGAGTAATCTCTCTCTCTTTGTTTGGTGCCTTTCAGAAATTCCTCACTGGATGATATAGACAATGATTTTAAGTCCATAACGACCAGATCAGAGAATATATCAATCAAGTCCCTAGGTAGGTTAGGAACAATAGTGGACCGAGGTTTAAAGGGCGTTGTCAGTTTTCCATAGATGTCAAGTCCCAAGAGGTTTCAGTCTCCTTGCATGATATTGATTGACTTATTATATCACTTTCCATCTCCAATTGTTCCAAGTCATGTAATACTTTCTGATCACCACCCACCAGATTTGAATTATTAGTCTCTGTGATGGGCTGTTCAACTCAATTCGAGTTTGACCATAATTGAAGTTAGTTCTAGAACAAAATGAGAGACCCAAAGACAAAATTCCAAGTTCATGATCTGCCAGAGCCAAGACAGGTAGATTGATATCCGTGGCTGAATGTTCATTCATTGACATTGTCTGGTTTCTTTGGTCTTGGCTCCTGAACGGAGTTCCATGCCTCCTCCTCCTTCTTTTTTGTTGCCTCGATTGCCCTTTCCTTTTTTTTGAGGTCTCGATCTGATATTCATTGTCCTTTCCAGACCTAAAAAACACATCTCCTCAACTACTGAAGGTGGTTCTTGTTGATTCTCATTCTTACATTGCTGCCCAGATCCATCCTTCTGTTCTGTGTCTTGCTAAGACCTAAACTCAGAGCTGGTCTCTGTCACTGTTCTGCTTGCCCAATCTTTCATTCCAGGACCTGCATTCTCGGACAATTTTTGTCAATGTAAATTGTCAAATCGTTGCGCATACATAAAGATTTGGCATCTTTGGTAGTCCACTCTGTCTCTTGTAAATTTGAATCCCTTTCTCTCTTTGATCACCTGTTCATGTTTTTTCAGTTTGGCTTCTGTTATTGAATTTTGACACTGCATCAAGTTTAGCTAAATTGTTGATCTACTGTTGTAGCAGTTTGATTTCATCCAAGATTTTATCTCTGTCCCGTTGGGCATATATAATTAATATCCTCATCATATTACAAGATGATTACGCATGTTGTTAGCCCAATCTTGCAGAATATCGGGGTCTGGGTTTTCAAACATGGGTCGATCAATTTCCGTAGACCTCAAGGTACTCTCCCCATTTCTAGATATCTATCCACAGATTTGCATTCCCACTATTTGGAGACTTCCATTTTCCTCAATTTCTCCAATCTGAACATTTTGATTTGCACATTCATTTCTGGTGGTGCTGCGTTTGTCATCTCAACTCGATCAGATCTACTCCCACTCGCTGCTTTTTCACCAAGTAGCACAACACCTGCCTCCTCCCTCTCACTAAGTACATTTTCCATTGCCTCCACTGCCGAAGTATATTCACTTTTTGCTCAGTTTTACAGCATACGTAGTGCAAACTGAGTCATGCCGGTTACTTTCCCAGCACCTCTCCCCGATATCAATTACAGTTCCCCCTGAAACAGGCAGGGCTTACCTGCTGGCAGGTATCTTCCGATGCTACGCTCAAAAGGGCTCTCCTTCGCCCGCAGCTCTGATCCAGTTCTTGTGTTTTTCTTCAGTTGGGCTTCACAATATACGCCGTATATAATCCAAAGGTCTGGCGATCTTCATGAAGCACCTGAACAAGGATGTGTCAATGCAGCTGCTCTCGGCAGTCAGTGGCTACAATCTAAAATGAATTTAGATTCAAGTTGCCTCAGCAGCCACTCTCTATCGCCGCCTCTTCTTAGAATTGGTAGTATCCCTATTACATGGTATTGAGATTACTTAAATTATTGTTATGAACCAGTTTAAAATGGCGTGCAACAGGGTAAGAAGGATGAGATTTGGCAATAGCTCTAAGGTGCTGTAATATCCTGTTGTGTATCTGTAACTTTGTACTACCAATATATCTGAGGCCACATCCACACTCCAAAACGTAAACTGCGTATTCTGTTCTGCAAGTGTAGGACACCCTTAATTTATACCTGTTTTACACTAAAAGCAGACTTATAACTGGTCCTATTGACTCCCAATTCTCATTCTTTTTTAACCTTTAGGTTTTCTTTTTACCCTGCTGCCTTGTGCTTTGTTGTCTGTCTGTTGTGTTATTGTATACTGAGCTGCATGTGGAAAGCGCCGGGACACTCCTTTGGAGTAGCCATGCGCTATATAAACATACTATAACATAACATAACATAACATAACATTCTCTACATGAGCTGCTTTTATAGAATCCATTTTTAAAGGACAGCCAATTGGAACTTGTTCCTAGCTCAGGACTGCTGTTAACCAAGCTGTTCTCTCATTGATGAAGCTCTACAATATTGTTACTGTTTTAAATCCACAAGTCTTCTATTCTTCCGCACGAAACAACTTGGCGAAAGTTCCATAACACTTCTGCTTACTCTAACAGACCGGTTCAACCAGACACCCAAGACAGATATTCCGATGAAGAATGCAGATGCACCGCTCAATTTAGCATTTATATACAGTATCATTTTTCTTTTAACAATCATATTTTTAGAACTGTGTGGGTGACAGAACATTCAGATATAAAAACAAAATAGCTTGGGTCTGTCTGGGGCTAAAGGACTGTTTCCAATGCATTTAATTGAACTGCGTCCTTCAATTGCTTCTACAACAGATTTGATGATGTGCTGCACGTTGACCTGATGAATACTGTTGTTGTGGTATGTACGGTTTGTCTTTGTCACACTTTTCCCGAACTCCTCATTCCCATCCATTCATCAAACCCCTAACTTCTTATCACTGGCTATGGGATTTATTGAGGTGTGACTTAATTTACACCATAAATGGATCACAAGCTTAGTGGCGTGAATGATGTAAAAGCAACACTAATTTACTCTGGGATCTAGTTACCGGAACAATGCAATAGTCCACACCAGTCCCGCTTACCCACCCAGGCTTGAAAGGGATAGCATAATAACACCTCGTCATAGTGCAGAAGAGTCAGAACAGTGTCTGGCTTTGTTCCAGTTTCCCATGATAGTGCACACTTGTACAAGAATGTTTTGTCATCGTTGTCTGGTGCATTCAGTCTTTGATAACCCACTAACTAAGTTTTCTTTTATTCAAGTTGCCTGTGATGAATGATCTTTCTAATGAATCTGACATTTGGAGTTCACCTCATTTGAATAGGAAGGGAGTGAAACCTCGTTTGGGTGATGTCATCCATGGAAGCACAAGAAGTGAAATCTAACAACACTACTATTATTAAGAAGTCCCTTTTGGAAAAACCTGCAAAATGGTTTGGGAAGATATTTGAGAAGTACCATCACCGAATCAATCCTGGTAAGAAATAATTAGAAGAACTAGTTAACTTAGTAGTTAAGTTGTTCTTTAGAAGGGGAGCTAGATGACATGGTAGCCCCTTTACTCGGCAAATCGTTACAGATGGTAGGAAAATAGCAGTTACTACACTAACTTCTACTATACTATGCAGTATAATTGATTGGTGGCTGGGTGCTGCAAAACCTCATCAACTGAAACAGATTTAAATTTAACAGTTTTCTTTTCCCAGACAGTGCCGTTCTGGTGGCAGGGTGTAAATGGACTGCAGAAAGAGGTAAGTAACCTACTGAAGAATAAAACAGGGCAAGGGAATTCAGGTAGGGAAAGTTTGAGGGGAACAACAGGACCCTCAACAATGCTATAATAAATTCTACTATGCCAACTAGCAATAGAAAGACAGATAATGAATGATGACCAAAAAAGTAAAACCCATTAATTTTTAGACCCCACCTTCTTAAGCCACAACAGGCCCACCCCCTCTCCAAGTCAAAATATCCCAAAAGGTCAGAACAAAGTCCAAAAGTCCAATGAGACTCTTTCTCCAACTTTGTGCATCCACCCTCTCCACCCACATAATGCCCTCCCACCAAAACAAAAAGTCATCAAGTTAATGGGCTGAGCCCTGTTGCCCTTGCTGGAACAATGCTCTTTTGCATGTAAGGTGCACCAGCTGTCATAGGATGCGGTGGAGGAGGCAGTGTGTTACATCTGAGGAGGGGAGGGCAGTGGTGGTACAGGTGGCAGTGGAGGGCACAGCTGCAGGCAACAGCGGTGGCAGTGGCGTGGCCAAGTTGGAGGCAGGCCAGGATGGTGGCCTGAGGTACCCTGTTATGTTTGGACCTATGTCTTAACCTCCTGCTCCTCAAGTTCCAGGGCCACAATCTGGCAAAATTCAGCAGCTACTGCCTCCAAATTTTGCCATCAGCCAGTCGGCTATCTACTGCTGTGTTGGTGAGTGGGCCAGTGACAGTTGCTGCCTGTCGCCAACAGCAGGAGTAGCTATATCAAGAAAGCAAGAGAAGAACAAAACGCAAAACATTGTGATGCTCACTTGTTTATACTGACTATAGTGGCATGGTATGGTAGCAGAACATTGCTGTTCCTCTAGCGCAACTGGAATTTTATTTAGATGAGATGGTTGATGATATATGCATCAGATCATAGCTCGACAATAAACATAGCAGAATCAAGCCAGAGCACCAATATGTAATCAAAAGAAAGAAAAGAAAATTTGATTTTTCAAAAAGATTTAATTTCATAGTGAAACACAATACACACTTTGGTGCCGATTCCGATCCTGTAAAACCCGGGTACGAATGGTCATACGGAGCGTATTCTCCATACGACTCGTACCCGGGAAATCCTCCTAACAAAGCAGCAAGTACGATCCATACAGAAATACCATTTCCGTACGAATCGTAAAAAACTACGTGCGGCGAAAAAATACCCACAATTCCGATCCGGGACATTGCGTACGTGACGTCCGGACGGAGTCAGGCAGCGTTTTACGGACCAGCAAGTACGATTCGTGCCTACGTCACTCCGCGCGGCGAATATTTTATGGCAGCCAAAAACTCCCGGGAAATTGAGGACGACGCGAAGAAGGAGCACCGGTACGCGACGGACAGCTATGGACCCCATCCTACGTGTCATCCCGGCCCTCCTAGCCTACGACCTGGTGCACCAAAACCGACGCGCACTCCGCAGAAGGTCAGAACAATACCCAGGGGCAAAGGGGGGGCCGAGGAGCCTGAAACATAACCCCTACCCAAAAAATATATCCTGTACATACATTACCTCCAGGGCTGGTCACTTCGGGGGCGTGTCCACCAATCCCTGCGTACCGCCACAACAGAAGTGGATGTCTACGCGTACCCGTCACCACTACAATGGTGGGACGGACCGCACCCACGCTCTGAGGGCGTGGGTACGGTCCGTTCATCCATTGTAGTGGTGATGTAGGGGTACGCGTGGTACGGACCGTACGCACGCCCTCAGAGCGTGGGTACGATCCGTACCACCATTGTAGTGGTGATGTACGGGTACGCGTGGTACGGACCGTACTCATGCCCTCAGAGTGTGGGTACGGTCCGTACCACGCGTACCCCTACATCACCACTACAATGGTGGTACGGACCTTACCCACGCCCTCAGAGCGTGGGTACGGTCCGTACCACCATTGTAGTGGTGATGTAGGGGTACGCGTGGTACGGACCGTACCCATGCCCTCAGAGCGTGGGTACGGTCCGTACCACCATTGAAGTGGTGATGTAGGGGTACGCGCTGTACAGACCGTACCCACGCTCTGAGGGCATGGGTACGGTCCGTACCACACGTACCCCTACATCACCACTACAATGGTGGTACGGACCGTACCCACGCCCTCAGAGCGTGGGTACGGTCCGTACCAAGCATACCCCTACATCACCACTACAATGGTGGTACGGACCGTACCCACGCCCTCAGAGCATGGGTACGGTCTGTACCACACGTACCCCTACATCACCACTACAATGGTGGTATGGACCGTACCCACGCCCTCAGAGGGTGGGTACGGTCCGTACCAAGCGTACCCCTACATCACCACTACAATGGTGGTACGGACCGTACCCACGCCCTCAGAGCGTGGGTACGGTCCGTATAACGCAAACCCCTACATCATCACTACCATGGTGGTACGGATCGTACCCACACCATCAGAGCGTGGGTACGGTCCGTACCACCATTGTAGTGGTGATGTAGGGGTACACGTGTTACGGACCGTACCCAACCTATGAATGCGGGGGTACAGACCACATCACCCATACCCCTAGGGTACCAGTACATTTGTGAGACAAGGCGTACACACACCACAAATGTTGGCTTAGGGCCTGGTGCAGCATATAACCAGTATATTGGGGGGGGGTGTATGCCCAGGACAGCAGTGTACTGCACCAAGGGTGCGGGTGGGTGGCTCCCTAGGATTCCCAGCAGTGAACAAAGACATGTGAGGTGTGGGTGCAGAGGAATATCAGCAGTGGACAGAGACATGTGAGGGGTGGGTGCAGAGGACTCCCAGCAGTGGACAGACACATGTGAGGGGTGGTGCAGAGGAATACCAGCAGTGGACAGAGACATGTGAGGGGTGGGTGCAGAGGACTCCCAGCAGTGGACAGAGACATGGGGGTGGATTCAGAGGACTCCCAGCAGTGGACAGAGACATGGGGGTGGATGCAGAGGACTCCCAGCAGTGGACAGAGACATGTGAGGGGTGGGTGCAGAGGACTCCCAGCAGTTGACAGAGACTTGTGAGGGGTGGGTGCCTATCACCCCATCAGTGGACAGAGACATGTGAGGGGTGGATGCAGAGGACTCCCAGCAGTGGACAGAGACATGTGATGGGTGGGTGCCTATCACTGCCAGCAGTGAACAGAGACATGTGAGGGGTGTGTGCAGAGTACTCCCAGCAGTGGACAGAGACATGGGGGTGGATGCAGAGGACTCCCAGCAGTGGACAGAGACATGGGGGTGGATGCAGAGGACTCCCAGCAGTGGACAGAGACATGTGAGGGGTGGGTGCAGAGGACTCCCAGCAGTGGACAGAGACATGTGAGGGGTGGGTGCCTATCACTCCCATCAGTGGACAGAGACATGTGAGGGGTGGGTGCAGAGGACTCCCAGCAGTAGACAGAGACATGTGAGGGGTGGGTGCCCATCACTGCCAGCAGTGGACAGAGACATGTGAGGGGTGTGTGCAGAGTACTCCCAGCAGTGGACAGGAACATGGGGGTGGATGCAGAGGACTCCCAGCAGTGGACAGAGACATGTGAGGGGTGGGTGCAGAGGACTCCCAGCAGTGGACAGACACATGTGAGCGGTGGGTGCAGAGGAATACCAGCAGTGGACAGAGACATGTGAGGGGTGGGTGCAGAGGACTCCCAGCAGTGTACAGAGACATGGGGGTGGTTGCAGAGGACTCCCAGCAGTGGACAGAGACATGGGGTGGATGCAGAGGACTCCCAGCAGTGGACAGAGACATGTGAGGGGAGGGTGCCTATAACTCCCATCAGTGGACAGAGACATGTGAGGGGTGGGTGCAGAGGACTCCCAGCAGTGGACAGAGACATGTGAGGGGTGGGTGCCTATCACTGCCAGCAGTGGACAGAGACATGTGAGGGGTGTGTGCAGAGTACTCCCAGCAGTGGACAGAGACATGGGGGTGGATGCAGAGGACTCCCAGCAGTGAACAGAGACATGGGGGTGGATGCAGAAGTCTCACAGCAGTGGACAGACATATGTGAAGGGTGGGTGCAGAGGACACCCAACAGTGGACAGACACATGTGAGGGGTGGGTGCAAAGGAATACCAGCAGTGGACAGAGACATGTGAGGGGTGGGTGCAGAGGACTCCCAGCAGTGTACAGAGACATGGGGGTGGTTGCAGAGGACTCCCAGCAGTGGACAGAGACATGGGGTGGATGCAGAGGACTCCCAGCAGTGGACATAGACATGTTAGGGGTGGGTGCAGAGTACTCCCAGCAGTGGACAGAGACATGTGAGGGGTGGGTGCCTATCACTCATATCAGTGGATAGAGACATGTGAGGGGTGGGTGCAGAGGACTCCCAGCAGTGGACAGAGACATGTGAGGGGTGGGTGCCTATCACTGCCAGGAGTGGACAGAGACATGTGAGGGGTGTGTGCAGAGTACTCCCAGCAGTGGACAGAGACATGGGGGTGGATGCAGAGGACTCCCAGCAGTGGACAGAGACATGGGGGTGGATGCAGAAGTATCGCAGCAGTGGACAGACATATGTGAGGGGTGGGTGCAGAGGACTCCCAGCAGTGGACAGAGACATGTGAGGGGTGGGTGCCTATCACTGCCAGCAGTGGACATAGACATGTGAGGGATGTGTGCAGAGAACTCCCAGCATTGGACAGAGACATGGGGGTGGATGCAGAGGACAGAGACATGTGAAGGGTGGGTGCAGAGGGTTCCCAGCAGTGGACAGAGATATGTGAGGGGTGGGTGCAGAGGACTCCCAGCAGTGGACAGAGACATGGGAGTGGATGCACAGGACTCCCAGCAGTTGACAGAGACATGTGAGGGGTGGGTGCAGAGGACTCCCAGCAGTGGACAGAGACATGTGAGGGGTGGGTGCAGAGTACTCCCAGCAGTGGACAGATACATGGGGGTAGATGCAGAGGACTCCCAGCAGTGGACAGAGACATGTGAGGGGTGGGTGCAGAGGAATCCCAGCAGTGGACAGAGACATTGGTGTGGATGCAGAGGACTCCCAGCAGTGGACAGAGACATGGGGGTGGATGCAGAGGACTCCCAGCAGTGGACAGAGACATGTGAGGGGTGGGTGCAGAGGACTCCCAGCAGTGGACAGATACATGTGAGGGGTGGGTGCCTATCACTCCCATCAGTGGACAGGGACATGTGAGGGGTGGGTGCAGAGGAATACCAGCAGTGGACAGAGACATGTGAGGGGTGTGTGCAGAGTACTTCCAGCAGTGGACAGAGACATGTGAGGGGTGGGTGCCTCTCACTCCCAGCAGTGGACAGAGACATGTGAGGGGTGGGTGCAGAGGACTCCCAGCAGTGGACAGAGACATGTGAGGGGTGGGTGCCTATCACTCGCATCAGTGGACAGAGACATGTGAGGGGTGGGTGCAGAGTACTCCCAGCAGTGGACAGTGACATGGGGGTGGATGCAGAGGACTCCCAGCAGTGTACAGAGACATGTGAGGGGTGGGTGCAGAGGACTCTCAGCAGTGGACAGATACATGTGAGGGGTGGGTGCCTATCACTCCCATCAGTGGACAGGGACATGTGAGGGGTGGGTGCAGAGGAATACCAGCAGTGGACAGAGACATGTGAGGGGTGTGTGCAGAGTACTTCCAGCAGTGGACAGAGACATGTGAGGGGTGGGTGCCTATCACTCCCAGCAGTGGACAGAGACATGTGAGGGGTGGGTGCCTATCACTGCAAGCAGTGGACAGAGACATGTGAGGGGTGGGTGCAGAGGACTCCCAGCAGTGGACAGAGACATTTGAGGGGTGGGTGCCTATCACTCGCATCAGTGGACAGAGACATGTGAGGGGTGGGTGCAGAGTACTCCCAGCAGTGGACAGAGACATGTGAGGGGTGGGTGCAGAGGACTCCCAGCAGTGGACAGAGACATGTGAGGGGTGGGTGTCTATCACTCCCAGCAGTGGACAGAGACATGTGAGGGGTGGGTGCCTATCACTCCCATCAGTGGACAGAGACATGTGAGGGGTGGGAGCAGTAGACTCCCAGCAGTAGGCAGAGACATGTGAGGGGTGGGTGCCTATCACTCCCAGCAGTGGACAGAGTCATGTGAGGGGTGGGTACCTATCACTCCCAGCAGTGGACAGAGACATGGGGTGGGTGCCTATCACTCCCAGCAGTGGACAGAGACATGTGAGGGGTGGGTGTCTATCACTCCGAGCAGTGGACAGAGACATGTGTGGGGTGGGTGCCTATCACTCCCAGCAAGGGACAGAGACATGTGAGGGGTGGGTGCAGAGGACTCCCAACAGTGGACAGAGACATGTGAGGGGTGGGTGCCTATCCCTCCCAGCAGTGGACAGAGACATGTGAGGGGTGGGTGCCTATCACTCCCATCAGTGGACAGAGACATGTGAGGGGTGGGTGCAGAGGACTCCCAGCAGTGGACAGAGACATGTGAGTGGTGGGTGCCTATCACTGCCAGCAGTGGACAGAGACATGTGAGGGGTGTGTGCAGAGTACTCCCAGCAGTGGACAGAGCCATGGGGGTGGATGCAGAGGACTCACAGCAGTGGACAGAGACATGGGGGTGGATGCAGAAGTCTCACAGCAGTGGACAGACATATGTGAAGGGTGGGTGCAGAGGACTCCCAGCAGTGGACAGACACATGTGAGGGGTGGGTGCAGAGGAATACTAGCAGTGGACAGAGACATGTGAGGGGTGGGTGCAGAGGACTCCCAGCAGTGTACAGAGACATGGGAGTGGTTGCAGAGGACTCCCAGCAGTGGACAGAGACATGGGGTGGATGCAGAGGACTCCCAGCAGTGGACAGAGACATGTGAGGGGTGAGTGCAGAGGACTCCCAGCATGGACAGAGACATGTGAGGGGTGGGTCCTTATAACTCCCAGCAGTGGACAGAGACATGTGAGGGGTGTGTGCAGAGTACTCCCAGCAGTGAACAGAGACATGGGGGTGGATGCAGAGGACTCCCAGCAGTGGACAGAGACATGGGGGTGGATGCAGAAGTCTCACAGCAGTGGACAGACATATGTGAGGGGTGGGTGCAGAGGACTCCCAGCAGTGGACAGAGACATGTGAGGGGTGGGTACCTATCACTGCCAGCAGTGGACAGAGACATGTGAGGGGTGTGTGCAGAGAACTCCCAGCAGTGGACAGAGACATGGGGGTGGATGCAGAGGACAGAGACATGTGAAGGGTGGGTGCAGAGGACTCCCAGCAGTGGACAGAGATATGTGAGGGGTGGGTGCAGAGGACTCCCAGCAGTGGACAGAGACATGGGGGTGGATGCACAGGACTCCTAGCAGTGGACTGAGACATGTGAGGGGTGGGTGCAGAGGACTCCCAGCAATGGAGAGAGACATGTGAGGGGTGGGTGCAGAGTACTCCCAGCAGTGGACAGAGACATGGGGGTAGATGCAGAGGACTCCCAGCAGTGGACAGAGACATGTGAGGGGTGGGTGCAGAGGAATCCCAGCAGTGGACAGAGACATTGGTGTGGATGCAGAGGACGCCCAGCAGTGGACTGAGACATGGGGGTGGATGCAGAGGACTCCCAGCAGTGGACAGAGACATGTGAGGGGTGGGTGCAGAGGACTCCCAGCAGTGGACAGATACATGTGAGGGGTGGGTGCCTATCACTCCCATCAGTGGACAGGGACATGTGAGGGGTGGGTGCAGAGGAATACCAGCAGTGGACAGTGACATGTGAGGGGTGTGTGCAGAGTACTTCCAGCAGTGGACAGAGACATGTGAGGGGTGGGTGCCTATCACTCTCAGCAGTGGACAGAGACATGTGAGGGGTGGGTGCCTATCACTCCCAGCAGTGGACAGAGACATGTGAGGGGTGGGTGCAGAGGACTCCCAGCAGTGGACAGAGACATGTGAGGGGTGGGTGCCTATCACTCGCATCAGTGGACAGAGACATGTGAGGGGTGGGTGCAGAGTACTCCCAGCAGTGGACAGTGACATGGGGGTGGATGCAGAGGACTCCCAGCAGTGGACAGGGACATGTTAGGGGTGGGTGCAGAGGACTCCCAGCAGTGGACAGAGACATGTGAGGGGTGGGTGCCTATCACTCCCATCAGTGGACAGAGACATGTGAGGGGTGGGAGCAGAGGACTCCCAGCAGTAGACAGAGACATGTGAGGGTTGGGTGCCTATCACTCCCAGCAGTGGACAGAGTCATGTGAGGGGTGGGTACCTATCACTCCCAGCAGTGGACAGAGACATGGGGTGGGTGCCTATCACTCCCAGCAGTGGACAGAGACATGTGAGGGGTGGGTGTCTATCACTCTGAGCAGTGGACAGAGACATGTGTGGGGTGGGTGCCTATCACTCCCAGCAGGGGACAGAGACATGTGAGGGGTGGGTGCAGACGACTCCCAGCAGTGGACAGAGACATGTGAGGGTGGGTGCAGAGGACTCCCAGCCGTGGACAGAGACATGTGAGGGGTGGGTGCCTATCACTCCCAGTAGTGGACAGAGACATGTGAGGGGTGGGTGCCTATCACTCCCATCAGTGGACAGAGACATGTGACGGGTGGGTGCAGAGGACTCCCAGCAGTGGACAGAGACATGTGAGGGGTGGGTGCCTATCACTGCCAGCAGTGGACAGTGACATGTGAGGGGTTTGAGCAGAGTACTCCCAGCAGTGGACAGATACATGGGGGTGGATGCAGAGGACTCCCAGCAGTGGACAGAGACTTGTGAGGGGTGGGTGCAGAGGACTCCCAGCAGTGGACAGAGACATGTGAGGGGTTGGTGCAGAGGACTCCCAGCAGTGGACAGAGACATGTGAGGGGTGGGTGCCTATCACTCCCAGCAGTGGACAGAGACTTGTGAGGGGTGGGTGCAGAGGACTCCCAGCAGTGGACAGAGACATGTGAGGTGTGTGTGCAGAGTACTCCCAGCAGTGGACAGAGACATGTGAGGGGTGGGTGCCTATCACTCCCAGCAGTGGACAGAGACATGTGAGGGGTGGGTGCCTATCACTCACATCAGTGGACAGAGACATGTGAGGGGTGGGTGCAGAGGACTCCCAACAGTGAACAGAGACATGTGAGGGTGGGTGCCTATCACTGCCAGCAGTGGACAGAGACATGTGAGGGGTGTGTGCAGAGTACTCCCAGCAGTGGACAGAGACATGGGGGTGGATGCAGAGGACTCCCAGCAGTGGACAGAGACATGTGAGGGGTGGGTGCCGAGTACTCCCAGCAGTGGACAGAGACATGTGAGGGGTGGGTGCAGAGTACTCCCAGCAGTGGACAGAGACATGGGGGTGGATGCAGAGGACTCCCAGCAGTGGACAGAGACATGTGAGGGGTGGGTGCAGAGGACTCCCAACAGTGGACAGAGACATGGGGGTGGATGCAGAGGAATCCCGGCAGTGGACAGAGACATGGGGGTGGATGCAGAGGACTCCCAGCAGTGGCCAGAGACATGTGAAGGGTGGGTGCATATCACTCCCATCAGTGGACAGAGACATGTGAGGGGTGGGTGCAGAGGAATACCAGCAGTGGACAGAGACATGTGAGGGGTGTGTGCAGAGTACGCCCAGCAGTGGACAGAGACATGTGAGGGGTGGGTGCCTATCTCTCCCAGCAGTGGACAGAGACATGTGAGGGGTGGGTGCCTATCACTCCCAGCAGTGGACAGAGACATGTGAGGGGTGGGTGCAGAGGACTCCCAGCAGTAGACAGAGCTATGTGAGGGGTGGGTGCCTATCACTGCCAGCAGTGGACAGAGACATGTGAGGGGTGGGTGCAGAGTACTCCCAGCAGTGGACAGAGACATGGGGGTAGATGCAGAGGACTCCCAGCAGTGACATGTGAGGGGTGGGTGCAGAGGAATCCCAGAAGTGGACAGAGACATTGGTGTGGATGCAGAGGACTCCCAGCAGTGGACAGAGACATGGGGGTGGATGCAGATGACTCCCAGCAGTGGACAGAGACATGTGAGGGGTGGGTGCAGAGGACTCCCAGCAGTGGACAGATACATGTGAGGGGTGGGTGCCTATCACTCCCATCAGTGGACAGGGACATGTGAGGGGTGGGTGCAGAGGAATTCCAGCAGTGGACAGAGACATGTGAGGGGTGTGTGCAGAGTACTTCCAGCAGTGGACAGAGAGATGTGAGGGGTGGGTGCCTATCACTCCCAGCAGTGGACAGAGACATGTGAGGGGTGGGTGCCTATCACTCCCAGCAGTGGACAGAGACATGTGAGGGGTGGGTGCAGAGGACTCCCAGCAGTGGACAGAGACATGTGAGGGGTGGGTGCCTATCACTCGCATCAGTGGACAGAGACATGTGAGGGGTTGGTGCAGAGTACTCCCAGCAGTGGACAGAGACATGGGGGTGGATGCAGAGGACTCCCAGCAGTGGACAGAGACATGTTAGGGGTGGGTGCAGAGGAGTTCCAGCAGTGGACAGAGACATGTGAGGGGTGGATGCCTATCACTCCCAGCAGTGGATAGAGACATGTGAGGGGTGGGTGCCTATCACTGCCAGCAGTGGACAGAGACATTTGAGGGGTGGGTGCAGAGTACTCCCAGCAGTGGACAGAGACATGTGAGGGGTGGGTGCCTATCACTCCCAGCAGTGGACAGAGTTATGTGAGGGGTGGGTACCTATCACTCCCAGCAGTGGACAGAGACAATGGGTGGGTGCATATCACTACCAGCAGTGGACAGAGACATGTGAGGGGTGGGTGTCTATCACTCTGAGCAGTGGACAGAGACATGTGTGGGGTGGGTGCCTATCACTCCCAGCAGGGGACAGAGACATGTGAGGGGTGGGTGAAGAGGACTCCCAGCAGTGGACAGAGACATGTAAGGGGTGGGTGCAGAGGACTCCCAGCAATGGACAGAGACATGTGAGGGGTGGGTGCCTATCACTCCCAGCAGTGGACAGAGACATGTGAGGGGTGGGTGCCTGTCACTCCCATCAGTGGACAGAGACATGTGAGGGGTGGGTGCAGAGGACTCCCAGCAGTGGACAGAGACATGTGAGGGGTGGGTGCCTATCACTGCCAGCAGTGGACAGTGACATGTAAGGGGTTTGTGCATAGTACTCCCAGCAGTGGACAGAGACATGGGGGTGGATGCAGAGGACTCCCAGCAGTGGACAGAGACTTGTGAGGGGTGGGTGCAGAGGACTCCCAGCAGTGGACAGAGACATGTGAGGGGTGGGTGCAGAGGACTCCCAGCAGTGGACAGAGACATGTGAGGGGTGGGTGCCTGTTAGACGGCGACCTCAGAGGAGCCCAGAAAGGGGGTCCTGGCTACCCTGAGACCCACCCTCAAAGTATCGTAGCCGGGCACTGGCGGGAGACTCCTCAGGAGGAGGAATCCCGTATCGAGGATCGTACTTCTGGCACCACACGACACAGAAACACCACACCGTGCGTTCTTAGGAATCACTCTTTATCAAACAGGTTAGCACTGCAAATATGTACAAGGAGAGCGCGGGCTCAATGAGTCTCGGAAGGGATAGGGGGTAGCGGGACAGTCTCTGGTAAGGTTCAAGGCAAGGACGTACCCGGCGCACAGCTCACAATCCTCGAGCTGGGGGGTAGGCTTGTTGTCGTTGGGGTCCGGCGGGACCAGTGGAGTCGGCGGAAGCCGCGAGTCACTCAGCGGGCTCAGGTACAGTTCGGAGGTCTTACGATCTTCAGGGAGCCGCGAGTCACTCAGCAGGGCTCAGGTACAAGTTCGGAGGTCTTACGATCTTCAGGGAGCCGCGAGTCACTCAGCAGGGCTCAGGTACAGTTCGGAGGTCTTACGATCTTCAGGGAGCCGCGAGTCACTCAGCAGGGCTCAGGTACAGTTCGGAGGTCTGTGCAGGCAGGGGTCTTGTCACCTGGGGGTCGCTTGTCGGGGTTTCCTGCCATTGTCTTTTGATCCTCTCAGGGCCGGGTCGGGAGGAGTCCCAGACACCCAGCAGGCGTGGAGCCAGCTCTCAGGGAGGCCGGAGGGCCGATCGAAACTCATCGTCCCAGGGGAGTTCAGAGGTGCGATAGAACTGCTCCTCCCTCTCTCATCCCCTGGCAAGCGTGGTGTCCTCCAGCTGGAGTGGCGCCGCTAGGCCCGGGTCGCGCTGGGGCCGGGCGGCCATCTTGGTGCATGAAGTGGGCACGCGGGCCCGGGGTGGCCGAAGGGAGAGAGGTCATGGACGAGGATGTCCGTGTCGGGTGCGTGTGTTCTGGTGGAAAGGATCGGCTAGGCCGTGGGCTCGGGGCTGCAGGTACCAGGTTAGGTGGTGCGGGGACCAGTAGAGCCATGCTACGAGGCCGGGTCCAACACGCGTCCCCCCCAGCTGAAAGCCGGAGAGAACTGCCCATCATCTTGGGGGGTTCTCTTCGCTGAGGCGGAAGAACCAGGAGAGGCCGTCAGCGTTGGCGTGGTCCGTACCAGGGCGATGTTCTACGGTGAAATCCATCCCCTGGAGGGAGATTGACCACCGCAGTAGCTTGGGGTTTTCTCCTCACATCTGCATGAGCCATCGCAAGGGCCGATGGTCGGTTTGGACTTTGAAATGGGTGCCGAACAGGTAGGGGCGTAGTTTCTTGAGTGCCCAGACCACGGCAAAGGCTTCGCGCTCAATGGTGCTCCATCTCTGTTCTCTGGGCAACAGCCGCCGGCTGAGGAAGGCGATGGGCTGGTCTAGGCCTTGGTCATTCACCTGGGACAGGACGGCCCCAATGCCATGCTCGGAGGCATCGGTTTGGACTACAAACTCCTTGGAGTAGTCGGGAGCCTGGAGGACGGGGGCAGTACACATGGCCTTCTTTAGGGCATCGAACGCCTCCTGGCAGGCAGTCGTCCACTGCACCTTCTTTGGCTGTTTTTTGGATGTGAGTTCTGTGAGGGGGCCGACAAGACTGCCATACCCCCGGATGAATCTTCGGTAGTAGCCAGTGAGGCCCAGAAAGGCTCGGACCTCCGTTTGGGTGGTGGGGGGTTCCCAGGCCAAGATGGCGTCGATCTTCGGCTGTAGAGGGGTGACCTGGCCACTCCCGACCTGGTGCCCCAGGTAGACTACTGATCCTTGCCCAATTTGGCACTTGCTGGCTTTTACTGTGAGGCCTGCCTGGCGCAGGGCGGTAAGCACCCTCCGGAGTTGCTGGAGGTGCTCACTCCATTCGGAACTGAAAACGGCGATGTCGTCTAGATAGGCCGCGCTGAACTGTTCCAGCCCGGCCAGGACTCTATTCACCAGTCGCTGGAAGGTGGCCGGGGCATTTTTCATTCCAAAGGGCATTACGCAGAAGCGGTAATGCCCATCTGGGTTGGAGAAGGCGGACCGCTCCTTGGCTCCCTCGGTGAGCGCAATCTGCCAGTATCCGCAGGTGAGGTCGAATGTGCTGAGGAACCGGGCTGCCCCGAGTCGGTCAATGAGCTCGTCGGCCCGTGGAATGGGGTGGGCATCGGCTCGGGTGACGTCATTGAGCCCCCGGTAGTCCACACTGAATCGGAGCTCGGGGGCGACACCGGGGGCCGCTGCCTTCGGGACCAGGACCACGGGGCTGGCCCAGGGACTGTCAGATGGCTCGATTACCCCCATGGTCAACATCTTCGAGACTTCAGCTTGAATGCAGGACCGGACCCGGTCAGGGACCCGGTATGCTCGGTGTCGCACCGGCGGGCTGTCCCCGGTGTCCACGTCATGGACACACGAGTCGGTGACTCGGGGGATCAGGGAGAAGAGGTCGGCAAATTGTCCTAGGAGCTGGCGGCAGTCCTCTTGTTGCTGGGCAGTGAGAGCTGGGGAGAGGTTCACTCCTTCCACGGAGCCATCCTGCTCCTTGACACACAGGAGGTCCGGGAGGGGATCGGACTCATCTTCGGCCCCGTCATCGGTGGCCAGCAGGAGGCTCAGTTCTGTCCGCACGAAGTGAGGCTTGAGGCGGTTCACGTGAAGGACCTGAAGGGGATCCCGAGGCGACTGGACGTCCACCAAGTATGTGACTTGACTCTTCCGCTCAATCACTTTGTAGGGCCCGGTCCACCTGTCCTGGAGGGCGCCTGGCTTCACGGGGGCCATGACCCATACTTGTTGGCCCGGCTGGAACTCGACCAGAGTGGCATTCTGGTCGTACCAGCGCTTCATCTCTTCTTGGCTTGCCTCTAGGTTGGCCTCGGCCAGTGCTCGGAACTTCCTGGTCTGGTTCCGGAGGGTCAGAACATATTGGAACACATCTCGTGGGGTGGTCTGGGGTGCCGCCTCCCACCCTTCCTTAACCAAACTGAGGGGACCTCGGACGGGGTGTCCATAGAGCAACTCAAACGGGCTGAACCCTAGGGACTTCTGGGGGACTTCTCGGTAAGCGAACAAGAGGCAGGGGAGCAGGACGTCCCACTTACGCCGGAGGGGCTCTTCTAGGCCGGTGATCATCCCTTTCAGAGTCCTGTTAAACCTCTCTACTAGGCCGTTCCCTTGGGGATGGTACGGGGTGGTGAACTTATAGGACACTCCACATTGTTGCCACAGGGACGTCATGTACTTCGAGATAAAATTAGTTCCGCGATCGCTCACCACCTCGCGGGGAAAACCCACCCGGGAAAAGATCCCCATCAGGGCCCGGCCCACCACGGGGGCCGTGACAGTGCGTAGGGGGATAGCCTCAGGGTATCGGGTGGCGTGATCCACTAGGACCAGGATGAAACGGTGACCTTGGGAGGTGGGGGGGTCCAGGGGCCCCACGATGTCGATCCCGACTCGTTCGAAGGGGGTACTGACGACCGGGAAGGGTTGGAGGGGAGCCTTGCGCTTCCCCCCACTCTTCCCACTAGCTTGGCATGTGGGACAGGACTTGCAGTGGGCTTCTACAGCTGCTCTCATTCTAGGCCAGTAAAAATGGGTCACGAGACGGCTGTAGGTCTTGTCTTGACCCAGGTGGCCGGCGAGGGGGACGTCGTGGGCTAAGCCCAGGAGGAAGTCTCGGAAGCGGAGCGGTACCACCAGCACCCGCCCGGATCCCAGCTCCACCGACTTCTGCTCACTGTACAAAATGTTATTTTCCCAATAAATTCGGTGCGTTCCAGTTTGGTCGCCTGCGGCTTGGCCCTCGGCCTGGCGCCGCAGTCTGACCAGGGAAGGACAAGTGGCTTGCTCCCGGCAAAATTCCTCCCGGGTGGGCCCGCCCTCGTGGCGCCATTGGGCCAATTCGGGTAGATCGCCTAACTCGGGGACCGGGGCGGTGTCGGACGGTGAGGGTTCGTCGCTGGCGACTGGCCCTTTCGATGGGGGGACGGGAGGACCCTCGGGGGTTACTGTTCTGACTTCCTCGGTCGGGGCGTCTTCGACTTCTCCCAGGGGGGGAAGTCGAGCTGACATAGATCGGGTGGTGGCGCACACCCACTCGGGGAGCCCCACCATTCCTAGGTGGGCCTTGCGCTCGACGTGCTTCCAGGGAGAACTCTCCAGGTCGTTCCCTAAGAGGCAGTCGACTGGCTGGGAGGTTCTTACGGCAACCCTCAGTTTACCTGTCACCCCACCCCACTCAAACGGCACCAGGGCTACCTGACACATACTCTCTCTATTATCGGCGGAAATTACCGGGCAAAAGACGTTGGGGAGGATCTGCTCCTCGGGGACTAAGTGCCTGAGGACACCGGTGATGCTGGCCCCGGTGTCCCGCAGGGCCTCTATTTGGTGGCCATTGATCTTGACGAGCTGCCCGTATTTCTTCGTGTTGGAGGGCAGGAGGCTACCAGGGACCCTCTCTCTATCTCCCAGGGATACTTGGGCCATAGCTGCGGGTTCCCACTCCCCGGTTTCCT
Source organism: Triturus cristatus (assembly GCF_964204655.1). Taxonomy (NCBI): domain Eukaryota; kingdom Metazoa; phylum Chordata; class Amphibia; order Caudata; family Salamandridae; genus Triturus; species Triturus cristatus. The sequence goes on from NC_140583.1 coordinate 543,169,657, forward strand.
CAACCTCCTCCCCCAGAGCTATGTTGGCTATCTGTCTTGCAGGGGTGATTTGGGTGGCCATGGGGCACTCTGGGTCATTGGCGTAGTGCCCGGGCTTCTGGCAACGAAAGCAAGTGATGGTTACCCGGTGTCCCCGTCTCCCGGGGGGTCCCGTTACTGGTGGGGGGGCGCTGGAAAAGGTAGAGGTTGGGTCTTCGGGGGGCTAGGCTGGGACTCTCGCTGCCCTCCCTGGTTCCCTCCTCCTCTCTGGCGGGGTGGTCCCTGACTGGCTCGGGGGTATTCTCCTACCATGCCCCGGGGGACCCGGGTGTTGGTCCAGCGGTCTGCTTCCACCGCCAGCTTCCTGGGATCGGTGACTTTGCTGTCAAGCAGATGCTGGCGTAGTTCCACAAAGCAGTTCGCAGCCAGGTGTTCCCACAACATGAGGTTGGTGAGTTCCTCAAGGGTGGTGACTTTGCTGCCCTTGATCCACCCATCGAAGGCCCGACTGAAAAAGTTTACATATTCCACCCAGGTAGTGCCCGGGATTTTCCTGCAGTCCCGGAATCGCTGACGGTACATCTCGGGGGTGAGACCGTACCTTGTGAGTAGAGCCTCTTTCATGTGGCTGTAGGAGGTCTGCAGAGAGATGGGTTGGTCGAGCAGGGTGTCTCTTCCTTCGCTCAGAAACTGTCCCCACAACCCCGCCCCCCAGTCCTTCTGTGGGACCCGATGGGAGGTCATGGCGACCTCGTAGGCCCTGAACCATTGTTGAATGTCATCGTTTTTATAATATTCTTTGACCACGTCCTTGGGGATGTGGACCTTCTGCTCCGCTGGGGAGGCCGCCTCTCGGTTTCCCGGGGGCCTCCCTTCGTCGCTTCTGGCCTTGAGCTCGATTTCCTTCAAGCTGCGTTCGTGCTCTAGTTGGAGCTTCCTTCCTTCGTGTTCCCGTTGGAGCTTCTTCTCTTCTAGCTCGCCTTGCACGCGCATTTGCTCTACTGCTAGCTTTTTTTCCGCTAACTTTAATTCGCCTTCGATTTTGAGTTTGGCTAACTCGAGTTCGTGATTGCGGCTTCTCTCTCTGTCCGCGAGTTCTTCCGGGGATAGGCCCCCGTCTGGTACGATGCCTTGCACCTGATTGCTGCTGCTTTCGCCTTGGGGGGGTTCGGCTTCGTCGGGGCGCTCCCCCGTGTCTTCCAGGCGGGAGGCCCCGGCATCCACCCAAGCTTTCAGTGCTTTCTGCAAATCTTCTTTGGTGTTGAGACAGGTGGTAGCGATTTTAAGTTCTTTGCAGAATTGCTTTAGTTCTTTGTGCGTGTATTCTTCTAGTTGTTCCACCTGGAACACCCTGTTGGCGTTGGTTTCTGCGGGGATCATGACGTTTCCTTCTGCCATCTTTGTCGGTAGTGCGTCCGTCGTTCACGGTACGATCTCTAGGTGATGGGCCCGAATCCCGTCGCTTGCCACCAATGTTAGACGGCGACCTCAGAGGAGCCCGGAAAGGGGGTCCTGGCTACCCTGAGACCCACCCTCAAAGTATCGTAGCCGGGCACTGGCGGGAGACTCCTCAGGAGGAGGAATCCCGTATCGAGGATCGTACTTCTGGCACCACACGACACAGAAACACCACACCGTGCGTTCTTAGGAATCACTCTTTATCAAACAGGTTAGCACTGCAAATATGTACAAGGAGAGCGCGGGCTCAATGAGTCTCGGAAGGGATAGGGGGTAGCGGGACAGTCTCTGGTAAGGTTCAAGGCAAGGACGTACCCGGCGCACAGCTCACAATCCTCGAGCTGGGGGGTAGGCTTGTTGTCGTTGGGGTCCGGCGGGACCAGTGGAGTCGGCGGAAGCCGCGAGTCACTCAGCGGGCTCAGGTACAGTTCGGAGGTCTTACGGTCTTCAGGGAGCCGCGAGTCACTCAGCAGGGCTCAGGTACAAGTTCGGAGGTCTTACGATCTTCAGGGAGCCGCGAGTCACTCAGCAGGGCTCAGGTACAGTTCGGAGGTCTTACGATCTTCAGGGAGCCGCGAGTCACTCAGCAGGGCTCAGGTACAGTTCGGAGGTCTTACGATCTTCAGGGAGCCGCTAGTCACTCAGCAGGGCTCAGGGGGTTCTAAGTTCCAGGAGCCGCGACCGCGTCAGCAGGCTCTCGTTGTTCCAGCGTCGAATCTGCCGGACAGTCTCAGAGCACCCCTTGTTATAGGTCGACCCCTCTTTGATGTCCGGAGTCTGTGCAGGCAGGGGTCTTGTCACCTGGGGGTCGCTTGTCGGGGTTTCCTGCCATTGTCTTTTGATCCTCTCAGGGCCGGGTCGGGAGGAGTCCCAGACACCCAGCAGGCGTGGAGCCAGCTCTCAGGGAGGCCGGAGGGCCGATCGAAACTCATCGTCCCAGGGGAGTTCAGAGGTGCGATAGAACTGCTCCTCCCTCTCTCATCCCCTGGCAAGCGTGGTGTCCTCCAGCCGGAGTGGCGCCTCTAGGCCCGGGTCGCGCTGGGGCCGGGCTGCCATCTTGGTGCATGAAGTGGGCACGCGGGCCCGGGGTGGCCGAAGGGAGAGAGGTCATGGACGAGGATGTCCGGGTCGGGTGCATGTGTTCTGGTGGAAAGGATCGGCTAGGCCGTGGGCTCAGGGCTGCAGGTACCAGGTTAGGTGGTGCGGGGACCAGTAGAGCCATGCTACGAGGCCGGGTCCAACAGTGCCTATCACTCCCATCAGTGGACAGAGACATGAGAGGGGTGGGTACAGAGGAATACCAGCAGTGGACAGAGACATGTGAGGTGTGTGTGCAGAGTACTCCCAGCAGTGGATAGAGACATGTGAGGGGTGGGTGCCTATCACTCCCAGCAGTGGACAGAGACATGCGAGGGGTGGGTGCCTATCACTCACATCAGTAGACAGTGACATGTGAGGGGTGGGTGCAGAGGACTCCCAGCAGTGAACAGAGACATGTGAGGGGTGGGTGCCTATCACTGCCAGCAGTGGACAGAGACATGTGAGGGGTGTGTGCAGAGTACTCCCAGCAGTGGACAGAGACATGGGGGTGGATGCAGAGGACTCCCAGCAGTGGACAGAGACATGTGAGGGGTGGGTGCAGAGTACTCCCAGCAGTGGACAGAGACATGTGAGGGGTGCGTGCAGAGTACTCCCAGCAGTGGACACAGACATGGGGGTGGATGCAGAGGACTCCCAGCAGTGGACAGAGACATGTGAGGGGTGGGTGCAGAGGACTCCCAACAGTGGACAGAGACATGGGGGTGGATGCAGAGGACTCCCGGCAGTGGACAGAGACATGGGGATGGATGCAGAAGACTCCCAGCAGTGGACAGAGACATGTGAGGGGTGGGTGCCTATCACTCCCATCAGTGGACAGAGACATGTGAGGGGTGGGTGTAGAGGAATACCAGCAGTGGACAGAGACATGTGAGGGGTGTGTGCAGAGTTCTCCCAGCAGTGGACAGAGACATGTGAGGGGTGGGTGCCTATCTCTCCCAGCAGTGGACAAAGACATGTGAGGGGTGGGTGCCTATCACTCCCAGCAGTGGACAGAGACATGTGAGGGGTGGGTGCAGAGGACTCCCAGCAGTGGACAGAGACATGTGAGGGGTGGGTGCAGAGGACCCCCAGCAGTGGACAGAGACATGTGAGGGGTGGGTGCCTATCTCTCCCAGCAGTGGACAGAGACATGTGAGGGGTGGGTGCCTATCACTCCCAGCAGTGGACAGAGACATGTGAGGGGTGGGTGCAGAGGACTCCCAGCAGTGGACAGAGACATGTGAGGGGTGGGTGCCTATCACTCCCAGCAGTGGACAGAGACATGTGAGGGGTGGGTGCAGAGGACTCCCAGCAGTGGACAGAGACATGTGAGGGGTGGGTGCCTATCACTCCCATCAGTGGACAGAGACATGTGAGGGGTGGGTGCAGAGTACTCCCAGCAGTGGACAGAGACATGGGGGTAGATGCAGAGGACTCCCAGCAGTGGACAGAGACATGTGTGGGGTGGGTGCAGAGGACTCCCAGCAGTGGACAGAGACATGTGAGGGGTGGGTGCCTATCACTCCCAGCAGTGGACAGAGACATGTGAGGGGTGTGTGCAGAGTACTCCCAGCAGTGGACAGAGACATGGGGGTGGATGCAGAGGACTCCCAGCAGTGGACAGAGACATGTGAGGGGTGGGGGCAGAGTACTCCCAGCAGTGGACAGAGACATGTGAGGGGTGGGTGCAGAGTACTCCCAGCAGTGAACACAGACATGGGGGTGGATGCAGAGGACTCCCAGCAGTGGACAGAGACATGTGAGGGGTGGGTGCAGAGGACTCCCAACAGGGGACAGAGACATGGGGGTGGATGCAGAGGACTCCCGGCAGTGGACAGAGACATGGGGGTGGATGCAGAGGACTCCCAGCAGTGGACAGAGACATGTGAGGGGTGGGTTCCTCTCACTCCCATCAGTGGACAGAGACATGTGAGGGGTGGGTGCAGAGGAATACCAGCAGTGGACAGAGACATGTGAGGGGTGTGTGCAGAGTACTCCCAGCAGTGGACAGAGACATGTGATGGGTGGGTGCCTATCTCTCCCAGCAGTGGACAGAGACATGTGAGGGGTGGGTGCCTATCACTGCCAGCAGTGGACAGAGACATGCGAGGGGTGTGTGCAGAGTACTCCCAGCAGTGGACAGAGACATGGGGGTGGATGCAGAGGACTCCCAGCAGTGGACAGAGACATGTGAGGGGTGGGTGCAGAGTACTCCCAGCAGTGGACAGAGACATGTGAGGGGTGGGTGCAGAGTACTCCCAGCAGTGGACAGAGACATGGGGGTGGATGCAGAGGACTCCCAGCAGTGGACAGAGACATGTGAGGGGTGGGTTCAGAGGACTCCCAACAGTGGACAGAGACATGGGGTGGATCCAGAGGACTCCTAGCAGTGGACAGAGACATGTGAGGGGTGGGTGCCTATCACTCCCATCAGTGGACAGAGACATGTGAGGGGTGGGTGCAGAGGAATACCAGCAGTGGACAGAGACATGTGAGGGGTGTGTGCAGAGTACTCCCAGCAGTGGACAGAGACATGTGAGGGGTGGGTGCCTATCTCTCCCAGCAGTGGACAGAGACATGTGAGGGGTGGGTGCCTATCACTCCCAGCAGTGGACAGAGACATGTGAGGGGTGGGTGCAGAGGACTCCCAGCAGTGGGCAGAGACATGTGAGGGGTGGGTGCCTATCACTCCCATCAGTGGACAGAGACATGTGAGGGGTGGGTGCAGAGTACAGTACTCCCAGCAGTGGACAGAGACATGGGGGTAGATGCAGAGGACTCCCAGCAGTGGACAGAGACATGTGTGGGGTGGGTGCAGAGGACTCCCAGCAGTGGACAGAGACATGTGAGGGGTGGGTGCCTATCACTCCCAGCAGTGGACAGAGACATGTGAGGGGTGGGTGCAGAGTACTCCCAGCAGTGGACAGAGACATGTGAGGGGTGCGTGCAGAGTACTCCCAGCAGTGGACACAGACATGGGGGTGGATGCAGAGGACTCCCAGCAGTGGACAGAGACATGTGAGGGGTGGGTGCAGAGTACTCCCAGCAGTGGACAGAGACATGTGAGGGGTGGGTGCAGAGTACTCCCAGCAGTGGACACAGACATGGGGGTAGATGCACAGGACTCCCAGCAGTGGACAGAGACATGTGAGGGGTGGGTGCAGAGGACTCCCAACAGTGGACAGAGACATAGGGGTGGATGCAGAGGACTCCCGGCAGTGGACAGAGACATGTGAGGGCTGGGTTCCTATCACTCCCATCAGTGGACAGAGACATGTGAGGGGTGGGTGCCTATCACTCCCAGCAGTGGACAGAGACATGTGAGGGGTGGGTGCCTATCACTCCCAGCAGTGGACAGAGACATGTGAGGGGTGGGTGCAGAGGACTCCCAGCAGTGGACAGAGATATGTGAGGGGTGGGTGCAGAGGACTCCCAGCAGTGGACAGAGACATGTGAGGGGTGGGTGCCTATCACTCCCATCAGTGGACAGAGACATGTGAGGTGTTAGAAAGCGGGCTCAGAGGGGCCCGGAGGGGGCCCTGACTGTCCTGAGACCCACCCTCGAGGTATTGTAGCCGGGCACTGGCGGGAGACTCCTCAGGGGGAGGAATCTCGTATCTAGGATCGTACACTCGGCACCACACAACAAAGAGACACCACACCGAGAGTTCTTAAGAATAAATCTTTATCAGATCGGAGTTGTAGGATCTCTATGATTAGCAAGGCAAATATGTACAAGTGGAGCGCGGGCTCACAAACTCTTGGAGGGGGGTAGGAGGTAGCGGGACAGTCTTTGGGGATATGGATCAGATGCAGGAGCGTTATCCGGCGCACAGCTCACAATCCTCGAGCTGGGGAATATGCTTGTCGTCGTGGGGTCCGGCGGGACCAAGAGAGTCTGTGGGAGCCGCGAGTCACTCAGCAGGGCTCAGGTGAAAGTTCGGAGGTCTTACGATCTTCAGGGAGCCGCGAGTCACTCAGCAATGCTCAAGCACGAGTTCGGAGGTCTTACGATCTTCAGGGAGCCGCGAGTCACTCAGAAAGGCTCAAGCACGAGTTCGGAGGTCTTACGATCTTCAGGGAGCTGCGAGTCACTCAGCAGGGCTCAAGCACAAGTTCGGAGGTCTTACGATCTTCAGGGAGCCGCGAGTCACTCAGCAGGGCTCAGGTGTTTCCAAGGCGAATCTGCCGGACAGTCCCAGAGCACCCCTTGTTATAGGCCGACCCCTCTTTGATGTCCGGAGTCTGTGCAGGCAGGGGTCTTGTCACCTGGGGGTCGCTTGTTGGGGTTCCCTGCCATTGTCCATTGATCCTTTCAGGGCCGGGTCGGGAGAAGTCCCAGACACCCAGCAGGCGTGGAGCCAGCCCTCAGGGAGGCCGGCGGGTCGATCGAAACCCTCCTTCCCAGGGAAGCGCAAGGGTGTGATGGAAACTGCTCCTCCCTTTCTCATCCCAAGGGGAGCGCGATGTCCTCCAGCCTGAGTGGCGCCTCTAGGCCAGGGTCATGCTGGGGCCGGGCGGCCATCTTGGTGCATGAAGTGGGCACGCGGGCCCGGTGTGGCCGAAAGGAGGAAGGCCACGGACGGGGAAGTCCGGGTCGGGTGTGTGTGTTCTGGTGGGAAGGATCGGCTAGGCCGTGGGCTCGGGGGCTGGTGTGTGGTGCAGGGGTCAGGTCTGACTATGCTACGAGGGCCGGGTCTAACATGAGGGGTGGGTGCAGAGTACTCCCAGCAGTGGACAGAGACATGGGGGTAGATGCAGAGGATTCCCAGCAGTGGACAGAGACATGTGAGGGGTGGGTGCCTATCACTCCAGCAGTGGACAGAGACATGTGAGGGTGGGTGCCTATCACTCCCAGCAGTGGACAGAGACATGTGAGGGGTGGGTGCCTATCACTCCAATCAGTGGACAGAGACACACGAGGGGTGGGTACAGAGGAATACCAGCAGTGGACAGAGACATGTGAGGTTTGTGTGCAGAGTACTCCCAGCAGTGGACAGAGACATGTGAGGGGTGGGTGCATATCACTCCCAGCAGTGGACAGAGACATGTGAGGGGTGGGTGCCTATCACTCACATCAGTGGACAGAGACATGTGAGGGGTGGGTGCAGAGGACTCCCAGCAGTGGACAGAGACATGTGAGGGGTGGGTGCCTATCACTGCCAGCAGTGGACAGACACATGTGAGGGGTTTGTGCAGAGTACTCCCAGCAGTGGACAGAGACATGGGGGTGGATGCAGAGGACTCCCAGCAGTAGACAGCGACATGTGAGGGGTGGGTGCAGAGTACTCCCAGCAGTTGACAGAGACATGTGAGGGGTGGGTGCAGAGTACTCCCAGCAGTGGATAGAGACATGGGGGTGGATGCAGAGGACTCCCAGCAGTGGACAGAGACATGTGAGGGGTGGGTTCAGAGGACTCCCAACAGTGGACAGAGACATGGGGGTGGATGCAGAGGACTCCCGGCAGTGGACAGAGACATGGGGGTGGATGCAGAGGACTCCCAGCAGTGGACAGTGACATGTGAGGGGTGGGTGCCTATCACTCCCTTCAGTGGACAGAGACATGTGAGGGGTGGGTGCAGAGGAATACCAGCAGTGGACAGAGACATGTGAGGGGTGTGTGCAGAGTACTCCCAGCAGTGGACAGAGACATGTGAGGGGTGGGTGCCTATCTCTCCCAGCAGTGGACAGAGACATGTGAGGGGTGGGTGCCTATCACTCCCAGCAGTGTACAGAGACATGTGAGGGGTGGGTGCAGAGGACTCCCAGCAGTGGACAGAGACATGTGAGGGGTGGGTGCCTATCACTCCCATCAGTGGACAGAGACATGTGAGGGGTGGGTGCAGAGTACTCCCAGCAGTGGACAGAGACATGGGGGTAGATGCAGAGGACTCCCAGCAGTGGACAGAGACATGTGAGGGGTGGGTGCAGAGGACTCCCAGCAGTGGACAGAGACATGCGAGGGGTGGGTGCCTATCACTCCCAGCGGTGGACAGAGACATGTGAGGGGTGGGTGCCTATCACTCCAATCAGTGGACAGAGACATGTGAGGGGTGGGTGCAGAGGACTCCCAGCAGTGGACAGAGACATGTGAGGGGTGGGTGCCTATCACTCCCAGCATTGGACAGAGACATGTGAGGGGTGGGTGCCTATCACTCCTAGCAGTGGACAGGGACATGGGGGTGGGTGCCTATCACTCCCAGCAGTGGACAGGGACATGTGGGGGGTGGGTGCCTATCACTCCCAGCAGTGGACAGAGACATGTGAGGGGTGGGTGCCTATCACTCCTATCACTGGACATAGACATGTGAGGGTGGGTGCAGAGGACTCCCAGCAGTGGACAAAGACATGGGGGGGGGTGCCTATCACTCCCAGCAGTGGACAGAGACATGTGAGGGGTGGGTGCCTATCACTCCCAGCAGAGGACAGAGACATGGGGGTGTGTACATCATTATCCGATGACCACAACTCTATGGGTGATGAATGTACGCATCCCTAATTTTCGACTATGTTGATAGTGCCATAACAACACATCACTGACAGCAGTGTCCCACTCCCATGAGGATGGATGTCTTTCCCCCACTGCATGACACACCACATGTGGGTGTGAGGACAAATGACACATGCATATCCACCCCTGGCGGATGCAGCACAATACACACACAGAGATCATGCCACAAGACTGTATAGTCATGTCAATGCCTACTAAACTAAGTGAGCAAAAGGGAAAACACACTGTCACGCACATCCCAGGACTGATAGGAATGTACAGGTGCTTGGACCGCCACCAAGATGTTGTTTCTCATGGAAGGAATAGGGTGGAGTTCCCACAGATACAATGCCCACAATTGTCAGTCAGGTGCCCAAATACCCTGCAGAACAAGTACCATATGTGTGCTAGGCTGGGATTACACACATGCATAGTGCGGAAAATGGAGAATTACTCCCTGAAGGCATGGCAACATACTCAATACACAAGTACAGTGACTAGCAAGGATGGCACAGGCGATGCAGCCGGAGACATTGCTGAGCAGGCATGGCCTAGTTGAAGGGATCGGTCACCAACAAAGGGTATGTATACACAGGTCAGCACAACAATTGTGCAACTCTCTGCACGGAAGATGTCAGGTGCCACGGAGGAAGGGACACACCTTGGTACAATGTCTCAAAAAACAAATAACACACACGACCAAAGATCCTTTGCAGAGACCTTGTGATGGCACGCAGATCCCATGGGCCACCTCCTGACCATCAGACTCGAACCTTTGCCCGAAACATAACACAATACCACAACCCCAACTCCTGGAGCATCAGCACCAACATCAATACCTGACATGCAATAGTGTGCAAAGTCAAAAGATAATGCTTTAATCAGCATAAGAATTTTTTTTAACAACAACACTATATACAAAGGCCAATGGCCAGTCCAGAATAGAAGACCTTGGGGGGACACATGGGCACGTGTCTCCCCTAGCTTGCCTGCACATTAGAACCCTCAGGTTCGTTGACTGGGGGGGGGCATAATGTGGGGAAGGACCAGGCACCGCAGAGACAGGAGGTGTAAGGGTAGGTGTGGTGGGTACAGGGCTGGATGCCTCCACCACAGGGGATGGGGCAGTGCCAAAGGTGGTGGTGAGCTTGGCGCTGCATACTTCTGCTAGGCCGTCCAGAGCATCCCCTGCACCGGAAGAAACCACAGGCACAAAGGACGGGGTGGGGTCGGAGGGATGGGGTGCAGCGCTACTGGGGGAGGGGTGGACAGGGGGGAGGACTCAACTCCCCTACCCGGGGAGTGCCTTGCCCGTACATATACATGGCCCCACGGCGGTCTGGATCATTTGACATTCGTAAGTTGGTATCAGCAACAACCAAGGACTTACCCAAATGCCACCACACTGTGGGAACATGGATATGTATAACCTTAAAAAAAAGTGGTATTCGAACTGTGCCTTTCTTTAATATGTGCCAGCGTGTCCCCTGAAAGTGTAAAGGTGATTTCTTGTGCACTTCCGTGGGAGACATCTGTCATGCAGGCACATTATTGTCCTTCACAACAAAACATCAAATGCAAGCATTGAAAACATGAAGACATGTTGACAGGTGTAGTGAGTGCCAAGGTACAAGACTTCTTGACTAACAACTTGAATCATGCCACCAGTCACATGGCTATCCGTACCATGATTACACAGTTGGCAACACATCTGACCCACTGCCTGTCATGTGGACTGGCACACATGTCCAAACACAGGACAATGCATAAGATAATGGGCCTGCAATTGTGTCGGAATAAGGAGCACCTGCACCGAGGAGACACACTCATGGCAACCAAGAATGTCCACACAGATGTAAGCACACACAGACCAAACTACGTAGCATCTGGACCACACACGGTGCCAAAAATGGATGAGCAGGGATCATGTATTTAAACTTTTGACACATGCTGCAAAGCACAAACATGAAAGCCTGCACAAAATCACTGGCTCACTGCATGTTGAGTGTCTGTCCAGACAATTATCACACACAGGTCAGACCTGGCAAGGAGACATAAGGTTTGGACATGTAGGCCTTGCCCGCACAAAACCCCCATACCTGACACAATGTTATTGAGACAGATCAGGAAGTTACACCTCTTAATCTTAATCTGCATCCAGAAATCCTAAATGTACTCCACATCACCTCGTGAGGCTGCCAACACATATTTGTGACAAACAACCATCAACAGATAGTTGTAAATAGACACACAGCCACTACCGAGTGTGAGGATGCACAAGCCAAATAGGGTCACCAAGTCCAGTGGACACATGTAGCACACTTTACATAAATACAAATGAGGCCAGGGAACAATGCCACAGAGGCCAACTGTTAGAAATGGGATTTCTGGTTGGCTAAGGCTTGCGCCAAAGTCAGGCAGAAACCACCACTCTAGTCAGGGCAAGGAAGTTACACGCCAAAGGTAACCCCTGCTCACCCCCTTGGTAGCTTGGCACGAGCAGACAGGCTTATCCCTGAGGCGATGTGTAAAGCGTTTGCGCGCGCACCCATCAACAACACCCAAGGCCCACCACAAAGGAAACTCCACACAAGGTATTCTATAAAAATAGCCTTTGTATTATACACAACACATCAGATAAAAACACACACTTTACAATGTGCCAACAGGCACGGGCAGAATTTACAAGGGATTATATATACAGGGGACAGGGCCACATGGACCACTATCAGGAATTAGCACTTCGTAAAAAATAGCACTCAAAACGTAGGAATAATACTTTCAGAACATAGCAGATACAATCACTGTAGCACTAAAAATAGAACATGTAGTACACAACCAGTAACTACTGGTAACAGGTAAGTACCACCTACGCAACCCTAACCACCTTAGGAAAATACTGCGCAGGGAATCAGGACCTCACCAGCACCACCTGTACTAGGAGAAAAACAACCACCTAAGTATCACTCTACCTGTAGGGGTCTAAGCACATAAACACAGGATGCATAAAATACATTCAGAGGTGTAAAGCAAAGCACATGACGCATAAACACATTCAGAGGTGCAGGAAAGGAATAATGGCGCAAAAACTCACATTAGCCACTATCTGTAGCAGTCCCTAGGCCAACTGGCCTTGTTGGGGCTCTGGACGCCCTGTCCAGTAAGGCTGCGCAAACCAAAAGCGTAAAGATCCCAACCTAAACGTTGCAGCTGCCCACTAAGTGCTGGGCAGCTGGATGAATGAGCGTGGGCACCACTGTGCCCTTCAAAACAAATCTGCCGCTCTCGTTGAGCCTCTCCTGGGCTCTAGCAACGCAAAATGCCCCCTAGAGCCTCGCAGGCTCCAAACAACTCTGTGGGGCACGGTGGGAGTGGCCCGCTGCCATCTGGGGCCACTCAATCACAAGAGAAATGCCCCCGTCATTGGAGCGCTCTGAGCGCTCTGCGCAACCACTGCTGGCCTCGTTGGAGCGCCTCGCGCTCAGAAACTAAGAAAAATGCCCTCGCTCGTTGGAGCCCTACGGGGCTCTGTACTGGAGCCTCATGGGACTCCGAAACAAATATGCCCCTGTATGTTGGAGTCCCACATGGGGGACTCTTTCACAAAAATGCCCCCGTTCACGTTGGAGCCCACTCGGGGCTCGAGAGTAAGTATTCAGAGCACTTGGAGCCTCACGGGGCTCACAGACAAGGATCGCCCTCCTGCGGCCCCCACTCACCTCCGGACTCCGTCGTCTGTGTCACGGGACCGGCAACACTCCCGCAGCACTTCTCTCGCGGCGGGCTGGGGCAGTCCCGGCGCTGCTTCTCGTACTCTTCGGGGAAGCACGGGGTAGGCTCCCGTCCGCATCCCCGGGTCCCAACGTGCTTCTGGTGGTTACGGTCAGGCTCCGCCCATGATCAGGGCGTCCCAGACGGCTTCCGGGTCACCGCGGGCAGCACGGCGGCCCTGGAAGCTTTCTGCGCCGGCAACACGGGGTAGGCTCCCAGCACTCTATATAACTCTATAAGCGGGGTGGGCACCCGCGGCCGATGCGATCTACGGCGGGGTGGGCACCCGCCGTAGGAATCCTCAAATACGCGGGGTGGGCACCCGCAAGCACACCACAATGCGGGGTGGGCTCCCGCTCAATCCGGCACCCCAAGGGGGGGGAATCCCTACGCCGGGGATTCCCTCGTTTGGAAAGAGGCGACACTGAGCGCTCTAGAAGCGCTGGGGGCACCAAATAAAGCGCTCCTAGCGCTATGTGTAAAATACAAGCGCTTCCAGGCGCTTTAGGGAGCAGGAAAGTACAAAAGTCCAGCAAAGTCCTTCCCTGCATGCAGCAGGGCAGGGGTGGGGGGCAAGGCTGGACCCAGAGCCATCTCACTGGGCCTCCAGGCAGGGAGGTAGTCCAAGTGGCGGTCCTCTGGTCCAGCAGCAGCAGCAGCCCCACTCAGGTAAAATCCTGGCAGAGAACAACTTCTGTGGGGACACAGCCCCATTTTTATACATCTTTTCCCTTTGTTCTGGGTTCAGGGTGAGGGGGAAAACCAGTCGCAGCTGGTTGGGGAGCACCCTTGATGTGCTCAGCCCCTCACTCTATTCACTGGCAGGGCTAGGGTCGTCAGTCGCACCACAGGGGGCGGAGCCAGCATTGTGTGGAGAAAACCCTGCCCTATTCAGGACCCAGGTGTACTCCTCCCACCCATCTAGCTGCTGATCTCCCCATTCACCACTGGGTGACTCATCCTGACTCTGGGGAATCCCTAGCCCGTCACATGACCTCAGCCAGCCAATCACGTGACAAGGCACACATTTTACACTGCACACCGAAGTGCCCACTTCTAGAAGTGGCACTTCCATACTAGCTACATGCACGCCGCACACATCATCACGCAGCATTCAATCACATGAGTCCGCACATACCAAACTCGGGCCTGCACACCCCACGCATCAGGAACTACTAGGGACACATACATTCCCCATGCATTCCTATGGGAGGGCAGGCCTATCTCACCACATGCACTCAGAGTGCGCACGCACTTTACCCTGGGACACAGGGAAAGTGCGCAGAAACGAAAAATCACCACACCAAGTCACCAGTAAAAAGCAAAAAAGTTCAGGGGTGAACCTGCCAGAAGGGCCAAGTCCAACACCAACCTATGCTGAACACACAGAGAATGGGCACAGTGTTGGATGACACACATGATTCAGAGGCAAGGGTGTCTCACGGGACTGTAGTGGGCACACTGCTCCATGGTCCTGGAATGATCTGACTGCAACATGAGCAACCGTCCCGGCACTATGCATATCTCCCACTCATGCACATCATGTCTGAGGCCACAACATCGGTCATGCATGCTGCAAGTCTGTTAATTTGAATCCTCACACTACTATGTCGAGACTCAGCATCAGTGCCAACAAATATGGACCCCCAAATGACTGATAAGGACAGGGCAAAGGCAAGGTACCAACACATGTCACAGACCACCCCCACACATGATGCAGAAAGCAATGTGCACTTGGATTAACTGGCAGCCTAGATGACCATGTGCAATAGTGTTTGCACACAGACCCTTGCTGCTGCTGCAGCTCCAGTAACCGCCTATCCATGTCAGGGAAGACCACCGCCAGAACACGCTTCATCTGGTGGGTCAGGCGTCGGCGCCCGCCGTGGAGGCGTGGAGGTGAGTCCTCCAGCAGGACCCGGGCGATCCTCCGGGTCCAGCACCAGATGTCCTGCCACCGTTTTCTTACTTGGGCTAGGCGCCGACTGCGACACTCCACTGATCTCACGGCCCTGACGGCCTGCTTCCAGATCTCCCACTTGGCGTAGGCAGTTACCTGACAAGATGACAAAGTGAGACAACATCACTACACCTGCTCCATGTCAGAGAGACACACATTTGAACATCTTTAAAATGTTGAACAGGGCATAGGATGCTGCCAAGGAATTGCATCTTAGTCATATGGACATTGGCCTCTGTGGAAACCCCAATGCACTACATGGCATATAAAGTACACAGGTGGCATGAGGGGTGCGACACACTCCATGAACATGGCACACACTGTGCATCAAAAGAGACACCAGGCTGATGGACAGCACCTCCAAGCAGTTACATGCCCCAGGCCACTGACGCAACCTCAGCAGAGTACACAGACACACACAGGCACAGATCAATCACATGCCATTGGCAACAGCGGATACAAACCTCACTCTGCACATGTGTCACTTGTCTGTGGGGTGTCTCAGGTGTGGGGCTAGCTCAGCAAGTCAGACACACAGAACGGCTTACTTCTCACATCCGATGGGTAGAGCTGTTGCCTCCTCCAAGCAGCTGTGGTGCAACACTTCACATAGACACTCACCCACATGACAAGGAACATTCACACACATCAATGTCCAGGGGGCGTACACATCACTTGGACACTCTCACCACAGCTCCACTCAACTCAGACACATCTGTGGGTACAGTCACCTGTCACCTCAGGACAATAGACAAAAAAAGCAACAAAGGATTAACCAGGCTGAATGTGTCATGCACTATGCAGTGAATGTCACAGTAAGCACAATGCAAGTGAGGAGTGCACACATGAACTACATCATGCTCTGCATGGGAGACATAAGCCATTCCCCCCCTGGGGACCACTCTAAACAACATTGCATGTTTGTCACACCTGGACACAATGCCAGAAGTGACAGTCACGAAAAAGGTGCACAGTCAAAGCTAGTGGAGTCAGCACTCACCTGCTCCCCTGGTCTCCCATACAGGCTGGGGTAAGTGGGAGGATGACATCCAGCAATGCCTCATTCTCCTCCTGGGTGAATGGCTGGGCCCTCTCCACAGACCTTGACATGGTGCCAGAGGAAGCACAGATAGCAGCAGTGTTGTCGACAGGAAAGTTGTGCAGGCAAGTGCCCTCTCATGGGTTCTGGCTGACTTATATCTGTCTTGCTGAGGGGCATTCATTTGGAGGAGTACATAGTGATTGGTCAGATTCATTTGCATCTTACGTTTACTCCAATCCCTTTCCACATACACCAGTGACAGCATTTGCATCGTTCAAAATTTCAGCATCATGTCAAGTCAACAAGCACTTTGAAACATTGTATTTTGTGGCCAACTGACTTTTCCAGGCCACCTGATGGAAAATTTGATCTGAAAACTCTGTATCCATGACAACCAGCATGCATTTAGTGCCTAATACTTGTCCCTTATGTGTCCCCTATGGAATTTTCAAATCCACACACAGGTACAGTGCGTTTCACATGTACCCCTACGGCACCAGTTGCACAGTGCCTTTGACACGTACGTGTACGCACTGGTAGTACACATATGTGTCCGCAATGGTAGTACACGTACGGGTACGTGTACTACCAGTGCCTACATGAATGTGTGCTACCAGTGCATACACGTACGTGTACTCACAGTGCCTACACTTACGTGTCTGCAATGGTAGTACACATACCCGTACGTGTACTCCCAGTGCCTACACGTACATGTCCGCAATGGTAGTACAAGTATGGGTACGTGTACTACCAGTGCCTACACGTACGTGTAGGCACTTGTAGTACACGTACGTGTAAGCACTGGTAGTAAACGTACCCATACGTGTACTACCAGTGCCTACACGTACGTGTACTACCAGTCCCTACACGTATGTGTAGGCACTGGGGGTACACGTACCCGTACATGTACTACCAGTGCATACACGTACGTGTACTACCAGTGCCTACACGTGCGTGTCCGCAATGGTAATACACGTACCCGTACGTGTACTTCCAGTGCCTACACGTACGTGTCAGCAATGGTAGTACACATACGGGTACGTGTACTACCAGTGCCTACACGTACGTGTAGGCACTGGTAGTACACGTACGTGTAGGCACTGGTAGTACACATACGGGTACATGTACTACCAGTGCCTACACGTACGTGTACTATTAGTGCCTACACATACGTGTAGGCACTGGTAGTAAACGTACCCGTACGTGTACTACCAGTGCCTACACGTACGTGTCCGCAATGGTAGTACACGTACGGGTACGTGTACTACCAGTGCCTACACGTACGTGTAAACAATGGTAGTACACGTACGGGTACATGTACTACCAGTGCCTACATGTACGTGTACTACCAGTGCCTACACGTACATGCCCGCAATGGTAGTACATGTACCCGTACGTGTACTACCAGTGCCTAAACATACGTGTACTAACAGTGCCTACACGTACTATGTGGCACACTTCCCCTTCACACTTTGCACATGTGTGCATGTAGTACAAACGTGTCAAGCACAGCATCACTGGTATGGCACAGTCACCACCACCCGCAGCTGTCCCCTGATACCAGGGACAGGGACACTAACAACTGACATTTAACGACCAGCGTGCAACGATGTGACTATGTCATGTGTGTGTCATGTGTTCCCATGAGCTTGCTGTTGGTGTCCCTTCAACTGCATCTGCTGTTGCTGCATCCAACATGTGTCTGTGTCTAGATGGGCATGGCACACATCTACGCACACCATGCCACATGTGGATTTCCACGTAACGTGTGTCTGTATGCATCAAACTTGATATTTTGACATGAGGACATATCTGCGTCGTCTCAATGTCTATGTTTTCTGTTTTCACGTGTACCCCTTCATCGCAATGTGTGTGATCAGTACATTTGACATTCCATGTGATCTGTGCGTCTAGCTTGCCGTCAGCTGTCTGTATGAGATGACATCCTTAAAATGCTGAAATGTGGATGTATGTCACTCTTGTGATTTCTCTGGCTATTCACTGACACTGGCCCCCAGCTTGTTTCAGGGCATGTCATGTACACTTGCCAATCAACGGGTGTAGCTGGCTTTTCGTAGGAGTATCACCTGGCTGGCATACGTGTCCTGGATGTATTACACAGACCAGACTCTGTATTTAGCAGATGTGTATTAGCAGTTGAGCATGTGCTCAGTTCATTGACATTGATGTTGTTATGTTCTCACTCTTAGTTATTTATTCCCAATTTCTGCAGGGCACCGCCTGTCCCCAGACCAATGCCAGACTTGGGTGCCATGACGGAACGTGACTGCATACGCCGTTACAGATTTACCCAACAGTTGATTGAGGACCTGACAAACAGGCTGGCACCACACCTCCAACCGCGACACAGTTATCCTACTGCGCTGACCCCCAAGATGAAGGTGATGGCAGCCCTTCATTTTTTGCCACTGGTACATTTCAATTCACCATAGCTGATGTTGGTGGCATGTCCCAGGCGATGTTCAGCCGTGTCCTGCATGATGTTTCGGCAGCCATGTTGGAGCACCTGGATGAATTCATCCATTTTCCAACTACTGAGGAGTTGACAGGTGTCAAGGGTGATTTCTATGCCCTGGGAGGGATGCCCCATGTCATTGGGTCCATTGATGGGACACATGTGGCTTTTGTACCACCACAGGCACAGGAGGTCGCCTATCGCAACCGTAAACATTACCACTCTATAAATGCCCTTGTGGTGTGTCTTGATACCATGGTGATTTCCCATGTCTGTGCACGTTTTCCAGGGTCAGCACACGATGCCTACATCAAGAGGTGCAGCAGGGTGCCAGAAATTATGCTGCGGCTGCACAACGAACAAGCATGTCTTGTTGGTGGGTGTTCTCTGTTTGTCCTGTGTTTTGCGGTATCTTTGTATCTTACGGCATCACCTGACCCACTTTTTTACATGATGTTTCCATGTAGGGGACTCTGGCTATTCCGACATGCCATGGCTGATGATGCCTCTTCGCAACCCAAGATCAGCTGCAGATCACCGTTACAACGATGCACACGGGCAGACCAGGCGAGTGATTGAGAGGACGTTTGGCCTCCTAAAGAGCCGATTCCGGTGCCTTCACAAGACAGGCGGGTCCCTCCCATATGCACCGGTGAAGGTCTGCAAAATCTTCCTCGTGTGCTGCATGCTGCACAACATGACAGTAGAGAAGGCAGTGCCACTCATCCTGGAGCAGCATGAGCAGGAACATCCACCCGTGGAGGATGAAGGGCTTGGTCACGAGGCAAGTGAGGAGGAGGAGCAGGAGGAGGATATCCGGAGTCAGCTCATACGCAACTTCTTCTCATAATGGAGAGTCACTGGGGCTGAGTGTGCACGCTTGGAGCCTTGTGTGGCATGTGTTGCAATGTGTGTGTCCAGCTAACTGTATGCTAAGTGACTTAGATGTGTGTTCTGAAGTGTCACTCGAGTGATGATGTCATTCCAATCATTTAACTGTGACCCTAATTTTTCTAATCGCATGGTGACAACATTATTACCATGTATGCGGATAACAAACTTTTAGCTGACTGCTTGTGTGTCTGTCATCCACAGGTTCTTGCGCATGTTGTCTGGTCGTGTCATCGTTGGTCTCCTGCTATTCCTCATGAGTAGGGGTGGTCGTAGTGGGCGTAGTGGGGCTACGTGAAGCAGCACGTAGTGTGCCCAAATCTACGCACACTACGTGCTTCGCGTAGCCCCACGTCGCGCCACCCGCCTCCCGTCCGCCCTCCTTTTAAATCAAACCCCCGCATTTACAATAAATACAAAATTAAAGAAACTTACCTGAAACGCGGCGTCTCCGGGGCTCCCTCTTCCATTCCCAACTTCTTCTGACAAATGCGCATGCGCGGAAGCCCGCGCATGCGCATTTCTTGCGAGAAATGCACATGCGCGGGCCTCCGCGCATGCGCATTTGTCAGAAGAAGTTTGAAATGGAAGAGGGAGCCCCGGAGACGCCGCGTTTCAGGTAAGTTTCTTTAATTTTGTATTTATTGTAAATGCGGGGGTTTGATTTAAAAGGAGGGCGGGCGGGTGGCAGCGGCAGTTAGCTACGCTTCGCCCTGGGTGTGCGTAGCGCTAGCCTACTTCGCCTACTTCGAAAACTGCAAAGCAGGCAGCGCTACGTACACTACGTGGGCGAAGCGTAGTGTCTCGCCCAGGGTTACTCATGAGTATTGCAACGTGTGCTGAATCAGCGTTCCATGCACGGACATGTGGAAAAGTCATTTTGGGTGAGGATTGCAGCAAGGCATTTTGGGGTTGTTAGGTGTTTGGAATGTGTGGGGACTGCTCCTGTGCATGTTGGGTTATCATGCATACATGTTGACTCACCATGGGGCACATGACATGTAGCATGACTCCCATGAATTGATAGTCTACCTTTGTGACAGTCATCTCTAATGGTTTGTGGATTCTGATGAAGGCATCAATGTGTGTATAACTTCCCTCAGATACATACGGGATGCTACGGGTGGACATGGTGTGGGACATCCCCATAACAGGCTCAATGGGGAATTGCAGCCTCTCCATGTGCAGAAGGGGGTGTTTGGCTCATCCCCTTAACTTGTGTGCCAGGCCATTTGGATTTACTACATCTGTGCTGTGAAGGGGGTGTCCAGTGTAGGTCCCACATGTTCATCCAAAATTCCAAATGACCTGTTTGTCTGTTCATATTGATGCTTTTCCCTTAGTGTGAGCCTGAGTAATAAAGGGGTTCCTCACCCTCCAAGGTGCCTCATCTCTGTCAATGCAGGTCTCTTGTAGGCCTGGGCAAAAATTTCGTTCCGTTCGCGGAAATTGCGATAATTTGACATTTTTGCGTTCCGCGGAGAGCGCGAAGATGTCAAAAATTCCGGTTTCCGCAGCTTGGCGATAATTTGTTTCTTGCTCGCGCTGTAAAATGATACATTCTCGCGCGCGCGCGATCGCCTTACCTGATTCCCTGCGTTCGCCGACAAGTTTTCTTGATCCGGTCGCGTTCTCCATGAGATGTTGTATTGTTTTTAGCCATTTGCGCTGTCTCGCGACAGTTCGCGCCCGCAGTGACGTCATGCGTCGCGCGATCACGTCTTTCTTCTCGCGATCATGCACCGCGAGAACAACTCAAAACAAGATGGCCGCGCCCGCAAGCAGCCACATGGGTAAGTTGGCGACCCGCAACCATGCAGAAAATCGCGCGAACATGCCGGAAAAAAACTTCCGCATCTTCGCGATATTTCTGCTTGTTTGCGATAATTTTAAACATTCTCGCGATAATTTGCGAAGGTTAATTCCGCAAATTCCGCCCACCCCTAGTCTCTTGCCACTTTGCATGTGTCATCTCTGGCATAGTTGTCAAAGATTGTGCATATGAGTCTATGTGTAGTTTGGCTACATGCATGCAGGTCTTCATGGGTTTGAATCTCGATTGTGCATGAAGTCCATGGTTGTGTATGTATTTGGGCATGTTGGTCCCCACGACGGGCTGTCAACGCCTGCTGAGGGTGTGGCTCCTGTGCGCGGCTCGGCCTTCTGTTTCCTGACCCTGTGTCAGTCAACTTTGGTGATTGTGCATCCATTTTCTCTGGGTGTTCCATGGGTAACCGGACACTCCATCCTTTACTTACGCCTGTTGCAGTTGTCCTTTCTGACATCCTTGTCTTTGTGTGCTACTTTTGGCATAGTTTCAAGGACATGCCGCCTGCAGCTGCGGGCCCTGCAGCAAGTGCCCACAAAGTGGAGGGATTCGGCAACACACACGCCTCAAAGATGCTCCTCCCTGCCTACCTCCACCCATTCATTTGGCTGTCATCATCTTGTCTGTGCCACTGTTGGGTACACGCGGTGCCAAAGGCAGGACCGTCAGCACATGCAACGTGCACATTGCACAACCCTCATGTCCTTGCATGACCCACATCACACTACAGTCTGATGTTGTAGCCACCCTCCAAGCAATGTCTATCCAAAACTCAACCGCCTGCTCTCAGCCATACCCTAAGTGCACACATGACACCTTTGCATGCTGAGTGTGCAACTCCAACTGCCTACACAGCTCTGCCTTGCCTTCCAGGCCCTGTCACACCAACCAGATCATGTCCCTCCTGCTCCACACTGGCTCCGTACACCAGCAAGGCCATGGGAGTGGGACTCAGGCCTTCAGCATGTGGTATAGTGGCGTCATCTGGCACATGGCCCAGGGATCATCTCTCAGCGTGTCAATCGTCAATGTGTCCAGGACCCCCCTCTCCACCATCACATGCGCACACAACCTCATCATCATGTTGTATGATTCAAGAAGGCATGAGGTCCGTGGATGAATGGCTGAACATCAGCCACCTGAGGCTGGACTTGTACAGGACTGAGGTAAGCATCGGAGGATTGTCCCCTTACAGCTGGCTCAACTCCTTGTGTCCCACCTTCAGGGGTCCTACACAAGCCCCCAGTGGCCACGCACACAAGATGTTGTGCATCATGGATTTGTCACTCACATTTGCCATGCAAATCATCATTATTGGTACCTCATGCTGCAGCACCCTCTGCATGATGCACATGATCCTCTGATAGATCCACTCCAAGGAAAGACAGACCATCCCCCAGGTCCACGACACCAGCCGTGTCAACTACTGCCCCGCCCTCTATGGAGCAAGTACATCCTAACTCACGCGAAACTTGTCCACATCCAGGGTGCATCTGCACAACTCAGCTTCAACATCTCGCAGCCCATCAACATCACCCTCCACCTGAGATAGCTGCAAGGGATCACTGTGTGCTGCAGGATGACCTTCACACTCCTCACACACACTCAGGAGGCAGTCAACAACTTCAGACCCCAAAACCAACCTTGTACGTCTGTCATCCAAGACCCCATTGGCCCAACTCAATGCACCCGAACTTGGCCTGGCCACCATTCTTCACATCCACAACACTCCAGCATGAAGGAGATGGTTCTCCCACCTGGCTAAACATACCTGGGTCTCACTTCCCCGGAACCTCCACATGAGCCGTGACCTCTAGGCCTTCATCATCCTCTTCCTGATTGGTGTGTGCGCGCAGTATTTCAAGCCCCCCCTCAGCAGCTTGAGGCCATCACGGGTGAGTATTGGGCTCCCAGGCTGTATCGGATGATACATTGTGACCCATGTGTGTCCTGTACCGGACTCAGATCCCAGGGTATGGATGGCTGGAGTTAGTTCAACACTCAGGCATAGTTTGACATTAACACACACGTATGTTGTGGACTAATGCAAAATGACGGCAACATCTCATGACAAAAAAACAGTTTTATTCTCGGTGGGGTGCGTGTTTTGGTAGATAAAATAAGGTGCTCTACTGTGTGCATAAAATCCAAAGTTCACAGGGGGAGATGCTATCCTTGGCATTTGAAGTCATCAGAGTCCAGACCACAGTGTTGGTCATCATTGGTCAGACTGTGACCAGCAAGTCCAAGTGGCAGAGAATGTCAGTGAATGATGTGCTGTTGTTGCGCATGAAGGCCAGGTGCCAGGCCAGGTGACCTGGGAGATGTGGATGGTCCGCTGCCTCTCACGGTATTTTCCATGGACGACCCACCTTCCTCCGGGGACCCTCAGATGCAGGCCTTGACGATGTTTGGGATGCTCCGTCGGACGAATCCTCCTCCTCCTCCTCCCTCCCTGTGGCTGGTGCTGGTCTGCGCCTGGTGTCACAGGGAGGGTTGCCCATATTGTCGGCGATCCGACGGAGTGAATGGCTTATGTCCCTTTGCACCGCTACGAGCTCAGCCAGTCTTGCCTCCATCCGTCCTTGGTGTTGTTGTTGACTGGCGTGTTGCTCGGCCTGCTGATTCTTAATGTCTGTGAGGGTCGCCACTACCTGACTGATGGCCCTGGTGTCACGCCGGTGTGCCTCCATGATGTTGCGTACGTGTGACATACCGGTCCCTTCAGCTGTCTGGTCAGGTTCTCGCCTCCGCCTGCCTCCACTCCCACCACCCCTGCCCACACGAGCCTGGCCTGCCGTTGTGAGCACATCGGGACTACGGAACCCCTGAGGGATGGTAGTGTCGGTGTTGGCTGCCTCCTCCTGGGTGCCCGTTGAACCTTGTCCCTCCAGGTCAGACTGGCTTAGTTGTTCAGTGTGGGCAGGGCTCCTGGGTGTCTCCTGGGATGTGGCAGGAATGGGGGTGGTGGTTGGCACAGATGTACCTGAAGCAGGTGCTGCAGGGGCTTGGACACCAGAGGGGCCAGGTGGGTTGGGGTCATCCGCGGAGTGTTGTGAGGTGTCGCTGCCGGTGGGATCAGGTTCATCCCGAGCCTGTGACTGTGGTTCTTCTCCCCCATTGTTGGGGGAAGATCCATGACGTTGCCCTGTGTGTGAGAGAGAGACAATGTTAATGCGGTTTAATGTGACATCCATGTTTCACACATATTCTATTTGCCACAGTTCCTCCAGGTAGTTGTATGTGCCTAGCATTCACATCAATATTCACTTGTGGATGGGTATATTGCAGGGGACTGATTGAAATGTTCTCCAGGGTGTTTGACATGTCGAATTTGGGCTTCGATGCTTCTTTGGCCGTGGCTTGATCTTGTTGTGTCACATGTCCATTGTGAGAGTGGGTAACTCCATTGGCTGCCCCAGGGGTGTGTGCTTGTGTAAGGGGTGAGTGATCATCCCTCAGCCTGATGCTGTTCAACATCCACATGGCCCCCTCACACAAGTGGCCCACCCCCACCACCTCAAAACCATCTCCTACGCCAATGACACCCAGCTCATCCTCTCCCTCACCAAGGACCCTCACACCGCCAAAACAAACATTCACAAGGGCTGAGGTCCATCGCCAACTGGATGTGGAGTGGCCATCTGAAACAGAACTCGGACAAGACAGAGGTCCTCATCCTGGGACACACACCCTCAGCCTGGGACGGCTCCTGGTGGCCGATCTCTCTGGGGACAGCACCGACACCCACCCACCACGCACGCAACCTGGGATTGTTCCTCGCATCCTCCCTCTCCATGTCCAAGCAGGTCAACGCCATCTCCTCCTCCTGCTACGACACCCTACGCACACTCCACTGGATCTACTGGTGAATCCCGAACAAAACATGTAGAACAGTGACACAGGCCCTCGTCAGCAGCTGACTGGACTATGGCATTGCACTCTACCTCGCCGCCAAGACCTGGAACACCCTCCCCAACCAACATAAGACTGACCCAAGACCTACTTGCCTTCAGATGACTCCTCAAGACCTGGCTCTTTGAGCAGTAGTGGAACGCCCCCCCGCCCCACCCCCCTCAGCACCTTGAGACCCTCACAGGTAAGTTGCATGCCTTACAAGTACCCTGATCGATTGTTGATTGATTGACGGTGCCTGCTGGTGGGTGTAGTGTGATTTGGCAGTGGGTCTCCCAGGTGATGTATCTGTCCCCCCATGGAGCATGCTGCCATGTCAGTGAGTGTGAGTCCCTGTCCTAGATATCTGAGGTGGTTGTGTTTGTGTTAGATTTTGCAGTTGTCACAGGAGGGCCTTGTGCTGCCTACAGCAGGGCCAAGTGTCAGCTACCTTGACAGTACTTTGCCAGTCCATGTGCATTGCGCATGGTGCATGGGTATGTACCTGGGCCAAATGGGCTGAGGGCAATGGTGTCTGTTTTCTGAGTTGTAGAATATGTTTAGTGATCCCCACCCTCCCAGCATCCCAGACATCCAGTCTTGGGTTTGTGGTTTGTGTAGGTTGGGACATGGCATGGCCTTGCTTTGTGAATGGGGCATACACAAGTTAGTGGCATGAGCGTTGTTTTTGAGTGTGGTTGTGTCCGGTGAGGGCTTGGGGGTAGGTGAGTGCATTTGTTGTTGTTGGGGTGTAGATGCCATTACCCCAATGTTACGTAAGTTGTTTGTGTACTCACCAGGCTCGGCAATTCCTTCGACTCCGTGTACTCTCACCGGCGGAAGCAGGGCCATCACCTTCTCCTCCCAGGGATGGTAATGTACCGGTCGGTGGGGTAGCCCACCTCCTGTGATGTTACTCTGGGTGTAGTCCTCGTTCATTTTGTGCTTGACTGCCCTCCGCAGATCGTACCACCTGGCTTGGCATTCATTCCTGGTCCTTCTGATGGGCACAACAGCATTCACCCGATTGACGATCCTCTGCCACAGATGTGATTTTTCTGCTATGTTGGTCTGTCTGATCAATGTTCCAAAGAGCTGTGGCTCGACTCTGATGACTTCATTGACAAGGATGTCCAGCTCCTCCCTTGTGAACTTTGGATTCTTGTCTGTGGGCATGGTGTGGGGTGTGGGTGTGGATGGTTGTGGGTGTGTGGGTGTGAATGTGTAGGGGTGTGTGTGAATGTGTAGAGGAGGTATGTGTGAATGAGGTTGTGTGATGGTGTGTAAATTAAGGTGTTTGGGTGCTGTTGTTTGTGTGTGGTGTCTGTCAGCAGTGGGTCTGTTGCAAAGGCTCATGGTTTGTGAGTGTGGGCCCTTTTTATTGGTTCATTTGTGGGTGTGTCTGGGTTTGAAATTTTAGTGGGAGTGTTATAAGAGGTGGTTGTGAGTTTGGGCCTCTGTTTTCCTGTTTGGATGTGCCAGGTCAGTCTTTTAGACGTTTGAAGTACTGTAGACGTGTTTTGTGGTGTTGTGCGATTCAAATTGACCCTCCTTGTGCTGTTTTGCAGTGTCCTGGTTCTGTACGAGTAGTTTTAGCGTATGTAACGTGTCGTACATCCGTGATGTTGTTGTACAGTGCTCACATATGCAATGTTGTTGTACGGTTCGTACATACAGGGTGCTGGGGTACGGTGGTGGGGTACGGGGCATACATGTATGGGGCTGGGGTAAGGTGGTGGGGTACGGTGGTGGGGTACGGTGCGTCCAAGGACGTGGCTGGGGTATGGTGGTGGGGTACGGTGCGTACAAGTAAGGGGCTGGGGGACGGTGGTGGGGTACGGTGTGTACAAGTGTGGGGCTGGGTTAGGGTGGTGGGGTACGGTGTGTACATGTACGGGGCTGGGGTACGGTGGTGGGGTACGGTGCGTACACATACGGGGCTGGGGTACAGTGTGGACATGGGGGGGTACGATGCAGATATGTGGGGAGGTGGAGGGGGGTGTATGACTCATATCCGGGGCACAAGTTTACCCGGATATGAGTGGTACGGCATTCGATCCGTACGGAGCCTTTTCCATGCGCTTGTGTTTTCGGACGGCTGGTACGGATCGTACTTGCGCGCTCGGACTTCAGTTTTACAATTTGTATGTAAAAATGTCCGGGGACGTCTCGTAGACTTTTCCCGAAGTCATTCGTATGGATTTTTCACGTACAAATCGTACTTCGCCGTTTGTACGGGACTTGTACGATTCGTACGTAAAAAAATACCGTTTTGAGTCGGACGGTCATTTTTTTTAACGGATCGGAAACGGCACCCCTGTGAGTTAAGAATTTCAGAATAACCTACCTGCCATTAATGACCAAGACAAATAAGTATGTACACTGCTCAGTTAATACTTGACTATGAAACATAACAGAGCCAAGCTGGTGGGTCTGGTTATTGTCCAGCATGTTTTTGGGGCAGCTGCCGTAGCATGTTATGTGAATTTATAATGCCTATGGCCCTGCTCTTCTCCAACTCCCTCCTCCATCTATTACCCGAAGTCAGAACTTAGGTTATAGGCCTAGGCTGATAGCCTGGCAGATGGGACACACTTGGTGGATAACAGATATCCCAGCCACTGTCTTACAGTAGAAAGTGCATACAAGAATATGATGAACTACAGTGAGGTGAACGGAATCTTTTATTTGTCACAGAGTATCCCATACACCAAAATTTAAATCAAGCCCTCAGTCGCACATTACACCCAAATTATTCTCAAGATATATCTTCACTTGACAGTGGCGAAAATGTGTCCACTAGGATGTTAGTTATAGGGATTAGGCTAGGTGGAGGTTTAGCTATGGAATGGTTGGTTGCGGGTCAGTAAATGATCATGTACTATGAATTGATGGTTCAAATAGTTTTTTACCATCAATCATTGTGAAGATGAACTTTAGAGTCACATTGATTCATGGAAGGAAATATATTGGAACCATTAATCCGTAATAGAAGATAACTTCACTTGAGCAGAGAAATGTGACACATACATCATATGCCAAGATAGTACTTACGTTTTTACGTAGACTGGGACAGAAAGACAGAATGATGAAGCTAAGAATTAGTAGGCCACTGTGTGAGCACTGGGAAACACATCTTGTCTCAGGTTTGTGGTGTGTGCATTGCAGACTTAGCTCCGTAGTGCTGCTGTGCCACATGCATTCAATCATCGCCTGGACTCACTGCAGAAGCAGCACAAGAGATTACACCACCCTGCAGTCTTAGGTGAGGAGATGCCAAGAGCAGGGACTTGACTCAGGAGATGATGGGCAGGATATCTTCCTCGTTAACCAGTAGAGTACATAGTCAATAAGAAAGCAAGGTGACTTACCACTTGTCTCTGCACCACCGGAAAAACATCTCCCTCAGTCGCTTACATCTCCACTGATGTTCTGGCTATGACAGCACTGCTGGTGGTGGTTCCTTCCTGTGCTTGATGGAAAACATAATGCACTCATTTTATATACCAGATAGCCAGAATTTATTTTGCATAAGATATGCCTGCAATACCTCACTACAGTTAGGTTAGCTATCTATCAGTATCTTTGTCTACGACAAGTAATCAATTTGGGGGTTTGTGTCATTTATTGATTGATCACATTTAAAAAATCAGGTAGTCATTGAATCAACAATAAAAACCTTTTCTCCTATTGTAGGGATAGAGATCAGGATGAGGAGGATTTAAGAAAAGAGAAGGGCATAAGGTAAGGCTAGGCTGTGATTCTACAAATGGATAAGGGGTAAAAGGGAAAGCCAAAGACATGGTTGTGGACCTGGTATCTCATTTGTGCCATGCTGCATTGTTATTGACACTACTATTATAAGAGAACATTAGGGGTCCATGACCATGATGACCACTCTGTATCATCTCCTGTACCTTTCAACTATTTGTTTGATCAAGAAAACAACCCATGTGTTTTGTGACTAGAGCACTACTTGGGATTGGCTGTGTGATCCTCTTTATATTACCAAAACTCTTTTCCCCTCTTGTTACTATGCAACAACAAGACATGTAATTGAAAAAAGGGGCAAGGGGAAGCTTGAGGAAAAAGAGCAGAAACAGGAAATATAGAAAAACACAGGGAAAGGCACGGATAACAAACATCCAAACTGAAAAGAAAATAGTTAGTATACAGAAGGGCATAATTGTAGCAGTGAGGAATATAAATGACTTACAGGGGACAGCAGAATCATCATCTGGGGTTGCAGTGCTGGTGATGGGGGTCGTGGTGGTAGTGGTCACTCCTGCCGCTGCCCCGGTAGTACCTGGAACAAACAATGTTCCATTGCCCTTGGGTGCTTAAGAAAGAAGATAAAAAAACAATGATTGGTGGCACTCTGTACAAATACTTTTTTTTTTCACAGGCACAGATTTGTACTTTTTCAATCAGATAGCCCATCCCTTCTTTTGTAATCCTAAACCTCAAACCATAACATTTTTAACAATTCATGCATTCCAAACAATGATCTTTGCTTCTCCGCCCACTTTTGATAAGTCGAATTGGTACCCCTTTGCATACTGCACATCCGGGAGATTTGAACTATCAGCTTGTTAGAAATGTGGTCTCTAGTTAAACACAGTGGTTTGCACCCTTTCCAAGTATTGACCCTCACTTTAGTCAAGATAATGGAGTCACACAGCTACGATATCCCCTGCTCACCCTCTTGGCAGCTTGGCACTAGCAGCCAGGCTTATCTCAGAGGCAATGTGTAAAGCATTTGTACATAAACACACAGTAACACAGTGAAAACACTACAAAATTAGTCCACACCAGTTTAGACAAATAGCCAATGTTTATCTGAATAAAACAAGACCAAAACAAAAACAATCCAATATACACAAGCAAGGACATCAATTTTCAAAGGTTAACCAAATGTAGTCCATAGGAATCAATGGATGCGTCAATTTTAGCACAAAGTTCCTTGGATGCATGGAAATTCAAAGACGGTGCAAAGTGCAGAGAAGATGAGGCACCGGAAAAGCAAAGCAATGCATCGGTTCCCTACTCTCAAGGGAGGTGATGCTCTGGTTCCTTACTGCCAGTGGAGGTGAAGTGTATGTTCCTTACTGCTATGCAGGGTTGATGATGCGTTGGTTCCTTACTATCAGGGGAGGTGATGCATCAGTTCCTTACTGGAATGGGATGTGATGCGTCAATCTCCAGATGTGCGGCCTTGGTTCCTTACTGCTGGGCAACGTCGATAGAGGAAATGGACGATGCGTCGAAATTCCAGACATGCTGTGTCAAATTCACAACCACGAAGCAGGCACTGCCTTGGAGGTGGTGCGGTGCGTCATGTACTTTGGTGATGCGGTGCTCGAAACTCACGCTGTGGCAGTTCTTCTGATGAGCTGCATTGGAAAACTGGGGCCAGCGGTGAAAGCTGTGTGCAATGACAGATCAGGAAGCATGCTCTGGTTCTGGCAGCAGTGATGCGTTGATGTTTGCTGCGATGCATCGATAAATATAAACTCTGGGAGTTTGTGCTTGGATTTTCTCCTTCAATTCACCAGATTCCACTTCCAAATGCCCTCGGACTTAATTTGGCATCACTTGGCAGGTCGGGACTCTCAGCAGAAGAGCCCAGGCACTGGTAGATGAAGTCTTTGATGGCTCTGAGACTTCTTAACAGGAGTCAAGCACACAGAAGCCCTTAGAGAACCTTGGAAGTAGGATACAGAAAGCTAAGTCCAGTTCTTTCACACTCCCAAGCGAAAGCAGCAAGCAGCATGCCAGAACAACACAGCAACAGGCCTGTGTCAGTTCCTCCTACAGCATTAAGCTATTCGTCTTGGCAGAATGTTCTCAGTGCAGAAGGGTTCAGATTTTAGAGTGTCAGAGGTCCAATACTTATATCTCTTTTTGCCTTTGAAGTAGGCAAACTTCAAAAAAAAATCCTTGCAGTGCACAAGACCCTGCTTTTATCTGACCTGGCTCCAGACACACTACAGGGGGATGGGCCTCGCAAGTGGTTGCACTTGCCAGGTCAAAATAGCTGTTTACAACTGCACACACAGACACTGCAGTGGCAGGTCTGAGACATGTTTCCAGGGCTACTCATTTGGGTAGCACAAACAGTGATGCAGGCCCACTACAGTTAATTTATAGGCCCTGGGCACCCATGGAGTACTTTACTAGGGACTTACTAGTATATCAAATATACGAATCATGGATAAACCAATTACCAACATGATTTAGACAGAGAGCATAAGCACTTTAGCACTAGTTAGCAATGGTAAGCTGCCTACAGTACTGAAACAAACAACAACAGGCAAATACAAATAGGAGGAATAAGACAAAAATACAGGGTATAACCCATGAAAAAGGTCTAGGTCCAACAGAGCTCCAATAATAGATAAAGTCACAGAGAAGATTGCAAGCTCTTTATGCGACAGACCTGATATGCTTTACTAACACTGTAAGAGTGAGTGACATTATGGCTTGTTGACAATCATGGATAAATCAGACCAAGTGAGCACCTGTCTAACTCACGCTGGAACAGAATCCTGTCAGTATCATTCACTGGACTTCTAGTACCCTACTACATTCACAACTTCCTACATCCTCCCCTTCCGGCTGGCACCATGCACCACTACTGTAATTTATCAAGGGTTTGTGTCGCCCTTGACTCTATGGACTGTTTTTGATGAGGGAGGTGTGCCTCCTGCCCAAACAATCAAGGGGGCTGTGCCATGTGTTTGTATGTATGTGTGTGGTGCTCATTTGGCACATGTTCACCGCATGCTGTACAAATACAAGCAAATCCTTCCAGAAATTCAAAAAGGAATGGCACTCCATGCACAGTCTTATGCACTATATGTATTTTTATTCCGCTTGGCTCAACACATCCACGTTAACAGGTTTCAGCCATCAATGGCCTTAGTCATAATGTTTGGGTGCCATGATTGGTTACATTATATCCACATTTAAAATACCCCAAAATAAACAAAGGACTGCAAAAATAAATCACCTTCTGCCATTAATATGGCTGCCATTTTTGAGCATACAAAACCAATTCTCCAAGGTATGCAAAACATAACAGCACCTGCACATATTTATGTGCTAACATGCATTAGCAATACAAATTTCTATCATTTTTATCACATCCTGTGCATTGATACAAATTAATTAATGAAGAGTTCAACCAGTTTGACCCAGTGGTTAAACAAAATGTAATGATTGCTGTATATTTGAACCAAAAAAAAAGGATTTTAAACATCACATTTATGTGTAATAACTTGTTGTAAACAATATAACCAACATGACTAATTCTTGCATTGTCATACGCAATGGAATTCTTTTCTATTTGTATGCTACCCTATGGCATTTAGCCAAATTGGACAAAACCTTTGACTTTTCTCAACTGCCTGTTATGTACCAATCTTGATGCAGCCCTAAAAAAACAACAACAAAAAAATAATGCAAAATAAGGTTAAAAATTCTTGAATAGCCTTGTTATTGCTAATAACACATTTCAATTCTGGACACACCCTTCCATATCAGTTCGGGATGACATTTAAACATAGAAATGCAATTTCTCATACATGTTCAAATCTCTAGGTTCTAGCCAATCCAGTATATGTATTTTACTTCCAGTTTACGTAAGTCTCTCTCCCTATTACCGCCTCTATGGCTTTTTAGGGACACTATCAATCACAATGTATTTCAATTAGTCAATGTCACCATTGTGACTTTTCCAAAAATTCATTGCTGCAAGGTAATTTTTATATCTATTTTTAATGGCCCTGAGGTGCTTTTGTATCCTCTTGTCTACCTGCAATTTTGTGCTGCCCAGATTTGATTTTTCACATGGGCATTTTAATATATAAACAGCAAAAGCTTCTCATGGATGACAGTTTAATCCATGCAACAAGCTACTGTTCCAGTTGAAGATGAAACGCTGAAATGGGTCACCCGCCTTTTCCTAATTTTGCACTACTGGTGGATTATAATGAAATTAAACTAAAATAATACTGTTGGTTCATGGTGCCACTTCCTCCCTTTGCCACTGTGAAAGGATTTGGGGAGTTAGTTGGGCATATATATTTATATATACATACACACACACACATATATATGTGAGAACCATTACTTAAACGTAAGTTGCATTTGCTGTAATCATGCTTCCAAATACAAATATTAGAATATTCAGAAAACAAAATTATTATTTACTCACCAAGCCCCGCAACCTCTACACCCCACAGATTGAGCAGGTACTGTTCACGATCAAGGACATCCTCCCAGTGGTGAGTCAGGTGCTGCTGGGTGTGAGTGATTCTGGTGCTTCACGCACACCGATGCAATTGCTCCCACAGCAGCTGATGCTTCAGCAGGGCATAGCCCTTGCTGGGCCTGCTGCCTGCTGCTAGTATGCGGAGGAGGTGGTATTGCACAAAAAGAATTAGCGCTACCACCTCCCCCTCGCTAAAGATAGGGTGGGCCCGCACCCCTGCCCTTCTGCACCGCCTACAAGGGG
Source organism: Triturus cristatus (assembly GCF_964204655.1). Classification (NCBI taxonomy): domain Eukaryota; kingdom Metazoa; phylum Chordata; class Amphibia; order Caudata; family Salamandridae; genus Triturus; species Triturus cristatus. The sequence continues at coordinate 543,203,045 of NC_140583.1, forward strand.
TGCGGGTAGCATCCGTGATGCCTGTTTCAGACATAGATAATGTAGAGTGAGTGGGAGACATAAGGTGGAATGAAGGAATTAAGTAAGGAGAGGGACTAGAGTGAAAGGACAGACAGGATAGGCCAGGAAAGAATTAAAAGGACTAAAAGTAAATTTAATAAAAAGGTAAACTAAGTATGAAAATAAACACAGGGACAATGACACTATAGCAAAGTATAAAAATGTTGGGATGGAGGAATGGGAAAGAGCTGATGGGGTTGGATGGATTAGGAGAGATGGCCTGCAAGGAAAGACAGAAGCAAGCAAAACAAACTGGCTGCACCTATGCGGACTTCATGGTGCCTTTCACGCAGATTTTTCAGTGTGGAGCACACTACTGGCCTGAAAAAGCACCTCGAACTGTCATACGTGCAATCTTCTGCCCCTTCATGGAGTTCTGTGGCTTCCCGCTGAGTTTTTTCTAACTCAGCGGAATTACATAGAGTAAAGCTCCACAGACACCATCCAGGACCAGTAGAGTGTAGTATGTACAGTGGAGCAAAGTGGAGTAGAGTGTCATAGAGTGAAGAATTGTAGAGTGGAGGGGCATATAGTATGCATGGTGTGGTTGTGCACTGCGCTTACATACACCACATTTGCAACTGAAATGACCATTACATTTGCACATACAGGTTTACTGCTAAAACTATACAGCACACAAACGATAATGTGTGGAATTGACATCACTTAGGGGGATATTCACAAGGATCTATCGCCAAGTTAACAGCACTCTATCACAGCCAAAGTTGCGATAAACTTATCGCCCCAATCACAAGCTGGTGTTAACATCCCAAAACACCAGTTTACCCACGATAGCAGCCGCAAAAAACATCGCCACAGATGACCGCCGCAACTATTGTTAATGAGATGCAGAGTAGGCGTTCCCGTGCCAAAAGCCGCAACAACACCCCTCCACAACATTCACAACGACCAGCCAGAACTGTGATAAGAACACAAAACAGGCGATAAGGCGCATTAGCAGCAGGAAAATAACACCTGCTCTGCCTGGTGCAAAGTCAGATCACAGCCTGCACCACAAAATGGAGCACAGCCACATCGGAAGGGCAACAGATGCAGCAGGGCAACTGAACATGCAGCCCGGAGGGCTGAAAGGGCAACAACACCCGCTGCCACCACCCCCAGGAGCCCCGCTCCCCGGCACCCTCCGACCAAATACATGACACATCAGCTACACCTAAAAACGTGCAAAATAATCCGCTTGATGTCACACAATCACAACTGGTGACATGCATGTGTCATCACAAAAATGAGCATCCCACATTCACTTTCGAAGCAACAAATTAAACTTTATGAACACTGAAATGAAATGAAGACACATGGCGGCTCTCCTCAGGACAATCCGTAGGTCACAGCCTGCAAGACAAAAATCATGATGAGAAGGTGTGTCCTGCGCACATCAAAGGACAGAGAGAGAGTGAAGGAGAGAGAGAGAGAGATACGAAGAGAGGGGGCGAGAGAGAGAGAAGAAGAAGAGAGGGGGAATAAGAGAGAGAAGAGAGGGGGAGAGAGAGAGAGAAGAAGAGAGGGGGAGAGAGAGAGAGAGAGAAGAAGAGAGGGGGAGAGAGAGAGAGAGAGAAGAAGAGCGAGGGGTTGAGAGAGAGAAGAAGAGAGGGGGAGAGCAAGAGAGAGTGCCGCCCCTGCGTACCCAGGTCACACTGCTCACCTGCTGTCACCGGTGTGTCTCCAACCACTTGCTGGTATGTATAGCAGTACACCAGCTCACACATCTGAGACAGAGATGTCATCTGAAAAAGAGTCCAGATACATGATTGGCAGAGTACACACAATTGCACAAGACAACATCACCTGCCCGCCCATGCACACACAGGCAGAGGCACCCCAGCGCCTGCCGCCGCCCATCAGAGCATGCCCGCCTATGTACACCCAGGCCTCACTGCACACATTCTGCCACTGGCATATAGACAGGAGGTCCCACCACGTGCTGCTGCAAGCCACAAGCCTGGGGCCCGTGGACATGGCACCCCTCCCCACCATATAGGCCCACTCCGCAGGCCACCAGGTCTCACGTTTGGTGATGGGTCTACATTACTCCATGGCATAGGACATACCAGTGCACCCGGCATCACCGCAGGCTGCACACCCACTCAGCCCAATTGGATCCCGGATGCGACGCCATGTGGCGGTAGGCCCGCTGGCTTTGGCCTGCACTGTGGTCCAGCAGGGCACACAAAACCTGAGCTGTCCGGACCGCCGGGACAGGGCCTCAACGCAGGCTGCACACCCACTCAGCAGCTTAAGGTGCCACTGACTCAGTGCACCCAAAGTCACCATTAGGCCTGGGCGAAAATTTTGTTCCGTTCGCGGAAATTGCGATAATTTGACATTTTCGCGTTCCGCGGAGAGCGCGAAAATGTCAAAAATTCCGGTTTCCGCAGCTTGGCGATAATTTGTTTCTTGCTCGCGCTGTAAAATAATACATTCTCCCGCGCGCGATCGCCTTACCTGAATCCCTGCGTTCGCCGACAAGTTTTCTTGATCCGGTCGCGTTCTCCATGAGATGTTGTATTGTTTTTAGCCATTTGCGCTGTCTCGCGACAGTTCGCGCCCGCAGTGACGTCATGCGTCGCGCGATCACGTCTTTCTTCTCGCGATCATGCACCGCGAGAACAACTCAAAACAAGATGGCCGCGCCCGCAAGCAACCACATGGGTAAGTTGGCGACCCGCAACCATGCAGAAAATCTCGCGAACATGCCGGAAAAAAACTTCCGCATCTTCGCGATATTTCTGCTTGTTTGCGATAATTTTAAACATTTTCGCGATAATTTGCGAAGGTTAATTCCGCAAATTCCGCCCACCCCTAGTCACCATCCTGTGGCGGGGTGCCTGTGCCGGCCGCAATCCTCTGTGTGCCACTAACCCTGTGCAACACCAGTCAGCGCCATGGGGTGGTAGGCCCGTGACGACTGCAAGGCCTCGGGTGCCACTAACCCTGTGCGCAACAACTCATGTGCCCTTTGTGATTGAGAACCATGGAGCATCTGTCATCCAGTCACCACCAGCAGAGGGGAATGTGATGTCGTCGACCCCTTATGTTGGAAGAGTCACATGGCCTGTGATGCCTGTGCCAGATGGGTGTGGTGTGCGTGCAAACCTGCCCTTAGGGAGTGGCTGTGACATGCTGACAACTAGACCAGTGACCTGCACACCACCAGCGAGTACGCCTGCGATGGATAGCAATGAGGGCCCCCCTCGGAGTGTAAGTGGAGTGGTCTGGCCTGCCGTACGCCGGACCAGCACAGGGCCTGCAAAAATGACCTGTGGGCTCTGGGCATGGTTCAGTCCATGTCCAGACATGAAAGTGACTGATGCATGTGTCCCTGTTGTAGTGTTCACGGGACCCGGTACACAATATGCAATGTAGCACCCTCTGGCTGGCATCCCACAGGATGAGCATCATTGATGCAAGGGAAATCACTGTCCCTACATGCATTCACACATTCATGCATGAATGATGAAGGACATGTCACAGCAGTACGTCATTGGATGTTTATTGCACATCCAGTGCAGTTCTGCAGCTGGAACGGTACAGGGCAATGCCGAGCACACTACACAATATGGGCCCGTGAAGGGCCAGCCAGAGTCCACCCGGGAATGACAAGTACTGCGGAAGAGGAAGGGTACAGTCCGCAGTCTGGTCGCCGTGTCATTGGTCAGCAGACAGGATATGGCAGTCCATGTCGCTGTCCAAGGTGAGTGCATCAGAGTGTATCGGGGGTCAGTGGAAGGTCATGAGGCCATGTGCGGCACCATACAGAAACAGGACAGGTGGCGGAAATGAATGCTAGTGCCTCCTGATCACAAACCCATCCACGTCCTCATCCCCGGATGTGAGCTCTGCCCCACCTGTGGGTTTTGCAGTAATGGCTGAGGCACTGTGTGCCACTGACACATCAGGTGCCGGAGTGGATATGTCTGCCGTAATGTGAGGCAATGGCACACCAGGGGGCGAAGATGTGGATGGTGTGGGGACAGCAGAATTCACCTGCGCCACGCCTTGTGGCAGCAATGCCATGATGATGATCTGCAGGGCATGGTAGATCCCAGCTACATTTCGCGGATGTACAGAGGTGGCTGCCATCCTTTCCGCCTCCATCCGCACCATGTGCTCCATGAGCCTCCGCATGTGTGCCAGCTCATGGCTGGTATGGCTGGTGCCCCTCTGAGCAGACAGGTGTTCTTCTCTCCGCGTCAGGACTCTAGCGGTGTCAGTCAGGGTCGTTGGAGACCATGGAGCGGGCCTAAACACCCATGGATGGCATCCAGTTTGGTGGCCTTAAGGTCGAACCCCACCCGCAACTGCTCAGCCGTCTCCTTCTGGGCCTCCAGCACACGGCGTTGGAAGGCCGTGTTTTGTTCCTGGGGGTCTTGGGAGACTGCTGGGGCCGTGGGTGCCTCCTGCTGGGTGGTGGGGGGGTCTCCTCGATGCAGCTGGTCAGCCCTGATCCTGGAGGTGAGTCACGGATGATGTCAGTGATGTATAGGAGGGCTTTGCATCGATGCTGGGGTTGTCCTATTCGTCATCAGTGAAGAGTGGCTGGGACTTCTCTGCAGGGGGTGTTGATGGTGGCCCTGCAATGTGAAGGGGAGATGGTGTATTGTAATATGTCCACATGTATGTAGCCGCATGGTACATGTTGACATTCAGACAGCATGACATTGTAAATTGTGACAGTCTATAGATCTGGGCGATGACCCAGAGTCATTGATGGTGTGCATAGGGCTCTGCTTGATTGTGCATGTGTGCCATCGTGGCCATCTCAACCCATCCCCCCAGTACCTGGTGGTCACTCACCCTGTTGCGGTTGTGTTGTGTCCTGTCTGGCAGTGTCCGGTCCCCCTACTCTGGCCACAGTATCCACACTGATGACTGTAGACACCAGCTCCTTTATGTCATCCAGCATGAGCTTTGGCACTGGCCCCCACCTCCTGTCTGCATTGCTGCCTTCTGGTTGGCTGCGAGTTTCTCCTTGGTCTTCCTCTTCATGTCCTTCCATTCACCTCTTGACCTCGTCCATTGTCCTCTTGTGCTCTCCGATGGCATTCACCTTGTCCATGATATCCTGCCATATTCCAGTTTTGGTGCCCAATGACACGTTGGAGGTGACGAACAGTTGTTGATGGTTTTCCATCACCTCCATGACTATGATCCTGTTTGCCTGCGGACTGAACTTCGTCTTCCTCTTCTTCTTGTTCTTGCCCTTCCCTGTCCCCGAGGTCCCGGGCTGGTCGTCCGGGGTGCTTGTGGGGTTGCGCTGCCCCTGCTCCAGCTGCTTCCATGGTGCTTGGGTGTTGGTCAGTTTGTGTTTGGGTGTTTTCTCTACTTTTATGGTGATTTTTCCCGCCTGCCAGGTGTGTGTTGCAGGCCTGACACTGCTTATCGCTGATTTCCTCATCGTGATTTGGCCCATTGCAGGTTTTTTTGTGTTGAGGTTTGAGTTTTTATCTCCATCGAGGTGGTTGTATTGCGGACATTGTCCGCGGTTTAGGCAGACTATCGCATGGTACCGCCTTGTTGTGAATTCCACGTTGTCACAGGGTTATTTTCCCGTGATGGACTGCGATGTTGAGAGTTGCCTTAAGCTACTCTTGTGGTAGTTATCACATGTTCTTGTGAATATACCCCTCGGTGTACTGATTTGCTTTGATCTTATTAAAATATGTGTTTCAAACACACTCCCGAATTTAAAAATAAAGCTTTATTTGTGCTTTCTTATATCTGATATATTCTGAAATGTTTGCACAATTCATTTGCAGACATTTCAATTTTGTTGTGACCTAGAAAATGTTTCTTTCCCAGTACCTAGCAAGATTGTCATGTAAATACTTTCTCTTTAAAGTCAGAGAAAGAAGGGTACACACCAACCACTGTTGAAGGCAGAGCATGGATTTTGATCTCTGACTTTGAATGCACAGAAAATGTGACAAGATATGAACACAATTTAAAGGCGTTTTTGCAGACATCGGAAAGCGAGGACTAGTGGAAGTGTAGTGTAGTCCCAATAGTACCCTGTCTTGCAGGACCTATGCTGTTTACGGATAACATATACTGTGGGTCTGGTGGCACACTGACTCCGTGCACCCCCGCCGCATATGTTAGCCTATGGTTTGCATTAGCTAGCTCGTAGTGCCACGAAAATCTCCTGTTATCAGAGAGATTAGTTTTTGGCAACCTCAGAACACAATAACCTCAGACTCGTGGAAACAATATACTACTTTTCACCCAGTCATTCGTGCTAGCTTGTTTTGGTCTCAGAGAGATACAGAGAAGAAACAGTCAAACGTTTTTACAATAAGAATTTATTGTACCGTAGTTCTTCTCATGTGAAATAAGTGTGCTGTTACAATTGTAACAAGGTAGCAAAGATATAGAACGGGCAGTACAGTGAATAAAAAGAAATAGTATTGTTCTACCATTTTGCAATAGTCACAAACATATACATGAATATAAAATGCATTTATGAAATAAAGTGCGTACTCCTAAGATGCCTGACTAGATGTACCTAAGTGTACCTAGCATGTGAGTAGGTGCTACAGAGCCTAAGAGTCAAGAATCCTGCTAGGAATGAGTTGAAACCCCATACCTGAATAGTGAGAGTGTGGGACTTGGTCCTGGACTTGAACTGGACACCCCGCAAGGGTTCGTCAGACAACTGTCAGCTGGAGTGATGGCATGCCAGAGCTGCAGCATCTCTGGTCAGTGTGTCGGTCTTGAAGTCTCAGTTCCCTCCTACTCTCTGTTAGCAAGAGGTGCTGTATTTATACAGTCTACAGTCTATGTACGTGTGTTACCCATTGTTCAGTATGAGGATGATGTTGGGGATTAAACCTTGTGCATCGATGGGAGAGGTGAGGTATACCTCCTGGACAGTGTACTCATTAATTATTCATATGTGCTAAGGATGATGTCTTAGCAATATCGATTGGGAAATACCCATCATCGGCATGGAACTAGCTGAAAGGTTTAGTCCATAAAAGGATGCAGTCCTTATAAGGCGTGATGTCCCTATAAGGCATTCTGTCCTTATTTGGAGTTATGCCCTTATAAGGTTCATTCATATGAAATAACGGAGAGATGATATAGGGAAAGTGTACAATGTTCCCTGGACCTATATTAGGGAACCGATATGAAATATAACAGAAGAATACGAGGAGCGATGAAAGCCAGAAAATGTGAGTCACAAACCACAAAGTCAATGGTATGCAATCAGCGGTATACATTCCCAGGGAAGATTTCAGAATGTCCACAAAAAGTATTTTCACTACCAGACAGCTGCACTGTCTGGTAGCCTTCGACCTAAAAACTAAGGAAGGCTTTGGCCTGGCAAACGTTTTTTTTTGTCAGTTTGATAGGTAGTTTTAAAACTGCTCAAAATGCTGCAGTGGAAGGCCTGAGAGACGTTTTAGAGTATTACTTTAGTAAGTTAGTGAGTGGCACAATGAGTGTTGTAACCCACAAGTGGCATTTAATGTACAGGCCCTGGTTACAGGTAGTACCATATACTAGGGAAATATAATTAAATTAATTGTGCAATTCGAGGGTATACCATTTTGACCATGTCTGGAAAGGAGATCGTTGGAGGACCCACACGAGCCATACCTCGCTGTACTCCCCCGGGTGTCTAGTTTTCAGAAATATGTGGGTTTGCTAGGTTTCCCTAGATGACCACCGAGCCCGGGGCCAAAAACTCATGGGACACCCCCTTGCAAAACCATGTAGGTTAGTGATAGGTAATTTTGATGTCGCCTCAATAGGTTTTGGGCACTTGCCGGTCGCGGGTCCTTGACCCACCCACACGAGTGAGGTATCATTTATATCAGGAGACCTGGAGGAATGCTGGGTGGGAGGAAATTTCTGGATACACGCAGATTCCAAAACTTTCTCACACAGTAATTTGAGAAAAAAGTGTTTTCTTCAACTAAATTTGAGGTTTGCAAGGGATTCTGGGTTGGTAGAATGTTGGGGGACCACAAAAAGCCATACCTTGCTGAATTCCCCCGGGTGTGTAGTTTTCAGAAATGTGTGGGTTTGGTAGGTTTCCCTTGATGGCCGCTGATCCCGGGGCCAAAAACTCATGGGACCCCCCTTGCAAAACCAGGTTGGTTTGTGATAGTTAATTTTGATATGGCCTCAATAGGTTTTGGGCCCTTCCCTGCTGCGGGTACTTGGCCCACCCACACAAGTGAGGTACCATTACTATTGGGATACTTGGAGAAATGCTGGGGGGTAGGAAATTTGTTGTTTCTTTCTGAAGCGTGAACATTTTGGCACAATAATGCAAGGAAAATGTGACAGTCACATTTTGAGGTTTGCAGGACATTGTGGGTAAGATAACTTGTCTGGATACACAAGAGAGACATCACCATGTACTCCCATGGGTATTTAGTTTACGACAATATCTACAGGTGGTAGATTTTTCTTAGATGGAATGTACATCTTGGTAGAGAGACAAAAAAAGACATAGATTAATGCACAGCCATCTATTCCTCAAACACACACACATACTGGGTGGAATTGGCACGAGGGCGAGTGATGGTTCAGTATCTAAAATTTTATTAACAAGAGATTTCACGAAAATGAAATGCACTGTAAATAATTGAAAGGACAAAAAACTGAACCAGTGACTCGCAGCTCGTGAGCTGTAAAGCCACATCAAGGCCCCAATCGCTTTACAGACCATTCACACACCTTTCATATGTGATACACACAAGACCATTCACACCAACAGGCACAAAACCAACACATTACAACTTTCCCAAAACGGACATGGTACACCCTGCTTGAGAAATACAGAAAAGACAAATATTTCTGCACAACCACCTATTCCTCAAGCACACATACATACCAGTTGGAGTTGGCACGAGGGTGAGTGATGGGTCAGTATATACAGTTGTATTAATCAGAGATTTCACAAAAATGAAATGCACTGTTAATATTTGAAAGGACGAGAAACTGAACCATTGACTCACAGCTCGTGAGCTGTAAAGCCAATAGAAGGCACCAACCTCTTTACAGGCCATTCATACACCTTTCATACCTGTAACACATACAAAACTATCCACACCACCAGCCGCGGGCCCAGCAAATTACAACATTCACACCAGCAGACAGCGCCATTCAAGGGCCCATCACCTTCTCACGCCCACATTCCTGACACAGCAACCACACCAGCTCACAGATTGCATGGAGTGGCTTTTGGCTAGCAGTGTGTGTAGTGACCAGCAGCAAGTCACTACTCACACAACGCCAGCCAAGCGCCAGTCCACGAACACCGCTAGCCAAGCGCCAGTCCATGCATACCGCCAGCCAAGTGTCAGTCCACGCACACTGCCAGCCAAGCACCAGTCCAGGCACACCGACAGCCAAGAGCCAGTCCAAGCACACCAACAGCCAAGTGCCAGTCCATGCACACTGCCAGCCAAGCACCAGTCCACGCACCCAGCCAGCCAAGCGCCAGTAAACGCACACCGCCAGCCAAGCGCCAGTCCACACACACCACCAGCCAAGCACCAGTCCACGCACACCACCAGCCAAGCGCCAGTCCACGCACACCACCAGCCAAGCCCCAGTCCACGCACACCACCAGCAAAGCGTCAGCCTACACACACCATCATCACATTTAGGATTTTTTTATACAAAAAAGAAAACAAACATATTGCAATTAGACATAAATCTACTAAAACAAAATCTGAAACTAAATACATTGCACAAATGCCAACCTTGAAACTGAACACAAAATATGAAACAATAGAGACCAGGCACTTCACTTTACCACTTATGGATTCTCCCAAAAATTATTTTGCATGTGGTACATTCTAAAACAATCAGGCACCCACAGCACAGGGTTAAAAGGACACTCGGGGTTGTACAGACGAGTCTCCTTCTGCATACCTCTTCACCAACAGACTCTACATCTCCTAAAGTCTTTGGAGGGTGTGGGAAGAATGTGATCAGGAAAGTGGCGATCTTTCAATCTAGCCACATCCTCCACCACTCCAACTCTAGGAACACTTGCCTGTTCCACTACAACAAGGCTGCCTATTACAGACTCCTGAAACATAGCAAAAGTCACCCTTGACTCAGGACAACAATCCCTGAATACAGCAAAAAAGCATTGAAGGTTGCAAGTGGAAAAGATGGATATCCAACTTCTTGTACCAAATGTAAGCCTTACGAAGAGCAGTGTAAGGTTCCAACCTCTAATCTACTTTATCAACACCACCCATGCGCCTATTATAGTCTAAACTGCACACAGGTTTGCGCACTTCAACCTGACTCCAAACAGTCACAGGTGAGGTGCTTTCATCGTAGATGGTAGTCAGCATGTAGACTTATCTCCTGTCCAAAAATTTCACAGCTAGAAGTTCCTCGCAACGCACTGCACTGTCCCCGCACAAGCTTTTGACAAACAAGTTATTTTGGGAAACCTTTACGATTAGAGCGGATTGTGCCACAAGCAACAGTTTCAACTTTGGCCTATTCCCTGAACAACCGCACACCAGTGCAGAAGGTATCTACATATAAATGGTGACCTTTGTTAAAAAGTCCTCTTTCAAGTTCCTACACAATTTTCTCAGTCACTCCAAAAGTGGACGGACAACCAGGGGGATTAATCCTGGATTCCTTACCGGTGTGCATCCTGAAATGAGAGACATATCCAGTCTACTGTCACACAGCATATACAGCTTAATTCCATAATGTGTCCTCTTACTATGAATGTATTGCCTAAAAACCAAGCGGCCCTTAAACAAGACCAAAGTCTCATCCACTGCTATTTCATTCCCTGGAGCATAGATCTCAGAAATCACGCTACAAAGTGATCAATGACAGGCCGAATCTTAAAAAGACGGTCACAATCAGGGTGATCTTGTGGCAACGCTAAACCATTATCGACAAAATGCAGCATCCGAAGCAGAAGCAAATATTTATCGCAACTCATGACTGCCGGAAAAATAACCGTTGCTATCAAGGGACTAGTAGACCAGTAAGAGGCAATAAATGGCTTCCTTAGCAAGCCCATCAAAAAAAGTTAACCCCAAGAGCTTCTTCATCTCTTCCAGATTTGTAGAAGTCCACCGGGTAGCTTTAGAGTGGGGCCTAAGGCTGGCATTGTTGTCCCTCAAAAACTGTTCAGCATACAAATTAGTCTGCTCAACAATCTCTGCCAAAAATACATCATCCATAAACAACTGAAAAAAATGTATCTGCAAAAAGTTTTCAGTATTCCCACTACACCCTGGAACACCAGTAAAGTCTGGTAATGGCAGCTGCACCATGATTGGGGCAACCCAGAGGTCAACTGTAGAATCCAATTGGAATGTGGACTATCGCCCTCCGGGTATGTGTAAATGTAATCAGAATTGCTCTAGGTAGTGGGTGCCGTATTGGTAAACCCTTCTGGGCATAAGGGTAAGTAACGACACAACAATAAGCGTTATTTCCCGTGGGAGTAACGTCCCCAAGTAGGCACAACTTAATTGAAATTTCGATAAAGTTTCATAGAAGTCTTGTGAATAGTTTTATCAATATGTTGATTTTATTCTGTTTAGATTTCATACTATTGCGTTCATAGTACGTGATAATTTATTTCACTCCACATTATTCTGCCCAATGCATTTTGGGCAAAGGCCCTTCTTCAGGGAACTTTGATTCTGAAAGTATGAAAATGATGCACTTTACAACCTGGCAACAAGGTCACAAGGCACAGAAAAACAACGTGTGAATGCCATCACGAAAAAAATGAATGAAACAAATTGAACGAACAAACGTCAGGGTGAGACCTTTATCTGTAGGTGATCCTGTCAGTTTGTGACCCCGCACTTAACTTCAGTGAATTCTTTAACTTACCGCAACCTACTAGCCTTCATTAAAGGTCAGACTTTTATGCATGCATTTTTCTTTTTTCACTTCACTTGAACCCGTCACTCGTGCACCTTTCGATTATAATTCACGGGCCGATACTGCACACAATGTTAACAAACTGCCGCATGAAGCAGCCGTTACGGTAGTTTTAGCATGTCACTTTGTTAATTCAACCGCTCGTTTCACAGACACAATACCAGCGTATTACACATCTACGCGTGCACCAGTTTTAGTGCATGTTTGTTTGGACTTATGCAGCGATACTTCGACGCACGCATGTCGTTTATTGCATAATTGATAAATACTGGCATTTGAGAAACAAGCAACCCATATGCAATAAAATCAACATATTCACAAGACTTCTATGAAACTTTATTGAAATTTCAATCAAGGTGTGCCTACTTGGGGACGTTACTCCCACGGGAAATAATGCTTGTTGTTGCAACCCAGAGGTCATCACTTCCAACGGGAAGCCTTGCACCCTCAGGCTGCAGCCCAGATGCCTCTTACTGCACTATCAGCACATCAATGTCCTCCTTTAAAACATGCACTTCATCTGCATTAAGAGTAGCTTCATCCCCACTGATAGTACCTTCATCATCCAATGATTCCATGTGGAGATAAAACTCACTGCCTGAATGTTCCACTCCCTCCTTTGCCTCAGATGCAGAGTCAGTCTCTGAACCATGGTCAGAGGAAGACTCAAAACACATACCAACAACCTGCTGAGCAGTAATCCTGCGGCTATCCATTATCCTTACTAAGAAAGGAGACTGCAAAAAGAAGTCAACAACAACCAACACTGTGCAAAATAAGTAAGTAAAAAGGTGTGTGCCTTTATCACAAAGATCTATTTACTCAAAAACTATACAATTCACTTGCAAGAGACAGCTACACTCACCAGCACCTACTCTGCAAAGACACAGCAAAAACCAACGATATCCCACTAGAAAGAAAAAAACAAAACCAATTACTCACAAGACAACAAAATGCACATCGAGCACAAATGCAAAAAGTTTTTGACACTCAAAAAACAGAAGCCAAACATACTGCTATTATTACACCATTTACAAAAAACACATTCATGCAGAGAAATGAAACTCATTTACATTGTACAAAAAAAGTTTCTTACCAAACACATGCAACTACACAAACAGCAGAACCACCAGTAACGAAACCGGAACTTGGAACAGTCTAAAGAGAAAAAGCCTTGAACTAGAACTAAAAGGGAGAAGTAAAGCATTACAATTGCAATTCACCAGAAATAAAACAATTAACATTATATCACGCTATGTCACTACCAAAATGGTAAATCTGCCAAATGGGCATTCAAATAAGGCTGAGAAAAATGGTGGGTGATCTTGCCCAAGGGATCGGGTGAAGTTGTCTGCCAGGCAGATCTGTTTCCCAGGTGGGGCAGAAAACAGCAAACAGAAATGTGCCCCTGTTGCAAAAGAAATAAATCCCTGGTGCCTAGTAGGGGTTTCTGCCTCCCCCTCCCGCCTAGGGCAGAAAGGCCAAAAAAAGGGGAAGAAAAAACATGAACCAAATTGTACGCCCTTGAAAGCAACAATTTTGCTTCCATTACACATAAAACAAAATCCCTGTTGCCTAGTGGGTTTTCTGCCCCCAGGGGCAGAATACAAATACAAAATAAATCTGCCCCCTGGAAACGACCCTTGCCCAAGGGGTCGCTTCCATTTTAATTTTTAAATATTCCCTGGTGTCCAGTGGGGTTTTCCCAAAAAACTGTCCGATCTAAAAGAAAATCTGCTCCTGGAAGCGACCCTTGCCCAAGGGGTCACTTCCATTTTAAATGTAAAGAATCCCTGGTATCTAGTGGGGTTTTCTGCCCCCCCGGGGGTCAGAGAGGCCAAAAATAACAGGCCAATCTGCCCCCGGGGGGGCAGAAAAAACAAACAAACATTGTGCCCCCTTTGGAAGCGGCCCTTGCTCAAGGGGTCACTTCCAATACAAAGAAAACAAAATACCTGATGCCTAGTGGGGGCATTTTTGCTGCACGATTCGACACTGTGCATGATTGTGAAGCAGAAATGCTCTGCACAGAGACATCAGGGGAGAGGAAAACTCTTTTCTCTCCCCCAATGCCTCTGTGCGTGCAGGAAACCCCCACTCCCTGGAGCAAGGAAACCTACCTTCTCCGTTTGGACCCTGGAAGCAAATGGCTTCCACGGATTCTAGGGCTTCCTGATGACGTTGGTGCGCGCTGTGCGCGCTGACATCATGGGATTGCCTGGGGCGATCGGGGGGATCGGGGGGTCAGGGGTGGCAGCAGAAACTCTTCAGCTGCCATCCCCCTTTGTGGGGTCTAGATTGGTTGCCCATGGAGGGAGCGTCAGCGCTTCCCCCATGGGTGGGTGCCATGACGGAGCAGTTTTGTCATGAGCCCACGCCCACCGCGGGTCATAACGGAACTGCTCACCCCTCCCGGAGCAAGGAAACCTACCTTCTCCATCGAGACCCTGGAAGCAAATGGCTTCCGCGGCTTCTGGCGCTTCCTGATGACGTCGGCACGCGCTGTGCCTGGGTGGGTCAGGGGGTCAGGGGTGGCAGTGGAAACTTTTCAGCTGCCATCCCCCTTTGTGGGGTCTAGATAGGTTGCCCATGAGGAAGCGCCAGGCTTCCCCCATGGGTGGGTGCCATGACAGAGCGGTTCCGTCATGAGCACACGCCCACCGTGGGTCATGATGGAACCGCTTCCATCATGAGCACTCAAGGGGTTACCCTTAGGAAAGCCCTTCATTTAAAAAGAGATCTTGTAGCATATGTGTAAAAATATAACGTCTCTTCAAGATTCAAGAAGTTTATATCATTAACATTTCGAGTATATCAGTGCAATGAGAAGTATTTTTTTAAAGCAATAGTTTTCAAACATAAATTTAGAAACATTAATGCTTCCACCCCCACCCTGACAGGAATGCCAAAGGTTAACTAAGAGGCAAACCAGTTATGTGCACTCTGTGGGTAGCACGTCTTTCTATTATAGCTTTTCAAATCAAACACAGAAGACTTTTGTACAGCAAACATCCTGAAGTTGTGCATTTCAAGGTCCTCTTGTGATAATGAAGGCAAAGGTGTGAAAGTGAAATAAAACAATCTCCTAGGACCACACAATTTGGTGCAAGTAGGGAGGGTGGGATCAAACACAGGTTTTCCGGTTCCACCTTGTTCAATTCAGCCACTTGAGATACCTGCTTTGCTTCCCTTACACCCATCTTATCAACCCTCCCTCAACCCCTGGCATCAGTGCGGCCCTCGGTCACAACACCGACAAAACATTTTGGCCCCTGGGAAAATGTGTGTGAGTACCCACGGCTTAGAGCATTTTGCTGTATTCTGTTTGTTATGCTACTAATATGCAATTGTGCATTGATTTCAACAGCTCTATGTATGTCAGGTCAAATGAAATCTTGGAATTTGACAGAGGGACAATCAATTAAATGGCAAGTATGTTTACTAACTCAAGCCACCTATTTTTAGCAGATACGGGTTCAAGTTTGTGATAAGTGAGTTATTTATTAGAACAACCTTAATGTTTTATTTTTTCTGTACAGAATAAAAACACGCTAGGTGTGGAAGAAAACTATAATAGACTTTACTGGATTGTCACTAAAATTAAAGGTTAGCTCTTTCATATTAATGATCAAAAAAGACAATTTCAACATATTGGCTTCACTTTTATCTCTCAGAAATTCTCAGGATTACTAATAGGCATACATGTTTTACTACTGTGGATTTCTCCACCACCAATGCATTGAAATCTGCAGTAGTAAATCCCATGCAAAAGATGGGGAGTGTGTGAATCAAGGTCTGATTTGGCTTGCAAATTTGCGAACATCCTCAAACTTGTGATGTTGTTGGCATCGCAAACGCTGATCTGATACTTTACCAACTTGGAAGGAGAGGGAGTTTTAGTTCACATAAAGGCTGCAGTAACTTCCCTTCCAGAACGGGAAGGGGGAAGATATCACCTTCAAATTAGGAGAATAGGCCATGGAGGAAATAAATGTGCATTGGACATCCGACTGCATTTTGGTGGAATTTTACAATGTTTACCTTTTTGCAAAGGGACAATTTGAACACAGGAACATGTCACATCTCTTTCCCAGTAGTACACCTGGGAACTTGTTAGAATTGAGCCTAGATAATTTTAACTGCTTTTAGTTGGTTAATTCAATGTCAAGTTTCACTGAGGATGTTTTCTATCAGTTTTTTCTCAAATCTTCTTGATTAATGGTTTTCAATGCAAATGAACATCGCATCAAGTTTCACAATATCTAAATAAGAAAAATATACATGCTATGAAACCATTTGAAACTCATTTGCATGGTGGTGACCCTTAATCTCTAGCATTAATCTGGCCCTTCTGGATCCACGGTGGGCACCTCTTATCTCGGTAAATTTGAAATGTGAGAATTGTGAGAATTAGAGTATAATATAGTCAACAACAGCTAGTAACGGGTCCATTAAAATATCTTATGACCTGAAGGACTCAAGATCGAGCCCCTACAAAGCTAAATCTGCTCTTCCACCTTCCATTGAACCAATACATGTACATCACTTTGACATAAACTTTGATGTGTGATAAGGGAACCTTGATATGTTGTTACAGTTGTTGTGATGTTACTTACCAGACTCCATTCCCCCAGGTGTCCTATCAAGCCCTCCGAATTCAGGATGGCATGTATCTTCTCCTCCCAGGCTGTGAGTTGTAATGGTGGTTTGGGAGGCCCACCACCAGTCTTCTGGGCTGCCAAGTGGTGCCTTTTAACAAGGGCCTTGACCCTGGCCTTCAGGTCATGCTACCTCTTCCTGACGTCCTCCTTTGTGAGCAGGGTGGTACCTACAGTGTTCACTTTGTTGACTATCCTGTCCCACATCTGATTCTTTGTAATTACAGGAGTTTGTTGGTCTTGAGCTCTAGAAATCTGTCGCTCTACTCTAATGATTTCTTCCACCAGCACTGACACCTCGGTATCCCAAAAATGTGAATATTTAATGTGTGACAGAGTGTGATTTAGAGTGAGCGGGGCAGAAATTAAAGTGATTTACAGGAAACATTTAACAAAATGTTATGTGCAGTGAATGGTGCGATGAAGGTGTGTGAATGTTTGAAAGGGCTGGCTGCTGTTGAACAAAAGACAGTCAGCATCCCTGGTTAGGGAACTCTGCTCCGCTCGCTTGCGGAGTTTTCCACATTCCTCGTCACGTGGAGCTTGAGGAGTTCCCAAAAACTTGGTAGCGTGCATCAACATCAAGTTGGCAAGTGAGGAAAATCCACCTTTTGGTGAGATTTTTCCTTGTTCGTGATTGTCAATGTCAAATTGGCGAGCACAAGCGTGGAAAATCAACCTCCCGGTGAGATATTTCAATGCGGGCCATCAGATTTCTCATTGCAAGTGGTCTTGTATGCTCGCGACCGTTCACGTTGAGAAACTGTCCATTCACATTGAGAAAGCCGCCGCTTGAGCAAAACAACTACTCGAGCAGCAGAAAGGAAGCAGTGCCCGCTTGCACCCTTTTCCGCTGTGCATGGTGCCTTTCGCGATGAGTGCGGACAAACACCCGGTGCTGAAAATCACCACGAATGGCATTTATCTAATGCACTCCGCTGCTTGCAAAGCTCTGCATAGCGCGCCAAGGGTTTTTTGCACTTAGAGGAGTTTTGTGTAGCCGAACTCTGCGAACTCCACCCAGGCTTCACGGTCAGTACTACTATGCTGAAGGCTGGTGGCAAAGGATCATGGTCTGGGATTGGGTGTGTTTTATCGTTATAATGGTAGGTGTGTCCACTTAGACATTTGACATCAGCTGTGTCATTTCTTGTATGCATACAATGGGTAGTGTTGTGCTTTGATGTAGCAATACCTTAGCAGACTTGTTATGAGAACCAAGATATCGGATGTATCGTACATTACTCAGCGGTGGAACCAAAGCCATGGCGGTATCGGAATCTCTATGGGCATCCTTTCCAACCACCGTAATCCATGCAAAGTCAACTCTGTTTACAATAGTTGGAGATTTGGCTTCCATACATCATAATACGCAGAGGGAGAAACTGCGGCCTCGGCAGACAGAAGGTCAATCCGACTGGTATTGTAATAAGTCCCTAGGTTGTTAATATCATTTACAAAAATATCTTTGTTAACAACATTGTTTTTTAGTTATTTGTATGTATTTTAGTATATGTTTTAATGCTATGATATAAATTGTGTGTACAGTTATTGTTCATTTTTTTAATACTGTTTGTAAATGAATAGTTGTTTTTCAATTTAATGTAATTGTTTATTGTAATTTTCACTGTCGTAGCATGTTGTGGGGTTTGTAGTCATACTGGGTGGGAAGTAAATTAATTATATATATATATATTTTTATTATTAATAATTATTTCATTGATAATTAATAATGTAAATTGTACAAATAATTTAAGTTATGTTTTAGGTGCAGGTTGTGGGGTGTGTAGGGGTACAGGTTGGGAAGTAAATACATTATAATTATTAATTATTAATTTTAATTATTCATCGGTTAAGTCATAATTAATTATGTATATTGTGTAATTAGTTTATTTTTAAGTTATGTTTGAGGTGTAGGTTGTGGGGGTTGTAGCAGTATAGGAGGGGAAATAAATGGATTATAATTAATAAATGTTAATTAATATTAAATATATTTTTTACTTATAAATAATAATGTAAATTGTGGAATTCGGGTATTTTTTAAGTTCTATTTCAAGTGTGGGTTGTTGTGTGTGTGGGGTTGAAGGGTGGGAAGTTAATTAAAATAATAAATTAAGTAATTAGAAACTAATTATTATTAAAAATGTAAGTGCTAATTGACAATGTAAGTTGTACAATGATAATTTGTAAGTTATAATTTAGGTGTGGGATGCTGAGTTTTTAGGGGTACAGGGTGAGAAGTTAATTAATAAAATAATATTGGGTAGTTAATTGATAATTTATTAATAATTATTTCATTGATTATTATGTAAAGTACATTTACAATTATGTATTCCTTTATTAATAACTGTGTTATTTATTAGGTAATGTGTTATTTATGCTTTTCTTTGTAATATCAATTAAATTTTAATTGTTGGCTGTTATAAATGTGAAAATAGAGTGTGGTATTTGAATAAAATTAATATTATTTGTTTTAATTGATAGTAATTATTATAAATGTAATAATTATTCAATGTGTTTAATTTTTGTTAACATTTCATCACATAGAGGCTCATTACGTTTTCAGTCGGAGTTGCCTCTGACCAACATCACTGAGGTCTTGAGAGCGACCGACCTCCAGTCAATGGTCCAGACACCGCAATTATGATGCAAGCG
This sequence comes from Triturus cristatus, assembly GCF_964204655.1. Classification (NCBI taxonomy): domain Eukaryota; kingdom Metazoa; phylum Chordata; class Amphibia; order Caudata; family Salamandridae; genus Triturus; species Triturus cristatus. Next base: position 543,222,337 of record NC_140583.1, read on the forward strand.
CACATGGTGCAGTTGCAAGCTCCCATTTCTCTCCCATGCTGCTGAAAGAAACCGGCTGCAACACAAGCTCCCTTAGAGAAATGGAAGTTTCCGTTAATATCTGCACCACGTGGCAGGCACCTCTGGGTGCCTGCCTCACGGTGCAGGGATGGCGCCATTGATGTCCCCCAGGCCCCCAACCAGAGGCTGCTGAGGCATGGGGACAAGGAGGTCCTGCTAGGGTCCACAAAAGTCAGTTACCAACAAGCCTTTTATGCTGGAAAGCCCAACATGAAAAGCCTGTCCGAAACCAACATCATAAGCCCCACTTTGGAAACGTCCTCCATAGGGGATTATGTGCGACCTCCGATTGGCCAGCGGGCTCCTTGAGCCCATGGGAAGCCCGTAAGTCCATGTGGCCGGTTCAAGCTCCCGATGCCTACATAGTAATTAGGTGGTCAGACTTTAAACCTATGATGTCGTTTCGGTGAGCCTACGAAGAGCGGTCAGAGGCCCACCAACCGACATCGTAATGAGCCCCATAATTTTACAATTTACATATATATATATACATATATATATTCACTGAAAAAATCATAGGTTTCAGGCATGTTATTGTTAGAAATTATCATTTAAAAAACCTTAGAAATTCACTGAAAAAATCATAGATTTCAGGGGCATTATAGTTAGTTGGACATTTCACTCGTACAAAACCAGAGAAATTTCCCCATTATAGTTAGTTCAGCTAACTATAACTCACTCCCCCGCAATGCACTGCTGATGACGTCACATATTACATCACTCATGACATGGTCAGTGACATCACTGATGACATCACTGATGACATCTCAAATGACATCACTGATGATGTCACTGATGACATCATTCGTGTGATAATTTGATGCATCTTCTCACACCATAATATAACCTTTGATACACCCACTCTAAATTACAGACTGCCATTTTCAAAACCATAGACACTCCAACACCAATAACTACATACCCACTTACTGATTCTTAGGTTTACACACACATCGACTCACTCGTCTGTACAGTCACTCATACTTATGGTCACTCAGTACACCTATATAGACACACAGGTGTATTATTTTAAAAAAAAATCAATAAAAGCCCCAGGGGTGGTGGTCCCCGGGGCTTGGGGGGCCTTGGAGGCCCCCCACCCATTAAAAAAGAAGCCCCGGGGAGGTGGCGGTCCCCTGGGCAGTGTGGGGGAGATTGGGCCCCTCCCACACATTCTTTTCACTGCCCCTATCACCTGGCTCACCTGGGGGCTTCAATACAACGAAGCGCGGGAGCTGGCGCTTTGTTTTTTAAAATTTTCTTGCCCGGAATTGAGCACCCATCGCAAATTCGGAATATATGATCCCATTGTAAATTATAGGAATGCAACTAAACAGTGTTCGGTCGCATCCTAATTAGTCGGTCGGGACCGAGACGATGTCGGGCAGAGGAAACTCCACCCGAAATCATAATAGGTCCCATCGTGTGGTCCCATACTCTCATTTACCTATGGGTGCTTGTGCTCCGGCCATAAACCTCACTGTGCCTGCCACATGGGGGGGATTATCAGGGGCCCCCTCAGTCACCAACTGGAGGCCGCAGGGAGACAAAGTCACTTTCTGACAGGCTTTCCATGTCTGAAAGCCCGACATGGAAAGCCTGTCAAAAACCAACATTGTAATCCCAACAGCGGAAATGCCATCCATTGGGATTACGGTGAGGCCTCCAACTGGCCAACGGGTTAATTGAGCCCATCTGAATCCAGCTGGAATGACCGGCCTGTTTCACTTTCAACCACCTGCATTGTAATATGGCAGTTGAAAGTGAAACCTACGATGTGACTGCAGTCGGAGGCTTTCTGAGTCACCTCGTAATGATGCCCTCTATGCATAAAAAAACAATATGTTTGTAATCGATATTTTTGACATGATATTTTGGTATCACAATATTTATGGTTCCAATATTGTGTTAGTGAACCACTATCTTCTTGATGCTAAGGAGATCTAATTCGGTGTGTCCAGCCAAGTGTGGGATGTTCACAACAGTACCTTCACTACAGGAATCTGGATTTCTCCCCTTAAGCACAAATAAAATGCTTTTCTAGCTTGGACACCAAATGTAATTGAAACAATATGATCAGTGTGCATGGAATTTATCAGCATAAGGTGGTCTTTCACTGTTAATTACTCATTTTGGACCTCTATATAGTTTACCTCTGACGTATACTAATCTATTTGATCTTAAGTTCTTCTCCTGGGTTGTGTAGTGGTTAGCACCAAGATACCCTCAGGGAGCAGTGCTCCTTAGAACAACCAATCAATATATTAATCTGAAATACATATGCAGACCTTCTGCCTGATGCACCATAAAGAATCATAATTTTTTGGAGCCTTTATATTTATTAGCTCAGTGTAAAATGAAAGCTGTGCAGCCTAGAAAGCTGCAGTCACCAAATAACAGTCTTGATGCAGGTTCCATGCCGCATAGAAATTAACAAATATAATTTATAAGAACAGTATGTGGTGGAGGCAATGAACAAACTATTATTATTGCATGAATAATTCAATTTGAAAAATTACAACTACAACTAGATTTTATTTTTGCCACTTAAATAGAAAATTGTGTGTATGAGCAAGCTTAAATGAAATTAAACTGAAAGAATCCTAACTTTATCCCAAGTTTTCCTTCTTTCCTTCCTTAAACTATCTGTGGTCCAAAAGTATCAATGAAATGCAAATAATATACACAAAGGAGAAGTAGAAACTGCCTTGACTTTTACTAGTAAAAAGCACCTCTACCAGTGTCTGTAGTGTCTGCAACAAGTCACAGAATATGTGGCCTGTTGCAGACACTGAGGGTCTCATTAGGATGTTGGGCAGACCGCAATCAACAGACCATCTGTGGCGATCCACCAGACATCTAGTGCAGCAATCCAACCACTGGATGCCGGCGGTCGGAGTGCATTGGTCTTGGGGGGCTCCCAACCCAGAATTTTGTCAGTTTTAGGTTTTAGAGGTGCCATCTGGCCGCTTCCTACCTGGTGCCCTAAGTACACCACAGACGCCTGCCCAATCTGGCACTTACTGGCCTTGATAATAAGTATTTCCTTCTGCAGAGACTTCAACACTTCCTAGAGGTACTGCAAGTGATCTTCCGGGCTGGAACAGAACACTGCAATGTCATCCAGGTAGGCAGTACTGAACTCTTCCAGTCCAGCCAACACCTGGTTGACCAACCTCTGAAAGGTAGCAGGGGCATTCTTCAACCCGAAGGGCATAACACTGAACTGGTAATAGAATGCAGACTTCTACTTGGCCCCATCAGTCACGACAATCTGCCAGTACCCAGACTTTAAATCAAATGCGCTGAGCAACCTGGCAGCTCCCAACCGATTGATGAGCTCATCAGCTCTGGGGATAGGGTATGCGTCAGTCCTGGTGATGAAATTGAGCCTATGTTATTCCACACAGAACAAAAGTTCATGTATGGCAGCAGGTGCAACAGCCTTTGGGACCAAAATCACTCGATTGCCCAAGGACTGTTGGAGAGCTTAATCACTCCTAACACCAACTTCTTTCTTAGTAACTTCTTCTTTGATGCTGGCTTTGACCTTATCAGTCAACCTATAGATTTTGTATTTTACTGGAGGGTTGTCCCCAGTGTCTACATCATGGGTACACTACTGGGTGACACCTGGGGTCGGGGAAAACAGAGTGGCGAACTGTCCCAACAGCTGATGACAGTAACTCTGCTCTTCAGAGGTCAGTGTAGAGAGAGGTTCACACCTTCCTCTGTCCCATCTTGCTCCTCGGCAGGCAGTAGACCAGGAAGAGCTTCGCTCTCCTCTTACACCCCATCATTTGTAACCAAGAGCAGGTTCACTTCAGACCTCTCAGTGAGGTTTGAGACGGTTCACATGCAGAACTCTCAAAGGGTTCCTTGGAGTCTGCAAGCTCACCAGATCGGTGGCTTCACTCTTGCACTTTACCACCTTAAAAGGGCTTTATCACTTGCCCTGGAGAGTGCACGGCCCACACTTTCTGGCAGGTTGAAACTCTATCAGAGTGGCATTTTGGTCATACCATTGTTTCATCTCTTCCTGGCTTGCTACCAGGTTCTCCTGAGCGAGCTTCCTAAAGCGCAGTGTCTGGTTTCTGAAGGCCAGTATGTAGCTAAATACATCCTGGAGAGGTTTACTGAGCGCTTTCTCCCAGTCTTATTTCACAAGACTAAGATGCCCATACACCAATTCAAAGGGGCTGAACCCTAAGGATGTCTGTGGTACTTCCCTTTAAGCAAAGAGAAGGTACGGCAAGGGGATGTTTCACGCACTCCTCATGGATTCTGCAAGACCCTTGATCATGCATTTCAGGGTTCGGTTGAATCTCTCAACCAACCCATTATCATGGGGATGGTAAGGATTGGTGAACTTATAGGTTACGCCACACTCCTCCCACAGAGATGTCATGTACTTGGATAGAAAGTTGGCATCTTGGTTGGATACCACCTCTCTGGAGAAACCCACATGGGAAAAGATCCCTATCGATGCATGGCTCACCACAGGGGCTGTGATTGTTCTGAGAGGGATAGCCTCTGGGTACTGGGTGGCATGGTCTACCAAGACGAGGATGTACCTGTTGCCAAGGCTGTCTTGGGGCCAGGGGCCACACAATATCAATTCTCACCTTCTTAAAAGGGGTGCTTACCACAGAAAAAGTTTGGAGAGGAGCCTTTGCTTCCCTCCTATTCTCACTACTTTCCTTGCAAGTCTGGCAATACCTACATTGTGCGTCATATTGCCTTCAAATTTGGGGCAAAAAGAAGTGGGTGACAAGCCTATCAAAGGTCATGCCCTACCCCAAATGTCCTGCCAAAGGCATGTCATGAACTTGACCCAGTAAGAAGGCTCTGAAATGCAGTGGTACCACCAGCACACAGGCTGACCTTGGCTCAGCAGCCTTAGGCTCTCTTTATGGGAGACCGTGCTCCCAGTAGATCCAATGAGTTCCAGACTGATCACCAGCTGTCTGGTTTACAACCATCTGCCACAAACTAACAAGAGTCGGGTACTCCATTTGCTCCTTGCCAAATTCCTCCCTGGTGGGACACCCTCCTGCTGCCAATGGGTCAGCTCAGGTTGGTCTCCTAGCTTGGCCACTTGCTCCCCTGTAGTCTCCAGGGCATTCCCCTCAATGTCTGCCTCCTCCTGCATTGTAGAAACTTCAGGAATGGTTTTCCCGTGCCCCCTGCCATTACTCCTTGCAGCAGGCACCTGGGACACTCTGTCAGGCTTCATCTACTCTTCATCAAACCAACTCAGGCAGACCCAACATCTCCAAATGGACCCGACGTTCCACCTTCTCCCAAGGGGAACTCTCCAGGTTATTGCCAAGCAGACAATCAACAGGCATGGTGGGACTACTCTCAAGGTACCTGAGATCTCCCCATTCAAACGGAACCTGTGCCACCTTACACAGGTGCTCAGAGTTGTCTGTTGCAACTACAAGGTGAAGCAAATTGGGGCTTTTCACTGATACCTAACAGATATCATGCTGGTGCCAGCTACTCTCAGATCCTGAACCCTCTACCTATTGATGGTCACCCACTGCCTGTATGTTTTAGTATTATGAGGCACAAGGGTCCTCTAGACCATCACAGTGTCCCCTATTGAGACAAGGATCATCTCGGCGGGCACCAACCCATCACCTGGGACCAACCAACTCCTCCCCCAGCACTACACTAACCAAAACATGTGATGTGCACCAGTGAATACAGGTGTGTATTTGGGACACTTAGGATCCCCCCCATGTGACACTCCTGATCACATGTGAAGCACTTATGGGTTCCCCTCTCTGAAGGTTTCCCTGTAGAGAGGCACGGTTTCTTACCACTGGTGGGCTGGAAATCTTTACCCTGGGAACTAGACTGGGGCCTTTTAGAGAACTCCTTCTAGTTGCCCTTGTCCTTCTTACTCTTCTGCTGGGGACCCTACCCACATTTGGCTGGGTTTTTCTTATTCTCCTTGTGGACCATGGTACTGGTCCAGCGGTGCCCCTCCTGAGCAAGCTTCCTGGAAGCTTCCTGGGGTCCGTCAGCTTACTATCCATCAGATGCTGGTACAGCTGTGGCACACAAAGAATACACAAGTGCTCCCAAGCAATAGTGCACACTGATTACTGCACATCAAAAACAAATACAAGTCCGAATGTCTCTGCTCTGACCAATGTTAGAAATAGCGGTCTCTAGTTGGCAATGGTATGCACCCTGTCCAAGTAGGGACCTTCATTTTAGTCAGGACAAGGGAATTAAACACTTGGATAACATCTGCTTACCCCTTTGGTAGCTTAGCACGAGCATGCAGGCTTAGCCCAGAGGCAATGTGTAAAGTATTTGTACAAAACACACACAGTAACACAGTGAAAGCACTCAAAATTAGACACCACTTTAGGTAAAGAAAGTATCTTTATCTAAACCAAACAAGCCTAGATTAAAAAAGATCAACATAAACAACTCAAAAATGACTTTTAAAATATTTCCAGCAATTCTGTCCATAGAAATCTATTCTACACAAAGTACCTTACCTGCATCAAAATCCACAAGGCAAAACAGCTGCAGAGAGGGGAAGCGCTGGAAAACACAATGATGCATCAGTTCTTTAGTCCTTGAGGAAGCAAGGCAACAGTTTTGCTACACAAAGGAGAGGTGGAGCATCGAATCTGGACTGTAGGGGGAAGTGAGGCATCGATTTCCAAGGCAATTCTGGTCTGTGGATGTTGATTCAGAAACATTTGGCACACAGGTGCGATGCATGAGAAAATTCAGTTACTATGGGTCAATGCGGCAGCAATCCAGGTGCTGCGTTGATTTTCATAGCCGCACACGGGTGATGCGTCAATTCTTTTAGCTGCACAGCAGGGCCTGTGGCAGATTCGGTGCAGGGTTCTCAGACTTTGGAGACCGGTGCATTGAATTCAGTGTACGGTGATTCTTTGGGCCGCTAGCAAGTGCTGTCTTTGGATGCATGGAGCTGTGAATCAGTATTTTCTCCCACATGACGGTCCTGCATCAGAAATTTCAGCTGCAAGTAGAGCGAAGCATTAATTTTGCAGATTTCTTCAGATCTGTGTAGATCTTTGCACCAGGAACAACCTCCATGGGGCCCAGAACTGTATTTGGCACCACAAGGCAGGTCAGAACTCCTAGCAGTGGAGTGCAAGGGTGCTGCAGGTTAAGTCTTTGTGTCTATGAGACTTCAGAACAGAAGCACACAAGCCCTTTGAGAAGCTTCACAATCAGGAAAACAGAAAAATCCAGTCCTTTTCCTCTCCTGGCAGAAGCAATTGCAACTGTAGGCCAACCCAGCAAAGCAACACACAGCAAAGAGGCAGTACTCCTCCTACAGTTGTTCGTCTCTCCTCCTTGACAGAGGTTCCTCTTGATTCCAGAAGTAGTCTAAAGGCCTGGGGTTTTAGGCCTAATACTTATACTCCTTTTCCCTTTGAAGTCTTTGTTCAGAAAGTATCTCTTGATCAGCAAAACCGGTTCTGCCCTCCCTGGTCCAGTTTCCCCGGCTGGCTCAGCTTTTCGCCATCGCACATTATCCTTTGAAGGACCCCGTATAAATGCTTCTATGATTGCTGCCATGGTTTTATTAGTTTACATTTCCTTTGGCTTGCATATATATACATCGCTGCTTCCTCCTGCTTTATCCTTCAGTGCAGAGCCCGGAGCGACTCCATTATCCGTGGACACACGCTGCCACTGTTCATGGTAGCAATCATCTCACTCATATCACTCAGGCCCTTCCCCCCGGCAATAGTCATCTCCCTATTCGTTTGCTTCTATGAATCAGAGGACCTAGGTTGTATGGCTTTCTGAAACCCTGCATATTTTCATTCGGCTCGTTTTAATTGTGTCCTTGCTGACATCCGATTCCTACCAACGGTTTGCTTTTTCAGGCACGTCCCACCACTACTGTCCTTTGGTTTATGCACCCTGAGGAACGTGAGACCCGCAGTGGGGTCTAACACCGAAAAGCGCGTCGGCGCTGAAATTCTTCTTGATTAAATCTTGTCTGTCCCCCTGATTTGCTTTATTATGCCATTGATATTAATCTGATTTATCACTGTATGGCCCCTCTACAGATTGGTATTGATTTATTGCTTTAACCACTTTATCAGCAACATTTACTAGTTTATGAAATAAGAGGACAACATCCTCCGAGCAATTGCTCTCTCCGGGAGATTATTCCACGTCTACTTATTTATTATCTTTGTATTATGGAATGCCTGATTTGAATGGACATATGAGTATGTATGGTTATGAATTTGAATGCTTGATGTGGTGAGTGTGTGTGGGTTGGGATGTGTTTTATGTATCATTTCACTATGTTTATGTAAAAATCAGAACTTTTGAAAAAACAAATAATAAAATAATAATTAGGCCTGGGCGAAGCACTACGCTACGCTCGCGTAGTTTGCGAAGTTCGCGCTACTTCGCACTACGCGAACTGCACGTAGCACAGTGCGAACACGCGTAGCGTAGTGTTGCGTAGTGCTGCGGTCATTTTTTGCTTGTTCGCGGTCCTCAACGTCAAGTTGGCGACCGCGAGCAAGCAAAATGACATCCCGGCGAGACTTTTTCCTTGTTCGCGATCGCGAGCATGGAAAATAAACCTCCCGGCGAGATTCCCAACGCGAGGAGGTCAGGTTTCTCATTGCGAGGGGTCGCGTATGCTCGCGACCGCTCGCGATGAGAAACTACCAGTTCGCGTTGAGAAAGCTGCCGCTCGAGTAAATATCTACTCGAGCAGCAGAAAACTACAGCTCGCACTGTGCAAGATGCCATTTTCAATGATTGCACAGTGCCGGTTGCTTGTCCGCACTGTGCAATCATTGAAAACAACATCTTGCACAGTGCGAACATGTTACTACGCAGTTCGCGAAGTGCTACACGTAGCTCGCGTAGTGCGAACTTCACTTTGCGTAGCTTCGCGAAGTGCTACTTCGCGAACTACGCCCACCCTTAATAATAATAAAAAACTTTTTTGATATTAGACACCCAATTTTGTGCTTCTTGGTCACATGTCATGGCATGGGTTTGTTAGGTAATTCTTAGTGACTTGTTGTACCATTTGATTCGCTCAGGTAGAGAGTTTGTTTTCTGAGTGTACTACAGGAGGTGGAGGCAGCATTGTGCAGAGAAGCCACAGTATATTCAGGTGTCCGTGACAACTCCCCCCACCACTCTAGCCCAGGATGGCCCATCAGCATATGCAGGACACACCTCATCTCCCTTTGTGTGAGTGTCTTAAGTGAGTGTACAAACATCACCTGTCCGTCTAAAACCAGACAGTGAATCCACAAGCAGGCACAGGCACACAGGATGGTTAAACAAGAAAATGACCACTTTCTAAAAGTGGAATTTACAAACACACAATCTAAAAACCACCTTTACTAAAAGTTGTGTTATTATAATCAGAGTTCAGGGAGCATATACTTCAAATCTCTAGATATTCTCATTTGAAAGTTACACTTGTAAAATGTTACAAGGGAGCTCCTATGATAACCCATGGTAGAGCTAGTCCTTGCAATAGTGAAAAAGCGACATACACAGTATTTCACAATCAGTACATGTAAAACACACAACTACATGCCCTACCTTTAACATACACTGCACCCAGCCCATGTAGGCATCTTAGGCCTAACTTAGGGGTGACTTACATGTATGAAAAGGGAATATTAGGGCCTAGCAAGTGGGTGCACTTGCCAGGTCGACATGGCAGTTAGAAACTGCGCATGCAGACACTGCAGTGGCAGGTCTAAGGCACATTTCAAAGCTACTTGTGTGGATGACACAATCAATGCTACAGGCCAACTACTAACATTTGATATACAAGCCCAGAGCACACACAGTGCACTTTACTAGGAGCTTACCAGTAAAGTAAATATGCCAATCATGAATAACCAAACATATTCACTATTTACACCGGGAGCACTTGCACTGTGGCACTGATCAGTGGTGGCAAAGTGCCCAGAGTACCGATACCAGCAATAATGAAGTATAGCACGCAGTCAATACAGGAGATAAAGGTAAAAAAGTCAGGGGAACCTATGCCAAGGATGCCAAGTATAACAGGCATCCCACTCCATTCTGAGGTAGTGACTTTTGGCCCAGCTCTTCTCCTTTTCCCCCAACCCTGCCATAGGTGCACAAAAGCTGAGGGTAAAATTCAACAATAAACTATCCTTCAGTTCCCAGGTGGACAGTGTGTTAGGAACATGCTTTGGCCTCCTAAGATCCCTGAAAAGAAAAATAGTTTTTGCTCTCTTCACAGTGCAGAAAATGTTAATTCATGCACTTAAACTCAAGAGACTTCAGTTTGTGCTGAATGCTGCAGCCCAACTTCTCCTAAATCTTCAAAAACATAACCATATCATCTGCATCTCAAGGATTTGCATTGACTGCCAATCCACTAAAGAGTTCATTTCAAGGTGCTTGTGCTGGCTCACAGAGCTTTCTATAAGGCTGCCCCCTCCTTCTTGGTGAACAGACTCATTCATTACCTTCTAAAAAGGGCTCTGCCCTCCTCAGAAGCCTTGCTGGCTGCTGTGCCTAAAACCAGGAGGAAGAAGTGGGGCAGCTCTGCCTTCTCGGCCCTTGCCACCTCCAGCTGGAAGGCACTTCCCTTTATCTATGAGCCACCAAAAACAAGAGCACCTTTAAATTGAGTCTAAAAACCTGGCAGTTCAACCAGGCCTTCTAACATTCAACCTTCCTCTGACTAGTAGTTATGTGTCCTCAGTGCCAGGACACTCATGCAAGTATCTGTGCACTTTAGAAAAAACAAATAAATAAATACAAATAAATAAGTTCCGAATCACAATTAGGAGTGGGTGCGAAAGATCTTCCCCTCCTCATTGTGATTGCAAATAATATGTATCAATGGGGTGTGACTGCAATTACAGTTGCAAACCATTGCTCATTCCAGGGGACCACAATTTATTATTTATTATTATTTCCAATGAGAAAACTTTTTTGTTTTTTTAAAAGCAGAACCGGACCCAGAAGGAACACATGGTGCTTCCTGCTTGGAAATGCGCATGGTGGTATGCTGTTCCTTCCCGCCCGCCATCCCTCTATGTGTTGCCAATCACACTGGGGTCACAGATCGGCCTGCCTAATTAATATTCATTGGGCATTCCAACCACCTACCACTCAAGATTTTGCAATGCGACTTAATAGTACATTGTTTGTATTGTAAAATCAGAGACAGGTTGCATAAATTCTTTGCACAGTTGGCAATCACTTTTTGCAACCTTTCTCTTCCTCTACATTGGCAGAATAGTGTATATGCTTATGAGATGAAAGCTCAGATTGATATACCTAAAAAGAGTACAAAACAGGTTGCTAACGTTTCAGGGCTAAATAATTAGTACTTGCATGGCCTCCACTGTGTTGACACAGGTTACTGAGTAAAGAACTGTGATCCGGAAGAGTAGGATGTGGAATCAACCAATCTATCAACCACCAGACAGCTGCACTGAGATTTGTGCTACAATAATCAGGAATAGGTTATTAGGTGATATTGGAATGTAACTATAAAAATGCTGATGTTGGGTCTCTTTTTAAAGGTCCGAGAGGTAGAGTCCTGGTCTCAGGGTCCAGTGAAGAGAAGATTAGATCCCAAACTGTGAAATCGCAAAAACAGTGAAACTTCTGAAAACAACTATAATTAAATTTACAGCAGATTGAATCAAAGCAGCTACTCTGAGAAACTATATCATGATTCTTACAAGTTGAAAAAATAAGACAACAAATTACGAGTATTGCCACAAGACTAGGGGCCTCATGATGATGTTGGGCAGAGGATTGTCTCAGTCAATTAACCCAGTCGGTGTTCCTGGCCGACGAATTACGATGCAACCAAACACTGTTCACTCGCATGAATATACTTTGCAATGGCAACATGTATTCCGACCGAAATGCATGCTCACATTGTAAAATACGAGGTGCAGTTCATCCCGGGAGCAGTGTGAGGAGGCATGTGCTAAACACACGAAGAGTTCATGAAGAACGCATGCCATGACAAATGGCTTAAAAGACAATGAGAACGATGCTGACGTTTAATAATGGAAGGATATTGGGGGCCTGTGAGCCTACAGAGAGAATTCAATACGTCTCTTCCACACAGCGCAGACCGAGACCTAAAAATACTTTTCATCTTGTGACACATTTTCTTTCTTTTGTGTGGAAATTTGATATTCAAACTAATTGTAATATTTAGTTAGAGCCCTCCCCTTTCCTTGGTGAGCCTTGCTAATTTAGAAAGTTTGCAACAGATGTTTGACTTCCCAACTCAGCCCAATTTATCAATTTTACTAATGTGAGAAGCTGAGATAATGCTGTCATCATTTGAACCTTTGCCCACTGGGTAATGCATAGATAGCAACTAAGATGTCCCCATAGCAAAATAATTAGAGAGATAAGTCCTACGAAATATACATTTAAAAAAATCTGCTTTTAAAACATGCAAATGTGCGCTCATTTATATTGAAGAAAGCAACTGGCTTTACAAGGACTACACAGTTCTGCTGCCATTTTTTCGTAAATCAAAGAAAGAAAAGGCGCATCAAATATTTAGACTGTCGTTCTCACATAGAAAACGTACATGTTTCTGAATGTAGACTCTCTTAAACTACTGTTTTTTTATTAATGTGCCTTCACATGTGCAGATATTGCGTCCAACAATGGATTTATATGAAAAATAAACATTTATGGAAAGAAATTATGCTTATTGCGAATTTTCGTAGCAACAAAATGTGCTTTCCTACTATCCATCTGAACCCGAGCACATTTTACCAGCCTATTTAAATGCATAAAGCAGCTTATTGATCGTCCACCGTGGATGCATACCTGTTCGTGGAACAAAGCCTGCCTCTGTGGCAAGCGAGCACCTGCAGGGCTTTAAGAATATGCTTTCAGCATCTCAAAACAACAGAAGGGTCTCCCGAGTAGCTCTCATTTCCAGCAGCAAAAATATCAAGTGAAAGGACAACGGCTGCTGGAAGCTGCATGTCAAATCGATGGCTGGATTTCTTTCTTCCATTAATCTACCCCGGCCCACACATTTTTGTACAAACTCGATATGTAGCAGTATATGCATCTGCTCTGCTGTGGAGGGAGAGTGGAACCGACCCCTCTTCCGCAGGCAGATCTGGTTGGGTGACATAGAAAGGCAGTCAGTTCACATGTTCTTTCGAATCAATGTGCATTCACTACGCACCTGAGTCCGCGGCCATCTTCAAAGGCAACGTGTCCATAGGGTAATAAGGGTCAGGTCAAAGAGGAGGCGGGTCAGGTGAACCGGGGGGTTGTACATTGTGTTTTACCCGTGTAAACCCAGGAAACATCCCTTTCTTGGCAAATGAAAAAAGGTTCCCCACAACATCACGAATGTCTCAGTGTATGTGGCATTCATATTTCCAATAAAGCAAGGGCCTGTTACGAAATATATATAATTGCTATAATCAAAAGCAACATTTTAACATAAAAAGCTGTTTGGCAAACATTTTTGTAAAATGCAGTCTTCTATTAACATAATGTAGTCCATTGTATGGCTTGTTTGAAGTATCCCACCAATAGGGTGGAGTTTTTGCACTCACACATTCAGGGAGTGGTTATGAGTTCTCCATTTTCTCCGGTTAGGCCGGCCACCTGGAGTTACTGATTTCGGGGGTACTGGTTACTCCGAGGAGCGCAGTTCAAAGAGATTTCATATGGAACCCTGAAGTTCTTCTGAGAAATTACGGGGGGCGACAGGAAATTGTGGGTCAAATTCCACTAGTAATTCCTCAGTTTCCCGTGGAGTTTCACATGGAGATTGAAGCTGATACCAACAAGCGAAATCTATTAATGTAACACCACAGATCCTTAGTGTTCCTGCAGATCTCTTAGCTGCAAGGGGCTTCGTTTCTGTTGTTTGCAGCCCCATCAGAATTACAATAGCTATCATAATTAGGGACTTACTGTTTAGTTTTTATTCTATTGATTATGGGTGGGCCTATTGGCTAAAGAACGTGAAGAACTCACATATTCCTAAACTGCTGCACAATTCTTGACATTACCACATTGGAAACACACACATTTACTAATGCCAAAGGTAGGAGGAAGTGCCCTTTCATGGTGCAAACGGGAAGGGAACACATCCACAATTACTGGGATTGGAGTGAAGGATTGTTCACACAGGAAAATACTTTTGCTGAGGAGACAACTGTGAAATAGCTAAATATGCAAATTGCACATTTAAGTGGGAATTACACATTTTACTCTTTTCTAAACATTGGGCCTAGCAGCCACACTTTCCAAGTATATACCATACTAATCACGCCTGCTCTTTTTCCTCCTCTTGCACATCTCACTGTTTGTCATTTCTGCAGCTTGTAATCAAGCAGAATATTATTTTTGGATTTCCATTGTCACTGTCCATGTTGTTGCAGATGAACTTTCCCTGGCTCAAGCGCAAACGGCAATGATTTCTCCATGATCGTTCTGATAGATCACTGTACCCTATTCATTCATACAATATTTTTGTTATTCATGTTTCTTATACTATCATGGCATTGGCAGAAAGGGGGCAGAATAATTATTAATGTAGTGGGATAGTGCTGAGGTGCTAAGGCAATTTGATTTTTTAGGAGACAGTGCTCTGATTGCTGTAACATTTTCAATCATACCACGATAATACTGCAGTTCTGTTAATTTCATATGCAAAAATAATGTATGAAAGACCATTGATTTTGGGGGTGAGCCAGAGACCGTCCTGTTCTACTAAGGATGCTGCCCATTTCTTTACCAATTTTGCTGCCCACTTGGGACTCAGATTCATTTCTGACTTTGTATTCCTCTGCATTACCCTAATACCGAGAGCCTAAAGGGCATTACATCTGTATCACTTTGTTTTTGAATTTTGTAATTAAATCCATTAACTGTACCACTGATTTAGAACTCAGTTATTGAGTGGGCCTCTTTAATTTACTGATTGCATTACTTATAACTTTGATGTTTGGAGAGGTGCCTTAATGCGGAGACACTTTTCCTCAAGAAATATAGGTTTAACAACATGTACTATTCTTTGAATTCTGGCATTCTGACTGAGCTAAATTTTGGGGTGCTTGGATTGCGGGGTCCACTGAGCTCACACCATTAATTAAGGTGCATATTAGTCCTCTGCAGGATTTAAATAATACCAGCATAATTAAAATATTTTAGAACATTTTGTGTAAATGTATTATCCCAAATTTTGGAAATTACACCATGTTGTGTAATTACACATCGTTCGCAGTAAAAATGTACCACAAGCGTGTTGGAACATTGCAAATGAGCTAAAGGTGAGAAGCTGGCGCTCTCAACACTTGTGATTTTTGCAACTTCTTTAGCATGAAATCCAGCCTCACATCAAATATTGACATTAACTAAAGAGTGTATTTAATGCTGCAATATAGTACTAAAAAACAGATTTGTCTTTTCCTTATCTACATATATTTGTAGGTAATTTTCTTGAAATTTTGCACAATTATACGAAATCAAATTGCACAAATTTTGCAGACTCCTAGTGTATATGTATTTACTTTATAATGTATGGAGCGTGAATCAGTTACAACAATCAGTATTTTCTTAAAATATGTATTTTTATTTTATTGTAGGACCTCTCATGTGATGGCGTTATGTATGGGCATACCTTAATACATTTTTCTTTGCAAAAAAAGTATTGTATATGCAGAATATACAACATGGGAAAGGTACATGCAAAAAGTTTCTACATTTGGCTAACTGAGGGTAAAGGATGGCTTTCATAGATTTCCTTTCACACTATTGGGAATCCTTTGCAAATCTTAGTCAGAGATTTGCTCCACACATAAGAGAAAATCAACATCATAAAATGCATGCCTTTGAGAGCTCAATCTTCTTGAATTGGGCTGCACTCTGACGGATGTTCTCTGAAGTCTTCTAGCCAGGGACTTTTCAGGATATATAGGGTCCAGGGCTAAAGGTTTTCTGGGGCCCCTGTTCAAAACAACTTTAAATTTATGATCCAATTTCAGCTCTTTCATGTCCTCTTTGGCCAGGTCACAGACAGTGGACCGGCACACTCGTCAAAATTATAAAGTTGTTACATCTAATATTCAGGGATAGTAACATGTTTTCAACATTGTAACACAGCAGCAGTTCACTGATATTAACACTGCAGACCAAGTAAGTATTTCCTTTACTGTCCACCAGAGAGCAGCAGAGAGTCGTAGAGAACCGTAGCAGTGTCACGGAAAACTAACGGAGCGGCGGCGGCTGCAAACGCTGTGCCGCGGTGCTATTGAAGCTATTGGAAGACGCCAGGACCTCAGGGGGAGTAGCGCCTGTCAGGGGGGCCTGGCCTCTCTTGACGGTCCCCAGAGCACCTTCGGTGCACTTTCAGAGCCTGCGGAGCCTGCGGTCCGCTGCGGTCCGCTGCAGCAAGATTCACCCCACCTACTGCCTGAGTCTGCGAACCCACCTTCAGGACCCTTGCGCCTCCCTGGCTGACTCCCGCACTCGATTCGGTCTCTCCAGAGTGCTCGCAGCTAGTGAGCTAGTGAGCCGCCGTGAAATAGCCTTGCTCTTCACCCGCCCGCCCGTCTCCAAGCCGACACCTTCGACTGAGAGAGCAACGTTGCCAGCGGCAGGGTGCAAGCAGTTTTGTCCTGGTAGAGAGCCCGGTAAAAAGACTGGGAAGAGAAAGGACACCGGTGGGAGAGGTGTAGGCTGAGTGAACTGCTGACCTAACACAAGTTCCCCCACCTCTCAGTTTGATTGTCAGGCCGGAGGAAAAGACAGGACAGACCGGAGGAAAAAGGACCCGAATTGACCCTGAACTGCTCGAACTGCCCTCAACTGCCCTCAACCCGAATTGACCCCCGGAGCTGCAGCCCTTCACATCCGCGACCACCGGCTGTGGGCTGCCTCGGAGACGCTCTGGGTTCAAGCCGGACAGCCTGCTTGAGAACTCTCGGCGAGCTAACAGCCAGCTGCCTCAGGTTAGGCTGAGGGGGCTTGCCGGGTCAAAACCGCGGGGCAAAACGAGCAGCAACAGCAGCAGAACTTGCCTCGCTTGGCTACACACAAGATACAAAAGTAGATACACGGAGACAGAAGCGCAGACAGAAGCGGTCAGCGATAGTATTGCGAGTCCGAGCAACCGCTCTAGACTTTTCAGCCCGCCTGCCCAGACCGCTCATCTCTCCTTACTCCACCCTGCCTCGCCTCGCCTCACCCATCTGCATCTTGTAGTGAGAGCAGCGAGACAACAGAAAGTGCGGTGGACCCTCCGACCCCCCCCCCAGACCTACAGACCAACTGACAAAGGACTGTGATTAGGGGGCTCTAACTCAGCAATCTCAGCAAACCAAATTAAAACCCCCCGTCCAAGTTTGGCCAGTGCCGGAACGCACCAACCACGGCACCGCCAACTGAGTTGTCAGCTGTGTAAAGGTACAGAGGAGCAGAGGAGAAGAGAAGGTACCTCCAGAACCCCCAGAGGACGGAGGTTCACCAGACGGCGCCAACCAGCCAGGACAACAGGCTTAGCCCCCGTTGCCTAAACCGGTGAGAAACTTTAGCTGCTATTATTTTTATTGTTAAATCTACATGTGGAAACAGTAACAAGATCAATAATAAGAACAACAGAAATAGCAAGATAACTATAAGAGTGGGCAACGGAGGAGGGCCTGGGCCACGGCTAAGCATAGACCTTGGGCGCTGACTTTACTGGACACTAGAAAATTGGCATGCAAACAAGCTAAACTAAGGCCAGGATCAATTGGCCAAGATTAACACAGCCCGCTCCCCAGCTAATATAGGGCTCATCGGATTTTAATCCAAAAGCCCACAACAGGGATAAACATGAGATCCGGTAGGACAAGAAAAGACTTACCTAGCACCAAACCAGCACAAAAAGCAAAAAAAACAACAAAAAGGAAAAAAACGCTAGACAATGGAAATTACGAATGTTGCCCTGAGGTTTTTGTCAATGACGAATCGCACATCCAGAAAGCAAAAAACGCAAAGCTAGAGACAACCAGAAACTCTATACTACAGTTAAATCCAAGCGATATAACAACTTTACCGGAAGATCAGATAGCCAACTAGAATCCAGGTCAAACCCCTCCCAAAACCTATTCAAAGTTAGCTACGCCATCGCTAAACGAAACGCTAAAGCTAAATACAGCAACTACTTACCCGTCCTCCCATATGGTTGGCCCACGCCTAAACCCTGGAAACAAGAGCTTAATAAACATAGAGGACTCCCCCAAACAAAAGAACTTGTATTCTTTCCAACCCAAGATCTTCACCAAGTTTGCGTTTCTGAAAGATCCAGCATCCATAATATTCTCTAAGACAAGTGACATTAAAGGCTTGCAAACACCCTTACACCCAAGTAACTTTAAACCAAATTCTACTTCTGAAGTCGAAATAAAATTAAACCCAAAGCAAACAGTGGTACAAATCCACTCAATGGACTCACAAAACATCAACTCAAAACTACAAACAGAACCTGAACAAAACGAATCAGATAACAGGCACTTACCTAACGCATTGCCTACAAAAGAACGTGATCTAGTAAACCTTGATAATTTAGAAAGGGCAAAAGACTCAAACTCAGGTCTAGTAGAAGCAACAGAGGTCCGCACTCCACCCGGTAACGCGGAAATAGCGGTCCTCGCCACTAAAATCGATAAAAACCAAAAGCAAATACAATCTCACTGTTCCCTATTGCAACCAATAAACGGAAAACAAATCTTATTATCAACGCTAAAGCAAGATCCTCTAATAAATACAGCAATAACCAGACCTTATGAGCTCCCCACTAAACCAAAGGACCCTCACTCCCCGGAGTCTATACCTAACAGAGACTGGCTCCAAAAAGATACAACACTCCCAGAGAAAGAGGAATGTGAAAGAGCCATAAAACCCTTATCGAGGACCAATCCGGCGACCACCCATAAATCGGACTGTGATATGTCCTTTTTAGCCTCCCAAGAATGGGAGGAACTAGTAGCCTCATATAACAACAAGCCCCAAAATAATACAACCAGAACAAAGGCAAAAGCCAGCGATAACTGTAAACAACCTAATGATGTACTCTGGGAAACAATTCTCTGCACTATGCAATACTCAACAGAAGCCTTAAAGTACCAGTCGCATAAAATGGACCTACAGCTGTCAGTTCTTCAAACCCTAGCAGAATTCACATCTGCTATTGACACAAAGCTGGCCGACCTAAATGGGTTAATCAGAAGAGGACAGGAAGCAGCACTCAACGATAAACTCTTTCGTCAAGACTGTTCCTGTGCCCCAATCATAGACAAACTCTCCATGCTACCGTCACTTCTCAGTGACATACTGTCTATAGCTGTCGTCACATCCCAAGCTAGAGGAAGTCCAGCCTTACTCGCAAAGGAGAAAACAAATACAACATCACAACATCTGGAGAGTTTATCTCCAACTGAGAGCCTATCACCAACTAAGCAGAACGAAATAGAGGAGTGCAGGGAATTGCAACCCCTTGAAGTCTCCCCTTTATGGAAAGCGCCAACAAACAAACTGTCCCCAAGCAAGGAAAACACAGGAAAAAACATTGGTCGCAAAAACAAAAGGAAGGGGAGAAAAAAGAGGAACGCGCCTCCTGCCCAACCTCTGCTTACCTGGCTGTCAAAAGATCCTGGAGTACCGAAATCAAAAACAACATCTAATCAAAAATTAATTACGATCCACCCAGACGAAACCACCACAAGTAATCCTACTTTAACTGGAAAGATGTCGCAAAACGATATACAAGCTTGCTCCTATACAAACCACCCAGGGGCAAGCATAATAGACAACGACAAGATCAACGAATGCTCCACACTGGAAAGATCTCTAATGCCTATAACCCAGGAGTCTTATGACAACAAGGAACCTTCAATCAAGCAAATAAAGGTCCAAATACCAAATAAAGTAAATGAGTGCTCCCAAGACCAAGAGTCGATGGCAAGAACTCAAAATTACGAATCTTCGAAAACCCAAAACCCATCCCTACCCGGAGGCTTAGAAGACAAAGGGTTGTACCCCCAAAACAAATCTTTAAAAGAAAATGAAAAAAGCAGACCGGGTAACCCTGCACAAGACAGTTTCTCTCCACCCCAGGACAGACGCGCGACCTCCCTTAACAAACATCAAATTGACGACTCCAACGAAGCAGAGGCCTCCGAAACGATTATTTTCATCCCCAAATATAAGTCGCGAGGCCGGATGGACATCCTAAACAGAGGGAATATACTACGCCTGCTGCAAGCTATTCCATCCCTAACGACGATCCATAGCTCTGACCTACTGTCTGTTGAATTCTTATCAAATTACAACTCAACAAACACGGAAGCCTCCAAAACAACCTGGAAAACATCGGAGATAGCATCTAGAATTAGTAACGAAATTACAATATTTAAACACTGGGGGGTTGCATTAACAACAGTCCCCAAACCACAATACCCAACCCCATTTCTAAATTTAAACAGTCCATGCCGCACAACGACGTCAATCCTAAGAGGCGCTAGAAGTTGCACTCCAATAGTCAACCAACTCGCCCCAAAGGTTTCTGCGGTCACGAATGAAAGGCAAGGCTTGCACCGGACCATTCTACTAACAAATTCAAACTGACAAAAGACATTTCCTACACTTCCCACCTACAAGGGCCCTTATGAAATTAAAATAATCACCTGGAACATTAATGGCCTAAATTCCAAGCAAAGTGATCCAGAATTTTTGAATTACCTCAAAACGTTTGATATTATCTTGCTCCAGGAGACCTGGGAGGACACACCTTTTGACCTCCCGGGATACATCTCATGTTACAAACCAGCAATAAAGAATACCAAATTTGGACGCCGATCGGGCGGCCTACTCCTTCTCTCCTCTATACTTAAACTCGGTGAGATGCACCAGTTAACAATCCAAATTACTTCCCCAAGTTGCATACTAGCCACAGTAATTAAAATGTCTCTTGACCAGAAAACCGAAAAGATAATATTGATAAATATTTACCTCCACCCGAAAAACAAAATACAAGCATCAAAGGAAGTGGTTAAAGAAATATCAAGAATAATGGAAGAGGAAAACACCGACAAAGTCATCCTGGCAGGAGACTTTAATATGCACCTCCTAGGGACAACACAGGAAGACGACCTCTGCCTTGACCTGACTGGCATCTGGGGAGTCCCAAACCAAGGCATCCCTTTGGTAAATAAATCAACAAAGAGCTCAATACTCCTTCTGTCAGAACTTGAACATCTCAACCTGAGGGCAATCAATGGTCGCCTCAAAGAAGACAACCCCCCAGCACCAACGTACCACTCACCTAAAGCATCAACGACGATTGATTATACCTTTACTACATTAACTATGTTCAACAAAATTGCCTCGTTTCGAATAGGCAGTAGTACCCACAGCGATCATATGCCGCAAGAGATGGTACTTCACTCCACAGCTATATTACATCAGGAGGCTGATACAGCCATTGTCCCTGTGGGAACATTAAACCTTCATCGTATTAGGTGCAACTCAACAAACATAGAAAATGTATCAGCACAGGCTAAAGACGCGCTGAAGGAAGCACAAGTCAATCTTGTTCACCCATTGGAAATATGGGAGACCTTCATTGTCTCTCTCAGAAAAAGACTTCTTGTAAATAAAAGCTCAAAAAAATACTCAAATGTACCGCCAAATTTGAAAAATATTAGTCCTGACTCAAAAAAATTTAAAACAACAATAAATCACACACTTCGACAGATACGGAGACAACCTGGTAACCAAAACCTGCGAAACTCTCTACGTGATACTAAAGCCCTCCTAAAAAAGAGAAGCTGGCTAAGAAAAACAATAAAGAACAATGATTTCTGGGTCAAACTGATTTACGATGCCAAACAAAAAAACAGCGCTAAATTTTGGCAATCAATAAACAAATTGCAGCAACCACAGCATTGCGGAATTAATTCTAACATTTCCGAAGAGGCCTGGACAAACTTTCTTTTCAACCACTTCAACAATAACGACGAACCAATAAGCCGCCCCAAACATCAAATTTTCGAGAGTAGCAACAAGGTCAAAAATCAACCAGCACCACCTGATAATCATATGAGAATAGCTCCAGACCAATACAAAGAGCATCCTAAAGAACCCTTAGCAGAACTGCCCACAAATGGAGAGAATACGGCCCAAGCCACCAAACTGATAATGACCCAAATAGCAAAGGGCCGACCATCAGGTGCCCCGGGCCCTAACGGGATACCTCCAATACTGTTCAAAAGTGATCCGGTTTTCTGGAGCAAAGCACTGGATCCCATAAATCAATATGCAGTTATAAATTCCACAATTCCAGATTCATGGAGAGGCTCAATAATAAGCCCAATCTACAAACAAGGGGCTAGGGCTGAACCAAAAAATTATCGCCTAATAACCCTGATTGATACAGAGGCCAAATATTTTGCAGGGCTCCTCCTAAAAGATATATCTACCTGGGCTGAAGAAAATAAGGTAATACCTATGACCCAAACTGGTTTCCGAAAAAGGCAAGGAACTATAACCAACATAATGGCACTGACCCTGCTCATGGACGCTGCCAAACAGGGAAAATACCCGCTTTTTCTATGTTTTATAGATTTTACAGCAGCCTTCGACCACGTTGATCGTACCAAGCTTTGGCAAAAACTCGACAACCAGGGCATTCCTCCCAATCTACTTTCCCAAATAAGGAATCTGCACACTAACACATGGGTTAAGATAAAACTTGCAAACGGTGGTAAAACATCAAGAAGAATTCCCACCTCAAAAGGACTCAAACAAGGATGCGTCTTAGCGCCCATGCTATTCAACTTGTTTCTTGCAGACCTACCAGAGATACTGAGCAGTAGCGCAGGCCACGCACCCAAACTAGGAAACGTTCCTCTACCTTGCCTGTTATACGCGGACGACTTGGTTTTGATAAGCAGGACCCCTGTTGGCCTTCAACACCTACTGAATGCCACCTTAAAATTTACAAAAGAAAACTCCTTAAAAATAAACTATAACAAAACAAAAACCATGGCGGTCAATTACCACAAGAGAAAAGACCTTAACTGGTTCCTAGAAGGTCATCGCCTGGATCAAGGCACCAGCTATAAATACTTAGGGGTCATACTGGATCAAAATAACTCAGGAAAACCACAAATAGAAGCCGTGCGGAGAAAGGGGGTAACAACATATTTAACAATTAAACCCCTTAAAAAGCTCTTGCCGGATATGTCACTCGATCCCTTCCTTAGGATTATGCAAGCAAAATTTCAGCCAACCATATTCTATGGGAGTGAAGCGCTGAAGGGAAAAGATGCCGCAACTCTTGATAACATAATATCTAAGGCATATCGCGCAATTTTCAACCTCCCTAGAACGGCCTCCCCTGCCCAAATTCGACTAGAATTCGGACTTCAAAAACAGTATTTAGAACGTATGGGAGCCTATGTGAAATGCTTGCATAAAATTAAACACGATGACAAGGGTACCCTGAATGAGCTACTCTGGACAGATCTTTCCTCCCCAAGAAAAACACCGGCAAACAAATACTTTCAAGAAGCGATCAAACAGCTGAGGTTATCAGAACTGTGGGAAATTCAGAATACCCATCAAGTTTTTAAAAAATCAGTCACAAAGGTAACCCGAACTCTATCTGCAATAGAGGATAAAAAAACCCTAGCTAACAGATCCCATGGCTGGATGGTCTTACACACCTACAATAAATTCAACCCTACCTGAAAGTGGGCTTGAAAATTATTATAAAGGAAAAATTCCTCAGATTAAGAGTGGAGGCAGGCCCCTTCAATCAATTCCTGCCTCCCTGGGAGAGAAAAGACGAAAACGAGCAATGCCGGCTATGCAGTAATGGTACAGAAGATGTAATCCATATTATATGTATTTGCAAGAAATTAAAAGACATCAGGTGTACCCTTTTAAAACCCGTCTTCATACAATATGGCGTCAGATCATGCAGACAAGCATTAATGTTGTGTTTTAACCCAGATCGGGTACAGCTTAATTGTAGACTGATTAAATTCCTTGACATTACCGCAAAGAGACTAAAAAACCTGGATTGTCTCAACAATTGTATTGTCTGTGAGAAATAAGTTTTTGTATATAGTGATTTTATTGTGGAACGAGCGGAATTTTATTGTTGTATATGCAACGGTTTTAATTAATCATGCATAATAAATAAATACCAAAATACACTAATATTACTGCAAATAATCTCTTTGAATCCCTTCCATTTCTCAGATGTGTGGTCCTGTTTGATATAAACATTGTTGTGGATGTTGCATAAAATATAAACACAACATTACTGTTAGACCTGGCATCTTTGGTGTGGTTTCCCCTGACGTTTTGCCTCTTTACCTACTGTATTTTTTAAGCTATGCTGGATTTCATTTTTGCTGGTTTAGATGCTTTGGGCACTTTGCCACTGCTGATCAGTGTCAAAGTGCAAGTGCTCCCTAGGTAAATTGTTATTGTAATTGGCTATCCATGATTGACATATTTGTTTCACCTGTCAACCCCTAGTAAAAGGCACTGAGTGTGCCAGGGGTGGTGATTCAAATGCTACTAGTGGGCCTGCAGCACTGATTGTGCCACCCACAGGAGTAGCCCTAAAATGGTGTCACAGACCTGCCACTGCAGTGCCTGTGTGCAGTTGCTAACTGCCCTGCTGACTTGACCAGTGTCCACACTGGCCAGGCCTAACCCTTCCCTTTCTGTACACATTGGACACCCCTATGGAAGGCACTAGGTACCCCCCTGGGCAGGGTGCAGTGTATGTGAAAGGTAGAGCATGTATTGGTGTAGGTGACATGCTCTGGTAGTGAATTACAGCCATTTTTGTTTTTCACTATTGAAAGGCTATCTTGCCCATAGGCTATAATGGGGAATGCTGAGTATAATGTTTACCTGCATATCTTCCTATAGGAGCAAGATAGAAAGCTAAAGTCTGGTATCCCTGAATTCAGAATTTAATAACACATCTTTTAGGAAGGATGGTTTTTAAATCCTGTGTGTGAAAACAGAACTTTTAGAAGGTGGCTGTTTTCCTTTTCTGCCCTTTCTGTGTGCCTTGGCCTGTTTGTGAATTGACTGTCTGGTTTGTGAGTGACAGGGACAGGGGTGGCTCCCAGACACTGGATGAGTCAGCCCAGGGCTGAATAGGGAAATTCCCCTGTAGATTGGTGGGAGGAGTAGCACCTGGGCCTGAATAGGGCTGTGCCTGCCTTCCACAATGCTGGCTCCACCCCCTGCTGTGCGGCTGGCGACCCTGCCCCTCTCTCTCAAAGGAAAGAAGAAACCAAGTAAACAGAGTGCTCCAGGACTGGCCAGAACTGGTTCTGACTAGGCCAAGGCCCCTCTGCCTTCAAAGGACAAAGGATTTTGGGGTCTAAGTATTGGGACCCAGACTACAGCAAATTAGATCATCCTGGAATCAAGAAGCAACCTCTGCCAAGGAGAAAGCTGGATAACTGAAGAGGAAGGACTGTACTGCTGTGTGTTTGTGGGCTGACCTGCAGTTGCTTTGCTGCCAAGGAGAGGGGAAGGACTTTGCTGTTGCTGTGTCCCCTTGCTTGAAGAGATCTACAAGGGCCTGAGAAGAGCTGGCCTCCTGTTAAGAAGTCCCAGGAACAAAAGGACTTCACCCCCAGCTTCCCCCTGAACTCTGCTGAGTGAGTTCTGCCCTTCCTAGAGTGCTTGAGCCAATTGTGGGGCCTCTGGAAGTTGTGCCTGTTGTTGGGAAGCTGACCAAGAAGGAAGAAGCAAAGGATCTACACTTTTTCACGCACAGCCGGCTTAGCGGCTAGAATTTTATCGCTGCGAACATCGTCGCAGAGCCTGCTGCCGCTGAGCCGGATCATCGCTGGTGAAATCGTCGCCCCGCTTGTTAGCGGGCCGAATTTGGTCGCTGCGAACATCGTCTCAGAGCCAGCCCAGATCCCCGCGGGCAGAATTTTATCGCTGCGAACTTCGTGGCAGAGCCTGCCGCCGCTGGGTGAGATCGTTGCAGAGCCAGCCAAGATCATCGCACTGCTCGTTAGCGTGCAGAATTTTATCGCTGCAAACATCGTCACAGAGCCAGCCAAAATCATCGCACCGCTCGTTAGCGGGCAGAATTTTATTGCTGCGAATATCGTCGCAGAGCCAACCCAGATCATCGCTGGTGAAATTGTCACCCCTCTCATTAGCAGGCCGAATTTTGTCGCATCGTGCCTTAGCGAGTACATTTCTACCGGAAAAGCTACGCCTTACGAGTATCGCCTCACTCCCCATACAGACCGGATTCATCGCCCACGCCCGCTGCGTGCAGCAGGGTTGCCGCCTCGCCTCCCCAGGGTCTCAGGACTGACGCTGTTGCTTGTTTTTCGACGCCTGAGCGCTGCTAAGAACTTTTATCGCACCACCAGGTACTGATGGCTAAAATTGGCGCTAAGGTGAATGATTTTGTCGCTAAGCTAAGAACTCTTCTTGAAACCATATTCTTGAACTGTGTATGTTGGATTTTTGTCGTTTTGGTCATGTGTAGTTTATATAAAAGTACTTTATTTATCTACACTGGTGTGGAGTCCATTTATGGTGTTTTCACTGTGTTACTGTGAGTGTTGGTAGAAATACTTTACACATTGCCTTTGATAAGCCTGTCTGCTTGTGCCAAGCTACCAAGGGGGTGAGCAGGGATTATCTAAAGAGTGTATCCCCCTTACCCTGACTAAAAGCAGGGGTCCCTATTTGGACAGTGGTACCTACCTCTGCCAAGGAGAGACCCCCAGATCTAACATAGGTGGTCAGCGATGAGGATTTGAACTTGTATTTGTACTTAACCCACAGTAATTGGTGTACATCACTAGTTTAAGTGCAGACCACTACGCAACCACATACTGTATTTTTGGTTCTATTTTTGAATAACTCTTCAAGAGCATCATGTCTCAGAAGGCAACAAGTGAGAGGGCAGAATTGGAGTTTTCCATTGAGGATCTGTATTCATACAAAGCTGAAGAGCTCAAGCAATTCTGCAAAGACCTTGGTTGTCCAGTGAAAAGCGGATCTAGAAAGGATGTGCTACAGAAAACCTTGAAGGCCTGGTGGGAGGCCCAAGATGGAAATAATGCAAATAGGGGGGATGGTTTTGAACCCCACGATTTGCCTGTGAGCAACCCAGGCTCAAGACCTGGCAACACCCTTTCCAGTAGGGGTCTCACTCCAGAGGAGTTGGAGGAGAATCAAAGAGTGAGAAACAATGAATTGGAAATAATGATAATGAAAATGAGGCAATTAGAAGTAGAGAAAGAAAAGGCGGTGGAGGAGAAGAAATTGCTTCTGGCTCATGAGTTGAGCATGAGAGAACTGGATATCAAGACCAAGCAGGTGGAGTTTGGTTCCAATGGTGGCAGCGCACAGCCAGTGCAGGGGGGTAAAGTATTTATCCCCAAGGATTTGGTACAGAATTATAATAGGAGTGAGGATATCTATGCCTGGTTTACCTCGTATAAGATTGCGTTGAGAATGAATGGTGTGCCTGAACAGCATTGGGGGTGGGCCTGGGGAAACATTTTGAGGCTTCTGGGAGGAGTGCTCTAGAGCCCTTAGAATTAGCAGGTACCATGACCTATCCCAATATGAAGGAGGCCCTATATCTCAGGTATGGACTTACTCCAGAACAGTATAGACTGCAGTTTAGGAACTCCAAGAAGCAAGAGTCTGAGACTTGGATGGAGTGTGTGAATCTGTACTCACGTGCACTGGAAGGTTAGATGAAGGGTAGCAAAGTAACTGATCATAAGGGGTTGTTGCATTTAATTAGTTGGGAGCACTTGAGTAGTCTATGTGTTCCAGAGCTGCGCCAGAATCTTTTAGACAGCAAGCTGACGGACCCCATTGAACTTGCTAAGGAAGCGGACCACTGGACCAGTACCAGGGTCCACAGAGGAATTGTGGGTACCACAGCCAAAGGTGGGCAGGGTCTCCAGCAAAAGAGTGGGGGGGACAAGGGTAACCAAAAGGAGTTCTCTCAAGGGCCCCAAAACAGTTCCCAGGGGAAGGAGTCCCAACTCCCCAAGCCCAAACCGACCTGGCCCCCTAGGGGCAGGCGGGACCCCAGGGGCCCACCTACCTGCTATCACTGCGATGAGGTGGGACACATTGCCCCTAAGTACCCCAAGAAACCTCCAGCACTCACTGGTGCTGCTAAACCGGGTTTAGTGAGTGTAGCTTTGGGGGAGGATTTAATTTCTAGCGAAGGGGTGGGACCAGCGGTTATGACCCTTGTCTCTTTAGGAGACCAAGAGATGGTCCAGGAAACCTACCTGCCCGATAACACTAAGAAATACGGGCAGTGGGTGACCATCAATGGGAGGAGGGTGGAGGCTCTGAGAGACACAGGAGCCAGCGTGACATCTGTGAGGTGTCAGTGGGTGTCTGAAGAGCAGGTCATTCCCAATGTGCTTCACCCAGTAGTTGCAGCTGACAACTCAGTGCGCCTCTGTAAGGTAGCACAAGTTCCCTTTGAGTGGAGGGGGGTCTCAGGTCTCTTGAAGGTTGTTGTGAGTCCATCTATGCTTGTAGACTGACTGCTAGGTAATGACCTGGAGAGTTCCCTATGGAAGGAGGTGGAACGCCAGGCTCACATGGAGAAGTTGGGTTTGCCTGAGTGGATCTGTGTGACCACTCGGTCTATGGCAGCCAGTAGGGGTGATTCAGCAGACCTGGAGCCTGAAACAGTGGCCCAGGAACCTGCCCAGAGAGGAAGGAGCAGAGGGCGTGGGAAACCAGCCCCCACCGTTCCCACGGTCCAGGAAGGAGCAGAACCTGAGGGGGATGCCCTGGAACCTACAGGGGAACAGGTGGCCAAACTGGGGGAGCTACCTGAGCTGACCCATTGGCAGCAAGAGGGTGGCCCCTCCAGGGAGGAGTTCTGCAAGGCGCAGAGGGAATGTCCTTCTCTCGTTGGTGTGCGGCAGCAGGCTGCAGGCCAGGCAACAGGTGGAGAGTCCAAGGATCATCTCATTTACTGGGAAGATGGGTTACTTTATAGTCAGCCTAAGGTTGCTGAGCCCAGTGCAGCCCATGTGCTGGTGGTACCCGAGTGCTTCAGGACCTTCCTAATGGGTCTGGCTCATGACGTGCCTCTCGCAGGACATCTGGGGCAAGACAAGACCTTCCAAAGGCTTGTCACAAACTTCTTCTGGCCCCAGATGAAGAAGCACGTTGGTACATTCTGTAGGACTTGCCAGACTTGTCAAGCAAATGGGAAGAGCGAAGGAAAGTACAAGGCACCCCTCCAACCCTTTCCTGTGGTG
Source organism: Triturus cristatus (assembly GCF_964204655.1). Lineage (NCBI taxonomy): Eukaryota > Metazoa > Chordata > Amphibia > Caudata > Salamandridae > Triturus > Triturus cristatus. The sequence goes on from NC_140583.1 coordinate 543,251,760, forward strand.
AGCACCCCTTTCGAGTGGGTGGGCATCGACATTGTGGGGCCACTGGACCCCAAGACAGCCTTAGGCAACATATTCATCCTGGTCTTGGTGGACCATGCCACCCGGTACCCGGAAGCTGTCCCTCTCAGGACAATCACAGCACCCGTGGTGGGCCGTGCATTGATTGGGATCTTTTTCCGTGTGGGGTTCCCCAGAGAGGTGGTCTCCGACCGGGGTATCAACTTCATCTCTAGGTACATGAAGTCTCTGTGGGAGAAGTGTGGGGTAACTTATAAGTTCACCACTCCTTACCACCCTCAAGGAAACGGGTTGGTTGAAAGGTTCAACCGAACTCTGAAAGGTATGATTATCGGCCTAGTGGAGCCCACAAGACGGAAGTGGGACGTCTTTTTACCATGCCTGTTGTTTGCCTAGAGGGAGGTGCCTCAGAAGTCCTTATGGTTCAGTCCCTTGGAGCTTCTGTATGGCCACCCTGTTAGAGGACCTCTCACTCTGGTGAAGGAGGGGTGGGAGAAATCCCCTGGGAAAACCCCCCAGGATGTGTTCAGCTGTATGCTGGCCTTCCGCAACCAGACACTGCGCTTCAGGAAGCTCGCCCAAGAGAACCTAGAAGCCAGCCAGGAAGAAATGAAAAGATGGTACGACCAGAATACCACTCTGGTCGAATTTCAACCTGGGCAGAAAGTGTGGGTGATGGCGCCAGTGGAGCCTTGTGCACTCCAAGACAAGTGGACTGGGCCATATGAGGTGGTGGAGCGCAAGAGCGAAGTGACCTACCTGGTTAACTTGCAGACTCCCAGGCAGCCCCTGAGGGTCTTACATGTGAACCGCCTCAAACCCCACTTCGAGAGGTCTGATGTAACAATGCTCCTGGCTACAGATGCTGGAATGGAAGAGGACAGTGACCCTCTTCCTGACCTCCTGGCAGCCAAGGAGCAAGACGGGTCAGTGGCTGGTGTGGTCCTCTCGCCCACCCTGACCCTAGAACAGCAGAGGGACTGTCGCCAGGTGTTGGGTCAGTTTTCCTCCCTGTTCTCCCTGACCCCAGGTGTCACCAACTGGTGCATCCATGATGTGGACACTGGAGATAGTCCACCTGTAAAGCAGGAATTCTATAGGGTAGCTGACAAGGTCAAGGAAGAGGTTTCCAAGATGTTGGCGCTAGGGGTATTTGAGCCCTCCAGCAGCCCCTGGGCTAGCCCAGTGGTCTTAGTTCCAAAAGCTGCTGCGCCCGGTGCCACCCCAGAACTCCGGTTTTGTGTGGACTAGCGTGGGCTCAATGCGGTCACCAAGACAGACGTACACCCCATCCCTAGAGCTGATGAGCTTGTGGATCGGTTGGGAGCTGCCCAGTACCTCAGTACGTTTGATTTAACATCAGGGTACTGGCAGATTGCCTTAACTGAGGGAGCCAAAGAGAGTTCTGCGTTTTCAACGCCAGAGGGGCACTTCCAGTTCTGAGTTATGCCCTTTGGGTTGAAGAACGCTCTTGCCACAATCCAGAGACTGGTCAACCAGGTACTGTCCGGGCTGGAGGAATTCAGCACCGCATACCTGGATGACATTGCTGTGTTCAGCTCCACGTGGGAGGAACACTTGCAGCACCTCTGTGAAGTGTTGAAGGCTCTGCAAAGGGCAGGCCTCACTATCAAGGCCAGTAAGTGCCAGAGGGGGCAGGGTTCTGTGGTGTACTTGGGACACCAGGTAGGGAGCGGCCAGGTGGAGCCCCTCCAAGTGAAGATTGTTACCATCCTGGCTTGGGGGCCCCCCAAGATCCAGACAGAGGTGAGAACCTTCCTAGGACTCACCGGGTATTATCGCCGATTTGTCAAGGGATATGGCTCCATTGTTGCCCCCTTGACGGAGCTGACTTCAAGGAAGCAGCGCAGGAGAGTGAATTGGACCGATGCCTGTTAAACTGCTTTTGATGCCCTGAAAACTGCCATGTGCACGGCACCGGTGCTCAAGGCGCCTGATTTCTCCAGTGAGTTTATAGTGCAGACAGATGCTTCAGAGCATTGTGTGGGAGCGGTACTCTCACAGATCAACGATGAGGGCTTGGACCAACCTGTAGCTTTCATTAGTAGGAGGCTACTTCCCAGGGAACAGAGGTGGAGTGCGATTGAAAGGGAAGCTTTTGCTGTGGTCTGGGCTCTGAAGAAGCTCAGGCCCTACTTGTTTGGGACTCACTCCCGGGTTCAGACAGACCACAGGCCCCTCAGATGGTTAATGCAGATGAGGGGTGAGAACCCAAAACTGTTGAGGTGGTCCATCTCCCTACAGGGAATGGACTTTACGGTGTAACACCGTCCCGGTGCAGAACACGCCAAAGCTGATGGTCTGTCCAGGTTTTTCCACCTTAGCGATGAGAACTCCCAAGAGGGTGGGTAGTTCTCCCCACTTTCAGCTGAAGGGGACACGTGTTAGACCTGGCATCTTTGGCGTGGTTTCCCATGACTTTTTGCCTCTACCGCCTGTATTTTTGATGCTATGCTGGATTTCGTTTTTGCTGGTTTAGATGCTTTGGGCACTTTGCCACTGCTGATCAGTGTCAAAGTGCAAGTGCTCCCTAGGTAAATTGTTATTGTAATTGGCTATCCATGATTGACATATTTGTTTCACCTGTCAGCCCCTAGTAAAGGGCACTGAGTGTGCCAGGGCTGGTGATTCAAATGCTACTAGTGGGCCTGCACCACTGATTGTGCCACCCAAAGGAGTAGCCCTAAAATGGTGTCACAGGCCTGCCACTGCAGTGCCTGGGTACAGTTGCTAACTGCCATGCTGACCTGGCCAGTGTCCACACTGGCCAGGCCTAACCCTTCCCTTTCTGTACACATTGGACACCCCTATGGAAGGCCCTAGGTACCCCCCTGGGCAGGGTGCAGTGTATGTGAAAGGTAGAGCATGTATTGGTGTAGGTGACATGCTCTGGTAGTGAATTACAGCCATTTTCGTTTTTCACTATTGAAAGGCTATCTTGTCCATAGGCTATAATGGGGAATGCTGAGTATAATGTTTACCTGCATATCTTCCCATAGGAGCAAGATAGAAAGCTAAAGTCTGGTATCCCTGAATTCAGAATTGAATTACACATCTTTTAGGTAGGATGTTTTTTAAATCCTTTGTGTGAAAACAGCACTTTTAGAAGGTGGCTGTTTTCCTTTTCTGCCCTTTCTGTGTGCCTTGGCCTGTTTGTGAATTGACTGTCTGGTTTGTGAGTGACAGGGACATGGGTGGCTCCCAGAGGCTGGATGAGTCAGCCCAGGGCTGAATACGGAAATTCCCCTGTAGATGGGTGGGAGGAGTAGCACTTGGGCCTGAATAGGGCTGTGCCTGCCTTCCACAATGCTGGCTCCACCCCCTGCTGGGCGGCTGACGACCCTGCCCCTCTCTCTCAAAGGAAAGAAGAAACCAAGTAAACAGAGTGCTCCAGGACTGGCCAGAACTGGTTCTGACTAGGCCAAGGCCCCTCTGCCTTCAGAGGACAAAGGATTTTGGGGTATAAGTATTGGGACCCAGACTACAGAAAATTAGATCATCCTGGAATCAAGAAGGAACCTCTGCCAAGGAGAAAGCTGGAAGACTGAAGAGGAAGGACTGTCCTGCTGTGTGTTTGTGGGCCTCCTGTTAAGAAGTCCCAGGAACAAAAGGACTTCACCCCCAGCTTCCCCCTGAACTCTGCTGTGTGAGTTCTGCCCTTCCTAGAGTGCTTGAGCCAATTGTGGGGCCTCTGGAAGTTGTGCCTGCTGTTGGGAAGCTGACCAAGAAGAAAGAAGCAAAGGATCTACACTTTTTCATGCACAGCCGGCTTAGCGAGAAAATTTCCGTCGCTCCGCTTGTTAGCGGGCAGAATTTTATCGCTGCAAACATGGTCGCAGAGCCTGCTGCCACTGAGCCGGATCATCGCTGGTGAAATCGTCGCCCCGCTCGTTAGCGGGCCGAATTTGGTCGCTGCGAACATCGTCTCAGAGCCAGCCCAGATCCCCGCTCCGCTCGTTAGCGGGCAGAATTTTATCGCTGCGAACCTCGTCGCAGAGCCTGCCGCCGCTGGGTGAGATCGTCGCAGAGCCAGCAAAGATCATCGCACCGCTCGTTAGCGTGCAGAATTTTATCGCTGCGAACATCGTCGCAGAGCCAGCCAAAATCATCGCACCGCTCGTTAGCGGGCAGAATTTTGTCACATCGTGCCTTAGCGAGTAAATTTCTACCGGAAAAGCTACACCCTGGAATCCATACAAGTATCGCCTCACTCCCCATACAGACCAGATTCATCGCCCACGCCCGCTGCGTGCAGCGGGGTTGCCGCCTCGCCTCCCCAGGGTCTCAGGACTGACGCTGTTGCTTGTTTTTTTACGCCTGAGCGCCGCTAAGAACTCTTTCTGAAACCATATTCTTGAACTGTGTATGTTGGATTTTTGTCGTTTTGGTCTTGTGTAGTTTATATAAAAGTACTTTATTTATCTACACTGGTGTGGACTCCATTTGTGGTGTTTTCACTGTGTTACTGTGAGTGTTGGTACAAATACTTTAAACATTGCCTTTGATAAGCCTGTCTGCTCGTGCCAAGCTACCAAGGGGGTGAGCGGGGGTTGTCTAAAGATTGTATCCCCCTTACCCTGACTAGAAGCAAGGGGCCCTACTTGGACCTCTGCCAACTAGAGACCCCCAGATCTAACAATTACTCTCAAATGTAATTGACTCTCACACATCACCAGCATTAAAAATAAATTAAAGGAAAATGGTATTTGAAATAATCTGTTTAAGAATTATTCAAGGTCATCAAGGCAAGACTCTCTGCAAAGCTGGCTCTATCTAGTGCCCCTCTCTCGTTAGTGTGTGTTCCTGGGCCACATCCCACTTTGCCCTTGCATGAAGATGTCTTTGCTTCTAGCTCAAACATGCTTCATATCTTAAAAACAAACTCCAGGTCTAAAACAAGAAGAAAGCAAATTGCTCTCCATTCCAGCTATGGAGTGTACCATCTCTCTTACATGCAGGAGGTGCAGATGTTCTTGGGCCCTGGTGTGTCTCAACATGCCAATCACGTCTGCACTGCAAAGATTCCTCCTAGGGAGTGTACCATCTCTCTTACACACAGTGGTAATGGTACTGATGCCCCAGTATGGCAAGGATCCACTACACTATTTGAGAATATTTATTTTTTAGGGCTGTGCTAAACAACCCAACTCTTTTCTTGCATTCAATATTTATGTAAGCTGGATCAGGAATACATTCCAAGCTGAAATATATATTCTACAAATTCAAAAGTTAAATAACAAGAGAGCTGAACATGGCAGTAGGAGCACACAGACACTATGGAAAACTAAATTCACAAACTGCGGTTTGATGCCAGGGAGCTCCCCTAAGTAGGGCTCCTTGAGATTCCAAATAAATCATCACTTTCCCTTCAAGGTGCCTTGCTCCTTGTCCAGGTTGCTTGTTGCTATGCACCTCTTCTCAAATTAAACAAAATATGCTGGGGAAAGAAGCAGCCTTAAAATCGTACTTCCAGATCATCTGTTGTGGCTTGGGCATGTTTTAACCTTGCTCTTTTTTAACTCGTTGATTCTGACCACCCGAAAAGTGCTAGGATCTCCTTTTTGGGGCAAATAACTTTTATTAAGCTTAAGTGGTATAAAATAAAATATAGCTTTGATGGTTACGTTTCTGATCCTGCTGTTAGACTTTTATTTAGAAATTAAGACATCGGTAATTCACAGTTTTCAGCTATACATTTTCCTATGTTATAGCTACTTAAGCATCATTTTCGATTGATTAGAAGAAGAAATTGGGGTCACATTTGCTCCAAGCTGAACATCAATCGAAGATCTTATATGATTACGTAATTATTGTCTGACAGCCACGCTAAATTAGAACAGCATTTTTTTCAGACATTAAAACATTTTAATTTTGAATATTCTTGGAACAATACAATGTTATATGTGTGGCATTGGAGATTAGGTTTCTTTTTAAAGAGGCCATTCTGTGAAGAGAAAATACAAGTCTCTTTGCCGTGTGGGAGAAAATTACTGTACCTCAAAATCAAGACATCGCAAAATTTACCATAGTCAGAACTCCCACAACAAAACGTAAACAGTGGTAACCAAAAATTTCATAACGCAATGTTTCCCAGCATCAAGGCACCACCCATACCATCAAATCAATAAAATACAATGAATTAAATAATTACTGCTAGCCCTGTCAGCCATGGAGTGGTCTTGCCCCACACCTTTTGGCTGCCCACCGCATATTTTTTTGAATTTGCTTTCATTGGCCTAAGGACACTGCACTTTACCACAGCTAACCAGTGTTAAAATGCTTCAGCCCACTCCCTTAAAACATGGTAAAATTGGTTTTCACCTGACTGGAACATTTAATTTACTTTTAAGACCCTAGTAAGGTGGTATACCATGTACCTAGGACTGGTGAATTAAATGCTACTACTGGTTGGTCTTGAGGAACTTATTATACTACCCACTTAAGTAGCTTCTCAAAAAATTTACCAGGCCTGCCATTGCAGCCTGTGGTGTGGTTTTAAACCACCATTTCAACCTGGCAAATAAACCTTTTGCCAGGCCTAATCTGTCCTAAACTGTCATTTATATTGCATATATGTCACCCCTAGGGTAGGTCCTAAACAGCCCAGAAGTTAGAGTTCAATTTCTTTAAAAAGTGGGACATGTACTTTTAATTTTTACATGTCCTGGCAGTGAAAATCTCTTACATTTGTTTTTCACTACTGCAAGACCTACCTCTCCCATAGAATATTATTGTGTTAACTTTTTCATGTAATAAGTGACAACTTTCAATTGGAAGTAGGTAGGGATGTCAAGCTTGGTGTCTAAAGAATTGTACTTTAGAACCTTCTTTAATGGTAAAGTTGGATTTTAAGCCACAATTCTGAAAATGAAAGTTGCCATTTTCTTGTCCCAAGTATTTGGTACCTGTAGCATGTATCCAGGGTCACATGCTTTGGTATGCCTGGAAGTAGGCCTTTGTGTATTGCTATGAAACAGTGAGGCAATGGGAGAACAGATGTTGGTTGGAAGGCCATTTCAGACTTGAAGGGAGTAGAGCTGCCACCTACCATACTTGCACATCACAGAGGCTCTGCCTCAGCACACTCACAAAGAACTTCACACTAGTCTTTTCTGCCTCCAGTAAAGCTGAGGCCAGGGAAGGAAGGCTGGAAAATCCAAGCATCTATGGGGTTGGAAACATACAGGATCTTCTCCAACTTCAAAGCTGGCACCAAGTATAAATGTTGGACATTCAGAACCACCTTTTAATTACACCTATGTGCCTGTGAAAGATTCAGAAGGACTGCTGTGCTGCTCTGCTTCAAGAAGGGCAGCTACTCTGCTGCTGTGCTACTTCGCTGCTGTGCTGCCATGTTGCCCTGCTGCCTGAGTGAAAAGGACTGACCCTGCATATTTTAATCAGGCCCACCAGAGTGACTGGAAGGACTAGTTGGCTGGCCTCTTAATCAGAGCTTCATGGACTGGAAGGTATCCAACCATCATGAACCCAGCACCTGGATTCTGCCTTCTGTGAGTCTTGCCCCTACGTGGTGCCACCCCAGTTGTGAACCATTGGGAATAAGGCTGAATGTAATCTATCAGCCCAGCTGTGTTCTGTTGGGCAGAATTAAGGCAGTGTGACGTATCTCATTACAGCTCCGCATCAGAATCTCTACTGCATGATGCATCCCTGTGCAGAACATGTGATATTCCATAGCCTGCAGCTCCTTCAAACCACTGCTGTATGACACATCCTTGAGGGATGACTTCACATCACAAACTCCCTTAGACTGTATCTTCAATGATGTCACAGGACTTTACATCACATCACAGCCTGTAGCTCCCTCAAACCACTTTTTCTCCATGCATCCTCATTGCAGGACTTTGCATATCAAGACCCCTGTCGAGGACATCTTCAATGAGAACACAAGACCTTGCATCGCAGCCCGACAGCATCTTTGGAACCGCTGCTACACAACTCATCCTCGATGCGGGATATGGGAAAACTCTGCAACCAGGAAATTAGGTATTTTTATTAGTGGGCTTAACTTGGTCCCTCTATCAGGCCCACGCTCTATCATGGTTGGCCTGAACTTGTGACTTTCTCCTGGTCCAGCTGCATCCTATTAATTGGATGTTTGCTAATCTGATCTCAAATAATATATTACATTTATTCTATTTTACAAAATTAGTTTGGGATTTTTCTTGTGTTGTGTCTTCACTTTATTGTAGTTTCAAGTGCTGCATAACTATTTTACTCATTGCTTCTAAGCTAAGCCTAACAGCTTTTGTCCCAAGCTACCTGAGGATGAAGCACGGGCTAATTTGGGGTTGCTTGTGACTCCACCCTGTCAGGAATAATGGTTGCTGCTTGAGAGGGGTTTCATCCCCCCAACCACACTCAACTAGTAAACAGATTTACTACACTCTCTATATGTATTAGCTACCTCATCAAAAGGAGTATTATTAGGTGCACCCCTAGCTGATTCTTCAGTTGGCCAAGCAACAGAAACTTTACATTCAGACCATAAATCACTATGAAACTACATTTCAAACAATGTATTCAAATTAGTCAGTACCATTTGTGAAATTGTAGTTAACTATCAATTTCCTTGTACCACCTTTTAGGCTCCTCTTTCAAGTTTGAAAAATTTGTTGTAAACTGTTCTCAAGACACATTCACTAAACACCCTCCATATCCTTAATTTTAATGGGAATTATGAAGTTGTCCCTGTTTCTTAATTACTGACTGAGAGTTTGACATTCCTATGTGTCTTTGTTGCTTTTCATTTTACTTGTCATCCCTCCCTCCCATCTATATGCTTCTTCGAGTCACTCCACTCCCTCATTTTTTCAACCGCATCTTTAGTGTGAGCTCGAAAACTCATTAAGCCCAATTCCTTTATTTCATCAAATCAATTTTGTGATTCTTTCTCACACTTTCTATTTTGCTGATGTCAACCCTGTATTCATTGGCCAATTCTTCCACCCTGTTGTGTTCCTAAACCACACATCCGGCTGCATCTTTGATGAAGTATCTCATCTTTTTAATCAATTGTTCCACTTGACATTTCTGTAGTGACAGGTGGATCAATTTAAATTTGAGAAATAGTTGGAGTATCTCTACTAGTACTCAATAATGCTGTCATTACTGTCTCAGGTGGGCACCCGCTAGTATACTCACAACCAAAGATGCTGCAGGCACTTGTGTTGGCACACCCATACCCCAATACTTCACTAGGACCAGTTCTATCCCATGACCCTCTACTCTATCGGTAGATGGACAAGATCTGGAATTCAAAAGTTAAAAGATAATTATCCTTCTCATCTAAATCTTAATTCCGTTTTTCTCCCTCATTAGTTTTTTTGTCATCAGTTTCCTTGACTATTGCAGATCAAACTCTCCCTCCCTCTATCATAACCACCCTCCAGCATTTTTTTCTGTTGATCCTATATGTTTTCTAATCATTGTGTAAATGAGCCATTCACTTGCTTTGACATTTTCTTTCCTCTGTGGCCACTCGATCCGATTTATTCAGCAGTAAATCTAGCATTCCAATGTTAAAGGCACCCTTTAAAGAAAACTTTAAGTCTTAATCAATAGCTGTAAATTCATGCCTTTCGAAAAACCAGGTACATGTATAGAATAAAATTTCACATATTTGCGTTCCCTCGCAGGTAATTTCTGACCATCAGTAGACAGTACATCAGAAACTTTAGGCTTTTTCAACAGAGCACCCATTCTTTTCTCTCAAAAAGATCTAAAAATCACACAAAATAAACTAGCTAACAACAACCAATCCCAGCGCAGTTCTGTGAAAGGTCCCCCTATCACAGCACAGCTCTGTCCACAACCAACCAATGATAAGGCGGCTTTGAGGTGACTTCTCACCAATCCTAGTGTAGCTCCCTGGTTGACTAACTAATCACAGTGTGAAAACAGATACAAAGCCTTTTTCTAAAAGAACGCACACTAAATAGACAAAATAAACCTTATCTGCTCAACCTAAAATAAGAAGAAATCAGCAAAGTAAAGTAAACAAATCTCACAAATATTAGCAAACAAGATGCACCCTTTTTGTAACAGTTTAACTCAATTCACATTAGGAATATCCCCCGTATGACAACAACTACCCTTGCTTATGCATTTACTCTTGTGCAAAAGACAACAAAAAAATTCAAAAACTTGGTAATTTAGAAATCCCTATACGTGTGCATCTGGCGCCTCACAAGAACACACTAATTTATGCAGCCGAGTACACCACATTATCTCAAGATATTGGATTTTGATGAATCCAATATCCAAACCAAACAGTAATATAGCAAAACCTTTATAACACAACATAGCAGATAAGAATAGTACATCAAAACAACTGTGATAAACCACCATCTGATCCTGAATCAGCATTGTGTAGCCAGACAGCTCATACATTGCATAGCAATCCATCTGGCAATTTAAAACCTCAGCAACATACTGTAAGACAGTGGGTTATTGGTTGAGGGGGGTCAAAGCCCCACTCAGACAACAACCACAATCCTTGTCAGGGTGGTCCCAAAAAGTCACCAAAATAACCTATGCTTAACCCCCTCTTAGCTTGGCACAAAGCAGTAAGGCTTAACTTAGAGGCAATGTGTATAGTACGTATGCTGCACACAAACAGTAATAAACTGAAAACACAACCCAACTAAAACCCCACACCAATTTAGAGAAATAGAGTTAATTTGAATAATCACAATGATACCAGAATGACATAAATCCAACCACTAGAACTTAATATATTCAATGGTAAAGTTTTTAGTGAAAATAGCACCTAAAACCACAAAATGCCAATTGCAGTCATCTGGTCACTCTAGACCATGGGAAACTCATACGTTCAGGTCAGCCACAATGGAGTGTGGGTTGGACACAGGGACCAGGTTAATTCTGCTAAAAGGTTACCTTCAAAGTCTGTTGTGAAAGGTTCCATTTGCAGTGAAGGATGCGGCGAGGAGGAGGCTGAGCACAGCGGAAAGTAGGTGCAGTAGCGCGAAGAGCCAGCCAAGCATCACAGATGGTCATTGCTGTAGCTTCGTAATGGCATTCGTCACAGGCTGTCTTTATGGTAGTGCGAAGTGTAGCTCTCATGTTGCTAGTCATCTTTGAAAGCTGCTATTGGTGCAAAGAGCAGGTCTCAATGGAACTTCGTATTGACGGTTCTCTTTGGTGGCATAATATTGGTACTAATGGGTCCATTCACATTACTAGGAACCAACATTTCAGGATTTTGACCTTTTCTTTAGAAGGAGTACACTCTGAGGCCAGCCAAGGGCCCAAGACAAGGGGAGGCACCTCTTGGGGATCAGGACCTAATCCAGCAGAGGCCAGCAGGGTTTAGGCAAATCTAATCGCAGGTCCAGGCAGGTCTAGTTGCAAGCATTCAGCTTAGCAGTTGCAGGAAGGCCTCTGCAGCTCGTTGTAACCCAGTAGCTCACACAGGAGGTCAGTCAACTGACTCTTGGAGTCACTCTGGTTAACCTGGGATGAAGACAAGGTGGTCCAGTCTTCCACTGAGAAAGCAAGGCAGCCCTTCATGCAGCAGAGAACATGTCTGGCAGTAAGCTAGTCCTTCCACTGGTCCAGCAGTGTTCTGAAGAGTGGCTCTTGTGTTCTAATATTTATACCTGGTGCTAGTATTTGTATGGGGACTCACTGTCCTTCCCCCACATCAGGTTCTGGAAACTTCTTCCCCTTCGCCTGTCAAGGCCCCAAATTGTCTGGGTTTAACAATAGGCAGGGCAGACCTGGTATCAATTTCCATTGAGAGTGTAGGAGAGAAAACCCTTTGAGGTTTAACTGGGGCTGGGTACATCCCCTTCCAAGTCATCTTGTCAGTATTCCCCATCCTGTCCCCACCTAGGCCCCCTGCTTGTTACTGTCTGAAAGCAATACAGAAACAACAACAGCAGAGTCATTCACAGTCACAGGATACTGGCAGAAGGCATAGATGATTGGAGCAATACCATGGCAGCTTTTTAAAAGTAAAAGACACACAAATGATGGACGGAATGTGGAACAAATCAAACATTCACCCCCCCAGTCAAAAGATCTAGGTTAAATCCATTGTTCCTTTGCTCACCATGCCACCCCAGTTAAGACCCATTCATATGCAAATTAGTCTTCACCCTGCTCCTCATGGGAACAGTACAGCCCAAACTGCCAAGCCAGAAACAACCATCCTGGGACCAGTTTTGGGACAATACTTCTCATTCTCCGCCCAGAAATGCGGTATTTGTGAACAGCTACAAATTATATGGGTCCAACTACCACCCTTCTCCATTGAGCTCCTGTTGGACTTGGCCCTTTTTGGCAGGTTCACCCCTAAACCTTTTGCCTTTTTCTCTGACATGGTGTTGATGGTTTTAGGCCTCTGGGCACTTTAGCACTGTGGTCCAGTGTAAAGTGCGGGCGCTCTATGTGCACATTTAGTAAGGTTGGCCTGCCCTCCAATAGGAATGCATTGGGTATTCCCTGATCAGTGTGTGTCAGTGGTAATTCATGGTATCGGAGGAGCAGAGTGGTCGAGTTTAGTATGTATGGAATGTTAATAATTAATGCTGCGCAATGGTGTGCGCAGATTTATTATGACTATGGGGGAAATGCCACTTTTAGAAGTTGGCATTTCTGTGTGCTATGTGTCTGCCTGCCTGATGTGAATTGCATGTCCGGCTTGTGAGTGACAGGGGCTGGGAGGTGTGTGTGGCTCCAGGAGGGCCAGGGTGAGTCAGTGCTAGGCTGAATGGGACATCTGTGCTGGGAGTAGTGGGAGGGGTAATCGTCTGACTTTGAATAGGATGGTGCCTGCCCTAGTGAATGCTGGATACCCCCCCTGTGGTGAGTCTGATGATGAGCCCCCACCTGACAAAGGGGAAGAGAAGCTTGGAAAACAAAGTGCTCCAAATCCCCCCTGAAGCAGTTGTATCTGGTTCCCCCATGCACTGTACTGAAGACAAAGAGATTGTGTGATATAAATATAGGGGCTGTGAAAGGGGTTCTTGTTCTGGAGTGCTGTTCCTGTGCGGCTGGGGGCCCAGGAGGAACCGCCACGAGGGCTGGCCTCCCTGCTGGAGGGCCCTGTGTGCTGGCCTCCCTGAGCCCAGCCTTGTGCCCCCCTGGATTTTGTACCCTAGCGACTGGAGACTGCTCCCTCTTTATTTGCCCAGGAGAGAGGAGCATGAGGCCTGGCAGCGCGGGGCTGTGAAGTGCCCCGAGGGAATTCCGGCATGTGGGATTCCCCCTGCGCTGTTTACTGAAGTGGGTGCCCACCCCAAGTATTGCCGGTCGGGGCAGGTGCCCACCCTGCTTTTATGCATGTTTACTGAAGCGGGTGCCCACCCCGCGTTTTGCCAGTCAGAGCAGGTGCCCACCCCGCTTGTATGCATTTTTAAAGAGGCGGGAGCCCACCCCGCATTTGTATGCTGGAGTGGGGCCGCCCCTTCATGAGCAGCAACCCGGGGAAGAAAGCGTTGTTGTCTGCTTGTGGGCGGGGCCTGGCCCAGAAAGCCGGAAGTGAAAGAAAGTCTTGGAGGCAGGGCTCCCGCAGCCGCGGTGTGTGCCCTGCATGTGGCGCCAGTCAAGACGGAGCTCCAGTGAGTATGCGAGAGCCCCGTGGGGATGCTTGGAGGAAATCCTGCATGCTGCGGCGGCCTGAAGAGGTGACTGAGTGGCGGATCCGAGCGGGGCTCCTGTGAGTGGTGGGAGCCCTGCATGCCACCAGAATAGGAGCCTACCCCGCCTCCATGAGCCCAAGCCAGGTGAGCTGGTGCGTGCTGAAGGCGGGCTCCCATGGCTGGAGGAGAGCCCCGCATGTCTGGCCAGAGAAACGAAGAGAGGAGACGGAGCCCCAGGGATCCAGAACAGCCCCGGTGAGTGGGGGGGCTGCAGAAGGCACACAGGGGAACAGAGTGTTTTGGTCCCAGGAGGAGCCCAGTGAACGGGGCTCCTCAGTCACACTTGGTGCCAGTGCCTATTTCTTGAGCGGCCCCACCTGCTAGAGCGCCGCTCCAACGTTGGGGCACATTTGTTTAAAGCGCCCCAGTGAGACCCAAGGGCACAAATTTGCCAGGGCCGCTTGCAGAGGGCAGCTGTACCAATGGGGTAATTTCATTTAAAGAGGCCCAGTGGGGCCAAAGGGGCACAGATGTGCCAGGGCCTATTCATGTTGGCCACAGTTGCCCCGCTTGACAGTGGGAAACTGCAACGTTTTTAGCATATTGTTCAGAGGGCACAGGGAGTGCCCAGGTCCACGTCTGATCACAGATGCATGGCAAGTAGTGACAGCTGCACCGTTTAGGCTGACATTTCTTTGGGGGCATTTTTCAGTGAGATAGGAGTGAGATACACTCCTCTGCCCCAGCGCAATTGCGCACGTGGATTCTGCTGCATTGGTAGTTGCCCTGACATTTGGGACATAGGGCAGTTGAGCCCTCTGAGAAGGCCAGTTGGCCAGGGGGACTGTGAGGTTTGTAGGGCACCAGGCCCTAATGTGATTTATGTGGTGCGCAGTAAATGTGCTTTATGTCTGTGTTTTATGCATCGTGATGAATGCCTCTACTATGTTTTATGTTATGAGGTTTTGCATACTGTGGTTTATGCTAGTGAGATTATTCTCTACTGTGAGTTATGCCCCTAATGTGAGTTATGCTTAGGAGGTTATGGTCTAATATGTTTAGGCTTATGAGGTTGGCGCAGAATATATTTCACGCCTAATGTGAGACAGAGCATAATATGGTTTGTATTACATGATGATGCTGAGAACAGTGCTTGCCAGTAATTGCTGGTTGTGTTCTACGTTTATTATATGTTCTACATTTACTAAGTTCACTTTGTGATGGTTTTGACAGTGGCCCAATTGGCCCTGTCATGTGTATATAATCCCCTGTAAATATTGCCTAGTGCCAGTTGGTACCGTGTAAATGTTTGATTATGTTTCTAATGTGTTCATGGTAATACAAAGGCTATTTTTGATATAACCTTGTGTGGAGTTTCTTATGTGGTGTGCCTAGTTTGTTTCTGCTGTGTGTGTGTGTTGCGCAAACGCTTTACACATTGCCTCTGGGATAAGCTTGAATGCTCGTGCCAAGCTACTTAGGGGGTGAGCAGGGTTTAACTTGAGTGTGTAACTCCCTTGCCGTGACTAGAGTGGTGGTTTCTGCCTTGCTTTGGCGCAAGCCTTAGCCAACCAGAAATCCCATTTCTAACAGCACCTTTGACAATTCTTTGGTATCTTGGTGTTATTTCCATTACCAGAAGGCTGGGGTTCTATACAATAGCCATTTTAGTGTAAAATTGCATTCTTTTAAAATCTGTTCTCTTTGTTAGGGAAAAGTTAAACTCATTTATCTTATTCCAGGTCTCTACAGAGAATTGAAGGCTTTCCTTAGACTGCCACTTATTTCGAGTCTTTTGGTATGACACATTGGCCTTATTTTGTTAAAAGATAGAAACCCAGCAGCTAATGGATCTTCGAGTTCTCGACTTCAGTAAATCCTCCACCCAATACAAACTATTCAAAATTATGCTGGGATTAATATACTTTTTAAATTATCTTATCGTAATAAAGGACCAATGTAAATTAGTTGTAAAATACCCAATAGAAGGTTCAACTTTCGTCAAGAATTTCCAGGCATCAGAGTTAATAAAATACATAGGGCCTCATTTATGAGAAGTGACGCATCGCTGCGTAAAAGCAGCGATGTGTCACTTCTCAGTGCGGCCTCCTTGCGACATGATGGATGCGCCATATTTACTGTATGATGCATCATGTCGCAAGGAGTTACAGATACGTCAGTGTTTCTGACGTATCTGTAGGCACAAAAGTGACGCATTGCCGGAGTGTGTCACAAAAGTGATGCAACTCCAGCAATGTGTCCTTTCACATGGGGCAAGCCTCATGTGAAAGGGCCTGCATCAGTCTTACGCCTGCTGTGAGGCAGGTGTAAGATATTGACGCATTTGCACCCTAGAAGTGGCGCAGTGAAATCTAATAGATTTCACTTCGTCACTTCTACGAGGCTTACTTACGCGAGAACGCCCACCCTGCACACATTATACCTGACGCAGGTATAATGTAGCACAGAGGTTTGCAAACTGAGGCATCTGCTTTGATGCGTCACTTTGTAAATAGGGCGCAACAGGAGGCATGTTTTACACTGCCGATGCGCCACAAAAAGTGACGCAACGGAAGCACAAAACTGTTGCAAGGTCTCATAAATAATGCCCATAATCTTTTGGATCCATTACTCTCTCATCTAGATAGCGCATTTAATAGGGTTTGATTCACAACTTAAATATCAGCCAAGTAAGTGACTCCATTAATGTCAGGAATATTAGAATATTTAAATATCTGTTCTTTGTGTTTAAAGAACAACTGTAAGGTCTTATATCTGACCTTTTTGGGAGCTCAGTTCAGTCATAAAAAACCTACAATCTCATATTCCTGATACAACATATTCATAAAAAGTATCCTTCGAATTTACTCCTGGGTACTTAACAAACCTATATGAATTATGTGCAAAATTCACAAAATAATACTCCCTCATATCGGGCAAAGCTAGCCTCCATTCTTTCACTGGCCTTCATAATGTATCTAACACCAATTTTGGTGATTTTTTGGCCCACAGAAAGGCAGAGATCATTGTTGCCATTTCCTTAAAAGACGTAGGGGCAGATTTATAACGAACTTGCGCCACTTTTACGCCGCCGTTGCGTCACTTTTGTGACGCAGCGGCGGCGTAACCCCTGCGCCATGTTGCACCCCATTTACACCGTGACGCATCTAGGGAGATGCATCACGTTGTAAAGCTTGCGCCACATGTGGGCGTACCTGCACAGGGGGGGGCGTTCCCGCGCAGGAACACCTCCGAAAAGTGGCTGAGTGAAATCTACAAGATTTCACTCAGTCACTTTTCCGGCCATGCTGCGTCAAAACCCTGCGCCTGCTTGAAGCAGGCGTAAGGATTGACGCAACATTGTAACGATAGGGCACCCCCGAGCCTTGCTGGAGCTGCGTCGCGCTTGCGACGCAACTCCAGTAATGCGCCAACCTTCCGCCATCAGATGCGTCACGCATCTGTTTATCTTTGCGCCACGATGCGCTGCATTGTAAATGCGGCGCATCTATTGTGGCGCAAGGGTAAACTTTTGTGACGCATCTTCCCTGGCGCATCCATGCTGATTTGCAGGGATGCGCCAGGGAACATAAATCTGCCCCGTAATATGCAGAACGCAAAAAATATCATTGAACTGAAAATTACAGAAAGATAAAATCAACATTTGGATAAAAGCAACCCAACCCATTATTAAGAGAGGCAGGATAGTCAATTTTGCAAATAGTGCCTTAATCTTATTGATCAAAGGGGAATAGTTGAAGGCTTATAAATCATAGATATTTTCTGTAAAATATAATCCTAAATATCGCTTAGGTCTTGGACTGACTAGGGGATGAAATTCAGTGAGTAGAGTGCGCATTATAAAATCTCAATTTTTAACTTATTGATCTGAAGCCCGCCCAGAGTTTGACATTCTTGAATAATTTAAAAAAAAGTCTATTTGGTTCTTCATATCTGGTTTTAAAAACAAGGCTATGTCGTTGCCACACAATTTAATATTAGTCATCCCATTTACTAGCGGCGCTATGCTTGCACTGGTCTGCACAGCAATAGCTAAAAGCTTTATAAAAGGGGAAAAAATAGGGGTGACGGGACAACTCTGCCTTGTTCCCCTTCTCAACTTCGGGCACCAATATTACTAAAATGTATAATTATTTGAGCGGTAGCCCCTTCATAGAAACATAATATAATCTGTATGAATGCAATAGGGAATCCGAACTCTCTAAGAATAAAAAAACATACTTTCCCAGCATACTAAATCAAAAGCATTTTCTGCGTCTAATAAAAGAACCTGCACATGAATTTGTTTTTGTAAAAAATAATCTTGGGCTGCTGTCAAAAACATTAGTTAGAAAATAATTGTCACCAGCGACAAAGCCACACTGATATGGGTGAACTACTGAGCCCATAACCCTGCTCATGCGATTGAGCAATATTTTTGTGAAGATCTTGTAATCTGCGTTCAGAAGGCTGATAGGTCTATGTGAATTTATGTTTTCTTTTTCTTTATCCTTTTTCAGGAAACTGGTTACTATTGCAGTGCAAAATTATGCCGGAACCTCTCTCCCTTCTATAATATATTTGCCAAATGTTATAACTCGGGATTGAAGACCGATGCAAATTTCTCATACAGTTGGACTGGCAGACCATCCTCCATAAAGGCTGTCCCATTGGCCAGTGATTTCACTTCCTCCTCAACTTCCTCCATGGAGATTCTAGCTACTAGCACTTTGACTTGATTATCTAGATGCCAATGAATGTAAAGTTTACATAAAAACGCCTAAGACAAGAAATGTCTACCTGCCATTGTGTACTATATATCTCTTTATAGTGTTGAAGGAATTTGTCTTTAATTTGCGCTGGGTCTACAATGTGCGATTTTGTTTCTGCATCATAAAGAGATGTTTTCCTGTTCTGTGCTTGGCGTTCCTAAATCTGTCATGATAAACATTTACTAGCATATTCACTTTCCTCATAGACCTTCTGAAGATAAGCCACATTAGTGATGTACCCATGCTCATGGTAATAATCTGGCATATGAATTCTCACCTGTCTAAGCGCTATTCAATTGGCAGTGGTTTTACTTTGCAGATATTCCATACTTGGCTGATGTAGTTCTGATTCTAACCCTGTCCTACATTCTAATTGACATTTCCTCTGCACAATCCCCCTAGAAGTAATGTAGCTGCAAATAGTTGTTAAATGCATCACATATGACTCCCACCCAGGCTGTGTTTACATGCACCTTAAAGTAATTTACGATCTCCCTTTGTATGTCTTTACACCATTCTTCATCCTTTAGATTTACCTTAATAAAAGGACATCTCCTACCGAGCCTTTCTACCTTAACACCTGACACTTCCATCTTTACCAAAGCATGGTCTGAAACCCCATTCTGAATGTGTGTATAACTTCTGAGAGATAGATTTTGTGATGAGAGGAGGTAGTCTAGTCTAGCGGCAGATTTATGTATTTCGGATAAACAGGAATATTCGTGCTTATCCTTATGTTTTTATCACCATAAATCCAACAGATTCAGTTCTCTCATGCATTCCGTCATCGTCATTTGTGGTTTAGTCTGTTTGTGTGCATCATATGAAGAGTCTAACTCCGGATTTAGAAGAAAGTTAAAATAGCCCCCCATGATCACGTACCCCGAATGGAGAACAATGTCTCTATACGCTCTATCAATAGCACAGGGTCATCTAAAACCAGAGCATAGATTGTGGCTATAGTTAGCCTGAATATAAGTGGGCTGCTCACAAGAGCCCACCTACCTTCTTTAGCCTAGTGGGAAACTATAATTTGATACAGGAAGAGTTTATTTATATCAATTGCCATCCCTCTATGGGTAGCACTCGCATTCAATATGCATTGATGACCTGCCAATTGCCGAAACATTTTAAAATGTGGTTCCCTTTTATCCATGAAATGTGTCTCTTAGATAAGCATTATGTTTAATCAGTGCACCTCCACCCAATCATCAATTGCCCGAGCTTTACATTTGCTATTTACGTCATTTGCATTTAAAGTTGCTATTAGCAAGTAGTCCTTTTAATCATCATCTAACCGCTTAGAACCATCATTAATTAGTGATTAGGTAAAGTACAGTGCAATAAGTACTCTCCTCGACAACAGCAAATAATGCAACATCTGCATTGATCTTTGTTGTTGAAAAAAGCTATTTCCATATATTGCTGAAATTCTACAACGTAATAAAAGTGATTTCCTTAATGCCAGAAGTCCCCCCGCCTAGTTTATCTAAGAAGGAGCTTCATGCTTCATATAGTATGCTGACTTCCATTCCCTTAATTTTTCACATTGTACCAAAAGGGAAAACAATTCCAAAATATACACCCAGTGTTCAGCTACATGGCTAAAAAGGATTTTAACACGCTTACAAACATGTCCGTAAGACCATAAGACATTGCTAGCCAGTTCCTAACCAACCTTTCGGCATTGATAACACCATTTCCAATATCATTACTCAGTATCCAACATCTAAGCACCAATTTGTGAACTCTTCCACTTTTTTCCCCCTTTTATGCCCCCCCTAACCACTCTTCTCCCTATGACACCCTACCTGTGCACCATCTCGGTAGAGAATTTCCTGCATATCCTCCCTCTTACGCCCTCATTGCCATGTCGATGCACTGCTTCACACTCACACCACGGGGATTGCTAAAAGTCCTCTACCCCCTATGCTCAAAAAGCACATCAGGCGGAGAGTAGCAACAATAATAAAAAACACCCCTTCAAGGTTTAGATGTATACACACCCACATTTCCCGAGCAACATGCCCCAGTGCATATATCTCATCATATAAGAGGGAATATTTCAGTGTATGTCTTTCTAAATACATATTGTACCTCAATGAGGCAGTGCAAAGCCATATATACTATTAGGACTAAATTAACTAAATTCTGGAGGAGTTCCTGGGCATCTCAAGTGTCGTTGAAAAGATAGAATTGACCTTTCACTAAGACCTTGAGATTGGTCAGTTGGATAATAGACGCCCGGGCACCCCTAGCTTTAAAGGAGTCAATCATCCTAAAAAGGTCTCTCCGCCTTCACGCTGTAAGCACCATGTCTGAGATGATTTTTAAGTGGGGCACCTCCGAAGTTTCTATGGCCTTAGATAGTATGTGTAATCTGAGTAGTTTCAAAGTATTGTGTGAGACTTTGAGCTGTCACCCTGTATGCCCCGGTGATAGTGAAATATCCTACTAGTTCAGGTATTGCCTTTTTCATCAGGCCATCCACCCATTGAAGCACCTGTGAGCCTTCGCTCCCTTCTGGTACTCCTACTATTTGAAGATGTGAT
This sequence comes from Triturus cristatus, assembly GCF_964204655.1. Classification (NCBI taxonomy): domain Eukaryota; kingdom Metazoa; phylum Chordata; class Amphibia; order Caudata; family Salamandridae; genus Triturus; species Triturus cristatus. The sequence continues at coordinate 543,272,751 of NC_140583.1, forward strand.
CTCCTGTTGTAGTTCTCTAAATCTTTCAGCTTGTTCTCAACCAAACTTTCATTCTTCTCCAGCTGTCTGTCTTCCTGCTGTATAGAATGTACCTTGTCCTCCAGATCAAAGATTCTGGTTTTGGTGCGCTTCATTCTCTCCGGAACCTGGGCCATGCCCTCCTAAGTTTTTGCCAATCGTTCATGCAGAGAAGCTATTTTCTCTGCCTGTGCTGCTTTCAGATCTCTGATCTCTGTTAAGATAACTTCAAAAATGTTTTTGACAGGCTGTTAATTGATGTGCCCACCTCCTGCTGCTATTTTTTACTCCTTATGTTATCTTCACACTCTGAGACCATCTGTGGTGACTGTTCGCTGGCATTCAAGATCTGAGATGCAGCTATCAAAGGGGGTGTCTGTTGCAAAGAAAGAAACACCTGTTGTTCATTACTTTCAAATGTTTGGGGCACGGCAAGCCCCTCCTTCTTTACTTCTGCTCTCACTTGTTTGGAAAACAAAGGATATTGCTTAGGACCTGTCAGGTTTGAAGCTGCTTCAATTATGCTTACTGCAATACCACTCTCAATTGCGGTGTTATTATCTGCACCCTCCTGCCTGACGGGGAGTCTATCAATTGAAGATCTGAAACCACACCACCACTCTCAATTTCTGACCATTTTTCAGTCTCAACTTGACTACTATGGCCCTGAATCTTCTCTACCTTCTCAAGCTCTCTAACATTCCATCCTTTGTTGTGCATTGCGGTTCTGAGAAGTAGCCGCTTTCCCTTGCCCACCTTTGTGCTTTAGCTTCTGAGTCAAGGTAGATTGGTCGAACATGGCAGCAGTATCATTAACAGTTCTCCATTGATATTTTCGAATGCTACAATAAGTTGTCCCAACTCACCAATTTGAAATATTGTAGTGTCAGTCCTGGAAATACTTGCTCAATTAGGTGACCAATACTACTCCACTAGGGCTCTGTTCTGTTCACTAAGCGAAAAACAGCTGGGAGCGGGAGTGACTCTTGTTGCAAACCAAATGAAAACCCAAGCAAGCTCCAGCTTGTTCAGGCCACCGAAAACTGAGTCTCAGGTGCTCTTGAGCTCTTTTCTTTTTACTTTCTCTTCCCCCTGTTTCACAATCTTTTTTATTTCAGTGCCACATATTCTTCGTTATTGGCTCGTTGCGTCCTCGAGCCGTAGTCCCTTTCAGTGGTGATCCACAACCTGCAACGACTCCTCATGGCGGTTCACACTCACCTCTTATATCCAGAAGTTATGTTGTGCTGCTTTCTTACAAGTGGCGAGAGCTGACACTGCCTGTTACACGGCCCAATATATCTGGTTCGATTTTATCACTGCCATCAGCTCTGTGTCGTTTGTGCTCTGCTATGCTCCTCCAGTCTACTCAGCATCCTCTGCGTCTGTGCCTGTACAACTCTGCATGTGCTTCTGGAAGGTACCAGGTGATGCGCTAAAGGCAGAGCGTGCGGGTAGCTCCTACCATCCTACCACTAATGATGATTTTAAATTCCAGTTCATTGGAGTGTGAACAACAGAGCTCTATCTGCTCCCATTCCAAAGTTATAACTTATTAAATATATTAAGGCAACACACTGTTAATCACTGGGAGAGATAGGCCTTACAACTGTAAATAACGACTTTCAGAATTTTTCACTGCCAAGACATATAAAATGTAAGCACTCATGTCCTACTTTCTTAAGACCATGCGCCCTTCCCTGTGAGCCTTCAGGGCCTACCTTAGAGGTGATTTATACGTTTTTAGAGAAGAATATTTAGGCCTGGCAAAGATTTGATTTGCTAGCGAAAATGGCAGCTTAATTATACACTATAGGCTGCACTGGAAGGGCTGAGATGTTTGAAAAGGCTACTTTAGGGGGTGGCACAGTGGGTGCTACAGGTCCTATACTAGCATGTCATTTACTGGTCCTAGGTACATGTAGAAACATTTACTAGGGACTTCAAGTTAAATTAAATGTGACAATTGGGTGTAATGAGAGAGCATAGGTACTTTAGCACTGATTAGCAGTGCCAACAAAAATGAATCCAGCAAAACAAGAAGGGCAAAGGCAAAATGTTTGGTGAAATACCACATCAAGGATGTCAGATTTAACCTTCCCCACAGCTGAAAGCAGGGACACCTACCCACCCTATTGGGAGTTCTCATTGCTAAGGTAGATGAACAAGGAAAGACCATCAGCATTAGCATGGTCAATTACAGGCTGGTGTTCCAATGTAAAGTTAATTCCCTGTAGGGAGATGGACTACCTCAACCGTTAGGGATTCTCACTCCTCATCTACATTAACCATCTGAGGGGTCTTTGGTCTGTCTGAACGTGGCAGTGAGTCCCAATCAAGAATGGTCTCATCTTCCTCAGTACCCAGACCACTGCAAAGGATTATCATTCAATTGCACTCCACCTTTGTTCCCTGGGACATAGCCTCCGGCTAATCAAGGCTACAGGTCGGTTTAGGCCCTCTTCATTTGACTGTGAGAGTTAGGTCCCTACTCAATGCTCTGAGGTATCCATCTTAGTAATCACTACCTTGGAGACATCAAGAGCCTTGAGCACTGGCCTCCTACATGGTGTCAAAAGCATGCTAGCATGCCTCAGTCCAGATCACATTTCTGGGCTGTTTCTGAGAATTCAGCTCTTTCAAGGGAGCATCTTTGGTGCCGTACCCCTTGACAAATTACCTGTAGTATCTGGTGAAGCATATAAAGGCTTTCATCTCCATCTGGGACTAGGGTGTGGGGGTCCTGAGTTTTGGCTATCACTAATTACAGGATAATGGTGAGTAATATGTAGGAGTCTGTTATTTCAAATCATCATGCACTTATCCTCAATAACCTTTTACCAAATCAACAAGTCAACTTAGGTTGTGGAGAAGAAACATCAATTGTTGAAATTTTCTAAAGCCATGACACTTTAGACTGGATACGTCCTGGTAAATATGGTGTGGCTTTCTTTGCATACAGTGTTTTTCAGAACACAGATACAGTGAAGTTAGTGATGCCAGTACATGCTCTTTTCTTTCTTTCTAATTTGCGTCCAGTGATCGTGAACAGCCTTTTAAAAGTATGCAGTAAGACTATACGCCTCCACAGTTTTCATTGCATTATGCCACGAATTTGTCAAAATGTAATCAATTAAAATAATTATATATTGCCTTTAACCTTCAGTTTACAGTTGCCTGCTTGGCATCTCCAACACAACAATCAAGGACTTAAATATGCTAAGTGGATGACAAACATTATGAGAAGAGGGTCACAAGCGCTTGTTTACAGCTGCAATAATTTGAACCAATTCCAGTATTTCTAACACTTTACCTTTTAGATCTGTCTATAAGCAGCTTTAGCTATCTGAAGCACCTCATTTCACCAATTCTTCAGTTCTTAAAAACATGGAATGAGAAGTGCTAAGTTGGCTTTCATTTGTTTTTCATGATTTGCCATTGCCTGGATGAACTGTCCATTAAGGCTGTGACATATTGTGGATAGTTACATTGTTTCACATATGTTTCCATTACATTTTTTGTGATGAGACATCAGGTAGTCATTTTGTTAGGCGTGTAACTGATAGCAGTAATTGTTATCTGATGTATTTAGAATACTTTAATTACAACATTTTAATTGCTGTTGTATATCTTTTTGGTTTATATTGTGCTATCGTATTGCTTTTGCCTGTCATAACATCACAGTGCTCCCGGATGCTTGTTTGTTTTGCTTTGCTGTCATGGTAATATTTTCTCAGCTCGTTGATTATGCTCCTTTGTCAAAAATATCTATTATACAATACTAAGATGCGTAGGCCTTTTAGGTTCACCACTTACAAACACAAACATCATCTTTTGATTCCTTTCTATAACACTCTTTTTTGGGGGTACTACTTAACTGCTAATACAGTTTATTCAGTACATGGGCCCTAATCCCAGCTTTTTAGGTCGAGGACTACCGGTCTGCCGAAGGCAGAACCGGAAGTCGGAGATTTAATGTTTTCTAGAGTGGCTATTTAGCCCGCCTCTCTTTTAGCTTCTCCTCCATTGGCTGGCTTCCTAAACGGAGGCCAGCCATTGGAGGAGAGAGCCGTCCCTCTAAATAGGCTCCGTCTTTTTCAGATTCGGGGGCGTGTTCTTGCTGTTCTTTCTACTTTTTAGCAACGCCCTTTTTTAGGCGTGTTTTTCTCTCCTCCAGCCAATGGCAAGAGGAGAGAAAAAGAAACACGCCCCCGAATCTGAAAACGCCACTGCGTTTCTCCGAGGCATTTCTGCTTCGCCTCGGAGAAAGGCAGTGGTTTTAATGGCGTCGTCTCCCCCTGCTCTCGGCTCCCGTGTTCGGCACATATCTTGTTAAACTTTGACACTTCAGAAAGCTTTCAAAGTTTTAAAAGTAGCTTTGCAGATTTTATGGAAGCAAAGCCCTGAAATTATGTGGGAGTAATAGAATAACTTGGGTGTGCGGGAAACAATACATGGCGTTATTTTCAAAGGGGTTGCATATACACACACCTTTGCCCAAAATCCAAATGTGGGCACCATCACCCGCGAAAGATGGCAACCCCTAGTCGTGTGTAACCCTTGCGGCATGTCACACCGCGCAACAAAATGAGCAAAAGAAATAAGGAAATGGTTCTGTGAGATGTGACGCGGTTGTTATGTTCAGCTCGCGCCAGAGCGGCGGGTAAGCACCAGGCGGTGCAGGGAAGCTGCTCAGGCTCAGCCCTCGAGCACTGCGGCGATAACACAGGCTCCCGGGATTAACAGCTCTGTAAGGGGGGAGCCCTCTGAAGTGCTTATTTGTTTAGATGAACAGCCTCGTTCATCACGAGGGAGAGCTGCGAGTGGAAGCCCTCTGACACGGCAGCCGGAGCCTCCCTGGATGTATGGCGGTCTCTGCGCACCGAGGAGAGCGCGAGATAAAGCCTGGCTATCTCACATAAGAAGGGCATTAAAATGAAATTCATGTACATGTGTTCAGCATGTTAGGCCTTGGCGCGCTCTGATCTATCCAGTCCACTTAACAGTGCAGCGCGAAATCTGAAGCTTTTTGCGCCACATTCTGGGTGACTTGTCCCGGAGCAGATGACGTGGTTGCGCTTTTTACTAAAAACTGAGACAAGACCCAGCATGACTTAGTACAATTGGAACTTGGAAAATGACCATATTATCTCATTTCCTAACATTGGGAGATCATCCTGCACTAAAGTTCAAATCCTAGATTTGCGCATTTGAGAAATTCTGGTGTGAAATGAAGGGGGTATGAACCCCAATGAAAGAGCATCTCTGATTTATTTATGTATCCATTAATACAGAGGCGCAACTAGAGCCAAATTTCGGGGGGGGGCTGAGCAAAAATTTCGGGGGGGGGGGGGGTAAACTTTAAGCAATTGGCAGAGTGGAGCTGCAGGGGCTCTTAGAAGGGGTGAAACAACAGCAAGGCCTCAATAACATGCAAATGGTCTTTCAAAGACCTGTGAAGTGCTCGGGGTGCGGCTGCTTTTTTGCCCGGGAAGGTGTCTCACCCCGGGCTGCCGCACACGGGGGGGGGGGCTTGAAGCCCTTTAAGTCCAATGGGTGTTGCGCGCCTGCATTAATATATTTATCTAATGTATTTATTTTAGAGCTTAGAAATGTGTTATATGTGTGACCTTTCGGTTAATTCGGAGAGTAAGGGAAAAAGGAGACATGTTCAGTTTGAAAAAGCCTGCTAGTGTGGAAGAACATCTAATAAGTAAGGTAGGTTGCTGTAGCAGATGTTATGCAGTCTCAGCCACTCTTAATCTGACAGGCCAGTATAGAAAGCGGCCGAAATGGTTAGTTTTTTAAGGCGTTTCTGAAAGGCCAAGAGATGGGGTTCAGAGCTCAGGGAGGGGCTGATCATCTTCTACAGCCCCATGCCTTGTACTCACAGTGATCTGCTTCTGTATTTCATGGCTTGAATGACCGATGTTCCATCGGGTTGGAATTCGTTGAATTAAGGTTTCGCCTGGGGTATATTGTGCTGTTAATCTGTATAGCTATTTCCAGCCCTTCTCCAATAGGCGTTGCGGATAGTGCAGAGGTATCACATATGCAAAAAAAAACTAATGCCAATAGAAATGACAATGCCATTTATTTAGGGATACAAAAATGATAAAAAAAATAATGAGCAATACCAATAGCTCTACCTATAATATTGCCGAGACCATTGCATTGTAAATGCTTGTTTATTGTTGCTATCCATTATATTTCAAAATTTTGTGATTTTATTTCTAGGGCAGCGGGTGGCAGGATACACAAAACCACCTAACTATTATCAAACACTTCCCTTAACAAAAAGTCACTCCTATCAGCTTTGCCAATGTGTATTTTAATATGAGACAGTGAAGCTGATTAAGATCTTATATCAGTCGCTTCCAGCTTCTGGTGGAGTAGATTAAAGTAAGTCATCACATTGTAACTTCAAAACTGTTGCACAAAAGTTGTGACAAAATATCCCCTAAAGCCAATTATACAAACCATACTGGTCCTGAAACTCTTCTTCCCATCCTTTCCTACTCTTACGATGGAAGTATATATTCAGTGGCCTTGTTCACAATTATCATGTTGCAATCGGCCAGTGAACTATACTAAAAATCTATTTTATTACAAGCAACTGTTAGACTTGGCATCTTTGACATGGTTTCTCCAGACGTTTTGATTCTACCTCCTGCATTTTGCGGTTGTGCTAATTTTTGTTTTTGCTGGCTTAGATGCTTTGTGCACTTTGACACTGCTGATCAGTGTGAAAGTGCAAGTGCTCCTTGTGTACATTGTTATTACAATTGGCTTTCCCTGATTGGCATATTTGATTTACTGGTAAATCCCTAGTAAAGAACACTGGGTGTGCTTGGGCCTTTAAAACAAATGCTACTAGTGGGCCTGTAGCACTGTTTGTGCCACACACATGAGTAACCCTGAAAGGGTATCTCAGACCTGCCACTGCAGTGTCTGTTCTCAGAGTTAAACTGCCATATCAACCTGGCAAGTGCACCCACTTGCCAGGCCCTAACCTTCCCTTTTCTTCATGTAAGGCACCCCTATTGTAGGCCCAATGTTGTCCCATGGGCAGGGTGCAGTGTATGTGAAAGAAAGGACATGCACTGGTATGTGTGACATGTCCTGATAGTGAAATACTGCCAATTTAGATTTTCACTATTGAAAGGCTATCAGCCCCATAGGATTGAATGGGAGATGCGTTGTAACATATTACAGTTATAACTTCCCATTGGGACAAGATAGAGAAATAAAGTGTAGGCTCTCTGAACTCAGAATTTAATAACACATCTTTTTAGTAAAGATGATTTTTAAATTGTGTGTTTGAAAATACCACTTTTAGAAAGTAGGCATTTTAGGCATTTTCTTTGCTAACCATTCTGTGTGCCTCTGCCTGTTTGTGTATTGAGTGTCTGGTTTTGGAGTGACAGGGCTTGGGATGTGTATTCACTGTAGACAGCCACTGTGGGGGGTCGAGGTTTGCTGGATGACTCAGAGCTGAGTTGAATGGGGCTTAGCTGTATTATGGGGCCGCTTCCGATCCGGGTCAGAATGGCACCGAACGCGATCCGGGCGGATAAACGACGTGTTTTCCGGCCGACTCATACAGCTTTATGAGTGAGCAAGTACGATGCGAGCTACATGAGATTCACCGACCGAGTCGTTTCTGGGTCCGAACCACTCTCGGTCGGAAGCTTATCGTGGCGTGCAATGGATGCGATTTACAACCGAGCCAGTACGATGCATGCGTCGGACAGCCTGTGCGAGCCGGAGTGTCCGGCTCACAAAAGCTTCCGGAGTTGGACTTCGGGGGTCCGCGTCGGTCCCCCTGACACCCGCAGCCCTACGACTCGAACACAGGGGGAGACCTATGGGTCTCCCCAACACAGGCATGTACGGCGTGGATGGCACCCACTGTAGGGGGTGCACTTGTTCGAGACGAGACGTACCCATTCAGTCAATGGGAGCGCATGTACACGTCGTACGACCGGCTCCCATTGACTTCTATGGGAGTCCGACCGAACCGAGTCCGATAGCATACGGCCGCATCGTACTCGCTAAGTCGGACTGTAGGGGTCCGGATCGGTCAGAAATGACTCCGTATCCGACTCGGTCGGAGTGCTTTCCGACTCGGATCGGAATTGGCCTCTTAGAGTAGTCGGGGCAGTTTTCCTTGCACCTGAATAGGGCCTGTCTCACTTGCACAATGCAGTCTCCACCCCCTGTTGTCATACTGCACCAGTGAGGACAGAACTGGTTTGGACTGGGATCTGAGACCTGCATAAAAAGAGAACAAAGACAAAATGGGTTATAAGTAGTAGACCTTAAACTTCAGAACTTTAGATCACTTCTGGACTCAAGAGGAACCTTTGCAAAGGAGAAGAGATGAAAAGCTGTGAGTACTGCCCCTTTGCTGTGTGATGTGTGGGGTTGGCCTGCAATTGCTGTTTCTGCCATGGAAAGGACAACAACTGAAACCTTGCTGTGAACCTGCTTGAAGAAGAATCTCCAAGGGCCTGTGTGTGCTGACCTCCTGTTCTGAAGTCTCAGGGACACAAAGACTTCACCCCCAGGTCCCCTGAACTCTGCTGTTTTGACTTCTGACCTGCCAGGAGATGCCTATTCCAGTTTGGGACTCTGGAGGTTGTACCTGCTGGTGGGAGCTGGAAAAAACCTCAAGAACTGAGAAAATCGACACATCACTCTTCTTGCGGCTGTTTTTTCCTGATGCAGCACCACCATGCGAGAAGAATCTCCTTGCATCTCCACGCCGCTGAGGATATGACGCAGCACCTGTTGCGGCTGCAAGGACCGACACATCATAGGATCGCGGCAGAAGAAACCGATGCAGTGCGGTTGCTGCCGCAGCATCGATCGCCAGAGCATTCAAGATTTTCAAGCATTGCACCTGTGCAGCAAGTTTTCCTGATGCATCACCCGCAGAGCAGAACTGTCTTGAAGTCAATGCTTCACTTGCCCCAATCGTCTGGATTCGATGCACCACTTCTCCTGCGTGCAGCAGAACTGTCTCATCGCTTTCCCAAGGACTCAGGAATTGAAGCATCTCTTTTTTACTCTACGTTTCCGTTCTCTGCAGCTCTTTGGCCTTGTGAATTTTGACACATTTAGAATACAAGTTTTTATTGTGTGGTTGCAAGAGCACATGAACACAGCTTATCTGCCTACATCAGACCGCCGGCAGAGCGCAAAGTCATGAGGGTGACACAGCGTAAAGGTCTACATCCCGGAGGACTACCCCGAGTTTCATAGAAGCTAATGCGAGTCACAGAGGCCTCTAGCAAAGAACCACTTTTGGTTGTAAAAAAGAAAACTCAGTAACAATAAAAGGGAAAAACAAAAGGAGAAAAAGAACCCCAATCCCCCGCCCCCTTACCCATCCCGTCTCCGCATCAGTTCAAGCCCAACAACCTCTAACCCTCTACAGCTCCCAGGCAATGGACCCTCAACGAACCATACCCACATTAGCTATTCAAGGTGGCTCTAAAGGAATAAGCTGCAGGATCTGCAGATATTTCGGGCAAGTAACCTCCCGCATGTCTCTGGTGAGAATCTGCAAAAATGGCGCCCACAGTTTGGCAAATTCCCCACCTTTCCCCTCAGCCCCCAGCGACAAGCGCTCCATAGCCAGGTGCTGCCACAGGCGAAGAATCCAATCACGGGGATCAGGAACTACCAAAGACCCCCAATGAGCTAGAAGCACCTGTCGCGCCGCCAATAAGGCCATGACAATCTGCTTACCCCTCAGTGACCTCAGCGGGAAAAACCTAGGATGGGGAAGACCTAACAGCGGGGAACAACCTTTACAACGCAACTTTTACAACGCACTACACTTACAACGCATTTTTTACAATGCAAAATCCATTACAACGCATTCCATTACAACGTATGACACTACAACGCATTTTTAAAAACTACCTTTACAACGCATTCCATTACAACGCATACTACCTTTACAACGCATACCATTACAACGCATAATATTACACTACACTATCCAACACTTACCCTACTGTTGCACCCCCTGGAGTTAGAATAGTAATTTTTACCCCTATACTATCCAACACTTACCCTACTGTTGCACCCCCTGGAGTTAGAATAGTAATTTTTACCCCTATACTATCCAACACTTACCCTACTGTTGCACCCCCTGGAGTTAGAATAGTAATTTTTACCCCTATACTATCCAACCCTTACCCTACTGTTGCACCCCCTGGAGTTAGAATAGTAATTTTTACCCCTATACTATCCAACACTTACCCTACTGTTGCACCCCCTGGAGTTAGAATAGTAATTTTTACCCCTATACTATCCAACACTTACCCTACTGTTGCACCCCCTGGAGTTAGAATAGTAATTTTTACCCCTATACTATCCAACACTTACCCTACTGTTGCACCCCCTGGAGTTAGAATAGTAATTTTTACCCCTATACTATCCAACACTTACCCTACTGTTGCACCCCCTGGAGTTAGAATTGCAATTTTTACCCCTATACTATCCAACACTTACCCTACTGTTGCACCCCCTGGAGTTAGAATAGTAATTTTTACCCCTATACTATCTAATACTTACCTTAAATGCAATTTAATATTATGCGTTGTAATGGTATGCGTTGTAAAGGTAGTATGCGTTGTAATGGAATGCGTTGTAAAGGTAGTTTTTAAAAATGCGTTGTAGTGTCATGCGTTGTAATGCAATGCGTTGTAATGGATTTTGCGTTGTAAAAAATGCGTTGTAAAAAATGCGTTGTAAAAGTGTGCGTTGTAACGACATACATCCCCTAACAGCGTGTACTCCGGAGTGCACGGTAAGGTAATCCGAAAGGCCGCAACTATATCATCGAGGATGGCTGTCCAATAACGCACTAGCTTCGGGCAGTGCCAAAGTAAATGAACCAGTGTGCCAGGCAAGCCGCACCCTCACCAACAGCGGTCCGACCTGGATCTATCCCAATCCTGAATGCGCGCCAGTGTATGATACCAATAGGTAACCACCTTGTATGCAGATTCCGCCCCTGCCACATTAGCAGCCGTATGGTGCGCTCGATAAAAAATGTGCTCCCACTCCTTCTGCGTTAAGGGCCTCCCCAGCTCCAATTCCCACTTGATTTGCGCCCTCGTGCGACGTGCCGACGATTGCAAGGTAATCATGGAATAGCGTTCAGATATAAGCTTACGGTCCCCTTTCTTACACACCAACCACTTCTCAAAGGCCGTAAGGGGCCGAGACATAAGCGCCACGTTCTCCGCACGCGTAACCCAATGCGTAACCTGCGCGTAATGGAAGGCATCGGATGCTGGAAGACCACAATATTCACGCAGCTGAGGAAAGGGAATCACGCCCTCCAAGTCAAAAAAAAAACCCACGCATTTACAGCCCTCCTCTCTCCAACGCTGAAAATTCGGGGACGCACACCCTGGCCGAAAATCAGGATTATCCACGATGGGGGACATCGGGGAGGGAAAGGTGGTCCAGCCCCTCGGGCCCGCAAGGCGATCCCAAACTCAGAGGGTTGGGGAGGTAATCGGCGAGGAGTACAGCCCCCACGCCCTATGCCTGCGCGGGAGCCACAACTCACGCCATATATTGCATCCGGCTACTGCTTGGTCCATAAAATTCCAGTGCTTACTGGAAAGAGGACGGTTCCACTCGACAATGTAGCGGAGGCACGCCGCCTGGTAGTAAGCGCTCACTAACGGGAAGCCCAGCCCGCCCTTCGCCTTAGGTGAAGATACAAGCACTAAACGAAGCCGCAGCTTCTTATTGTCCCACACGAACCTGTTCAGAAGGCCCTGCTGCCTCCGGAGCACACCCGGCGGGGGACTCAAGGGGAGCAGCTGAAAGACATGTAAAATGCGAGGAAGCACCATCATCTTGACCACCGCCAGCCGTCCGTACCACAACAACTTGAGCTGCGTCCATGCCTTCAATGCCTTGTCTGTCTGCTCCATTAGCGAGGCATACTTAAGAGCGGCTGTTTTACTTGTAGACGCCGCCAGGCGAACACCCAGATACAGAATATCCGAGTGCGACCACCGAAAAGGAAAATCCTGCTGCAGGTCCAAGACCTCAGCCTCTGGTACAGAAAGGTTCAGAATATGCGACTTTGTAAAGTTGACTTTGAACCCCCCTACCGCCCCAAAGGCAGTTAACTCCATGGTCAAGTACCGAAGCGTGGTCCGAGGCTGTGTAAGCGAAAGAATGACATCATCGGCATACATGGTGATTTTGTGCGAGTCGGCTCCAAATTTAAGACCTACAATGTCAGGGTTGGATCGAATGTGCTGGGCAAAAGGCTCCATGTAGAGCGCAAACAAGAGTGGGGATAAGGGACAGCCCTGCCTCGTACCCCGGGCAATGGGAAAAGGCGCCGACTTACACCCATTCACTCTCACAGCCGCTGTGGGGGAGGCATAGAGGCAACGGACCCACCGAACAAAGTTATCACCAGACCCGAAGCTGCTCAGAACAGCGAAAAGGTACTCCCAGTCCACACGGTCAAAGGGCTTCTCCGCATCAACCGATAATAGGAAGGTCTGCACGCGTGACCGGTGGACAAGATCCATAAGGTGCAGAATATGCTTCGAGTTATCGCACCCCTGGCGCGTCGGAATGAAACCAGATTGGTCTGGGTCTATAATATCATCCATAAGGGGGCTAAGCCAAGCAGCCAAAACCCCCGCAAAGAGTTTCGCATTGATATTAAGGAGGGAGATCGGTCTGTATGATCCACATTCCGCGGGATCCTTGCCAGACTTAAGAATCACTGAGACAGCCGCCTCAGACATGGAGGGCGTCACTGCCCCCGAAGTGAGAAAAGAGTTAAAAAGCCTCGCCAACAGAGGAGCCAGCTCCCTACAGAACGTCTTATAAACAAGGCCGTAAAGCCATCCGGGCCGGGGGACTTAGCCAGTTAGAGGCGCGAGATCACCGCGACCACCTCCTCAACACATATGGCAGAGTCAAGCATCTCCGCCGAAGATGCAACTAAAGGAGTAAGAGCACAAGTCCGCAAATAGTCCTGCGCGTCCTGCATGGGAGCGTCCTCCCTCATGTAGAGGCGCTGATAGAACTGGCGAAAGGTCTCGACAATGAGGGCATCTGAAGTATGTTCAACCGCGTGCTGGTCTCGAATGGAGTGGATGGCAGACGCCTGCATTTGCGCCCGCAGCCGATGAGCGAGCATCCTCCCACACCGATCCCCACTGAGGTAGAATTTATGCCTTAGACGCAGAAGAGCGTGCTCTGCCCTATCTAAATCAAAATGTTTTAGCATACGCCGACACTTCTCCAGCTCTCTCCATACCCGCGGCGCACCAGTCCGCTTATGGACAGACTCCAACTCTCCCACCTCCCTCTCCAGCTCCGCACGCCTCTCCCTGCGCATCTTCACGTAAGACGCAGCAAGCCCTATAAACTCCCCTCGCACCACTAGCTTCAATGCTTCCCACACCGACGCCAAGGCCGCACCGTCCCGCTCATTCTCCGCAATGTAGTGCACGATCACATCTCGAACATGCTTGGTGGCAGCCTCAGTGTGAAGAAGGGAGTCGCGAAGCCGCCAACCCGGAGGGGTAGACCGCCCGCAGCATGCGGGGAGGAGCACCGATATAAGAGCATGATCCGAAAGGGAGCGGGCCGTAATATCCGTCGTGTGTAACAAAGGCAGAAGGGACGAAGAGGCTAAAAAGAGGTCAAGGCGCGCATACGTTTTATGCGCCCCTGAAAAGTAAGTGTAGTCCCGTGCCTTCGGGTGCTGAGCTCGCCACACATCATGCAGCCCGCAATCAAGCAGCCACTGCTTCCCAGCCTGCGACAGCGCACCCGGCTTAGTAGATCGCTGCTCTGACCGATCGATGATAGGGTCCATTACCACATTGAGATCCCCTCCAATCAAGAGTGCCGAATCAGGGGAGACCAGCACCTCAGACAGCGCACAACGCAAAAATGGCTCCTGACGCTCATTCGGGGCGTAAATCAACCCAACTGTCGAACAGGCGTCCCCCCATTGCAGCCTGATCGCAAACAGCCGTCCCAATATGTCCGCCACCGTGGACACCACCATACATTGCGACCGGGCACTAAGAAGATTCGCTACCCCATTTTTCTTAGACGGCCCTGAGGACCAAAACTGCTGTGGAAACCGTCTATCTCTCATACGCTTAGTATCCGGGCCCAGCAGGTGGGTCTCCTGAAGCAAACATATATACCCCTCAGCGCTCCCTAATTGGGAGAGGATAGCGGCACGCTTGACAGGATTATTCAGCCCCCTGACATTTAGACTGACAACTTTCAGATCCTTACCCAACATAACAAACGGGAGATGCCGGGCTAAGTACCCACTCCAGATCCTCCCTCCCAGAGATCACGCGGACCAACTGCTTCATCCGAGTGATCTGCCAGAGCAACCCGTGAACTGATGCGGAGCCCCAAAATAAAACCCAAACCCCCCCTACAAAACCAGCAAACAAAACCCCTGCAAAATACACAACATGCAGCAAATCAGAAAACATGACAAAAGTCCGTCAGAAAGTTCAAACCACGGGGAAATGTGGCACAAGCCCCCCCGGCAACTGGTCGTCCACAGTTACCAACTCGACCACTCAGCCGCGGAGAGAAGCGCTCATTGGTAAGCATCTCCGCCCTCCGGCCCCAGCCAACAAACCCAAGTGGTCGCCACAGCACACATCTCAAGGAGTCACCGGCTTGTCCGTAGCCTGCGACACCGAGGAGAGGACGGCCTCCCATTCCAGTCTGCGAGCCGCCATGTCAGGAGCAGGGCTCGCTTTTGACGCTCCTATACGCCGCCACCCAGAGGAGCGGCGACGTCTGCGGGGGGGCGACTCCCCGGCTCCCGCTCCGTCTGTATGCTTCTCAATGTGCAGCAGGTCACACGCCGCCTCCAGCGAGCGAATCTGGTGTAGTGCGCCTTTGTATTTAAAGATGAGTCTAAACGGGTGGCCCCAGGAGTAAGCAATTTGATGCTCGCAAAGGTGGCTAGTTATGGGCTTAAAGGCTCTGCGCTTATTAAGAGTCGAGGCGGCCAGATCCTGAAAAAGCATGGGTTGGTGTCCACGAAACTGCACCGGGTGCAGATCCCGCGCCCTACGCAGTATGCACTCCTTCAGCTGGAAGTTATGCACGCAAACAAGGATACCGGGAGGGGGAGCGTTAACCCCCCGCGGGAGGCCCACTCGATGCACCCAATCCAGCTGCATCTCTGTTGACTCCTCTTCCCCGAGAATCTGCAGAAACAGTGCTTGAACGTAGGCTCTTAGATCATCGCCCTCAACCTTCCATGGAACCGCACGAATCCGAATGTTGTTACGCCTGGAGCGGTTCTCCAGATCTTCCACCTGCGCCTGTAGCTCCCCATTCTGGTCTCGCAGACGCAACATTTCCTGCTGGAGCAGGTGTACATCATCCTCCCTGCTAAGATCGTGTTCCTCCAGCGTCCCAACTCGCTCCCCAATGTCATCAACGTCTCACCGTACCTCTTGCAAATCAGCGGAAGTTCCTGGATGTCTTCCTTAATCGCAGAGAAGAGTTCCAGCATAAAGGCCTTAGTCACAGGCACATCCTCCTCATCCACCGCTGGAGCCCTGACTGTGGGCGATAAAGCCGACACGCCCACCAGCTTTTGTGAAGGGTCTTTTAGCGACTTCTCCCTCCGCCCTCGAGCCGCCGCCATCCCGTCTCCTGCTTGCGCCTCAACTGCCACACCAGCCACTCCGCTATCGCCAAGCATCTGGACTCCCAGAAGCGCCCGCACCGGACAACCAGAACGGAGCGCCGATACGATAACTCCTCCAGGGCAGCGAGATCACCGCACCTCTCGCGTCGCCGACCCTCTATAGCTGGAGATGCGCGCACTGGTCAAGCAAGGTGCCCCCACTCTCAAACTCACCCCAAAGGGCTGTTAAGGCCAAGACCCACAAAGGCCTACAAAACCAGGCCGACCCAGCTGGAATCAGCCCGGGGGGGGGCACCCGGCACCACAGACCCAAGCACCCCAGTCCAGCGGCTAGCACAAAGGCATTGGGGAGGTGCATCAATGCCGTTTGCATTGCCGATAGACGCCAACACCGTGTCCCCCAGGGCAATCCCGGCCACATAGGAGCTCGCCCCCCCTCCCGCTGCAGCATACAGGGCCACGGTACCCAGCCCCCACCAAGCAAATCCTACCGGCCTAGTCTGTGAGGTCCAGAGCTCAGTCCACAGAATAGTCTGATGCTTGCCTCCACACCGTCACAGGGCCCAGCGACACAGCAGCCACTCCTCTGCCGTCACCCGTCAGACTCCGCCGTTAGGCCTCGCGCTGCTCCTCACTGCCATGGGCCCTCAGATCAAGCCTGGCACCGTCCGCCGATGCGCGGACCGATGCCCTCCAACGCCAGCACCAGACCCTCCTCACCGTGTCTGCTCCGCAGAGCCGCCGTCCACCACAGGGGGCCAACACTCTACCTCCCGGCAGCACCAGCACCGGGGGGGCCCGCCGCCACTATAACCGCAACAAGCAGGGCGGTATTAGCAGGCCTCCACACAACAAGCCGCCGAGTTCCTGGCCGGGATGCCCAGCAGACTGCCGACAGGCCGGGCCTGCGCTCGCAGCTCCGCAGTCACGGGGCTTCGCGCCAGAACCGTCAGGCGCACACAGCAGGCCCCACCACTAGGACCCACTCGGCGCTGCACCACCGTGGGCCCTCTCGTGCAGCACAGCTTTGTCCGCCGACATGCGGACCGATATCTGCCAAGGCCCGCACCGCCTCACAGTGCGCAAATCCCGCAAGACAGGCCGCAGCGCCGTGGAAAGCTGCAAGGCCCATCTCGCTGCTCAGCCGCAAACCACCATCTTGCAGCCCCGGGAGCTCTCGGGCCGCTGCGCAGCAAACAGCATCCAGGGAAGCACCAGCTGCCCCGCACACCCAGGCGGCAGCTCAGCAAACTCTGCCCGGCACTGCCTCCACTCCGCACGCCGCTCCAACAGTTAGCGGCGGGCTCCACTGTCACCTCCGTCGAATGTGCAGCTCACCGCCGACCCCCACCGGCCGCAGCAATGCCAGGGCCGGGAGGGAGTCGCCACACAGGAGCCGCTTCCAGCACCCCTGCACGGGCAAATCACCGCCACCAGGACCAGAACAGCCACCGGACTGCAATGGGTCCACCAGTAAGCGCGGATGGGCACCAAAGGGGAAGATAACTCAAAGCTAAATAACGATGGGGCCGGAGGGACAGAGACTCGCGTCCTATCTCGCCACCATCTTGGCCACGCCCCTCATTTTGAAGCATTTACAGGTACTTTTTGTAGAATCAACAGTTTTCTATGGGCTCTGTTGCTTGAAAGCATTTAAAAGACATATTCTTATTACACGTATGTTGGAGCTTTGTCTTTTTGGTCTTGTTGAGTTTAGATAAAGATACATTATTTTTCCTAAACTGGTGTGGTGTCCATTTGTGGTGTTATCACTGTATTACTGTGTGTTTTAAGTACATATACTTTACAAATTGCCTTTGGGATGAGTCTGTTTGCTCATGCCATCCTACCCAGGGGTCATCACTGTAGCATAAAGATTTGTCATGACAGAAAATCATTGCTGATTGTTTGCTTTGGTGATGACCACGGTATTCAGTAAAAATATCGAGTTGCAAATGTCAGCTTACACTAGTATTACGTTTTAAATATTGTGACACACAAATATCGATAGCAAATATTGTGGTCAAGAATATCGACTTTAAGGTAAGAAATATTGATTTTTTAAATATAGAAATCATTAATATCGTTAGCAAAAATATAGTTGCTTAAAATATCGATTTTCTAATTAGTGTTGTGTATTTTATTATATTTTTAAATTTATGATTTTAACATAACATACAACAACGTATAGCATTACAATGTGCAAAGAGCCATCGTACAATCCCAGTGGTTTCTGGCGCTCGGCACCCTGTCGGTGCCATCCGCAATATAATCAGTCTTATAAGCCATACCAATACAACAAGAGAGCATATATAACACATATCACAATGTCACCACATTCTGGTGCCGATTACGATCCGGTAAAAACCGGGTACGAACCGTCGGTCGGAGCGTTTTCCCCGTCCGACTCGTACCCGGTCGTAAAACTTTACAAACATGGAATTACGATTCGCACGGAAACACCATTTCCGTACGAATCGTAAAAAACACCGACCGACGAAAATATACATACGAATGTGATCCGGGAATGCTGCGACGTGACGTCGGGACGCTTTCAGGCAGCGTTTCACGACCCAGGAATTACGATTCGAACCAACAGCAGTCCGGACGGCAATATTTTCACGGCACCCAAAAAGTGCCGGAAAAGCGAAGTACGGCGCGAATCGACCAGAGTAGGTGGCCCGGTACGCACCGTACCCCCCCCCCCGCCCCCGTAGATACGCGCCGACCCCCCCAGCCCCCGTAGGTATGCGCCGACCCCCCCCCAGCCTCCGTAGGTACGCGCCAACCCCCCCCAGCCCCCGTAGGTAGGTGCCGACCCCCCCCCAGCCCCCGTAGGTACGCGCTGAACCCCCCTGTATGTACACCCGTGTATGTACGGTGCGTACCCCCCGTATACGTTCAAGTTGTACCCCCCGTGTACGTTCGAGTCGAACCCCCCGTGTACGTTCGAGTCGAACCCCCCCGTGTACGTTCGAGTCGAACCCCCCGTGTACGTTCGAGTCGTACCCCCCGTGTACGTTCGAGTCGAACCCCCCGTGTACGTTCGAGTCATACCCCCACCCGTGTATGTACGGTGCGTACCCCCCGTGTACGTTCGAGTCGTACCCCCCCGTGTACGTTCGAGTCGAACCCCCCGTGTACGTTCGAGTCGAACCCCCCGTGTACGTTCGAGTCGTACCCCCACCCGTGTATGTACGGTGCGTACCCCCAGCGCTACGCGACTCGAACGTACACGGGGGGTTCGACTCGAACGTACATGGGGGGGTTCGACTCGAACGTACACGGGGGTTCGACTCGAATGTACACGGGGGGGTTCGACTCGAACGTACACGGGGGGGTTCGACTCGAACGTACACGGGGGGTACGACTCGAACGTACACGGGGGGTTCGACTCGAACGTACACGGGGGGGTTCGACACGTACACTGGTGTACATACAGGGGGGTTCGACACGTACACGGGTGTACATACAGGGGGGTTTGGCGCGTACCTACGGGGGCTGGGGGGGGGTCGGCGCGTACCTACGGGGGCTGGGGGGGGGTCGGCGCGTACCTACGGGGGCTGGGGGGGGGGTCGGCGTGTACCTACGGGGGCTAGGGGGGGGGGTCGGCGCGTACCTACGGGGGCTGGGGGGGGGTCAGCGCGTACCTACGGGGGCTGGGGGGGGGTCAGCACGTACCTACGGGGGCTGGGGGGGGTCGGCACGTACCTACGGGGGCTGGGGGGGTCGGCGCGTACCTACGGGGGCTGGGGGGGGGTCGGCGCATACCTACGGGGGCTGGGGGGGGTCGGCGCGTACCTACGGGGGCTGGGGGCACGTATGCGGGCACGTCTCCATGGTTGCTATGGGAGTTCGGTGCGGACGGTGATTTTTCCATCCGGTTGTAACCTCGGACGCACGGGATGGATCGTGATTCCTCGGTCGGACTTCACCTTTCACGTTTGTACGGTAAATCGTCCGAGGACGTGTCGGACACATTTTCCGACCCGAGGACGTGGGGGGAATGATTCCCAATGCGGTTCGTATGGACTTTTTACCATGCGAATCGTGATTGCCAGTTCGTACGGCACTTGTACGATTCGTACGGTAAAAAGACCGGATACGAGTCACACGGGGATATTTTTTACCGGATCGTGATCGGCACCTCTGTGTGGGCAAGGAGGAATTCACTAAGCCCATAGCAATCAGAGGCAAGCAATCCAACCCCCGGGTGTCAGTGTTCAAGAATAGAGCTGGCCATCCAGACCAGCAGCTCCATCAAGCTGTGGCATTTGCCACCGAACCATCCTGCACAACTGCCCTGTCCGTCGCTATACCATTGTATGCGGAGCAGCATTCCCATCCACCGAGCTGTGTAGGAGTAGGTTTTCCCGGAGCGGTTGCCATATATCTCTGGGTTTGGAGGCAGTTGGTACCATCTCGGCATAGATAGCAGACTGCTCTTGACAATATGTTAGGTCTGCCAACCACTCTTTAAATTTCGGGGCCCTGACCCTACCCCATCTATATGCCACCCTCCGTTTAGCTAGCAATAATGACGTCGCCAGAAATTTCCTGCAAGCGCTAGGTATCTTTGCTGTGTATCCTAACAGCGCCGTCAGCTGACTTTTCTCGATTTCCCCACCCGTCATCTTCTCTAGGGCCTCCAGCACCTGTTCCCAGTACTCATGTATTTTCGAGCATTCCCACGCTAAGTGCAAGAACCCTGCTTCCGGTTGATGACACCGCTCACATCTGTCAGTTGTGGCTAATTTAAATTTGTATTTCTTAAGAGGTGTATAATAAAGATGGTGCAGGTATTTATAGTGTATGACTCGCAGCCTACAGCTCGCTGATATCTGCGCCGTCTGCAAGCAGCAATATTGCCACTGTTCGTCAGTGAGCTCCCCCCAAGCTCCCCCCCACTGCACTCGCGCCGGGCAGGTATCCCCTTCCCTGTTAGACCGTATGTGTATAAAGTAGATACTAGATGTCTTCCATCTTTAGAGGTAAGCAGGTTGTGCAGCGAAACCAGACTTAGGGGTTCCCGCTGGAAGTCCGGAACAATCGGACGCATACCCTGTCTTAAGCGGACATATAGGAACACATCCAATGGTGTGCACTGCACACCTTGCGAAAAGTGTTGTAAAGTGCGAAATTCCCCAGCATGAAACAGGTCTCCCCATGTGGAGACCTGGACTCGCCGACATAACTCCAAGAAACCCCTCTCCTGCAGCAAGGTCAGCTGGACAATGAAAAATATGACTTGGAGATCAGAAGGCAACTGGCCAATACTGCCCATTATCGTAAACTCACCCATGATCCCCTCCCGGATCTCAAAAACAAAATCAATCACATCACCAAGCAAGCACAGACTCAAAACATCATTTCTTCTAAAGAATTCATTTTCCTCAACAATGCACATCCACGCACACCAGTGATTTATGTTTTACCGAAGATCCATAAGGACATCCAGAACCCTCCAGGCAGACCTATTGTTTCTGGTTGTGGTTCCATTCTGGAACCCCTGGGTAAATATATAGATGCCGTCATCAAGGAGTTTGTCCCCCTCACAGACACTTATATACGGGACAGCATGGACCTGACCAGAACCATCGAAGACAGACCTTTTGATCCAGAGACCGAACTGATGGCGGGTCTCGATATCGAATCTCTTTACACGAATATCCCACATGACGAGGGTATTCTAGCCATCCACGAACTATTGGAAAACAGACCAAGACCAACCCGTATTCCCACAGATTTCATCATGAGCCTTTTACGTATTGCCTTAGAGAACAACTATTTTTTGTACCGTGAAGATTTTTACCTTCAGATCAAAGGTGTCTCAATGGGAGCTTGCTTTGCCCCCAATTTTGCTATCCTGTTTGTTCACAAACTAGAAACATGCCTCATACTCAGTCCCAACAATCCATTCAGACCTCAAATTTCCTTATGTCGACGATATATAGATGATGTCCTTTTGTTTTGGAAAGGTGATGCCGACACTCTAACATCTTTCGTCGAATGGCTGAACTACTCCCAACCACATTTGAAGTTTACGTTTGAATACAAAAACAATGACCTTCCCTTCCTAGATCTTAATATACATGCGGAAGAAGGAATAATAGGAACATCACTCTATCGTAAACCCACAGAGAGGAACACCCTGCTACACTATTCCAGCTACCATCCGCGTGGTCTCAAAGATGGCTTACCCTATGGTCAATTCCTCCGCATCCGGAGGAATTGCAAATGGCGCAAAGACTATTTCAGGGAATCCGATGTCTTACTCAAAAAACTTATAGACAGAGGTTATCCTCGTAGACTGACTTCACGCACTCGCAAAAGAGCTTGGTATTGCCATCCTGACCTTCTTCTCACACCACAGCCCAAAAAGACCAACTCACGCATTCCTTTTATTTCAAAATTCAGTCCCAGTAGCAACCAAGTCAAGAAGATTATCTCAAAAAATTGGACACTTCTGAGAACGAATAAATCATTCCAAGAGCCACCTCTTTTTTCATTCAAACGAGGCAATAATCTCTCTAACCATTTGGTTCATGCCATTACTTGGCCCATCAAACCTGCCCATTCAAATACCATCACGACCACATGGGGACTACCGCCCGTACTAGGTCACTACAAATGCCAGTCATGCAGTGTCTGCGATCTCACCATCAATACAAAGGAGTTCAAATTCGACAATCAAACATACTCCTTAAACACGCTGACCAATTGTCGGTCACAAAATGTGATCTACGCCATTGAATGTCCGTGTCATCTTCTCTACATTGGACAGACAACCCAAATGGTGAAGCAAAGGATTATCCAGCATAAAAGCAGAATAAACTATAAAATCATCACAGCCCCTCTGGTTTCACACTACCTGGAAAAGAACCATGATGCACTTGACATTAAGTGGCAAGTAATAGACCAACCGCGGCTCCCACCCAGAGGTGGCAATCTACAACTACTTTTGAACAAATGCGAATGTAAATGGATTACACGCTGTAACTCTGTGAACCATGGGTTAAACACTATCGATGAGTGGAACAGCACGATTCAGTTTCCACCCTGATAATAATAATAATAATAAAGGGGTTTGTAGAGCGCATGGTGACGCCTACCGGCGTCCTAGTACACTGGCTCTAGGTTATTTCCTTACCCCAGATGGTCGGGCATCCCACACCCTGACCAGGTACTTTAGATGAACCTTTTATGTTTACCATTCCTCTGAATTTATGTAAGGTTTACGGTTTTTCTAAATGTATATACTGCCTTAAATTTCATTATTCTGCATGTATTGTACCTCACAGGTTCATGACCCAATTCCCATAACAATGGTTGTGCTCTCTGACTCCAACTATTATTATGGTATGACATAATTTCGACAGACATAAAATCGACCTACAAATATATCGCAACAAAAATATCGATGTCAAGAATATCGACATCCTATCTACAACATGGTAAGTACAAAAATATCGAAAATTAAATATCGATGTCAAAAATATCGTTATTAAAAATATTGTTTTTCTTACTTTAAAAATATATGTAAAATAAACCAAATTATACTTAGAAATTAAATAAACATAATTAAATATATTGTATAATATTTAAAATGCATAATTAATATATATAATTTAATAAAACTGTAATTAAACATATACATATAATATATAATATATATACTTACACAATAATTAATTTTACTAATAATTTCTGTAACGTATACATTATTAAATGTTTTTAAAAATTACCAATACATCTATACACATAAAATAATAACATTAATAAATATTTAATAATTACATATAGCAAATAATAATCAATATTTTTAATGTGAATAATTTTTATTATTAATGATATATTACAATAGCAAAAATAATACAAAACATATGAAATATCAGACACAATAAAACTACTAGTCCAACTCCAACAAAAACAACAGTATGGAAAATGTTGGATACCGTAGGGGTAAAAATTACTATTCCAACTCCAAAGAGTGCAACAGTAGGGAAAGCGTTGGATAGCGTAGGGTTAAAATTACTATTCCAACTCCAGAGAGAGCAATAGTAGGGAAAGCGTTGGATAGCGTAAAGGTAAAAATTACTATTCCAACTCCAAAGAGTGCAACAGTAGGGAAAGCGTTGGATAGCGTAGGGGTAAAAATTACTATTCCAACTCCAGAGAGTGCAACAGTAGGGACAGCGTTGGATAGCGTAGGGGTACAAATTACTGTTCCCACTCCAGTAAGTGAAACAGTAGGGAAAGCGCTGGATAGCGTAGGGGTAAAAATTACTATTCCAACTCCAAAGAGTGCAACAGTAGGGAAAGCGTTGGATAGCGAAGGGGTAAAAATTACTATTCCAACTCCAGAGAGTGCAATAGTAGGGAAAGCGTTGGATAGTGTAAGGGTAAAAATTACTATTCCCACTCCAGAGAGTGCAACAGTAGGGAAAGTGTTGGATAGCGTAGGGAAAAAAATTACTATTCCAACTCCAGAGAGTGCAATAGTAGGGAAAACGTTGGATAGCGTAGGAGTAAAAATTACTATTCCCACTCCAGTGAGTCCAACAGTAGGGAAAGCGTTGGATAACGTAGGGGTAAAAATTACTATTCCCACTCCAGAGAGTGCAACAGTAGTGAAAACGCTGGATAGCGTAGGGGTACAAATTACTATTCCCACTCCAGTAAGTGAAACAGTAGGAAAAGCGCTGGATAGCGTAGGGGTAAAAATTACTATTCCCACTCCAGTAAGTGAAACAGTAGGGAAAGCGCTGGAGAGCGTAGGGGTAAAAATTACTATTCCAACTCCAGAGAGTGCAACAGTAGGAAAAGCGCTGTATAGCGT
Organism: Triturus cristatus; assembly: GCF_964204655.1. Lineage (NCBI taxonomy): Eukaryota > Metazoa > Chordata > Amphibia > Caudata > Salamandridae > Triturus > Triturus cristatus. The sequence goes on from NC_140583.1 coordinate 543,297,320, forward strand.
AGGGGTAAAAATTACTATTCCAACTCCAGAGAGTGCAACAGTAGGGAAAGCATTGGATAGCGTAAGGGTAAAAATTACTATTCCCACTCCAGTGAGTCCAACAGAAGGGAAAGCGTTGGATAGCGTAGGAGTAAAAATTACTATTCCCACTCCAGAGAGTGCAACAGTAGTGAAAACGCTGGATAGCGTAGGGGTACAAATTACTATTCCCACTCCAGTAAGTGAAACAGTAGGGAAAGCGCTGGATATCGTAGGGTTAAAAATTACTATTCCAACTCCAGATAGTAAAACAGTTGGGAAAGCACTGCATAGCATAGGGATTCTATAAACATAATAACCAATTAAATAATTAGTGATAAAAAAATAGCATATTAATAATTAATTTACAAAATATGTATTATTAAATACCAATTATTTAAAATCAATATTTATATAAATAACTTTAAATTACATCCCACACTATTCCCCCTTTAACACACAACACACTACACATACAAAATACACAATACATTTAAATATCAGTTTATCTATTATTTACAATTAATAATACATTCTTTATAATTAATATACTTACTATTTACAAATTTATACATATTAACTACCAAATTACAATTATTCACAAATTAATTATTAATTAACAATACATTAATTAGCAATAACAACAAATAACATGGAATAATAAATTATTTATATTTACTATATTTAACGTACTAATAACAATTAAATACCAATTAATAATTATTTAACAATTAATTATTATTAATTACAAATAAATAAAAATTATCAGTAATTATTTGAATTTAATTACATCCCACCCTATTCCCCTATAAACCCACAACCAACTACACATAAAAATTCACATAATTAATTTAATCATCAATTAATCACTTAATAAAATTAAATCAACAATTAATTAGTAATTAACAATTAATTAATTAACAATACCAATAAATAAATATTAATATTAAACTAATTATAACTTATATAATTAACCAATTAATAAAATTAATTAACAATTAATAATTAATTAACAATTAATTAATCAATTAATATATTTAATTAACAATTAGTAATTAATTAACAATTAATTAATCATAAATACCAACTAAACAATACATATTAATTAATTAATTATAATTAAATTACTTCCCACCCTATTCCCCTATAAACCCACAACCCGCTCTGATACTAAAACGCAAAATTATATTTTAAATAATTATTAATCTCTCAACATTTATTTTTAAATGTATTAAAATACATTACAATAATCTTTATCATACAAATAAAATACATATTAAAATACATTACACTAATAAAATATCGATATTCTTGACATCGAATTTTTTGATTACGATATTACTTACATCTATATTAATGACTTCGATATTATTAACTTCGATAATACTTACCTTGGGGTCGATATTCTGTCCATCGATATTCTTGACTTCAATATTCTTTACCTACGATATTTACAACTCGATATACTTGTAGTTCGATATTTAAAACTCGATATTTAGACTGCTCACCTATTATTATATCTTCATCACAGGTACATTTACTGCTCCTTAGGATTGCTCCCCGGGCGTCTAACCTTGCCCTGCCTGGCCTCGCCCGTGAGCTCATCGAGTTCACACTCTGTCCTGGTTTCTCTCTGGGTCCGCAGAACTCTTCTCTTTCCCTTGTTTTCACGCTCCCGAGGCGTCCTTAGTTATCGCTATTGGTCCCCTCACCAGGACCCTATCACGGCCCTTGGTCATCACATAATGCCCTCCCATTGGCTGCACTCACGGCGTCCCTAGCTACAGCCCCACCCCCCGCCTTATCGTCCAATCCATGCCCATCTCCTTGACGCTGAAGCTCCCTTCATGTAGAAGACGACTCGGCTTCCCATTTCAGGCAGCGTTCGAGTACCGCACACGTCCGTGGCGGCTTGGTGTACCTTCGTGTAATCATTGGACCCTGACTCCCCTGACCTGCTCATTCAGTTAGTCCACCCCCCCCCTGCTATTTTGAGTGTCCTTCCGAAACCTTAGGCTTTGATTTTATCGATCTCTACCATTAATTTAATTTAATTTTTGGATTCGCCCTCACAGAAAGTATTGAAGCTTTCCTTCGCGCCCCTTCCCTGGCTCCCCAGCTCCGCTCCTGTTAGCGGTAAGTTTGTAATGCGAACATGAGTGTTCCTCTCTCCCCTTCTCCTCTCCCTCCCCCCCCCCGACACTCACTTTACCCTTTTTGTCCCCCAGAGACGCCAAATTGACTTGTGTCTCCACTGTATATCCTCCCGGACAATATGTGATCTGCTCACCTGTCTACCCGGTACCCTCTACAACAGATACGATATATTCACTCGTGTCTCCACTGAAATTCTACCGGGACGTTATGTGATCTACTCACCCGTCCACCCGGAACCCTCTACAACTGAGCCCCCCTTTCCTGTGCCTCAGGTACGCTCCAGTCGGTGGCTCCCTTGCTCCTTCTTTTTCCTTCCTCGTTGTCCTGTTCACCACCGCTCTGATACTTTCCTTTGTTTCATACAGCACTCCCTGAAATTTGCGACCCTGGTCCTGAGGATGATCCTAGTTAAATAGGATCGAAACGTCGTCGACCTGTACCCATCAGCTTTAACTCCTTCTGGAGCCCCTTGATCTTTTGGTTCTCTAATAATTTTGAAAACTATCAAATGAACAATTGAAAAATTTGATGTTTCGAACCTTTCATCTTGTACATATTCTGTAATTACTGTTTTGCGCCTCTTGCTATGGTTTTCTTCACGTTGTCACTTGCGCCGTCACTCCATTGTCACGAGCACATTGTACACTTTCTTCTTTAGGGTTGTTTTGGTATTTAGACCAAATAGTGCTGTTTCAATTTGTTTATATTTTCATTAATCTTCTCCAAATATATGACGCCTATGGGCGCATTAATCAAATTATTTGAAGCCTCTTTTTCTTTCTGTGTGTTTTGTAATGTCTTGTACATACAATTGTAAATAATCCAATAATTCCTGCTGAGATATTGTTGTAATTATAATGTCAGCGGCAGTCGGGGGGAATACAGTACCGGCGCATCCAACAAGTCCGCTATCTTATTCCAAGCATCCACCGTGCTTGTGATAGTAGTTGGTGGCGTCGCGCTGGACCGCGCAGCCCCATGTATCAAGCCACTAAGTGGTATCGGGTCCGCCAGCCAGTCCTCCACCGCTATTTGCGGCATATATCTGGGGGGATATATACAATAGTAGGCATAATGCGCCTGCACGCTTAGGAAATAAAGCTCGAAATCAGGGATATCAAATCCCCTCTGATCATACGGTCGTATTAAAGTCGCCCATTTAAGTCGTGGCTGCTTCCCGCCCCAAACTAGTCTAATCAATTCTGAGCGAAACATTTTTAAAAAATGCTGCCCGGGGTGATATGGTATGTTGAGGAAAAGGTAAAGTAACTGCGGCAATACAATCATTTTAATAAGGGAAGCCCTCCCTGCCAGCGAAAGCGGCAGCGAGATCCAGCGTGTAACGCTGGCTGCTAGTCGCGTGATAGTCGTACCATAATTAGCCCGTATTGTTTCCTCTTTATCTCTGGTGATCTGTATGCCCAGATATCGCAAATCACTATCACACCGGTCCAACGGGAAATCTAAAGGAAATCTAGGTACCGCCGGTGTGAGAGGAAAGAATTGCGACTTTCCCCAATTGATATTGATGCCCGATAGTCTACCAAACCGGAGGAACTCACGTAAAACAGCATTAGTATTCCGCTCGGGGTCCCTGATATATAGTGTCAGGTCGTCGACATACAATGAAATTAGTAGCTGCCGCATGCAGCACCGAAATGCCTTATCTTGATGAACTTGGCGTAATCTGGAGGCCAGCGGTTCTATAGCTATGGCAAACAACAGGGGGGATAGGGGGCATCCCTGCCGAGTGCCCCTCGAGATTGCAATTGGCTGGGACACCTGCCCATTTATTAAGATCTTGGCCGTTGGGCAGGTATACAGTAACTTGATCCAGGATAAGTAAACAAGCGGGAATCCCATTTTCTGTAGGACCCCAAATAAATAGTCCCACTCTACAGAATCAAATGCCTTGGTGGCATCCAAAAATATTGCGGCGAGAGGGAACTCTGGGTCTACCGTTTACATTAAGGAGAATAAAGTCCTGAGATTCTGAGAGGTATTTCTACCCGGCACAAACCCCGACTGGTCCGGAAGTATTAACTTCTCCATTAGTAAAGCTAACCGGTTTGCTAGCGTTTTGCTAAGATTTTAGTGTCACAGTTTAATAATGATAAAGGACGGTAAGAGTCACTGGACTCAGGGGGCTTGCCAGGTTTCAGCAAAGACGTAACTATCGCTTCCCTCATCGAGGGGGGAAGGACACCCACCTCCAAGGATTCATCATAAACCTCCTTCAACACTGGCGCCATGATGTCAATGTATTGTTTATAAAATTCTGCTGGTAGGCCATCCGAACCCGGGGCCTTCCCATTCTGCAGTTGCATGATGGCATCCCTAATTTCATCCACCTCCAGGGGGTGCATAAAAAACTCTCTGTGCACGTCACTCAGCCATGCCAACGCTACATACCCCACAAAGTCATCCAGCTCCGGAGCCCCCTGTCTCTGGGATGTGTAATGAGTTCCATAGTGTGCAATGAACGTGTCTAAAATGGCTGGTGTGTCACGCTGCAGCAGCTCCCCAGGTCCTTGTATTTCTAGAATGTATGCATTGAAGCGCGGGCTCCTTGTAACTTCAGCTAATGCCCTGCCCGGTCTCTCCCCCTCCCCGTATTTGCGGGCCTTCCAGTACTTGCCTCTAAATTTGGACCCTCTAAGTGCCGTGTCCTCATAATCAGTCAGTTTTTCCCGAAACTGCGCTTGCACTGGTCCCACTTCTCCTCTCCCCATCCGCCTCTCCAACTCCTGCAGTTCCCATTCCAGCTTACGCAAAGTATTCTGCAAGTCTCGCAATACCCCCAAGCTTTTGGACATGCAGAAGCCCCTGATCGTCACTTTAAAAGCTTCCCATATCAGCTCAACACTATCCACCGACCGAATGAAGAAGTCCTGAATCTCCTCTCCCAGTTCTGTCTGAAATACCATATCCAACAATCCTGTGGGTTGCAATCTCCACCGTGGCCTAGGCCTACCATACCCCGGTGGAGTAATCCCCAATTTCACCGGACAGTGATCTGAGAACGTCCTGGCTAAGTGCGATACACTGCAAATGGACTGCCCCAGTCCCTTAGACAACAGACAGTAGTCTATCCTCGCCCAGGTCCCTCTATGGGATGTAAAGTGTGTTCCCTCCTTTCCCTGCGGATGCGTATACCTCCAGCTATCTATGAGCTCGCTCTCAGCAATAATCCCACCAAGCACCTCCTGGGCCCGTGTGTAATGATGTGCGGCCGCAGTAGATCTGTCCCAAAGCGGGTTTAGAGCCACATTAAAATCACCCCCCCAGATAATATGGGTGGAGCCGGCGTTCAGAATCTTGCCCCACAGTACAGTAAAAAACTCAGGGCTATCTGTATTAGGGCCATAGCAATTCACAATTGTGACAGAATCCCTCCCCAACCTGCCCCAAGTAATAACAAACCTACCCTGCGGATCCACCACCATTCCCGCCATCTTGAAAGGGGTCCGTTTTTTAAATAAAATAGCAGTGCCTCGAGCATATGAGGAGTATGATGAAAACAATCGGCAGTCTGCCCATTTACTAGCAAAGTTATTAACCGCTTTTGGATTAATATGAGTTTCCTGCAGCAAAGCTATTTGGATATGCTGCCGGTCTAGATAGGCCAGAACCTGCCTCCGCTTTCTCGGATCCCCCAAGCCCCTGACATTCCACGACATCACATTCAGTACATCTCTATCCTCCTGTGTCATTGCACTTGTGCCTCACCATCCACCAAACACATTGTATATGGCTGTACATTGGCAATCCTGCATATGGATCAAGAATGGCACCACCAGATAACCACACCCCTGACTCTCCGCACACGACACGCTCCCCTCCCCAACCATCCCCCGCCCACTGAAACATCCCAGCCGTAGGTTCCCCACCCCCCTCCCCTACCCTCTTTCGCTCCTGTACCAGAACCACACATCCTATAGTGTCCCAGTTTGCACTCAAAATGCAAATTGCAAGGAGCAAAACCCAACTACAAAACAACAAAGGGGATCTCCCAATTGGGGGATGCATCCAGGTGGCTCACGGAACCCTCCTCTCAGTCCAAGTGGACACAGCCGGCAGCCTGTCCCTGGAGAGAGTTCGAGGGCGTCCAGCTGCAACATAGTTCAACAGTTCCTACGGCGCGTGCAACTGTTCTCAAAAAGCCCGTCAGCTGCTCTGCTCCGTGCTCGTCCCAATAGCGCTGTGTCAAATCCCTAACTGGGCTGTGATGTCCTTCTTTGTGACAACAAGTTATAACAGAAAATAATGCCTCGGGATTGATCCAAAATATTATTCAATAAAGAGGTAGATTAGTTATCTTTTCTTGTACAAGTTATTTTTATAGATAAATCTAAATATTTAAATCCTGTGTCAAAAAAAGAAAGACCAGCACAAAATATATACACTTTGACTAATAAATGTCAAAAACAATCATTGCTATTTTATTTTTTGCAATATATATACCGAATTCTACATATATATATACACATATTTATATTTCATATTTACATTTTACACCATGTCTCATTGCCCTACTAATTAATCTGGATGCTTTCAATACTTTATCACAACAGCATTCCTTAATGAAGAAGATCACTCTTTTAGAGAAACTCAAAGGTTTATCTGTTCAACCATATATTCATAGAGTCTTCTTTGTATCTATATAATCGTATTTGAATTCATCTGAGTGTCTTCCAATTATATGTCGACGCGTTTCAGCCGAAATAATTTTAGGCCTCTTCAGGACTAGGGCAGTTGAATGTGTAAATTCGAAATTCAACCTAAAAATAAATACACCTTTTTAACTCTATATGTACAACATGTTATCAATATTTACATATATACATTCATGGGAACCACAAACTTGTATGTCAAACAAATGTTCAAATATTTATGCAAAACTATTTGTCTGAAGAGGCGTCCAACCACTTAATTAACACACCAGATATTGTGCCTTTGTTGCAAAAAGAATAATGTATTTCAAATTGCTCAAAATAAAAATGTGCTCAGACAAAGTATGTGCTCTGAGAAAGTACTAATTTAATGTGTTCAGGCATGCACAAACCGTCACCTATTCGCACAGACTACCACACATGGCTCTATCTAATTGCCTCACTGTCTCGATCACTAGAAAGATATCCTTACATTTCGCTGAATAAGTTCCCAACTGTTTAAGGCAACTTAGTCTAGTAGGATGTATCTCTAACCTACTAATCATTACTATTAATCAGTAAAATTCTTTACTTACTGAATGAAAGGCGGGAGATTCGTAGTGCGAACTGAAATTTTAAGGGGGGCTTCTCTTTGGAAATATATTCTTTTGTATTTTATTCTTTTTATACCTAATGCAAAAAACATGTGGAAACATCTATTACTTATGTATGTGATATAATATTTATACATCCAAATTTAAACCTCTGAAGCCTACTACTCATACCTTGCACTTTCTGATGCATGTGGTTTCTTTCTCTGCTACTGACGATTCTTTATTGGCAACATCACTATCGACCAACAAAAGGGAAACCAAATAATAATAAGTCCGTTCCCGCTTAATATCTCCAATACACGCGTTATATATTTCTACAGCATTGTCGTAATGTGGAAATATGGATTTTTCTGGTCAGTTATGTCCCCTATCTTGGACCCCAACGGTTCTATGTGCATGTTACAAGTACATGTATGTTTCCTCCAGTTCTAGTTATGAAGACGCAAACACATGTGCGTCCACCGTCAACATGTCCTCTGTCAGATCCGCCATGAATAGGCCGGATATTCCATTCCTAAGTATGAAAAGCCACCGGCTTTATATGGTTCACTTATGCCATTTTACAGTCCAGGCAAGTAGGCCCTGATTCTGTCGTCAAACTCTTCTTGCCTTCTGCCTCTGAAAACTCCAGTCTGAGCCTGCATCTGTGACCATGAACTTTGTCTCATTCTCTGCGCGGCTCACGAAGCCTGACATCAGCTTGCTGTCTGCCAAGAACTGTATTTCACCTTCGAGTTATCTGCTTCACCCCTTAGCCGATGCATTCCTGTCTAGTAGTTTAAATAAACATTCTTCCAGCTACCGAGCAATGGCTCGGCTTCTCTGTCTTTATGCAAGTAATTCATAGTCCTGTTACCATGGAATATTCCTACCCCCTCGCATTTAGTGTAGACACTTAGACGCTTGTACACGCACGCACGGTCAGTATAGAATAGATTCTGTCCGAGAGTCCTTCTTTTGTGGATAACATAGTTCTTTAAACATAGGATGTTAGATATGATTTGGGATTAGGTTGACTTGACCCCCCAGACTTTTCGTCTCCACATGTAGAGCTAAATGTCAAGTCCCCTTCACCCCCCAGTTGCACGTCAATCACACGTCATGCTGCTGCGCGCGCATCTATGCCAAGTATTATCTTATAGATCCACCTATATATGACATCATAACCAATTATGTTCCTTTTTACTCCTTATTACACCCATTTTCGGTTACGCATATGAATCGTCATTTTCCTTATCAATTGTTACGCCTACTGCATTCGCTTCATTGTAATGTATGTACTATAAAAGTCATTTCTTGTCAATAAAGTATGTACTTCACTTCCTGAACCTCCGTGGTGATGGAACTTGGAGCAACCGATTATAATCGTTCATTGGAATAAAGCCCATTCCGAACCTCTAATACCACGGATTCTGCCTCTCATTTTACTGAGCTATATTTATTATGTTTCCGTATCAAATTAAGTCCCGGTAATGAAATTTTATTTACCACATGAATGGCGCCCGAATAGGGACACTTTCTCATCTCACGCGCCGGCGGTGCGTTGCAGGCCCGGTCTCCTGCCACAGCTGGACGGACAATAACGCGTACCAGCAGGATTTCCTGTATCTCCCTCCGGTCAAGCGGGGGCGACTGAGGCTGCGATCAACACCCAGACGAGGCGGTGAGAAGTGCGATGTATCCCGACCAGAGCCTAGCTGAGAGAGCAAGATCCGAGGTATACAGAGGCCCACCAGTTTCCGAAGTCCCAAGTCGAGTCCAGTCTCCGCAGTGTTCGAGTCGAGTCCAGTCCGGTTCAAGTTCAGTCCAGTTTCCGAGGCCTTCCGTTTCCGAGCTACCCGGTGAGTACCATTACTGGGGAGGCATTCTGACGTGCACATAGGTTGTGCCGGTCAAGACGGGTTTGGGTACACAAATCCGGTCTGCACTGTTTTAGCAGTGTATATGTACTGTTTAGCAGTATATCAAGTATTCCGAAGTATCTAGTTATTGTCAAAGAATTATGCTTGGTGATTAGTTATGCAGACGATCATCATTGTTGGTTATTTTAAAGGTTAAAAAATGTTTAATGTTTAATGTTTAATGTGTTAAACGTCCTGCATATTGTGGTATGAATGGTTGTTCATTATTGTGCTTTTGTACTAAGTGTGTTCAAGATTAAGTATCAGATCATTTAGTGTGTTCAAGATTAAGTATCAGATCAGTTCTCAATATGCCGCTCTTTTCGAAACTAAGACAGATCACTACAAGAAAAGGGGTACTCGAAGAAGCTGTTCCCATTCCTCCTAGGGACACTCCAGGGTACTTCATGTATCATAAACATGGCTTAGACGCTATATTATTTCTTGATTTATGGGTAGACTACACTAAGGAATTACCAGAAAGTCAGAGGTGGCCCGCAGCGGGGACCTGGGATGCAGAGTGCATCGTGAAAGTAGAGGAAGAATTATGGAAAAATAAAGCTAGACAATCACAGAAAGACGCCATTGAATTATGGCGTAAAGAATCACATAGACGAACAGAAAAAGCACGTAGACAGGAAGAGAAGAGTAAAGAGAATTCTAATGAAGTCCGAGAAAATCTATTAATTAAAGAAGGTGCACGAGTGAAATCAGAACAAGTAGACAGACAAAGAAATGCCCTTATGAATGGTATGTATCCCCTTCTGGCCGAAGGATTACCTAAAGCTACTCCAGAAACACCGAAAGACTTGCCGCCCCCATTATTCCCAATAAAGGTACATCCTAAGGGGCATCCTAGAACCGCAGAAGATGTTTTTCTTTCCTCATATTTAGATGACGCAGCTCCCGAGTATGCTAATTCCGCCCCACATAGACCGCCTATCAGGGAGGTTCAACGCCAAGATCCAGTACCCGTATCGTTACAGCAACAAGTTCTGACACAAGTTCCGGCAAGCACATCTGTTTCTACATCTGTTCCTACAGCTGCTTCTATAGCTGTGTCCACGCCTATAGTTGCTGTATCACGTTCAACGAATCCTTTCACACCCGATACCCCAGATGGGGCTACCGGAGGTGCTACCAATATCTTTTCTACACCACCTAGAATAAATAAACTTACTTTTCAAGAGTCAGCACATTCACGTACCCCCAAACTCATAAATGCCCGTACGCTTAAGGAACTTCTTATAGATTGTAGATATGACCCTGTGCCCGGCAAAGAGGACGAAATGATCATGGCATCATTACGTATCAGACGAGCCGCGGTGTATTTAGGGAAATTACCAGGAATGACTGCGCATCTAGATAAAATATACCATTTTGTCCAAACAGGGCGAGATCCAGAATGTATTAACAGAGCTATGGAATACCAGAAAGTGGAGATACAGGGGGAACTGTTACGTTTCCTCATAAATTGTGTGATCAGAAATCAAGACCGACCGGGGGTAGACCCGGAAGCAATGCAGATTCTTACCAGATGGAGCCAGAATATATCAGAAGGGAGACATGATAAGCAAAACTGTATAATAGCCATGTGCCGAAAGATCCGTAAAGAAATAGAACGCCTACACGAAGAAAGATTAGCGGTAGATCAGTTCGAACAAAGCGAGGAAGAAGCATCAGGACTGCCCACAGGACAGTCAGAAACTATAGCCTATGTAGGTAGAAGAAGATCTTGTAATAGTACTAGATGTCTTACTCATCCGATACGTCCGATGTGTCTAGAAAATAACAGGAAATTTCAAACACCAATAATAAATATAAGGTCTAACGAGCATTCATTCCAAGCAGCAGATAAATTACTCCGAGAACGAAGGGGTTATCATTTTCTCGATTCTATGGATGAACAAGAATTAGCCAGGTCAGCTGTCCATTGGGTTGACAGTCCCGGAAAATATAGTGATGATACAGTAGCACGCACATTTTTGAATCTCACCCCAGATGAACAGCGTTTAGCTGGGATTTATATGATTCAACAACTCCTTATACTATATCAGAGCCAACATTCAGATCCTGGTCTCTTACCTGATATATTGACCGAATTACTCACGAATAGATGGAGAGGTTCAGGTACTAAGCTAATTAAAGAAATACTAGAATCAAGAAAGCAGTACATTCTTTTTATATGCCCAGAACATGTCTCACTGCCCATCAAGGAAAGAACCATGTATTACATGGACAGACAGAATCCCTTACGAGAAGTGCACCCAATAAAGGGCGAGGACAACGAGTTTAAGCGCGTATTTGTATATACGCCCATATCAAAAATAGAATTGTTAGAAATGAAGAAAGTGGTACCCAGTCATGACAAAGATCCAGCGGGTTTTCACCGAGAAATTAAAGACATGTTACTCATGGGAGAGTATACCTATCCCGACATTATGACAATATTAAAGGTATTAATGCCTGCTGGCATTTATGAGAAACTCAGGGAAAAAGAGTGGGAGGTAGGAGACCAGAAGATAGAATGGTCAGTATTAGAAGCAGAAGAAAAGGCCCGAACTGCAGGAGCAGGGCTTGGGGACAAAACTAAAGCACTACCAGGTTTATTAGTACAGGTACTGCCACGTTTATTAACTACGAAAAAGGAAGATTGGGGTACAATTTCAGCCTGTAAACAGAAGCAAGATGAAGACACTAGTGATTACTATGCCCGATTTGAAAAATGTTTTGGTATAAATAGTGGCATAAAAGCGAGTAGCGAATCATACCCACATCTGTTTGTAACAAAATTAGTAGAAAATGCCCTGCCCCAAGTAAAGAATAGAGTATTAAAATTCGAGAGTACCTGGCAAGGTAACACTCCATCACAAATGTTACAAATGTTACAGTACCATCACAATAGAATTAGAGAGGAACAAGAACATGAACACAGACGCATGAAAGACACAAAAATGAAAATGCTAGTTTCTCAGACAGTTCCAGCTGAAGGACATAAAAAGGGTATGACACATTCCGGTGATTCAGCCGGACCTGTAAAAGGGACATGCAATTATTGTAAAAAGCCAGGTCATTACGTACACGATTGTCCAGTTTTGAAACATAATATCGCCATAGGTAAAACACAAGAAAGACCACGGCCACCTAGACAGGACCAGAATGAACAAGGAGCTCCGCAGCATGCACAGTCCATGCCAGCTCCACCACAGTCTGTACAGTTTGTGCCAGCTGCACCAGCGCTGCCTGTTGCTGCCACACAAACCACGACACGACAACTGTACCAGACCGCACAGTACGACTATCCTGATTACCAACGATACGCATGAACCAGCCTAGAGAGGGAAGTTGACTTACCCCTTATCGAGATCCCTGTAGATCAAGAAGGACCTTATGTACATAGTGAATTATTAGGCCAAGACAGAAAATTTTTACTCGATACAGGGGCAAGTCGAACAACCATAAAACGTAGTGAAGTTCCAGGGGCACCCCTCTCAGGCTCACAGAATATTTCCCTTGGTTTTTCAGGAAAACCTATTGTTAATGAAGTGTCACAACCTCTTCCACTTACGATAGGACCTTTGACCCGAACTACAGATTTATTGCTTACTAAATCATGTCCAGAAAATCTGTTAGGAATAAAAACACTGAAAGCTCTAGGAGCTATAATATGTTGTTCTCCGGAAGGAGTAAGGTTGTTTTTACGTGATTTTAAAGGTCATTATGTGTCTAGAGACATGGATCCCCGACTGCAGACTTTACCTACACATCTATGGGCACAAGGCCCTACTGATGTTGGTTGCATGAATATTACACCATATCGAGTCACATTAAAGGCAGGAGTGGTGCTACCACGAATGCGACAATACAAGTTACCACCAGATGCTGTAGTGGCTTTACTGCAAATCATTGACGAGCTCATTGCCCAAGGAGTGGTTGTGGAAACAGACTCCAATGTATGTAATTCACCGATAATTCCGATTCTTAAACGGACAGATCCAAAGGCCCCGCCAGTATATCGATTGGTTATTGATCTGCGCGAATTAAACAAATGCATTGTGCCACAATTTCCTGTGGTCCCAGATATCTCGTCATTACTGACAGCTATTGATTCCGAAGCGACATTCTTTACTGTAATCGATCTCAAGAATGCCTTTTTCAGCGTCCCAATAGATCCGGAAAGCCAATATTTGTTCGGATTTAGTTTAAATGGACGTAGCTTTAAATTCTCACGCGCACCTCAAGGATTTACAGAAAGCCCCAGCATCTATAGCCAAGCACTGAAACGAGAACTCGACCGTATCCACATGCCAGTTAACACTGCTCTGCTTCAATACGTCGATGATCTGTTGATCACCGCTAGAAGCGAACCCGAATGTGAGAAAGCATCACTGACAGTTTTACTATTTCTAGCCGAAAAGGGGCACAAGGTGTCCCCTTCTAAGCTGCAATTCTGTGTCCAGCGAGTTATTTATCTTGGACACTCGCTGTCCAAGGAGGGAAGGCAGCTTACACCCGACCGCATTCAGTTAATAGCTAACATGCCAATACCCAAGACACAAAAGGAGGTACGGGCTTTCATAGGCCTCACGTCATATTGCAGGCAGTGGATCCCTCAGTACGCATTTCTAGCAAAACCACTCATTCAGTTGACAACACAGGAGGCAGCCACATCGACTGTTCTCCCTTGGACTCAGGAACATACACAAGCTTTTGAAAGCCTAAAGAAAGCTTTATGTCAAGCACCTGTTTTAGCAACGCCATGTTACAGAAAACAGTTTACACTCTTTGTTACAGAACGCGAAGGTACTGCCTTGTCAGTACTCACACAGGAACAAGCAGGAGCACACAAACCATGTGCTTATTTTTCTAGTACATTAGATCCAGTAGCTCAGGCTCTTCCTGCGTGCCTGAAATCAGTGGCAGCGACAGCTTTAGCAATACGACAAAGCGATGCCATAGTGTTAGGACATCCATTGACAGTTCAAGTACCACATGCGGTAGAGGTTCTTGTAAATAGAACGCAAACACAACACTTGACTATAGCGCGACTTACAGGGTACGAACTTACATTGTTTCAGCCACACATAGAAATCAGACGCTGTAACACATTGAATCCTGCCACACTTTTGCCAGTAATCGGAACAGACCCACTAGCCCATGACTGTATTGAAGTTATTACTATAACGACGAAACCCAGACAAGACTTAACCGATGTCCCATTGTCAGATCCAGACCTGACATTGTATGTAGATGGTTCATGTATGAGAACAAATACAGGAGAGTTAGTGGCTGCTTACGCAGTCACAACAGATACTGAAGTCATTGAAACAAATCATATAAATACTTTGTCAGCTCAAGCCGCAGAGCTCATCGCTCTGACACAAGCCTGTATTCAAGCCACAAGTAAAAAAGTCAACATATACACTGATTCACGTTATGCATTCGGAGTCGTACATGACTTCGGCGTGCTGTGGCGAGAGAGAGGTTATTTAACTTCTCACGGTGCCCACATTCAGCACGGACCCCTCATTCATGCCTTATTAGATGCAATACATCTACCTACTGCAATATCAATTATGAAATGTAAGGCTCATACGAAGGTTACTGATATCATTTCTCAAGGCAATGATCTAGCCGACAGAGCAGCTAAACAGACTGCTCAAACCCAAACATCCGACATGACAAAGACAATAGTCCCGATGCCGACACATTGTATGACAGTTAAAGATCCTACCCTTGACGTAATTGACATACAGACACATGCTACACCAGACGAAATAAAGAAATGGACTGAATTAGGAGGGATCCAAACGGACCAAGGATGGATGATGAAGGAAAAGTCTGTGTGGTTCCTTCCTGATTCAATGGTCCAAGTTATAGTTAACACTATACATAGTCCAGCACATCTAGGAGAAAAAGCTATGCTAGACAGCATTCAACACATTTGGTTCAATAAACATTTACGAGCAGCAGCCAAACAAAAGGTCCGTACCTGTATGATCTGTTGCCAGTTCAACCCAGGAAAAAGTGTTCCCGTAGAACAAGGTGGATTTCATCCTCCTGATCACCCTTTTGAAGTCCTCCAGATGGATTATATCCAGATGGAACGATGTCGAGGATTCAAATATGTTCTCGTAGTTGTCTGCGCTCTGTCCCGCTGGACGGAGGCATACCCGGTTTCAGATTACACTGCCCCGACTACTGCCAAACAGTTAGTTCGAGAATTCTTCCCACGATACGGTTTACCACGTGTTGTTCACTCAGATAACGGCCAGCCGTTCTCATCCGAATTAATGAAACACGTTTCACTTTTGTTAGGTTATCAGTGGAAATTCCACTGTGTCCGACACCCTGAGGCAGCAGGTCTCGTAGAAAGACATAATCAGACCCTGAAAATTAGATTGTCCAAAATATGCAGGGAGAAAGGTGTCGACTGGGTAGTAGCACTACCAGTTGCACTCTTTTTCACAAGAATGGTAGCACACTCTCGAACAGGGCTATCCCCGTATGAGGTGATCTTCGGCAGACCACCAAATATGTGGGGGACGCCTATACCGCGCAAAATAACTGATATTGACTGTAATATGCTGACAGATTACTTGGCTTCCTTGATGTCTGCACTACAATCTTGTCGTTCACAGGTAGCTGCAGCCTTTCCCGACAACACTGAGGTGAAACCCCATGACGTAGTTCCGGGGGACCTTGTGCTTGTGAGAAATTTCGACCGAAAGACTCAGCTGGAGCCCAGGTGGAAGACACCCCAGCTGGTCCTGCTGACCACAAGGACAGCCGTGAAGATCGAGGGCAGGAAAGGATGGGTGCATTCAAGTCATATCAAGAAATTTCATGGACTTCCTTCAGATGTAAACAGCCCACCTCGTGTGTCCTCACCAATTGACTCAAAACTACCTCTGGCTGAGGCCGACAGTAAAGAACTCTATAATCTAAAATTAAGGCCTAGGCCGTCGGACGATTTGATTGTTTAAGTCCTCTCCTAGGTGAAGCGGTTGAATCTGTCTCCGACATGTATCGCCTAGACCTGAATCATGGACAGTCGCGAAAAATGATGAAACGACAGGCGTATTGTAAATCACTGCGTAGCCATTGCATAGTGACATTATTAATCTTGTTTTTCTTAAGTCTTTTAATAATTACTGCAAGTATATTGTTGCACATATATTACCCTATTGCCAGAAATGTTTACAATGTTACTGCTGAACATTCTTTTAGTGACCTACCGCCGCATGAATTGTCTTATAGACTTGCGCTGCGCAATAACACTTTCATTAGTATGTTACATCATTCCCATCAGACTAGTAATGCAACTAATTGTTGGGTGTGTGGCCGGCTCCCTCCCTATCAGAATTATGAAGGAGTCCTGCCTTTCTTTCCACATCCGTTTACACATAATGGCTCCTGTGGAGCATGGTTCAGCTTAATCAATTCCATAGACTCAGACACAGCAGTTTATCAAGACCATTGGGTATGGGGAAATTTGAACCTAGTTTTATTCAAGGTCTGTTACCCTGACAAGGAGGGTCGCCCCAAAGGAACAGGAACTGATCTAGAAAATGAAGTATATGGATTAGGTAACTTTACTCCTAATCTCATGGTTCTAAATGTCGAATCCGAAGTTGAACTAGTTTTACCAACCATGTCAGTATTCCCAGCGAAAGGTGAATTGTGTGTAAGAAAAGTTGGTTCCATACATATGGGCCATAGTAAATGCACTACTATAGTAGAATTCAGTGATCAAGGTAAATCTTCATTTAGAGCTTATCGCCACTCCTACTTTATATGTGGTCAGACTGCATATATGCGTCTACCTCTAGATTGGGATGGTACCTGCTACATTGCATTTCTTTTGCCACCTGTTTTCCTAGCTCCTCCTGATTATCACAGAAATATTCATTTAGTAAATAGTAGAGTAAGGAGAGATCTCCCAATAGTCGATTACACTGAAACAGCATGGGAAAAATACACAGATTTCAATAAAGGTCTCTTTCCCTATATAGGTACTGTTACTAATAGTAAGCTGATACGTAGATTAACTAGAACCCTTGAAGCAGTAGTGAATGAAACTATTTCCGCCTTAGGCAATTTAACAGAAGAGCAGTCTGCTATGCGGATTGTTGTGCTTCAAAATCGTCTTGTCCTTGACGTCATCCTGGCTGATAGGGGCGGAGCTTGTAGGGTCATCGGATCAAGCTGTTGCGTATTCATACCAGAAAATTCGCCATCTGTATATAAAGCTATAACTCGCCTTCATAAGATTGTAAGCCAGATACACCAGAACCCAGGCACTTGGACTTGGTCCGGTTGGTTTTGGAGTGTGATATCAGCCTGGGGATGGAGAGTCCTATCCTTCCTAGGTATTGGCCTTCTCATACTATTCAGTTGCTGCTTATGCCTGCAATGTGGACCAGCGATTTGTGGTCTGTGTGCCACATCGTGCATTCCACATCAAGATTTTCATTCAAGATCCCGGAAGAAGAAAGAAGAACAAATGATGCTATATGAACAGATCAATGGATTAATGAAGATTGATATCTCTTGACGGGCAAGTAGGGGACAAGGAGGGAATGTGGAAATATGGATTTTTCTGGTCAGTTATGTCCCCTATCTTGGACCCCAACGGTTCTATGTGCATGTTACAAGTACATGTATGTTTCCTCCAGTTCTAGTTATGAAGACGCAAACACATGTGCGTCCACCGTCAACATGTCCTCTGTCAGATCCGCCATGAATAGGCCGGATATTCCATTCCTAAGTATGAAAAGCCACCGGCTTTATATGGTTCACTTATGCCATTTTACAGTCCAGGCAAGTAGGCCCTGATTCTGTCGTCAAACTCTTCTTGCCTTCTGCCTCTGAAAACTCCAGTCTGAGCCTGCATCTGTGACCATGAACTTTGTCTCATTCTCTGCGCGGCTCACGAAGCCTGACATCAGCTTGCTGTCTGCCAAGAACTGTATTTCACCTTCGAGTTATCTGCTTCACCCCTTAGCCGATGCATTCCTGTCTAGTAGTTTAAATAAACATTCTTCCAGCTACCGAGCAATGGCTCGGCTTCTCTGTCTTTATGCAAGTAATTCATAGTCCTGTTACCATGGAATATTCCTACCCCCTCGCATTTAGTGTAGACACTTAGACGCTTGTACACGCACGCACGGTCAGTATAGAATAGATTCTGTCCGAGAGTCCTTCTTTTGTGGATAACATAGTTCTTTAAACATAGGATGTTAGATATGATTTGGGATTAGGTTGACTTGACCCCCCAGACTTTTCGTCTCCACATGTAGAGCTAAATGTCAAGTCCCCTTCACCCCCCAGTTGCACGTCAATCACACGTCATGCTGCTGCGCGCGCATCTATGCCAAGTATTATCTTATAGATCCACCTATATATGACATCATAACCAATTATGTTCCTTTTTACTCCTTATTACACCCATTTTCGGTTACGCATATGAATCGTCATTTTCCTTATCAATTGTTACGCCTACTGCATTCGCTTCATTGTAATGTATGTACTATAAAAGTCATTTCTTGTCAATAAAGTATGTACTTCACTTCCTGAACCTCCGTGGTGATGGAACTTGGAGCAACCGATTATAATCGTTCATTGGAATAAAGCCCATTCCGAACCTCTAATACCACGGATTCTGCCTCTCATTTTACTGAGCTATATTTATTATGTTTCCGTATCAAATTAAGTCCCGGTAATGAAATTTTATTTACCACAGTATTTAAGTACCTTTTTACGCTGCGGATTAACGCTCTTCCTTCTGTCTCCTTCTACCACATAATCCCCTCAGTGCAGAGTTATTCCTGATGACATCACTCTACATAGACAAAAGGGGAAGCTCATTTATTCAAACGAATTTCACTCGATATCTCCAAGGTTTACGTTATGTGTTTATATGGCCTGATCCTATAAGCATACCTTCTATTGCTGGAAATAGAGCTCAAAATCCTCTCTCCTTCTACCGCGTACTTCATTCGAGCCGCCGCGCACAAACCGGAAGTAGGTCTCCATATAAACTCGATGGTCTTAGACACTAAAAACGGACCAATGTGTTCAAATTGATGTCGAACGCGGACTACTATTTCTAAAGGCTGTAGCGCCTGATCCCACAATTAAACGTGCAGAGGTACATAGACAACTCCATATTGTATGATCAAATATCTAAAGAACTGGACCAATGATCTCAGTGATCTAATCTCTTGGTATAATAGGGTACTTCTTTATATATCTTCAATGACAGTAAATAATCCTTGCTAAGGGTATCTCACATAGCGTTATCTACACAGGGGGGATATCTTCTCTTATCAATATTTCTCTGAATAACTCAATCCACACCCGTACGTTAAGCAAAACTAAGAAGGTGATAGGAAAGGAAAAGAAAGTAAAACAGTTGAGCATCCAAAAAATATCTAATATTGGTGATAGTGCCTTATAACCCATTTATTGGAACGCCACTCCTTACAGTCTTCTGATCCATATTATCATTCTCTCCATACAAAGAAAACCAATTTATTGTAATAGTGCCCAAATCTCATCCCTGTCATTAAGGCCCCATACAGCAGTATGGTATTTCTCAATTAATCTTGCTTCCAATCTGTTTAGTTTAATTTGGAGGTTCTCACTTTTCTCATTTCCGATCACACATAGAACGGACCACTTTATGTCGTTTTCAGAATGATTTAAATTTTGGAAATGATGTACCAAAGGTGCTCCCTGTACTTTGCATTTAATCCTGGATTTGTGTTGTAGTATCCGTTTTTTTAGGGCTTGTGTTGTTTGACCTATATAATATGTATTGCACGGACATTTTATGCAATAAATAGCATTCTTAGAATTGCAGTTCGAGAATACTCTTTGGTAGTGTATTTGACCATTGATATTTAGCTGTTTGGAATCTTCAGTTAAGTTACAAGCCAAACAGTTCTGGCATCGAAAATGTCCCACTACTGGTGGTAGACTCAATAAGGTTCTTAAATCTTTTTTTGTATTCTCTGTCGGTCTTGCTGCTCTCACCAGTCGTTGTCTAATATTTTTTCCTTTCTTGAAAGCAAATAGAGGTTTGGAAATTCCTAGATGTTCTACTATTTTCCAATTTTTTGGGATAATCTTTTTAACTCTGTTTGCTTTGGGATCATACGTGAGTACACATGTCAGGGGGATGTTTTTCTCTTGTTGTTTCGGAATTAATAAAGTTTCCCGTGGTGTGTACCATGCACGTTTAAGGGCACCTTTCACCAACTTTTTAGGGTATCCCCGGATTATCAGTTTGTTTTTAAGTTTCTCAGCATTGGAGAAATAATCCTCTTTGTTGGTGCAATTCCTCCTAACACAGAGAAATTGTCCATATGGCAAGTTTTCTTTCAGCTTTCGAGGATGGCTACTCCCAAAGTGTAACAAGGTGTTTCGGTCTGTAATCTTAGTATACAGGCTTACCCCTAGTTGTTCCTTTTCTTGTTGCACGAATACATCTAAGAAATTTATCTTAGCACGGTCCTTAGACATGGTAAAGTTGAACTCTACTGTTCTCGAATTTAACCAATTATGGAAGTCAAGCAATTGTGGTTCATCTCCATTCCAAATCATAAATATGTCGTCTATATAGCGACACCAAAACCCTATGAAAGATTTAAAAGGGTTGGTGTCGCTATATATCCATTTCTTTTCAAACTCTGTCATGACCAGATTTGCAATTTCTGGCGAGAAGCTACAGCCCATTGCTACTCCAGAGACTTGCAAATACAGATTTTCCTTGAATTCAAAAAAGTTATATTTCTTAAACATAGGTACGCTAACGATATTATAAATTCAGTGGGGACTTGATGGGGCTGGTCTCTTTGGTCTAATACATGTTTCATCACTGCCAATGCCTCATCTTGGGGTATGTTTGTGTATAATGATTCGATGTCAAACGATACCAAAAATTGTTTTTCCATGTCATAGGGAAGTCCTTCTACTTTTGATATCAAATCCATGGTATCTCTGACATATGATTGTGTCTCCTTGATTAAGGGAATGAAAAAGGTATCAATATATTTGGCCAGGGGCTCCAAAATTGACCCACACGCCGAAACAATGGGCCTTCCTGGTGGATTTGTCGTGGATTTATGTACTTTTGGCAGGACATATATACTCGGTGTTTTGGTTTTATCACTGTTTAGAAAATCAAATTCATTTTGACATAACCAACCTTCATCAAGCCCATTTTTTGTAATTTCCAAAATCTCTAATTTCAAATCCGAGGTCGGATTGGTTTTTAGTAGTCTGTAATGTAAAGGGTTAGATAGCTGCCGCACAACATCCTCATCATATTTTTTGGTGTCCCAGAGTACAATTCCTCCCCCTTTATCAGCCGGCTTGAGTATTATTGCCGGATTTTCTGATAAGTTTTTCAAGGCTTTCATTTCTTGTTTGCTACAGTTAGCATTATAAAAAATCTTTTTGTTTTGAAGAGCATCTAATTCTCTCAGGATTTGTTCTTCAAATACCAAAATTTCTGCTGGAAGGAGTACGCTTTCTGAAATATAGTTAGATTTATTTCTCAAACCACTGATATTAATTTGTTCCCTCATTTCTTTTTCTAAAAAGAAGGCTTTTAGTCTGACCTTTCTCAGGAAGTGTAAAACCTCTGTTTTTGTATCCACAGGGTCTTGTAGAACCGTGGGTACAAAGGACAACCCTTTATATAACACTGATAATTCTGTGTCTGTTGGGGTATAATTGGATAAATTATAGATCGGTATGGTTTCAAGTATTTCTGACCCAATTATATCTATCGTTTGTAGGTTCTTTGTGACAACATCAAGCTGTAGCGGGCCGCGAGCAGCGCCATCGAGCACTGTACCGACCACTGATAGGATTAGGGGGACTCTTCCTGCGACCCCGCCTGTCGTCGCGACTTATGGAGCCTCTTTAGCAACTCTTCTACCTGCTGAGGCTTTGTAAAAAAGGTTTGAGTGCCCTGGTGCGTAATGCGCAGGCAAGCCGGATACAATAAGGCATAGTCAATCTGGGCCTGTCGCAGCTTCTGTTTCACAGCCATGAACTTTCGGCGTTCCTACTGCACATTAAGCGTGAAGTCCGGATACATAGTGAAAGATATCCCTTCATAGGACAGCTGTTGCTTCTCTCTGGCCACCCTCAAGGCAGTATCTCTGTCCCTATAGTTCAGCAAACGCGCAATTATGGGCCTGGGTGGATTGCCAGGGGCCGGTCGTGTATTTTATCATATATTTTAAATGTATGTGATGTATTTTGTTGGTATAAGTATTGTTTATGTTTTTTAATATATGTGTTAAATCTTATAAGTTATTAATTTTATTTTAACACAATTTTGCATTCTTTAGTTCCATAGTGGGTTGTGGGTTTATTGGGGAATAGGGTGGGAAGTAATTTAGTTATAATAAATTATTGAATATTTTTTTATTAATATTTATTTAATTAAGATTTTATAATGTTAATTGTATTTTAATTCTTTTTTGGGTAACTTTTAGATGCAGGTTGTGGGTTTTATAGGGGTAAAGGGTGGGAAGTAATTTATTTGTGATTAATTAATAATTATATTTTAATTAATATTAATTAATTAACTATGGTAATTGTGAAATTAATTTTAGGTACAGGTTTTGGGGCTTATAGGGATAAAGGGGGGGAAGTAATGTGTTTGTAAATAATTAATAATCACTTATTCATTAATAATAATTAATTAATGCACAATTAATTATGGAAATTGTGTAATAAGTTTTAGGTGCGGCTTGTGGGGTTTATAGGGGTAAAGGGTGGGAAATAATTTATTTTTAGATAATTAATAATTGGTTGTTAATTAATACTAATTAATTTCTTGAAAATTAAATATGGAAATTGTGTAATTAGTTTTTAGTTGTGTTTTTAGGAGAACAGGGTGGGAAGAAATTTATTTTTAATTAATTAATAATTAGTTGATAATTAATATTAATTAATTGATAATTAATTAGGGTCATTGTTTAGTTTTGTTTGTGTTTGGATGTTTGGTGTGTAGCTGTGAAAGGTGTGGAGTAGTACTATTAGTAACTTGTTTTGAAAAACAATTTCATTTTGTGAGTAATTTTATTTACAGTTGGGTTGTGGGGTTTATAGGTGTAAAGGAAGGGAAGTTAATAACATTTTGGGGTCGATTCCGATGCTGGATTTTTTTTTCCAGTACGACTCGTATCCGTATGTTTTTTCCGTACGAATCGTACAAGTCACGTCCGACCCGTGAAGTACGATCCGTACGGGAAAAAGTACATACGGACCGGCCCGATCCGTACAAATCGTAGCGGGAAAATTAGTACGAGACGGACCCGGACACTTCTCCGTACAAATCGTAAAAATGAAGTCCGACTGTACTAGTACGATCCGGACCGGCGTATGTCCCGTATGCTGGGAGGGTGGGTGCATCAAAACGCATGTTTGAATTCCAAATCAGACACAATTGCCCTCATCCCATATGGCCCCGCTACATACCCATGCAGCATGCGCAATGCCCAGGGATTGGAAAAGTACTGACAAGATAGCTCACACTTGGCCCTGGTGTAGGCAGCACAAGGCCCTCCTGTGACCAGTGCAAACACAAACACCAACACAACAAGGTCAGATATCTAGGATAGGAACTCACACTCACTGTCATGGCAGCATGCTCCATGGGGGGACAGCTACATCACCTGGGAGCCCCAGTGCCAAATCACACTACACCCACCAGCAGGACCTGTCACACACACCCCTTACACAAGCACACACCACCAGGACAGGCAATAGATTTACCCACTGCCACAATTGCAATGTAACACAACAACACCAATACATAGCCGAAGAAGCATGCAAGCCACAAATGGACGTGTCAAAGACTCAGGCGAACATATCAATCTGTCCCCCGCAACATACCCATACACAAGTGAACATTGAGGAGAATACTAGGCACATACAACTACCTGGAGGAACTGTGCCAACTTGAATGTGTATAAAACATGCATGTTGCATTAAACAGCTTTAACATTGTCTCTCTCTCACACACAGGGCAACGTGATGAACATCCCCCCAACAATGGGGGGGAAGAATCACAGTCACAGGCTCGGGAGGAACCGGATCCCACCAGCAGCGACGCCTCTCAACACTCCGCGGATGACCCCGACCGACCTGGACCCTCTGGTGTCCAAGCCCCTGCAGCACCTGGTTCAGGAACATCTATGCCAACCACCACCCCTATTCCTGCTACATCACAGGAGACACCCAGGAGCCCTGCCCACAGTGAACAGAGCCAGTCTGACCAGGAGGGACAAGGTGTGGCGGGCACCCAGGAGGAGGCAGACAACACCGCCACTGCCATACCTCAGCGGTCCCGTCGACCCGATGTGCCCACAATGGCAGGCCCGGCTCGTGTGGGCAGGGGTGGCGGGAGTGGAGGCAGGCGGAGGCGAGAACCTGACCAGCCAGCTGAAGGGACCGGTATGTCACACATCATGGAGGCATACCCGCGTGACACCAGGGAGATCAGCCAGGTAGTGGTGACCCTCACAGAGATCAAAAACCAGCAGGCCCAGCAACACGCCAGTCAACAACAACACCAAGGACGGATGGAGGCAAGACAGGCTGAGCTCTTGGCGGTGCAAAGGGACATAAGCTATTCACTCCGTTGGATCGCCGACATCATGGGCAACCCTCCCTGTGACACCAGGCGCAGACCAGCACCAGCCACAGGGAGGGAGGAGGAGGAGGATTTGTCCGACGGAGCATCCCAAACATCGTCAAGGCCTGCATCTGTGGGTCCCCGGAGGAAGGTTGGTCGTCCACGGAAAAGACCGAGAGAGGCAGCGGGCCATCCACATCTCCCAGGTCACCTGGCCAGGCACCTGGCCTTCATGTGCGACAGCATCACCCCATTGACTGACATCATCGAGGACACACATGGCTCACAATGTATTACAAAATACAGACATGGAGCCTAACACTCACGCGTGATGGCCTCAAGCTGCTGAGGGGGGGCTTGCTATATTGCTCTGACAGACCAATTTGGTAGAGTTACATGAAGGTGTAGAGGTCGTGGGCCATGTTGATGTGCCCAGGAAGGGAGTACCAGGTCTGTTTTGCGAGGTGGGAGAACTATCTCCTGCATGCAGAGGTCATGTGGATGTGATGAATGGTGGCCAGGGCAAGGTGGGCTGCATGGAGTAGGGCCAACGGGGTGTTGGATGACACACGTCCAAGGTCGGTTTTGGTCAGGGGTTGTGGACTGCCTCCTGAGTGTGGTTGAGGAGTCTGAAGGTGATCCTGCAGCACACAGTGAGCCATTGTACCTATCTCAGGTGGACGGTGATGTGGCTGGGGCGGGGGATGTTGCAGATGAGGTGTGCGGATGCACCCTGGATGTGGATTAGTTCTCCTGCATGTTTGCTGTTGTCCTCTGTAGAGGCCGGTGCTGTATTTGAGCCGGCTCGTGTCCTGGACCAGGGGGACGGTCTGTCTTGCCTTGGAGTGGATCTATCTGGGGGCCATCAGCAGCATGTAGAGGGTGTTGCAGCATGAGGTACAGATGTTGGTGAGTTGCATGTTAATTGTGAGCGATGGGTCCATGATGAACACCAGCTTGCCTGCGTGGCCACTGGGTGCTGGTGCGGTGCACAGACCAGTGGGATGCAAGGAGTTGACCCAGCTGTAAGGGGACAATCCTCAGATGATGAACTCTGTCCCGTCCAAGTCCTGCCTCAGATGGCTGATGTTCAGCCATTCATCAACACATCTCATGCCTTCTTGAAGTTTGGATCTGGCAATGGCTGGCTCTTTGGTGAGTTTGAAGAGCAGCTGGGTGTCAATGGCATACCAGATGATGATGAGGTTGTGTGTGCATGTGATGGTGGAGAGGAGGGTCATGGAGACATTGAAGTTCGTGATGCTGAGAGATTAGCCCTGTGGCATGGGCCAGATGACCCCAGTGTACTACATGTAGCAGTGTGGAGGCAGACTCCCTGGGCCTTGCTGGTGAGCAACTTCCTGAGTGAATCCTGGGCCCTCCTCTGGATACCAGTGTTGTTGATGTGTGAGCTGACAGTGTTATAGCACATGGTGTAGAATAGCGTTGAGAGGTCAAGGGTGGTGGCCTCACCATTGTTGAGCAGGGCAAAGTAGTCGTTGGTGTTGGCAATGATGACGGTGGTGTGATTACTGTGTAAAACTGTCTGGTGCCAGTTGGCTGGAGCTGGTTGCATGTAGGAAATTGGTCAGTTGTTAGTTGAGTGTCTTCCTGGTGACATTTGCTGGGTAGGGAAGTAGGCTGATGTACCAGGAGATCCTGCGGTTCTGCCGTCCGTTGATTAAGAAGGGCCTGGGGCTCTGCATGCCTCCTGCAGCCATGGAATGTGGCTAACTCAAAGGAGACATTCATGACGCGCAGGACGTGGGCTTCAAGTATGGCAAATGATGTGATTGAGATGTTGTGTGGGAAGGGGCCTGATGGAGAGCCAGAGTGGATGGTGCACCTGATCCCGGTTGTGTACTTGCTGCTGACGGGAGTCCATGACCTGAGGGGGGTTTGTCCAGCGGATAATAGTGCTGTCTGCCTCTGTGTGCCAAGGCTGTTGTCCATGGCCAGGAGCTTGCAGTGGTACAAAGTAGCAAGGGATGGGATCTGCCTTGCAAGGGTGGGGTGTCTTGGATGGAGATCTGCTGTCAGTTCACTCACAATGCTGATGAGCTCCTTGATGTCGTGTGTTTGGGTGTCTCGGCACTATCTGAATGATCTCCACTTGGCCTTGCTGATGATATGGTGATGGCTGTGTGTGGTGTTTTCCAGGGCTGTAATGAAAATTATGTCTCTTTGTGTTGCAAGGTTTACACAAGAGTCCGGCTAGGTCTGTAGGAGTCCAGTAGGTCTGCCTTGTCCCAGGTGCCTTAACTGTTGTTGTGCTTCACAGGAAAGTCTGTCAATGTGGCAAGATTGATGGATCAGTTGCTGATCCAGTGTGTGAGTTTGCAGGGTGTGGGCGGTGGTGTTGTTTTGAGTATCCCACACAGCTTGTCTGTGGCGACTTACATCAGGCATCTTTGAGGGATCGGTAGCGGGGTGAGTGGCACTGTGTTGCTTGTTGGAGACGTGGATTCAAATGTTGATGGACCAATGATGGATGGTGGTGTGTGTCCCCTCCAGCAAGAAGTTACTGGCCCCCAGCCACATGTAGCCTGTGGAGGTGAGGGCCTGCGTGCAGATGTATGTGTTGATGGCTTAGCGGAATTGTGGATGTAGGTCTGCGGATCTGTAGATGAGTGTTACTCCGAGGGTTGCTAGGGAGTTGCTGTGAACCCGGACTTGTGACTCTGAGGGTGTACTTGTCAATAATGACCAATTCAGCCCCCGGGAGTGGTGTTGGCTTCCCTACGGGTGATCTTGGATCCGTCTGAGATGGCAATGATGACGTCATGTGCTGAGGATGCTTTTGTCCAGGTTACTGTCATGAAGGTAATGTGTGTGGCTGTAGTGTTGAGGAGGTAACAGAGTCCAATGGCGTGCAGGTGGATGGAGCGGGTGTGGAGTAGGAGGCACATAACCTGGTTGGAATGACAGGGTCTGGTAGGCTGGGCAGCACTGTGTAGGCAGTTGGAGTAGCACACTCAGCATGCAAAGGTGTCGTGTGTGTGCTTAGGGGTTGCCTGATGGCAGGAGGAGGATTGTCACGAGGACATTGCTTGGAGAGTGGCTGCAGCATGAGCCTGTTGTGTGATGTGGGTCATGCAAAGACTAGAGGGTCGTGCACTGTGCATGTTGCAGGCGCAGACGGTCTGGCCTTTGGCACGGCGCTGGGGCTACAGTGGCACAGAAAAGCTGCTGGATGCATTACAAATGGGTGGAGGGGGAAGGGCTGAGCATTTCTGATGCGTGGGGGTTGCAGAATCAGGGCACTCGGAGTGGCGGACCGCATGTGAGGCAGCAGCATGCGGAAGGGGTTAGAAATCATGCAAAAATCAACGCACAAAGACAAGGAGGTCTGCAAGGCACAGTGCAACAGGTGTATGTCAAGGAAGGAGTGTCAGCTCACTCATGGGTCACTCCCAGAAAGTGTATGATCAATCACCATAAATGACAGCCACTGTGTCAGGCAACAAAATGCGGAGATGCGCAAATGAGACACACCATCAGCAGGCATTCACGTCCCGTTGTGGTCAGCAACCTGCACAAATACATACACAACCAGGCACAATAGAGATCATTAGCCATGAAGCACTGCATGCATGTTGCCAAAGTACACATACACTCATATGCTCAATCTTTGTCAATTCTGCCATAGATGACACATGCAAACTGGTAAGAAATCTGCAGTGATCGAGATGAGGCACTTTGGATTGCGCTGAACACCTTTATTCCACATACACACACAAAGGGATATGCCTCCATATTAACAGACTCACAGGTCAGTTGACAGAACATGTGGGACATATGCTGGACCCCGCCTTCACAACACGGATGATGTCAATCCCAATGAACTGGCACACAAGGTAAGGGGATGAGCAAAACACATCAGGCTGCACACGGAGAGGCTGCAATTCCGCATAGAGCATGTTGTTGTGATGTCCTCCACTATGTCCACCCGTGGCATCTGCAATGTTTCAGAGCCAAGGTACACACACATTGAAGCCTTCATCAGACGCCATATTCCACTACAGATGACTGTCAAGAAGGCTGACTATCATGTCATGGGAGTGATGCTACATGTCATATGCTCCATGGTGAGAAGACATGTATGCATGGTACCACAACATGCACAGAAGCAGTCACCACACATTCACAACCTGTATCACCACAAAAAAGCCTTGCTGCAATACTTACCCAAACTGACATTGCCACATGTCCGTGCATGGAACGCTGATTCAGCACACGTTGCAATCCACAAGAGGAATAGCAGGAGGACAACGATGACATGACCAGACAACATGTGCCAAATACCTGGGAATGATAGACACACGAGAAGTCACCAAAAAAAGATTCTCGACACACACATGGAAGTGTACAAAACAGCAACAATGTTGGACACATGTAAATTTCCAATCAAGTCTCTCTGCAAAACTGTGTTGCATGACATCATCACTCGAGTGACACATCAGAGCACACATCCAAGTCACTTTGCATTCAGTCAGCTGGACACACACATTGCAACACATGCCACTCAACGCTACAAGCTTGCACACTCATAGCCAGTGACTCACCATTATGAGAAGAAGTTGCGTATGAGCTGACTCTGGATATCATCCCCCTCCTCCTCATCATCACTAGCCTCGTGACCAAGCCCATGATCCTCCACGGGTGGATACTCCTGCTCATCTGGATCCAGGATGAGTGGCACTGCCTTCTCAACTGCCATGTTGTGCAGCATGCAGCACACAATGAAGATTTTGCAGACCTTCTCCGGGGCATAGGGGAGGGACCCGCCTGTCTTGTCCAGGCACCGGAATCAGCTCTTCATCAGTCCAAACGTCCTCTCAATCACTCGCCTGGTCTGGCCACGTGCATCGTTGTACCGGTGATCTGCAGCTGTTCTTGGGTTGCGGAGAGGTGTCAGCAGCCATGGCATGTTGGGATAGCCAGAGTCCCCTACATGGAAACATCATGTAAATAAGTGGGTCACAAGATGCCGTAAGAGACAAAGATACCGCAACACATAGGACAAAAAGACTATACCCACCAACAAGACATGCTCGTTCGTTGTGCAGCCGCAGCATCATTTGTGGCACCCTGCTACGCCTCATGATGTAGGCATCGTGTGCTGATCCTGGAAAACGTGCACAGATAAGTGAAATCAGCATGTTAGCAAGACACACCACACGGGCATTTATCGAGTGGTAATGTTTGCGGTTGTGATAGGCTTGTTCCTGTGCCTGTGGTGGTACAAAAGCCACATGTGTACCATCAATGGACCCAATTACATGGGGCATCCAACCCAGGGCATAGAAATCCCCCTTGACATCCCTCAACCCCTCTGGAGTCGGAAATTTGATGAATTCATCAAGGTGCTCCAACATGGCTACTAAAACATCACGCAGGACACGGCTGAACATAGTCTGGGACATCCCACCCACATCAGCTATGGTCAATTGAAACTAGGGGTGGGCGGAATTTGCGAAATCCACTTTCTCAAATTATCGCGAAAATGTTAAAAAAGTTTTTTTCCCGCATGTTCGCGAGATTTTCTGCATGGTTGCGGCTCGCCAACTTACCCATGCGGTTGCTCGCAGGCGCGGCCATCTTGTTTTCAGTTGTCTCGCGGTGCATGATCGCGAGAAGAAAGACGTGATCGCGCGACGCATGACGTCACTGCGGGCGCGAACTGTCGCAAATGGCTAAAAACAATACAACATCTCATGGAGAACGCGACCAGATCAAGAAAACTTGTTGGCGAATGCAGGGATTCAGGTAAGGCAATCGCGCGCGCGCGAGAATGTATTATTTTACAGCGCGAGCAAGAGCCAAATTATCGCAAAGCTGCGGAAATTTTGACATTTTCGCGCTTTCCGCGGAACGCGGAAATGTCAAATTATCGCAATTTCCGCGAACGGAACGAAATTTTATCCCAGGCCTAATTGAAACGTTCCTGTTGCAAAAAAATGTAAGGCTGCCATCACCTTCATCTTGGGGGTCAGCGCAGTAGGATACCTGTGTTGCGGTTGGAGGTGTGGTGCCAGCCTGTTTGTCAGGTCCTCAATCAACTGTTGAGTGAATATGTAACGGCGGATGCAGGCACGTTCCCTCATGGCACCCAAGTCTGGCATTAGTCTTGGGACAGGTGGTGCCCTGCAAAACATATTTATGAAGAATGAAGGTTGAGAGTCGGCAAACATCAATGTCAATGAACATAGCACATGCTACACTGCTAATACACACCAGGTAACTATGGAGTCGGGTGTGTGCAATACATCCATGACACAGATGGCAGCTTGCTGGCACTCCTACAAAATGCATGATACACCTGTTGATTGTCAAGTCAACATGACATGCCCTGAAAAGATTAAGGGGCCAGTCTGAGTGAAAAGCCACAGATATCACCGGAGTGACACACAAACCACATAGCTGCATTTGAAGGATGTCATCTCATCCAGACAGCTGACTGCAAGGCACACGCACAGGTCACATGGAATGTCAAATGTACATGTCAAACACAGTGCGATGAAGGGGTACACGTGACAACACAAAGACACAGCCATTGAGACAACAAACACATGTATGACTGGGAATATATGATGTCCCATGCACACAGACCCTACAGCCTTGGGAATCCACATGTGGCATGCTGTGCGTAGATGTGTTACATGCCCATCTCCACACAGACCCCTGTTGGATGCACCAACAGCAGATGCTGTTGACGGGACACTGACATGAACCTCATGTGAACACATGACACACAGCCGACATAGTCCCAAAGGGGCACGCTGATCGTGACAGGTCAGTTCATAAAGTGTCCCTGTCCCTGGCATCAGGAGACAGGTGCGGGTGTTGATGACTGTGCCACCCACTGCTGCTATGCATGACACAGTTGGACTACAGACACACATGTGGCACGTGTCAAGGGGATGTGTGCCACATCGTGCCCCATCACACATGACATGTGTCCACTGGTCAGAACACATCAATTGTGCACCGAGATGGAAGGACCTGTGCAAGATCACTGGCTAACACACCTAGGGCCTGCACATGAAAGTATGCAATGACAAGTACTTGATGGACATCCATGTGCGACTCGTAGCCCTCCATTCCTGGCATGTGTATAGCTGTATCACCATTGTAAGCATGTGAAATGCGTACCCATACGTGTAGGCACTGGTAGTACACGTACGTGTACAACTAGTGCGTACACATACATGTACAGGTACGTGTAAGCACTGGTAGTAAACGTACGTGTACAACTGGTGCATACACGTACCTGTACATGTACGTGTACGCACCAGTTGTACATGTACGTGTACTACCAGTGCCTACACGTACCTGTACATGTACGTGTACTACCAGTGCCCACACGTACCTGTTCACGTACGTGTCAGCACAAGTTGTACTCATATGTGTACTACCAGTGCCTACACGTACGAGTATAACTAGTGCGTACACGTACGTGTACAAGTACGTGTACGCCATGGTAGTACACTACTAGTGCCTACATGTACGTGTACACGTACGTGTAGGCACTGGTAGTACACGTACGTGTACAGGTACGTGTAGGCACTGGTAGGACATGTACGTGTACAACAAGTGCGTACACGTACGTGTACAGGCACTGGTAGGACACGTATGTGTAGGCATTGGTAGTACACGTACGTGTACAACTGGTGCGTACACGTACGTTTACAGGTATGTGTAGGCACTGGTAGGATATGTACGTGTACAACTAGTGCATACACGTACGTGTACACGTACGTGTAGGCACTGGTAGTACACGTACGTGTACAGGTACGTGTAGGCACTGGTAGGACATGTACGTGTACAACAAGTGCATACACGTACGTGTACAGGCACTGGTAGGACACGTACATGTAGGCACTGGTAGTACACGTACGTGTACAACTGGTGCGTACACGTACGTTTACAGGTATGTGTAGGCACTGTAGGACATGTAAGTGTACTACCAGTGCCTACACGTACCTGTACACGTACGTGTACGCACTATTTGTACTAGTACATGTACTACCAGTGCCTACACGTACGAGTACAACTAGTGCGTACACGCATGTGTACAATTACGTGTACGCCATGGTAGTACACGTGCGTGTACTACCAGTGCCTACACGTACGTGTACTACCATGGCGTACACGTACTTGTACACGTGCGTGTACGCACTAGCTGTACTCGTACGTGTAGGCACTGGTAGTGCACAGATGTGTACTACCAGTGCCTACACGTACATGTCAAACGCACTGTGCAACTGGTGCCGTAGGGGTACGTGTCAAACACACCGTACCTGTGTGTGGCTTTCAAATTTGCATAGGGGACACATAAGGGACAGGTATTAGGCCCTAAATGCATGCAGGTTGCCATGGATACCGAGTTTTCTCTCCAAAGTTTTTCCACCAGGTGTCCTGGAAAAGTCAGTTGGCCACAAAATACAATGTTGCAAAGTGGTTGTTGACTTGACATGATGCTCTAAATTTGCACATGCTGTCACTGGTGTATGTTTAAAGGGATTGGAGTAAACGGAAGATGCAAATGATTCAGACCAATCACTATGTACTCCTCAAAATGAATGCCCCTCAGCAAGACAGATATAAGGCAGCCAGAAGCCATGAGAGGGCACTTGCCTGCACAACTTTCCTGTTGACAACATTGCTGCTGTCTCTGCTTCCCTGGACCATGTCTCGTGCTGTGGAGAGGGCCCAGCCATTCACCCTGGAGGAGAATCAGGCCCTGCTGGACGTCCTCCTCCCACAGTACACCAGCCTGTATGGGAGACCAGGGGAGCAGGTGAGTTCTGAGTCCACTACCTTTGCCTATGCACCTGTTGTGTGACAGTCAATATTGTGTCCAGGTGGGACTGACATGCAATGTTGTTCAGAGTGTGTCCCGGGGGGGGCATGCTTATGTCACTCATGCAGTGCATCACGTAGTTCCTGTGTGCACCCCTTACTTGCATGGTGCTTACAGTGACTTTCACTGCATAGTGCATGGCTAATCCTAGGGGGCTTTTATTCATGTTGTCCTGAGGTGATTCAGTGGTCCCCCCGGTGTGAAAGGTGACTGTACCCACAGATGTGTATGAGTTGGGTGGACCTGTGGTGAGAGTGTCCAAATGACTTGTACGACCTCATGGACATTGACGTGTGTGAATGTTCCATGTCATGTGGGTGAGTGTCTATGTGAAGTGTTGCACCACAGCTGCATGTTGAAGGCTACTGATCTAACCATCTGATGATACAAGTGAGCTGTGCTTTGTGTCTGACTTGCAGAGCTGGCACGACACCTGTGACTCCCCCTGGCAAATGGCACATGTGCAGAGTGACGGTTGTATCTGCTGTAGTCAATGACAGGCCAGTGATCAGTGGCTGGGTGTGTCTGTTTAGTCTGCTGAGGGTGCGTCAGTGGAGTGGGACATGTGACTGCATGGCATGTGCTGCACATCAGACTGCTGTTGCATGTGCTGCACAGTGTGTGGCATGTTCATTGAGTGTTTTGCACCCCTCATGCCACCTGTAGACTTTCAATGCCATGTACTGTATTGGCGCTTGCACACAGGCCACTTGCATGTTGTGAATGAGGCTATTCCTGTCAGCATCCTATGCCCTGTTCAACATTTCAAAGATGTTCTGATGTGTGTTTCTGGGACATGGAGCAGGTGTATTGATGTTGTGTCACTTTGTCATCCTGACAGGTAACTGCCTACGCGAAGGGGGTCATCTGGACCAACGTCGTCAGGGCCGTGAGGACTGCGGGGGGTTGTGATTGGCAGCTGGCAGGACATCTGGTGCTGGACCCGGCGGATCGCCCGGGTCCAGCTCAAGCTCTCTCCACCTCGCCGCCACGGCGGGCGCCGACACCTGACCCACCACATGAAACGTGTCCTGACGGTGGTCTTCCCTGACCTCGATAGGCAGTTAGAGTAGAGACTGCAGCAAGGAGGGGGTAGGTACATGGCTTTTTGTTGTGTCATGTGTCGCCAGCTTTAGGAAGTGCTACTTTGCATGAATACATTCCCAGAGTTTATATGGGCAGTGCATTTTCTCTTTCCAAATGTCACCTGTTGATCTTTTTCATCCCTTCCTCTCCTTTACATGTGTCCCCTGGTGTGTGTGTAATCACATTTGCACATGGTCATCTAGGGTGCCAGTACATCTAAGTGCACATTGCTTTCTGCATAATGTGGGAGGGTGGTCTGTGACTTGTGTCGGTACCTTGCCTGTGCCATGACCTGTTCACTATGTAGGAGGTCCATAGTTGTTGTCACTGATGCTGATTCTCAACATAGGAGTGTGAGCTTTCAACTGGACACCCTTGCAGCATGCATGTGCAATGTTGTGGCCTCAGACATGATGTGCATGAGTGTGAGATATGCATAGTGCCATGACGGTTGTACATGGCAGAGTCAGCTCAGTCAAAGACCATGGAGCAGTGTGCCCACTACAGTCCCCTGAGACACCCTGTCCTCCTAATCATGTGTGTCATCCAACACTGTGCACATTCTCTGTGTGTGCTGCATAGGTCTGTCTCTGTGGCATTGTTCCCTGGCCTAGTTTTATTTGGTTAATGTGTGCTACATGTATCCACTGGACAGGGATACAACATTTTGCTTGTGCATAATCACACTGGCCAGTGCCTGTGTGGCTATTCACAACAATCTGTTGATGGTTGTTTGTCACAAATATGTGTTGTCAGCCCCACGTGGTGATGTGGTGTCAATCAAGCAATTTTGCAAGCACAGTTGTTGTAACCCTGAATAAGAGGTGTCACTTCTTGATCTGTATAAATCACATAGACTCAGGTATTGGGGGAGGGGGGTGCGGGAGAGGCATACATGTGCAACTCTGATTTTTCAGTGGCAGGTCTGGCTTTTGTGTGAGAATTGCCTGGACTAAAATACACTGGGCAGTGCTCCTGTGATGCTGGCCAGTGCTTAATGTACGTGCTTTGCAACCTGTGTCATTTTTTTACCAACAAGAATCCTGCTCATACATTTTTGGCACGTGTGTGGTTCAGATGCAACGCAGTTTGGACTGTGTGTGCTGACATCTGTGTGTACATTCAGGCTTGCCATGAGGTTGTCCCCACAGTACAGCTGGCCTTTTTTACCAACCAATTGCAGGCCCATTAGCTTATGCATTGTCGTGGGTGTGGACATGGGTGCCACTCCAGATGACAGGCAGTAGGTCATATGTGTTGCCAACTGTGTAATCAGGTGACGGATGGCCTGGTGACAACTGACATGATTGAAGTTGTTACTCTTCATGATTTGTATCTTGGCACTCACAGCACTTGTCAACAGTTGGTCATGTTTCACATGTGGAAATTTGTTGTACCTTGGGACTCACACAACTTCAACCAATCTACATGTTTGGGATGTGCCAATAGGCCATTTTGCAAAAAGAACACTAATGTGTCTGCATGCAATATGTCGCACAAGGCAGTGCACACAAAAGTACATTGACACTGTCATGGAATGAGCTGGCACATATTCAATTAAGCCACTGTTATAAATAAATGTTGTCGCAGATTCTCCATATACATGTGTCTACGGTGGTCTTGATTTTGTGAGACTCATTAGTTGTCGGAGATACAAACTAACGAGTGTCAAGACGTCCAGACCTCCGTGGGCCCATGTATATGTACTTTCTGCAACACAATCTATTTCTAACAGTGGCTCCTCCGAAAAGGTGCCAGCTTCTTCAATGACAGTGTCAATGTACTTTGTGTGCACTGCCTTGTGCAACATCTTGCATGCAGGCACATCAGTGTTCTTTTTGCAAAATGGCCAATTGGCACATCCCAAACATGTAGATTGGTTGAAGTTGTGTGAGTCCCAAGGTACCAACATTTGTTCGTTTTGTGTTCCAAGGGACTTACAGGTCTCTGAGTGTGGTGACACGTTGAGTATTAGGGTTTGTTAGTTAACCTTGAGTGCACCACTCCTGTTTCTTTCAGGGTAAACAAGAGGTGTCATGACTTCATTGTATTGCTGTGCTCACCGGTTCACAGACACTAGCTTCTCAGTGTATTGCTCATTCAAGTTGTGGCCTTTTGTGTATTGAGTTTCCTGGTGTCAAAGTGGCATGGTGGGTCTACCAACTGGGCAGTACAGGGCTTACATATGTGCAGAGTAATCCAGCTGTTACTCATGATGCATTGCCTGATATGCACTGTGACCTATTGTTCTTGTGCTCATGTGTCAGATTTATACAGGTGACTGATGCTTTCTGGTTTCTTCTTCTTGCCCACAGCCTCATCATCCACACGCAAGGGACACACCGGCATGGACCTTGAGGAGGGACCCAGCGCAGTGCCACCAGTGCTGTGGAGTCAGCAGGAGACAGTGGCACGGAGGGCGAGGGGAGTCAATCGGAGGACTGTCCGGAGGCGAGAGCATGTACGACACCGATGGGTCCCAGGCTGACATCCTTGAGGAGGCGGAGGATGCAACAACATCTGGCAGCATCCCACCATCTGTACCCGCCTCCTCCATTGCCATCTCTGCCCTCCCAGTTGCTCACGTCCCTTCTGTCCGTGCACGGTCCCACCGTGTCTCCTTCAGACCAGGCACCGCAGCCCCTGCCCTTGTCAATCCTGCTGCCCTCAGTGAAGAGTCTGTGGACACACTGCACCAGTTGCAGGTTGGTCAGGCATTGATGCTGTATGTCCTCCATGAATACACTAGACTGCTCACACAGTTGGTGTCGTTCGTGGAGGGCATGTCATCAATGATGAATGAGCAACGCAGGTTTCTGCGGTCCATTGACTCTTCACTGACGGAAGCAGTGTCTCTCCTGCGGCGCTCCGTCCCCCTCTACCCCGGACTCATCCACACTGCCCTCTCCCATGCCTGTCCAAAGCACACACAGACAGTCACAGGCACACACCACAACAGACACATCCAGCACACCCCCAACTAAGGCACAGCGCACCCCTCCTGGCACGCACACTCAGGGGGATGTAGTCACACCCACAGGGTCTGGGGGCAAACGGCAGACATGCAGCCACAGTCAGAGTCCGCAGTCCTCACAACCCACTTCCTCCAAATCCACTCCCCTTAGCTCCCCTGCCAAGACATCAAGGCTGGACTATGCCAATGTTCTGTATCTGGGTCTTCCGAAGTTCCTTCTTTCACGCCTACAGGTTTTGCAAAACTCGGCTGCTCGGGCTATCTTTGGCCTTAACCACCGTTCCCATGCCACGGGACTGCTGCAATCTCTGCACTGGCTCCCTATTCAGAGGCGCATTGAATTCAAGGCACTTACCATGGCATTCAAGACTCTTCATGGCACCGGTCCCCTCTATATGAGGAAGAGGATCGGTTTTCATCGGCCTGCCAGAGCCTTGCGTTCTGCGTCATTGTCCCTCACCACGGTCCCGGCAATTAGGCGCGCCCAGATCGGAGGGCGATCTTTTAAACACTTAGCGCCTCAGGCCTGGAATGCCCTCCCACTGGCTTTAAGAAAGTGTGACAACTTGACGACCTTCAGAAAGAAGCTCAAAACATGGCTGTTCAGCCTATAAGTTTTCCTCCCCGCAGAAGCTTTATGGTCTCGGGTCTGTCAGCGCCGGGATACTCTGCTTGAGTAGCTGAGCGCTTAACAAAACCCACGATAACATAACATAACATAACATCACCCAAAGTGACCGACATGGCTATTCAGTCCCTCAGCCCCACTGTGACACCACCCCGCAAGCGGTTGAGGAAGTCTCCGGCCAGGGGAGTTGAGTCCCCCCCCATGTCCACCACCTCCCCCGAGAGCGCTGCACCCTATCCCTCAGACACCCCCCCCTCCGTTGGCCCTGGTGTTCGTTCCGGTGCAGGGGTTCCTCTGGACGCCCTGGCTGCAGTGTGCAGCGAGCTGCTCACCACCGCCTTTGGTGCTGCACCACCCCCTATGGTGGATACGTCCAGCCCTGCACCCACCACACCTACCCAACCCACTCCTGTCCCTGCAGTGCCTGGTACTCCCACTGATGATGCCCCCCCCGGTCGACAACCCTTGAGGTGACTTTGTGCAGGCAAGGTAGGGGTGGACACAGTCGCATACGTCCACCCTTGGACTCGAACTATGGACTGGCCATTGGCCTTTGTAAATAGTGTTTTATAACAATTTTGTTTTTTGTGTGCTGAATAAAGCCTTTTCTTTTAGTTTCCACACTATTGCCTTTCAGGTACTTGATGTTGGTGATGAGGCCCATGAAGTTGGTGTTCTGGTAATGTGTTAGGGTTCTGAGAAATGTTTTAGTATGATGGTCATGAAGTGGACCATGGTATCTGTGTGCCATCTCAATGTCTGTGAAAATATTAATTGGTAGTGTGTGTTCCTTTGGATTGTGAGACATTGTCCCAGGAAGTGTTCCATCCTCTGTGGCACCTGACATGTTCCCTGCACACAGTTGCACAATTGTTGTGCTGACCTGTGTCAACATATCCTTTGTTGGTGACGGATCCCTTCAACAATGGCCATGCATGCTCACTGATGTCTCCTGCTGACTCGTCTGTGCCATCCTTGCCAGTCACTGTACTTGTGTTTTGTGTATGTAGGAATGGCATCAGGGACCAATTGGACCTTTTCAGCACTATTCATGTGTGTAATCACGGCCTAACACACAAATGGCACGTGTAATGCAGGGTATTTGGGCACCTGACTTACAGTTGTGGGCATTGTATCTAGTCGCAGTGAACCCTATTCCTTACATTAGAGACAACATCTGGGTGGCTGGACCAGCACCTGGACATTCCTATCACTCCTGTGATGTGTGTGACAGTGTGTGTTCACCTTGGCTAACTTATTTTAGTATGCATTTCCATGACTATACAGTCTGTTGGCATTAAATCCGGGTGTGTATTGTGGGGCATCCACCATGGGTGGGTATACATGTGTTGTATGTCCTCACACCCACATGTGGTATGTCATGCAGTGTGTTAATGACATCCATTCTCCTGGGAGTGGGGCACTGCTGGGAGTCCTCTGCACCCTCCCCTCATATGTCTGGGCACTGCTGGGAGTGAAATGCACCCACCCGTCATATGTCTGGGCACAGCTAGGAGTGATATGCACCCACCCCTCATATGTCTGGGCACTGCTAGGAGTCCTCTGCACCCACCCCTCATATGTCTGGGCACTGTTGGGAGTGATATGCACCCACCCCTCATATGTCTGGGCACTGCTGGGAGTCCTCTGCACCCACCCCTCATATATCTGGGCACTGCTGGGAGTCCTCTGCACCCACCCCTCATATGTCTGGGCACTGCTGGGAGTCCTCTGCACCCACCCCTCATATGTCTGGGCACTACTGGGAGTCCTCTGCACCCACCCCTCATCTGTCTGGGCACTGCTGGGAGTCCTCTGCACCCACCCCTCATATGTCTGGGCACTGCTGGGAGTGATATGCACCCACCCCTCATATGTCTGGGCACTGGTGGGAGGCCTCTGCACCCACCCCTCATATGTCTGGGCACTGCTGGGAGTCCTCTGCACCCACCCCTCATATGGCTCGGCACTGCTGGGAGTGATATGCACCTACCCCTCATATGTCTGGGCACTGCTGGGAGTCCTCTGCACCCACCCCTCATATGTCTGGGCACTGCTGGGAGTCCTCTGCACCCACCCCTTATATGTCTGGGCACTGCTGGGAGTGATATGCACCCACCCCTCATATGTCTGGGCACTGCTGGGAGTCCTCTGCACCCATCCCTCATATGTCTGGGCACTGCTGGGAGTCCTCTGCACCCACCCCTCATATGTCTGTCCACTGCTGGGAGACCTCTGCACCCACCCCTCATATGTCTGGGCACTGCTGGGAGTCCTCTGCACCCACCCCTCATATGTCTGGGCACTGCTGGGAGTCCTCTGCACCCACCCCTCATATGTCTGGGCACTGCTGGGAGTCCTCTGCACCCACCCTTCATATGTCTGTTCACTGCTGGGAGTCCTCTGCACCCACCCCTCATATGTCTGGGCACTGCTGGGAGTCCTCTGCACCCACCCCTCATATGTCTGGGCACTGCTGGGAGTCCTCTGCACCCACCCCTCATATGTCTGGGCACTACTGGGAGTGATATGCACCCACCCCTCATATGTCTGGGCACTACTGGGAGTCCTCTGCACCCACCCCTCATATGCCTGGGCACTTCTGGGAGTCCTCTGCACCCACCCCTCATATGGCTGGGCACTGCTGGGAGTGATATGCACCCACCCCTCATATGTCTGGGCACTGCTGGGAGTCCTCTGCACCCAACCCTCATATGTCTGGGCACTTCTGGGAGTGATATGCACCCACCCCTCATATGTCTGGGCACTGCTGGGAGGCCTCTGCACCCACCCCTCATATGTCTGGGCACTGCTGGGAGTCCTCTGCACCCACCCCTCATATGTCTCGGCACTGCTGGGAGTGATATGCACCCACCCCTCATATGTCTGGCACTGCTGGGAGTCCTCTGCACCCACCCCTCATATGTCTGGGCACTGCTGGGAGTCCTCTGCACCCACCCCTCATATGTCTGGGCACTGCTGGGAGTCCTCTGCACCCACCCCTCATATGTCTGGGCACTACTGGGAGTGATATGCACCCACCCCTCATATGTCTGGGCACTACTGGGAGTCCTCTGCACCCACCCCTCATATGCCTGGGCACTTCTGGGAGTCCTCTGCACCCACCCCTCATATGGCTGGGCACTGCTGGGAGTGATATGCACCCACCCCTCATATGTCTGGGCACTGCTGGGAGTCCTCTGCACTAGGGGTGGGCGGAATTTGCGGAATTAACCTTCGCAAATTATCGCGAGAATGTTTAAAATTATCGCAAACAAGCAGAAATATCGCGAAGATGCGGAAGTTTTTTTCCGGCATGTTCGCGAGATTTTCTGCATGGTTGCGGGTCGCCAACTTACCCATGTGGTTGCTTGCGGGCGCGGCCATCTTGTTTTGAGTTGTCCTCGCGGTGCATGATCGCGAGAAGAAAGACGTGATCGCGCGATGCATGACGTCACTGCGGGCGCGAACTGTCGCGAGACAGCGCAAATGGCTAAAAACAATACAACATCTCATGGAGAACGCGACCGGATCAAGAAAACTTGTCGGCGAACGCAGGGATTCAGGTAAGGCGATCGCGCGCGCGCGAGAATGTATCATTTTACAGCGCGAGCAAGAAACAAATTATCGCCAAGCTGCGGAAACCGGAATTTTTGACATTTTCGCGCTCTCCGCGGAACGCAAAAATGTCAAATTATCGCAATTTCCGCGAACGGAACGAAATTTTTGCCCAGGCCTACTCTGCACCCAACCCTCATATGTCTGGGCACTTCTGGGAGTGATATGCACCCACCCCTCATATGTCTGGGCACTGCTGGGAGGCCTCTGCACCCACCCCTCATATGTCTGGGCACTGCTGGGAGTCCTCTGCACCCACCCCTCATATGTCTCGGCACTGCTGGGAGTGATATGCACCCACCCCTCATATGTCTGGCACTGCTGGGAGTCCTCTGCACCCACCCCTGATATGTCTGGGCACTGCTGGGAGTCCTCTGCACCCACCCCTCATATGTCTGGGCACTGCTGGGAGTGATATGCACCCACCCCTCATATGTCTGGGCACTGCTGGGAGTCCTCTGCACCCATCCATCATATGT
This sequence comes from Triturus cristatus, assembly GCF_964204655.1. Lineage (NCBI taxonomy): Eukaryota > Metazoa > Chordata > Amphibia > Caudata > Salamandridae > Triturus > Triturus cristatus. The sequence continues at coordinate 543,339,977 of NC_140583.1, forward strand.
CTGGGCACTGCTGGGAGTCCTCTGCACCCACCCCTCATATGTCTGGGCACTGCTGGGAGTCCTCTGCACCCACCCCTCATATGTCTGGGCACTGCTGGGAGTCCTCTGCACCCACCCCTCATATGTCTGTCCACTGCTGGGAGTCCTCTGCACCCACCCCTCATATGTCTGGGCACTGCTGGGAGTCCTCTGCACCCACCCCTCATATGTCTGGGCACTGCTGGGAGTCCTCTGCACCCACCCCTCATATGTCGGGGAACTGCTGGGAGTGATATGCACCCACCCCTCATATGTCTGGGCACTACTGGGAGTCCTCTGCACCCACCCCTCATATGTCTGGGCACTGCTGGGAGTCCTCTGCACCCACCCCTCATATGTTTGGGCACTGCTGGGAGTGATATGCACCCACCCCTCATATGTCTGGGCACTGCTGGGAGTCCTCTGCACCCACCCCTCATATGTCTGGGCACTGCTGGGAATCCTCTGCACCCACCCCTCATATGTCTGGGCACTGCTGGGAGTCCTCTGCACCCACCCCTCATATGTCTGGGCACTGCTGGGAGTCCTCTGCACCCACCCCTCATATGTCTGGGCACTGCTGGGAGTCCTCTGCACCCACCCCTCATATGTCTGTCCACTGCTGGGAGTCCTCTGCACCCACCCCTCATATGTCTGGGCACTGCTGGGAATCCTCTGCACCCACCCCTCATATGTCTGGGCACTGCTGGGAGTCCTCTGCACCCACCCCTCATATGTCTGGGCACTGCTGGGAGTGATATGCACCCATCCCTCATATGTCCGGGCACTACTGGGAATCCTCTGCACCCACCCCTCATATGTCTGGGCACTGCTGGGAGTCCTCTGCACCCACCCCTCATATGTCTGGGCACTGCTGGGAGTGATATGCACCCACCCCTCATATGTCTGGGCACTGCTGGGAGTCCTCTGCACCCACCCCTCATATGTCTGGGCACTGCTGGGAGGCCTCTGCACCCACCCTTCTTATGTCTGCGCACTGCTGGGAGGCCTTTGCACCCACCCACGCACCCCATTGGAGCTGTACACTGCTGGCCAGGACCTACACACACAACAATTTGTAGGTAACATGCTGAGCCAGTCCTCTATGCCCACATTCCTGGCGTGTGTACGCCTCGTATCAAAATTTTCCTGCTGCCGTAATGGGGTACGTGTGTTACGGACCGTACCCACGCATGTCCGTACCTGATTAATCATGGGGCCGTAGGGGTACGCACCGTACCCACGCATTCATGCGTGGGTACGGTCCGTACCTGAGTACTCATGGGGCCGTAGGGGTACGCACCATACCCACGTATTCATGCGTGGGTATGGTCCCTACCACTGTTGGCATGGTGCCATAGGGGTACGTATGGTATGCACCATACCCACGCATTCATACGTGGGTACGGTCCGTACCTGATTAATCATGGGGCTGTAGGGATACGCACCGTACCCACGTATTCATGCGTGGGTACGGTCCGTACCACTGTTGGCATGGTGCCGTAGGGGTACGTATGGTACGCACTGTACCCACCCATTCATGCGTGGGTACGGTCCATACCTGAGTACTCATGGGGCCGTAGGGGTCTGCACCGTACCCACGTATTGATGCGTGGGAACGGTCCGTGCCACTGTAGTCATGGCGCCGTAGTGGTATGTGTGGTACGCACCGTACCCACGCATTCATGTGTGGGTATGGTCCGTACCACTGTTGTCATGGCGCCGTAGGAGTACATGTGGTACGCACCGTACACACGCATGTTGTTCTCACCTTCTGCGGCGTGTGCGTCGGGTGCGGTGCACCAGGACGTAGGCCAAGAGGACCGGGATGACACGTACGATGGGGTTCATGGCTGTACGTCGCGTACCGGGGCTCCGTGGCATTGCCGTTCACGTCGGAGTCTGCTTTTCCGGCTGTGTTTGGCTCCCGTAAACAAAGAGCCGTACGGAGTGACGTCGGTACGAATCCTACTTGCTGGGCCGGAAAACGCTGGTGAAATACGTACGGACGTCGCGTACAAGCAGTTCCGGATCGGAATCGTGGGTATTTTATGCTGTACGGTCTTTTGTACCATTCGTACAGAAAAAGGCTTTCTGTACGAATCGTACTTCCTAGGTTGTGAAATGAGTTTACCTGGTACGAGTCGTACGGAGAAAACGTATTTGTTCAGTTGATAAATAATGATGTTAATTATACAGATTTTTTTTATTTTCAGTGTGCGATTTGTAAGTTGTGTGGTGTTATAGGCTAGGAAGTAAATAGACTAACTTTATGTAATAAATGATGTTTTTGTTAATAATTTCTAAATACAAATATTTATTTGTTTCAATTTTTTTATTTTATTTAATATAATATTTGTAGGTTTTTGTGATCTGTATTTACCATTATAATATGTTTGTATTTTTTTGTTTTTAATAATAAATATATTTTTATTTTCCCATATTTACATTTTTTACTTACTTTAAAAAAAAGTATTTTTATTTTTATTCTTTTAATGATATTTTTCTCTATTGCTGCAATGACTGGAGTGGGAATAGTAAATGTTATCCCTCCACTATACAACACTTTCCCCACTGTTTCACTCAGTGGAGTGGGAATAGTAATTTTACCCCTCCGCAATCCAACACTTTCCCTACTATTGCACTCATTGGAGTGAGAATAGTAATTTTTACCCCTCAGCTATCCAACACTTTCCCTCCTGTTGCACTAATTGCAGTGGGAATAGTAATTTTTGTACCCCTCCACTATCCAACACTGTCTCTACTGTTGCACTGAGTGGAGTGGGAATAGTAATTTTTACAACTCCACTATTCAACACTTTCCCTACTGCTGCACTGACTGGAGTGGGACATTTAATTTAAAGACTTTTAAATAGTTTGATGTTTTAATTTATAATAGAATTTTTTTTTTTAAATAGATTTTATGTTATTGGTATATATATATATATTCACAGATAAAAACATAGGTTTCAGGGGTGTTATAGTTAGCTGCCCATTTCACTCATACAAAACCATAGAAATTCCTCCGTTATAGTTAGTTCTGCTAACTATAACTCACGCGCCCGCAATGCACTGCTGATGATCTCACATATTGCATCATTCATGACATGGTCAGTGACATCACTAATGACATCACTGATGACATCTCAAATGACATCACTGATGACATCACTGATGACATCATCCACTGAATGTGGTTTAGTTTGAAATTTAAATATGTATTATATATATACCAATCGGTATTGAAGATTGAGTAGATATATAACTGTCTGGATGGAGGGTTTAGTAGCTGTCTGACTGTCTTTTTATTGTGTTCACACTTCTTTTTATCTGTCCACTACTATGTTTTTTTGTCTTTTCCTCATCCTCCATTCTCTTTTTTTTTTTTTTTTTTTTCTTTTTCCCTTAAGAACCATATGCACTCTCTAGGATTGGCCCTTTTAGTCATGAGACGTTTTTAACTTGCTGTATCCGAATGAGTATTTAAGCTCATGTTTCACTAATAAATTTTGAATCCTTTTTTTCGGGCAATTTATGATCCTCAAGTATTCTTAAGATATATTCCTCTATGTACTGATTTGTAATTATTTATGTGTTCTCATGCAGATCTTTTCCACTGATAAATACTAGTTCTGAAATCTTTATGTCATATCCCTTGCTTTTGGGGTCTTTCCTTGGATCTGTCACAAAAATCCTTTTAATTTGGGTGACTGCGGTCGGTCACGGTGTCTGACGCTTATTATGCGACTTGTTTTCATGAGACATGCTGTAAATGTTGTGTGTCTACAACATATCTTTGTGTGTTTTTTTTAGCCCTGAAGAAGTCGTGGGTCTTACACCCGGACGAAACACGTGTTGGCTGGGCAACGGAATCATATTAAACCAAGAAAAAGAAACGTGTTGGATTTCTGTAATTTGTGTCTATACTGCTGTTCTTACCATTACTTCCTGTATTGATACAGTACTTACTCGTAACGTGTGCATGGGCATTCTATGTTGTTTCCTATTTTAGACTCCGGTCTACTGGAGGGGTTTAGGGTTTGTTTTCCCCTCGTCCTATTTGCACCGTTTTACTCTTCAGCTCCAAACCTCTACGTATACATTGTGGGCGCCATCGCATACCGTAAAACCTAAAACCCTGCATTAGTATGTCTTTTTAAGTGAGTAATTAAAAGTGTCTCACTTAATACATGGATTAGTAACTAAACTATGTGAATGTGTGCAGCACTGTCTCTGTTGTTGTATAACATGCTGCATCAGTTGGTCCCTAACTACATGAGTGTGTATATTAGTTATTGATTAGTTGGGTGAGTATTTGTATGGGACACTGAGTTTGTGTGTGGTTGGATGGGGTGTGTGTAACTCTATGTATATATGTGTGAATGGTTGATTGACTAGGTATATGGGTTTAAGAGTGCATGAGCAAATATATGTTTTAGTTGTACATCTTCAACAAAGTAAAAAAATAAAAGGCATTGTATGTGAGAGTTGGTGTATATAAATAAGTATGTGTAAGAGTCAGTGATTGTGAGAGCAACGATATGAATGAGTTTATACTTGTAATGGTGCTTTTTTAACATATTAACGATGAGTTACTATGTGTTTGAATAAATGAGGTGTTGGATAATTGTGTAAGTGAGTAAATTTAAGTGCGATACATTTTTTTCATGAGTGAGTAGGATGACTGCATAACCGACTAAGATGACTGCGGATGTGTCAATGTCTATATAAGTGTATAAGTGCATTTGATAGTGTTCTATTAATTAATGACTGCCTGTATAGATGATTCTGTTGTTGAATGGGTAGTTGTGTGTGTAGACTTAGGAATCAGTGAGTGGGTATGTAGTAACTGGTATTGGTGTGTCAATGGTTTCAAATATGGTACTCTGTATTTTACAGTGAGTGATGAAAGGTTATACTAGTGTATGATGAGGTGTATCAGATTGTCAAGTGGATGATGTCATCAGTGATGTCATTTGAGATGTCATCAGTGATGTCATCAGTGATGTCACTGACCATGTCATGAATAATGCAATATGTGACATCATCAGCAGTGCATTGCGGGCACGTGAGTTATAGTTAGCAGAACTAACTATAACGGAGGAATTTCTATGGCAGCTAACTATAACACCCCTGAAACCTATGGTTTTAACTTTTTGATGTGAATTTCTAAGGTTTTTTAAATGGTAATTTCTAACTATAACGTCTCTGAAACTTATGTTTTTTTTCAGTGAATTTCAAAGGCTTTTTAAATGCTAACTTTTAAGTGTGATAGTAGTTATATCTATTTTTTTATACTGATTTTCTACAGTTTTTTAACTGTTTATTTATAAATATTTTATTCCTTAAATAACATTATATATTTTTCTGAAAATTGCAACAAAAATTTTTTTTAATTAAAACTGAAATATTGATTAATTTTCTTGTTTTCATTTTTTATTTTAATATATTTGTATTATTTTCTCGCGCACTCAAAGTGTACACATCACGGTGGGTGCGCGCATTCTAGCCGCCATTTTAGAAAAGTCATGAAGGATCCGCGTATGGTGTGCGACGGCTGCGTGTTTTTCAGTTACATCACATACATTTAATATCACGTGATATGCGCGATTGGTATGCGACCAGTCTGCGACTCCTGCTCCCGCGCATTCGCGACACATGCGCATTACGGTACGAGATGTTTGCCGGGTTGTGGGTCCCACGTGACATCATATACGTGCTGGGGGCGCGATGGGTGCGCGAATCCCTCAAAAAAAAATGATGTTCCAAAATGATATGTATGTGTCTTTAATATACATATTAAGGCAAGAGATTATGTAAGATATTCATCAAAATATTATATTTGTACTTATAATAAACGTATCTTATTTTAAAATATTTTTTCGCGCAGTCGTGTGCGTGCATCGTGAGTGCCGAAAACCAGGTCAGCAGAGCTGCTGTAGAGCCAGAGAACCAGGTCAGCAGAGCTGCTCTAGAGCCTAAGATCTAGGTCAGCAGAGCTGCTCTAGAGCCAGAGAACCATGTCAGCAGAGCTGCTGTAGAGCCAGAGAAACCAGGTCAGCAGAGCTGCTTTAGAGGGAGAGAACCAGGCCAGCAGAGCTGCTTTAGAGCCAGAGAACCAGGTTAGCAGAGTTGCTTTAGAGCCAGAGAACTAGGTCAGCAGAGCTACTCTAGAGCCAGAGAATCAAATCTGCGGAGCTGCTTTAGAGCCATAGAACCAGGTCAGCAGAGCTGCTTTAGAGCCAGAAAACCAGGTCAGTAGCGCTGCTCTAGAGCCTAAGAACCACGTCAACAGAGCTGCTCTAGAGCCAGAGAACCAGGTCTGCACAGCTGCCGCAGAGCCAGAGAAACCAGGTCAGTAGAGCTGCTTTAGAGGGAGAGAACCAGGTCAGCAGAGCTGCTCTAGAGCCAGAGAACCATGTCAGCAGAACTGCTTCAGAGCCATAGAACTGGGTCAGCGGAGCTGCTTTAGAGCCAGAGAACCAGGTCAACAGAGCTGTTGTAGAGCCAGAGAACTAGATCAGCAGAGCTGCTCTGTAGCATAAGAACTAGGTCAGCAGAACTGCTCTAGAGCCAGAGAACCAGGTCAGCAGACCTGCTGTAGAGCCAGATAAACCAGGTCAGCAGAGCTGCTTTAGAGAGAGAGAACCAGGTCAGCAGAGGTGCTTTAGAGCCAGAGAACCAGGTCAGCAGAGCTGCTCTAGCTGACACTGACTGACTGACACTGACTGACTGACACTGACTGATTGACACTGACTGACACAGATTGACTGACACTGACACTGACTGACACTGATTGACTGACACTGACTGACTGACGCTGACTGACTGACACTGACTGACACTGATTGACACTGACTGACACTGATTGACTGACACTGACTGACTGACACTGATTGACTGACACTGACTGACACTGATTGACTGACACTGACTGACTGACTGACACTGACTGACTGACACTGACTGACACTGACTGACTACTCTCTACTACTCTACTACTGACTCTCTACTACTCTCTACTACTCTCTCTCTACTACTCACTCTCTTCTACTCACTCTCTACTACTCTCTACTACTCACTCTCTACTACTCTCTACTACTCACTCTCTACTACTCACTCTCAACTACTCACTTTCTACTACTCTACTACTCACTCTCTACTACTCACTCGCTACTACTCTCTACTACTCACTCTCTACTACTCACTCTCTACTACTCACTCTCTACTACTCACGCTCTACTACTCTCTACTACTCACTGTCTACTACTACTCTCTCTACTACACACTCTCTACTATTCACTCTCTACTACTCACTCTCTACTGCTCACTCTACTACTTTCTACTACTCTCTACCACTCACTCTCTACTACTCTACTACTCACTCTCTACTGCTCTCTACTACTCACTCGCTACTATTCTCTACTACTCACTCTCTACCACACTCTCTACTACTCTCTCTCTACTACTCTCTACTACTCTCTACTATTCACTCTCTACTACTCACTCTCTACTACTCTCAACTACACACTCTACTACTCTCTCTCTACTCTCTACTACTCACTCTCTACTACTCACTCTACTACTCTCTACTACTCACTCTCTACAACTCTATCTACTACTCACTCTCTACTACTCTCTACTACTCACTCTCTACTACTCTCTACTACTCACTCTACTACTCATTCTCTACTACTCATTCTCTACTACTCTCTCTCTGCTATTCAGTCTCCACTACTCACTCTCTACTACTCTCTACTACTCACTCTCTAATACTCTCTACTTCTCACTCTACTACTCACTCTACTACTCTCTCCTACTCACTCTCTGCTACTCTCTCTACTACTCTCTACTACTCTCTCTCTACTCTCTATTACTCATCCTCTACTCTCTACCTCTCTACCTCTCTCTACCTCTCTCTCTACTACTCTCTACCTCTCTACCTCTCTACCTCTACGTCTCTACCTCTACACCTCTACCTCTCTACCTCTCTCTACCTCTCTCTACACGCACACATATGCACATAAATGCATATGCATTTATATATATGTATGTTTATACATATATACATACATATATAAACATATATATAATCTGCATATCTATATAAATACAAATATAAATGAATGCATACATATACATATATGCATGGTATGTACATGAAATTTTGAAAAACACTAATAAAAGCAAAGCTAAAAAGCCACCTAATTACAAACAGAATTGTTTTAACTTAAACGAGGGCGAGACCTATTGCATTTTCAATGCTTGTTTACTTTGGTCCCCTCAAGAAGGCATTCAGATGTGATACATTTGCCATAAATTCTGAATGGTAGCACTCTAGTTCCTCATTAGATCACTGTAGTAAAGCTACTGCTCACCATGGAAGTCTGATGCTGGTATTCAAAGTGCATGTTTCAGTCTGCATGTCAGAATTTTTTTAGGAAATAGAAGAGGATTTGAGAAGTCAAAATGTGCCCTATTTTTTCTTTCTGCAGAACTAATCATAATTTCTATGGCAAAATGAACCCCCGTCATTTTGTTCCTTTGTAAATTAAATGTTTTAAGTGTTACCACTTTATTCCAATCAAGATGGCTTCAGGTGTGCCATACTTTTGTCATAAGTAAGACTGTTAGCGCTCTAGTTGTTCGTTAGAACACTCTGGGACATTCTGTCATTGGGCTATACTTGGGCTACATCTGGGTGATATTTGGGCTACATTTGGGCTCTTTTGTCTCTGGTGGCCATCTTGGGAGATTTATTTGTTATGAAGTTTCCTAATTTCCTGCAGTCTCCTCAGTAGGAAATACTTTCAGTTTTTTACTTTGGTTCCATCAAGAAGGCATTCAGATGTGTCACACATTTGCTATAAATTCTGAATGTTAGCACTCTAGTTGCTCATTAGATCACTGTAGTAAAGCTACTGCTCACCAGGGAAGTCTGCTGATGGCATTCAAAGTGCATGTTTCAGTCTGCATGTCAGAATTTTTTTATGAACTAGAAGAGGATTTGAGAAGTCAAAATGTGCCCTAATTTTTCTTTCTACAGCACTAATCATAATTTATATGGCCAAATGAACCCCCTCATTTTGTTCCTTTGTAAATTAAATGCTTTAAGTGTTACCACTTTATTCCAATCAAGATGGCTTCAGGTGTGCCATACTTTTGTCATAAGTAAGACTGTTAGCGCTCTAGTTGTTTTTTAAAACACTCTGGGACATTCTGTCATTGGGCTATAATTAGGCTACATCTCGGTGATATTTGTGCTACATTTGGGCTCTTTTGTCTCTGGTGGCCATCTTGGGAGACTTATTTGTTTTGAAGTTTCCTAATTTCCTCATTTACAACAGTCTCCTCAGTAGGAAATACTTTCAGGTTTTTAACTTTCATTCCATCAAGAAGGCATTCAGATGTGTCACACATTTGCCATAAATTCGGAATGTTAGCACTATAGTTGCTTATTAGATCACTGTAGTAAAGCTACTGCTCACCAGGGAAGTCTGCTGCTGGTATTGAAAGTGCATGTTTCAGTCTGCATGTCAGAATTTTTTTATGAAATAGAAGAGGATTTGAGAAGTCAAAATGTGCCCTAATTTTTCTTTCTGCAGCACTAATCATAATTTCTATGGCAAAATGAACCCCCTCATTTTGTTCCTTTGCAAATTAAATGTTTTAAGTGTTACCACTTTATTCCAATCAAGATGGCTTCAGGTGTGCCATACGTTTGTCATAAGTAAGACTGTTAGCGCTCTAGTTGTTCTTTAAAACACTCTGGGATTTCTGTCATTGGGCTATACTTGGGCTACATCTCGGTGATATTTGTTCTACATTTGGGCTCTTTTGTCTCTCGTGGCCATCTTGGGAGACTTGTTATGAAGTTTCCTAATTTCCTCATTTACTACAGTTTCCTCAGTAGGCATACTGTCAGTTTTTCACTTTGATTCAATGAAGAAGGCATTCAGTTGTGTCACACATTTGCCATAAATTCAGAACGTTAGCACTCTAGTTGCTCATTAGATCACTGTAGTAAAGCTACTGCTCACCAGGGAAGTCTGCTGCTGGTATTGAAAGTGCATGTTTCAGTCTGCATGTCAGAATTATTTAATGAAATAGAAGAGGATTTGAGAAGTCTCTCAAAATGTGCCCTAAGTTTTCTTTCTGTAGCACTAATCATACATTCTATGGCAAAATGAACCCCCTCATTTTGTTCCTTTTTAAATGAAATGTTTTAAGAGTTACCACTTTATTCCAATTAAGATGGCTTCAGGTGTGCCATACGTTTATCATAAGTAGGAGTGTTAGCGCTCTAGTTGTTCTTTGGAACACTCTGGGAAGCTGCAGTAGAACACAAAGGAATCAACTGACAGTCTCTGCCCTTGTTGGATGTACATCTTTTACTGAGAATGTCAGACTTCATTCTCACATGACTAAGAAAGATAATGTGAATTTACAGAAAATATGCTCTCAGTTTAGCTTATAGATCACCTTCCAAACCTCTGTGGGAAAAGCATGTGAAAATAGTTTTCTCTCAAACATGATTCATGATATCCCAGCAGAAGGCTTTTTCACATGGTAAAATCACCTTAGAACATACCACAATTCCTAAAATGATTATGGTACCATCAACAAATGATTTATAATGCAACTAATGTCTTAAAACCTTCTATTAACTGCAATGCTTTTTAATGAGGTGCTATCATGTATATTGGTCCCAAGATGGCTGCCAACACTTCTTGGATGAAGTGCTGACAGCCAATCAGATCTCACGATGAGATGTGTGGTTAGGCTCCGCCCAGATATATATGTGATTTTACTTTTGATTTTCTCAGGAACTACTGAGCAGATTTACACCATTTAAGTAAAAGGCATGACTCTGAACCAAGGTCTACCTTTCTGCCAAATTTGGTGTAATTCCGTTCAGCAGTTCGGGCTGTAGCTGCGTCAACAGGTCCTATGGGAAATTGCATGGGGAAAAAGCGTTTTGGGAACCCCCTTTTTTCAGTGATGTCATCAGTGATATCACTGACCATGTCATGAGTGATGTAATATGTGACGTCATCAGCAGTGCATTGCGGGTATGCGAGTTATAGTTAGCTGAACTAACTATAACAGGGGAATTTCTCTGGTTTTGTATTAGTCAAATGTCCAACTAACGATAACGTCGCTGAAACCTATGGTTTTTTAGTGAATTTCAAAGGTTTTTTAAATGCTAATCTCATTTTTTAATATTTATAAAACCTATATTCTTTCTACTTTTTTGTAATATTTTGGAACTCTATTATCCTTTTTTTAACTTTAAAAATTATGTAATGTTTTATATCTTCAAAAAAAATATAAAAAAAATTTTGTTGATAAAACTGGAGTCCCGTACCGGTAGTGTACCAAGCTCCATCAGCACGCGAATCCTATCCACCATATTGCTAAACTCGTAAATAGTGCGCATTTCATATCCAAAGGGTTTGTGGCACCGCGTCCTGCGTAACATCATATATGTATGAGGTCATGCCAGATGCTACTTTGGTATGCAATGGGTACGCAGTACCAAGCCACGTGTTACGTCGTGTATGTATGGGGGCGTGCCCGCTGCGCATTGCGTATGCGACGAGTGCACGCTGCCAGGCCCTGTGTTATGTCATAGACGTATGGTGTCGCTCCGGGTACCCCATTCCCTCATTTTTTTTATGTCTCAAAAATATATCTAAATAAGTTTCAAGTGTATATGAGAGCAAGCTACTCTAAAATATTTTAAACATTTATATATTTCTAACTGTAATGAACTTATATTATGGTAAATATATTTTCTCAAAATTGCGTCGGGTGTGGCCTCCTTGCGTGCTCGGTGCACGATTGCCATGTGACCTTGAAAAAAAGCATTTGATTGGTTCATAACATTTCCCATTGTAACAGTTGCAGGACCCCACCCATTTTAGTCGTTCTCTCTACAGCGTTTGATGAGAGACACCTCTTCTGCTTAGAGAGCTTTTTTTGAAAAGTGTTTTGATTTGTACACATATCTTATACCACACACAACATGCAACGATCATCTTGATCAATATTCATGGTCTGTACAGTAGCGTTCCACGTGTGATGGCCATGCATCTGAAACGTTTCATCAAAAAACAAATGTGTGTTGCACGATGCCCCTGGTGTGTGTGTGTGTGCATCATTGTGCTGCCTTTCGGGCCTGGGTATTGGTGGCTCAAAGGGGTATCATCAGCCATGGGCAGAGTGCACATCCTTGATCACATGTGACAAACAGTAAAGAGTAATGTGTATATTTGTGTTGCAGTATGCTCTGTTACCAGTATAGTAGTGTGTCATATGTGAGACTTTCAGTTTCAAATTTGACATGCATTGCTTGATTGTAATGCGCGTTATCACTGTGTATGACGTTGCCTCACTGCTGATCCTCCCTCCATCCGAGCACATTCACATGACCCCAACGTCCCAGACACACGGGTGATGGGAGATCAACAGTAAGGGCTGGGTGCAGTAGGCGAACGCTCTGTCTCCTCCTCCATATGTTCTTTTGACTCTCCCTTCCCTTCTCCCTTCCACCCACTCGCTCTCTGTCCCATTCTCACTTTCGTCCTTTAATTCTGACTATCTTTCCTTTTCTCTTGGACATGGCACACATACTTATGTTTCTTTTTTGTCTTGCAGGTTTTGTACACTGCTTCCAGAGGAGTCCCACCCACTTATTTCATGTTATACTGTTGTTTCTTCTAATAAAGTTGCGTTTCCATTTATTTGTGTTGTTTTAATAAAGTTTATTTTTTTTACCAATAAATAAGTGAGTGTATGGGTCTTCTTTTTCTGACAACACTTGTCTGTAGTTTATTGTGAAAATCGGCGGTTGATAGGAGGATATGAGGGAAAACATTTGTAATTTTGCGGTGCACCTACCAAATATAAACCAACAGACTATTACATAAATGAAGCCTGGGTAATTCTACAACTGCAAGGGTTCTATGAGTGTATCACTTTATAACACCACGAGTACTGCCTGTGTGATTACAGAACCAATAAGGCACTGCCTAGGGCCACCGAGGCTTCAGGGACTGGCGAGGCCCACCCTGTATATTTAAGTAAAGCCCCAGAGGCTGCCGATCCCCGGACTTGAGTTTGCCTCGAAGCCCCCCGAAAAATTAGTAAACAATACCCGGGGAGGTGGCGATCCCCTAGGCTGCAAAACGTCTCTGTGCACTGCCGTGCCTAATTTACATGTGAGATTAAGGTCCCCAGTGCTGCAGAGACCCCGCAATATAATGATAGGATTGGCCCCGGAACATTATCCACCAGGGGCTCATTTAAATGAACGGGTGAGACCCCACTTAATTTTTTTTTCTCCATTTTTTACCATCTGGATTAAGCCTGGGCGTAGTGGGCATAGTGGGGCTACGTGAAGCAGCGCGTAGTGTGGCAAAATGTACGCACACTCGCGCACTCCGCGTAGCCCCACTACGCGCCGCCCACCTCCCACCCACCCTCATTTTAAAATAATTTAAAGAAGGTTAAAGGTAAATAAACCACCTTACCTTCAGTGCGGCGTCCCGGGGCTCCCTCTTCTTGCTGGATAGTAACTTCTTCATGCAAATGCGCATGCGCGGGCATCCGCGCATGCGCATTTGAGTGAAGAAGTTACCGCACTGAAGGTAAGGTGGTTTATTTACCTTTAACCTTCTTTAAATTATTTTAAAATGAGGGCGGGTGGGAGGCGGGTGGCGGGCAGCTCTGCTTCGCTGCGGCGTGTGCGTAGCGCTGCCTGCTACGCCTACTTCGTAAACGGCGAAGCAGGCAGCTCTATGTGCACTCCGTGGGCGAAGCAGAGCACGACGCCCAGGGTTAATCTGGATCCGCTTTATGGAAGCAATACAAGGTTTTCCTCCTCTCGCTTCAACGGGGCAAACAAGGATTTGCTATCACAGGTTGGAAGCCGTGATCTCACCCTGTAATAGCAAACATAAATGTCCCGCGGATGCACACCCCAGGACTTTGTATGAGCTGCGCCTGGGAGGAAGCGCTCCATAGAGCCATGATGCATTGGTTACTGCATAACTACAGAATTAGTATAAATGCATACTAACACTACTTGCGCACGTGTAGTACAGTGACCAGAGTGTAGTGAAGAGGCAGAGGAAGCCCAAAATATAAAAATATATATCCTACCAGAGGTCGGATCACATAGTTCGATGAGCCGATGACCCTGGGATGAGTAGAAACAGCTTCATGAAGAAAATGGGTCTTCAGCAGAACGCAAGGAATCTTTAAATATCGGTGAGTGCTGCCTTCTCCCGCTCCTCGCCAAAATTATGTAGTGAAGAGGCAGACAGCAGTGGATCCGATAAGTAGATTTATTACAGGAAAAGAAGACAGCTTAAACAGCCACCAACAGGAGCAGACAGCAAGGCAACCATCTTCTCCAGCACCGTGTACAAACTCCCCAAGATTCCCCTCATAACAGCTCTACATTCTAACATTGCATACTTACATTCTAGTAGCATTACATACTAACATTCTACTATGACTTACATTGGAATACTACACAGAGCACATGACTTTACAGCAATGAGCTCATGGTCCCATCCACAAGTCTTGAGACCGGTAGGGGTGAGTAGTTCTCTTCCCACTCCCTGTATAGTATAAACGCATACTAACACTACTTACACAGTTATACTACAGCGGCCAGTATGCTACAGCGCCCAGAGCCCATCACTTTACAGCAATCAGCTCAGTTTGATCCCCAAGTCTTCACACCGGTAGGCGTTAGTACTTCGCTTTCCACTTCCGGTATAGTATAAATGCACGGTAGTGGTCAGTAGTTCGCGTCCAACTCCCTGTATGGTATAAACGCCTACTAACACTACTTGCACAGGTATCCTACGAAGACCAGAGCACATTACTTTACAACAATGAGCTCACGGTTTAGGTTCTCAGTTTCATACCCGAGTGAAGCAGCATCTCATCTCAGCACCATGTCACTCTGAGCAACACCGCACTTTCAGACCGGTAGGAGTAGGTACTTCGCTTCGCACGCCCCCACAGAGGTTACAGTGCTCCTATCCTCCTGTTTCCTTCTCTTTTCGCCCTTTTTTCGCCTTACTCGTTTCAACAAAATCACAAAATGGCTGTGAACACTTCCAAGTTGCAGCAGCTTGCAGCCAAAAAGCAACAAGTTCTTGCTCGTAACGCCTCAGCCAATCAGATGGCAGAGTTCCCAAATATCGATATCTTTAAATTTTGATATTTCTCCAAAACGGATTTACACCAAATAAACAAAAGCGCACTTTCTAGACCAAGACCCTTCTCCCTGCCAAATTTGGGGTAATTCTGTTCACCCGTTCGACCTGCAGCCTTGTCTAAAGTTTCCTATGGAAATTGCATGGAGAAAACAAATTTTGGGACCCCCCTTTTATCTCGGCCCCCCCTAGACGAATCACTCCCAAACTTTCAACATAGGTGCTGATATGAACACAGAATTATTTTGGAAAATTTCATGAAGATTCATCAAACGACGCCAAAGTTCTAAGCAACATAAAAAATGCCCTTCCTATGGAAACTTGGTCCTAACTATAACTACCTACTGGCGACCGCCAGTAGCTAAAATATCTATCTATCTATCTATCTATCTATATATATATATATATATATATATATATATATATATATATAGATAGATATATATATCTATATATATATATATATATATATATATATATATATAGATATATAGATATATATTCACTGAAAAAACCATAGGTTTCAGGCACGTTATAGTTAGGAATTAGCATTTAAAAAACCTTAGAAATTCACTGAAAAAACCATAGGTTTCAGGGGCGTTATAGGTATCTGGACTTTTCACTCATAAAAAAACATTGAAATTCCCCTGTTATAGTTAGTTCAGCTAACTATAACTCGCGCGCCCGCAATGCACTGCTGATGATGTCACATATTACATCACCCATGTCATGGTCAGTGAATTTCTAAGGTTTTTTAAATGCTAATTCCTAACTATAACGTGCCTGAAACCTATGGTTTTTTCAGTGAATTCCAAAGGTTTTTTAAATGCTAATTTCTAACTAGGCCTACAGAGATAGGACATGTGAAGAAAGAAGAAAAAACGCACAGAAAGAAAAAAAAGAAATGCAGAAAGAAGCAACAGAAGTCCTCAAAAACGAAGAGAAGTGCAGGAAGAAGGATAATGTGCAGAAAGAACAGAAGAGCAGAAACAAGCCTTGTTGCAAAATCATCCTGTACCCTCAACTTTTTCAGACGGATACTGGTGGTAACTGAGTTTTACTAACCAGTCCTAGAGCCAGTGCTATGTTAAAAGACACTCAGAATACAGTGAAAACACCTACATACTCTAGGGAACAGTATGCCTTGCTGCATGACGCCCATGGGGGCGGGACTCTCACATGTAATAAAAGCAATGTTCTTTACTACCCCGACTACCGTCAGTTATTGCCAGTGAACAAGAGCACACAAGCGGCTCGAAACACGTATGGCTGATCGAGGAGCCTGCTGCCTGCTGGAGTCATTGCTGCCTGTGGTGGTTTGTGTTTATACCTCTTCGGGTGAAGCGCTTCTTTGGGGACAACCTGGCGTCTTGATTTATAGCGGCTGGTCCGGCCGCGAAGCGCTCCACTGCCTCAGGCGGGCCCTGAGTGCCTGGAATCACGGACACTCCTTGGGACGGAGGGGGCCTCAGCCACAGGAAGATATTGGTGTGGCTGTCAGCAATGGTGGCACGTGACTCACCCAACCGGGATTTGCATATTTACACTGACTGCAGTATCGGAGTCCACTGGGTTGATGAACGCCGTAGTCCGAGCAGCATGATTGAAAACTAACTTAACCATAAAGCCTTGCTGCATGACGCCCATGGGGGCGGGACTCTCACATGGAATAAAAGCAATGTTCTTTACTACCCCGACTACCGTCAGTTATTGCCAGTGAACAAGAGCACACAAGCGGCTCGAAACGCGTATGGCTGATCGAGGAGCCTGCTGCCTGCTGGAGTCATTGCTGCCTGTGGTGGTTTGTGTTTATACCTCTTCGGGTGAAGCGCTTCTTTGGGGACAACCTGGCGTCTTGATATATATATATATATATATATATATAGATATATATTCACTGAAAAAACCATAGGTTTCAGGCACGTTATAGTTAGGAATTAGCATTTAAAAAACCTTACAAAATTCACTGAAAAAACCATAGGTTTCAGGGGCGTTATAGGTAACTGGACTTTTCACTCATAAAAAACCATTGAAATTCCCCTGTTATAGTTAGTTCAGCTAACTATAACTCGCGCGCCCGCAATGCACTGCTGATGACATCACATATTACATCACTCATGTCATGGTCAGTGAATTTCTAAGGTTTTTTAAATGCTAATTCCTAACTATAACGTGCCTGAAACCTATGGTTTTTTCAGTGAATTCCAAAGGTTTTTTAAATGCTAATTTCTAACTAGGCCTACAGAGATAGGACATGTGAAGAAAGAAGAAAAAACGCACAGAAAGAAAAAAAAGAAATGCAGAAAGAAGCAACAGAAGTCCTCAAAAACGAAGAGAAGTGCAGGAAGAAGGATAATGTGCAGAAAGAACAGAAGAGCAGAAACAAGCCTTGTTGCAAAATCATCCTGTACCCTCAACTTTTTCAGACGGATACTGGTGGTAACTGAGTTTTACTAAACAGTCCTAGAGCCAGTGCTATGTTAAAAGACACTCAGAATACAGTGAAAACACCTACATACACTAGGGAACAGTATGCGTTGGGGTCCCCCTGTGATTAGCATGACCTCCTCTGTAAGCCCCTAGTATATAATAGGGCAGGGGATTAAAACTACCTCATAAAACGCGCCAAAGGGCGTGTTTGCCCACGTCACCTCAGGCCCCGTCCACTCCCTTCCCCACTGTGTAAACACGCCCTGTGGCCGTTTTAAGTTGGGAGATTGAGTCCCCTTGAATCCTGAGGGTCCCTAGGGTCCAACTAGACCACTAGGTACCTCCACTAAGCACCACAGAGCTGCGTTGCAGAGAGATGTAAAAAGGGGCACGGCCTAGACCACCTCTCTGCAACGCAGCGCAGTGGCGCTTACTGGAAGCACCTGGTGGGCTAGTTGGCCCCCAGGGTCGCTCAGGATTGAAGGGGAATTATTTCCCCAACTTAAAACGTGCCACAGGGCGTGTTTGCACAGGTTAACTCAGGCCCCGTCCCCTCCCTTCACCACTGTGTAAACACGCCAAGTGGCTATTTTTAGTTGGGAGATTAAGTTCATTCGAATCCTGAGGGTCCCTAGGGTCCAACTAGCCCACTAGTTACCTCCAGTAAGTGCCACAGAGCTGCATTGCAGAGAGGTGTAAAAAGTGTCACGGTCTGGACCACCTCTCTGCAACTCAGCTCAGTGGCGCTTACTCGAAGCACCTGGTGGGCTAGTTAGCCCCCAGGGGCTCTCAGGATTGAAAGGGACTTATTTCCCCAACTTAAAACGTGCCATAGGGCGTGTTTGCACACGTCACCTCAGGCCCCGTCCCCTTCCTTCCCCACTGTGTAAACATGCCCTGTGGCCATTTTAAGTTGGGAGATTAAGTCCCCTTGAATCCTGAGGGTTCCTAGGGGCAAAATAGCCCACTAGGTATGTCCAGTAAGCGCCATTGCAGAGAGGTGTAAAAAGGGGCATGGCCTGCACAACCTCTCTGCAACGCAGAGCAGTGGTGCTTACTGGAAGCACCTGGTGGGCTAGTTGGCCCCCAGGGACCCTCAGGATTGAAAGGGAATTATTCCCCCAACTTAAAACGTGCCACAGGGCGTGTTTGCACACGTCACCTCAGGCCCCGTCCCCTCCCTTCACCACTGTGTAAACGCGCCGTGTGGCCGTTCTAAGTTGAGAGATTAAGTCCCCTTAAATCCTAAGGGTCCCTAGGGTCAAACTAGCCCACTAGGTACCACCAGTAAGCGCCACAAAGCTGCGTTGCATAGAGGTGTAAAAAGGGGCGTGGCCTCAGAACACCTGTCTGCAACGCAGCTCCCTGTCGCATACTGGAGATACCTGTTGGGCTAGTTGGCCCTCAGGGACCCTCAGTATTGAAGGGGAATTAATTCCCCAACCTACAACTGACCAGGGGGCGCGTTTGCAGAGTGCTGCAAGGAGGGGGCATGGCCTCCGGCGCGATGCCTGTCTTTTATTTATTTTATTTTTTTAAGAAGGAGGGCTGTGTGGCCTCCCTTCTTCTTCTAATTTATTGGCCCTGGGGACCCCATCCCCAGGGCCTGCACCCTCATTTTTTTGTTGAAAAAAATTAATTTGGAAGGGGGCCACGTGGCCCCCCTCCCAAGGCCTTCATCGGCCCCGGGGACCCCAACCTCCGGGTCATGGCTTTTTTTTTTTTTATTCCTTTGGAGGGGGGCTGCGTTGCCCCCCCTCCTCAGGCCACTTATGGCCCCGGGGACCACATCCCGCGGGGCTGGCCTTTGTTTTTTATTATTTAAAAAAAATATATATTTATAGAAACACCTAGGACATGCTGGACAAACCGTATGTACCTATCACCATGACGATTTGCGTGATATTCATTAAAAGGCGACTATGCATACAATGAATCCACGTGGAATGTATTTACACCGCTAGTGAAGCTCTGACGTGTCTGATGCCAAACCGTGCCTAATCCCGGCGCCCCCGCTGGTGGGTACTCTCCAAGTAGACACCCTTGTCGTTTATTTATACAAACATGGGTACCTATTGACGGGCACATTTAATACACACGCACACCAAGCCATTCAAAGGGGATTTGACAAAAATTCGACCAAACTATGCAAGAAACCCCCCTCACGGTTAATAAAACACACATCCACCGCCGGAGTAATACTTTTTATTTTACTCTCTGGAAAGGAGACGAACCTCACTTGAGAGTCTCAGCATGCTCCTTGATGAGCCCAATGCTGTGTTACACCCACCAGTGCCCGCCGAGTGCCACACACCTCTGTGTTGTATTCCACCAGCTAGTGCGTATGCTATGACACTCTCTAGCCCATGTGCACTGTAACACCACCCCGTGAATATGTCATGCCACACTTGCATTTGCACGGGTTAAATTGCCCCATCTAACGTGCCTTCCTCGATACCTATGTTATAACGCACAGCGCTATGCCATACATAATACAATCTGCGATCCATATCTTTGTCAAAGTGCATATGCAACGTTACACTCCCCAGCACATATTTTATATTACAACTTTAGAGACTAGTTAGGTTACACAACACTGCCCAGTGCATATTACACTCCAAGGAGCATATCGCATAGCACGCGGTATTGCCTGTGCTATCTCGCGCTCTCTAATGAATCTGTCATTGCGCACAATGTATTGCATATTATATTTCACACCCAGTTCATCTTATATCACACATTTTGGTGCATAGTTTATACCATATACTATATCTAGTTTTCATTTTCAATCGTGCACTCAGGACTATGTTCTATATAACACTGCGTCCACCTACCCTTTTCACGGGCATTACATTTTGTGATGGGGTGGAGGGTCAGGGGGTGTTTCTGCCAAGTGAGCCTGGAGTCACAGTCACAAACGTCCTCTTCTTCCTGAATAAAAGTGAGATTATGCTGCATACTTGTTCATATTTTAAGTAGTTCGCACAGACACACATTTTAAAAACAATAAAGTTCCTAATACCCACCTTCTCTGAACAGTTAGCTTGCTGCCGCAACCACCTCCTCCCTATCCTCTGTTGTCTGAATCCATGGACTAGCCTCCTCCCTCCTGCCATGCATGGTCTGATGTGCTGCCACTGCCCTCCATTTAGCATGATGTACCAGTCCACTCCTCCTGCCCTCCATTGCCCAATTCTATGGCCCATCATTGACCTCCTGCTTAGCCTCTGTGCTTATCTTGCTGCCCCTATTCTCCTTCCCCCTGCCCTCCGATGTCTTTGTGCATGCCCCTGCTCCATCCTTTTTGCCCACCATGTTCCATGGACCTGCCACTCCTATCTACTCTGAGTGTTCTGTTGAGCTGCCACTCCCCTCCCACCTAGATAGCATTGTCAGATGACTGTAAACTGTCCCTGCCACCTCCACCCTGCCTGTCCACATGCCATGCCCCTATCCCCTTCCTCCTGTCCTCCATGGTCCATTTTACTGCCACACCCTTCTGCCCTCCCTGGTCTGTTGTGCTGCAACTGCTCCTCCTGCCTGCCCCACGTGGTCTGTTGTGAGGCCCCTTCCCCTGAACTCTCTTGTCTGTGCCCAGGTCCTGACCCTCCCTTCTATCCTCCATGGTCCTTTGTGCATGCCTCTGCACCCTCCTTCTTGCCCATCATAGCCATTGTGCTGCCACTAACCCTCCTGCTTGTCATGCATGGTCTTCTGTGCTGCCATGGCCCCTCCCACCTTCCCTGAGTGGTCAGCTAGCTGCCCCTGACCCCCTCCCACCTTCCCTCCATGGTCTGTGTGTATGCCATCATAGTCTCTCTGTTGCTTTCCATGGTGTGTCTTGTTTCTAGTGCCCATCCTGCCTGACCTCCATAGTCATCTTGCTGCTCATGCCCTGCCCCCTTGCCCCCAGCCCTCTGTTTCCATGTGCAGACCCCTATTCCCCCCCTCCTGGCTTATCTGTTCCATATTAATGCCCCTGATCCGTTCCTCCGTCCCTCCTGCCCTTTATGGTCTGTTATGCTGCAGCTTTCTCTCCTGTCTGTCCATTATGGTCAGCTAGCTACCATTGCCTCTTTCCCCTCTATTCTCTGTTGTCCATGTGCATGGTCCTGTCCCCTCCCTATTGCTTTCTATGGATTGTTGTGCTGCACTCCCGTCCCGCATGCCCTGTGTGGTGTATTGTGCTGTTGCATACCCTGATGCCTGCCCTGTAGGGTCAGTTTGGTGCACCTCTCCATGTCCCTCCTGTCCTCTGTTATCCGAGTCCATGTCTCTACCCCAATTCCTCCTGCCTACCATGATCCAATGTACCATACTTGCGAACATTTTGACCTTGGTAAGAGGGAGATTTTGAAAAAAACCGGGGGTATTGATTTTCCCCTTTGAGTTACATTGAAAAAGAGGAGATTGTAGACAGGAGACAGATCAAATAAAGCCCATTTTGAGCTTAAAAACATTTGACGTTTCCTTGCTGAAACGGGTCTGTTGGCATGTATGGTTGTACTACCACTGCCTCTTCCTTCTGCCCACAATGGTCTATTATATTGCCACAGCCTCTCTTGCCAGTCCTGTATTGTTGGTTTGTCATAAGTAAGACAGTAAGCGCTCTAGTTGTTCTTAAGAACACTCTGGGACATTCTGTCATTGGGCTATACTTGGGCTACATCTGGGTGATATTTGGGCTACATTTGGGCTCTTTTGTCTCTGGTGGCCATTTTAGGAGAATTTTTTGTTATGAAGTTTCCTAATTTCCTCATTTACTGCAGTCTCCTCAGTAGGAAGTACTTTCAGTTTTTTACTTTGGTTCCATGAAGAAGGCATTCAGATGTGTCACATATTTGCCATA
The DNA here is from genome assembly GCF_964204655.1 of Triturus cristatus. Lineage (NCBI taxonomy): Eukaryota > Metazoa > Chordata > Amphibia > Caudata > Salamandridae > Triturus > Triturus cristatus. Next base: position 543,362,510 of record NC_140583.1, read on the forward strand.
AATTCCGAATGTTAGCACTCTAGTTGCTCATTAGATCACTGTAGTAAAGCTACTGCTCATCAGGGAAGTCTGCTGCTGGTATTCAAAGTGCATGTTTCAGTCTGCGTGTCAGAATTTTTTTATGAAATAGAAGAGGATTTAAGAAGTCAAAATGTGCCCTAATTTTTCTTTCTGCAGCACTAATCATACTTTCTATGGCAAAATGAACACCCTCACTTTGTTCCTTTTTAAATTAAATATTTTAGGAGTTACCACTTTATTCCAATCAAGATGGCTTCAGGTTGCAATAGGTTTGTCATAAGTAGGACTGTTAGCGCTCTAGTTGTTCTTTAGAACACTCTGGGAAGCTGCAGTAGAACACAAAGGAATCAACTGACAGTCTCTGCCCTTGTTGGATGAACATGTTTTACTGAGAATGTCAGACTTCATTCTCACATGACTGAGAAAGATAATGTGAATTTACAGAAAATATGCTCTCTGTTTAGCTTATAGATCACCTCCCAAACCTATGTGGGAAAAGCATGAGAAAATAGTTTTCTCTCAAACATTATTCATGATATCACAGCAGAAGGATTTTTCACATGGTAAAATCACCTTAGAACACACCACAATTCTTAAAATGAGTATGGTACCATCAACAAATGATTTATAATGTAACTAAAGTCTTAAAACCTTCTATAAACTGCAATGCTTTTAATGAGGTGCTATCATGTATATTGGTCCCAAGATGGCTGCCAACACTTCTTGGATGAAGTACTGACAGCCAATCAGATCTCACGATGAGATGTGTGGTTAGGCTCCGCCCAGATATATCTATCTTTTTAACTCTAATTTTCTAAGGAACTACTGAACGGATTTACACTATTTAAGCAAAAGGCATGAGTCTCAACTGAGGACTACCTCTTTGCCAAATTTGGTGTAATTCCGTTCAGCAGTTCAGGCTGTAGCTGCGTCAACAGGTCCTATGGGAAAATGCATGGGGAAAACGCGTTTTGGGACCCCCCTTTTTTCTCGGCCCCCGCTTGACGAATCACCGTGAAAGTTTCAGGATAGGAGGGGACCGGAGCTGGCCAAAAGTTTGGAAAATATTGCAAAGATTCGTCAATCGGCGCCAACGGTATTCCAAATAGAATGTTGCGGATTTCCTATGGAAAATTGGTCCTAACTATAACTACCTACTGGCGAATGCCAGTAGGTAATATATATATATATATTCACTGAAAAAACCATAGGTTTCACACACGTTATAGTTAGGAATTAGCATTTAAAAAACCTTGCAAATTCACTTAAAAAACCATAGGTTTCACACATGTTATAGTTAGCTGGGCATTTCCCTCGTAAAAAACCAATGAAATTCCCCCGTTATAGTTAGTGCAGGCAACTATAACTCACGCGACCGCAATCCGCTGCTGATGACGTCAGATATTACATCACTGTATTTAGACACTTATTTACCCATGTCTTCTTCCATTCATCTTTAGCTATCCATATATTTCATATAGTTTCTTTTCAGAAAGACTCATATGTCATCAGTGATGTAATATCTGACGTCATCAGCAGCGGATTGCGGTCGCGTGAGTTATAGTTGCCTGCACTAACTATAACGGGGGAATTTCATTGGTTTTTTACGAGGGAAATGCCCAGCTAGCTATAACATGTGTGAAACCTATGGTTTTTTCAGTGAATTTGTACGGTTTTTTAAATGCTAAGTTATGTATTTATTAATATATTTTTTTAAACAAAACTTTTTCACGGCGCGCGCCGTTCGGGCCATGCTCGCACGGTGCGCTTCGCGCACCGTGCGCACACAGTGGGCACGCCGTGCGCTTCGCGCACCTCGCGCACACTTTACGCAGCACCATGCGCGCGCGGTGGGCACGGAGCGCTTCGCCCCCAAGGGCCAAATACATTTTTTTTTCCGAAAAATCGCGGAGTGCGCGCACGCTGCGCGCACTTCTCAGAGAATTTTTTCCGTTTGGGTGGTGCGATTTTTCAAAAAAAAAATTTTAAACATTTTCCCCTTGGGGGTCCTTCTGGGACCCCCTAACCACGGCTAGGGGGTCAGGAACTGTCCACCCTGCCCCCTTTTCACGTTCTCCACATTTGTTTTTCATCCCCTCAGAGTGCGAGAGACAAAATGGCGGCCGACACTTCCTGGTTTCGACCGATTCGAATGTTTACTAAGATCTAACAACCAATCAGAATTGCGCTCGCGCACGGCAAGGTGCGCGCACCCAGCGTGCACGCTGCGGGCGTACAGATATATATATTGATTTAAATGCTATTTTCTCTGGAAATACTGAGCAGATTTACACTAAACCTGCAAAAGGCACTTCATGGAACTTATGGCTACCTCTGTGCCAAATTTCACGTAATTCTGTTCAGCCGTTCGGGCTGTAGCTGCGACTAAAGTCCCTATGGAAAAATCCATGGGGAAAACGCATTTTGGGACCCCCCCTTTTTCTCGGCCCCCGCTTGATGAATCACCCCGAGACTTTCAGGGTAGGAGCGGAGCGCAGCGCCCCATTAGTTTTGAAAATTTCGCGAGGATTCATCAATCGGCGCCAAAGTTATTCAAAATAGAATTTTGAGATTTCCTATGGAAACTCGGTCCTAACTATAACTATCTACTGGCAATCGCCAGTAGATAATATATATTTATATATATATGCATATATATATATATATATATATATATATATATATATATATATATATATATATGCATTTCATTTCTTTTTTTAATTTTTTTTACCGTACGCGTACGGTGAGCTTACCGTACGCGTACCCCGCGATTTTTTTTAAAATCAATAAATGTTTTCTTTGTACTTTTCTGTCCTTCTTTGACCCCCTTACAAATGTTAGGGGGTCTGTAACTCTCTTCCTTGCCCCCTTTTCAAGATATCACCCTTTTTTACCGGAGTGAAATACACAATATGGCGGCCGCCGCTTCCTGGTTTCGACCGATTCGAATGTTTACTAAGATCTAAGAGCCAATCAGAATCGCGCTCGCGCACGTCACCGTATGCGTACGGTAAGCGCACCGTAAGCACACCGTAAGCTGGCTCAGATATATATATTGATTTAAAGGCTATTTTCTCAGAATCTACTGAACAGAATTACACCTAACCTACAAAAGGCACTTCCTTGACCTGAGGACTACCTCTCTGCCAAATTTCATTAAATTCTGTTCAGCCGTTCGGGCTGTAGCTGTGTCTAAAGGTCCTATGGAAAAATGCATGGGAAAAACGCGTTTTGGGACCCCCCTTTTATCTCAGCCCCCGCTTGACGAATCCCCCCGAGACTTTCAGGGTAGGAGCGGAGCGTAGCGCCCCACCTATTTTGAAAAATTCGCGAGGATTCGTCGACCGGCGCCAAAGTTATTCAAAATAGAATGTTGCGGATTTCCTATGGAAACGTGGTCCTAACTATAACTACCTACTGGCGACCGCCAGTAGGTAATATATATATATATATATATATATATATATATATATATATATATATCCTCCACAAAGGTTCCTTTTTGCCGGTTGTTCTCAGCGCTCTTCGTGGGTGCGTTGCCCCGCGGTTGAACCATACCGCTATTAATTTGCACAACAATCCTCCTGGAATGGAGGAAAAACGGGCCACACTCCCAAAGTATCAGTTGCAAACGTTTTATTTCTTTACATCAGGGCCGTAGCAGAGCTAGATCTACGCGTTTCGATGCCGCCTGGCACCTTGCTCACGATCGTGAGCAAGGTGCCAGGCGGCATCGAAACGCATAGAGAAATGTCCACTCTCTAAAAGTAATACAAAAAACAACGGTCCTAGACCTTCTTTATAAAGACATAAATCAATACCCTGCTTGGTTTAATTCTCAATTCTCATGAGCATTCAAACGTGCATTCTGTGATGCAATGCACCTACTCATAGTATTAAAGACATTTACCGAAACTCAGGATCATGAACGGTAAAAATGCAATACCCAAACAAATATTTATATCCTTATATTTTAATTTTTAATAAACATTATCAAATATATTTTTTAGCAAAATGATAACCTCATTAGTCATAAATGGTAGAAGGTTGCTCCAAACGGAACGTGCATAGAAGAAGTGCTCAAGTGTAAAGAGTTGTGGAAAGGCTTCAAAGTAGTGACATAAGAAGGATAAATGTAAATAGTTCTAAACAGTTGGATAGGTTAGAATTCACCTAATTATCCGGACTGACCACGTGTACAATGAAAAACAGATAATTTACGTATTTTAAATTGCACAGAAATATATTCTTGCGTAGCACGTTTAGGAAAGTAATATATGGTCCAGTCTAAATTGTGGGGATGTCGACGTTTCGACCCGTCTTATGGCCATGAGGGTAATTCCAACCTCGGCCTTGCGGATCTTCCTCAGGACAGACTAGGGAAACCAACTTAGATATTGGGCTTATTCATTAATCTGAAAACCAAATTGAAAAAACAATCAGGGTATTGCACTATGGGGTGGAGATAAGGACCAAAGATCAATTTTAAAATGTGCTTACCCGCTCAAAGTTTTGCAGGATGTAAAATGTGTGAAATTCCACTAACAATTCCTCAGTAATTGTACGTCAAATTAGGCGCCTAAAATGCAAGGCAGGTGTTAAATAAGCATCCCAAACCTCATGCACCGCGCAAATGATCAAGATAAGGAAAAGAGGTTTTACCTTGCTCGAGTATTGTTTACACAATCGTTGGACGGCAAGCGGTCTCCATGTTGTTTCGACCGTGCATAAGGCAATTAATGCCGATTCGTCTCTGTGAGAGCAAAGGAAAAAGTAATTAGAAGGGGGCGCCGCGAGGTCAATGATCCTCATTAAAGCGCATTCCGATCGTATTTACTTCTCTTAGTGCCTGAGAGCCTGTCTCCAACACATGCCTGGGCTGGGTGACAACTACACTTTGTGCATTCCCTCTAGACAGCCACAAACACAAGATGGTAAGGCTCAGCTGCATTCTGCACACTCATTTACATTTATCTGCATTCTGATGGGTCTTCCTGGGTAGGGAGGAATGGGAGGGGCTGACACTTAACTTCAATACGTAGTGTCCTGTCTACACACAAAGCACTGATTTACCCCCACAGATATCCTAGCAGACAGGAATAGGTGAAAAGGGATCCTTGTGCACTTCAGAGAGTTGGGTTAAAGTCCCCCACTACCTCAGAGGCACTTTAAGTTATAAGTACCCCTGAAATCAGAATCTTCTGGATCTTGCACTGAACCTCTGTCAGAAGGACTGCTATGTTGCTTAAAGGACTCAACTGGACTGCTTTTCTGAAAGGACATTGTTTCTGCTCTTTGACCTGCTGCCATTGCTCCCTGACTCAGTTGAAGGAGAGCTGAACTCTGCCTTCCCTTCAAATGATCTCCAAGGGCTTGCTGGCTTGCATCCTGTTTCCTGAAGTCTCAAGGATACAAAAGACGTCCTACCATTCTGCTGGTGCTGTTGGACTCTGCCTTCAGTGAGTCTTACCTTTGCCTAGGGTTCCCCCTCCAAGTTCTGGGCCTTAGAAGTGGGTTCATCAGCTGCTTTCTTCAAATTGAATGCAATGTCACCACTGTGCCGATTGGAACCGGCACTTCGCTGTTCGACACCGACTCAGAGGCTTTTTAATGACAGCAGTTCTACAGTCTGCACTGCCCATTGACGACGCTCTGCGCGGCTCAACTTTGACACATTTCCTTCACTTTAATGAAGCTCAACGATGAGGCACCGACCTCACTGCGTGGAAAGATCGATGCATTGAGCACTCAGCATTGACGGCTTCCTCCATTCAAGGTACTTTCTCAGCAGGCCTTGCATTTGTCCTGCAGTCGGCCTGTCCTCAAACAAGCTCGGCCTGAACTTTGGATTTTCTCCGGTCTCTAACGACACCTTAAGTAACCTTTTGTCTTGACTTTTAAGCACTTTTAAGCAGGGTTTTTGCATTTAATCTTTAAAAATTCATATCTCGACTTCTTCTGATTTGATTTTTGTTGTTTTGGTCTTATTTTGCTCAGATAGATAGTCTCTACTTTTCTATACCTTTTGGAGTATTTTGTCTTTTTGTGGTGTATTTATTGTGTTAATCTGTGTGTGTGTGTGTTGCACAAATACTTTACACATTGCCTCTCTCGATAAGCCTAAGTGCTCTGTGCTAAGCTACTAGAGTGTGAGCACAGGTTATCTTTTAGTGTGAATCTAGCTTAAATTGATTATAGTGGTGGTTCCTGCCTGAGCTACGTGGATACCTCAAGCAACCAGGAATCCAATTTCTAACAGCATTCTATGGCTCTACATTCATCACTCATCTTGGGGTGCTTTTTTGTTCCTCGCCTATCCAGTTCAGCAACAAGAAAAAGGGTTGTAGGGTCATAGAATGCTTTGGGTGGAAGTGGTATTTATTGGGTTGTCAAGGTTACAAAAGTGCAGATGCCTGGATCAAGAAAAAATATACTCCAGTTCCTGAGTAAGTCAAGAAAAGTGAACCGCTGCAAGAGCTACAGCCAGTATATTAGCAAGTCCAACCATAACCCATAAGAAGGGAGGGGTAAACTGGTGCGGTCAATAGAATATTTATGTATAATATTTGTCAATATATTTTTTGGTTGTTTTATCTAGGTGTTCGGCATTAATATGACCCAATGTTGACAATATTTTATGCGTAATTTTATCACATACTCACACTAGTTATAAGGCTGGGATACCTCTAAAACATGCTCTAGCCAAGCCTAACTTCTCAATGTCAGGTAACAATTATTGTAAAAAGGTTAGGTCTCATTTAAATAGATTCTTTATATTTGGGCCTGCATGCCAGACTATGGCCTACCGACTCTGGCTCCCTGAAACTAATATATGCTCGTGGATTGGCTCTATGTCACTCCTGGGTTGCTTCTGAAGAGCATTCACTGTAGCACCATGCATGCAGTTTACTCTTTGGTTCTTCTGGATGACCTCTTCTGTGATAGTTGACTATGTCCAGCGTGTGCCCTTGTGTTGCAGACGTCTCACTCCTTGTTTGGCATTACAGAGCATATGCTCTGACTTCTTGTGGCTATAGCACCCTAGGGGGTGGTTCCCTGTGGTGCATTATCCAGGATTCCTCTAATTAGTGTATACATTTGGCTGCTTCTCTCTTATTTCTGGATGGACCTCCAAAGCATATACCCTATATGCCTATAACTCTAGCTTCTTTTGTATTCTTCCCATAGTGTTTCGAAAAGTTAGTATGTACTCACATTGTAGTAATAAAAGTCTTCTATCTTTTGCAAAACAATAACACTTCATGCATTTCAAATACACTGCAATACAAATGCTATGTGACTAGTCATTCTCTCCCAAAGCAACTGGCAACAGTAAGCCTTGAGTCCTCATCTCTGCCACCAGCTGAAAGTCAAGAGCTAAAAAAGAGGTACTTGGAAATTCAGTGATATTGCTTTAGCGTCAAGCACTACAGCTATACAAGTTTCAATGGTTACTTAACTGCTGTTGAGTCACACAGGTCCAGGAGAACTTTCCCGAGACTGGTGGGAAAGTGTGAGGCTTCTGAACCTTATACTGGAGGGTTGATTCATACCAAGCAATAAGTGTCAATCATTTGAATATGGCTTCAGAAAGATGTCAAAGAACCAGCGTTTTAGTGAAGCTAGGTTGGAGTCTATCCCAAGAAGTTGTCTTTAAAATCACACATAAATACACCGCAGCACTGGTTTAGAAAATAGCTATTTCTTTTTACACACATCACTCAGCTCAAGGCTCACCACACATCTTCTCAATCAGCACAATATAAATAGTCCTTGCCACACCCATCCACTACAACTCCAATATAATATATTTAGACTTCATCAGGTATCCAAGAACATGCTTTGACAACAACACCACCATGCACCATTCCTTCAATCTTACCTACAAAAGGTTGCAAATAAAAGAATATGCTACACAGAAACTTCTCATCTACATGAGCACAAGATGGCTCTAAAGCCACAGAGTTGGCCAGGCACAGCCAAATCAACAGTACTGCAAAGCACTACATCACCATTCACCCTAGAAACCCACAGAAAATAAGGTAGTGTAAAATGATTTGCCCCACCAGATACCCACCCATACCCACAAAACACAACAAATCTCTTCCTAAACCCAACTAAATTTATGTTTGCTTACAGAAACCACTTTAGATTGTAATACTAAAGAAACTACAAATTCTAAACAACAAAGTATTATTCACTGTCAAATAATCGGTCCTTGAGTTTGATGGGAGACCTCCGTAGAGCAGAGCAAGGCCGCACAAATAGAGAATGCACTATAATGCCACAAAAACGGTAGTTAACCATATAGAAATGCAATATGACACAACTTGTACCTTGGCAAACACAATCTCTATATTGTTTCCCTATTTATTTCCAATTACACAACTCTGCCCTGCATGACCCACTGTAAACCGCAGCTTTCCTTGCTTGTCCTGAATTCTCTCTCAATTGGTTTTGATTTGAAAATGTGGAAAAGGAGTCCATTTGAGAGCCTGAAGACTGATGTAGCCTTAAGACCATAAACAAGGCAAATGCGCAAATAGCAATCAACACGTTGATGGAACAAATGCTCTGCACTATCATAAATACTAACATTTTTCTGAAATGAGGACGGACGACTCTCTCCTCATAGATGATGTTGGTTCATTAGTTGTGTCCAGTTTATAGGATTTGCCCTGTGTCTCCCAAACTGCAAAATAAATACGCTAATTTGCTCGCATAGATGCATGGCTGCACTTGATCAAAGCTAGCATGGACATGAAATTTTGTCTGCAATATTGCTAGATGGAATGTTTAATTAAATGCTTCATGATGACATACACTCAAACACATAGAATATTCACCGAAACATTTAATAGTACATTGAAAGGCAGCCATATATTTGCCACTGAGGGCACTCCTGGACCTGTGGAGCATTCAGAAAAAAGAGTGCCGTTTCTGTCTGATGAGAGGAAGATTAGACCTGCTTGCCTTGAAGCCATGCTCTCCAGAAGTGGCTCCAAGGGTCAGTTGGCTGACCTCCTGTTTGAGCTACAGTGATACAACAAGCTTCTAGAGGCCTGCCTGGTATTGCTCTGCTGGCCAGCACCAATTGAAACCTGGCTTGAGCTACATGAGCCCTGCTACTGGCTTCTGCGGGAGTAAGTCCTGATCCCTAATATGTGTCCCCTAGACCCTGGACCATTGGCTGGCAAAAGTGTGTAACCCTCCTAGAGAACAGGAGAAGATAGAGAAGTTTTCAGCTTTCCCCAACCACAAAATGACATCTGTGCACTGATAATTGACCGCTAGAGATAACCGCAAACACAATGCTCCAGTGGACCTGCTCTTTGCACCAAGAGTGACTGTCCATAATGACCACCAACGCAAAGCTCTAGTGAGGCCTGCACTTCGTGCTGACAGTGACAGCCCACGTCGACTGCAAATGTGAATTCCCCACTGATGATCATATCTTTTTGTTAGAGCAGGGACCCTCCGTGATGCCCAAACTGCTGCTCATGCAGAGCCACCTCCTCTCTGCTCCCTGGACTTCGGTGGGAAGAACACGGTCCCTATGTTTGACCAGTGCTTCATCGTGGTTGGCCTGAACTTTGACTTTCACATGGCCTTAGCGCGAACAGATAACAATGAGTTCTTTAAACTATTTTCACCTACAAGCTTAAAAACTCATGTCTCCAATTCTACTAATAATTTTTTTTTAATTTTGATGTCATTTTCTTTATCAAAACTTACTCTATTTATCTAAACTGTTTTGGAATTTCTCTTGTGTTGTGATTTCATTTTATTATGGTTAGAGTGCTGCATAAATACTTACACATCACCTCTAAGTTAAGCCTCACTGCTATTGTGACAATCTACCAGAGGGTGAAGCAGAGGTTTATTTAGTGACTTTTGTGGTTCACCCTGACAATTATTTTGTTTATTATTTCTGAGGGCCTTCCAAATCTCTCAAATTATTACCAATTTCTTAGAACTCTGAAACAAGCATTCACAGAGGATCCAGCTTCGATCTGGGACTCATTATCTTCCACAATTGAGGATAGGATAACACCATCTTTCCTCATTTTAAAGAAATAAATGAATATTCTCCTCTTCTGGTGTCTATTCTATATTTTAATCTGACACTCAAGCTAAATTAGACTGACAGACCTGTGGTAAGTTCAGGGAAGTGAACCGTGGGGTTTCAATGTAGCTTAAACTAAAAACTAAAAATATCTTGGTTATTAGTTGTGTCTCCACCAATTTGAGTAATAGGGCCATATTATCAAGGAACGGCGATAACATTGTCTGTTCTGGTGTCAACCTGGGCTTCTATGGGAATTCACAAGGGCATATTATCAAGCCCATTATCGCCGCTTTAGCAGCAGTTTCCTGCCACTAAATTGGTGATAATGTTATCGCCGTTCCTTGATAATATGGCCCATACACGGATACCTCTCAAAATTAACCCATTTAACAACGCTATGTAGAAGATTAACTTAATATTATTAAACATAGCAATATATTATTGTCATATGTTCCTTATAAAATATGATGTCACTGCATATTTATGCAAAACGTTTTCAACTAATGCCTGTTATCTTTTGTAAAGTGTTTCCTACACTGGTGGGTCTGGTTTGCAGTAGCTAAAGAAAATACAAGCAAAGAAAATGTTCAAAACATTCTGTTTCTCTCCTACCAGTTTCAGTTAACAAAAAAACTCCGTAAAGTGCACATCATGAAATAATAGTCCAGAAGAATAATTATTTCCTTCAGTCACAGTGCAGCCAATTACACTTATTATTATTGGGGCCTATTCTTTTCAGTCAGTATGTGAAGAGCTTACATAAATAGCTTTTCTGGCTTTATAAAGCAGAGCTCTTAAGTCATCAGCTAACAAATGGGTTATAGGTAGGTGATTGCGAATTTTGCGTTATTAGTATTTTCTTATTTACGTAAAATTCTGCAAAAAAATAATAAAATTCAAAACTTGGATTTAGTGTCCATTTCGCGCAAAAAAACAAGTGCTGTTAAGAACAGCTGCACATGTTTCTGGTCATTAGTATTGTTCCTGTACTCCAGCACTAAAATTGTGCCTCTTCGCGTAATGGCATGATTTTAAAAAATTCGCAAAACCAGCATAATGCCACATTGCGAAATAGTACACCATTGTAACAGAAATTTCACCCATACCTAGCCAGGTATCACTTAATGCTTCACACTTCATAGTACTTGGACCACAGGGACACCTCCAAAACAAATCGTTGACAATTGCCCTTTTTATGCTCTGCTTGATTGAATCATTTACTGATAATTCTGCACCGGTATTGTCGCTCAACAGTATGAAAGTTTAAACCAAATTTGCTAACTCTTAAGTGATTGTAAATCACGGTATGATTAGCAGAAGTATCATCTGACAGAAGTCTTGTGTCCCAAATCTCCTTCACAAATATATTGTGCAATTGGATGTAAGTATTCAATTATTAACTCCAATGGGGCAATTTATTAGTAAATGGTATTTAGGGCACAATATCATGGTACCGCTCACCCGGTTTTCAGTCACAATATTGTCTGACATAAATATCAAATTTTAAACATCATTTACAAAAATATTGTCTCACTAGGCAAAGATTTTCTATTGTTAACTCCAGTGGTATGATACATTAGCAAACAATATTTTAGGGGCGAAATTTATGTCAGATGATATGCTGACAACGATATTCTGGTACCACACTTCTCCACTCATACATTGCTTCACCTCCATAGACTTCATCCCTAGGCTAAAATAAATGTGGATCTCCGGATGGCAAGACACGTGTAGGTATCTGAGACATCATACAGTGTGTATGCCCATCCAGGGAAGTGCATGTATGTGAATATACAGCTCGTGATTGGCCCTATGTTCAGCATCATTGAATTGAAGATACCTCCATCCTGTGTCTAGCAGTTAAAAAGAGCTAATTTGGCAGAATGCTTCTAGAAAGCTTCCCATGTACTGAATTACTAATAAGTCGACCAATCATGAGCAGAGGACAGAATTTAAAAGAAACAAAGCATGGGATTTAAAATGGTAGGGGATTTGGACAAATCGTTGGCACAATGCCCAAGTGCCCACATTCTTATATCCAGAGGGAGTCGTGACAACTCCTTGCGGTCTGGTTACCATTTTTCACCGGAGAGAATCTCCTCTTTTCCGGCTTACTAAAATTTGGTGTGTATGCATATGAGACCTGGACACCAAATGGCGAAGATGCATGAGTCTATAGTTCCGCACCTGCCAGTCATTTTTCCTCAAGCTTCAGCGGCAGCTGGGAACTGGGTGCCCGCCTGGGGTGGCCTCGGTGATCGGAGGAGACCCAGAGGTGATTCTGGCCCTCCTGCTGCCCAAGGGTGCCGGCGCAGCCGGGATTCGCGGGTGGTAGTCTGACCTGTGTACCTCCAAGATGGTGGCGTAATATTGTGGAGACCGCGGTGGAGATAGAGAAGACTCGAGGCTGCTGGGTTGCACGTCGAGGAGGAGGTCCTCCGAGCAGTCGTGCCGACTGAGGTGCGGAAGGAGACCCGGGAGCCCACCTCGTGTCACGGCATCGACACCAGAGCATTGATCTTGTAGTGGTGAGCTCCACACCTGGAGCACTCCCTGGACTGCAAAACTGGGTGAGAGGTGGTAAGGAGTTGGGGCGGCCCGCTAGGCTCAGATCGGGACTGAGGGCACTACGTATCATTCCAAGCAGAGAGGGGAGCAGTCCTGGTACTATCTGTTGCGCCCGCTGAGCCGGAGTGAGCGGGGGCCATTCGACACTTAATGTGCAGCCTAGCACCTTGGAGCTAATTCCTGAAGGAGGAGCCTGAACTGCCGGGGGAACAATGATTGCGACCTAAGACTGGGCCCGAGGAGGTACTGTGGTTTGAGAGAGGCACCCCGAGCGCATTGAATGCTTCTGGAGGCTTGATCGGTGCTAGGATCGCCACCGGTAGCGGTACAATAACTTTACAATGTACAATGACCTTAGCCTTGCGATGATCAGTAACTAAGGTGGCCTGACCCTAAGATGGCGGCTGAAATGTACGGCAAACGTTTTTCCTTTCCCTACGGAGATGCACTACAAAAGATTGGCAACTTGTGCAAGTATCAATAGAAAGGCTGTGTCCGCTGCCTATAGAGAATGCTTCTGCACATAATTGGTTCCACCGGCACGTCGATCTTCCTCAGTGCAGGGCCTGGCCCTCAGATGGCGCCCATGGTCTAATATCGACAAAATCCATCACCATAGCCATCTGAGTTTGCTGAGACATTGAGCTTATTTCAACCCTTCCTTGCTGCACCAAGCCGGGGGACACTCTACCAATATTACCAGCCGGTTACCAGCTTGTACCGCAATCTGCCGGTACTCTTGACATCTTTCATGGAGCTCAGCTTTTAAGATCTCAGCTCCCATCTTTGGAAGTAATTAGACTGGTATATGACAGCCATACAAACACTTATGTGATTCCACTGCTTGACATTGTGTCCTACACAGCTCTGTATGTTTTGCGGCCGATACGCATGCGATTAGTCAAACATTCTGTGAGGTGAGCTTCACTGCCGCCAAGATGGTTGAAGGCAAGATCGATGGGTTGTCACACAATCCGCAGACTTTGGAATCTGTCCCTTCCACCTCTCCTCTCACCACTCTTGACCTGAGGGCAAGCTGGAGGATGAAGCGGATGGCGCTTCCCAGAACCGCCAAGACCGGTGTTTTTCGATTGATCTACACCGATGCCCCCTGGGCAGATACCATAACTGTCTGATCTTACCGCAGAGCTCGAGCAACCTTGGCCGATGCCCGGTGGAGTAGTCCTATGCAGCTATAGAGGAGTTTGGCCCTGTTCACCCCCTCGTCCGGCACGTACCTAGCCGGACATCTGACTTTGATTTTCTCGTCTCCCCGTTGTGTTTCCTTCCCTCTAACTTTCATTCTCCATAAGACATGTGTCTTGGCTATGCTACGCTCTAATAACTCATATTATTGTGTAATCTCATGATTTTCTCCTATGTCTATACTTGGAACCTGTAATTGAAGTAATTATGTAACCTGCAACTTGCTGATCCTCATGTAAAGCGCTCTGATACCTCCGGGTCTCACCAGCGTTATATAAAACTTTGCAAATAAAATTAAATAAATGAATAAATGCATTAGTGCCCTCTGTATTCATATTTGTAAGAAATGTTGAGGTCCATTTATCTAAAAGTAACAAATGACAACTTATGTTTATGGTCCTGATTTTCTATTTTAGGGGACTCTGGGCCATGTGGATCCTAGCCTTGCTTAGGAAAGCCAAGCTATCAGGAATAGGCTTCAATTAGTTATTGGAATTTCCCTTATAACTCTGCAGGCATTGGGGTATGTTTATATGTGCATCAGCACTGTCAGAATCTCACATCTTCTTATGCCAGTTTTTCAAATCTCCAATTAAAAAAACACAAAAAATACCAGATTTTGCTATTATTGTCTCTCACTCTCCCGTCACTTTACCACAGCCAACCCACCGAAAGGAGTTCCAGTCTTTCATGACACACGAAGCAATCTGGTGTTAGATTCTGGCTCCAGACTAGTTCTCTATTATTTATCAATGCACTCATGTCTTCATTATTTCATGTGTGTATTTCCCGTGTTTATTATTTTCTGACGCCAATTTGACTGAAAACACTGACTGTGTCAGAGTGTACATCCCTCTGTGGTCAGAGAGGAGACGCATGAAATTTAGCAAACGAAGATAGAGTTATAAAGATGCTGAGTCGACTGAAGGCTTGGGAGGGAGCGGGAGTGCAGCCTGCATACTTGAGTGCGGATGAAAGCACATTTGGAGAAGCTAGTAACTAGCTGACTTCTTTACAGAGGGTCCGGTGTTTGTCATGGGACTTTTGCACCCAATGAATTCAGACTCCGCTGACGCTGAAATGTATGGTACAGGGTAAACAGCACTTATTTCACGCTTTGGGTGATAACATGTTCTGCTAATTGCCAGGCATTATTCGTGGATACGTTTTGGAAGGTCTAAGGTGCCAACATTACCTGGGGAATATTGTCGAGGTGCAGTGCTAAGTGCACAATTTACAATTCTGGTGTGTCCGGTAACAGGAGTTACAGCCCATACCAGAATTGATGAGGTCCATGGTCTGTTTTATTATCGAAAGCAACTTCGTGGATACATTTAGTGACTTTATGTAATGCCTAAGTTTGAAATAGGGTGCAGTAGGCCTCTGTGCATAGATCATGCAAAGGGCAAACCCATAGAAATCTTAAAGTATTGTACACATCATCAAATTAAAACAGCGCAAAACGTATTCAGATCCGGAGTTTCTGTCTTCTAGTAAGAACAAAAACCTGCAATGCTGAGAAGCGACATCTAGATTACAAAGGGATTTGGTAGTTGTACCGCTGATATAATTGGAGTAATGACTCCGGCCATTTGGCCCAATTGAATGTCTGTCTTTTTGGGCTTTATTGCTGAGTTTGGTATTATGAACCCACTTTGGGGTAAGGGAGGCTGGAGAAGTGTGTAGCCCGGATTTAACATACAGGACATGCAGGATTGGCTGTAGATGTGTGTGTGCAGGTGTCGGGGACTTTGTTTAATGTCTTCATGTTTGGATGGTGGAGTGAACAACTGCTGACTTGAAGCATGAAAGACAGCCCATATGCATGGCTTTTTTCATTGGAATATGTTCTGTCGGTTTTTTTCTTAAGCAAAGGGGAACCAGAACTTGTTTGTGAGATGTGGATTCTGTGTATGTTAGTGGCCCTCTCTTGTAGACTCACTTGCACAGCTTTAGGAAGCCAATGGAAAGTGATCAACACAGGAGAGGTATTTTTGCACATTGTGGTTTCTAGAGATGCACTTGCTTGCCGCATGGTAAATTGACTTTCACAGTGACAACATGCAATGCACTGAGGACACCTCATGGGAGACCGTCAGACAGTATATGGGTAGCGGAATGGTAGCAACTAGTGCAGCGCCTCAAAGGTGGGTCGACTTGAACAAGACTGATGACTGAGGAGGTGAACATGTCAGAGTGCCATAGGATATTACGTTATTTTTGTGGAAGTTCATCTTCCGTATTTTAAGATATTAAGAGGGTCATTTAGGATTTGCTTGAGCAGTGCAGCTGTTATACTTTGGTGGAGCACTTACTCTAATAAACCTGTGAATCCCCACACCCATTTAGAGGTGCAGGAAACCCTGACAATGTGGAGAGCACCAACTGGCAACCGCCAAATGACCTTGACATATAGACTCGCCCAAAGGCGAATCATTGATTGCTCATTATATCAGAAAGTGAGTGGCAGGATCCCATTGTAGCCTACCCCTGTAGATATCTTGGTTTTTGCTCGTCTTCTTTTTTGAAATTGAAGCCATTTAATATAATCCTGGAATAATCGAGAACCCGTGATCTGGCAGACGGTCTATCGCAGGGCCACAGGGCTGATAGGTGCACTTGACAAATGGCTTTCTCCTGCTAGCAGGATATAACCTGCTAAGCTTTTTAGGGAGGGAAACGTGTACTGATTTTCCTACTAAGGACCAGAAGAAGAAATGGTCTTATTGGACAAGAAAATAGAAAAATGCCCTTTACAAGTCGAGAAAAAACTCATTGAGTGTCAGTTTTTAGAAACAAGCACCCTCCTATGGGGTTTGTTTCTGAAAAAGTAAAAATAATATAATGAATTGCACTGCAGTATGATGTCCTCATTGGCATTCATCTTTGTTGAAAGTGCATCTCCTACATCAGTGGGTGCACCTTTATCAACCCTATGCCAGCCAAGCAGGTAGGCCTATCGAAATGGAGTTTGTAGCCCTCTACTGGGTACGAAGAAGTCAGTGCCTCCCTGGCACGCTGGTAGGATGCTCACCGAGACATAAGACAGGTCCTACTGTTGGCCTTTTCTTTACCCTTATTTTTGAACTCCATTGAACTCGGAGGCCTATTATGTGTACTCCACCTGAATAACAGATAGAAACCATTCAACTGGCCATTGCACCCCTGTACCACGTGGTACTCCATTTTCTATTTTTTTCCTTGGTTTGAGAGACATGAGTGCCTGCAAGTCTATGGAAGAGATATATTTGGGATTCAAGGAGCACAGGACAGCTCTGCAGTTTTGAGGGCCTGTTTACCATTACTATGTCCATGGCTGCGTTCAGGAGATGTAATAGAGAGTTGCATGCCGTCAACTGGGTCAAAGGCATGCTGATGGCTTGGCTATTTAGCAAGAAACCACAGAAAGTCTGAAGAGGAGATGCTGACTAGCCTACAGCTAGAGTTTTAACTCCATTTGGGATGAGGAAACCAGACTCTTTTTTGGGCAAATGCATACTGATGTGAAAGTATGAAACATCACCACCCGAATAAGCGTGCACATAGCAAGGGCAGGGAGTTTCCCTACATCCCCACTAGTCAGTACGAACACACTTGGTGTGCTGGTTTATTTTACTGCATATCTTGGTTAATTGAGACCATCGAGAAAAGGCTGAGTTATATAAACATCAATTTCAAGCTGCAAAGTAAGTTTGCTGGATACTTCTATCCGAAGGAGTTTACTGTATTTCTGGACATTTTCGTTCGGTTGGAGGGTTATTGTTTTTACAAATGTGTCCATTGTACGAACTTGACTTGAACCTTACATTATCGGTTATGTAATTGTATTTATCCATATGGTTAGAGTTGTTTCATTCTTGTCCCCCTAACTCTTCCTGGCCGAAATTCATCACCTTGGTTCACACCTCCAAGGGTACCTGTATGGAATATTTGGTTTGCTCCTTGAGTGTAAACGGACTCTTTTCTTGTAATGTTAGCCACAATGCATAACAGTGTCATCCACTGTATGCCCTCAGCATGCCAGGTTAATGTTGAAAAGAATAATGTCTTGAATTCTTTAATGAAACAACTTTGAGGCTGAAAACTCTGCGCACTTCACGTAGTAACTGCGCTAGGAAGGTTCTTCAGTTGTCAGTTTTAATCTTCACTTCACTTCTTTGTAGCTACTAGCCTGGTTCATCTTGCCAGATGTATTGCGTCATTACCTACTCAAACAAACAGAGAAGGCGAGGGCTCTCTTGCTCAAAGAATGCCCGAGACTGCATTAATCATTTACCTCATCTTTTTGTAGCTGAGCCTCACCTTTACTTTGGTAGGGGTTACATTTTCTTTGGTGCGCCTGAATTGCTTTGTTCATTGTATAATGCCCTTCACTTTATCCACACCGCCCTCCATAACAAGGAACTCTTGAGATGTACGGTTTTTTAATTTTTTTTCTTTTTTCATCAGAGTGGGAATCTTCCAGAGGCTGTTTCATTTTACTCATTATTTTCTCTCTGTTTCCCTGAGGCACTGGTTGATATATGCACTAAATTAGTTTGTAATAGATTGCAAAAGTCTCACATAAACAGAGTAGTTCTAAGTCCTTTTAAGATACATAACAGAGGAAAATTCCTGTGGCGTAAATGTTGACATGGTGATTTAAGGGAGACATGTTCTTGCAAGTGCGCCGTATTAGCATCAATCTAAGGGCACAGTTATTGCCGAGAAGAAGGGGTGGGAGCAGGGGAGTGCGTGGTGCATCTAAAATCCATTTGCTGTTTTGGTGTCAGAAATAAATTCTATTGCTGGAGTCTGCAGCGTCTGATTACTAAATTATTCAGTTTAGAGATTGGGCACTCTCTGACCTCATTAGTAACCCCGAGGTGAGAGGAACGCATTACACTAACCACCGCGGTGGCACTGAGGATTACAACAAGGGGCATTAAAATGTATTGAAGTGCTTTAAAAAGAAGCACGACTATAAAGCAAGCTTACACTGGAGGTCTAAAATAAACAAGCCATCTGTGGTGAGCTTAGCAAGCTGTGATGTTTATCCAACAGAAATGTGAATTGCAATACTTAAGAAAACCCACCAGCCTCTGCCTCAGCATCAACTCCAGTTTCTGAGCGTAGACTATTTGAAAGAAACATGCGGCCTCAAGAACTCATAGGTTTGTTAGTTTTAAACATCTAAACCGATACTGGTCGGAGAGAGCTCAGCTGCTATTTCATCAGTATCTGCAAGGCGACCTACAGATTACCACAAACAGTATCACGCTGGGACTGGAACCCGCCGCCTTAATTCTTGGCACTATCGTGTTCTTTACCACAAATATGATACTGCGGCACCGCCTAGCATTTTTCTCTTCTACAATATCTTAATATGATGTTTTGCCTATATGCTATGAACGTATGCATTAAACACTTGATAAAAAAAAAAGAATATTTGAAAGCATTGTGCGTCTTTCGCCCTGTGGACCTGGGATTTATTTTGCAGCTGTTGGTTTGATAATAAAGAACATTGGGGCATATCAACAACAACCGGCGATAATTATCTCTAAGCGCACTTAGCGCTAGGATAATTATCGCAGGCTAGCGTGAATTTTCATCGCTGAGATAGCGTGCTATTAGCAACGCTTATCTCAATAGCGATAAAAATCCTCACGCTAACAGGCTAACGTGAGATTATCGCTGGAAACCCAGCGATAATCTCACGTTACCTTGTTGATAGGGACAGGCAAACTTAGCCATGATATCCTCCTTCCATAGGATATCATGGCTAAGTCAGAAAAATACCAGACTTAAAAAAGCAGCGTTAACCGCGGTTAGCGCTGCTTTTTTTGTCTCTAACAGGCTTAGCGACATTCTTGATAACAGGAGAAATGTCGCTTAGCGACATTTCTCCTATTATTGTACTCTGGAACGCCCCCTTTGCATCTCATTAGAGATGCAAGGGGAAGCGTAGAGTAAAAGGGTGCTAACATGCAAATTTGCATGTTAGCACCCTGTTGTTGATAGGGTGCTAGTTTTATCTCTGCTATTTTGGCTTTTAAAGCCATAAAAGCAGAGATAAAGCCCTTGTTGATATGCCCCTAAGTCCTGAACCTCGTTATGCAGGTAGCAAAGACAAGTGGGCATAAAAACTTTCATTTTAGATGCGTTATTTAGATACTTTGAGGCTTCGATAAAACTAGGCTACTCCGGCAGACATCTCTCTCTCCGTGTTCTTCTCCGCTTACAGTTATTAGTTATACAGGAGGAAAGGCTGTAATGGGTCCATTAGATACTGCTCCCGTCCTTTCCCCAGCTCTTCGCATTCTTTGTCCTTAGTAAGCCATTTGGCGCTCTTCTGAGTCCATCCGAGATAAACAAATGATACGTACTGAGGAGCTGTGAAGTTAAACAAACCTGGCTCCTCTCTAAATGCATTAGGGATGTAAACCTCATTTTAAAGGCCGCGTGTAAATGATGCTCATTCCACACTTGTACTGGGAGCATAAGACTGCGTACCAGGCTACATTATTCTTGGTTTAAAATATATTCAATGGTCAAATATTGTCTGCACGTGTCAATTACGTAAGAAGCGTTGTTATTGCTTCTTGACGTTTGCGAAGCGTACAATGTGCTATAGTTTGGCCTTGATGTGTTTTCTATAGTTGTCGGGCCGCCGTTGCCAGGTTTTTATCAGGACGGGGGTGTGATTAAGTGTGAGGAGATATGGAAGTGAGTGAACGTGTTTCTGTCTGATGGACGTGTTTGATGAGGAGGCTAGTGACTGTACCAACACTTATTTGAAACCTCTTGGTCTGCAAGCAGATCCTCTGCCCCTGAGAAGCGTCTGTGTGGAGGAGGGCTGGTGAAGGTGCCGTCTGTTGCGGGCTTTAATAGCTGTTTGGACTGTGCTGTACGTGCGTGTACAAGGTTGTGTTTTGTTGTGGAAAAGAACTGTACAGAGCTCTTGTGAGCAGAGTGATCCTCACTATTGTCGTCATTCCCACCGGATTATCTGCCGATTCTAAATTTCAGAGGTTAGAATAAGGAATAACCTACAGAAATAACGTTTGTGCGCCCGATTAACACACAATTCGTTTAATTCCGACCACTGATTCATGTGCAAATCTCAGCCGCTACTATCTCGTGCCGCCGACCGCGGCTCCCGCAGTGGGCCACTACAGCGGTCGGCGCCCTAGTGCCGTCGGGGCACCGGTCACCCCTCCCCACCCCCTCCCAAGGGGAGGGGGCGGAGATGCCGACTGGTGTCCCCCTCTCCTCATGCTGGCCGGATGTGACGCCCAAGCGTGTCACTTCCTGGCCCCTGTGGAGAAGGGGAGGCTATTTAGCCTTCCTCCACCCTCCTGGCGATCTCTTTGTCGCCCACCACGCCGCATCTTGTCCCTCGACGTCTCGCCTTGTCTCGGTCACAGTGTCGTCGTCCTCACACAGTGACTCCGCCCCGGCCCTGTCCCTGGGCAGCACCATGTTGTCGGGGCCCTGTGGTACGGATTACCACGGGCGGGGTGGGGGGCTGGCATCGAACGTGCACCGAGGGCCTACGGCCTGAATGAAAGGCTCAGTTGCTGCACCTGTAATTGGGCCCGGGGTACGGAAACCACAGCTCTCGGCTGCTAAGGGTTTGTGTTTCTGCAGCCTCCGAGGTCACCCTCTGGTCAGAGAGAGGGCAGAAGCAAGGCACTGACCGCGCTCTTAAAATGTTCCGGGCCATTCTTTACAGGGGTATGCGGTGCCTAAGGGGGGGGTCTTAATTGTTGGCGGGCTTGGTACCAGGGCAGCGGTACTGTCCCCGGAACGAGCACCACGGTGAACGGGGAGGAAGTTGGAGCCTCCTTGGGGTCGTAGCGTGCTGGGACCCGGCCCGCCTAGGCCCACGAGTGGCCTATCCCATGGCCGGGACTTTGGCCATGCGTTCACAAGGTTCGGGGGTGTGTCAGGGGTAGCCGCTGCAGCCCTCACGGTGCGGGAGTGCATTCAGCCCCGCTCGACCGGCCGTTTTGCTGGGTAGGATCTTGGGTCAGGGACCGTCTCAGTGATCCATACTACCAGGTGGGGGGTGGGACAGCGTGCTCCCGGTCGCCAGGTTCGGCACTGCGACTCCTCTGGGGGGGCGAGGTGCGGCACAGAGGCCGCGTCAGCGGCAGGCCCACGCGGTTGTGGGTGCCCGTGTCCCGCGTGGCTCTGTTGCGTGAGTTTCTTCTCTTCGCTGCGCCCTCGGAATTATCGCGGGGTCGAGGTGCATGGGGGAAGTTGGCGCAGGGCTCTGAGGCACCACCTTGGTCTTTGCCAGGAACCAGGATCGAGTATCGCGGCTGTCAGTATCCTGTGTTCCTGGGGCACAACAACCACGCACCGGGAGCGATTATGCCTGTTCACGGGGCCTAGGTCATCGCCCTCATCCGGCGGGTCGAGCTCGCGCGTTTCACCATCGCTGCTCGCACCTTCCTGATCGGCGCATTTGTGGTCCTTCGACTGCGCTGCAGCCTTGGTGGTAGGGAGCCAGGGTTCGAGCCCCGTGGTCGCGTCCACATTCTGGGATTCAGGGCACATCCGCTCACCCCTCCCCCCGCGCCTGTATGTTTATTAAATATGGTGCCGCCTGCGCTCCAATAGCCCCTGGCTGTGTCCGCGCTATACATACAGATGCCGCTGGGCAGGAAACCAGGGTTCGAGTTTCGAAGTCGCGGTCACATCGTGTGATCCTGGGCAAATTACTGATTCTCCCCGTGCATGAGTGGGTAAGGCAAAGACGGTGCTATGTGAAGTGCTCCAATACCTTCGGGTCGAGTTTGCGCTTTATAATTATGCAAAATAAGAACCCTTCTCTTTCTGAGAACGAGGCTTGCAGAGTCAAAACTGGTGGCACCAGAGCGCCACCTACTGCCGTGAACGGGGATTGCGTTCGGGATCGAGCCGCGAGGTCGCTTCCTCTCTCCCGGTATTTCCGGGCAACCCCCCCTCGTACATGTTGTGATCTTACCGACACGCTGTGTAGACAGGTCCGGTTCCAGTGGGGCTGCAGTTCACAATTTATGGGCTAATTTGACAAAGCAATCCACTGCCACCTGTAGCCAAGATATGCAATTGGTAGACAATAGGGTGAAAGAGTAAAAAATATTAATTTCACTCCCGGTGTTACCGGTATGGGGTCTGAGGGGCCCTATGAAACCAACGACAGAGGCGGTTGAGCAGCAGATTGGGGGGGGGGAGCCCTTTGAGAGGATACAGCCTAACGGTGTGGGCGGCCAACCTCGCAGGGGGTACCGGGTAGAGCTCCAGCTGGGGGCACGGTACTCCTTGTGATTCGGGGCAAATCACTCAATCTCCACGTGTCTATCTTATAATGAATGTGTTCTTCTGAGGTGCTCCTGATGCTTTTGTAATGCGGCATGTCCACGCTAGAGACCTCTAGGGAGTAAAATAATTTTTTATTTTTTTTAAAAAAGCTAACACTCTCTAATTTCTCACACAGATCCTGCCAGGTGACCCTCTGAGTTGCGGGATCCACTCGCTAGTGACCAGGAGTGTAAATTGGGTCAGTGGGAACAGTGGGGGACACGGAGAGCAAGCCACGGCTATTAGGCACAGGAGTGAGCTCGGCTGTGGGCGTGGGATCTAACTTTTTCTCTTTATTTCAATTCAGATATTGGATATCTCTCAGGTCCGGACCAGACAGTCGCGCTAGCTATATATAGATAGTAAGTAAGAGCTGGTTTGGACATCGCGGAAGGGACACTTGAGGGTGCGGTGTGCCTGTTGACGTTGTTGCAGGCTGCAGCTCACGATCAATGTTCTCCAATATATCTCCGCATTTCAGAAGCCAGGCTGTGCTGCTGGGCAAACCACTCATCTCCTGGGCATGCATGTGCAATGTAATGCAGTACACACGCTAGTGCGCCATTACTTTTCAGATAATATAAATACTGGCCTCAGGTGCAGCTGCCGACTTGGGTGCCGGAAACCAGAGTTCGAGCCTCGAGGTCGCGTCCTGTGGTCCTGGGCAAATCACTTATCTCCCATTGACTGAATATGTAATATAAATACGGTGCTCATGGGCAGCTGCCGACTCTGGTGCAGGAAACCAGGTTCCGAGCCTCAAGGTCGTGTCCTGTGATCATGGGCAAATCACTTAATCTCCCTGTGCCTGAATATGCAATGAAATACGGTGCTCTATGTGCAGCTGCTCACTTTGGTACAGGACACCGGAGTGCGAGCCTCAAGGTCACGTCCTGTGGTCCGGGGCAAATCACGTAATCTCTTGATTCAATACTTTATACAGGGAGTTTGTGATGCACATTTAAGGGTGCCTTGCCGAGTGAGGGTCTAATATAGAATCTGTTGCTCTAGTACATTGTAAGACAGTCACGAGTTCTATGCTTGCCCATGTGGCATATGGTACGCCACCGGTTGGCACTGTGGCTGTTCGTACCATCACTAAGCCTGAAAGAAGTGGAAATATGGAAGAGATATGGTGGAATTTAATTCAGTTGTCGTGTGCTGCACTGTTTGACTAATATTAGGCCATAGATGAGCATGTTCATTTAGCAACAGTCCCACAGTGCCGATGTCAGCACAGTATACTGCACGTGTGTGAGCAGCCACAACATGAACCATGCTTCACAGACGCCGTCACACATGCACACAATTTGTTTAAATTCGTCATAGGACCACTCAATGCAAATACAGTTAGGGTACAGACCGAGTGGGAGTTCTTTCCCATTACAGGATTGACTTTTGGAACCATCGAGAGAATTCGAACTATACCAGCAGATTGCATCACAGGTCCCGCTGCCCTAACAATTTTCTGTAATGTGCATGGGTAGATTGGATATGCGCCGTATCATTGATTGTTTTTGCTCCCAAGGAAGTGTCATTTATAGTCTTTCAATGGCCTCACAGTGGCGCGGAAATTATGAAAATGTCACACATAGCAATCTGAAACCTTGGCAGCTAGGGATGGAGGCCGCTAGCTCTCGTTTGGCTAGGCAACTGAGCTATAATTGCGGCCTTTTTACCTCATACAAATAGAAGTATTGACTATGACAATGGTTGGGCTTGTGGTAGGTTAGGGCTCCTTTTGTAGGAATACAGGGGTGCAATGACATAGCGGCAAAATACCAGGCAAGGGCATGGCCTTCTTCAGCACGCGTGGGGGGCTCTGAGGCGTAAAACACGGCATCCTGAAGGTTGAGGTCAGGAGTGCATTCACTTGTTACCAAGCGCACATGTGGTAGTACTAACAGCCGCCCTCGTCCAAAATTATTGGGGGCACCCGTTGGAAGGGCTTTTGATACTGCTCAGTCTTTCATGCCCACTTTGAGGAAGGTTGCTGACGTTGCACAGACACACTTGTCCAAATTCCGATAGGATTCCATCCATTATGCGGGGACGGTGACATGCTTTTAATACTTTAACACAGCAGCAGCTAGTTCAGCTGCCAATTGCCCCTACAGTAGCGCGGAGTATGCCAACACCTCAGCCCTGGGGGCTGTGCGGAGCATGTGGCGTGCCCGCATCAGCAAGGCGCGATGGGCACGGTTTGTTAAGGTTATGTAGAGCAAGGTTTTCCCAGGGACGCCGTGTGTGCTCCCACCAAGACTAGGGATGCACGCCCACCCGGGGCATCAGTTGGTCATTGTTTTTCTCCCCTCACCCCCCCCAGCACTCGTGCTGGTCTAGAGGCCAAGGTGGGGCGCTCCAGAGAGGTCTACTTCCTCTTTAGTGTTGTGGTTTTCGAAGTACGCGGGAACTGTACTTTGGCACGGGGGTGGTGTAGTTGTCATATAACAAGTGTGGGGTGGTTCAAAAAGTTTGGTAAACACTACGTTAGAGCCTTATTGCGACAGGGCATCATTGACCACTCAGCATTCTCAACATTCAGGATAGGGCCGGTATTTGCACCAAAGGTTCCTTCCGGTTCCCACATACTTGTCTGCCCCCAGGGTTATCCTTCTATGGTTTAGAACCTGAGACTTGAGGGGGCATCTCCTGCTCCGGCGTCCCAAATATGTCGATAGTCTACGCTGGGGTGGAGGTACCATGAAGGTCCTGACTACTACTGGGTTCCCCCCAAGCGATGGGATCAATCTAGGTGGGACCACGAAGTCTACAGTTCTTGGGAAGCATCCAGCAGTAGAGCAGTTAGCGACAGATAAAGAATCAGCGAGTGGGTAACAGACACCAGCTCTCCAGCAACACCATGCCCGGGGAGCATGCGCGCTGCACAAACACAGACCTCCAACCATAAGGGGGCCGAGTAGCAAAAAACAAGTAAATAGGTTTAATAGACGGGCCTCTGGCCTTACAGCTGTGTGAAATTACTAGCATTCAGAGGTAGGCCCAGGTGAGAATGGGGCATTTCTTAATGTCCGGAGGACCATTGAGGTTGGTGGTATCTCTCAGCGGAGCGACTGGTCGTGTACTGCAGCGGCAGGAAACTGGGAACCTGGGATACGGACACGTTTACCTCGCTTAGGGGATACGGTCAGCCAACATATTGTGCTGCCGTCCCAATAACTGGGGTATCAGCGGGTCAAACACAAGGGGTTATTATGTCAATAGAACATTTGGCACGCCCAGGGTGTAACTAAAACTCAACTTCAACGGAGCAGGAATTTGGCACCGCTGGGGCTGCTCAGGTTGGCGGCGGGCACCCTCCTGCCACCCTCCCACCTGGGAGCATGATAGGAGGGGTGAAATAGCACTTAGTCAATCCTTAATGCTTGAACCATACCGCAGACAGTGCGCACTGCTTAAACCAGACAGATTCCCGAAGCTGGGATGCCTAGGGGGTTTCATCACAGAGGGATCTGTAGGAGCATAATTCCCATAAGGAATAAGGGATGCATGGCAAGGGCAAGAGGGCTCCTTGCCCATGGTCACGCGCTGTCAGCTATGAACACTCCTGTGCATCAGGATTTAGCAAATAAAGGGGACTGTCCAAAGGTTAAGTACAACCCTTCTCGCCATAATAGCCAGAAGCAGGCAGGCGGCGGGAAGTGGTCACCTAGCCAGTGGGCTGCTGTCCCAGAGATGGGTACACAGGTTCAGGCACACTCGGTGCTAGGAGGACGGCAGCTAGGTGAGACGTCAAATTGATGGGGCTTTGTGAGCCTGGGTGCCGGCATCCACCCGCCCAGATTAGTGAAGCAGTGTAACTTTCCCGCATGGGTGTGAATAGTTCTTGGCACAGCTTCACAGGCCCAACGGGTCCTTTGTTTCAGCAGACACTATCTGACCCAGGATAGCGTTAGGGCTTTGGGATATAGATGAGGCCATCTATAACCAGCAGGGATGGTTCTCTTCCATCCAAGTGCAGGAAGCTCTAGACAGGAGAGGTTGCAGGTAAGACTATAGCGGTTGGTGGGGGGCCCTGGCGGCGAGGGTGAGCGGCCTCCAGGGCTGTGGTGGAGTTACAGGGCGATCTGGAAGCAGGCCGGTACAAAGGGTACCTCTGCGCGGCACCATAGGGGGTGCCTGAGCCAAAACCGAGGAGCCTCAGGGAAGGTTCCCGGAAGCCGTGTCGGCGCCCCACTAGTCCTGCGAGTGGTTGTGGGCCTGAACAACCGGGGGGTTTGCTATGCGACGCTCGGCCCTGAGAGGGGGGGAGTAAGTAGAAGTTACCAACGGCACGTGATCTTAGAAAAGAATCACCTGGATGGCAGCAATGGCGGGTTTCGCTCCCGCGCTGCCCGGCTCATCAGGCGGGCAGGCGGCCCAGTTGGTTGCCTGCCCTTGGATCGCCCGTAAGATAACCCACCCATTACATATTGGATTATGTAATAAACCTGCAGCAAATTTTACCCAACTCAACAGTCTGTGTGTGTGTTATTTGGGTATGCATTTTGGGGAAGGGGGGACTGAGGGGTGCCCCTGGCGGTACTATGCTGCCGAACGTGGCCCCCGCGGGGGCCACTACAGCGGTCCACGCCCTAGTGCCGTCGGGGCACCGGTCACCCCTCCCCACCCCCTCCCAAGGGGAGGGGGTGGGGACGCCGACTGGTGTCCCCCTCTCCTCATGCTGGCTGGATGTGACGCCCAAGCACGTCACTTCCTGGCACCTGTGGGGAAGGGGAGGCTATTTAGCCTTCCCCCACCCTCCTGGCAACCTCTTTGTCGCCCACCACGCCGCATCCCTCCCTACCGCTTACTGGTGCAGGGGTCGGGTGGGGGGGTTTCAGAGCGTTGTAATGTTTCTTTTTTCGTTGCAGGCGGAGTTACAGGGCGATCTGGAAGCAGGCCGGTACCAAGGGTACCTCTGCGCGGCACCATAGGGGGTGCCTGAGCGAAAACCGAGGAGCCTCAGGGGAGGTTCCCGGAAGCCGTGTCGGCGCCCCACTAGTCCTGCGGGCGGTTGTGGGCCTGAGCAACCGGGGGGTTTGCTATGCGACGCTCCGCCCCGAGAGGGGGGGCGTGAGTAGAAGTTACCAACGGCACATGATCTTAGAAAAGAATCACCTGGATGGCAGCAATGGCGGGTTTCGCTCCCGCGCTGCCCGGCTCATCAGGCGGGCAGGCGGCCCAGTTGGTTGCCTGCCCTTGGATCGCCCGTAAGATAACCCCCCCCATTACATATTGGATTATGTAATAAGCCTGCAGCAAATTTTACCCAACTCAACAGTCTGTGTGTGTGTTATTTGGGTATGCATTTTGGGGGAGGGGGGACTGAGGGGTGCCCCTGGCGGTACTATGAAATCTGGTCTATCTTTGGTGAGCTCTAAATGTGCAAAACTCGGAATGCAGAATCGAACACAGACAATGTTTGCACCCCATCCTGTATTTCAGGGAAATCTCTGAAGAGGGTCTTCGTGGCAATTCTGTGGTGTTTTGTTTGTAACGCTTTGCACCCTTTGAAGGTAAGCATGTGATACATGCTGAATACTTATCGACATTTTAAAAGTTCTTTTTATTTAATGGTTCATAGAAGTGCAGTCTGCCTTGAAGATATTTTACATAATGCCGCCTATCGCTGGAAACTAACGCTGTGTTAACGGCGTATTGTCAACATGCCGGCAACAGGTGATAGTTTCCTGATAACGCGTTAAAAGTCCGCGTTAAAATTAGCAGGACACCGATAAAAAAGGAAAACTGAATGTGAAAATAGTTGCGATGGGCCCAACAGCAATAAAAATATCAGCGATAATCAGCACCAGGCTTGCTATTCCAACGTCATGTGGGAAAATTCACCATAAAAGCTGCACAAAAAATACAAATAAAAGCTGCGGGTCCATGATCCATGCTGACAATGCAAGTGACACTGCATGACGATTAACATGGCTACAGTCCAATCATCATGACATGGTGCATGTCATGACACTGAGGTGGCTGAGTCTGGACCACATCCTTAAAGGAGCAGGTCTCACTCTGACACATCCACGTGCACAAACAACTCCTGACGTCTACAAGACATCTGCAGACAAAGCATCCCCAAGAGTCCCAACTCCTACCAAGATCCCAATTTACCCAAGTCTGCAACATTTCAGCGCTGTATGAGCACAGAAGTGAAAGGCACACCGCCTGAAATGGATAAGGGCCAACAAAACCAGGCCTGCAGGGGCGACCCTCCCACAATGCAGCACACACACATTGGAATCAGAGCACATCAACATTGACAACAATGTGGTACAAACTGCAACACTTTCACAACAGAACAGAGGACACAACTGCTGCCGCTTGTGTGTAGAAACTGGCCAATCACATTTGGCATAGCAGGAAACTGTGAGATGATAATGTACAAGTACAACCTCACATCCCTGATGGCGTAGAAATATCCACTGACCCGCATCAAATAGGCATCTCCTCCCAAACAGTCACAATGTACATTGTCATGCAGTCTGTCTGTAAACTTGTCCAATGCATGAACATACATGGAACACACTGTTAAACTGAATCTCCCCTTTACATTGCAGAGGGAGAATCAACACCTCCCGCAGAGCAGACCATAAATCTCTTCACTGATGATGAAGAGGACCTCTACACCATCGACACCGATGCCCTGCAACAGCTCATGGCCACCCTCAGCACCCCACCCCCTAGAGCAGTGCAGCCCAGCTGCATCGAGGAGACCCCACCCCCTGCACAGGCCATACAGCAGGAAGCACCCACCACCACGGCTGTCTCCCAGGACCCCAACGACCAAAACATGGCATTCCAACGCTGTGTGTTAGAGGGCCAGAAGGAAATGGCTGATCAGGTGCGGGTGGGGTTTGACCTCATGGCATCCAAACTAGATGCCATATGTGGGTGTCTAAGTCCCATCATGGACCACTTACAGTCTCTAACGGACACCCTCAGTCCGCTCCATGCTCTCCAACAAGCCATGGCTGACATTGCTGGAGTCATGACTCTGAGACAAGAACAACTGTCTAGTCAGAGTGGCTCCCGTGATGTCACCTGGGAGTTGGGACACATGCGGAGGATCGTGGAGAACTTGGAGCGGATGCAGGCGGAAAGAATGACTACCACACTGCACACCAGTGAAATGTAGCTGGGATCTTCCATGCCCTGCAGATCCTCATCATGGCATTGCTGCCACAAGGCCTGCGGCAGATGAATGCTGATGCTACTACTCCATCCACATCTCTGCTCCCGGATGTGTCAGTGCCTCATAAAGCGGCAGACATTCCACCTCCGGCCCCTGATGTGGCACTGCCACACAGTGCGGCAGACATTCGACCTCCAGCCCCTGATGTGTCACTGCCACACAGTGCAGCAGACAAAACACCACCACCCACATGTGAGGCACGTCACAAATCAGAGGACGATGAGGTGGATGATTCTGCTATTCTGGTAAGAAGGAAGCGGTAACATTCATCTCCGCTTTATGGCCTGTTTCAGCTTGGTTATTCCCTCTGCATCATGCCCTGGAATAACACCTTCCACTGTCCCTCGATACACTCTGTGACACTCACCTTGGCCCTTGACATGGACTGCCATATTTGGTTTGGTTACCAATGACACAGCAATCAGACTGCGGACTGAACTCTTCCTCTTCCGATGAACTTGTCAATCCCTAAAGGATTCTGACTGGCCCTCCACGGGGCAACAATGTAAAGTGGGGTTTGCATGGCCATGTACTGGTCCAGCTTCAACACTCCACCGAATGTGATTAAAACATTCTTTTTTTTTTTTTTTTTTAATTTTTTTTTTTATTGAATCATCATCAATCTTTACAACAGTAGTAATACATATTTCAAGACTTGGATTAATCATATAACGCAAAAAGAGGTGAATGAAGGAGAAAGAAAAAAAAATAAAAAAAAAATGGAAAAAAAAAAGGATACCAAAGAGTAGCACATATCAAAAAATACTAATTCAACCCAATCTTAATGATGAATTCAGTATGCCAATCTTTCAGACCGTCAAATATCGTTTATCCTTCCATCTTTGACTGCCATTCAGCTATTGGTGCCCAGATTTGGTTTCCCAATTTTTTTAGCTTCCTTCCCCTTTTATCATAGAGTGTTTTTTCTAAAGTATATATAGCCAAGATGCGCGATAGCCACTGATGAAACGTAGGTGGATTTGGATCTTTCCATAGAGATGCTATACACAGACGACTTACAGTCATAGCCAGGAATATGAATTCATAAAATGCTACGTCAGTGCCGTCTCTAACCACCCCTAACACCATGACTTCATATGTTAATCTGATAGAAATCCCAAGTGCCCTATCCATGAATTGTTCTATCAGTTGTTTATACAGATCTAACTTAGGGCATGCAGCAAACATATGGATAGTGTCTGCCTGCGTACTCTGGCATCTTGGACAGGTTATACCATTTGTTCCGCCCCAGCAAGCTATTCTATAAGGGGTATGATATAATTCAAAAAAGGTCTTGTAATATTGAGTTTGCAAGTTTGCTACTCTTAAGGTTGTATTAGCGAGTTTTAGCGATTTTTCAGGTTCGCTCTTTTCTAAATTTAACTTTCTTCTCCATTTCTCATAAGTGTTTACTTGATCATCTTTTTTGTACAGACAGATTACTTTATATAGCTGAGTTATTGTGCAGCTCCCTTCGCTTCTGATCAGCTCCATTATTTCTTCTTTCTTGAAATGCATATTGCCTGCATGTTTTTTGGATAATACTGATCTAATCTGCAAGTATTTGAAGAAGTCTTTGCTCTCTATTTTATATTCTCGTTGTATTTTTTCGAAAACCATCATACCTGTACTATTGATTAGATCTCAAATGACTTTGACCCCTAGGTTATCCCAGCGTTTCATTACTGGGTCGTGGAACACTCCTGGCATAGCCGGATTCTTATAAAGAGGGGTATAAAAATTCATTCTTCCCATAGCTATCTTTTTCCGGACCATCGACCATAATGACCATGCTCCCCCCAGTGTCTTAAACCTGTTTTTTTTATAATAGTTTGGGTCGTAGCACAATAACGATCCTTTAGAGCCCTCCAGTATCAGTTCGTAGATATCTGGGATATCACCATTATCTCTCCACCTGTCTTTGATACTCCCTCCCAACAATCCTTTTATATACTGCAGAGCTGCAGCTAAATAATAAGCCTTGAAATCCGGGGTTGCTAACCCTCCCCTTTATCTTGAGAGGGAAAGAAATGTAATGGCTCTGCGTGTTTTGCCTTTTGCCCATATAAAACGATTAGCTATCCCATCGAGTTCTTTAAACCATGTATTGCCAAATTTTAAAGGGATAGTGCGAAATAAATGTGATTTATTTTGTGATTAAAACATTCTAATTCACACAGATGTGTCATGTCTATGATCAAGCAAGTATGCGATTGAGGCTAGGCCTTTGGCTTATGCTGCGGCAATGAAGATACACGCAAAACAGTTGGCATGTATAAGCCAAGACCCCGAGTGGTCTTGCGCTCCTTTATTTTTCCGTTCGGGCGAGCCCACCCTCCGGGTGCATGCTAGATTGCAACATTGTCGATTAAGGTCTGGGTGATGCCAACACTACAACAGAGAAACATGCCATAGTTACTTTTGTGGCCAGACCAGAACTGAACCAGGCCTAGAGCCCAGAACTGAACCACGCCGAGAGCCCCAGGCCATTTCTTCACACTCCTCACACACCTACGTGTGGGCGCCACTGCGGGGCTGGGATGTCGTGCACTTCGGAGTATGTCTCCAGACGTTCCACACAGGCTATACAGTGGCCTACATGGGACTGGTGTGGCCCCTTGACTATGAAGGGCTCCAGTGGCGTTATCGAGGACATGCTGTTGGCTGCTGGAGGCGGACTTGAGGAGTAGCCCCACAGGATGATGACTTGCGGTGCACTGAGTTAGTCCCACCTGAAGGGCTGAGTGGGTGTGCAGCCTGCGATGATGCAGTGGCCTGGAGGCAGGAGGGTGACTTGCAGTGCACTGAACTAGGCCCACCGGAAGAGCTGAGTGGGTGTGCAGCCTGCGATGATGCAGTAGGCCCCTTGGGCCGGACCGGAATGGATTTGTCTGAGACCTGTTGGACCGCAGTGGAGGCCGAAGGGAGCAGTCAGCACACACAGAACTCCGCAGTTCTGTGCTGCAGGGTGCACAGGGGGCCTGTTGCGCCTGAAGCCAGTGATTGGCTGAGGAGGCTGCCAGGCTCGAGGTCCTCGGGCTTGAAGATTGCTCGTGGTGGGCCCTCTTGGAGTCACGCCGGTGGCGGCAGGTGAGCAGTGTGGCCTGGGTGCTCAGGGGAGGGCAATCACTGCTGGGCGACGGACGGGTCTAGGGACCAGCGGGCTGGGGTGCACAGGCACACAGGATCACGCGGGCACCACCGGTCATGGTGGCAGCCTTGTGGCATGTGATGTAGCCACCTCGTTGCCGGTGTGAATTTGGCTGTAGAAGGTGGTCAGCCATGTGTGTGTAGGCCTATGGTCAGGACATGGCGGACACAGAGACACGCGCAGAATGTCTGCTGTCTTGCTCTGCACTGCCTCGGTGGTAGTTCAGGGGGTGGTGTTCCTGGGGGTAGGGGTGGTCCTGGGGGTGGTGGCAGTGGGTTTTGTGGCCCTCTTTAGTCTCCAAGCTTTATGATTGGTAGCTCCATGGCATCTGTTGGTCATGCCTAGATGTGGCTCTGGGCAGGTCTCTCTTTCTACTGCAGGTTTTCGTCCTACTTAAGACCAGAAAAAAGCAGGTCTTAAGTCCCTGCTGCTGATGTGCCTTTTTGCCTGTTTTTGGACCACATCGCTGATCTGGCTGGTCGTGGAGAATATCGCAAAGTGGTGTTATCGAGAGTTTTTGGACGGGAACGCCTACTCTGCATATGATTAGCGATAGTTGTGACTGTCAGCCTTGGCGATGTTTTTAGCGCCAGCTATCGCAGGTAAACTGACGATGTCGGCTGTTAGCGCAGGCTTGTAAATAGGGCAATAAATCTATTGCCACTTTTGTGGCTGAAAAGTGGCGCTAAATCGGCGATGTGTCCTTGAGAATATGGCCCTTAGTTTACATTACACCCAGTGCACATTATTAACTAATATGTTTTATCAGAGTTTCTAAATGCTACCACCTCCTACAGTAAACCTTGACTGGTCAAGTTCACTACCTCTGACCGCTCACCTTCACTGCCCCTGGCGAATGATGTACCTCAAGGAAGTAGCTCAGTTATCCAGTCTGAGTGGCATAGAATCAGTAGTTCTGTCATGCAAGTGTTTCCTAGTCTGGACCACTAACTGCAGAAGGACTACAATAAAGGGACACACAGAACAGTTTTAGGAAAAGTTTGCAAAATGTATTGTCTGACTTATGTTTAATTCTGGCGAACAGAAACGCAATAAGGAAGGATCATTCCTAAGGATTGCCTTATTCAGATGGAAAACTCTCAGTGAAACGAACAAGACCAGCCTGCTCATTCTGCATTTTGATTAGATGTTAAAATACATTTCAAAATATATTTAGTATATAAACTTAAAAGTTACAAATGTTCATGAAAAATGGTGTGAGTGGGACAGCTTGTAAATGTAGGTTATGCCGCAGAACCCCAAAAGATAGAGTTTGCAATTTTAATTTCGTGTTTGGTAGCATCATATCTGTGGATATGCAGCAAACATAAATGACAAGTGCAATTTATATGACTATGTTCAAAAACACATAGGACAAAATCAGAGATTTCATAGGAAAAGGCTGGAGTAACAGCTGCTACCACTGATTAGCTCACAGAGGCCACTGATGCTGCCCTTGGTATCCCTGGTCTTTCAGAGTTCGGCTTATTTTCAGTAGTTTCCACTCCTCTAAATTTCCACAACCCTGAGCAGTAAATATGCAGATGATGAAGGGCGAAGAACTGGATCAACCATGTGTCACCAGGTGAGTGATGTGAGGTCTCCTTGCAACTTCTGCCACCTCAAACATTTTGTGTACTCAACTGCAATGGTCCCCACTCAAGCAAATTGCTTTCAGTAACAAAAAGCTTAAGGTGTTTTTACTTATTGTAAAAAGATGAAGTTAACTAAATGTTTTCATACATGCGTAGATATATGATAGCAAAACGTATGCATTGGCAAATGTAACATTATTTAAAGTAAGATGGATAATGTCCTATTATGGAATCATGAAATACTAGCTTCACAAATGTATATTTAAAAGTATTTTGCTTACAACCAATCTTGTTAATTTGAAAAAGGAGCTTCCTCCTCAGCCTCAGCATGATGAAGTGATGTACTTCCACTGATGACATCCAACATACTAAAGCAATTTACACCAGAAAATTGAACTTCGATTCTGTTTGTATTTGGCCAAGTTTATGATGAGCAGCGTATGAAGCCAGTTACTTGAATCAGTTTTTATCCTGGGATACTCCACCAGTGATCCCTCTTTATTCAACCTTCCTCAGCCACTCTCAATTTGCGCATCCACTTGTTAACAGTTGAGTGATCCACCCTTCACATAGCCATTTAGAGTAAGGGCCAAATTATGACTTTTGAGGTCCTCCTTCGGGCCTGCAGGAGGACCAACAAAGCCGTACTCACACCGCCTGCTGGATTACGATTGCAGTCCTTGGCTGGCAGGTGGTGCTGTGGTGGTGTCATGGCAGTGTTTGTCTAAAGACCCATAGGTGAGCCTCAGACAGGCACCAATGTGACACCAACACAGCACATTCCTGCATGGTGCCACATGCACCCTTTAGAGCATGCCGTGCAATGCAGGAAATGGGGTGTATATTTGCAAGGGGAAACAACATGTGCCACACCTGCATCCATCCACAGGCCCTGGAACAGCAGTGGGTCCTGTGAGCTCCCCTTTTGCTGCCTCACAATAAGCCTTTCCATGGCAAGCTCATTGCCATGGAAAGGTTGGCGGTGAGTCAACTTGTAATATGCTCGGCGGTGCCACAGTAGCAGTGCTAGCAAATCGCTTAGCCTGACCGCTGTTCCACTGCCACGGGGTTCAGTAACCTCAGCAGCCGCAGTGGTCATGTGGCGGTCCACTCCCCCAAAATCGGAATACGGCAGGCAGACCACCAGTCTGGTGGTTCGTGGACCACCACCACAGGTTCAAATGTCCATAATCACCCCCTAAATCCGGAATAATGTTGTCCCACTGGTAAGTGTGAAGCTCTACTAGCTTCAGATGCAAAGCTATATGTCTAAAATAAAATTAAATACATTGTTTTGTTATTTTATTGATGGCGGGTCATTGGCAAGGGGCTGAATTGTTAATTGATGCACATTTTTCAATGAAGGTCATATTCAATTTCCCTTTTTAAATTGCACTCTCAGTTTGAATTCTGGTGCTGATGTAGAGTTCGGCAAACAGGTTACTCCATCACAGACATGATAGGTATCCAGTCATCTATATTACAAATTCATAATATCTTCTGATTCTTGTAATAAAGTAAATTATTATATTTGTGCTTGGTTTCCAACACAATGATTACACCACTGACTTAGCAGTTGGTTAAAATCAAAATAAAATACATAAATCAAGCTGAACATAACACTGGTGTGCTTTGACTACCTCCGACCCCCATGCTTATCAATGTCATCAAAAACAACATTAGATGCCAGAATGAAACAACAAAATCATGAATATCCCAGCGTGAATTAAGCTATGAACTTACAATATAAACAGCCTAATTTGCCCTGGTGTAAAATCAACACTCATTCTGATCGTGCCATGAATTTTAAACTAAACCCTGTGACTATCACCCAACCTGGAAAACCAAAGGTAGACAAAAACCCGGTATACGTATGCATGAAAAAATAATAAAGATAATAATACACAATCAAAATTATTGTTTTCACCTGAGACACTCACTATGTGTTTTGTTGAAAACCAGAATGTTTGGTACAAAATATGGATTAAACGCCATGGGCGGCTACTCCACCGGAAATGTTTCTGAACGATTGATTCTATAGCAGAGCATATTTAGCTGTTTATATCGTTGTATCTTAAATTCATAGCTGTATTCACACTGGGATATTCATGATTTTCTTGATGTCTTTAACCAACTACGAAGTCATTGGTGTAATCATTGTGTTTTAAACCAAGCACTAATTTGTTTATAGAATGTTTTGGTGGTAGTTCTTACACAGTATCCTTATGAAGCGCATGTTACATATTTTGAAGTTTGCATTCAAGTTTTTGGTTATTTGAGATGACTTAAAGTGACTAATGGGTCTTTTTTTGCATATATTGTATATTGTAGGTACATCTGAAGAAGGGTTTGCCACCCAAAATGCATTAGGTATACCAGAAAGGCTACTTGGAAGGAGATTGTGCATTTCGACATTCTGTGGAGAGAAGCCTGAATGGGCCTTTCCCTTGCCATTTTGAAGATTGAAATTACGATGCCTCTGTATGAAGTTTGAAAACAAAGAAAAAAAGCTGAATTAAATCTTGATTACTATTGATTACCTGGATTACATGGATTACTGCTTGTTGTTCATTGCTGTGTATCTTGGGGTGGTTCACGTCAGACCACTATTTAGTTTTCCAAAATAAACCTTTTACAAGGCCCAAGTCTTAATTTTTAATACATATAAGTCACCCCTACAGTAGGCCCTGGTCAGCCCAGAGGGCAGGATGCTATGTATTTAAAGAGTTGGACATGTACTTTTATGTTTTACACGTCCTTACATGTCCTGGTAGTAAAAAACCTTTACGTTTGTTTTTCACTACTGAAATGCCTACCTCTCCCTTAGGATAACAATGAGTTACATTTTTAAGTGTAATTTCTAAACGGGAAGAGATGACAAGTTAATGTTTGATGTCTCTGGAACCACAATTTTAAATTCTGATTTATGGTGAAGTTGGATTTTAATTCTGAAAATGCCCGATCACGAGTTTGGTGGTCCTAGGTCGGGCTGCCATGCCAACACCCTGCACCAGGACTGGCAAACCGGTAGATTACAAGTTAATTCATGGTCTGTTGGGCAGTGGCATGATGGTCCTGCGGCGGTGCCTTTTAAAAGATTCTACGGGAGCCTTAGAAAGACAGCACCGTGGGACTGCCACATCACATTCTAGCACAGCATGGACTATAATGTCCATGCCATGCTGGAACAGTGGGCAAATGCACACAGCTCCAACATGCATGGAGAAAGGGGTCCCTTGAGGGCTCCCTTTGTGTCGTGACCGCCAGCAGTAGCTTGGAGTAAGAACTTCCATGCAACCGCTGGTTGTCAGGAAACTGGTAACATGCATGGCAGTAGCATAGCAGAACCAGCAGCATATTGTGAGGCCCTGACAGCCACACCACTGCCAGGGAATGCTGTTCCCTGGTGGTTAGGGTGATCAACTCATGGTCTGACTGCCAAAGTTGTAACAGGGAGGTCAGACCACCAGTGCGGACTGCCGTGCCACCTTGAGTTTGGTGGTCCACAGACCGCCAAACTCATAATCAGGCCCTTTGAGCCTATAGGCTGTATATGGGTCCCATGACTTGGCATAGCTGACAGCTGATATTTGTGTATTCCTCCTAGACAGCCACACACAACAGGGAGCTTAGGTGTGCCTGGATAGGCCATG
The DNA here is from genome assembly GCF_964204655.1 of Triturus cristatus. Taxonomy (NCBI): domain Eukaryota; kingdom Metazoa; phylum Chordata; class Amphibia; order Caudata; family Salamandridae; genus Triturus; species Triturus cristatus. The sequence goes on from NC_140583.1 coordinate 543,401,313, forward strand.
ACTGGCAGGATGGGAGAGGGGAGCTGGGCAAAGCCCCACTTAGACTTGAATATGCAATGTCCTGCCTCCAAACAAAAGGCTGCATTCCCCCTGTTGTTGGTCTGAAACCAGGACAGGGATGGCAGGATACCTCTAGAACTTCCCCCCACATCAAAGGCACTAGTGGGTATAAATACTGGACCTAACACATCAACTCTACAAGACACTTCTGGACCTGTGGATACTCTATCAGGAAGAAGGAATACTGTGCTGCCACTCTGCTGCACTACTGATCTAATGTAACTGCTGTCCTGCTGTGCTGACCTAGTGCCTGCTGCCCTCTTCCCTGGGCATGAAGAACTTGTCATTCAACTTCATCTTGAGCCTAGGATCCCCAGAGTGACTCTAAAGGTTACTTTGCTGACATCCTGATCTGAGCCCCAGGAACACAAAAGGTTCCCGTACCAACTCCTAGACCCAACTGCAATGAGTACCTGGCCTGACTCCCAAGTGGTATCTCTCAGGTCCTGGACACTTTGTGAGATTCAGAGAGCTTAGATCTAGCTTTTGGGCTCCTTGCGACTGCAAATGGTCCAATTTGCACCACGACTATGCTGCTCAAACTGAAAACCAGCATGAGCCGCTGCCCATCTCCTCACACTCCAGCATCGACCACTGGCAGGGACCGCCAACTTGAAGCTGCAGCCCGCACATCTGTGACACCAGACTTGCTCTTAGCACCATGTCAACAGCCTCTCACGATGCACTCCTCACAGCCTTCTGCAATGTGAACAGGAATCTTGGCACAGAACTTGAGGAGGTAAACCTTCAGTGGGACTTATCTGGACTGCATCGGACCTGTGCTCAATTGTGGGCAGCCTGAACTTTTGACTTTGACACAGTCTAGCGCAACCGGATAGATACAGTTGGTACATTATGCTTTCAGGTGCTATTTTTAAAAGGCCTTGGCAGTGAACTTCACTCCAAGGACGGAGTTCACACAGTTTTTGACACTTTGCACTCTACCTGGTGCTTGCAGTTCGTCAAACATCAGCCTACGCCAAGTGGAAGAGTTTATCGGGGCTTTTCTTAGTTACAAAAGCCAATCAAAAGATACTAGTTAGCCTCTACTGCCCCCCACATTCCTCGTGGAAATATCAAATGGTTAGATTAGCCAAAGTAAGCTTTCCAGGGCCTCAAATCGAATTAACTACTGACAGTGTCTGTATTTAGCCAATCATATGCAACGAGTTCCAACAATCATCTCCGAAGCACCTAGATTTGCTTACCGCTAACATAACTGGTTCCACCACCCACGTTAGTTGTGTGCCTTGGGTGCAGCAGCTGTGAGCGTGGCCCGCTCACTGAAGTTACCCTAATTATGGGACAAGAGCAGCCCATTAAAGCATCAGTAGCGGATAGTGGCTTCCAGTCCCAAATGACAGGCAATAGGGAGCAGCTGTAGACCGATGGTCACTCCAGAAGGATGGAAGAGTGCCCAAAATTTGTATCATACCCCCAGACCCTCTTACTGTGGAGCCCCACAGGTATCCTTCCCAGTCTGCAGATGGGATTATTCTTGCCACCTTATACCACCCCAGCCCCCTTTGTACATTTCCAATGGGGGCTGTATTTACAGACATCCTGGGTGCCGCAGGCAGCAGAGTGACTGCCTCTGGAGCCTGCCCAAAATTTCACCCCAAACATTCTAAGTATATTCCCCCCCAAAATTGTCATTATTTCTTTGCTTCAGGCAGTCTTCTCCATGGACATCTCAGCGTCATCCTCAGCGGTAAGTGCCCATCCTTGTATCTGAAATATTAGAACATTAAAAAAATTAATAAATTAGTGATGCTTTGATTATAAAGGGTCATCTGGGTCCTGACAATATTTTTATTGCTGTGTGAAAGCTTTTCTCTGGAGCTTTGCTCTACCGCAGACTACTTGCTATTGCAGAGAAGCCGGTCCTCCCTCTTCAAGCCGAACGCCCTCTCATTCCCTCATTCCCATCTTTTCTGCTTTTAAAACTTCAACTGCCTAGATGCCCTCGGTAGATGTGCTCATTTATAAAATAACATCCCTTTTTATATGTTTGTATTTAGATTAGAATGTGCTGCGTAAAATTAAATTAAATATATAAAGTGCTCACAATATCCTCTTGGTTAGCAACCTGACTGCCCTCAACCCAGAGCTCTGCCATGAGTGTGCCTTTTTCTGATTCTGTGGCATGAGGAGCTGGGTCACAGACACCTTTCCCGGGCCCATTCTAATTTGGATGCGGTGTGCCTTGCTTTGTGGGTGCCCTGTCCATCTATTGCAACTGGTGTAGGGATAGTTTCTGCTCTTCATCAGGTTGTGCCCGATAGCCTGCACATACCGCCTGTATCTGGATTGTAGAGGTATGTGTGTGTATTTATTTTCAATTTTGCTACAGAAAAAATAAAATAGGGGGAGGCGTGTATGGCATCTAAAAAATGTGTAATGATTTTTTAGCCACACTGACCACTAGTGCCGAGGTCAGCGAAGGATTCGTGGATGAAAGGATGCATATAGAATAGGATGCATGGGTGGGTGTATGAGTGAAATAAATTCTCTGAGGGGTTTGATGGGTCAAAGCAAGGATGCACGGGTGGTTAAATGACAAATGCATGTTGGTGAAAGGTTTGTTGAGAATGAGAGCCATGTTTGGATGAATGGTATTCATAGGTGAAGACTGGATGAAGAGAATGTAAAATTTAAATGTTGACTGAGTAGAAAAGCCAGAGGTGAAGAATAAAAATAATACTAGAAGAACAATGCAATGATAAATAGAAAAATCCCTGGGGAGAAATGTAAACATGTAAAGATTTTTTTTATCAAGGTTTTTGATTCAAAGGTTTGAGGTTGTATTTCAGCCTACTCCCTTGACTCCCTTGACTCCCCATAGTTTTCCATCACAGCATATATTATGTGCCCACCTATCATCATCAATCACCTCCCTTCGGGTCCCTTCCCATGGCATTTCAGCTGCAAAAGCCATGGGTGGCCTATGCTGTAGTCAGGGTGAAATTGAGGTTTTTAACAGTGCATGGCCTTAATAAGAAAAGAGATAATTGTCTAGTGCAGCTGCCTTATCTGCAGACAATAGCAAAGTAACACAACACAAGTATGTCAGTCTAGAGCGCAAGCTAAGCTGGAATGCCTACATTAATTTAGGTAAACAAGAGAGAGAAGTATACTTATTCTCCATAGTCCTTAATGCCTGAAACTCTTATCTCCTCAAAACCGAATGTGCCGTGGAATCGAGCATACCAACAAATGTTATGTACTGCTACTGCTACTGTGCCACTATATAATTTTATGTTTTACTCTTTTCCTTAGAGAATTGTTTACAATTTATCTTCTACTTCCTGGATATAGCTACTCCTGCCAATCCATCATCCTCAAAACCCAACAAGCAGGAGGTATCAGCCAGGATACGGCAAAGGAAGCAGGAGGCCATCAGGGCAGAATACCAGTGGCTGGTGGCCAAGGAGGTGGATGAGGTGGCAGCAGCTGCAGCCTCCAATGCCCCGGAACCCAGCCAGGCCTCAGTGTCTCCTGCAGTACGGCGCCTTGGTCAGGCTGCTTCCCTCCTGGAAGCCAGGATGGAGGAGTGTTTCGACCAGTTGGAGAGGAAGCTCCTAGCCCACTGCTAGGCCTCTCATGCCCCTTTTTCAGTCTTTTGTTTGGTGGGTTGGATTTGTTGGTGAGAGGTTGGAAATGTGGGCATTGGAGAATCTTGGTTTTTTTGCTTATTTATTTAAAGACATTTGATTTTTAGACAATTACGTTTTTAGACTTTCTTTACTTTAGGCATTGGTTGGGGTTAAGGAGAGGGGTGGGCCAGGTTCTGTGGTTTTTCTAGGGTATATTTGTTAGTGAAATACTTTTTTTTATAATTGTATATATGATTTAAATCATTTTTGGGGGGTGACTTTTTTAATTCGCACTGCTTCCTTTCCGTAGGCCCGCAGCCAGTTTTTAAAATCTGCTGATAGTGTAACACACCAACAAATAGTTATGCAGTACCCTCACCTGTGCCACTACTCTCTCCTCCTATTCTCTGCAGTCTACAACACTATTAAACCCTAAGGACTCAGAGGTGGTGTGGGGTGTGAATTTCCATTGTATAGAGATTACTGCAGCTCAAAAATAAATTCCCCCAGTTCATCTCTTACCTGTGATTAGGCAAAGTGATGGCTGCATGATTTCCTAAGGTGCCATTGTGGTGGTAGTAGACAGTAGCAGCATGCTAGCGCACTTGTAGAATACTAGTGAAAGCAGCACCAGATCCAGATGTGAGGTACCACTCCCTCCTTGCTGAACAAAAACTGTAAGATGAGAAATAGTCATTATAGGGAACTTGTTAAATTGAAATCAAACTGGGTTAATGCCATTTTATGCACAAGCTTTTAAAAAAAACAAGACAGTCCCCAGAGAGAGGTTAGAGTACTACTAGTACACAAGAAGAAGAGAGCCAAATGAGAAATTCTGATAAGCAATGCTGAAGTAAAATATTCAGAATGGTGAGAAGGTAAAAGCTATAAAATGGATTTGACTTGATCTATGAAGTAGAAAAGTGTAAACTTTAGTGCCAGAAGGATGATGAATGCTGGCAATTATGAATTATGTTCCTCTGAAAATAAATGTATTATTGAATATTGTGCAGGGGAGGACAATCTAATATATATATATAATAATGCCAGTATGGGGTATACTTAAAACAGGATAATATCTTCGCTCTGCCTCGAGTGTGTGGTGCTTTCACCATGTCTGACCCACCAAGTGTGTGATCAATTAATGGTGTAAATTTAAATTAGTCACACCTCAATAAATCACACAGCTGGGGATAAGACAGTTAGGGGTTCGATGAATGGATGGGAAGGGGGATTTGAGGGAAAGGTTTGACAAAGAGAACACTACACAAGGACAACATTCATCTTGGCAGGCGACCATGATAAATCTGTTATAGGAGGAAAAGGAAATACATCCATGATGATGAGTACTAGTACAGGTAAACCAAATCAAATTGTCCGTCTGCCCCCAGATAAACCCAAGTTACAGTATGTTCTGTTGTACCAAGTTTTAAAAGATAGCAAATAACATTAAAATATCTGTAGGAGTCAGGTAATCAAACATAAACAATACACACAGTTATAATGATTATAGAGAAAAAATGATACAGTATTGCCAAATTGGGAATCACATTTGCATTCCTCTTAGACTGTCTATCAATCTTAGATGCCTAGTGGATGTGGTTTGGTAAGGTAAGTGTGAGTATGATATATTGTTTTGCCAGTATGGCACAGGGTAAAGGGCCTGTAGATTGAAAAAGTAAAATGATATTAAAAAATCGAGGAGAAAAATTAAACTGCATAAGGAGTGAAATGACAAGACTCGGAGGGAGCATGACTAAATGTTTGCTTCCGGAAGTTACCAGCAACAACATGCCCCCCACCTAACCACTACTTAGCTTCGAATTTGAGCCAGAAAGCACTGAGCACACATACACCCAGCAGCATAGCATTTGCCTAATTAAGTAAAAAATCAACAAACCACTGTCAGTCACCACTCACTACCACTACACAACGTATGTGGGTCTGGTGTTTACCTTTTAGCATCCCCAAAGTCATCACCCAACTCAGTTGGTTTTAGTAAATTTGAAACCTTCCATCATCGTCTGGTGGCAGTTCTCGAAGTATTCACGCTCACGTCCGCACCCTGAGTCATTCCATCATCTCTGATCCCCCTGAGTCTGACTCTGGGTATGGTGTCCAACTCCATACCAACTGTGTCCTGAGTCCCAACGCAAAATGCAATAGATTGGCTTGTAGTAGTACAATTTTATTGTTGAACAACAACAAAGGAAAGATTGTCATGTTTTGTGTAGACTAGATTTGTGTGAGAAAACTTAGCATTATCTAAGGGACTGGTTGGGTCTGACTCTTTGAGGAGTATAAAGCAAAAAACAATAAAACAAGGCAGTGTGGGCAGTGGAGTGGACCCGATGAATCAATCTCACTTCTCTTAAAGTGAAAGGAAAAAGTATAACTTTCAGGGGAGAATTATTGATCAGCTGTCAGTAGGCCACCAACATTGTGAATCATCACTAACACATTTAGCGTAACAACCAAAGATCCAGTCTCACACTGCCTGCCACCACATGAATCATCTCTTCTGAACACACACATGAGGATGACACATCACAACAAGTTCACATCACAACAAAAAACAATCACTCAGCGTGCAATGCATGCCAGAATTTACCTGTACTTCCGGTGTGCTCACCGTGATCCATTGGTGGTACATTGCAGAATGCAGATCCATTTGTTTATGAAGCAGAGAATTGACAGTGCAAATCATATGGGGCAGTCCCTCTAGGACAGGAAAGGATAGATAGTCACATCCCAGGGTTGGAGGAAGGCACACATTTGTTTGTATTCTGTGTCCAATGCCTGGCTTGAGGGAAATGGGTTTGGTGGTGAGTCGGTGCTTCGTCACTGCACACAGTTGCAACTCCAATCCTGCAATAAAATGTGTCTAAGAGTAAGACGGTGGCAATGAATTGGTCAACCAGGCATAGACAAATAATAAAGTAAATAATGTTCCCTAGCTATATGGGGTTTTTTTGCATCAAAGAAAGAAAGAAAGCAGATCAGCGATAGACTACAGACTGAGAGTCAGGGAAGTTGAGCTCGTCCTCAAACTCTGGTGGTTCACCCAGAAGTAGGCCAGTACTTCCATGACCTAAGCCTCCCACATCTTCCTCCTGTGGTACTTCAGATATGGTATAGTCCAGTGGTATAAAGTGCTGATTAATTTTGATCATTGTTAATCACTCCATGTTTTGTGGTGAGAGACCGGTCCTTCTCACTGTGAAAACGGCACCAGCAGCACTGAAAACATGCTCAGTGGAGACACTGGCTATAGGGCAAGTCTGATAGTTTATTGCAAGACTGCTCAGCACTGGCCATTGGTGCCTCTTCCCATACCAATACACCAATGGGTTTTGATCAAGGTAGATCTCTGTTGTGTCATCTAGATAGGCCTGGACCATTCCCTCAATGTTCATTGCTGGTGTTCCACTTTGCTCAACCTCTTATGCCTTTGTCTCTGCACTGGACCTAATACCTGCCAGTAGAAACCACTCAGTTGCTGATTTTGGGGATGATGCTTCTGGTCTTGTTGTTGATGGTGTTCTTGTTGTTGGTGTTGGCTGCTGTGAGCTAACAGCACTGCCCTCAGGCTCTGAACTAAGTCTGGGCGGTGAACTCTGCTCCACTCGTGGAGTTTGCAGAGTTTTTTTCACCCACGTTACGTGGAGCTCGCAGAGTTCCAAAAAACTCGGCTTCGCATGGCGGAGTTTTTCCTCGCTCGTGTTTGTCAACGTCAAGTTTCTAGTTGTAAACAAATGGCTGAAATGAGTGCAGAGTCTTCTCTAGGTGGACAGTAAGTTGCTTACTTGTTCATCTTTTTTCTAAAAGTCCTGTACAATGATGTTAATGCAGTGCGCCAAACACAGGACCCTAAAAATAACCACCATCGGCCATGGCCTTAACTATATCACTGCCATTTTCTGTGGCAACATATCCAATCTTAAGCCCTCTTGATCGCAGCCATTCAAAGACCTCATTGTTAAAGTCATCCAAAATGTTTGCAGCTGTATGGAATTTCTTCATGGCAAACATCGCTACTGTCACATGCTTCTGAGCAGCATTAAAAATCCCAGCAGTTTCAACACCAGCAGATATTTTTTCTCTAGCCCCCACAACAGAGATCCAGTGTGCAGTGATGCACATGTAATCAGTCCCTTGGCATCTGGCCCACATCTCTGTTGTCAGGTGGATACTTGAAAAAGCACTTTGCTGCTAAGCTGTCCAAGCAATTCAAACTCATTGTGATGTAGCGCTGGAACAGCAAGCTGGAAATCTTCCATTACAGGCAGATGACTGCCACAAATTCAAGAAAACCCACCCCTTCCACAAACGAAAAAGGGAGGAGGTCAAGTGCTAACATTTTAGCTAGCTTTCCTTTGTACAAACGTGCTGTTGGATGGTTGCATTTATACTGTCCTTCTGGCCTAAACATGGCAGGAATATTAGCCTGAATATTTTTCTATCCTGATACAACTGATGCAGGTGACTTCTTGAGAGAAGGCAGTGGTAGGCTCAATGTGGTTTCCGGTGGAGCAGTCACTGTCCTCAGTTGCCTTGGCGTCTCAACTGGAGATTTGTGCTATTGTGATGTTGATGCTGTGGGCGATACAACTGCACTGCTGGGGAGAGGGCTGCTTTCTGTACTAAAGATGTCCTCCTTCTTCATCTTCTACCATGATCAGATCAGATTTGAATTCCCTGCTCAGCCGGCTTTCACCCCCTTCACCAACAATACTTGCAGTTTTTTGGCCACTCTGGGTGATGTCGTCTCTTGTTGTCTATGTTAAAGAAAAGAAGCAAGAAGGACATCAGAGAAATGTGGCATTGTTGCTGTTCAATTAGTAGTACAAACAAACACAATATTTTGTGGGGTAACTGGTTACTCTCTTAATTAGCAAGACAGTGTATATCTATTTGTCAAGCAAAAAGCACCTCAACATGAAATTTCATCGTGACTGGCTGTACATTCAGGAAGGCTAAGAGAGAGCAAAAACAACAACATACATATGAAACTGTTTTCTGTATGTGCATCACGTGATGTCACTCACATGTGATGTGGCACTCAGGGAGGCGCTGCTGCTAATGACAATGGAAGGAATAATCCCTAGACAATGACTGCTATTGTGTACCTATAACAGGCATGGGGTTGATTGATGCCAGATGCAGTGGAAAATAGTATGAAAAAATGTACAATTAAAAAAAATATATATATATAAAATATAATTTCCCAATTAATAAAAGAATAGAAAGATGTACATTAAAAAATTAAACATTAATTATTCATTAAACAACTATCTCATTGCTCAACCATCCCTGCAGCCTATGGCAAAGGGCCTAATTTGGTTGGCTGCACAAAATGGCTGCCAGCCAGAACCACATTGTCATCAGCAATAACACTGAGTAGGAACGCATTCATTGGGACTTCATCCCCCGGGGCCTTCCTTTTTAAAATGTCTTTATTTTCTTTTTTGATAAAGGCGGGGGGCCAGCAGCCCTCCCACTGAGGCCAATTTTGGCCCCGGAATCCCTTCCCCTGGGGCCAGGCCTTTATATCTATTTAATTTGTAAAAAGAAGGTGGCTCCCCTCCCTGGTCATTTTCGGCCCTGTGGACCACATATTCAGGGTCCCTGCTAGCTCCCTGCCTCTTGTGATAGTCGGCATTACATTTACACACAGGGAGCTGTTGACTTAGTGGAGGTAACAGGAGGGGAAGTTGGCCCCTAAGGATGTCCTTGGGCTTCTATTCCCCCTCCTGTTACCTCCAGTAAGTCCCACAGAGTGGGATTGCTGCGGCATTATAGGAGGCCATGTCCTCTTTGCTCACCACTCTGCAAATGCACCTTGTGGCACACTACAAGTAGGAGGATGAAGTCCCGTTGGCTATTGAGGATCCTTGGGCACCAACTACCCCTCCTGTTACCTCCAGCAAGTCCCACACAGTGGGTTTGCTAAGACACTATTGGTGGCAACATACCCCTTTCGCCACCATTCTGCAAGCGCACCTCCTGGTGCATGACTAGTTGGGAAATGGAGTCAACTTGGCTCTTGGGGGTCCTTGGGGGCCAACTAGCCCTCTTGTTAGCCCTAGTAATACCCACACAGCTGGATTGCTGGCAGGTCATCAGAGGCCAGAGGCCATGGGGACTTTATCCCCCAACCAGGAGCACACCAGGAGGTGCGTTTGCAGAGTAGTGGAGAAAGGGGACTGGGCCTTGATGATTTGCTGGCTTTTAAAAAGATTGCCATTTTTTAGGAAGGGGCTGCCCTAAACCATTTTGGGCTGCAGAGACCCCATCCCTCAGGCCTTGCCTTTCATTTTTATTGGTGTAACTAACAGAAGGGGGCCAGTTCCCAACCATTCTCTGGGCTAATTTTGGCCCCAGGGACCCCATCCCCTGGGATCAGGCCTTTATACTTTTAAGGGGAAGAGGGTTGCACAGCCTCCCTCCCCAGGCCGATTTCAGCCCAGGGGATCCCATTTTCTTTCTTAACAGGCAGGGTGGCAGAGCAGCCCCAGGGAGGGGGTTCAGTTTGTCATAGAAATTATAGTTCGTGCTGAAGAAAGAAAAATGTGGACACAGTTAAAGTGAGTTCACAAATATCTTCCTCTTCTATTTCATTAAAACATTCTGACATGCAGACTGAAACATGCACTTTCAATAAATGCACACATGCAGACTGATTTCAGATTTCAGATTTTATTAAGTTAGCACAGTTGATTAAAACCAATGCAATAAAAATGTCTCTGTAGCATCTTTACCACATTAAAAACAACACAAAGCAAACCATCAAATTCATAACACATGTTTCTAACAAGGCAATCTTGTACTGTGAGCATAACAGTAATTATGAGCTTCAAAATCAAGGATAACATGAGCCTTGTGGCACATTTTGATGAAGAGACACTAGGACAAAGTGCAAAAGTAGTCTGTGATGAGTTTTTGGGAAGGAGGGACTGTTTGGGAAGAGGCAGGAGAGGGAGAGAGCAGGTTTTCCAAGAGTCTCACATATTTTCCGGACCTTGCGAGCGTTTGACTATCTGTGCAAGTAAAACAGAGAGCAGATGCCTCTCAACATGTGCTGATGCCCCTTTTTAGATATAATGGTTTTAGGAGAAGTCTTCTAGGCGCGTCTAAGGCGGGACAACAGCACTGAAGACGCAGCCATGATTCAGACCTGTAATTGCACAGTCTACAAGCACCCTCCTCACCAGTTGGAGCCCATCGGTTGAAGGCAGAGGAGCGCAGACCTGGAGGACACATAAACATTATATTTTTGCGGACCACTGCGTTCAAACTATCAAAAAGGTATGGTTACGGTAGCTCGGTGAGGTATGAATCGTTCAAGGGGAGCAAGATAGTTGACGTTTTTAAAACCCGAGTGTCCATCTGGAAGGAGATTTGCCTTGCCTGCTTATTGATAACCCTTTTCCAGACTGTGTATTCTGCAGTTAGTGATATTTCATCGATATGTAGAGTTCTTATTGCTTTTACAATGTGGCGATTCCATGGGATCCCAGAGCTGGCAAGGGTTACTTTTAACTGGACTTTAAGCGTATTATCTGCGACTTTTAGTACCCTTATGTAGTACTTCAGGGTATCAGCCTCACAGGAAATAGATTTTCTTTGAAGACCCAGCTCCAGTCGTAGTCTTGCCCTGTGAATATAATTCAGGAGATGGAAGATCTTTTTATAAATGGTAACCTGGGCGTGCTCGAGACTGGCCGAGCATGCTTCAGGAAAGGCCTGGTGCCCATAACTTAGGGCAGGAAGAAGGTTAGCTTTGATCAACTTCAGTATGGGTTTGGCGGAAGGACTACTCAGGGACTGATTGAGTTGAGTCATGCTGTATGTTGTTGCTCCAGCTCTCTTTTTAAAGGCAGCTAAGTAGACTAATGGTCTAGAAGACTCGCTAAATCAGACCCCCAGGTAGTTGTATTTTGAAGTTGTTTTAATCTTTGCGGGCCCAATGTTCTAAGTTAGAATTTTTTTTTTTCTTGCAACGGCTGAAAATTGAAACCTTGGTCTTATCCTGGTTAATTTTAAGAGCATTAGCTGTGTTGCATTTGTTGAGCTTACAAAAGGCTCTTTGGAGGGCAGACTTGGCCTGGTCCATTATGACAATATAGTCATTATATTGCAGAATGGGCAAATTTGTTTTTCCGTGGCCTGGTTTTGTCAGAAAGAGGCTGCTTTTCTCCAGGAATCACCCTAGGTCAGCGGTGTAGAGGTTAAACAAGATGGGAGCAAGAACACATCCTTGCTTTGGGCCTGAAGTTGGAAATTTGGCAGAGACTGTCATGGGGCAAGTTCTAACTCGCACCCATGTGTTCTTGTGCAAAGAGATAAGGGCTCCGAGCAGGCTCCATGGGATCCCCCATTGTCTAATTTCCTCCATAGAGTGTTACGAGACACTTTGTCGACTGCAGCACTGTAGTCTATAAAGCAGCAATAGAGCGGGAACTGATTTTTTTGTGCTGCTTGTTGACTCAGAATGGCTAAGGCAGTGATGTTGTCAATTGTGGAGGCAGAAGCTCGGAACCCAGTTTGAAAGAATGGTAAAATGTTATTTTCAGCGACCCATTTTTCTAGTGACTTGAGAAGACACCGGGCATAGACCTCGGCCTCAAGATCTAATAGGGCTATAAGTCGGTAGTTAGCTGGAAGGGAAGGATCGCCATTTTTAAGAATAGGACATAAGATTGAGCCTTTCCATGAATCTGGTATCAGAAAGATAGTAAACGCATAGTTGCATAAGGGAAGTGATAGGTTAACCCATTCTTCCGGCGCACATTTGAATAGAGCAGCTGGAAGGCCGTTAGGCCCTGGAGCACCATCGTTTTTCATAGATTTCAGAAACTTACAGACCTGGGCCGGGGCAGTCAGCTCACAGGTATCCATCACCGTAGTGTCAGCACGATCTCTGAATACGACCTCATCGAGGTCCGGGATATCACAGCAGTATTGTTGAGTCACATACTGAGACCAGACTTCTTCAGGAACCGCGTTCCCCCTGCTCTTGTTGGAGGAGCGAAGTTTGTTTATGTGGTTCCAAAAGTGAGTCAGGTTTTTTTCCTTTAACAGAGCAAATATTTTTAGCCAGTCCTTCTGTTCTATTTGTTTCTTAGCTTCCCATGTTGTTTTTTTGTAGGCTTTACTTAATAAAGCCATATTATTGGCAGCAAGCTCTGTACCTTTAGATTTATGCAAGTGCAAGGCCCTCCTTAGGGCTCTTCTTTGGGTGCTGACTAAAACATGCACTTTCAACACCAGCAGCAGACTGCCATTTAACTCCCTGGTGATCAGCAGTTTTACTAAAGTGCTCTAATGGGCAACCAGAGTGCTAACATTCTGAATTTATGGTAAAGGTGTGGCACATATGAACACAATCTTGATGGAAATGAAAGCATTTTCTACTGAGGAGACTGCAGTAAGTGATTAAATTAGGGAGTTTCGTAACAAAGAAGTCTCCCAAGAAGGCCACCGGAGAAAAAGAGCCCATAAATTGCATAAACATCATCCACATTTAGCCCAAGTGTACTCCAATGACAGAAGGGTGAAAAATACTTTTTTTTGTTATAGGTATATATAGCACAGACCTGACCCAAAGGTAGAGCAGTGCTTTACATGAGCATCAGTTACATTATACAACGTCACATTCATTTTGGTTTTATGCATGGGGAGATTAAGTGATTTGCCAAGAATCACAGGATGTCGAGCTGACGTAGAAACTGGAACCTGGTTCCCCATTTGCAAAGTCTGCATCTCTGGTTGTAATGCCACATACTGTCCCTTAAGTGTGACATATTATCAAGTGATCAACTGGATCAAAAAATACCCATAAAGAAATAAAATTATTTAAAAGTTCTTTGTTACTATTTGAGAACTCACTGACCAAACAAAGGTTACAGGGACGTTATAGTTAGGCTCTGGTTTCACTTGTACATAACCACTGGAATCAAACCGTTATAACTAGCTGAGCTCACTTTAACTGTCACTCCGGCAGTGCACTGCTTATGACCTCACATATTACTTCACTCATGACATGGCTGGTGACATCACTGATGACACTTTTGGGGTGAGATGCAGGGGATATAGCTTTTTGGAACTGAAGCTATGTCTGTTCACATTTTATTCTTAGCACTGCTTGACTAAATAGATTGACACAAGCGCACAGAGGTGGCAATGCCCACTTGCGAATGCACATCTATTTACTAAGTCAACCAAGGCGTCGTATGGACATCTGTACATTGTGGTGTGCTGCTCTCCGGTAAAAAGTCTCCTGCCGCCCAAGAAGAGACACACTCTATAGAGAAACTTCTCTATAGAGATACAAATATATACACATATGCTGAGGCACACGAAAATCAGTCCATCCTGTTTCAAAGGCAGTATTCAAGTCAGTAATTACAAGAAGTCCATTTCACATTTTCTTTTCTCTTTATTTTCTTATGCCTTTCTTCTCAATCTAGTTTAAAAAACACTTGTAATCAACACGTGTTTCGTCCTATGGACTTTTTCAAGGCTGCAAACAATTTGATAACATTTACAACCATACATATACGATATGTATTCCAATAAAAATTAAGGTTACGCCCACAACAGGACGATACCAAGTGTGACCAACACCATCAACCCATAAGTGCGTCATAAAAAAAAAGTTTTAAAAAAATGAAGTGGATCTTGATAAAAACACCACCTTGAAAGACCAATCACCCGATGCATGATATTATGGGTACAGGAGGAGGATCTACTCCCCAGACCCAGAAACCAAACCCAAGAAAATAGTCAGACAGATTAGAAAGTGTGTAGGTCTCATGTTGTTGTCATGGAGCAACATTCATAATTACAAGGTAACTGATGTCTCACCAAAGGGCATTCACCAAAGAGCATGCTGAGTGACAAAGAAACATGAGCACTCTTTCTTACCCTAAGAGGTATGAAAGAAGGACTGGCAAAACTGGACACAATGAACCGGCAAATATAGAGAAAAGGGAGATTCAGTATGGGAGAAGATTACAACGAATCTGTGGAACAGACAATGTGAGCGAGAACAACATGATTAACATAATTAACATGCATAGCGAGGGAGACTGCCCTTATATAGATTAAAATAACATGCTAAAGCTACCATGTAAGGTACTTCCATATCCATCGATTAGAGACAGGCAGTGTCTGATTGTCGTGTGCCTCAGCATATGTGAATATACTGCTTGACTTGATACCCTGGTGATTTCTTGGACAGTAGTTTCAGAAGTTATTTAACGAGATACCTGGAGAAAGAAGTAGAATTAAAGGTTTTAAAAATATTTTTTTAGATATGTTATTCAGCCTGGTAAGAGAGATAAAACATGATTTGTTATTTCTACCACTCTGTGGAGATGAAAAAAAGTTTAGATACACTGTTAAAAAAATAGTTTAATTGTTTGTTAGGTTGTTTTCCTTGTTGAAGGAAATATAATAATCTGGGAAAAAGTAAACGGTGTTCGATTTGTAACTGGAGATTGGTTGGGTGAATTTTGGGGATTTCACAAGCTGTTCCTGAGAGTACTTCCCTTTGTTTGAAAATCTGATCTCTTCACGCTTTCTTGCAGAACGAATACTTCTGCGTCTTTGCTCTGAACCGGTCGAACGGTTCAGAGCAAAAACAAGAAAGCGTGAAGAGATCAGATTTTCAAACAACATATCCGAAAGGAGTGATTACGGACTTATGCTAATCCCTCCGAATTCCAAAAAAGAGCTACCACTTCAGAAAAAATCTTTTTCAATGACATGAAGAACATTCGAGTAGAACTCCTGCATTTGGATTGAGACATTTGCCAGTCAGCAGCCGTATCGCAAAATACAGGTTTACACGACCTTATCATTAAAGACAAAAAATCTGCATCTGAATTCCAATAGTTATTGGAAGATCTCGAGGGCAAAGAAATGTTCAGTTTGGTCCTGATGAGAACCCTATAATGAAGAGGGTTCGAAACGCGTCAACCTTGCGTTTTATTACCAAACAAACATTGTGTAAAATGTCTATCTCTTGCGCATTGTAGTTAAGTTTGTATGGCTAATAGTGGAAGGCGTCTTCGATTTTTTTGTTATGCAAAGAGAATAGGATTGTCAAAGTTTTGGTTGTTTGGTCAAGCACCTTGGTCTAAGAAAATTAATAAGCTGATATGAAGACCAGGATGCAGTTTATGAGTTGAGAGAGTGTGGTATGCAACTAGGTTTGTGAATGCTTGAACTTTTTGTGAGTGAGAATGGTGAGAGGAGTCCAGATTGTGGTGAATTTGTCTTTTTTTGTTGTTCCATGTTCACTTAAGAAAGTTGGTCGTGTCCCTATACTGTTGTACGTATTTTTCCAAATGTGATTTTCAAAAGAAAACAAAAGAAATGAAATTAATTTTCTAAAATAAAAACTATTGAATACTTCCGGCTGTTGTTGATGAATGTTCATACGCCGTGGTAAAACTTATTGTGAAGGATTATCAGTATTGGCACTTCTAGTGTTTTTGTTGTTTAAGGGCTCAGCCTTATTGATTAGAGCAAAACTCATTTGTGTTTTGTTGCTACTGGGCAGCAGCACTCATTATGGTACCCACTTAAGTCAACCTTTAAAATATTGCATGGCATATCTCTGCAACTTGTAGCACAATGTTCAACTGCCACTTATATCTGGTAAAATAAACCTTTTTCCAGGCCTGCACCT
Organism: Triturus cristatus; assembly: GCF_964204655.1. NCBI lineage: Eukaryota > Metazoa > Chordata > Amphibia > Caudata > Salamandridae > Triturus > Triturus cristatus. The sequence goes on from NC_140583.1 coordinate 543,417,669, forward strand.
TTCATTTTAAGGCTCATAAGTCATTCCTACGGTAGGCCCTACCAAATCTTAGGACAGGGTACATGATATTTAAAAAGTAGGACATGTAGGCCTAAGTTTTATTTGTGCTGGAAGTGAAAATCTCTTAAAGTCATTTTTCACTGTTCTAAGGCCTATCCCTCGCATAAACTAACACTTGATTACCTTATTGCATTTAATAAGTGTTAACTTCAGATTGGGGACAGAAATAGACAAGCAGTTCACACTCACATGAATTTGAAATAATTTAAAAAACAATTCTCTTTAAGTTGTGTTTTAAGATGCTATTCTAAAAAGGCCACTTTTAAAAATGTTGCATTTTTCTGCCCAAACCAATTGTGCCTTTCCGCCAGTGTCCTTAATCACATGACGGTGAATGGCTGTTCTGGTATGGGTTGTGTATTGCTTCCAGGCATGGAAACAAAGAAGTCATAGGTCCTAGGGGAGAGGATCTTACTGACAGGATGTCTGGGAAGGATTTGTATCCTGCCCTGGTTACAATTTAAAGTGCTCTGCCTGCAGCATATACAAAGAAATCAGACACCAGGCTTGCCCTTTCCTTTGGCACCCTATACAGTTTGGATCCAAACCCAAGGTAGGTGGAAGAACTGACCAGAACCAGTTTTGGGGATAGGCCAGGGAATTCCCTAACATGAGGCTGGCAGTAGGTATAAAAGTAGGCCTTCAGAACCTCTAATTGGAACACTCCTGGACCTGCAGAAGATTTAAAAGAAGGACTGCCCCACTGTCAGCAGCAAAGGGACTTCCCTGCTGACTGAAGAACGATTGGACCTGCTAGCCTTGAACCGAGTCTACCCAGAGTAACACCAACGGTTGGTTGACTGATCTCCTGTGTGAGCTACAGGGTCACAAGTTTCCAAAGACTTTACTTCAACTGCTCAGCTGTCCAGTACCAACTGAAGCTGCCTGGATCTGCCTGGGCCCTGCTTCTGGTTAAGCCTGGGTGGAGAACCCCACTCCGTTTGTGGAGTTTGCAAAGTTTTTCCCACTCCTAGGAGCTCACAGAGTTTTTTCCTTCGCTCGCGCTCGCCAACAGTAAGTTGGTAAATGCAAGTGAGAAAAGTCTAAGGCTAGACCCCTTCCATGTGAGACTTCCCAACATGGGCAGTCATGGATGGTTGCTACTGCTCGCGTTGAGAAACCTTCCGTTCATGATGAGGAAGCTGCTTCTCAAGTAGAACTTCTACTTGAGTGGCAGAAAGAAGCAGCACCATCTGGCACCATGCAAGATTCAGTTTGTGCTGATTTTACAGCTAAGGACAAACACCCCGCACTAAAAATCAGTGTGAACGGTGCAAGGTAACCCCCTCTGTAGCTTGTGGAAGTCCACGTAGATTGGTAGAGTTTTTTTGTCCCTTCAAGGAGTTCTGCGTAGCGGAACTCCATGAACTCCACCCAGACTTACTTCTGACCTCTGCTTGAGTGAGTATTGATCGCAAGAGGAGCCCCACAGGTCCTGGGTCCTTGGCTGGCATCAGTGAGAACTCCTTTAGACTATGGCCTTATAGAGACGTTGAATAAGCCAATCAGTGATTAGCCAATTTCTACATGATTTAGGGTCAGAGCACATGCACTGGGAACTGGACAGCTGGGTCCCATTTGCGGAATCTAAAAAAAAGGCAAAAAAATTCTGCAAAAAAATGGGGGTATCCTGCAAAAAGGGGCATTTTCCCACAAGTGCTCTGGGTTAAATACCTACAGACATATTCAAACCCATTAATACCGTTGCTTTGTCAAACACAGAGAGCCACACAGCCAAAACAAACACTAAGGGCCAGATGCACGACTCACCAATTTGCGAGTCGCAAATTGCATCACATATGCGTCTCGCAAATTGGGATGCACAACAGTGTCTGAGACGCTATTTGGTTGTTGCAATTTGCCACCTCATTGGGAATGGCTGGCACTCCCAGGGATGGTGGCCTGCTAGGTTCAGCAGACCACCATGTCTGGGACTGCTTTTAAATAAAGTAGATTTTTTTTTAAAAATGCAGCCAGATTTTCTTAAAGGAATTAAAAAAATAAAAATTTAACTTTTCAGTTTCATTTTTTAAGGGCAGGCAGTGGTCCTTGGGACTACTGCCTTCAATTAAAAATATATTATAGAGCTACTCTCAAAGGGGAAGGGATCCCCTGGGGATGCCTTCCAGTTTGCGAGTGGTTATCCACCCTTCTGTGAAGGGTGGTAAACTGCAACTGTTTTGCGACCGCAATTGCGGTTGGAAAACAGTCATACAAAGCTTGAGGAGCTATGTATAATGCCCCATCCTAATAGCGAGTCACTTACCCTATTTTGCGAGTTGCAATTTGATTTACAACTCACAAAACAGGATTAGTACATGCGCTACCGGTTTTTGGAGGTCGCAAATGGGTCTAAAACAAATTTAAGACCACAAAAAAACGTGTGTACATCTAGCCCTAAATTGAATGAGAACAAAATTACTGCTTTCGAAATGCTGAATCTTTCCACAGGGCGGGTGGAGGTGGTGGTGGCTTCAATTAACCATCTCTTCAGGAAGCATTTGAGCATCCATGTTTTTAAACAGGGTTTGCAAGTTTAAATATTTCAAATCTTCAAACCCCTAATGAATCATCAGGCGATCTAAATCATAATAGTAAGAGATTGCACAGCATGGAGCCCTTAGAATAAAAGAAACGATTTCCAAGACAAAGGGGCTTGAAAATCTTTGGAGAGTGTAGCTGAATAGATGGACCCCCTACCAGCAAATGCTCTTATACCGAGTGATGAGTGGAAGATTATGAAAGAGTCAGGTAAGGGCTGCTAAACGAAAAGATTCTTGAGGTAAGATGCTGCTGAACATGCTAGACATATAATTTAAAAAACCCACCAATATTATAAAATTACCTTCTTTTAGAGCAGGCAGTCAGTGCGTTTGGTGTCATTCCTCATGAGCTCAGAGATGAGACACCTTGGGGAATTTTGCATAAGGTAGAGCATATTTATGAAACAGATTTGTGACGGTTCAAAAGGGTTGCTCCTACATATAGGGGCTTATTTACAAGCCCCTTGCGCCACCCGTACGTCAATTTTCCTATGTTAAAAATGACGCAAAAGTGGCACAAGGGGCTTGTAAATCTGCCCCGTAATGTTTATGAAAGCGAAAGGTTTGTTGTGTAAGACATACATTGTGAAATAGAGTGCTACCAAAAGAACAATCTGTGGCCAGAAAGGGATAGCACGATTAAGATGAATTTAGAAGGATTTAATTTTAGTTATCGCGGAAATGTTCAAATGTTAAATTGAATAGCGAGGCCAGGTAGAGCGTGTTTTTATCTTGGTACTACACGCAGCAAAGAGCTCAAAATAAATACAATGAAAGAAGGTGAAATTTTGAGAAAATCACACATTAAATGTCAGAAATCTGAAGCCACTATTTCACTGCATAATTTATTTTAACGTTCCTACATCTAAATGCAACAGTGTTGAAAATGAAAGAAAATCTACTCTCTTTTAACTCACCATTGTCCGAGGCAGAGGTTGGAGAAAATAGAACATGGCAAAAAGAAGCTAAAAGGCTAAAGTAGGTGAAATGGCGTATTTTGTGTACAACACTGCCTTAACCATTAGCTGCGCCTCTTTGCGCTTTAGGAATTCATGGGTGGACGGATGTTTGCAGTTGCGAGTTTACCAAATGGACCATCTCGGTGGTAGATAGGACATCTAAGCTTCACCCGGCTACTTAACCATTCATGATGTGCTGGTGGTGTGAGGTTTTTCTCTACAGTATTGTTGCACAGTGGTTGTGGACCTTGTGATGCTCCACCCTCACCTATATTAGTGAGAAGTTATGAGTAATCCATAGGGCGCACTGCAATGAGGAGCAAGGTCTTAAACTACACTGTGCCAGCTATGTATGGTACTCTTTTGTACAACTAATTTTCGAAACGACCTAAGTGATTTCATTTGAGTCTTGAGCAACCTCTCATGTCACAACTTCATTACTACTGCCATCTGAACACTGCTCCTGTACCTTTAATGTTACATTCCTAACAGTTCTCAACAGAGGAGCTATAACGGGAAAGAACAGTACAGTCACGTCTATGCAGAGATGCTACATTTTTGAGGTAAAGTAACAAGACTTTTCAGTAGGGCAAATCTTCTTTTATCAGAACATATATACTGATATAGCAGCCTGGCGTAGTAGTAGTGGACATTACCGATACTTCCCGACAGATAAGCCATACTTTAATAACTTGTACCAGAACGTTTCATGAGAGCAGCTGTTCTTTACAAAGGACCATAATAGTTCTTCCCCTTATCCTGTCATAGTAATAATGGACATAACCAGCACCTCTCTGGAGATGCTCCAGTTTAGCACAATGTAATTGCCACAGATCAGAAAGCTAGTTATCTAATTAGTTAGACAGCATTTGCACTTTTTTTACAGCTTACATTACTAGCAAAGGACAGAGCCAGCACTTCTAACAGTAGTAGTCTTCATTTATGTGGGGATGGACCAGTGATTTCCGGCAGTCTGTTGTAAACGTTATGTACAATGCCAGCACCTTTCAGCAGTGCTCCATTACTTTTGTTTTATTGGAATATTAATATCGCCTCACAGTAGACCATTATTCCTTTAGGTGAGACAGTGTCATCATGTATCAGCAGTATTGAAATACTTGAAAAAGACAATGCAAGGACTCATCATTTTGGCAGCGCTCTCACTAATAGGCAGTACCAACACTTTTTAGCATGTCTGTTACACTTCTTGTGGAATAATATAAGCACTTCTTACCTGTTGTACTTTTAACTGGGCAATGTAAGAAAGTGATGTATTAGTTGGGAAGGATGTTTTACCACTGCAAGTAATGAAGTCATAAACTTGTTGGGTTCAAGCAAAGGTGACAGTAATTTAAAATTGATCTCAAGTTCTACTAGCTGCACTGAACAGACAGACTTAACAAAACAAAATATTAATCCTACTTCAATTTAGAGAAACAGAGTAAAATGTAATAAACAATATAACACCAAAATGACAAAAATCCAAAAGTGAAATGAGAACTGATTTGTTCTAAAACTTAAAGGCATAATACACCATGAAAATGTAAAGCGTCAATCAGACATCACTGTTTGTAGTTCATTGGGTCCAGGCATAATTTAAGGATGACCATAAGTGGATAAGTGGGTCATTATCACAATATCAAAAACAGCAATATTGTGATACAACACTATGGTGTCAAAAATATCTATTACAAAAATATTGTGTCCCTCTACTTTTAATGTGTAAAAATATCTAAAAGAAATCTTCTTACACTAATATCATTAACAAACATGCACAAATATAGTTTTTTATTATATATATATATATTCACTGAAACAACCATAGGTTTTACAGACGTTATAGTTAGGAATTAGCATTTAAAGGTTTCAGGGACGTTATAGTTAGTTGGACACTTGACTCATATAAAACCAGAGAAATTCGCCTGTTAAAGTTAGTTGAGTTAACTATAACTTGTGCGTCCGCAATGCACTGCTGATGATGTCACATATTACATCACTCATGACATGGTCAGTGACATCACTGATGACATCACTGATGACATCTCAAATGACATTACTGATGACATCACTGATGACATCATCCAGTGAATGTGAGTTTCTGTAAAGTTTAAATATTTTTCATATATATCTATGCAAAGGTGTATTGAAGAATGAATGCATTTGCAAGTGCCTGAAGGAATTATTTAGTAGGTGCGTGACTGACTGTATAAGTGAGTGATTGAACGAGTCTTACTGAATGCATGGGTTAGTGACTACACTGTGTGAAAGTCTGTATTAGTCTCTCAGTTGGTGTGTAAGCAACTGCATGGGATGCTCAATAGCTACATGAGTATCTATATGGGTTATTGATTTGTTGTCTAAGTATCTGTATGCGTCCCTGAGTGTCTGTATGGGTGGGTGGGAGGGTGAATGACTCTGTTCATGGATGTCTGAGTGGGTGAATCACTGGTTGTATGGATTCAAAAGCGCATCTGGGAACGGCTGTATGAATGAGTTACTGTGTGTATGTTTGTGTTGGTGAGTGAATGAACGTCTCAGTGGTATATGTGTGGCTAACTACATATGTTTTAAGGCACTATATGTGAGTGTTGGAGTATATAAATGACTATACATGAGAGTATGTTATTTGAAGAGTTTGTGTACAAATGTGTGTCTGCTTGTATCAGTAATTGTATAAGACAGTAAATATGTGTTAGTATCTCTATAAATAAGTAATATGGTGTGTTTATAAATAACGGACTTGGTGTGTATAACTGTTTACATGAGTAAATGGATATGTGATTGATTCTTTGCATTACTGACTAGGTGTGTGAGTACCTCTATGGATGAGCGGCAGAGTGTGACTGCATGTATAGATGTATGATTGCATATTATACGACTGTATTGATGAGTAACTACTTGTATAAGTGACTAGATGTGTGTGTAGACCTAGGAAACAGTGAGTGGTATGTAGTATATGCTATTGTTGTGTGTATAGTTTCAAAAATTGTAGTCTGCATTTTAGAATGGGTGTATCAAAGTTCATATTAGGGCATCAGTACGTGCATCAGATTATCACGTGGATGATGTCATCAGTGATGTCATTTGAGATGTCATCAGTGATGTCATGAGTGATGTCACTGACCATGTCATTGTGATGTAATACGTGACATCATCAGCAGTGCATTGCGGGCGCGCGAGTTATAGTTAGCTCAACTAACTATAACAGGTGAATTTCTCTGGTTTTATATGAGTCAAATGTCCAACTAACTATAACGTCCCTGAAACCTATATTTTTTTAGTGAATTTCAAAGGGTTTTTAAATGCTAATTCCTAACTATAACGTCTGTAAAACCTATGGTGTATTCAGTGAATTTCGAAGGTTTTTTAAATGTTAATTTCATATTTTAATGTTTATAAAACCTATATTTTTTCTATTTTTTAAAAAAATATTTTGGAACTCTATTATACTTCTTTTTTTAACTTTAAAAATTAAGTAATGTTTTATATCTTCACCCAAAAATATGTATATATTTATATTTTTTTATTAAACTGCACTCCCATACCGGTAGTGTACCAAGCTCCATCACCAAGCGAATCCTATCCACCATATTGCTAAACTCGTAAAGGATGCGCATTTCGTATCCGACGGATTCGTGGCACCGTGTCCCGAGTAACATCATATACGTATGAGTGCACGCCAGCTGCTTCATAGGTATCCGATGGGTACGCAGTACCAAGCCACGCATTACATCATGTACTTATGGGGTCGCGCCTGCTGCGCATTGCATATGCGACAAATGCACATGCGCAGGCGGCCGCGCATGCGCATTTGTGAGGAAGTCGTCGGCGAGAGAAGGGAGAGGGAGCCCCAGGACGCCGCAGCTCAGGTAAGTTATTTAATTTACTTAAACCTTGTTTTTTAAAAGTTTAACATTATTCTTAATGTATTTTAAAAGCGGGCGGGAGGGAGGCGGGTGGCGCGTAGTGGGGCTATGCGAAGTGTGCGGGTGGGCGTCGATTTGCCCTCACTCCGTGATGCTCCGTGTAGCCTCACTACGCCCACTACACCCAGCCTTAATCATCAGCCACGGGCAGAGTGCACATCCTAGATCACATGTGACAAACAGTAAACAGTAATGTGTACATTTGTATTGCTGTATTCTCTGTTGTCAGGCTTTACCAGTATAGTAGTGTGTCATATGTAAGACTTTCAGATTCACGTTTGGCATGCATTGCTTGACTATAATGAACGTTATCACTATTTATGACGTAGCCTCACTGCTGATCCTCCCTCCATCCGAGCACATTCACATGTTTGCACTAAGTGATTGCAACACTTTCAAAAATACCGCACACCAATGACATGAGTGTCTGCGCATATCCACAGCCTTGACAACGACATGTGATGTTGGCCATTCAATGCTTTCGAACAGCATCTCATTAGCGATAGTTGCCGCCCTCCCAGTACATGCTACATTAATGTAAATTGCGCATTCTGCGACGTCAAATCTGCAACAGAAATACACATAGGTACACTTCCTGGCCAGCCAGGAACTGAACAACGCCCAAGTCCCCGGAACTGTTATTCACACCCCTACGCTGGCCTGGCATTCGCATGCCCAGCCCACTTTGCGTACATATAAATAGGATAACAACGACGTCACATGTCCCAGTTCTTCTACACTGCCTCAGGTGAGATATGGCCGCATCCACCTCGCATATCACTATGCGCAATAAAAAAAGGATCCATAATGCGTACACCATCGTCCCAATCAACAGTGCACCTGAATTGTGAACACAGCTGCCCATTGTGTTTGGACACACAACAATGACAACAGGTGAGCAGTGGGGCCTGGGTGCACATGGGCTGCAATTGAGTGTGATGCTGCGGGAGGGTTGGGGTGCATCAGCCTGGGTATGCAGGTACAAACAAGCGATATTGCCCTGCTTAATAATGTGTTCTCTGAACTCATGCAGTCACATGTCTGTCTCATTTTAAGCACCTGCTGGACTATACCATAGGCCTGAGCCAGCTGGCAGCGCTGCCCTACAGACACGTGTTGAGCGCAGTGCTGCTGGAGGGGTGGGGTGCAACAGCCTGTGTTCAAAGGTGCGAACAACCGATGTTACCCTGCGTACCAATATGATCGCTGACGTCATTCGGTCACATCTCTGTCTCATTTTAAGGACCTGCTGGACCATACTGTAGGCCTGAGCCAGCGGGCAACCCTGCCTTACAGACACATGGCTTTGGCTTTTGGGGCACTGTAGTGAGCTGATTACTAAGTGTACATGCACACAGGCTTGCGCCACTACATTACACCCACACATTATGCTTCTACCATGCACTCTGTTCCTTTGTATGTGAACGTTGGCATAACAAATTATTATTTAACCTTGTGTATTCTCATGCACTCCATGCACTCCATGCACTCCAATCTACCACTAACAGTTTGAAGATTGTACTTCGAGAAGAAAGGATGCACTCAACTGGTGTTCTCTATTAACATTGAAAGAAACCTTATTTTACCTCAAGAAGTTTCCAACATTATATTTTTTCTCCCTTTTCAGACACTGGGTTAGTGGAGCCAAAATAGACGGAGTGGGTGCTCACCCCGTGATGATGCCCTGGGCATTCTGACGCCTTCCACCGTGGTATCAAGACACCATCTCCGACCGGAGACCTACTGAGCCACCCTGATAGCAGCACCCCAGAGTTGGAGCTCGCACCGGCATGTCCTTGGACACACCGGTTGTGGCAGATGAGCAGCCAAGCCTCTGTGCGCAGGAGCTGCAATTGAGCACAGAGCAGAGAAAGGGGCTGGGGTGCAGCAGCCTGGGTGCATAGGTGCAGGCAAGCAATGTTGCCATAGATAATAATGTAATCTCTGGCCTCATTCATATCTCTGTTTCATTTTAAGGACTTGCTGGACCGCACTCTTTCTCGCGGACCCCAGCATCCCAGACACACGGGTGACGGAAGGTGAACAGTGAGGGCTGGGTGCAGTAGGCCGGATCTCTGTCTCCTCCTCCCTCTGTTCTTTTCACTTTTCCTCCCCTTCTCCCGTCCACCCACTCGCTCTCTGTCCCATTCTCACTTTCCTTCGTTCATTCTCGCTACCTTTCTTTTTCTCTTAGACATGGCACACATACTTATGTTTCTTTTTTGTCTTGCAGGTTTTGTACGCTGCTTCCGGAGGAGTCCCACCCACTTCTTTCATGTTTTACTGTTGTTCGAATAAAGTTACACTTCCATTTATTTGTGTTGTGTTAATAAAAGTTATTTTTTTTTACCAATAGATAACTGAGTGTATGGGTCTTCTTTTTCTGACAACACTTGTCTGTAGTTTATTTTGAAAATCCGGGTGACAACAGGTTATAAGGTAAATTTTGTTTAAATTTCCGGTGCACCTACCAAATATAAACCAACAGACTATTACATAAATGAAGCCTGGGTAATTGTACAACGGCAAGAGTTCTATGAGTGTATTACTTTATAACACCATGAGTACTGCCCGTGTGATTTCAGAACCAAAATGGCATTGCCTAGGGCCACCAAGGCTTCAAGGACTGGGGAGGCCCACCTTGCATATTTAAATAAAGCCCCAGAGGTTGCCGATCCCCGGTCTTGAGTTGGCCTCGAAACCCCCCGAACAATTCGTAAACAATACCAGGGGAGGTGTTGATCCCCTAGTCTGCGAAACGTCTCTGTGCCCTCCCGCGCCTAATTTACATGTGTGGTACAGCAACCAGAGTGTAGTGAAGAGGCAGAAGAAGCCCAAAATCAAAAAATATAAATCCTACCAGAGGTAGGATCACATAGTTTGATCAGCCGACGACCCTGGGATGAGTAGAAACAGATTCACCAAGAAAACGGGTCTTCAGCACATGACCCTGGGATGAGTAGAAACAGGTTCACCAAGAAAACGGGTCTTCAGCACAACGCAAGCAAGCGCAAAATCTTGGTGAGTGCTGCCTTCTTTTCACCTTCTCCCGCTCATTGACAAATTTATGTAGTGAACAGGAAGACAGCAGTGGATCCGATAAGTAGATTTATTGCAGGAAAAGAAGACAGCTTAAACAGCCACCAACAGGACCAGACACCAAGGCATCCGTCTTCTCCAGCACCGTGTGCAAACTCCCCAAGACTCCCCTCATGACGGCCCTACATTCTAACATTACATACTTACATTATAGTATCATTACATACTAACATTGTACTATGACTTACATTGAAATAGTACACAGGACACATCACCTTACAGCAATGAGCTCACGGTTTAATCCCGGAGTCTTTAGACCAGTATTGGTGAGTAGTTCGCTTCCCACTCCCTGTATAGTATAAACACATACTAACACTACTTACAGTTATACTGCAGCGCCAGTATGCTACAGCGCCCACAGCCCATCACTTTACAACAATCAGCTTGGTTTGATCCCCGAGTCTTCACACGGTAGGTGTAGTACTTTGTTTACCACTTCCGGTATAGTATAAACGCACAGTAGAGCTCAGTAGTTCGCTTTCCACTCCCTGTATGGTTTAAATGCCTACTAACACTACAACAGGTATCCACAGCACATCACTCTACAGCCATGACCTCCCGGTTTAGGCTCTAGATTTCATACCTGACTGTAGCAGCATCTCATCTCAGCACCATGTCACTCTGAGCAACACCGCACTTTCAGACCGGTAGGTGTGACTACTTCGCTTCGCACTCCCCCACAGAGGTTACAGTGCTCCTATCCTCCTGTTTCCTACTCTTTTCGCTCTTTTTCCCCTTACTCGCTTCAATGGAATCACAAAATGGCAGCCAACACTTCCTAGTTGCAACCGCTTGCAGCGCTCACAACCAATAAGCAGCAAGCTCGTGCTCCTAAAGCCTCATCCAGTAGGTAATATATATAGTTTAAAAAATTAGATTTTATATACTGCAATTTAAATAAATAAAAATTATATTTAATACTATTTAGAAATATATACCTTTAGAAACAAACGCACAAATGTGTATGTATTATTACATATACATATATATGATGTAACACTATTAATAAAAACTATATATTTTACATAACATAAATTGTTTGGGCAATGTTTTTACATTTACTACTATAAAAAGTAGGTAGTTATAGTTCCATAGGAAAAGTATATTTTGACTTGGCTATAACTTTGGCGTCGTTTGACCAATCTGCATGAAACTTTGCTAAAAAAGGATCACAGAGGGTACTATTGATTGGGAAATATTTAGAGGTAATCCATGCAGTGGGGACCGAGAATCCGGGGTGTGAAATAATGTTGCGTTTGTAATGTTAATTCCTATAGGATATTTTAACCATCACTACAGCCCATATCGCTGAACGGACTTACACCAAATTTGGCAGGGAGGTAGATGCCGGATCAAGGAAGTGCCTTTTATTTATTTGGTGTAAATCCATTTAGTTGTTTTTGAGAAGTTTAAGCTGAAAAATATAGTTGTATCTCTGGTTGCTGATATTTCGCGGTGGTTATTGTGATGAATCGCGAATGCACACGCCAACGGGAATGCTCTGATTGGCTGGACGTAACCTGAATAGAAAGTTGTGACTGTCTTTTTATCTATAGGGAATGGTTTCTGGGGCTGAACATCTGTGTGAAAGCCCACATAAAGGGTCAGGGTGGAGATACTCTTCCCCTATGGTTGAGAAATGCAGGTATTAGTGACACAAGCTTTGTGTCCAAAATGTATTAATTTAATCGCGAGCAATATTCACGACGATGAGGCAACCATTAGCGCGAAGCTCCCGGGTGTACCATCGTGGGACGTCATGACTACTGACGTTGTCGCGAATATTGGTGGAAATATAAAAAAATTATCAGTGAATCATTAATATACATTGTTATAGAGATATTGAGATTCTCATAAATGTTTTTATAGAGTTATTTATAAGGTGAGTTATCTACTTTGATGGTTAGAATTTATTATATAGTTATAACTTTTATGTGGTGGTCGCTATTACATTTGTGCTTTTGCTTTCCACTTTTGTAACGAACTAGAGGGGATCGCGATGATCGATGTCATGGTGATTTCCGGTCTCACCGTGAAAATGGAAAATAGGTTTTAGAGATGGTTGCCCTAGAAATACACTAGAAAAATATATTGTTTGAAGTGTACATTAATAAACCTCTAGTGTGTAGAATACTGTAATGTGTGCGCATATATGTGTTTTCATTTTATGGGGAAGGCACGATTGTCCCGGTTAACGTTGTCATCGTGACATCTCGAATAACCGCCAAAAATGGAGAATAGGTCTGCAAGAATGGTTTAAAGAAACTTAGTACAAAAATATGAGTTTTAACATGCTTTGAAAGAAGTATGTATATAGTACTTTGTGTAGGGCAATGTTCAACTTCAGAATGGCTATATTTACAAAAAGAAAATTGACGTGCTGGTAGCCATTGAATGCCTGCTTTTTTTTGTGTTTTCGTGACTTATCCATGTGGATCTCGACGTCCTCGTGAAGGATCTCAAAAACTAAAGAAAAACAACATTTAGGGCCATATGTATCAAAAAAGAGTTTTGCGATTCTCAAATTGTGATTTTTAGCCAATTGCAGTTAGAGAATTGCAAAATGCAATGTATGTAGGATTTGCTACAAATTTTGCGAATCCTACATATTCCTTATTTTCGAATCGCAAATTGAGATTCGCAAATAAGGAATACCTTCCCATTCATTCCTATGCGCTAGGAGGCCCATGGGAATGAATGGGTAGGCATTCTCAATTTGTGATTACCAATTAGAGAAGTGCAAATTGAGAATGCAATTTCAGGGTTGCAAGGGTGCCAAAAGGTCACGCTCTTTCACCCCTGAAATATGCATGTGTGCACATTTTGCACACAATCATGCCCTAATCGCAATTTGCAATTCCTTAATTGCATTCTCAAAATAGAGAATCACAAATTATGCAATTCTCTATTTTGCAATAGCCTTTTAGAATGATCCATCCCAAAAGGCTTTTTCCAAATGGCAAACGGGCCGATTTTGAGAATCTGCCCATATACAAACATGAAAAAGGCTTGATACATATGGCCCTTAGAAACGTACTCCACAATATTTCGGGTACTACGTTTGCTTTGACAAGAGCAGGTGTGTTGGTAGTGTGTCTATGGCTGCGACATATGAGACCGGATGCAGAGTTTCAGGTTACTTAGAAACACCCTGCTGCCTTCATCTGTAAAGCACACTCCAACATTTCTACAAATTCCATGCATAACAAAACGCAGATTGTCTCTGAGGAAAGCAGAAACATTTTTATTTGCATGTTTGCTGGCTTTGTCAATCTCTGGACAGAATTGGTTTGACCACTTTCATTTCTGTCTTATGCACATAGTAGAGTACTCCAAGACACTGTGAGGGAAAAGTGACATAAGTTTTGCAAAGGTTTCTTTCATTAGGATTTCCAGCCCTACCCCAGTCAATGTGCCTAGGTCATTGCCACCACAGTGCACAATCATCAGGTGAGGAGCTTGAGAATCCACTATGGAGTTATACAAAGCCAGCAACTTATGAAGCCTTAACTCTCTCTGGGCAAACTAGTTAATCTGCTCATTTGGCAGACCCAAGTCCCTGTCAATATCTCTCTTTTTTGCAGCCTCTTTAGCCCAATAGATGTAGTTGTCGCCAACAATCCATACTGTCAGCATTTTGAAGTGAAGGAGCAATAGTAGTCAGGAGAAAGCTGGAGCTGAAAGAGGTAGTTTTCCATAGGAAAAGCAGTTAAAATGGAGGTGTTATTTTTCTACAAAAACTATATATATATAGTTTAAAGAAAGAAGAAGCGAAGATAATGGAAAGGAAGGCGTACAAATTCCAGAGGGATCGTTACGATTACTACCTAGGTCAAATCTTCACTTTCGCTAGAAAGTATGACACCCTGCGAGGACCTGCTGCTAAAGCTCAAACCAACCCGAAAAGGATCAATAAAAGCAAGGATCAAATAGATACATTAGTATCAGATTTGAGCTCATTTGGTGGAAGGGACTATGAGTCCGAATTAAGAAACAGACAGGCACATGCATCAACCACAAAACCGGTCGCAAACGGGCAGATTGTCAGAATCTGCCCCTTTGCGACCGGTATTTTTGCATTTGGGATGCACTCGGTGCAAGTAGAAGAGGTGGAGATAGGGAGTCTAAACTTTGTAAGTTAGAAACGAGGTACATTATTCAATTAGATTCCAAGAGTCCAGGCGGTCTAAACATTACAGAAGACTTACACACAAGCTTATCCTAAGAACTGATCGTAACACATGCAGGGAAGGAGAATCATAATATCAAGATCCATATTCCTCCATATTAATTATTTATATTTTTTATATTTATTACACCAAACTATGGGATTTTAATAATTTCATCCTATTTATTAATCTACATGAAAATTGATTATATAGAAGATAATAAGATGATAAGCTGTGTTTAACATCATCTCTTCTATCCAAGCTGACACTATTGCAGGAACACCAGGGTATGAATGGGTAACGTAAAAATGCTTTTAGAGTATATAATGTATGATAGTCTAACTATGTAACAGAGGTTTTCCCACAGCAACACATTAAGCATAAATCCACTTGGCTTTACAGGACTAAAATAGAAAGAACAGTATGAGTCCAGCATAAGGTATTTGAAGAAAAAAATAATAGATATAAAAAAAATGTATAAGCAATGAAAATATTATGAGTTATCAATGACATAGAATAAAGGGGTAAGAACAATAAAATACGAATGAAGAAATAATAAAGAGGAAAAAAAAACTAAAAAAATGAAATATGGAAACAAAATAATGACCTAACGGATGTTAGAATGTTTTTAAATTTGACATTATGCACTTTTAGCACTGTTTGCAAATATTTTATTAGATTAAGTAGAGGGCAGACCAAGCAAGATATGGCAAATGTTTTCTATGGCATGTCTCAGAAAATGTTGTTCGGTTTTTTGCACATTATTACTCGCTATTTTGTACATACCTTGCTTATTGTTTAGGAGAGGATACAATATTAGTAGAGATGCAATGAGGATTTAACCCACAATAATTGGAATCATGCAGTTGACTCAGCGTATACGGTCGATATGTAATTAAGATTGACCTATAGGTGGCAGCACAATTTAGGATTGAGAAACAGGAGGAGAGATACACAATCCTCATACCCTATTTTTTGATACATGTACCATCAGCAAAACTGGACATGTAAAAAATATATATGATTAAAATGTGACCATCAGCAATGGTTATGTTGACGTTGTCCAAGTACAGCATGTAATAATAGATGATTGTAATTTAGCGCATTGTGCATTATTGGGTATGATATGCCTTCCATCAGCGTTATTTGCACAAGGGTTGCTGTGATATTTATGATACCATTAATTGTGGATTTAAATTCAGTGAGGAGTCATGTTTTGAGCCTAATTCAGCAGTATATCTAATTCAATACATATACATCGTCTGCACAAGTATCATATTTTGCACATACTCATTATGTATCCAAGGCACAATTATTGACGCTCTGTTTACATATTTGCGGATTTTGCACATATTTATATTTATTTTAATATTTGGATAAATACTTAATTGGGCAAAACGTTTTTAGAGAATGCAAGGCTGATCGTATATTTACAAGTATGGAAGGCAATTTATTGCCATGAGTATGTCTACCATGTCTACTACTGGTTCTGCCACGTGATTGATGACAAACTAAGCATTGTCACTTTAAAAACTGTGGATTGCCAATCTCACATTGTCATGTGATCAAGGCTCGGAGGAGCCAAAACGTTATGGCAGCATTTTACAAACAATAAAGAAAAATTGCACTTATTTGCTGGTCCGTGTACTGTTGAAACGGTAGGGAAAGAACTGCCATCGCCCAACCGTGGATCTTGGAATATATATATATATATATTATCTACTGGCGGTCGCCAGTAGATAGTTATAGTTAGGACCACGTTTCCATAGGAAATCCGCAACATTCTATTTGGAATAACTTTGGCGCCGGTCGACGAATCCTCGCGAAATTTTCAAAATAGGTGGAGCGCTACGCTCCGCTCCTACCCTGAAAGTCTCGGGGGGATTTGTCAAGCGGGGGCTGAGAAAAAAGGGGGGTCCCAAAACGCGTTTTTCCCATGCATTTTTCCATAGGACCTTTAGACACAGCTACAGCCCGAACGGCTGAACAGAGTTACTTGAAATTTGGCAGAGAGGTAGTCCTCAGGTCAAGGAAGTGCCTTTTGTAGGTCTGGTGTAAATCTGTTCAGTAGTTCCTGAGAAAATAGCATTTAAATCAATATATATATCTGAGCCAGCTTACGGTGCGCTTACCGTGCGCTTACGGTAAGCTTACCGTACGCGTACGGTGACGTGCGCGAGCGCGATTCTGATTGGCTGTTAGATCTTAGTAAACATTCGAATCGGTCGAAACCAGGAAGTGTCGGCCGCCATTTTATCTCTCGCACTCTGAGGGGAGTGGAGGAAAAACAAAGTCCGAAAACAATAAAAGCGGCTTGATAGACAGCTCCCAACCACCCAGTCATTATTATGGTGTCCCCAAAGAACCCAAAAGGCAAAAAATGTAAATTTTTTTATTTTCGAAAAATCGCCGATTACGCTTACCGTACGCGTACGGTAAAAAAAAATAAAAAAAAAAGCAATATCCACGTTTTCATCACCCCGTGTGTAACAGGTGCCCGAAGGACACCTTTTGTGCATGGCATATATGATATTTAAAGACAATCTGTAGATAACCATTAACAACGATGTGCCTAATACGGCCTCCGTGTGCGGACGGTGCGCGAAGCGCATCGTGCGTACATGGCCCATATAGCGTAACGTGGGCACGCGGTGCGCGTAGCGCACCGCGTGCCCACCGTGCGTGCACAGCACTAACTGCGTAAAGTGGGCGCGCGGTGCGCGAAGCGCACCGCGTGCTCACTGTGCGCGCACGGTGTGCGAAGCGCACCGTGCGCGCACGGAACAAACTGCGTAAAGTGGGCGCGCACGCCACGAACGGCGTAAAGTAACTTAGCATTTAAAAAAACGTACAAATTCACTGAAAAAACCATAGGTTTCACACACGTTATAGTTAGGAATTAGCATTTAAAAAACCTTGCAAATTCACTGAAAAAAACATAGGTTTCACACAAGTTATAGTTAGCGGACATTTTACTGATAAAAAACCATTGAAACTCCCCCGTTATAGTTAGTGCAGGCAACTATAACTCACGCGACCGCAATCCTCTGCTGATGACATATGTGTCTTTATGAAAAAAAAATATTTGTAATGTATGTATAGCTGAAAATTTATGGAAGAAGACATGGGTGAATAAGTGTCTAAATACAGTATTAGCATCAGCAGAGGATTGCGGTCGCGTGAGTTATAGTTTCCTGCACTAACTATAACGGGGGAATTTCAATGGTTTTTTATCAGTAAAATGTCCGCTAACTATAACTTGTGTGAAACCTATGGTTTTTTCAGTGAATATATATATATATATATATATATATATATATATATTACCTACTGGAGGTCGCCAGTAGGTAGTTATAGTTAGGACCTACTTTCCATAGGAAATCGGCAACATTCTATTCCCAATAACTTTTGCGCCGGTTGACGAATCTTCGGAAAATTTTCAAAACTTTTGGCCAGCTCCGGTCTGCTCCTATCCTAAAAGTCTCAGGGGGATTCGTCAAGCGGCGGTCGAGAAAAAAGGGGGGGTCACAAAACGTGTTTTCCCTGTGCAATTTTCCATAGGAACCTTTAGTCGCAGCAAATTTGGCAAAAAGGTAGCCCTTGGTTCAGAGTCGTGCCTTTTGGTTAAATGGTGTAAATCCATTCAGTAGTTCCTGAGAAAATCAAAAGTAAAATCACATATATATCTATGGGCGCAGTTGATCTGCGCACCCTGAGCGCGCCCTACGCGCACCCTCCCGATCACGAGCTGCATGTTAATTGGCTGTCAACTTGCTGTCAACACTCCAAACCAGGAAGTGTTGGCAGCCATTTTGTGCCTCGGTAGAACCGAGGCAAAAGAAATCCTTGAAAAAAGTGCGCAAAACGCAAAAAGGGGGCAGGGTAGAAACACCATTTGAAATGTCATCAGTGATGTCATCAGTGATGTCACTGACCATGTCATGAATGATGTAATATGTGACATCATCAGCAGTGGATTGCGGGCTTGCGATTTATAGTTAGTAGAACTAACTATAACGGAGGAATTTCAATGGTTTTGTACGAGTGAAATGTCCAGCTAACTATAACACCCCTGAAACCTATGGTTTTTTTCAGTGAATTTCTAAGGTTTTTTAAATGCCAATTCCTAACTATAAAATGTCTGAAACCTATGTTTTTTTCAGTGAATATATATATATATATATATATATTTCATTTGATGCTGTCAGCATGAAAGTGAATAAAATTAGGTAGTGTGTTGAATGGCTCAGATGGCTCAGGATAACAAATTAGTTAATGCTATTGATTGAAGAGGACAATGTTATTAAATGAAGAATGGTAATCGTATAGCAAAAGAGGTGATGGAACCTAGAAATGTAGAAGAAGTAATTGCCAAAGAGGTAATAGGAAGGCATAGTCAGGGTACTGTATACAAATGAAATTGTAGTAGTTTTTCTAATATTAGAAAGTAATCCATTGCTTTACTAAGAACATTCCTACATATCTTTCCAAGGTGAGGTTTAAAACACAAAATAAGGTATACCACTCAACAATTCAAACTTTAGGTCGGACGCTGCATTATGTGAAAACTCCTGCTTTATGTTTAAGAGAAATAAGTTAAGCACTTTTTTGCATGTTAGTGTGGCACACATAGAAAAGGTTTTTAGTGATATCCAATTTCGTTTCTTTGGTCCGGAGTAAGACTCTAGGGAAAATGAAGAGTTGTTAAGAGGAGGAGTTGCAGAACAAGACGCATATGTTACAGTTTATAGTTTTAAAGAAGAGATTACAAATTTAAGACAGTGTTGTGTAAAACAGAGAATGTTTGTAAATGTTGCTTTATGATTGGCTGCTATTTAAAAAAAAAAATGTAATATAGACATGGAAATGTTTTTGAATGTGTGGAGTAAAATATGTGCTGTATCATATTTGGAAGCAGCATGTTCCTTCTAGAATGTGCTATGAACGTTTGCCCTACTGGTTCCACTGGGTTGCTAGCTACACCAAACTAGGACTGTATTGGGGGAAGGGTGTTAAAGAGACAGAACATTTTTTTGAAAGGAAGAGAAGATATGATACAAATTAAGTAATGGCAAGTTTTAATTTCCAACTCAGGACTATGTAATAAACTATTGATGTAATAAACTGTTGTGACTGAGATCCACACATGCACAGATGAAACACGCAGGCTCTACTCATGCACTCATGTAATTACAAAGAGAGTTCCATTGTAGTAAACCTATCACCATTCAGTACCTATGCACTCATTTAATTACTGAGGCAATAGTCTTGCACTAATACAATCATCTCAGCAGCATACTACTTTCTTCCAATCTCTCATGCTTTATCAATGGAAGCATGCAGTCACTCAGACAATAGTCATGCACTCATCTAATTAAATAGGCACTACTGATTCACTTACTCAATATTCTGGACACTACCCATGTAGTTATTTAAGCATGCAAGCACTACCCTTTCAGTCAACCAAAAAGACATTGGCTGCATCCAGTCACTGAAACACTCTTCGTGCACTCATCCATTAGGCTAGGTGTTCTGCATCGGCTCAAACAATCATGTATGCACTATCCATGCACTGCATAAATCACCTATATGCTATGTATGCACTCTTGCAATGATCCAGGTGCTAGAGTTGCATTAATTTAATCATCCTACCAGTAACTATGCATGTGTTGAATTATTGAAGCTTTAGTCATGCACTTGTCGAATGATTCAGGCTGTATTCATGAACTCGTCCAAACACCCAGATACTAGAGGTACACTCATACAAACACACAGGCAGTAAGTATGCAGGTATGGAATAACCCATGGAGTTATGACATAGTCAGGGAATCATCTAGGCACTACTTGTATCCCCAGAGAATCACCTAGGCACTATCTATGCACTCATATCATTATGGGAGTATTGATGTATTTTACCACAAACCCATGTATTTACAATTTTTACTGAGGAATATATAGTCTTTAGACAATATGGTCGATTTGTTTACTAAATGGCATCCTCTATATAACTAAATGAGTACATGAGCAGAGCTGAGTGATTCATGAGTACATGTCTGTGCCTCAGTATTTCAATGACTGCTTGGGTTGTAAGTGGGTTATTTGGATGGCTGGATAGGTTCTGCGCGAATGTAATTATGATGGCATATTTACAACCTTGTAAATTTAGGGTTACATTTTAAAAAATATAGAAGAAGGAGAGTTGCAGTGAAACAGAAAGAATGAGTTAAGAGAGTAGTTGAGAGGGCCTTAGCTTTGAAGAGGAAGCTTTTCATTTATATATATTTTTTTTTTCCAGAAATGACCAAAGGTTACAGGGATGTTATAGTTAGAAAATATGAAAAGCTTTAGAAATTCAATGAAAAAAACAAAGGTTACAGGGACGTTATAGTTAGGCTGGCATTTCACTTGTACAAAAACAGACAAATTCAGCAGTTATAGTTAGCTGAGCTAACTATAACTCGTGACCCCACAATGCACTGCTTATGACCTCACATATTACATCACTCATGACATGGTCAGTGACATCACTGATGAGATCACAGATTACATCATCCAGTGTTTTT
This sequence comes from Triturus cristatus, assembly GCF_964204655.1. Taxonomy (NCBI): domain Eukaryota; kingdom Metazoa; phylum Chordata; class Amphibia; order Caudata; family Salamandridae; genus Triturus; species Triturus cristatus. The sequence goes on from NC_140583.1 coordinate 543,438,988, forward strand.
AAAATGTTTATGAGTGTTAAAATATATTTACCAAGGTGTATTGATGAATTTAGTGGGTGTATGAGTGCCTGTATCGATAATTCAGTGGGTGCGCGACTGTCGCACATTCGTGGCCGGGTACCAGGGGGACCCCAAGACCATGGCCTGGGAGTCAGGGTATTCCTACCCTTCCCCCTTCCTTTATTTTCACTTTTTTGGGTGGACTCGGTGAAGCCGAGTCCCAAGATGTCTACCAACACTTCCTGTTTGAAGTCTTTGCAGCCAATTAAAGTTGTGAATTTCCCTGCACAAGCTCAGCTTTTTTTGTGAAAGCTTTGGGACGAGAGATATATCTATCTTTCTCTTCTCAGATTTCTGAAAAAACTACTGAACAGATTTACACCACATAACAAAAACCACAGTCTGTGTAACAACATCTACCTTTCAGCCAAATTTGGTGTAATTCCGTCCAGCAGTTTGGGCTGTAGGTTTTACAATGCTTTCCTACGAGTATTATCATTATGAATGCATATCTTTTCGCATCCCTATTTCTCTGTCCCCACTGTGCTAGTTTCTTCCAATGATACAGGCTTTTCTTGGAGTGTTTGTTCCCTGCTAATTGTTTCCTTCGCTATTTCCTAACCCATCTAGGATAGCCCCTTTCTCTAAACCTGCTGATCATATTTTCTTGTTCAGCGAGACAATCCTCCTGCTTGCTACAGTTTCTTCTTGCTCTCAGCAGCTCCTCAAAGGTGATACTGCACTTAAGGGTCTCCGGGTGGCTGCTGAGAGCATGGAGGAGACTGTTGCCAGCTGTCATCATGCGATGTAATTTGGTGCAATGTTGTTTGGTTTTTACTTCCACCAAAACATCCTGGAATTCAATAGATTCTCTGCTAATAGTGTAAAATAGGTTTGAGATTAAATTAATTCAATTTAAGATCTCAGCAGCTACCCGAAAAGCCTGTATCATTGGAAGAAACTAGCAGTAGGGTGATCCTCATGTACACTACAGAATCCAAGAGGATTTCCAAAATTCTTATTCAGAACTGGAATATCCTTGCCAGTGACTCTGCCCTAGTTGACAACCTATCTGAATGCCCTCAAATAACATAAGGAAGGGGAGGAACCTTATACATATCTTGGCAAAGGGTGATATAATCAGCAAACACATCAACACACACCACAGTCTGAAGGGATTCTTCCCATGTGGCCACTGCACTGTAATAGTCACATGTGGAAATCATATAACACCCAAACTACGGAAAAAACATCAGTCAATTCCTCACATGCGGTTCCACTTTCATAATCTACATACTAGAATGTCCGTGCAAATTGCGATATGTGGGGACACTAGCGGTTAAGAAGAGAGTTTTGCTACATATGACGGCCATCAGTAACAAAGATCCCCACTACCCAATGGCGAGACACTTTACAGAATACCACTTATCGAATAACTAACTACTTACGTATTTTGCCATAGTAGAAACCCAACAGAATCTCAGAGGTAGAAATAGAGTACTATACCTAAGAAAGAGAGAATCCTGACACATCACAAACCCACAGACTAAAACCTCTTGGGAACCCAACCAAGATGAAGAATTGAGTATCCATCTGCATGATGATTAGGTCTGAACTGAGATAAAGAGGGATACCCCTCTAAGCACATGCTAACTAGAAAGTATGAGACACACTGGATGGTGATGAAGAACAGTAATAGCATGTCTGATGTATATTGTGAAAATTATATTTTTTGTTTTTAACTCAAACTGTGAAGTTCATTTGTGGTTTTTCTATTTAATCACAGGATGAAAGGAAGGGGCCGAATCCAGGAGTGGTTACGTCGATTAACCCCCCTACCCTATTCTTCAACATCACTGTATCATGATGCAGGGCACTATAAGACAGATAAGAGAAACATCTTTGTCCTTTAATACGAATATACTTTCACTCAGAATCTGATCAATACTTTGTGCTGTTAAAATTACTTTTTTCGAATATTCATGTGTTAATGTATTGTGGATTGTATAGCTGGTGAAATTGGGCAATCACAAATTAAGAGGCACACATAAAATGCAAACACTGTATATTCAAAGCACAATTGAGCAGTATGCCGAAAATCCTACTATCTAGATATCACATACAGGAATCTTGAAGGCTGAAACACTATGCAATATACAGTTTGGAATCATGAGGGATAGAAGTATGGTGTACCAAAATATATGGAATGAGGAATGGCACCTATAATAGGCCCTCTGCCGATAACAATATAAACATATCGGTAAAACCGTGCTATCCTGATACTTCTGACTTGGCATGTCATATGAAAATATGAAACACTATCTACAAAAAATTTCCTGTCATGGGGGAGATCATTATAAGTGGTGTCACACATTAAATCCTCATATTTGACACTTTGTTTGATATATTGAATAATAGCCACCAGGAAGTTGTAAATGAGCATTTAGGCTCATTTTTCACCTCTCAGCAATGACCGCGGCAGTTTCCCGTGACAGAATATTAACGTGGGAATATGCAGAACTCAGAGTTGTTCAAGAGATATACATATATGTATGTAATATAACCTTGAATAGTATATTAATCAATTTACATGGTTGGATACCACTGTTTTCATGTACATTCTGTCACTGAAAAATGGATGCCATTTAAACAAACCACAAGATAATTAGTCTTCTCTTGCTTTCTGTGCCCCAGTATGTATTGCAGGATTGTCGCACAAAACAGTGTGTGATCAAGCTTACAAAACAATACCCACGGTGAAATAAGACCAGAACAGACGTGAACAGCGTCGGTGGCCGAAGACGTGGCAAACACCACAGTATGGCGATCATCCCCCACCATTATATCAACCCTTCATACCTAACTGTCATGGATGGATGAATCCATACATACAGGGTCCACCACAGATGGGACCTATGATGGGACCATATCAGACACAAAGGCCCCCTATTCTATGGAGAGATCAGAAAAAGCACAGAGGAAGGATAAAAGGAGTTACCTGGGCAGAACAGGAAAGACAAGTTCTAACCTGCAGCATGTCCAAGGAGAGACCAGGATCCAGCACAATGACTTGCTCGTAGTAAACTTGACAGACTGGACTCTGACGGAAGACCAAGAAAATGTCCTGAATAAAGGTTTGGGCTTTGTAGATGTCTTCAAGTTACAATGCGAACTGGCTGAATTCTGCAGAAAGATCAAACTTAAAGCATTCTTCACAAACAAGAAAGACAACACAACTGGTAGTGACACTAACCTATGATGAAATCAACTTCTGCCCTCCCAACCACCTACTACTGATTGAGATACAAGCTTCTGAACAGGCAATCTTAAAGGAAGCAGAAAGAGTTAAACAAATCACAAAGAAACCTTTAGTGATAATCACAAAGCGGGAACACAAAGCCTTGGAAGAACTCTGCCAACATGAGGACCTAATAATAAAACCCGGCGGACAAGGGAGGAGGCATTGTTATGGTGACTTAAGAGAGTGATAACAAACAATGCTTGGACCACTTATGCGATACAAAGTTCTACAAAATACTAACCACAGATCCCACAAAGAGACTACAACAAACCGTATAACTCATGGTCGATGAGGCAGAGATGAATCTCTAGATCGACAAGAACGAAGCAGACTTTTTGAAGACCACATCACCCAGAGTAACATACTTCTACTCACTTCCTAAAATACAGAAAAACAAAACACTATCACCAAGAAGCCCCAGGATTGGCTTAGTACTTGAGCCTCTCTCCCAATTTGCTGATCATTTCCCAAGATCCTTGGTACAAAGAAATCCCACATACCTAAAATACACTTGGGATTTTTGGAACCTATTAAGAGAGCAGTCCTTCCAAGAAAGGACTATTTGTCTGGTAGGTCTTGACGTGGAAAGCTTGTATACCAGCCTACACCAACAGAAGACTGTTGAGACTTTTGAGGATATGTTATGCTCACAAAAATGGGAACACAATACACCAAGACATTTTGTGCTAGAATGCTGCCAGCTGGCCCTCACTGAAAACTTTTTTGAGTATAATAGAACACTGTATTTACAATGTCACAGGACTTGAATGAGCAGCACATTTTCCCCCAGTGTAGCAGGGTTATATGTAAGTAATTTTGAAAATACCTACATTATCAGTGAAAACAACCCATTCAATTCCAAAATCCTGTTTTGGAAACGCTACATTGACGATGTGATCATGATCTGGAATGATACCCCAACAGCCTACCAGACTTCCATGACTGGATTAACACGAGGGATGAATTTCTTAAATTCACATACACAGCGGACAATCACAAACTGGATTTTCTGGACATTACAATTTACATAGAGAACAAAACTATCAACACAAAGATATTCTACTAACCCAAATCAAAGAACAGTTTCCTCTCATATACCAGCTTCCATATGCGGCCTCTCAGAGATAATTTGCCTTACAGACAATTTCTGTGCATTAGGCTGAACTGTAGTAAATTAGAAGACTACAAATCACAGGCGAATGAACTCTGTCAAAAACTGAAAAACAGAGATTATCCTCTCAGAATGATACACAAATGTAAAAAAAGAGCGAGAAACCAATCCAGGGAAAGTCTACTCGAGACCACGCCAAAGATAACATCTGATATTCTCACTTGCATAACGACCTACAGCACTGCATCAAATACAGTGAAAAAAATTGTGAACAAAAATTGGAGAATCCTCACCTTTGGGTCTCTTAGTTGGCCCAAACCAAGATTCGCCAACAGAGGAACTAGGAATATCAAAGATATTCTTGTGCACACCAGGCCAATTACATAACAACCAAAGAGAGAAACAATCACAAACTCCTGGAACAGGACTCTCATAATTGGTCACTACCCATGCGGATCAGGCTTGGTGTGCAAACTAACCAGAATCACCAAGATTCTACATCTCACACCAGATCTGGAATGGACAATACGAAACCATAAAAATTGTAACACGCTGCATGTAATCTATATGATCCACTGCCCTTGCAACCTGAAAGACATTGGTATGACCTGTCGAAAGATCAAACAACGGATCTGTGAACACAGGAGCAATATCAAATGTAAAAGAACCACAACGAAGATGAGTAACCACTTCATTGAGTCCAACCATACCATCAACGAGCTAAACTGGGCAGTCCTTGAAACGATGACATCGAAGAATCACAATGTGGAGAAGATTCTATATGAAAAAGAACAACAATGGGTGTACTGCCTTAAAACCCATGAAACAGGACCGAACGACAATATTCCATGGCACACCCGCTTACAATAATCTAGATATGTACATTAGTAGTTACAGGACAGTTCCTTATAAGAAATATGGCTTATTCCTGACTGCTGTAAATATTTTGTCGCTTAAGAACTTCCCCAAAACCCAGCTCAGTAAACACAACATGTCACAACCAATTATAAACATTTAAGATTGATCAACTTATTTCTGTTGACCATTAATATTTTACCACCAATACATGTCAAATAACATAACCAACGTATTCTGTACAACCCATTGGTGTTTGCAGTGGTCAAAATCAGTATGCTCGATTTGTCAAGACCAACATAAAATATACCTAAAGAGCATAAAGTATACCTGAAAGTGAGATAGCTTAATACGAAGTTTTAAACAACACATGCTTACGGGTGTGAGAAGGTTGCCTGATATATGCTGCCCACTTGTTCTAGTGGGCACCTTGTATCAGTCCAAACTACCCCTTATGGTGATAGGTTAAAGACAACCTTTATTGGAAGCTATCCTAGTGGTAGCTATGGAGAGCAGCCTTCAGGCTAAGTCTTGAAGGAATGTAAAGCAACTTGTTTTACCAGTCTATAATCTCTTGAATGATCAAATGAAAAGACAACCACACCAGGTATATATTCAAAATATATGTATTTAAGATAAAACACACCCCTCTAGTCTCTTTATGAGACTGGAGTTCAAAGTACTTAGTTTACAAGATAGCAATCATCAGTAAAAGCACAATTATACGTTTGGGCCCTAGGGGCGTACCAAACCATATACCAAAAAAGTGGTATAAGAACCACGACTGGAATAGACACTAGGCCTAAAGCCTCCAGAATTGCTGGGACCCCAAGGAACCACCCAAGGTAGTGACACAGGGGACCCACGGGGACTGTATGCAGTGTGAGAACCCAACCGCGGGTTCCCGTTATCTTCTATGGGCAATGTCGCGTTTGGAAATTTAAAGATTAGGGACACTTCTAATCGAGTCAGGACCAAACCCTTTTGGACTTAGGAAGTTCTAAGGCTAACACCCACGAGAGCACTGGAGTACTGGAGTTACCTCACCCAGGGAAGTCAGGTGCATAGGTGTCTTTTGGTGTCGGGTTGCGTCGTCGATTCCAATGAAAGCCTGCAAAGAACTGCTGCTGCCGTGAAGAGGAGAAGTATCCGGAGAGATCCAAGCCTGGACCTAGGATGTAAGGAACCTGAAATCAGAGGGGACAGAGTCTGGGTCACTTGTCAGTGACCTAGGGCAGGATGGATCAATGCCCACAGATGTCGGGTGCTTCAGGTGAGTTGATGGGTGTCTTGACTCTTCAGCCACGAGGTCCAGGAGGAGTTGATGAAGTCCACAAGCCAGATGCGAGCTGTCCCACAAAGTCTGTCGAGTGCTGCAGTGTCGGCGACCAGAATGGTCCCAACAAGCCTTGGCAACGGCAAGTCACAGGAATTCAGAGAAAGGACTGCGGTGCAGACCAGCAAGGTCTGAGGGACTCACCCAGCCAGGGTAAGTAAGGACACATCTGGAGCAACCAGGAAAGCCCAAGCAGAAGAGGAGTTGCCTTCGTGGGGACCTGCTAGCCAACGGGCTAGTGATCACGAAGGAGCCTCAAGCGGTCGCACTTGAAGTTGGCCCATGGGTCACTCGGGGAGAGGAGGCCAACTATCTTCGGTGCTGGAGGTGCTCAAGGCTGGAGCTACTCAGAGCCCTAAGCACAACTTAGAGGAGGTCCAGGAAGATAGTGTTGCTGCAAAGATCATGGTGTCCAGGGGTCACGGTTCTACGTCACCCACGATAGCCATGGGCCTCAGCTCTGCGGTGGACTCAGGGTAGTCTCGGGAAAGTCTGAAAATCCACCTCTGGTGATGCAAAGACTTAGGCGTCCGGCAGGAGCTTCAGCGATGCAGACTGGTCAGTTGCTTCTTTGGTGCGTGCCAAGCAGGGGAGTCACTCCTTGAACACAAGGAAGATTTCTTCCGTCTTCTAGTCGTGATAGAAAGTCGAAGGTCCAGGATATATGTTGCAGAGTATTGTCCTGGGTAATCTAAGGTCCTAGGAACTGGATTCCCATACTTATAGTAAGTTTAGGGGATGGACTAACTCTAAGGCCACACCTATGGGTGGGCTTGGAAAGAGGGGTGGTTACACCCATTTCCTTTGTCCAGTTTTGCGCCAGAGAAGGGGCAGGTAGCCTCTGCAACCGGTTTGAACTGGGCTATGCACAGGGACAGAAAACGTGCCCCCAGTGCAGGACTTCAAAGCACCAGAGAGTGCTCCCGCCCAGCCCCAATACACATCTGCCTGTCTGGGGAGGTGGTGACACCTCCCCTCGACAGGAAACCTATTGTCCAGGCCTCCCCTTCTGGAGTTTCAGTCAGCAGCAGGAGGCCAGGCCCTTGTCTGTGGCAGAGGCATCCATTTTGTGATGCCAGGGCTCAGGAAAGTCCTACCGGGTTTTGCCAGTGTGAACATTTCTCTCCCTCTAGAAGGGCGGAATGCTACCCCCACCGCCAGGATTGGCGGGGGGGTAGTATTCCAAAGCGTTTGACACCAAACACGACATGTTTTGATGCAGCCATTCCAAAGTTAGCATTTACAGCGAGGTTATAATGCACTTAAGAGTATACGGTATGGCTGTATCACAGAACAGCCATAAGGAAGTATTTCCGAAAACTGTAGAGGGGCTCAGCTCATGCTTGGGCACCCTCTCACACGAAACCAAGCACTCTGCCTTCAGGATTGTCAAGGCCTGCCATAGGGGTGGCTTATCGGTTGATATGTGCCTGTATAATGGTAGTAATATAGGTAGCCTATACCACAGTAAGGGGTGCATGCACACCCTTACCCAGGCTGCAGTAGCAGACCTGTGGTGCTATTTTGCAGTGCTTCCCAGGGGTGGCATAATACAAGCTGCAGCCCCTGGTAGGCCTCTGAGGGACCTATGCCCTAGGTACATAGTATACCATATACTAGGGGCTTATAAGGCACTCCAGAATCTAATTAGATATGTACCTAATGTACATGCAAACCATTTTAGAGTGGAAGCAGCTAAGCTGTGGTCCTGATTAGCAGGGCCACAGCCAGACTAAGGTCGAAAAACAGTGAAACACCAGTAAAAAGTGGGGATACCCATATGAAGCAGATCCTACTCTCCTACAATGGGGACACTCTGTCCTTTATTTATCAAACACACTGCTTCCAAACTGCCCAATTATACAGGCTTTGGCAATACTGAATGAGGTTCTTCGTTAAACTTGGATCAAGAACCAGTAACTTATCAGGAACGAAATTAGAGACCAGCAATTAGAATGGAGACAGAGTCTCTCTTCCATGCCCATCAAAAAATTGCAATAGATAAAAGATGCTCGCTAAGTGCCCCCGTCACTGGGGCACCATAGACGAAGCAAATCCAAGTCGTGCAACTTGTCACTCTCAGGTATTCACGTACAACGAAGCAGTCATCTCTGCGAGCGGTAACGCTCCATTCCTAACCCTCCTGCTTTCTACCTTGAATAGCAGGTTATCGAGCCTGCCAGTCCCCCGAGGAAGCCCTACTTGTTACCTGTGATTGTTGAAGAAGTTAGGTTAACCAAGGCCGAGAGTCCCAGTCCTCAGGAACATGACCTAGGGGTCAAGACTCACTCTGCCAGAGGCCACCAGCAGTGTCCAGTCCAGATCCAGTGGCAACTGATCAAGTGAGCACTTTAGAAAAAGAGCCTATTGCAGCCTATTTGTACCCTGCAGCCACATATGAAGTCAGCTAACTGACCCTACAAGTCCACATTTTTGTCCCAGGTGTTTTTGTGGGAGCAGATCCAGCCATTCGGGTCTCCTCATAGGATTCAAACAACAAGTGTTGTTCTTCTGTCCCTTTGCAGGCCACAATTATGATTGACATTAAATAGTGGGTGGGGTGACTCCTAGGCTCTTCCTAATTAATGGGGTAAAAAGCCCTGGGACAGCCCCTGCCCCTTTTTCAGTAGATCCTGTTTAACATACTTCAAACAATCCCAAAGTGCACCATACTCCTAAAATCCAAGATGACAAACCCTTTCTCATTTGTTGCAGAGCATATGTTCCTACCCAGAGATGTGCCCAGGAAAATAAGAAGCTGCCTCCACTGTGGTCACTCAAACCCCTTTTGGGGGGGTAGCTCTCCTCCCACAGCTTTTGGAGCCAGCCTGTCTGGGGGAACAAAGGTTTGCTTTCTCTAGGCCTCACCGTACATTTACTGGTGAAAATTAATTAACTTCCTTGGTCCACACTGTCTGGTCTTCCTGAAAGCAGCAGAACACCCGCGTCCCCACACACAGGCTATTCTTTCTGGTCTTGGAACAGCTTTTACACCTCATTAAGGTCAAGCATTTATTGGGCAGCTTTGGACAGCTAATGCAAATTAGCCTCCATGAGATTCAGGCAGGGAAAAGATACATTTCTACAAGTTATGTTTCCTAAATATTTATTGAAAATCCAACTTCACCATTAAATTGAGGTTTTATTAAATATTCAAAATAAAGGTTGAATCATTTTTCTAGCTGGTCCCAAATCTGAGATAGCAAAATTAAAATTTAATCTATATTCTAGATTTCTTATAGGACATCCAGAGCTTTGGGGACTTGTCCATTTAGGGACATGGTAACATTACATTTCTACTGGGCTCACCTTTAAATACCATGCACTCTACATGATGGTTTAAATTTTGGAGACAATATATAAAAGGGAAGGTTTTTGCTATAAAAAAAAGGATTATTTTGACAACTTGCCTTGCAGGTTTAAACTACATATGTCAGGCTGCACTTGTAAGCCTAACACCATGTGTTCCCTGTCACACTAGTGGATGGCACAATACATGCTGCAATCCACAGTGGCATTTAACTTCTGATGCCGTTTGTGTATTTACAACACAATGTACTATAGCCTGACAGGAGAGTAAAATATGGCAATCAGGGATTAGCCAATGTTTGCATGTTTTAATCATCAGCACATACACTAGGCAATAGATAGCAGTATCCCAGTGAGCAGAGTCTAAAAACCACAAGTAAAACAGAGGTGACCATTGCCAAAAAGGGCATATTCTCACAGTGTATGACAATATGTGGAAAGGCTTGGCATACTTTTAGTGGTACATTACCAGTACAACTCTGCTCAACTGTAATGCCATTAAGTGACCAATTCCATTTCATTTAATGTGGCAGTTATAGCACTTTTTTAAAGAGCTCCTAAATCCCAGTTTATAACCCATGCCAGCAGCTGGGTGGAAAATGAACTAGGTGCAAGCTCCTATTCGATATTAGGGGACTTCAATTTCCACCTAGAAGCTGAGGATGATCCTGATACCAGTAACCTAATAGATCTAATGAATACGATTGACCTAAAACAAATAGTCCAATAGTGGAGCCACACACAAGGCAGGCCATACCCTAGATGGCATATTTTCTAATAATGCACATGTTACTTTCACTGACATACTTTCTGTGACCTGGTCAGACCACAAGGCAGTGAAATTCACAGTATCATCCCCCACGCAAGGTACCAATACAACTATGACTAAACATATGGTGTATCGATCATGGAAAAAAGTGAAGGTTGACGATCTTAACAACCATCTAGTAGACACCCTCCCCCTATTCCTTCAGATCTGGATGAAGCAGCACTGAATTACTCCAGTTGGTTAGATTCAGCATTTGAATTTGAATTTAAAAACATTTATTGAGCGCACGTTTACCATGCGGTTTCATGGCGCTTTAAGTGATGCAGTAGCGGTCGGCGGAAGGGCTAAACAGTGTAAGCTTGCTCAAATAACAGGGTTTTAAGGTCTTTCCGAAACTGTGTGTATGACGGAGAAGATCGGAGAGCAGGAGGGAGAGAATTCCAAAAAAACGGAGCCAGAACAGCAAATTTCGCTCCACCAGATTTCTTTTCCTTAAAGCGAGGAATGTTGAGAAAGGCCCTGTGGGCAGAGCGAAGTTCACGGCCTGGGAGGTACGGTTTTATGGCGGCGCAAATGAATTCAGGGGCTGTACCTGCTCTAGCCTGAAAGGTAAGGCAACCCAGCTTAAAGAGGGCACGCTCCCTCACCGGTAGCCAATGCAAAGCTTTAAGCAGGGGAGTGGCACGATGGTATTTGGGTAGGCCATAAATCAAGCGAGCCGCTTGATTCTGAATGAGCTGCAAACGATGGACCGCATATGCTGGAGCTCCATTGTAAATGATGTTACCATAGTCAACTCTCGACAGTACCATGGCCAGCACAATGATTTTTAAAGCAGGAAGGGAGAAAAAACGGGATACTTTCCTAATTAATCTTAAAGAAAAGAAACAAGCAGAGACCACTGAACCCACCTGTGAGTGAATAGAAAGTTGTGTGTTAAGAAAAATCCCAAGTGTTTTGACCTTAGAGACAGGAAGAGGGGGAGAACCAAGTGACAAGGGCCAGTGAGCAGAGGTCCATGGACTGCAACCACCTCCGGTCAGGACTAACTCAGTCTTGTCCGGATTGAGTTTGAGGTGGTTGCAGTTCATCCAGTCTTGAATGAAGGTCATTACGGTCTGAACATTGGAGGCAGATGAGGGGGAGTTGAAGAGATTAAAGATTAGCTGGAGATCATCAGCGTAGTTAAACACCGTGACCTCCATCTGCTGTAACGAAAAAATGAGGGGGTAAATGTACAAATTAAATAAAAGTGGGGAAAGTGATGAGCCTTGGGGAACTCCGCACTCCACTTTGCGAGGGTCAGCAGTGAAGTTGGCCAAATGGACGGCTTGGGCCCTCCCTGTGAGGAAGGACTCAATCCACGAGAAGGCAGAGCCTTCTATGCCCGCCGCCCTGACACGGCTAAGAAGAATGGAATGATCCACCGTGTCAAAGGCGGCGGACAGATCTAATAAAATCATAGCATGCAATGAATTGGCTCCTAAAAAAATCCGTCACAACTTTAGAGTTCGACCGTCTTCTCCCTGGTACTCGCAAGAGCTTAGACAGAAAAAACTCTGTTGCAAATACCTTGAAAGAACCTGGCGAAGAAAGTACGATGGATATGATAAAAAACTATACAAAAATAGTCTGAACCAATATAAATAACTGCTTCATAAAACTAAACAAGAGTTTTACGCCACTAAAATTAATGTGGCAAAAAACTCTATTAAAGAACTTTTTAAAACGGTCACAGTTCTGGCTCACCCACTTCCTCCTCCTATAGAAGCTAGTCAAGAACTTTGTGACAAAATAGCCAAATCCCTCTTTGATAAGGTTGAAGTCATCTTTTCCACATTTTCACACTCCCCAAATATCACATCCTTATCGGGGTTGGCAGATACAAATAGTTTAAATAGTAATAAGGCTCAGCTCCATAATTTTATGCCTGTTTCAGTCACCGAGGTTCAAAATCTCCTGGAGGAAACCAGATCAGGCTCACCAATGGACCCCTGCCCCTTATCATTACTGAAACTAGTTCCTGAACCAGTATCAGCAATCTTAACTACCATTATTAATATAATGTTTGCAAAGGGCTATTTCTCCAAAGCATAGAAACTAGCATCAATCCTTCCTCTCTTGAAAAAAACACATCTGGATACCAAGGAATCAAATAACTTCAGACCTATATCCAGGCTTCCACTACCTGCAAAAATTGCTGAAAAAATAATGAATACACAACTTAGTAGATTCCTGGAAGAAGGCCAGGTGTTAGATCCCACACAGTCTGGTTTCCGTGGGGGACATAGCACTGAATCAGCGCTTCTTAAGTCAACCGAGGACCAAGGAGGAAAGGCAGCAATGATCATTTTAGACCTATCCGCGGCCTTTGATACGGTCCATCATGGTTTATTGATGGACCGGCTACATGAGATTGGATTTAAAGGGAAAGCATGGAAACTTATTAAGTCCTTCCTAGCTGATAGAGTACAAACTGTTACTCTGGGAGATTTCACTGCCAAATCTTTCTCCCTTCCCTGTGGTGTTCCACAGGGATCGTCTATCAGTCCGACACTTTTTAATATCTATGTAAAACACTTGGCCCCTCTGGTAGAATCGTTTGGGTTATACCTTACTTCATATGCGGATGATACTCAGATTGTGGTCTCTCTACTCCCCGGAGGTCTTCTGAGTATAGCATCGTAATTCAAGGATTGTATGATGGCAGTAGGCAGCTGAATGGCCCAGAATTGCCTCAAGCTAAACACCAATAAAACTGAGGTGGTGCTCTTTGGAAATGATCCAAATTTATGGACACCAATATGGTGGCCAGACACACTGGGACCTCTGCCAACACCTTGCAGAAAAGTTTAAAAAATCTAGGAATCATCATTGATAATAAACTCTCTATTAAAGATCAAGTCAACGCGGTAGTCTCCGCCACCTTGCACACATTGCGGTCCTGTAAAAAGATCTTGCCTCTGTTACCCAAAGAGTCTCAAAGGATAGTTATCTCAGCCCTGGTGTTATCAAGATTGGACTACTGGAATAGCCTATACCTAAATATTCAGGAGGGATTACAGAGAAAACTACAATTATTGCAAAATGCAGCAGCCAGATTGATCTCTGGAATTCCTAAATATGCCTCAATCTCGGCTGAGATCAAAAGGCTACACTGGCTGCCAGTAAATAAACGGGTTTTGTTTAAAGCCATGTGCATTAGGCATAGATCCCTACACAGAAGTGGACCCTCCCATTTGATAAGGCACATTCAATGGTATACACCCGGAAGAAGGTTGCGGTCTTCAGAGGCAAAATTAGCTTCAGTCCCAAGGGCAAAAAAAGCGAATTGGGGTGGACGAAGTTTCTTAGTGAAAGCAACTAAGGCATGGAACACACTTCCATTATACCTTAGACATATCACTAATCATTTGGAATTTAGGAAGGCCTTCAAGACATGGCTATTCACACTTTAAAGCCTTTCACCTACCCGGTTTCGGACCAAGGATGGACTCCTTTTCAATAGCTCCAGGACACCTTCGGGTATTAGTCGCGCTCTATAAAAATAATAACATAACATAACATAACAAAATGAAATTGATTTTGTTATACCTAATTTTAAAGGGCCTAACCACTGCAGGTCCTCCTACAGTCGATATTCAGATAACACTGTAATGTGTGGCAATTGTGAAGATCGAATAAACAGGGCAATATCCAGAGGTGTCTAGCACATATTAAGGTCTCGAAGTGCAAGGAAGCAGTTCTCTCTCAAACATTTAAACACACTAAAGGTGCTGGGCAGAGTTCTTGCCAATACTGTGACCCACTGGCAGTTCCTCTGGGTAGCACTTCAACCTATTCTTCCCTCCAGTTTGCCATTCTAGAAAGAGGTTTTTTTTATGCAAATCAAAACTGAACCCAACCCATCTCTTTTTTGTATTTCTCAGTGTAACACTGAAAGTGACATGGGCATGCCCAGATTTGTTTCCCACGCTCTCTGTGTCACAGGACTCAGAAGACACCTTTCCAAAATCAGTCTGTTTTTTCTTAGAGACGACCTGATATGGTAGTTCAGCCTGGTCTATTTCCACTGGAGCAATACCAAGGCTAATTTGCTTATTATATTACATTATATTACGTCATTAGCAACAGGATCCTTCCTGTCTGAGGGGGCATGGTGGGCAAAACAATGGGCAGTGTCCCCGAGTAATGACTAGTGGCTGAGATGAATTCAAGCAGTGCTCACGATAATTTTCAGTTTCCCTTTCAAGCGTTGCTGCTGCCGGTGGAGCCTCCTTCCTCCACTTACCATGCTGCCTTTCTCTTTCACCCGATGCCCCCCCAAGACGCACTCAATATCACTGAACTCTGGCCTATGTAAATATTCCGGGCAAGGGATTCCTGACAGTGGTGCAAATGGGTTCTGTGTACAGTGCCAATGTCAACACTTGCACACTCATTGCATCTGCTGCAACTGTGCAATTTACATATCATCGATCATTTTCATAGTATGAGTCGCATGACACTAATGTAAACAGTCCTTAGTACTGAGCTTGCCAGATAAACCTTTACATTGCACACAATAATTATATTAGATTAAAAACAAACTCCTTAATTTGGATGAGATGGAGGAAATGTGCCGATGCTGTACGTTGCTCTTCTACAAGGACACTGCACTGATATATGCTGAGACAGGTTACAAACACATCTTTGCACAGCTAAAAAATTAGAGGTCATGTTGTTAAACAATTACATTTTTTTCCAACATGCATACCCCTTACGCACACAGCTTTCTTCCAGCCATCGGCAGTGCTCCTGTACTCGGCAGCTGGGTTAGGACTCATTAGGGCCGGAGGTGGTTGCAGAGAGATACCGCAAGCATCCTTCGACGAAAACCAAATGCATTAGCCCTGTCAAGAAAAATGCACAACATCCCCCTTTTAAAATTAACTATGAAGATGGTCTTTTGTCTTGCAAGAATTTAAAATGTCATTAGCAACCACCTTCCAAACCTCCTTCTGTTTAAATCAATATTGTTGAAACGACCCGGTCTGTGTTCGCAGAATGCACTGCTTGAGAAACTTTAATTCTCGATTGGATTACAAATGATACACACATCCTTCATGGGCACATTCCTGCTTCAAAAAGAACTGAACGATTCAGCCTTTAAACAGGATTGGATCTTTGCTGCATCATGAGCATGTCTGGGCGAGGGGGTTAGTTATAACAGCTCGGCAAGGCAGGATGAATGCTTCAGTTCCACTCAGAGGCACTGGAATAGACAGGATTGAAACGCTGTTCTTTATATACTTCGTTATTACGATTATGATTAGAATATTGATTGCAACGTTTGCACTGAAATGCGCCTCCTGGTATGCTATGGAAAAATTTTAAATTCAGATTTTTATCCTTCTAGTTTATTTTGCTGACTTCAAACTTAAAACGGATGAAAAGTAAGCAAACAGGTGCTTAGTTCCTTCAGATACTTGATATGACGTGCCTCTTTAATCTCGAAGGCTCTAACACCACAGTTTTAGCTCTTGGGCAAGGCAACGCGCTTACTAGCCCGTGCCGCCATTATGGCGGTCGCGCCAGACCCCGGCAGTGAACCGGAAGCACTTTAAGTGCTTCCGGTTCACACGAACGCCGGACGTTGGTGAAGACTGGTTTAGACCAGCCTGCCTGGTGGTCCCACTGCCCCCTCTTAAAAGGGGGTGGTGGGAGCAGGAACAGTCTCTTGTTCCTCGCACCCCCGACCGGAACGCACCCGGACCATCTGCAGCATGATTTCCCCCCAACTTAGTACACTACGTGACTTTCCATTCCTGGGGAATGCCAACAGGCCGCGACTCATGACTTGTCAAGTGTGATGAATGTGCTAATGTTTGTTATGTACAACAGGTTAATTTTCCGGAATGGTGTCTTTTCCTTGTCTCGATTACCTCACGATATGCTGTGTTATTTACCTGTTACTCAGGTTTAACGCCCCAGAAACGCGCCATGTGAGCAACCTGGGGGCATCCAGCGTGGTATAGCATCGAAAGTATTTAGGGCATGCAGTAAATTGTGTCGACTGCAGCAAATTATGATTAGCGTCTCAAATTAGACTTCGGAGGCCAGTTACTGGGCAAGGCCGACAAACTAGAAGTGGGGAGGGCCTTGGAATAGGGGGTCCATTGGCACTATGGTAGGGGCGTGGTAGACGGGGGGGGGCTACACAAGATCAAGATGGGCCATCTTCTGACTACTCAGAGGTGGGGAAGCAGTGACAAACGGTTCGGAATATAGTCTACACAGCGGTAAAACTGTATAAAGAACACAGCAAGCCTTCAATAATGTATTCTCAATGTTCCTCACTTAATGGAACTGGTACTATGCTAGGCGCTCTCATTGAAAGTCTGAGTTCAATGTTCCTCATGTAAATGCAACTGGTGCTATGCTAGGCGCTCTTAAATTGGAAGTCGGATTTCAATGTTCTTCACTTAATGGAACTGGTGCTCTGCTAGGCACTCTCGCTGAAAGTTTGATTTCAATGTGCCTTATGCAACTGTTCCTCATGTCAATGCAAGTGGTGAGATGCTAGGCACTTTTAATTGGAAATATGGTTTCAATTTTCTTCACGTGATCGAACTGGTGCTATGCTAGGCGCTCCCATTAGAAGTCCGATCTCAATGTTCCTTATGTGATGCAACTGAGGCTATCCTAATCGGTCAGATTTGAAAATCTGATTTCAATGTGAAGTCTAAAAGCCATGCGTCAGGTCAGCCAGCCATTCGCAGACTGAAGACCATTCATGCTTAAAGTAAGCTGGGGGCCAGTTCACAAGAAACACAAGGTATTTTTTCAGTATATTACCCGTTATTCTTATTTGTAGTTCCACAAACAAATCTTTGCGGAAGCAAACATTTCCCTGCTTGCTAGAGAGGGATGACAGCCTGGTTGGCTCGTTCGAATTTTCAAGCCACATTTTATGGTAGAACTTACTTGGGGAGTGAGAATGTGTCTGGTCAATCTGAGCGTGAGGAACACAATGTTACGCAGCCAAGGAGTGACAATTTTTTGCCACCGGAATGGACAAACCATTGACGTTTTGTCAGGTTGAAACATGACTGCCCTACTGTTGGCGTCACATCAAGGCACTCCAAACCATGATGATGTCACATCAATATATTTCAAGTCTTTGTCAGTCTTGCGAGGCGCTTGCCTCTGTGATGTCACTTATGTACATTATCAGAACTTGCGATGTCACATCAATACATCACAGGCCTTGTTGTCACGCATTAGAGAGTGCCTATACATGCGTGTGCTGTTACACATATGAATTAGGAGTCTGTGTCCAATAGCATCTATACACCCATCGCAGGTACACGTATGCATTAGAGGTTTGTTGTGTCGCACCTGTGTGCTTGTACACGTATTCAATACATACCTATGGTTTGTCACACAGTAACCTTGCACTCTTGTGCTCGTATACTTATGCATAATAATGTATTGTGTCACACAGTACCTCTGCACACTTGGGCATGAATGTTTGTGCATTGGAAGTCTGTGTGGTGTCATACAGTACCTATCCAGCCTTGTGCAATCAAACATAATGGGCCTGTGGTTCTCCACACAGTTCATACGCACCCTTGTGCTCATACACTTATAATAATGTTGTATTGTATCACACAGTACCTCTGCATCCTTGTGCCTAAATGCTTATGCATTGGACGACTGTGTTGGTTCACACGGTACCTATGCACCCTTGTGCTTGGCAATCAAGCATTATATGCCTGTGGTTCGTCACACAGTACCTACGCACCCTTGTGCTCGTACACTTATAATATTAATGTATTGTGTTACACAGTACCTCTGCACTCTTGTGCATAAACGCCTATGCATTGGAGGTCCGTGTTGTGTAACACTGTACCTATGCACATTTGGGCCTGTACAATTAAGCATTAAATTACTGTGTTGTGTCACACTGTATCTACTCCCTGGGTGATGGTGCACATTGATGCATGAGATGCCTAGGTCGTTTTATACAGTACCTATGCACCCTGTGCTTGTACACTTTTTACACTAGATACGTATGTGGTGCCACACAGTACCTATGCATCAGTTGGCTACCGCATTTGATGTCCAGGTTGTGTCCCACAGTACATATGCACCCAGGCAGTGTGGGTGGTAAGGGGGGATGCAGTCTCATGACATAGTCAACGGGCCTGGCATGCAAACTGTATCTCTTATCCGAAGGCTAAGAGCACTAATCATCTGTGTTTTTTATGTTCCTTTATGTATGGTGGATCCATGAATGTGATAATGGTGAGGTGATCCACACCGCAATGACGGCAAGATGTGGACAAGTAGTGGGGGACCGGAAGATCCGGAACAGGTGTGGCAAGCGGTGGTAATACGTGCTGCCCCGTGGCCAGACTAGAGACCTTTATGGCACAGCGGACGTGGGCCATGTCAGGGCTACTTCTGCTACATGGCAATGGTTCACTCCACACTTTCTTTCAGTTCAAAAGAATCATGGCTCTGGCCATCCAAGATGCCGGGTTGGATGGCAGTGGCAATGGGTCTAAGGGAGGAGCAGGTCAAGAGGATCGGTAGGTGGTCCTCTAACTGCTATAAACGCTATGTGTGGCTGCACATGCTCTAGCCCATTGGTTTTGTTTCATGTGAATTGCAGGTTTTTCTATCCTGGGACTCAGGGAGAAGTTTGCATCAGTACACTGTTACATAGTATCATGTGCAGTAGTGCAGGTTTTTTAGCCTGTCAGTAGGGCAATACACTGATGGATGTTCTATTTTCACATTGGCTTGCAGCTTCTTCATCCTGTGACTCAGGGGGGATGTCTGCATCGGTCCACCATCACAATGGGAAGATACTCAAGGAGACGGCTGTCAATAGTCCACAAAAGAAGCACAGGAGCTCACGAGGCCAGGGAGCGTAAGTTGGGAACAAAAATAGAGTTTCATGGACAGGGCGGACCGTGCGTGGGACAATTCAGGGAGCTGGTGAACCGCGCCTTAAAAGAAAGTAAGGGACCACCAGCAATCTGGATCCTGCATC
Organism: Triturus cristatus; assembly: GCF_964204655.1. NCBI lineage: Eukaryota > Metazoa > Chordata > Amphibia > Caudata > Salamandridae > Triturus > Triturus cristatus. The sequence goes on from NC_140583.1 coordinate 543,458,712, forward strand.
TAGGGGGTAACGACCATCCTCGCCTGGGACGAAGGGTTTTAGGTGAGGAGCTGCTCACTGAGGTGGGATGGTTGGCGAAGAGGCGCCCCGATGCTAGGATCGTCCGGTTCCACATTATCCCAAAGGTTCCAATGGAGAGGGGGTGGGTCAGTGCGAGCATTGAATCACACGTTAAAGCGGATCAACAATAAGTTTGATAAGCTGCTCGGGAACTCGAAACTGAAGTCAATAGGACATGGGTACATCTGGGGTAATCAGTTCTTTTTTGCAAGCCGAGGTTCACTTATCATCCAAAGGGAATCAGGCATTTATGGAGGACATCTTAGCATGGTTGGAGAGCATGAGACACAGGACATGACCTCCTAGTGAGTGCAGGTGGAGGCCAGATAGTCGGGCAACTATGCTGGCCTGTGGCGGTAAGGTCATGGTTGGTAAGCATAGTCTTCGGCCCTTAGCGGCCAGCACCATGTAACTCCTAGGGGCAGTGACAGCCGGTGAGTAGGCTGTCAGGGTGCGGGGCCAGGGGAGTCACTCTTACCAGTAGGCCAGTGGCCACCCTCACACGCGCATGCACATCAGGACGCAAGTATGCAGAATTGCAGCCCCTGTTGATGGAGTTTAAGGCTTAGGACGTAAGGGGGGCCCAGGGTTAAGTATCCGTCCGATAAGCAGTACCCCCTATGCAAGCTTAATCTGGTGGAGTAGTATTTGTAGTTCTACCGGGATCTGGGGCTGCCAGTGTCCCGTTATGGAGTTTAAGGCTTAGGGCGTAGGGGGGGCCCGGGGGAAAATATCCGTCCGATAAGCTGTACCCCCTATGCAAGCTTACTCCGGTGGAGTAGTATTTGTAGTTTACCGGGATCTGGGGCTGCCAGTCATTGACCTTGCCATAGGCTCTAGAGGGGACACGCAGAAAGTAAAGTATCTACATTTGTAGATTACGTTAGGAGTGGAATTTGTATTAGAGCATGTTAAGGTTAGACAAGTGACATGTATCTATCAATGTATCTGGACTTTCTGCGTAAAGTGTACATAATAAATAATTAATAATCAATGTTTTTAATATGTAATAAATACGGCCGGGGGTCACTCCCCCTAATCCAAGAACAGTGTGGTTTGAAATGCTTGCCCTGGGGGGTGAGGGGGTACCCATCCATCCAAGGGCAGATTTGGGGGTTTCTTTGTTAAAAGGGGTCTTAGGCAAGTACCAGGCCATATAGCTACAGGCAGCTGTAGCTCTCTGTCTCTGGGTTATCCTTAAAATCATAGCATGTCCCGGAAGAATACATGGCAGTGCCATTCATTTCCCTTTTATGTTTTGTGATAAGGCAGTTCCGGGTGGTTATGGCAGTAGCCTTGCATCTGTTCTCCAGGTAATTTTCCTCAGTCTTGCGGTCTCTTCTCCCATGCAGGATGTGGACACGCTGTCTTTCAATGTCATCAACTGCCTGCTGCTTGTTGAAAAACTTGATAAATTCTGTCACAAACATTACAAAGCCAAAAGACTTATCTTGGAGTGTTATATTTTTTTAATACCAAGAAAACCCTGACATTGTGTCACATTATATCAAATTACATGACAGTCCTCTTGGAAGTATCAAAGAAAAATACTGCTCCAAAATGGCCGTAAAATTGTGTCTTTACCAAACATCATGTCAATCTAGCAAGTATTAAATATAATACAGGTAAGGATCACCAAAACTAGTATTTGCTTTGCTAATGCCCACAACCAAAATCTGCAAACGTTGGCAAAGCTGATACGTCAGGTAAATAAGCAGTGGTAAAAGAGACACACCTCTTGGACTAGACCATGCATGTTCCAAAAGAGCCTGATCAATGATGATTGTCCCATCTGTTGACCTGGGTAGATGTTATGATCACCTCAGTCTTTTATGAGTTTTATTTAAAGAAGTTTCCTACTGAGACATGGCCTTCTTGTAGGCAGGGCTAGCTTTAGAGCTGTTGGCGCCCAGTGTGTCATTAATTTTTGGTGCCTCCCCCTCCATGACCACCTCCTCCGATTCTCTCTCAACCACTGGGCAAAAGTGCCCCTCATCTCTCCATAGGTCCTCTCTTACATACATTTAATTTGTTTTAAAGCACTGCTGAATGTTGGCTTTACTTATAAGAAGGTGTATTTAACCAAACAAACCATTTTCAGAAACATTAGGAATAGATAGTGAAAGACTGGGATAAAAAACTGAACGCCCTAACCCTATTTTATGCAGTTTGCATGCTGTTCTTTGATGACAGTTCATTATAGGCCTGGGGGTAAATTTCATTCCGCTGGCGGGATTTGCGATATATTGACATTTTCGCGTGCTGCGGAGAGCGCGAAAAAGTAAGCATCGTGAGCAATATGACCGCGCCCATTAGCGACCGCATGGGCAAGTTGGAGATATATTTCCCCGCGAGCACGCAAAAACACATCGCGAACGGGTGGGAAAAGCAATCTCCGCATCTTCACGAAAGTTCCACATGCTCGCGGAGATTTTGCGCAATTTCGCGATAATTTGTGAAAGTCAATTTCGCAAATTCCGCCCACCCTTAGTTCATAACAGTCACTGTTCTATATTAGAGTCACATTTTATGAACTGCGGTAACAAAAGGATCTCTATGACAAAAGCAGTAATCCACTCAGTTATCCACATAAAATACAAATTTTATGGCGAGTCAAAACTGGCACTAGACAAAACTCTCATCTATCCCTGTAGCAGAAGCATTAATCACAAGAGTCAAGATATATAGAAATGTTTAATGCTGCCTGAAAACTGAACACGCAAAGATCTCTGCTGCAGGTGTTTTTAAATCCTACCTTATTGCTGAACGCAACTCCCCCTCCCTGAGCTTGGCTCCCACTCCCGAGTTCAGAGCCAAGCATGGCGGCACCAGTCGCACTGCCCCAAAGCCGGCCCTGCTTGTAGGCCTAAAATCATACAGATTACAATCTCACAATCACCTTCTTGCTGACTAAAAAGAAACAGTGGTCATTATCTTTGACAAATTCTTCTTTCCACGGGGTTAATTCTACAATGTTTAATACAGAGTTTGTAGTTACTTTCTGCTTCATCTGCCCCATCTCATTTCTATCGCTCTGAAATGACTAGAATGATACTGAGTTCAATGATTTGATACATTTTGAATAGCTTTTTGGAACAGAGAATTAGCACCCACCAGGTCACACTACTCACAAGTAAAAATTCTAAATGTTTGTCATAATTATTAATCTGAAATAATGTTCCTATAGTATTAAACTATTTCCTTTTAAATTAATATTTCATCTCTAAGTAATGCAAGGCTCAAGTACTTTCATTTAGTAACAGAAGCGATTTATGGTCTTTGAAGCATGTTACTTTTGACATTTATTTTACTGATTCTATTTTAGACGTTTCTGAAAAATATCAATGTAGATAAATATGGTATTGAAATGTGGCATATTTGTTAATGCCATGCGTATTATTGATTAACCACTGTGGCAAAACTACAAACTTAAGAGATTAAAAGCATAATTTGTCTGGCAGCTAATTTCCACAAAAGCGGGTTATTTCATGTCAATACAGTGCGCTCAATTTGGTGGGTTTAATTTAATTGCAGATTTCAGACACCACTGTGGACCCAAAAGCTGTCCACAGCCCAACTCTTCTCCAGAAAACTGATGGAATTATAGGTTTCTAGAACATTTTATGAACGGGGACACTACTTTGATCTGGAAGCAGCCTCTTCATTTGTCCACACGACTGCCCTCGCTGTTCGAGGGTGCTTGGTTCCGACAGCAGCTGTGCAGTGGGGGAGGTGCTAACAATGCGCTTAAAGCACTGCCTCTCCCCTGTGGTGCTCAAAGCTACATTGATTTTGGGGTAGCCTCTCCACTCCTCCACACGACTAACCTTCTGGGACTCGCTGTTCCAGGGTACTTGGTTCCAAACGGAGTTGTGTAGAGGAGGATGTGCTGACTAGGGGTGGGCGGAATTTGCGAAAGCGACTTTCGCAAATTATCGCGAAAATGTTAAAAATCTCCGCAAAAAACAAGCGGAAATATCGCGAAGATGCAGAAGTGTTTTTTCCCGCCCGTTCGCGATATTTTCTGCATGGTTGCGGGTCGCTAACTTACCCCTGCGGTTGCTCGCGGGCGCGGCCATCTTGTTTTCAGTTGTCTCGCGGTGCATGATCGCGAGAAGAAAGACGTGATCGCGCGACGCATGACGTCACTGCGGACGCAAACTGTTGCGAGACAGCGCAAATGGCTAAAACAATGCAATATCTCATGGAGAATGCGACCGGATCGGGGAAACTTGTCGGCGAACGCGGGGATTCAGGTAAGGCGATCGCGCGTGCGCGAGAGAATGTATTATTTTACAGCGCGAGCAAGAACCAAATTGTCGCAAAGCTGCGGAATGCGGAAATTTTGCCCAGGCCTAGTGCTGACAACACAGATAAAGCAGTGCTTCTCTCCCCACGACATGAGACGTTACTTTGATCTACTCTAGTGAGATTTGCTGTCCCAAGGTGTTTGGGTTCGACTGCAGCTGTGCAGAAGGAAAGGTGATGACAATGCGCTTAAAGTGCTGCCTCCCTCCCCATGGGATGTGCGTGGGCTGCACACGGGCAAACCCCGGGCCAAGAGCAGGCCCATCCTGCACCAGGAAGAGGCAGAGCAGTGCCACCCCCTTGGTTTTATTTTGTTTGTTTTTCTTTTTGTCCTGGAGGGGGAGATTTGGACTCTCGACTCCCCTGTAAGCTACTCGTATACTTCACTGACTTTTTGGTTGCAAGTCCAGGACTCGCCGCAAAGTGGATCTACAAGAGTGGTTGCTTAGTGTGTCTAACTCCTCCAACAAACTGTCATTGAGTCTTACTTGGTGGCCATATCCTCTTAAACTATTGCTATGGTTTCTGAGTGATCTGCCCTTTTTACATCCTGACCAGACTGACTAAACTACTGGGAGTGTACTCTTCTCTACCTTAAGATTCTCTGCTTGTAAATGCTTGCAATAGTTATCTTTTTTAGTGGGGTGCATATCTCATTGCTGACAACCTTTCTGGGAAATTTTAGAGCGCTTCCCAACATGTAACTGAAAATTGTCCAGCTGTATCTTCCACTATCGGGCAAGGCCAAAAATCTTAATAACTCCTACACGTCCACATGTAAAGCACTACAATTAGATACTCAAACCTAGTGCCTGCGGAGGGTTACTAACCAACAGTTATTTTAATTTGTGCTGCTTTACTTGTCTTGTTACATTATTCCTCTTTTTCTTTTTAAGTTTAAGATTGTGTGCTCATTAGATTAGTCAATTCATTTAAAGTTTCACTCATTAATACTGTTTGCTTGCTACATGAACTAGCATGAAGCATCAGGGATAGAGATTGCATCCTAGGGACTATAGTTGTTTCTATACACAATGCTTTATTGATCTCAATTATAATCTTTTTGTGCCAACAACCAAAATGGTATCCGACAAAGGAAGAAATATAGGAAAAATGAAAAGTTTTGGAAAGCACTCAGGTGAACACACAAATAAAAAAACCTTGCAACCCCTCTCAAACAACTGCCCCCTCTCAAACAACTGCACTTAAATTATAAAGTTAATTTAATCACATAACCTGCCTAAAGTCGACCCTTTATTTAACAAAATGGGTACCCCATCCATAATTTAATCACATAACCTGCCTAAAGTTGACCCTTTATTTAACAAAATGGGTACCACATCCAAGCTTCAGAGCACCAAAGGTCCTGCGGATGTTTCCTTACAGACTTCTACTTGTAAGGGCTCCCCAGAAATTCTGTGCTTACCATCTGATTGTCCTGTATGTGAAGGCCCCGGAACCCACAACAGTCTGTCCAAATCGAGTCCACTTGGAACCTACAGTAGTCTGTTCAATTCAATTTTCAGCACTGTCCTCAGTTGTAGAGTCCAATACTTATCCTTAAGAGAGGACTATTCCCGCAGCACAGCCTGTACAGACTGAGATGGCTAAAGAACAAATAAACTAACTCTGGGAAATTATTTCTGTAATGAGTGCTGAAATTGTGGATCTAAGAGCCAAGGTGCATGTACTTTCAGAATCCTGTTACGCAGGATGTGCCAGGGAAGGCAGAGAGATTGGTAATGGTCCATTTTTGGAAAGCAGCTGTATTGCTACCCCCTCTAATTTGGCTCACAATATAGTTCCATCTTGTAAAGTTAAGGACTGTCCTCCAAGGCTAGCATGTATTTCTTGGCTTCCTCCTAGAACAAGAGGTCCAATTCCCTTTCTATTTTCAATCTGCTCACCTAGCACCTCCCTTAGAGAGCCCAAGGGGATCTGCTAACCCAACCCTTGTTAAAGTCCCTTTCTACTCAAGGCTGAGTCTCCCTAATATTACTCCACAATGCACCTAAACTTAATTTCTGTTCTGAAATTTCAAGGGGTCCTGCAAACTTCAATCTTGGTAAAGACCCTTTCTATTCTAGGATGCGATTCCCAAATATCATTACCCCTAATGTATCTACCACTAACGTTTCCATACCCCCACTCAAGAATGTCGGGAGACAAACCAAGACTCTGACACCTTTGTGCATCTCAGGTCTATCTATATGACAGGAGTTCCTAAGCTTCAGTCACACTATAAGGAAAATAAGTTCTCCCTTCTCAACAACTATATCCATTGGATTAGGGATGTCCGAAGGTTTTACAGTGTAATTCACTCAGATATTCTTAGGGCCTCCAGGCTATCATCTCCAGCTGACCTGTTTGATTCCATCAAGTTAACTTTTTCTTACCCTTCCATAGTGAATGGGTTATTATCACTGAAAGCCGGAACCTTCCCCAGTAAATTTTACATTCAATTTAAAGTTTATCTGTTACTGCAGAAGGAGGTAGATGGCTCCAAAAATCTTTGTCTGTCATCTTTAAATGACCAACTAGAGCCTAAAGGAAACCATGTATCAGATTGCATTTTAAGCTGCAATACCAATTTGGTCATAAAGCCTCTCCAAGATCTGAGTACTAGGTACAATCTGCATGACCCTGACTTGAGCGACTCAAGTCTACTTTTGCTTTTTCCAGGCCCTAACCATGAACCTGGCTTCATCCCAGAGCATGCAAATCGACATTCTTTACGGCCTCCTTGAGACAATCGGGAGGCCTGAACATCCACATAGTAGTACCCTGTAATTATCTCCAACTAAGGGGACTCCCTAACATAAATGTCTTAAGATATTGCTGTAGACTGATCCAAGTCGATTGGGGGACCCTTATAGATAACAATGATGTTGTTATTTTCCAGGAAACCTGGGAATTGGAACCCTCCCGTTGGCAAGATTATAAAACATTCTCTATACCACCTCGAAAGTCTCCGGCCATTAGGCGTTCAGGAGGGCTCGCTTTATGGTTTAATATTACTCTGGGCTGCTCTATTAAGCAACTAACCATTGATTTCCCTGATCTGCTAGTGTTGCAGATTTCCCCCTGGCATGGAAAAAAATGATTTCTATATAATGTGTACAGTAGAATTATCCTGAAGAACTTAGAGTCTCCAACTATATTGGTACTGAAGGATCAAATTGAAGGGTTAGCCTGTGGTGCCACTGTCACTGTTGGTGGAGATTTTAATATCTCATTGGAGCTTACAATTCTTCTGAAGGACATTGCAAGCACAGAAGAGCAAACTTGCGGCATAATCCAACTCTCAGATCAAGTTATACAGTCTTCTGCTAAGGCAGAGGTACGAGTGATAGACCTATGTCTGAGCTGCTATCTATGAGCTTGCAATCGTCATACCCAATCTGACTTTATTAGATGCCCAACTTTCAAAAAGAACTCCTAGCAGAGCAACATTGACTATATCTTCAAGGATCTGCCTTCTTGGTCTACTCTCATTGATATGGAAATTATTTCTCGACATGAAAGTGATAATTTTCCCCTGCTTCTTACCCTCGGGAGCAACCCTGAACAGATAGCTAAACCTTTGCATCAGGCCTGTGGTAGTATATCTGTTACTAATACATGAAGGAACGTAAGATGGGATTCCCTAGCTATCAATGAGGGATCTCTTGGACCGATATATTTATATCTGGGCTCCATTTTGCCTGTCTCTGCTGATCCTGGCACCTCCGTTTAGGCCAATATAGCCTTTCATGATAAGTTCTTTCTGGAGCTAAAACATTGTTTTTTCACTAAGCTATCCTCCCAGACGAATTTACCTTCTGTTGAAAGTCACTCATAGTATAATAAGTACTGCAGGACAGCCAAACAAACATTAATATCAGCTATCCAGTCTGTCAGGACTGAGTATAACACTGCCCAAAGTTAGGCAAAAATAGTCTGGGATACTTCTGTGTGGGACGACATCTTGAATGCAGCTCACACTGGGAATCATAGAGCTTTCTGATATTTGATTTTTCACGGCTCAAAAACGTCCTCAACCATATTCTTCCACAGGATTGGGTTAACCATTTTTAAGCCCTTTATACCAAGGGCTTAGGTGAGTCCTCCTCTGTCTCCTCTGCAGTCTATGAAGACACAGTTCATGACTCCACCCCACTAGTTCTTCCTGGTGGGCATGAAATCGATGGTGGTTACAAATTTTTCTTTACCTTTGTTGAAACTCTTCGCTCAATCTGCTTTCAGAAAGCAGGCAAAGCCCCTGGCCCGGACAAAATCCCTGGGGATCTTTTTAGGTTGGGACCGACTCTCTGTGCCGCCTGCATAAATTGTGCAGCTAATACTGTTACGGCTGGTGCCCAAATCCCTGTTTTGGATATAGGAGCTGAGATAATACCTATTTTTAAAAAGGACTGTAAATCAGATCCAGGTAATTACCACCCCATAAATCTCATTGTTTTCTCACTTGGATGGAAGACAATAATAATCTCTCCCATTTCCAGGCTGGATTTCACTCTAAGACTAGTATGGTGGATCAAGTTTTCAGATTCTTGCTTTTGAAGTGGAAGGTAGTGGATCTTAGTAGGGCAGCCTTTATGTGGCTTTCGTCAACTTAAGGTCTGCCTTAGATATGGTCCCCAGAGAAAAGCTTTGGTCCACCTTAAGAGATTTATGCCTCCCACCCCTCTCATTGAACGTCATAATTTGCTTACACAAAGACAATTTTGCACAGGTGAGATGGGGTCTAAATAGGGTCCAAATGGAGAGACAAGTAAGAGGTTTAGTGTGGTTAAGACTGTTAGTCAAGGGTGCCTACTCGCCCCAAACTTATTTCTCCCCTTTGGAAATGGGTGTGTAGATTTGTTATGATGTTATGTTATGTTAATAGGAACTTTTATAGCGCTCGTTCACCAACGGTTTCTTGGCGCTAGAGGAGTTACTTTCCAGAAAGAGTTACTGGTAAGGATGGTCCTGGTATAACTGTAAGCTTGGGTGAAGAGCCAGGTCTTCAACATCTTCCTAAAATGAAAGAGGTCTGACTCAAGTCTCAATTGGGGGGGGAGGGCATTCCAGAGTTTGGGTCCTAATATTGAGAAACGTGAGCCTGCTGTTCTTTTGCGTCTACAAACTGGGACCTCTAAGTAGTTTATGTGCATAGATCTTAAAGTACGGTGGGGGATGTACTTATGAATTTTTGATGAAATGTACTTAGGGCCGGTCCCATGCAAGGCTTTCAAAAGAATACAGTCGTCTTTAAACTTGGAGCGTTGCTCCACTGGAAGCCAGTGCAACTCTTTTAGTAGCGGCTTGATGTGACATTGTCTGCCTTATTGGAATATAATTCTAGCTGCCTGATTTTGAATTAGCTGTAGACGATGTATCTGATTGCGCTGAAGACCTAGGTGTATAGAGTTAGCATAATCAATTTTTGACATAATCAAAGAGATGACAATTTGGATACATGCCTCTCTACTGAAGAATCTTCTGATTTTCCTCAGTTTCCACAGTTGGAGAAAGCAAGCGGATGTAACTGCTCCAATCTACGTGTTCATCTTTAGGTCTGAGTCAATGTGTATGCCTAGGCCTTTTATCGATTTTCTTTTGAATTGTGCTAACGACTCACCTGTTTTAGTCAAAACCCCAGCTTTATTATTTGCTGATGGCACCTTGTTTGTGTCCAAAACCCCAAAAGGGCTAGAAACTTTATTAAACATCTTTAAGCAGGTGTTGGCTATAAACACATCTGAAACTAAATTTAAGGCAATTCATCCCTACAGGCACTCATGAGGATTATAAGGTTAGATGATGTGGATCTGAAGATAGTGTTGGATTAACTGGGCATTTGCCAATCTAGTAACAATTCTTGGGCAAGCCAGATCTCAAAAAGCACGTTCTTGCTAAATCACAGGGCAGCAGCTATGTTGATATTTGCAGGTAATAGTTCTCTCCACCCTATATCTCCCTTTATTAAAATATGGACAGCCCAAGCGGTGGCTGTTGCAACTTATGGTTCGGAACTATGAGGCTACTGTAACATTGACACCCTAAAAGTTGCTGAAAATAAAATGTTGATGGTGGCCTTAAACTCCTCCAAAGTAGTCCCTTGTTTTTTATATACGATCTGGACAGCCGTGGTCCATGCAGGTAATAGTGTTGGGGCAGTGGGGCCGGGTAACAGGGAATTTCAAGGGACGATGCCGAGGCAAAATTAATTCCTTATTTAATTTTCCCTCTGCATCGTCCCTTGAAATCCCCCCATACCTGGCCCCAATGCCCTACCGCTGTTACCTGCAAGGACTGGATATGCAATCTATCACTTCTAATGTGAGATTGGAGACAGAAATATTGGCTAAGGATTTGGTTCACTCCTCAGCTAGATCCTTAGAGGGATGATCTGAGGTCATTCTGGAGGGACAAGCCTTGCAAATGACACTACTTCTGGCTTTCCTATGTCCAATAGACCCTACACACCTTGGGCCTGTCTGACCTCTGGTCCAATCCAGGTTCTATAACTCGTAGATCATCCAGAACGGTTATGTATAATTTTTGGGAGAGTGAAGAATGAAGACAGGGCCACAATACATTCTGCAAATCTCGGTTCTCTTATAGACAGATTCCTGGAGATGGAACCCCCGCTAGGATTTGAGTCCTTTATGACTCAATAGAGCCTCTCCTTACCAAAGCTCTTTACATCAGATTTAGGCTAGGTGCCCTTCCACTTACCAGTTTTACTGCCAAGTGGAAGGGCCCTCCAGAAGGGAGTAAAATCCATCAAGCCTGTTACAATGTAGAGGAAAGTGATGAACATCTTTTCTTCTGCTCAGTACTCTCCTGTCAGCGTAAATGCTCAAATAGTGCCTTTATGCAGAATTATAGGTGTCTGTCAATGGCAGGTTGCATTAAGAATTTTGTTTGTCCGATACTTCACCTCATATAATATTTTGGATTACGAAATTTCTTGAAAGTGTCTGGCCTATTAGATCTAAGCTTTTCTGTCTTGGGGAACCCTGATTGAGTTACTTTTGTATTTTACTGTGACTTTCTGGATGAATCTTTTGCATAAAATACTATTGACTATTTGTACGGCTCTAGCCTGTATTAGGCGATTTGAATGTTTTACTTATCTGGTCTTATTGTTATACTCATCACGCAATTTTTATTGTTAGTCTTTTAACTTTGTTAAACAAATGCATTTTAGGCACTTTGGGGCATATGTATCAAATGATTTTTTAATCGCAAACGCTGCGATTCGCAAAATAACAGCGTTTGCGATTAAAAAATCGCTAATCGGGATGTATGAGCCAATATCTCATCGCAAAATTAAGGAATTGCTAATTTAGCGATTTCTTAATTTTGCGTAAGCATTTAAGAAATCGCAAAATGCGATTTCTTAAATGATATGTAACACGCACCCAAGTTGTGCGAATTATCCTTAAGAAATCGCAAATTTCCACCAACTTCTAGTTGGTGGTAATTTGCGATTTCCTTTCAAAATGCACTGTTTAGAATTTTACAAAGTGCCACGTGGCGCACATACATGCCCTTAGGGCATGTATGTGCGCCATATGCGCACACATGCTCATTTCAGGGGTGCATCAGGGTGTCATCATGACACCCTTGCACCTTTGAAATTATTCTTAAATTGCGATTAGCAAATTGCGAATCGCAATTTGAGAATTACTTCACATTCATTCCTATGGGTCTCCTGGCCCATAGGAATGAATGGGAAGGTATTCCTTAATTGGGATTTCGCAATTAAGGAATTTTAAGAAATCGCAAAAGTTTTGCGATTGTTTAAATATCACTATTTGAGAATCGCAAATGGAGATGTTGATACATATGCCCCCAAATTACCTGTCACATTAATGAATTTTTACTTTCTTTTGTCGCTGTCTTGATACATATTCTTCCACATATTTTAAAATATGTAGTAATGTAAAACTGTATGATGACTTCTTGCTTTTAGGGTCTGTGACCGAAATGAAGTGATTTATGATGACGATGAAGTCTGTAGAACGTTTTATGCAGAAAAGTTGGCTTTCTAGAAGGAAAGAAAAAGTAAATACACACTTCTAGATTCACACCAAAATGTGCATTACAGCTCATTTTTGCTGTGAATACATAAGTAATGAAAAAATGAATATCATTTGTATTGTAAGCTGGATAGAATGCACAATCTTTGAAATAAAATATCTGTCTTCTCTTTGCAGTAGTGGAGGAAGTAGGTTACCTTGTTGTGGTCCTCAGATTCTGGATTTTTTACAACAGGGGCAATGATATAAAAAATATAAAAGGAAAAAAAGGCATCTGCTTCTATCATTTTCTCTTGTGTTTTGCTTGAAAGATATTTGGATCCTAGCAAGTGATGGATTTAAGGTCTATGTAAAGGAGTTTTAATACTACTACAAACGTTCATAATATCTAGTGCAGCACTATTCAAACTCAAATTATTTTTTAAACTCTGTTCCAAAGACCATGAAAGAATTTATATTGCAGCTGCAGTTTTTAAGTCTGTCATTAGCCAAGACATTTTGATTTTAGTAAAATTAAATGTATAATATACGTACCAATAGGGTCTTTCAGCCAGCACTCTACATCCATTGATCTGTGTTGGAGCAGGCCCTTTTTAAGATTTGTCCCCCAGATTTTTGCCTTCTATGGCTGAACCCGATTTTGTTGGCATTGGGGCTCTGTGCACTTTTTGCCCGCCTAACCACTGGTAAAGTGCTTGTGTTCTCTCTCTCTAAAACATGGTAAGATTAGCTTACAAATTATTGGAATATTTAATGTATTCTTAAGTATCATATCACATGCAACCAGGGCCTGTAAATTTAAGTCTACCAGTGGGACTGTAGCACTCATTGTGTCACCCACCAAATTAACACTTTAAAATATGTCTCATGGCTGCCATTGCATCCTGTAGTGCAGTTTTAAACTGCCATTTCGACCTTGTAAAGTACATTTTTTCTAGACATAAACCTATATTTTTAAAACGTATAAGTCACCTCCATGGTAGGCCCTAAAGTCTCATAGAACAAGCTGCATGTTATGTAAAAAGTAGGACATGTGGGATTAAGTTTTACATGTCCTGGTGGTGCAAAACTCCTAAAATCGTTTTACAGTACTGTAAGTACTATCTCTCCCATTGGCTAATACTGAGTTACTTTATTACATTTAATAAGTGCTAACTTTGGATTCGGAGAAGATTGAGATATACTGTTTAGATTCAATGAATTGTAATTTAAAATCCCCTTCAAAGCTAAAGTCGGGCTATAAATCACAATTCTGAAAAGGCCACTTTTAGAAAGTTACTGAAACTTTGAACTTGATGTGATGCACTCCTTACCTTTCGTTTTTCCACATTTTTATACTGTTTGAGATGATGCTCCAGGCAAAATCTTGGTGTGCGAGCTCAGAAATGTGCTATGTCCCAAGGCACGAATTGAATATCAAAAACATTTCTGGTGCGTTGTCACAAACCAGTTGCAGGTCGCACTGCGATTAACTCTCACAGTAAACCACCACTTAATCTTACAATTAATCATATTCATCCATTGTTGTCTGTTTATCCTTATAATTCAAACGGAGGTGTTGGAAAAATTAGGAAAACTGAAAGGGAAGGAGTGCATCACATCCAGTTCTCAGCTTCAGTATAATACAGACTTGTCCCTGTGGATGCCTGCACCCCACAATTTTACAAGACTAATACCATCTATTGAAGCTAGTTGCAATAACCTACTTGCGATGAGCTCATCTTGAGCCTTTTAACATCAAATATGTTGCATCTTTATGCACAGAATATTGTGTGTGATTATACATGTTTTTGCTGTTTAGTCTTGTATAAATTTGTTTAGAAATTGGACTATGTGTAATGACGTATAAAAATTACTTTCTAGGTCACAGGGTATTTTGCTTTCGTATTCTGCTACACAGCAGGTTTAAATGTTCACACTTGTGGTGTTTGTATAGGAGATTTTTATATCGGTTAATAGGTTGGGTAACAGTTAGGTTGTTTGATTCACTTTTATTCACTTTTGAACAAGTGGTACACTGAAGTTGGGAAGGCTGATCCAGAGGTGAACTACAACAGGCGCTGGTAGGGCTATCGAGGTGGGTGGTTGGATCATGTTGTGCAATGTGTACGGTTTCATTAAAGCACAGGGACACATTCTCTTTTTTTAAAATAAATTATTGTTTTTGTGATTTCATGTAATTTCCAATGTTTCATTTGTTTAGAAGATTAAATTTGTGCACTGAGGTATGAAAACAATTCTTTAGGTCACATGGTATCTTACGTTTGGATTTTGCCACACAGCAGGTTTAAATGTTTGCACCGAACGGTGTTCATAAAGGAGTTTTTCACACTGGTTGAAAGGTTAGGTTGTTTTATCCAATCGAACGAGCAGTACACCGAAGACAGGGAGGCTGGAGCAGAGGTGAAGTACAACTAACGCTTGCAGTGTTATTGAGGTGGGTGGTTGGTGCATGTGACGCATTGTGTATGGTTTTGTTTAATTATTTAAAGAGAGCCACACGTTACTTTTTGGTTCAACATAATGTGATGATCTAGTTTTTTTGACCATGGGCAAATAGGTGGATTTTCGAATGATTTTACGTTGGTATTGAATAATATGAATGCACATTTTTAGGTATAACAGTTATTTGAGCACTAGATGTACAATATTAATATGTTTGTGGCAATGTATATATAAAATATATTTTGACATGGTTTCTGATGGGCTGTTTTTAAATTTGAATTCTAGTTACCCCTGACTTAGGGCAAATAGCTGGAAATACATTGGGTGGACTCCCAATTTGGGGGCATATTATCAAGAAACGGCGTTAACATTATGGCCGCTTTAGCGTCAGCAAACTGCCGCTAAAGCGGCGATAATGGGCTTGATAATATGCAGCAGAGAATTCCCATAGAAGCCCATATTCTGGTGTCAACAAATAGTAAATGCCCTTTGTGAGTTTCGAAAGTTGTAAAGTTAAACTTTTGGCTCATTTTACGTTTGTGAATCGAGCCCTATGTTTCTAAATTGGTTGTAGATTTATCCTGTGCTGTGTGTTCACTTTATTATTGTGTGTGTGCTGCATAAATATGTTATACATTGCCTCAAGGTTAAGCCTGGCTGTTATGTGCCAATCTACCAGATGGTTAAGCACAAGTTAATTTAGTGACTTTTTGTGGTTCACTCTAACAAGAATTCTGGTTGTTGCCTGAGTGGGGCTTCCACCCACTCAATCAATATATCTCTTTCTTTCAAGCTGTTATTATGTCAGTGTTAGAAAAGGGATTTCTGGTTGGCTAGCCTAAGCCAGGCAGAAACCACCATTCTAGTCAGGGCAAGGGAGTCACACACCGCAGATAACCCCTGCTCACCCCCTTGGTGCTTGGCAGAGCAGTCGGGCTTATCCCAGAGGCAGTATGTAAAGTGTTTGCGTAACACACTCACACAGCAGCGACACACTAGGCACACCACAAAAGAAACTCCACACAAGGATATATAAAAAATAGCCTTTGTTTTACTCAACAAAGACATTAGAATGCAATCACATATATATACACTGTGCCACCTAGCACAAGGTATTACTTTACAGGGGATTGTATACATTACAGGGCCAATCGGCCACTGTCATAAACAACATTAGAACACCCAAGTAGTAAAACAACCAGTAACTATTGGTAACCTTGCACCTAGCAAAAGGCCTGCGGCATGAATATCATAGCATTACAGAGAATAGTCATAATACACTCTATGTGCAACATTCCTTCCATCATATTGTGTGTTTTGCTGTTCGCCCTATGTGGGAAGGGTATGCCCAGACGTGGGTCCCATGCTCACTATGCCAGTGGTGTCAAGCTATCCTGGCTGAAGAGGGGTGAAACCCCGAAACTGGTCCTAGGATGTTTGATTCTGGTCCAGGGAAGACATGGCTTGGCAGTTCGGGCTGGACTGTTCCCATGAGGCACAGGGTCAAGACTGATTTGCATATGGCCATTTCTGAACTGGAGTGGCGTGGTGAGCAAAATAACAATGGATTAAACACAGATCTGTGAATGGGGGTGAATGTTTTGCCTATGTGCAACATTCCGTCCATCATCTTGTGTGTTTTGCTGTTCGCCCTATGTGGGAAGGGTATGTCCAGACGTGGGTCCCGTGCTCACTACGCGACTGGAGTCAAGCTATCCTGGCTGAAGAGGGGTGAAACCCCGAAACCGGTCCTAGGATGCTTGATTCCGGTCCAGGGAAGACATGGCTTGGCAGTTCGGGCTGGACTGTTCCCATGAGGCACAGGGTCAAGACTGATTTGCATATGGCCATTTTTGAACTGGGGTGGCGTGGTGAGCAAAATAACAATGGATTAAACCCAGATCTGTGACTGGGGGTGAATGTTTTGCCTATGTGCAACATTCCGTCCATCATCTTGTGTGTTTTGCTGTTCGCCCTATGTGGGAAGGGTATGCCCAGACGTGGGTCCCGTGCTCACTACGCCACTGAAGTCAAGCTATCCTGGCTGAAGAGGGTTGAAACCCCGAAACCGGTCCTAGGATGCTTGATTCTGCTCCAGGGAAGACATGGCTTGGCAGTTCGGGCTGGACTGTTCCCATGAGGCACAGGGTCAAGACTGATTTGCATATGGCCATTTTTGAACTGGGGTGGCGTGGTGAACAAAATAACAATGGATTAAACCCAGATCTGTGACTGGGGGTGAATGTTTTGCCTATGTGCAACATTCCGTCCATCATCTTGTGTGTTTTGCTGTTCGCCCTATGTGGGAAGGGTATGCCCAGACGTGGGTCCCGTGCTCACTACGCCACTGAAGTCAAGCTATCCTGGCTGAAGAGGGTTGAAACCCCGAAACCGGTCCTAGGATGCTTGATTCTGGTCCAGGGAAGACATGGCTTGGCAGTTCGGGCTGGACTGTTCCCATGAGGCACTGGGTCAAGACTGATTTGCATATGGGCGTGTCTGAACTGGGGTGGCGTGCTGAGCAAAATAACAATGGATTAAACCCAGATCTGTGAATGGGGGTGAATGTTTTGCCTATGTGCAACATTCCGTCCATCATCTTGTGTGTTTTGCTGTTCGCCCTATGTGGGAAGGGTATGTCCAGATATGGGTCCCGTGCCCACTACGCGACTGGAGCCAAGCTATCCTGGCTGAAGAGGGGTGAAACCCCGAAACCGGTCCTAGGATGCTTGATTCCGGTCCAGGGAAGACATGGCTTGGCAGTTCGGGCTGGACTGTTCCCATGAGGCACTGGGTCAAGACTGATTTGCATATGGCCATGTCTGAACTGGGGTGGCGTGGTGAGCAAAATAACGATGGATTAAACCCAGATCTGTGACTGGGGGTGAATGTTTTGCCAATGTGCAGTATTCCGTCCACCATCTTGTGTGTTTTACACATCCCCTGAGCACCTAACGTAATTGCTCATAGGGTGCACGTATTACCACAGCAGCCTAAACACATTATGCATAGGCATATTAGCATTACCTAGCATATTATGCACAAATATAATCAGCAGTAATGCAGTGCAATATCACAGGACATCACGCTCCTCTTAGGCATAATCATAACGCACCATATGCCACCAAAGATGCCTACCACCATAACAGAACATATAGATGCAACTTTCTGAGGTGCTGCAGATCATCCCACCTCATAACATCAGGGCATAACAAATCATGCCTAGACCTTGCAGGAGGCATACATCACCTTCCTCTGTGTCACTGTCCCCAAGCAGGGGCCCCATCCAGGCCTCAACCCTCAATGCCACCTTAGAGCGAAATTGCCCCCGATATCTAGAGAGTGCAGGAGGCCCAAATCCCCCCCTGTGTCAAAATCACATGTGGGAGACCTCTCACGGTCTTGGGTGCCCAGGGGGGGAGGAAAGCCGACCCCTTGCTCCCCACTCCTTGGCCCTGGCTCAGAATGGGCAACGCCCCTGCCCTCACGTTGGCCAGAGCTCAGTACCGGCAAGCTCACCCCCACTCACCATTCCTTTAGGGCTAAGTGGTTCTGCCCACAATGTTGGCCATAACACATGGGAGCCGGGAGGATTCTTACCGCTCGTCGGCTCCGCTCTCAGGGGACTGCCTCTGCATCGGGCCACTCGTGATAGAAAGGTGGGAAATTTGCAAAAGAGGACCCGCTGGGCTCTGGTCCGTCCTCTGGCTGTTAGGGGAGCCGGCAAGGCTCCATCTTCCTCTTGCCGCCAGTCTTGCTCACAACCATCTCAGGGGCACGCGGGGCACTCAGCGGGAACACATCTCTCATGGGAGCCCCACCCACAGTCAGGCGCCGACTTGCCTGACTTCCTGTGGCCTCTTCTCGTGGTGCCTAGGAACGGCACAGCAGCTCGTTCCCTGCTTTCTCCATGACAGAGGGAAGGAGCACTGCACTTCCTGGAGAGCCCCCAACCCGGGCTCAGGGGGTAAAAGGGTGCATCACTTCAAGCCCAGGCCCAGGGCAAACTAGCCACACATGAAGTACCTGGCCTATCTCCTGCCTGAAAACTGAACAGGGAGCAGGCAGCGCTTGCAGTTTCTCCCACACAAAGAAAATCGCTTCTCCTGCGCTAAGCCCCAGAGTCACAAGGGGCAGAGCTGAGCACAGGAACAGCAGGCAGGCCAGCACGCAGGGACCCTAAGCAGAGGGGCTGTCCCTCCAGCCGCTCCTCACCAGGAAACAGCCTGGTCCCAGTCAGCAGTTCCTCCTGGCCATCCAGTAGCCTGCTAGCTACCAGTCCCAAGTAAGCCCAACAGCACCTTACTTGGGGTCACAGTACCAATACTTATGCTAGTTAGAGTCTTTGTTCTCCCCTGGCCCAGGGCTCAGCACCCGGTCCAAACCAGTTCTGGGGGCACTCATACCTTTCTCTAAAGGTACACAACCACCTCCTTTGTCAGTGTTGGCTCTGGCCCCAGACACACCACAGGGGGGTGGAGCCAGCATTGTGGAAGGCATGCACATTCCCATTCAGTCCCAGGTGTTACTCCTCCCACCATTCCAAATGCAGATTGGCCTACTGAGCCTAGTGCTGATTCACCTAGCCCCTCCAGAGCCACTGAACCTCCCTGGCCGCTGTCACTCCAGGGCCAGACATGCAATACACATCAGGCAGGCACAAAGACACATTGCACACAGAAATGCCCACTTCTAAAAGTAAAAAGAACAGTTGATGGACAGAATGCAGAACAATGTCATACATTCACCCCAGTACACAGATCTGGGCCTAAATCCATCGTTTTTTTTGCTAACCATGCCATTGCAGTTTGGAACCAGCCACATGCAAATCAGTCTTGATCCTGACCTAATGGTAACAGTCCAGCCCGAACTGCCAGGCCAGGTCCTCCCTGGACTGGAAACAAGCATCCTTGGACCGGTTTCGGGCTTTCAGCTCTCATCAGCCAGAACAATATCATACATTCACCCCAGTACAGAGATCTGGTACTAAATCCATCATTTTTTACGTCAGGTAAATAAGCAGTGGTAAAAGAGACACACCTCTTGGACTAGACCATACATGTACCAAAAAAGCCTGATCAATGAAGATTGTCCAATCTGTTGACCTGGGTAGATGTTATGATCACCTCAGTCTTTTATGAGTTTTATTTAAAGAAGTTTCCTACCGAGACATGGCCTTCTTGTAGGCAGGGCTAGCTTTAGAGCTGTTGGCGCCCAGTGTGTCATTAATTTTTGGTGCCTCCCCCTCCATGACCACCTCCTCCGATTCTCTCTCAACCACTGGGCAAAAGTGCCCCTCATCTCTCCATAGGTCCTCTCGTACATACATTTAATTTGTTTTAAAGCACTGCTGAATGTTGGCTTTACTTATAAGAAGGTGTATTTAACCAAACAAACCATTTTCAGCAACATTAGGAATAGATAGTGAAAGACTGGGATAAAAAACTGAACGCCCTAACCTATTTTATGCAGTTTGCATGCTGTTCTTTGATGACAGTTCATTATAGGCCTGGGCGGTAAATTTCATTCCGCTTGCGGAATTTGCGATATATTGACATTTTTGCATTCCGCGGAGAGCGCGAAAAAGTAAGCATCGTGAGCAATATGACCGCGCCCATTAGCGACCGCATGGGCAAGTTGGAGATATATTTCCCCGCGAGCACGCAAAAACACATCGCGAACGGGCG
This sequence comes from Triturus cristatus, assembly GCF_964204655.1. Classification (NCBI taxonomy): domain Eukaryota; kingdom Metazoa; phylum Chordata; class Amphibia; order Caudata; family Salamandridae; genus Triturus; species Triturus cristatus. The sequence continues at coordinate 543,479,245 of NC_140583.1, forward strand.
GGAAAAGCAATCTCCGCATCTTCACGAAAGTTCCACATGCTCGCGGGGATTTTGCGCAATTTCGCGATAATTTGTGAAAGTCAATTTCGCAAATTCCGCCCACCCTTAGTTCATAACAGTCACTGTTCTATATTAGAGTTGCATTTTATGAACTGCGGTAACAAAAGGATCTCTATGACAAAAGCAGTAATCCACTCAGCTATCCACATAAAATACAAATTTTATGGCGAGTCAAAACTGGCACTAGACAAAACTCTCTTCTATCCCTGTAGCAGAAGCATTAATCACAAGAGTCAAGATATATAGAAATGTTTAATGCTGCCTGAAAACTGAACACGCAAAGATCTCTGCTGCAGGTGTTTTTAAATCCTACCTTATTGCTGAACGCAACTCCCCCTCCCTGAGCTCGGCTCCCACTCTCGAGTTCAGTGCCAAGCAGGGCCGCACCAGTCGCACTGCCCCAAAGCCGGCCCTGCTTGTAGGCCTAAAATCATACAGATTACAATCTCACAATCACCTTCTTGCTGACTAAAAAGAAACAGTGGTCATTATCTTTGACAAATTCTTCTTTCCACGGGGTTCATTCTACAATGTTTAATACAGAGTTTGTAGTTACTTTCTGCATCATCTGCCCCATCTCATTTCTATCGCTCCGGAATGACTAGAATGATACTGAGTTCAATGATTTGATACATTTTGAATAGCTTTTTGGAACAGAGAATTAGCACCCACCAGGTCACTACTCACAAGTAAAAATTCTAAATGTTTGTCATAATTATTAATCTGAAATAATGTTCCTATCGTATTAAACTATTTCCTTTTAAATTAATATTTCATCTCTAAGTAATGCAAGGCTCAAGTACTTTCATTTAGTAACAGAAGCGATTTATGATCTTTGAAGCATGTTACTTTTGACATTTATTTTACTGATTCCATTTTAGACGTTTCTGAAAAATATCAATGTAGATAAATATGGTATTGAAATGTGGCATATTTGTTAATGCCATGCGTGTTATTGATTAACCACTGTGGCAAAACTACAAACTTAATAGATTAAAAGCATAATTTGGCTGGCAGCTAATTTCCAGAAAAGCGGGTTATTTCATGTCAATACAGTGCGCTCAATTTGGTGGGTTTAATTTAATTGCAGATTCCAGACACCACTGTGGACCCAAAAGCTGTCCACAGCCCAACTCTTCTCCAGAAAACTGATGGATTTATAGGTTTCTAGAACATTTTATGAACGGGGACACTACTTTGATCTGGAAGCAGCCTCTTCATTTGTCCACAAAACTGCCCTCGCTGTTCGAGGGTGCTTGGTTCCGACCGCAGCTGTGCAGTGGGGGAGGTGCTAACAATGCGCTTAAAGCACTGCCTCTCCCCTGTGGTGCTCAAAGCTACATTGATTTTGGGGTAGCCTCTCCACTCCTCCACACGACTACCCTTCTGGGACTCGCTGTTCCAGGGTACTTGGTTCCAAACGGAGTTGTGTAGAGGAGGATGTGCTGACAACACAGATAAAGCAGTGCTTCTCTCCCCGCGACATGAGACGTTACTTTGATCTACTCTAGTGAGATTCGCTTTCCGAAGGTGTTTGGGTTCGACTGCACCTGTGCAGAAGGAAAGGTGATGACAATGCGCTTAAAGTGCTGCCTCCCTCCCCATGGGATGTGCGTGGGCTGCACACGGGCAAAGCCCGGGCCAAGAGCAGGCCCATCCTGCACCAGGAAGAGGCAGAGCAGTGCCACCCCCTTGGATTTATTTTGTTTGTTTTTCTTTTTGTCCTGGAGGGTGAGATTTGGACTCTCGACTCCCCTGTAAGCTACTCGTATACTTCACTGACTTTTTGGTTGCAAGTCCAGGACTAGCCACAAAGTTGATCTACAAGAGTGGTTGCCTAGTGTGTCTAACTCCTCCAACAAACTGTCATTGAGTCTTACTTGGTGGCCATATCCTCTTAAACTATTGCTATGGTTTCTGAGTGAGCTGCCCTTTTTACATCCTGACCAGACTAACTAAACTACTGGGAGTGTACTCTTCTCTACCTTAAGATTCTCTGCTTGTAAATGCTTGCAATAGTTATCTTTTTTAGTGGGGTGCATATCTCATTGCTGACAACCTTTCTGGGAAATTTTAGAGCGCTTCCCAACATGTAACTGAAAATTGTCCAGCTGTATCTTCCACTATCGGGCAAGGCCAAAAATCTTAATAACTCCTACACGTCTACATGTAAAGCACTACAATTAGATACTCAAACCTAGTGCCTGTGGAGGGTTACTAACCAACAGTTATTTTAATTTGCGCTGCTTTGCTTGTCTTGTTACATTATTCCTCTTTTTCTTTTTAAGTTTATGATTGTGTGCTGATTAGATTAGTCAATTCATTTAAAGTTTCACTCATTAATACTGTTTGCTTGCTATATGAACTAACATCAAGCATCAGGGATAGAGATTGCATCCTAGGGACTATAGTTGTTTCTATACACAATGCTTTATTGATCTCAATTATAATCTTTTTGTGCCAACAACCAAAATGGTATCCGACAAAGGAAGAAATATAGGAAAAATGAAAAGTTTTGGAAAGCACTCAGGTGAACACACAAATAAAAAAACCTTGAAACCCCTCTCAAACAACTGCCCCCTCTCAAACAACTGCACTTAAATTATAAAGTTAATTTAATCACATAACCTGCCTAAAGTCGACCCTTTATTTAACAAAATGGGTACCCCAGCCATAATTTAATCACATAACCTGCCTAAAGTTGACCCTTTATTTAACAAAATGGGTACCCCATCCAAGCCTCAGAGCACCAGAGGTCCTACGGATGTTTCCTCACAGACCTCTACTTGTAAGGGCTCCCCAGAAATTCTGTGCTTACCATCTGATTGTCCTGTATGTGAAGGCCCCCGGAACCCACAACAGTCTGTCCAAATCGAGTCCCCTTGGAACCTACGGTAGTCTGTTCAATTCAATTTGCAGCGCTGTCCTCAGTTGTAGAGTCCACTACTGATCCTTAAGAGAGGACTATTCCCGCAGCACAGCCTGTACAGACTGAGATGGCTAAAGAACAAATAAACTAACTCTGGGAAATTATTTCTGTCATGAGTGATGAAATTGTGGATCTAAGAGCCAAGGTGCGTGTACTTTCAGAATCCTGTTACGCAGGATGTGCCAGGGAAGGCAGAGAGATTGGTAATGGTCTATTTTTGGAAAGCAGCTGTATTGCTACCCCCTCTAATTTGGCTCACAATATAGTTCCATCTTGTAAAGTTAAGGACTGTCCTCCAAGGCTAGCATGTATTCCTTGGCTTCCTCCTGGAACAAGAGGGCCAATTCCCTTTCTATTTTCAATCTGCTCACCTAGCACCTCCCTTAGAGAGCCCAAGGGGATCTGCTAACCCAACCCTTGTTAAAGTCCCTTTCTACTCAAGGCTGAGTCTCCCTAATATTACTCCACAATGCACCTAAACTTAATTTCTGTTCTGAAATTTCAAAAGGGTCCTGCAAACTTCAATCTTGGTAAAGACCCTTTCTATTCTAGGATGAGATTCCCAAATATCATTACCCCTAATGTATCTACCACTAATGTTTCCATACCCCAACTCAAGAATGTCGGGAGACAAACCAAGACTCTGACACCTTTGTGCATCTCAGGTCTATCTATATGACAGGAGTTCCTAAGCTTCAGTCACACTATAAGGAAAATAAGTTCTCCCTTCTCATCAACTCTATCCATTGGATTAGGGATGTCCGAAGGTTTTACAGTGTAATTCACTCAGATATTCTTAGGGCCTCCAGGCTATCATCTCCAGCTGACCTGTTTGATTCCATCAAGTTAACTTTTTCTTACCCTTCCATAGTGAATGGGTTATTATCACTGAAAGCCGGAACCTTCCCCAGTAAATTTTACATTCAATTTAAGGTTTCTCTGTTACTGCAGAAGGAGGTAGATGGCTCCAAAAATCTTTGTCTGTCATCTTTAAATGACCAACTAGAGCCTAAAGGAAACCATGTATCAGATTGCATTTTAAGCTGCAATACCAAATTGGTCATAAAGCCTCTCCAAGATCTGAGTACTAGGTACAATCTGCATGACCCTGACTTGAGCGACTCAAGTCTACTTTTGCTTTTTCCAGGCCCTAATCATGAACCTGGCTTCATCCCAGAGCATGCAAATTGACATTCTTTACGGCCTCCTTGTGACAATCGGGAGGCCTGAACATCCACATAGTAGTACCCTGTAATTATCTCCAACTAAGGGGACTCCCTAACATAAATGTCCTAAGATATTGCTGGCCTAAGGAGTGGACTGATCCAGGTCGATTGGGGGACCATTATAGATAACAATGATATTGTTATTTTCCAGGAAACCTGGGAATTGGAACCCTCCCGTTGGCAAGATTATAAAACATTCTCTATACCACCTCGAAAGTCTCCGGCCATTAGGCGTTCAGGAGGGCTCGTTTTATGGTTTAATATTACTCTGGGCTGCTCTATTAAGCAACTAACCATTGATTTCCCTGATCTGCTAGTGTTGCAGATTTCCCCCTGGCATGGAAAAAAATGATTTCTATATAATGTGTACAGCAGAATTATCCTGAAGAACTTAGAGTCTCCAACTATATTGGTACTGAAGGATCAAATTGAAGGGTTAGCCTGTGGTGCCACCGTCACTGTTGGTGGAGATTTTAATATCTCATTGGAGCTTACAGTTCTTCTGAAGGACATTGCAAGCACAGAAGAGCAAACTTGCGGCATTATCCAACTCTCAGATCAAGTTATACAGTCTTCTGCTAAGGCAGAGGTACGAGTGATAGACCTATGTCTGAGCTGGTATCTATGAGCTTGCAATGGTCATACCCAATCTGACTTTATTAGATGCCCAACTTTCAAAAAGAACTCCTACCAGAGCAACATTGACTATATCTTCAAGGATCTGCCTTCTTGGTCTACTCTCATTGATATGGAAATTATTTCTCGACATGAAAGTGATAATTTTCCCCTGTTTCTTACCCTCGGGAGCAACCCTGAACAGATAGCTAAACCTTTGCATCAGGCCTGTGGTAGTATATCTGTTACTAATACATGAAGGAACGTAAGATGGGATTCCCTAGCTATCAATGAGGGATCTCTTGGACAGATATATTTATATCTGTGCTCCATTTTGCCTGTCTCTGCTGATCCTGGCACCTCCGTTTAGGCCAATATAGCCTTTCATGATAAGTTCTTTCTGGAGCTAAAACATTATTTTTTCACTAAGCTATCCTCCCAGACGAATTTACCTTCTGTTGAAAGTCACTCATAGTATAATAAGTACTGCAGGACGGCCAAACAAACATTAATATCAGCTATCCAGTCTGTCAGAACTGCCCAAAGTTAGGCAAAAATAGTCTGGGATACTTCTGTGTGGGAGGACATCTTGAATGCAGCTCACACTGGGAATCATAGAGCTTTCTGATATTTGATTTTTCACGGCTCAAAAACTTCCTCAACCATATTCTTCCCCAGGATTGGGTTAACCATTTTTAAGCCCTTTATACCAAGGGCTTAGGTGAGTCCTCCTCTGTCTCCTCTGCAGTCTATGAAGACACAGTTCATGACTCCACCCCACTAGTTCTTCCTGGTGGGCATGAAATCGATGGTGGTTACAAATTTTTCTTTACCTTTGTTGAAACTTTTCGCTCAATCTGTTTGCAGAAAGCAGGCAAAGCCCCTGGCCCGGACAAAATCCCTGGGGATCTTTTTAGGTTGGGACCCACTCTCTGTGCCCCCTGCATAAATTGTGCAGCTAATACTGTTACGGCTGGTGCCCAAATCCCTGTTTTGGATATAGGAGCAGAGATAATAACTATTTTTAAAAAGGACTGTAAATCAGATCCAGGTAATTACCACCCCATAAGTCTCATTGTTTTCTCACTTGGATGAAAGACAATAATAATCTCTCCCATTTCCAGGCTGGATTTCACTCTAAGACTAGTATGGTGGATCAAGTTTTCAGATTCTTGCTTTTGAAGTGGAAGGTAGTGGATCTTAGTAGGGCAGCCTTTATGTGGCTTTCGTCAACTTAAGGTCTGCCTTAGATATGGTCCCCAGAGAAATGCTTTGGTCCACCTTAAGAGATTTATGCCTCCCACCCCCCTCATTGAACGTCATAATTTGCATACACACAGACAACTTTGCATAGGTGAGATGGGGTCTAAATAGGGTCCAAATGGAGAGACAAGTAAGAGGTTTAGTGTGGTTAAGACTGTTAGTCAAGGGTGCCTACTCGCCCCAAACTTATTTCTCCCCTTTGGAAATGGGTGTGTGGATTTGTCATGTTGTTATGTTATGTTAATAGGAACTTTTATAGCGCTCGTTCACCAACGGTTTCTTGGCACTGGAGGAGTTACTTTCCAGAAAGAGTTACTGGTAAGGATGGTCCTGGTATAACTCTAAGCTTGGTTGAAGAGCCAGGTCTTCAACATCTTCCTAAAATGAAAGAGGTCTGACTCAAGTCTCAATTGGGGGGGGGGGGAGGGCATTCCAGAGTTTGGGTCCTAATATTGAGAAGCGTGAGCCTCCTGTTCTTTTGCGTCTACAAACTGGGACCTCTAAGTAGTTTATGTGCATAGATCTTAAAGTACGGTGGGGGATGTACTTATGAATTTTTGATGAAATGTACTTAGGGCCGGTCCCATGCAAGGCTTTCAAAAGAATACAGTCGGCTTTAAACTTGGAGCGTTGCTCCACTGGAAGCCAGTGCAACTCTTTTAGTAGCGGCTTGATGTGACATTGTCTGCCTTATTGGAATATAATTCTAGCTGCCTGATTTTGAATTAGCTGTAGACGATGTATCTGATTGCGCTGAAGACCTAGGTGTATAGAGTTAGCATAATCAATTTTTGACATAATCAAAGAGATGACAATTTGGATACATGCCTCTCTACTGAAGAATCTTCTGATTTTCCTCAGTTTCCACAGTTGGAGAAAGCAAGCGGAGGTAACTGCTCCAATCTACGTGTTCATCTTTAGGTCTGAGTCAATGTGTATGCCTAGGCTTTTTATCGATTTCCTTTTGAATTGGGCTAACGACTCACCTGTTTTAGTCAAAACCCCAGCTTTATTATTTGCTGATGGCACCTTGTTTGTGTCCAAAACCCCAAAAGGGCTAGAAACTTTATTAAACATCTTTAAGCAGGTGTTGGCTATAAACACATCTGAAACTAAATTTAAGGCAATTCATCCCTACAGGCACTCTTGAGGATTATAAGGTTAGATGATGTGGATCTGAAGATAGTGTTGGATTAACTGGCCATTTGCCAATCTAGTAACAATTCTTGGGCAAGCCAGATCTCAAAGAGCACGTTCTTGCTAAATCACAGGGCAGCAGCTATGTTGAAATTTGCAGGTAATAGTTCTCTCCACCCTATATCTCCCTTTATTAAAATATGGACAGCCCAAGCGGTGGCTGCTGCAACTTATGGTTCGGAACTATGAGGCTACTGTAACATTGACACCCTAAAAGTTGCTGAAAATAAAATTTTGATGGTGGCCTTAAACTCCTCCAAAGTAGTCCCTTGTTTTTTATATACGATCTGGACAGCCGTGGTCCATGCAGGTAACAGCGGTGGGGCAGTGAGGCTGGGTAACAGGGAATTTCAAGGGACGATGCCGAGGCAAAATTAATTCCTTATTTAATTTTCCCTCTGCATCGTCCATTGAAATCCCCCATACCTGGCCCCAATGCCCTACCGCTGTTACCTGCAAGGACTGCTGTTGGATCAGGATATGCAATCTATCACTTCTAATGTGAGATTGGAGACAGAAATATTGGCTAAGGATTTGTTTCACTCCTCAGCTAGATCCTTAGAGGGATGATCTGAGGTCATTCTGGAGGGACAAGCCTTGCAAATGACACTACTTCTGGCTTTCCTATGTTCAATAGACCCTACACACCTTGGGCCTGTCTGACCTCTGGTCCAATCCAGGCTCTATAACTCGTAGATTATCCAGAACGGTTATGTATAATTTTTGAGAGAGTGAAGAATAAAGACAGGGCCACAATACATTCTGCAAATCTCGGTTCTCTTATAGACAGATTCCTGGAGATGGAACCCCCGCTAGGATTTGAGTCCTTTATGGCTGGATAGAGCCTCTCCTTACCAAAGCTCTTTACATCAGATTCAGGCTAGGTGCCCTTCCACTTACCAGTTTTACTGCCAAGTGGAAGGGCCCTCCAGAAGGGAGTAAAATCCATCAAGCCTGTTACAATGTAGAGGAAAGTGATGAACATCTTTTCTTCTGCTCAGTACTCTCCTGTCAGCGTAAATGCTCAAATAGTGCCTTTATGCAGAATTATAGGTGTCCGTCAATGTCAGGTTGCATTGAGAATTTGTTTGTCCGATACTTCACCTCATATAATATTTTGGATTACGAAATTTCTTGAAAGTGTCTGGCCTATTAGATCAAAGCTTTTCTGTCTTGGGGAACACTGATTGAGTTACTTTTGTATTTTACTGTGACTTTCTGGATGAATCTTTTGCATAAAATACTATTGACTATTTGTAAGGCTCTAGCCTGTATTAGGCGATTTGAATGTTTTACTTATCTGGTCTTATTGTTATACTCATCACGCAATTTTTATTGTTAGTTTTTTAACTTTGTTAAACAAATGCATTTTAGGCACTTTATTACCTGTCACATTAATGAATTTTTACTTTCTTTGGTCGCTGTCTTGATACATATTCTTCCACATATTTTAAAATATGTAGTAATGTAAAACTGTATGATGACTTCTTGCTTTTAGGGTCTGTGACCGAAATGAAGTGATTTATGATGACGATGAAGTCTGTAGAACATTTTATGCAGAAAAGTTGGCTTTCTAGAAGGAAAGAAAAAGTAAATACACACTTCTAGATTCACACCAAAATGTGCATTACAGCTCATTTTTGCTGTGAATACATAAGTAATGAAAAAATGAATATAATTTGTATTGTAAGCTGGATAGAATGCACAATCTTTGAAATAAAATATCTGTCTTCTCTTTGCAGTAGTGGAGGAAGTAGGTTACCTTGTTGTGGTCCTCAGATTCTGGATTTTATGTGACCTCTTTTAGAACATTTTACAACAGGGGCAATGATATAAAAAAATATAAAAGGAAAAAAAAGGCATCTGCTTCTATCATTTTCTCTTGTGTTTTGCTTGAAAGATATTTGGATCCTAGCAAGTGATGGATTTAAGGTCTATGTAAAGGAGTTTTAATACTACTATAAACGTTCATAATATTTAGTGCAGCACTATTCAAACTTAAATTATTTTTTAAACTCTGTTCCAAAGACCATGAAAGGATTTATATTGCAGCTGCAGTTTTTAAGTCTGTCATTAGCCAAGACATTTTGATTTTAGTAAATTTAAATGTATAATATACGTACCAATAGGGTCTTTCAGCCAGCACTCTACATCCATTGATCTGTGTTGGAGCAGGCCCTTTTTAAGATTTCTCCCCCAGATTTTTGCCTTCTATGGCTGAACCCGATTTTGTTGGCATTGGGGCTCTGTGTACTTTTTGCCCGCCTAACCACTGGTAAAGTGCTTGTGTTCTCTCTCTCTAAAACATGGTAAGATTGGCTTACAAATTATTGGAATATTTAATTTATTTTTAAGTATCATATCACATGCAACCAGGGCCTGTAAATTTAAGTCTACCAGTGGGACTGTAGCACTCATTGTGTCACCCACCAAATTAACACTTTTAAATATGTCTCATGGCTGCCATTGCATCCTGTAGTGCAGTTTTAAACTGCCATTTCGACCTTGTAAAGTACATTTTTTCTAGACATAAACCTATATTTTTAAAACGTATAAGTCACCTCCATGGTAGGCCCTAAAGTCTCATAGAACAAGCTGCATGTTATGTAAAAAGTAGGACATGTGGGATTAAGTTTTACATGTCCTGGTGGTGCAAAACTCCTAAAATCGTTTTACAGTACTGTAAGTACTATCTCTCCCATTGGCTAACACTGAGTTACTTTATTACATTTAATAAGTGCTAACTTTGGATTCGGAGAAGATTGAGATATACTGTTTAGATTCAATGAATTGTAATTTAAAATCCCCTTCAAAGCTAAAGTCGGGCTATAAATCACAATTCTGAAAAGGCCACTTTTAGAAAGTTACTGAAACTTTGAACTTGATGTGATGCACTCCTTACCTTTCGTTTTTCCACATTTTTATACTGTTTGAGATGATGCTCCAGGCAAAATCTTGGTGTGCGAGCTCAGAAATGTGCTATGTCCCAAGGCACGAATTGAATATCAAGAACATTTCTGGTGCGTTGTCACAAACCAGTTGCAGGTCGCACTGCGATTAACTCTCACAGTAAACCACCACTTAATCTTACAATTAATCATATTCATCCATTGTTGTCTGTTTATCCTTATAATTCAAACGGAGGTGTTGGAAAAATTAGGAAAACTGAAAGGGAAGGAGTGCATCACATCCAGTTCTCAGCTTCAGTATAATACAGACTTGTCCCTGTGGATGCCTGCACCCCACAATTTTACAAGACTAATACCATCTATTGAAGCTAGTTGCAATAACCTACTTGCGATGAGCTCATCTTGAGCCTTTTAACATCAAATATGTTGCATCTTTATGCACAGAATATTGTGTGTGATTATACATGTTTTTGATGTTTAGTCTTGTATAAATTTGTTTAGAAATTGGACTATGTGTAATGACGTATAAAAATTACTTTCTAGGTCACAGGGTATTTTGCTTTCGTATTCTGCTACACAGCAGGTTTAAATGTTCACACTTGTAGTGTTTGTATAGGAGATTTTTATATCAGTTAATAGGTTGGGTAACAGTTAGGTTGTTTGATTCACTTTTATTCACTTTTGAACAAGTGGTACACTGAAGTTGGTAAGGCTGATCCAGAGGTGAACTACAACAGGCGCTGGTAGGGCTATCGAGGTGGGTGGTTGGATCATGTTGTGCAATGTGTACGGTTTCATTAAAGCACAGGGACACATTCTCTTTTTTTTAAATAAATTATTGTTTTTGTGATTTCATGTAATTTCCAATGTTTCATTTGTTTAGCAGATTAAATTTGTGCACTGAGGTATGAAAACAATTCTTTAGGTCACATGGTATCTTACGTTTGGATTTTGCCACACAGCAGGTTTAAATGTTTGCACCGAACGGTGTTCATAAAGGAGTTTTTCACACTGGTTGAAAGGTTAGGTTGTTTTATCCAATCGAACGAGCAGTACACCAAAGACAGGGAGGCTGGAGCAGAGGTGAAGTACAACTAACGCTTGCAGTGTTATTGAGGTGGGTGGTTGGTGCATGTGACGCATTGTGTATGGTTTTGTTTAATTATTTAAAGAGAGCCACACGTTACTTTTTGGTTCAACATAATGTGATGATCTAGTTTCTTTGACCATGGGCAAATAGGTGGATTTTCGAATGATTTTACGTTGGTATTGAATAATATGAATGCACATTTTTAGGTGTAACAGTTATTTGAGCACTAGATGTACAATATTAATATGTTTGTGGCAAAGCTTAAAATATATTTTGACATGGTTTCTGATGGGCTGTTTTTAAATTTGAATTCTAGTTACCCCTGACTTAGGGCAAATAGCTGGAAATACATTGGGTGGACTCCCAATTTGGGGGCATAATATCAAGAAACGGCGTTAACATTATCGCCGCTTTAGCGTCAGCAAACTGCCGCTAAAGCGGCGATAATGGGCTTGATAATATGCAGCAGAGAATTCCCATAGAAGCCCATATTCTGGTGTCAACAAATAGTAAATGCCCTTTGTGAGTTTCGAAAGTTGTAAAGTTAAACTTTTGGCTCATTTTACCTTTGTGAATCGAGCCCTATGTTTCTAAATTGGTTGTAGATTTATCCTGTGCTGTGTGTTCACTTTATTATTGTGTGTGTGCTGCATAAATATGTTATACATTGCCTCAAGGTTAAGCCTGGCTGTTATGTGCCAATCTACCAGATGGTTAAGCACAAGGTAATTTAGTGACTTTTTGTGGTTCACTCTAACAAGAATTCTGGTTGTTGCCTGAGTGGGGCTTCCACCCACTCAATCAATATATCTCTTTCTTTCAAGCTGTTATGTCAGTGTTAGAAAAGGGATTTCTGGTTGGCTAGCCTAAGCCAGGCAGAAACCACCACTATAGTCAGGGCAAGGGAGTTACACACCGAAGATAACCCCTGCTCACCCCCTTGGTAGCCTGGCAGAGCAGTCAGGCTTATCCCAGAGGCAGTATGTAAAGTGTTTGCGTAACACACTCACACAGCAGCGACACACTAGGCACACCACAAAAGAAACTCCACACAAGGATATATAAAAAATAGCCTTTGTATTACTCATCAAAGACATTAGAATGCAATCACATATATACACTGTGCCACCTAGCACAAGGTATTACTTTACAGGGGATTGTATACATTACAGGGCCAATCGGCCACTGTCATAAACAACATTAGAACACCCAAGTAGTAAAACAACCAGTAACTATTGGTAACCTTGCACCTAGCAAAAGGCCTGCGGCATGAATATCATAGCATTACAGAGAATAGTCATAATACACTCTGTGTGCAACATTCCATCCATCATATTGTGTGTTTTGCTTTTCGCCCTATGTGGGAAGGGTATGCCCAGACGTGGGTCCCGTGCTCACTATGCCAGTGGTTTCAAGCTATCCTGGCTGATGAGGAGTGAAACCCCGAAACCGGTCCTAGGATGTTTGATTCTGGTCCAGGGAAGACATGGCTTGGCAGTTCGGGCTGGACTGTTCCCATGAGGCACAGGGTCAAGACTGATTTGCATATGGCCATTTCTGAACTGGGGTGGCGTGGTGAGCAAAATAACAATGGATTAAACCCAGATCTGTGAATGGGGGTGAATGTTTTGCCTATGTGCAACATTCCGTCCATCATCTTGTGTGTTTTGCTGTTCACCCTATGTGGGAAGGGTATGTCCAGACGTGGGTCCCGTGCTCACTACGCGACTGGAGTCAAGCTATCCTGGCTGAAGAGGGGTGAAACCCCGAAACTGGTCCTAGGATGCTTGATTCCGGTCCAGGGAAGACATGGCTTGGCAGTTCGGGCTGGACTGTTCCGATGAGGCACAGGGTCAAGACTGATTTGCATATGGCCATTTTTGAACTGGGGCAGCGTGGTGAGCAAAATAACAATGGATTAAACCCAGATCTGTGACTGGGGGTGAATGTTTTGCCTATGTGCAACATTCCGTCCATCATCTTGTGTGTTTTGCTGTTCGCCCTATGTGGGAAGGGTATGCCCAGACGTCGGTCCCGTGCTCACTATGCCATTGGATTCAAGCTATCCTGGCTGAAGAGGAGTGAAACCCCGAAACCGGTCCTAGGATGCTTGATTCCGGTCCAGGGAAGACATGGCTTGGCAGTTCGGGCTGGACTGTTCCCATGAGGCACAGGGTCAAGACTGATTTGCATATGGCCATGTCTGAACTGGGGTGGCGTGGTGAGCAAAATAACGATGGATGAAACCCAGATCTGTGACTGGGGGTGAATGTTTTGCCAATGTGCCACATTCCGTCCATCATCTTGTGTGTTTTGCTGTTCACCCTATGTGGGAAGGGTATGCCCAGACGTGGGTCCCGTGCTCACTACGCCACTGAAGTCAAGCTATCCTGGCTGAAGAGGGTTGAAACCCCGAAACCGGTCCTAGGATGCTTGATTCTGGTCCAGGGAAGACATGGCTTGGCAGTTCGGGCTGGACTGTTCCCATGAGGCACAGGGTCAAGACTGATTTGCAAATGGGCGTGTCTGAACTGGGGTGGTGTGGTGTGGTGAGCAAAATAACTATGGATTAAACTCAGATCTGTGACTGGGGGTGAATGTGTTGCCAATGTGCCACATTCCGTCCATCATCTTGTGTGTTTTGCTGTTCGCCCTATGTGGGAAGGGTATGCCCAGACGTGGGTCCCGTGCTCACTACGCCACTGAAGTCAAGCTATCCTGGCTGAAGAGGGTTGAAACCCCGAAACCGGTCCTAAAATGCTTGATTCCGGTCCAGGGAAGACATGGCTTGGCAGTTAGGGCTGGACTGTTCCCATGAGGCACAGGGTCAAGACTGATTTGCATATGGGTGTGACTGAACTGGGGTGGTGTGGTGTGGTGAGCAAAATAACTATGGATTAAACCCAGATCTGTGACTGGGGGTGAATGTTTTGCCAATGTGCAACATTCCGTCCATCATCTTGTGTGTTTTGCTGTTCGCCCTATGTGGGAACGGTATGCCCAGATGTGGGCCCCGTGCTCACTACGCCACTGGAGTCAAGCTATCCTGGCTGAAGAGGGGTGAAACCCCGAAACCGGTCCTAGGTTTCTTGATTCCGATCCAGGGAAGACATGGCTTGGCGGTTCGGGCTGGACTGTTCCCATGAGGCACTGGGTCAAGACTGATTTGCATATGGCCATGTCTGAACTGGGGTGGCGTGGTGAGCAAAATAACGATGGATTAAACCCAGATCTGTGACTGGGGGTGAATGTTTTGCCAATGTGCAGCATTACGTCCATCATCTTGTGTGTTTTACACATCCCTTGAGCACCTAACGTAATTGCTCATAGGGTGCACGTATTACCACAGCAGCCTAAACACATTATGCATAGGCATATTAGCATTACCTAGCATATTATGCACAAATATAATCAGCAGTAATGCAGTGCAATATCACAAGACATCACGCTCCTCTTAGGCATAATCATAACGCACCATATGCCACCAAAGATGCCTACCACCATAACAGAACATATAGATTCAACTTTCTGAGGTGCTGCAGATCATCCCACCTCATAACATCAGGGCATAACAAATCATGCCTAGACCTTGCAGGAGGCATACATCACCTTCCTCTGTGTCACTGTCCCCAAGCAGGGGCCCCATCCAGGCCTCTCCCCTCAATGCCACCTTAGAGCGAAATTGCCCCCGATATCTAGGGAGTGCAGGAGGCCCAAATCCCCCCCTGTGTCAAAATCACATGTGGGAGACCTCTCACGGTCTTGGGTGCCCAGGGGGGGAGGAAAGCCGACCCCTTGCTCCCCACTCCTTGGCCCTGGCTCAGAATGGGCAACGCCCTTGCCCTCACGTTGACCAGAGCTCAGTACCTCAAGCTCACCCCCACTCACCATTCCTTTGGGGCTGAGTGGTTCTGCCCACAATGTTGGCCATAACACACGGGAGCCGGGAGGATTCTTACCGCTCGTCGGCTCCGCTCTCAGGGGACTGCCTCTGCATCGGGCCACTCGTGATAGAAAGGTGGGAAATTTGCAAAAGAGGACCCGCTGGGCTCTGGTCCGTCCTCTGGCTGTTAGGGGAGCCGGCAAGGCTCCATCTTCCTCTTGCCGCCAGTCTTGCTCACAACCATCTCAGGGGCACGCGGGGCACTCAGCGGGAACACATCTCTCATGGGAGCCCCACCCACAGTCAGGCGCTGACTTGCCTGACTTCCGGTGGCCTCTTCTCGTGGTGGCCTCTTCTCGTGGTGCCTAGGAACGGCGCAGCGGCTCCTTCCCTGCTTTCTCCATGACAGAGGGAAGGAGCACTGCACTTCCTGGAGAGCCCCCAACCCGGGCTCAGGGGGTAAAAGGGTGCATCACTTCAAGCCCAGGCCCAGGGCAAACTAGCCACACATGAAGTACCTGGCCTATCTCCTGCCTGAAAACTGAACAGGGAGCAGGCAGCGCTTGCAGTTTCTCCCACACAAAGAAAATCGCTTCTCCTGCGCTAAGCCCCAGAGTCACAAGGGGCAGAGCTGGGCACAGGAACAGCAGGCAGGCCAGCACGCAGGGACCCTAAGCAGAGGGGCTGTCCCTCCAGCCCCTCCTCACCAGGAAACAGCCTGGTCCCAGTCGGCAGTTCCTCCTGGCCATCCAGTAGCCTGCTAGCTACCAGTCCCAAGTAAGCCCAACAGCACTTTACTTGGGGTCACAGTACCAATACTTATGCTAGTTAGAGTCTTTGTTCTCCCCTGGCCCAGGGCTCAGCACCCGGTCCAAACCAGTTTTGGGGGCACTCGTACCTTTCTCTAAAGGTGCACAACCACCTCCTTTGTCAGTGTTGGCTCTGGCCCCAGACACACCACAGGGGGGTGGAGCCAGCATTGTGGAAGGCATGCACATTCCCATTCAGTCCCAGGTGTTACTCCTCCCACCATTCCAAATGCAGATTGGCCTACTGAGCCTAGTGCTGATTCACCCAGCCCCTCCAGAGCCACTGAACCTCCCTGGCCCCTGTCACTCCAGGGACAGACATGCAATACACATCAGGTAGGCACAAAGACACATTGCACACAGAAATGCCCACTTCTAAAAGTAAAAAGAACAGTTGATGGACAGAATGCAGAACAATGTCATACATTCACCCCAGTACACAGATCTGGGCCTAAATCCATTGGTTTTTTTTGCTAACCATGCCATTGCAGTTTGGAACCAGCCACATGCAAATCAGTCTTGATCCTGACCTAATGGTAACAGTCCAGCCCGAACTGCCAGGCCAGGTCCTCCCTGGACTGGAAACAAGCATCCTTGGACCGGTTTCAGGCTTTCAGCTCTCATCAGCCAGGCTGGCTTGACTCCAGTGGCATGGAGAGCACGGGACCCACGTCTGGACATACTCGTCCCACTCGGGGTGACAAATGCAAACAGAACAGTTGATGGACAGAATGCAGAACAATATCATACATTCACCCCAGTACAGAGATCTGGTACTAAATCCATCATTTTTTTTCCTAACCATGCCATTCCAGCTTGGGACCAGCCATATGAAAATCAGTCTTGATCCTGCACCCAATGGTAACAGTCCAGCCGAACTGCCAGGCCAGGTCCTCCCTGGTCTGGAAACAAGCATCCTAGGACCGGTTTCGGGCTTTCAGCCCTCATCATCCAGGATAGCTTGACTCCCGAGGTATGGAGAGCACGGGACCCACGTCTGGGCATACCCGTCCCACTCGGTGTGACAAATGCAAAAAGAACAGTTGATGGACAGAATGCAGAACAATGTCATACATTCACCCCAGTACAGCGATCTGGGCCTAAATCCATTGGGTGTTTTGCTCACCATGCCATTTCAGTTTGGAACCAGCCATATGCAAATCAGTCTTGATCCTGCACCCAATGGTAACAGTCGAGCCCGAACTTCCAGGCCAGGTCCTCCCTGGTCTGGAAACAAGCATGCTACGACCGGTTTCGGGCTTTCAGCCCTCATCAGCCAGGATAGCTAGACTCCCGTGGTATGGAGAGCACGGGACCCACATCTGGGCATACCCGTCCCACTCGGGGTGACAGATGCAAAAAGAACAGTTGATGGACAGAATGCAGAACAATGTCATACATTCACCCCAGTACAGAGATCTGGGTCTAAATCCATCGGGTTTTTTGCTCACCATGCCATTTCAGTTTGGAACCAGCCATATGCAAATCAGTCTTGATCCTGACCTAATGGTAACAGTCCAGCCCGAACTGCCAGGCCAGGTCCTCCCTGGACTGGAAACAAGCATCCTTGGACCGGTTTCAGGCTTTCAGCTCTCATCAGCCAGGCTAGCTTGACTCCAGTGGCATGGAGAGCACGGGACCCACGTCTGGACATACCCGTCCCACTCGGGGTGACAAATGCAAACAGAACAGTTGATGGACAGAATGCAGAACAAAATCATACATTCACCCCAGTACAGAGATCTGGGACTTAATCAATCTTTTGTTTTCCTAACCATGCCATTCCAGTTTGGGACCAGCCATATGAAAATCAGTCTTGATCCTGCACCCAATGGTAACAGTCCAGCCGAACTGCCAGGCCAGGTCTTCCCTGGTCTGGAAACAAGCATCCTAGGACCGGTTTCGGGCTTTCAGCCCTCATCATCCAGGATAGCTTGACTCCCGTGGTATGGAGAGCACGGGACCCACGTCTGGGCATATCCGTCCCACTCGGTGTGACAAATGCAAAAAGAACAGTTAATGGACAGAATGCAGAACAATGTCATACATTCAACCCAGTACAGAGATCTGGGCCTAAATCCATTGGGTGTTTTGCTCACCATGCCATTTCAGTTTGGAACCAGCCATATGCAAATCAGTCTTGATCCTGCACCTAATGGTAACAGTCCAGCCCGAACTGCCATACCAGGTCCTCCTTGGACTGGAAACAAGCATCCTTGGACCGGTTTTGGGCTTTCAACCCTCATCGGCCAGGATAGCTTGACTCCGGTGGCATGGGGAGCATGAGACCCACGTCCATCAATTATTTGTGTGTGTTTTGCTTTCTCACCCTAAGTGCGCCTGGTATACCCAGACGTGGGTCCTGGGCTTACTGTGTCACTGGAATCAAGCTATCCTGGTTGAAGAGGGGTGAAATCCCGAAACCGGTTCTAGGATGCTTGTTTCTGGTCCAGGGAGGACCTGGCTTTGCAGTTCAGGCTGGACTGTTCCCATGAGGCACAGGGTCAAGACTGATTTGCATATGGCTAGGTCTAAGCTGGAGTGGCATGGTGAGCAAAATAACGATGGATTTAACCCAGATCTCTTGACTGGGGGTGAATGTTTTAATTAGTTCTGCATTCCGTCCATCAATTTTGTGAGTTTCACTTCTAAAAGTGGCATTTCTAAAATAGTCATAATAAATCTGCGAACACCATTATGCGGCATTTATTTTCACTATTCCAAACATACCAAACTTGACCAATCTACTTCTCTCAGGTCATGAATTACCACTGAAGCACATATCTGGGAATCCCCAATGCATTCCAATCAGAGGGCAGCCTCCCAGTAGTCAGAAACCAAAATGGCTGTTTGTCACTACCAGGACATGCCACACAGTTAAGGCACATGTCCTACCTTTTACGTACAGCGCACCCTGTCCACAGGGCTAGCTAGGGCCTACCTAAGGGGTGACTGATATGTAGTAAATGGGGAGTCTCAGATACGGCCACCACTTTATGTGCCACATCACAGTGACAGTAAGCTGCGCGTGCAGGCCCTGCAATGGCAGAGGCCTGAGACAGGTTTGAAAGGCTACTTTGGTGGTGGACGCCCACCAGTAGCATTTAATTTACTTGCCCTGGGTATCTGAGCTACATATTACAATGGACTGATAGGTTAATTAAATACGCCAAACAGGTGTAGACCAATCTTACCATGTTTTACCATAGGCAACACATGCACTTTACACTGGACAGCAGTTATAAAGTGCCCAAAGTCCTAAAACTACCAACACCAGGTTAGAAAAAATACCAGAAGGAAGGCAACAAATTCAGGGATGACCCTGCAAAAAGTCCAAAACAACCCCCTTCCAGCCTTATGCCAGGGTAGACCAATCAATGCCTTAATGGGCTTCCTTGCTTGGGCACCATAGAACACGGATGCGGGCACACAACTGCAGGGAAACACTCAATTTCCACGCCAATCTTAACCCATGTGGTTCCCTCTGTCTAAGCTCCCAGGACCAACTAAGCTACCCCACTGGGACTCCCTAGCTGTCCGTGGCCAGGACTAGACCCTAGGCCATCAAGAGGTCTCTGGTCCTTGCCATCTCACAGAGTGGGGGGCAGCAGCCCCAAGTACATAGTATCCATTCTGCACTCTACCTCTCATCAGTGCAGTTCTAAACTGCCACAGATCCTCCAACCCAGGATCTACACCCTCAGGCTGACCAGGAGTCACGGGTGAGGCTCTCCTCCCCCTACCCCTCCTTATGAGGTTCCGCACTCTCCTCCTAGGAGACGCACCCTCAGAACACAACTCTCCCACCAGTTCAGGACCACTCTCCTGCAACTGGTCTCCCAACCTAGGATCTAAACCCTCAGATTGAACCGGGCCAGAGGCAATGACTCCCTCCCTCTGTACCCCCTTCCTGAGTTCTGCACCCTCCCACCTGGAGTGGTACCCCCAGAAGGCAAAACGGTAGGGACACTGCTTACAGATGTCCTTCCCTCCAGGTCAGGCATAAACTTCTGAACCTGGCCTCCCAACCCATGGACCAGCTGAGCACTTGCCTGGCACACCTCACTCCTTCTCCGCTGAGACAGGACATGAACCCCTACACCCCTCCTACTACACTGGGACCTATCTGGGCTGCTAAGAACCTTTTCCACCACCCTGGGCTGGGAAATACGTGAGCCACTCCTCTTAGGGTCACTTCCAATGCCTCCTTAGACCCTCTACGTTACAACAAACAATTGATGGACGGAATGCTGACAATGCAGACATTCTCCCCCAGTCAAGAGATCTGGGTTAAATCCATCGTTCTTTTGCCCACTACACCACCCCAGTTTAGACATGGCCATATGCAAATCAGTCTTGACCCTGTGCCTCATGGGAACAGTCCAGCCCGAACTGCCAAGCCATGTCTTCCCTGGACCGGAATCAAGCATCCTAGGACCGGTTTCTGGCTATCAGCCGTCATCAGCCAGGATAGCTTGACTCCAGTGGCGTAGTGAGCACGGGTCCCACGTCTGGGAATACCCATCCCACTTAGGGCGAAAAGCGTTACAACAAACAATTGATGGACGGAATGCTGACAATGCAGACATTCTCCCCCAGTCAAGAGATCTGGGTTAAATCCATCGTTCTTTTGCCCACTACACCACCCCAGTTTAGACATGGCCATATGCAAATCAGTCTTGACCCTGTGCCTCATGGGAACAGTCCAGCCCGAACTGCCAAGCCATGTCTTCCCTGGACCGGAATCAAGCATCCTAGGACCGGTTTCTGGCTATCAGCCGTCATCAGCCAGGATAGCTTGACTCCAGTGGCGTAGTGAGCACGGGTCCCACGTCTGGGAATACCCATCCCACTTAGGGCGAAAAGCGTTACAACAAACAATTGATGGACGGAATGCTGACAATGCAGACATTCTCCCCCAGTCAAGAGATCTGGGTTAAATCCATCGTTCTTTTGCCCACTACACCACCCCAGTTTAGACATGGCCATATGCAAATCAGTCTTGACCCTGTGCCTCATGGGAACAGTCCAGCCCGAACTGCCAAGCCATGTCTTCCCTGGACCGGAATCAAGCATCCTAGGACCGGTTTCTGGCTATCAGCCGTCATCAGCCAGGATAGCTTGACTCCAGTGGCGTAGTGAGCACGGGTCCCACGTCTGGGAATACCCATCCCACTTAGGGCGAAAAGCGTTACAACAAACAATTGATGGACGGAATGCTGACAATGCAGACATTCTCCCCCAGTCAAGAGATCTGGGTTAAATCCATCGTTCTTTTGCCCACTACACCACCCCAGTTTAGACATGGCCATATGCAAATCAGTCTTGACCCTGTGCCTCATGGGAACAGTCCAGCCCGAACTGCCAAGCCATGTCTTCCCTGGACCGGAATCAAGCATCCTAGGACCGGTTTCTGGCTATCAGCCGTCATCAGCCAGGATAGCTTGACTCCAGTGGCGTAGTGAGCACGGGTCCCACGTCTGGGAATACCCATCCCACTTAGGGCGAAAAGCGTTACAACAAACAATTGATGGACGGAATGCTGACAATGCAGACATTCTCCCCCAGTCAAGAGATCTGGGTTAAATCCATCGTTCTTTTGCCCACTACACCACCCCAGTTTAGACATGGCCATATGCAAATCAGTCTTGACCCTGTGCCTCATGGGAACAGTCCAGCCCGAACTGCCAAGCCATGTCTTCCCTGGACCGGAATCAAGCATCCTAGGACCGGTTTCTGGCTATCAGCCGTCATCAGCCAGGATAGCTTGACTCCAGTGGCGTAGTGAGCACGGGTCCCACGTCTGGGAATACCCATCCCACTTAGGGCGAAAAGCGTTACAACAAACAATTGATGGACGGAATGCTGACAATGCAGACATTCTCCCCCAGTCAAGAGATCTGGGTTAAATCCATCGTTCTTTTGCCCACTACACCACCCCAGTTTAGACATGGCCATATGCAAATCAGTCTTGACCCTGTGCCTCATGGGAACAGTCCAGCCCGAACTGCCAAGCCATGTCTTCCCTGGACCGGAATCAAGCATCCTAGGACCGGTTTCTGGCTATCAGCCGTCATCAGCCAGGATAGCTTGACTCCAGTGGCGTAGTGAGCACGGGTCCCACGTCTGGGAATAACCATCCCACTTAGGGCGAAAAGCGTTACAACAAACAATTGATGGACGGAATGCTGACAATGCAGACATTCTCCCCCAGTCAAGAGATCTGGGTTAAATCCATCGTTCTTTTGCCCACTACACCACCCCAGTTTAGACATGGCCATATGCAAATCAGTCTTGACCCTGTGCCTCATGGGAACAGTCCAGCCCGAACTGCCAAGCCATGTCTTCCCTGGACCGGAATCAAGCATCCTAGGACCGGTTTCTGGCTATCAGCCGTCATCAGCCAGGATAGCTTGACTCCAGTGGCGTAGTGAGCACGGGTCCCACGTCTGGGAATACCCATCCCACTTAGGGCGAAAAGCGTTACAACAAACAATTGATGGACGGAATGCTGACAATGCAGACATTCTCCCCCAGTCAAGAGATCTGGGTTAAATCCATTGTTCTTTTGCCCACTACACCACCCCAGTTTAGACATGGCCATATGCAAATCAGTCTTGACCCTGTGCCTCATGGGAACAGTCCAGCCCGAACTGCCAAGCCATGTCTTCCCTGGACCGGAATCAAGCATCCTAGGACCGGTTTCTGGCTATCAGCCGTCATCAGCCAGGATAGCTTGACTCCAGTGGCGTAGTGAGCACGGGTCCCACGTCTGGGAATACCCATCCCACTTAGGGTGAAAAGCGTTACAACAAACAATTGATGGACGGAATGCTGACAATGCAGACATTCTCCCCCAGTCAAGAGATCTGGGTTAAATCCATCGTTCTTTTGCCCACTACACCACCCCAGTTTAGACATGGCCATATGCAAATCAGTCTTGACCCTGTGCCTCATGGGAACAGTCCAGCCCGAACTGCCAAGCCATGTCTTCCCTGGACCGGAATCAAGCATCCTAGGACCGGTTTCTGGCTATCAGCCGTCATCAGCCAGGATAGCTTGACTCCAGTGGCGTAGTGAGCACGGGTCCCACGTCTGGGAATACCCATCCCACTTAGGGCAAAAAGCGTTACAACAAACAATTGATGGACGGAATGCTGACAATGCAATGGCCATGTCTAAACTGGGGTGGTGTAGTGGGCAAAAGAACGATGGATTTAACCCAGATCTCTTGACTGGGGGAGAATGTATGCATTGTCAGCATTCCGTCCATCATTTGTTTGTTGTAACGCTTTTTGCCCTAAGTGGGATGGGTATTCCCAGACGTGGGACCCGTGCTCACTACGCCACTGGAGTCAAGCTATCCGGGCTGATGACGGCTGATAGCCAGAAACCGGTCCTAGGATGCTTGATTCCGGTCCAGGGAAGACATGGCTTGGCAGTTCGGGCTGGACTGTTCCCATGAGGCACAGGGTCAAGACTGATTTGCATATGGCCATGTCTAAACTGGGGTGGTGTAGTGGGCAAAAGAACGATGGATTTAACCCAGATCTCTTGACTGGGGGAGAATGTATGCATTGTCAGCATTCCGTCCATCATTTGTTTGTTGTAACGCTTTTTGCCCTAAGTGGGATGGGTATTCCCAGACGTGGGACCCGTGCTCACTACGCCACTGGAGTCAAGCTATCCTGGCTGATGACGGCTGATAGCCAGAAACCGGTCCTAGGATGCTTGATTCCGGTCCAGGGAAGACATGGCTTGGCAGTTCGGGCTGGACTGTTCCCATGAGGCACAGGGTCAAGACTGATTTGCATATGGCCATGTCTAAACTGGGGTGGTGTAGTGGGCAAAAGAACGATGGATTTAACCCAGATCTCTTGACTGGGGGAGAATGTATGCATTGTCCGCATTCCGTCCATCATTTGTTTGTTGTAACGCTTTTTGCCCTAAGTGGGATGGGTATTCCCAGACGTGGGACCCGTGCTCACTACGCCACTGGAGTCAAGCTATCCTGGCTGATGACGGCTGATAGCCAGAAACCGGTCCTAGGATGCTTGATTCCGGTCCAGGGAAGACATGGCTTGGCAGTTCGGGCTGGACTGTTCCCATGAGGCACAGGGTCAAGACTGATTTGCATATGGCCATGTCTAAACTGGGGTGGTGTAGTGGGCAAAAGAACGATGGATTTAACCCAGATCTCTTGACTGGGGGAGAATGTATGCATTGTCAGCATTCCGTCCATCATTTGTTTGTTGTAACGCTTTTTGCCCTAAGTGGGATGGGTATTCCCAGACGTGGGACCCGTGCTCACTACGCCACTGGAGTCAAGCTATCCTGGCTGATGACGGCTGATAGCCAGAAACCGGTCCTAGGATGCTTGATTCCGGTCCAGGGAAGACATGGCTTGGCAGTTCGGGCTGGACTGTTCCCATGAGGCACAGGGTCAAGACTGATTTGCATATGGCCATGTCTAAACTGGGGTGGTGTAGTGGGCAAAAGAACGATGGATTTAACCCAGATCTCTTGACTGGGGGAGAATGTATGCATTGTCAGCATTCCGTCCATCATTTGTTTGTTGTAACGCTCCTTAGACCCTCTGGCACTCACCCAGAGGTCTGCTCCCCTGCAGGCTCCCTGGGATCAGAGAACTCACACTCCAACAGGTGTTGGCGTAACCCGGGAACACAGCAACGGAACATGTGCTCTCTGACAATCAGATCAAACAGCCCTTCAAAAGTGTTTGCGTGCTACCCATCACCCAACCTTCCAGTGCATCACAACACTCATCCACAAACTCCCCCCAAGACTGGTGAGAGTATCCTATTGCCCTGAACCTCAACCTTTACCCTTCAGGTGTGACACCCTCTTCCTGGGAACTAGGTACCACCATCTGGGATCTGGAAGTGTGACTTCCTACACTGGACTCACTTCTGCTGCCACCACTGGACCCCACCCTCCCTGGTGAATCCAGACCACTAAAACTACACTCAGGGGACATATCCTTAAGAGCTAGCCTTTCTCTGGTGAAGGCCTTCTCTGCCTCTGCCATCCTCTCCTGCGCTAGGATGCTTTCAGTCTCTAGATTTTTCTCTTCAAGGACCAACTCATTGAAACACAACTCCTGAGCCAACAAGGTATTGTCCTCCACCACACCTAGCTGCGCTATCTCCTTTGCATGCTCTAACCTGAGCCTTTCCAAAACCAGCTGGTGTTCCCTTTCTTACCTTCTATCTACCAAGTCCTCTGGGGACAGGGAAAGTGATAGGGCACTACCCGTGGCACTGGCATCAGCAAGGGACTACCTCTCTACCTGGTCCTCACTATCTACTGGCATCCCTGCCCTCTCATTTTCTCCCTCCTGTGCAGACTCTTCAGGGCCACCCTCAGACCCACCAGCCTCTTGGTATGCGGACAGGGAACTCTTTCGCTCAGAGTACGGAAATCTCCATTCACCCTCTTACCATTGGAGCATGATTTTCTGAAGGCCAAGCACCTCTCTCCTCACAGAACCCCCTCAGCTCCAACATACTTTATTTGAACAGATCACCTAAAATAAAGGCAGATTCTATTCTTGGCAAGGCACTAAGACACAAGTGCAACACAAGAGACCTAGGTGTAGGAACTACAACAGGAGTACACAATCATATAAAATGACTTTTGCAAGGCAATCAGGAGAAATCCCCAAACATGTGATTGTCAAAAATGTAGAGTTTTGTAGAGCAACAACGTGTCACTGTGGTACTGCACAAATGCAAGTCATATCCTCACCGCTGACAACCAATGTTAGAAATGGGATTTCAGATTGGCTAGGACCAGCACCTAAGCCAGGCAGAAACCACAAATCTAGTCCAGGCAAGGGAGTTACACACCAAAGATAACCCCTGCTCACCCCCTTGTTAGCTTGGCAGAGCAGTCAGGCTTATCACAGAGGCAATGTGTAAAGCGTTTGCACAACACAGTCACACAGCAGAGACACACTAGGCACACCACAAAAGAAACAAGAAACTCCACAAAAGGATATATAACAAATTGCCTTTGTATTACTCACAAAAGACGTCAGAATGCAATCACATATGTACACTGTGCCACCTGGCACCAGGTATTACTTTGCAGGGAATTGTATACATTCCAGGGCCAATCGTGCCACTGTCATTAACAACATTAGAACATCCAAGTAGTAAAACAACCAGTAACTACTGGTAACCTTGCACCTAGCAAAATGCCTGCAGCATGAACATTATAGCATTTCATAGAATAGTCATAGTACACATCCCCTGAGGACCTAACGTAATTCCTCATAGGGTGCACACTATACCACAGCAGACTAAACACATTATGCATAGTGTTAGAAGTGGGGGTCTCTAGAGGGCTGAGGTACGTACCTTAGTCCAAATAGGGACCCTTGATTCTAGTCAGAGTAAGGAGGGACACACCCTTAGATAACCCCATCTCACCCCCTGGTAGCTTGGCACGAGCAGCCAGGCTTATCTCCAAGGAAATGTGTAAAGTATTTGCAACCACACTCTCAATAACACAGTGATAACACAATAAATGGACACTACAATGGTTCATAAAAATAGCAGTATCATTATAAAAAGGAATACGATGAGTCCAAACGATAAACCAACATCTGCACATTCGTCATAATTCACTTGGCCGGTTATTAGGCCAGCAATCACTTGTAGGTTCTTGTGGTATTAATGATCTCTACTGCAGTCCTTATGCAATGCTATGCAGTTTTTAATGCAGTTTGTAATGTAGCAATAAGACAGTCCTTAATGCAAGAATCAGGCAGTTTGTAATGCAAGAATAATGCAATTCGTAATGCAAGCATCAAGCAGTTTGTAATGCAATAATAATAATGAGGTTCGTAATGCAAGAATCAGGCAGTTCGTAATGCAATATTAACGCGGTTCGTAATGCAAGAATCAGGCAGTTCGTAATGCAATAATAATGCGGTTCGTAATGCAAAAATCAGGCAGTTCATAATGCAATAATAATGCGGTTCATAATGCAAAAATCAGGCAGTTCGTAATGCAAGAATTATGCGGTAAGCCAATCTGCGCGGTCAACTCGGGCACCACTTGGCCCCAACACCAGAGACAATGGTCATAGGCTTAAAGGGGTGGCCCCGGTATTGTTGGGTAGGTACGGGCTGCTCGGGGACTCGGAGCACTCCTGTACTCCTCTTGCACTCCTCCCCAGGCCACACACGCTTGCGGCTCCCAACCAGAATCCAAGCCTTACCTGGGGGTGTGCCCTGCCTCGCTCTCTCACTCTCCCCGCTCGTTGGACGTCCTGCTGGGCGATCCTGATCACGTTGCGGCTCTGTTGCTAGGCGATGCTGTAGCCGAACAGGTTACATCACTGCCTTCTCCTTCATTCCTTTCCATGAACAATGATCATGATCCCTTTCACCTTGTAGCCTCCTTAGCTTCAAGAAATCCTTTAGCACGTTGCGGCTCGGGCCAGCGGCGGTGATCCTTCCTCACAGCCTCAGTTACAATGACGACTCAGGCCACAAACAACAATGCAGCAGCGTGGACGATGTTTCACGCTGCGGGGGCAATGCAATCACATACCACCTTGTAAACAGTTGTCACAAAAAAGTACTCCACTGTTGTTCTCATTAGATTGTTGTTAGAAATCAACAACCGCGAGACTAGAGAAAAGAAAAAAGAAAGAAAGAAAAGCTCTGGCATATCCCGATGTGAAGCGACCTCTGGAGGGGTCTTACAGGAAAAACCTTTGTTTTATTTATTTTCCCTCACACACCCTAGTGGTGTCATGCTTCATCATCGGGACACCGCGACCCCTATAAGTCGCGATGGGCTCAACCAATGCTCCAGGGAGCACTTAAATGATATACCACACCAGGGGGATAAAGATTAAAAATTCACTCCTCGACCCCAGTATCCCTTTATTCTTGGGTCTCGTAGGAATGTTAAAATATTTACAATAGGGTCATATGGAAGATTATGGTCCTAAGACCCTAAGGCTAACATGTTTCAGTCCTTTTATGCCCAAAACGCCTGGTTTGGTGCTAGGACTTTCTTCAGGGCTATATGAATCCCTGGAACAGAGAATTTCCCTATCCTGTTTATTAAAAAGGGCACCTAGCTGCTCCTTTATGTCTTGGTTTTATTTTTATAGTTGTGACACTACATCTGAAAAGATAAAACAACAAAACAAAAATATATGTATAAGGGCATGTGTTTATATGTCCGAATCTGTAGATGCTAACTAACACTACTTCGTAAAAACACCCACATGTGATCCCACGTGGCATGGATTTCATCGGCTTGAGGCAATGTTCCAGCGCGCGTGCCACGGTTTAAATATCCTAGAAGGAAACCATTCATTTCCGGGTGTTTACGCGAGGTCATGTGATTTGCGTAAGCCTCCCCAATAAAGTTATACACAAACATGAAAAAGTGACAGTAAAGGGAGAGACCGGGCAGTCCATGAGTACTCCGAGTGCAGTTTTGATAATAGCAATCCCGATTTTCTGAGAGTACCGTCACAAGATTATACCTTATCACGCTGTTATACCTCCACGTCTCAGCCCCACCCTTTCGTTTCATTTTGTCTTCTTAATGTTTCTCCGTTGCAAACGACTACAACAATTGTAACTGTCCTATATATATTTTTTTTGTCGGTTTTCTTCAAAAAAACTGATAACTAGGGATACTTCTGTAACAGCATGATTTCACGTGAAATATTACCATTCTCCAAATGGGGTAAGAAAAATAAGTTACATGTCATGTTTCTTTGGTTTGAACAAATCTTTATCAAATTTATGAGCAGTACCTATACAGACAAGCATGGGAGTGAATGCATGGATGATTCAGGTCTCTCTCCCTGTCCACGTCACGGGGGTGCAAAATGTTTTTAAGAAGCAAACAATGTATACAAATAACCACAGTACGATAGAAAGTGTTCCTTATACATAATATGAGTCTCAACTGACACATGATATGTCAAGAGCACTGATTGTCTTCACTGGGATCAAATGTGGGTGTTTTTAGGATGTGGTGTTAGTTAGCATCTACAGATTCGGACGTATAAACACATGCCCTTATACATATATTTTTGTTTTGTTGTTTTATCTTTTCAGATGGAGTGACACAACTATAAAAATAAAACCAAGACATAAAGGAGCTGCTACCTGTCCTTTTTAATAAATAAGATAGGGAAATTCTCTGTTCTCTTTGCACCAGGGGTTCATATAGCCCTGAAGAAAGTCCTAGCACCAAACCTGGCGTTTTGGGCATAAAAGGACTGAAACATGTTGGCCTTAGGGTCTTAGGACCATAATCTTCCATATGACCCTATTGTAAATATTTTAACATTCCTACGAGACCCAAGAATAAAGGGATACTGGTGTCGAGCAGTGAATTTTAAATCTTTACCTCCCTGGTCTGGTATATCATTTAAGTGCTCCCTGGAACATTGGTTGAGCCTACTGCAACTTATAGGGGTCGCGGTGTCCCGATGATGAAGCATGACACCACTAGGGTGTGTGAGGGAAAACAAATAAAAGCAAAGGTTTTTCCTGTAAGACCCCTCCAGAGGTCGCTTCACGTAGGGATATCCCAGTGCTTTTCTTTCTTTCTTTTTTCTTTTCTCTAGTCTCGCGGTTGTTGATTTCTAACAACAATCTAATGAGAACAACAGTGGAGTACTTTTTTGTGACAAAAGTTTAGAATCAGGAGGGTGTACTCCTCTCCATTTTTTCCTCTTGGCCCTTCAAATATTTAGGACCATTCAGGTCCTGGGTATCCAGTGTATTAAAAACCTCGTAAACAGTACCACAGACCACACGGCAGTCTCAGGCGTGCAAAAAGCACACACACACAGCATCGCTGAGACACAGTCCTTAATTTTAATTAAGCCTTTAGCACGTTGCGGCTCGTGCCGGCGGCTGCGATCCTTACTCACAGCCTCAGGTACGATGACTGCTTGGGCAACAAACAGCAATACAGCAGCGTGGCCGATGTTTCATGCTGCGGGGGCAATGTGATCACGGGGCACCTCGTAAACAGTACCATAGACCACACAGCAGTCACAGGCGTGCAAAAGCACCACTCACCAAGCATCGCTGAGACACGGTTGGAAACTTTTATGTTCCTGAGTTTCCACAACAGGGGACCAACTCTCCTCGGGCCCTTGGAGACACGCTACTTGAGGACACAGCACACAGCAAAGTCTTCACAAGCAGGGGGACACAGCACACAGCAAAGTCCCTTGTCCTCTCTTTAGTCAAATCAGCAAACTGCAGGACAGCTCCAGAACACACAGCAAGGGCATTCCTTCTCTTCAGTCTCTTCAGCTGTTCTTCTTTGGCAGAGGTTCCTCTTGATCACAAAGTAGATTCGAATCCTTTTTTAGTCTGGATTTCAGTCTTGAGTTCAGGGGTTTCAGCTCTCACATTTATACCCCTAAATGCCTTTGAAGTCTTTGTGTTCAGGGGGCTCTGACCTCGGTCCAAACCAGACTTGGGTGTCTTCCTGCCAATGCACACCCTCCTCCTTTGATAGTCAGGGTCTGGGGCCCAGACGCTCCATCAGGAGGTGGAGCCATCCTTTTTTGGCAACAACACCGCCCTCTCCACATCCAGGGGCCTACTACATCAAAATTGCTGTCTCACCTTCTCCTCCCTGGGGACAGGACACTTCCCAGACCCTGTCGCATCTAAACCCAGGCAGGCAATATACAACCAGGAGAAGGCACACAGGATGGTTTAAGACAAGAGCCCAGCCAAAAGTGTGGTTTCTAAACACACAACTGAAAAACCATCTTCACCAAAAGATGTGTTATTAAATTCTGAGTTCAGGCACACTAAACTCCATTTCTCCATCTTATGCCTATGGGAAGATATGCTGGAAACATAGGACACAGCATTCCCCATTCTGTTCTATGGGCAAGATGGCCTTGCAACAGTGAAAAACGAATTTGGAATTATTTCACTGTCACGGCATGGTACACACCTCAGTACATGTCCTCCCTTTCACATACACTGAACCCTGCCCAGGAAGGTACCTTGGGCCTAATATAAGGTTGTCTGATGTGCCTAAAAAGGGAAGGTAAGGCCTGGTAAGTGTGTACACTTCACAAGTAAGGCAAACATACCAATTATGGACAACCAATTGCCATAACACTTTGTACAGGGAGCACTTGCATTTTGACACTGATCAGCAGTGGCAAAGTGCCCAAAGCATCTAAGCCAGCAAAACGAAATCCATCACAGCATCAAAATAGAGGAGGTAGAGGCAAAAGGTCAGGGGTAACCACACCAAGAAATGCCAGGTCTAACACATAGGCATCATAGCATTGTATAGCATATTATGCAAAAAATTATTGTGCAGCAATGCAGTGCAATATAATAACACATCACGCCCCTCTTAGGCATAATCATAACGCACCATATGCCACCAAAGATGCCTACCACCATAACAGAACATATAGATGCAACTTCCTGAGGTGCTGCAGCCCAACCCACCTCATAACATCAGGGCATAACACATCAGGCCTAGACCTTGCAGGAGGCATTCTTCACCTCACTCCGTGTCACTGTTCCCAAGCGGGGGACTTGTCCTGGGCTCGCCCCGCAATGCCACCTTAGAGCAAAATTGCCCCCGATCTCTAGGGAGCACAGGAGGCCCAAACACACATGTGGGAGACCTCTCCCAGACCTGGGTGCCCAGGGGAGAGGGAAGCCGACCCCTTGCTCCCCCTCCTCTGCCGTGGCTCAGAATGGGCAACTCCCCTGCCCTCACGTTGACCAGAGCTCAGTACTGGCAAGCTCACCCCCACTCACCATAACTTGGAAGCTGAGCAGTTCTGCCCACAATGTTGACCCTAACACATGGGAGCCAGGAGGATTCCTACCTCTCGTGGGCTCTGCTCTCAGGGGACTGCCTCTACATTGGGCAACCCATGAGAAGAAGGTGGGAAATTTGCAAAAGAGTGCCCCCAGGGCTGTGGTCCGTCCTCTGGCTGTTAGGGGAGCCGCGAGGCTCCGTCTTCCTATTGCCACTGGACTCGCCCACAACCATCTCGGCAGCATGTGGGTGTCATGCCCCGCGGTTAAGCCCCTACAGGCAGTGAGTATTTAAAGGGCGAAGGGCGTGTAAACGCCGCTTCGCGTTCTAGCATTGAGCCCCATTTCCGTCCCGAGAGTTCTTGCCTGACTTCCTGTTGCTGTAGTTCCGGTTTCCTGTTGCGAGTCGCGGACGATTCCCGGCTCCGGTGTTGGTTACGTTGTGGATCCTGGTGGAGCGTGGCGCTGGCGGTGTTCTCTCTCTCCAGGAGCTTTTGCGAGGGTTACGCCCGCTCCCTCTGGTTGTGGTACCAGTCAAGTAAGGTCTGCTGGGTGCTAAGTTGTGCGGGGGTTTCCTGTCTCGCGTCGCTCCTTACCTGGGAGTTGGAAGGGGATAGGCGGAGCGTGAACCCCCTTGCCAGCGCTTCCTGTCTTGGTGACTTCAGACCAGCGCTACATTTCTTAGAGAGTTCAGACTGAAGC
The DNA here is from genome assembly GCF_964204655.1 of Triturus cristatus. Classification (NCBI taxonomy): domain Eukaryota; kingdom Metazoa; phylum Chordata; class Amphibia; order Caudata; family Salamandridae; genus Triturus; species Triturus cristatus. The sequence continues at coordinate 543,511,751 of NC_140583.1, forward strand.
CTTATCAGGCGTGTGTGTAGTTGTGTAGTTGCCTGCTGTTAAGGCGACTCCAAGGTTGTGTATGATTGGAGTCTTTCCTTTGTGTCTGTATCACGCCCCAGTATCATTTACATCCCTTTACGTTCACCAAGTATATATCCTTTGGCTTCATATCCATCCCCTACGTCCTCCTGAGCTGATATCAGGAATCAGGTGGTGATTACTGCGAGGACCATTGAGCAGGGGGTTAGGTTTCCCATACTCCTTCACAAAAAGCACGGTACTTGTTCTTCCTAATCTTCTTCTATGAAACAGTGGCATAATCTACCTCCTGTGTTTACGATCTCTGCCTACCTACTCTCCGCAGCTGCCCGCAAAGGAAGTAATTACCTAGAGTAATACCTGCATGTTCCCGCAGACTAATACCCAAGCAGCTGACGATACTCCTGGTAGGTGTTGGGGAAGTAAAGATTAGAAAGATCACAGGTGGCGGTACAGAGATATCCCTATAACCATCTTTGTATTACAGCTGGGAGGCCCTCTTATTCTTCCTGCCAAGATCCATCACGCTCCTGCTGTTCCTCCTGCCAGAATCACCCATCAAGACCTACCGGTTCCCCCCAACTATCCTTGTTTTGTTTCCCTGTTTTCCCCAGTGGGTTCTCCGCACTCTAGAGTTTGATAGAGTCGGAGGAACGCGGGGGACGACTGTGGACTTTCTTCACGACTCCAGACGCTCCTGCAGAACATCCGCGATCCTTACAGAACGCGAAGCCTCTAATAGAATATTCTGCCCGAGCGTCATGGAACTAGGTGTGGTTACGCTTGCGGATGTCGCCGGCATGCTCGGCAACTTGCAAGCGGAAACCCAGGCATTATCTGCCAGAATAGATACCCTCCAGCAACGACAGGAGACGGGGGCTGCGGGAGGGAGAGTTGATACAACCAACCCGGTGATACAGGTCACCACCCCTACGTCCATCCCGTTAGCTCCTCCAGAAAGGTTCTCAGGGGATGCTTCACGGTGCGCCGCCTTTCTGAGCCACTGCCAGCTGCATTTTTCTTGTAAAGCCACCTGCTTCCCCACAGATCAGGCCCGGGTTGCATTTATGGTTTCATACCTTAGTGGGGCGGCCGCAGACTGGGCCATACCTTTAGTAGACCGGCATGACCCTTTATTGTATAATTACATCGCTTTTAAGAGAGAGTTCAGCAAGCTTTTCGATAGGCACACATATACACACTCTGCAGACTCTGAGTTATTGGCCTTGAAACAAGGCAATCAAGACCTGGTTTCTTACATCACTACATTTCAGAGACTGGTAGTTGAATCTAACTGGCCCGAAGAAAAGCGTGGTACCCTGTTTTACAGAGGGCTACGCGATGATTTAAAAGACGCCCTTTCACAGATAGTGGACCTTCCTGCAGCCTGTCCTGAGTTGATAGACCTTGTGGTTAAGATTGAACACCGTATTCAGGAACGGAAGCAGGAAAAAGGGAAGGGAGATCCACGATATGTTCCCGCCAAGGCAAAAGGTGTTGAGGTGGTTAAAGGTCCCGATAATAGTGAACCTATGCAAATAGGTATAGTGAGAGGGCCATTAACTCCTGAAGAAAGACAAAGGCGACGAACCAACAGACTCTGCCTCTACTGCGGGAAGGCCGGTCACTTCCTGCGGTCATGCCCTGTTAAACCAGTACCTCCTAAGAGTTCGGGAAACTAGAAAGCCTGGGATGCGTGGAGACAGGACTCCTGGGCAATTCTGACCTTACAGTCTCCTCCTCTGACCCTGAATCCAGATCAGTCACTCATCTCTATGTGTCAGCTTACCTCTCGGTAGAACAGCTAGGTTTGCATGTAGCCATCATGATCGATTCTGGGGCCTCTGGTAATTTTATGGATGAGAAGTGGGCAAAAGACAATGTAATTCCCTGCATCAAAAAAGAGGTGCCCAATGCGGTCATTACAATTGATGGCCGTTCTCTCGTTTCAGGCCCAGTAACCCACAGGACATGCAGTCTCCACATGCATATAGACCTGGACCATCACGAAACTATTGAATTTGACTTGATCCGCTCACCTCAGATACCGGTGCTCTTAGGCATCCCTTGGTTGCAGACACACAACCCAATCATTGACTGGCAGGCAGCCACACTCCGGTTTCGTCATGTTGCTCCTCTTGATACTAGTGTAACAGTAGCCCTTGCGACCTCCATGGTAGACCGGACTGAACCCGTACCTGAGCTGCCCGACTGTTATAGTGATTTGAGCACAGTATTCGATCCCAAGGAGGCGGACGTCCTTCCCCCGCATAGGGTGTACGACTGCCGCATAGATTTAGAGACAGGAGCTCGAATCCCGTGCAGTAGGGTGTACGCCCTAACCGAGAAGGAAAATACATACCTCCGAGAATACCTGGACGTTATGTTAGAGAAAGGGTTTATCAGGCCTTCCAGATCCCCTGCCTCCTCATCGCTGTTTTTTATTCCTAAGCGTGAGGGGGGTCTTCGGTGTTGCATCGATTATCGGAGATTGAACGAGGTCACTATTAAAAACAGGTATCCCTTGCCTTTGATTTCCTCTCTCCTTGACAGAGTACGCAATGCTAACTTTTTCACCAAATTAGACTTGCGGGGCGCCTACCATCTAGTGCGTGTCAAGGAGGGAGATGAATGGAAGACTGCTTTCTGTACGAAATACGGATTGTTTGAATATTTAGTAATGCCCTTTGGGCTTTGTAACGCTCCAGCTGCGTTCCAGTTCTTCATCAATGAAGTCCTCTGGGATATGCTGGACCTCCATGTCATCGCCTATATTGATGATTTACTAATATTCTCCTCATCCATGGCCGAACATGTGGGCCACGTCCGACGAGTGTTGGAACGCTTACGTGCACATAATTTGTATTGCAAGCTGGAAAAATGCACTTTCCATACACGGGAAGTGCCTTTTTTGGGCTTTATTGTTTCCCCACTCGGACTTCGTATGGATCCTGTTAAGGTCGAGGCAGTCCTCGCCTGGCCATCCCCGAATACCGTGAAGGACCTGCAGAAATTCTTGGGGTTTGCCAATTTTTATCGGTGTTTAATTCAAGGGTACTCGGAGTTGGCACATCCCCTTACAATCCTATTGCGAAAAGGGGTTCCGTATGTTTGGTCAGCTGCTGCTGACACGTCTTTTCGGAGTTTGAAGGAGGCCTTCACGCGCGCTCCGGTCTTGCGACATCCAGATTCGGCCTTGCGCTATGTGGTCGAGGTGGACGCCTCTCAGGTGGCAGTGGGAGGGGTGCTGAGTCAAGCCGATCCGGAAACCGGGGTGTGCCATCCCATAGCTTACTTTTCCCACAAATTCACTCCCGCGGAATACAACTATGCGGTGGGGGACAAAGAACTCCTAGCGATCAAGAAGGCCTTTGATGAGTGGCGGCAATACCTCTTAGGTGCGCGTTTTCCGGTGGTTGTATACACCGATCATCGCAATCTCCAGTACCTTAAGTCCACCAAAGCCCTGTCCATGAGACAACTCAGATGGACCCAGTTCTTCTGTGAATATGACTTCACTATTAGGTTCCGCCCTGGGAGGAAGAACGGCAAGGCCGATGCCATGTCCCGGTTGGGATTTCAGCTTCCCGATGTACCTGACGTGGCGCCCCCTGTCATCCCTGAAGGGCGCGTCATAGGGGGGGTGTTCGGGGAGGAGGACTTCAGGGCTCGGATTCGGCAAAGTCAACTATCGATGGACATGCCTGACTTTGTAGGGTCTGAGGAGTGGGTCAGTACAGATGGTTTGGTGTGTGTCCGAGGGGGGGTGGTGTTGCCCACTTCTGATTTACAAACACATGTCTTGGATTGGTATCACTCGCACCCTTTGTCAGGACATCCGGGTATTAAGAAAACTACCAAGGTTATAAGACAGCATTTCTGGTGGCCCACTATGATGAGGGACATAGAACAGTATGTGAAGTCATGTCATGTCTGTGCGCAAACCAAGGGTTCCCATCAGAACCTGGTGGGCCTACTGCTCCCACTTGCTTCACCTCCTGGCCCGTGGCACACAGTATCACTTGACTTCATAGCGGAACTACCAGTCACCAAACGATTGAATAACACCTTGCTTGTGGTGGTGGATCATTTTACGAAGACAGCCCATTTCGTTCCTTTGACGGGGTTACCCACAGCAGCAGCGTTAGCCTCTATATTTCTGCAACATGTTGTACGGCTCCATGGCCTCCCCTCGGTCTTGATTTCTGATAGGGGGGCCCAGTTTGTGTCTCGGTTTTGGAAATGCCTCTGTGCCATGCTGCAGATTGACGTTAGACTCTCTTCCAGTCATCACCCACAGTCTGATGGCCAAACCGAGAGAGTTAATCAGTGCTTCAAACAATATGTAAGGAACCAAGCCCTACACTCAGCAGCGGAGTGGGATGAGTGGGTATGGGTGGCAGAGATATCATATAACAACAGCCCACATTCTTCCACCCTCCATACTCCTTTCTTTTGTTCACAAGGTTTTCACCCCAAGCTGTTGCCAATAGGGATTCCGATTAGCAGCCCAACTCCTGCCGCCAATGATCTAGTACAGAAGTTACACGACATACATAAACAGACGTTGGTAAACCTTGATTTGGCTAAAGTGAGATACAAGGAGGGGGCAGATTTACACCGGAGGTTGGAACCCATATATGCTCCTGGGGATGAGGTGTGGCTTTCCACGAAACACATAAGACTCAGTGGTCCTCGCAAGTTCATTCCCAAGTACATCGGACCTTACAAGGTGGTGAGGCTGGTCAATCCGGTGGCGGTGATAATCGAACTGCCTGCATCCCTTAGAATCCATCCTGTATTCCACATATCATTGCTCAAACCTGTTGAACCTGGTACACGACTCCCTAAGAGACCCACGCCGGTTACCATACAAGATGCTGAAGAATATGAAGTGGAAACCATTATAGACTCCCGCTTCGCTGGTAACACACTTCAGTATCTACTACATTGGAAAGGCTATGGGGTGGAGGAACGTTCTTGGGTGTCTGCTTGTGACGTGCATGCTCCCCGGTTGGTACGGTTGTTTCATCGGAGGTACCCCCATAAACCCAAGCCAGGGGGAGGGCGTTGTGAGGGGAGAGTGCTGTCATGCCCCGCGGTTAAGCCCCTACAGGCAGTGAGTATTTAAGGGGCGAAGGGCGTGTAAACGCCGCTTCGCGTTCTAGCATTGAGCCCCATTTCCGTCCCGAGAGTTCTTGCCTGACTTCCTGTTGCTGTAGTTCCGATTTCCTGTTGCGAGTCACGGACGATTCCCGGCTCCGGTGTTGGTTACGTTGTGGATCCTGGTGGAGCGTGGCGCTGGCGGTGTTCTCTCTCTCCAGGAGCTTTTGCGAGGGTTACGCCCGCTCCCTCTGGTTGTGGTACCAGTCAAGTAAGGTCTGCTGGGTGCTAAGTTGTGCGGGGGTTTCCTGTCTCGCGTCGCTCCTTACCTGGGAGTTAGAAGGGGATAGGCGGAGCGTGAACCCCCTTGCCAGCGCTTCCTGTCTTGGTGACTTCAGACCAGCGCTACATTTCTTAGAGAGTTCAGACTGAAGCCTTATCAGGCGTGTGTGTAGTTGTGTTGTTGCCTGCTGTTAAGGCGACTCCAAGGTTGTGTATGATTGGAGTCTTTCCTTTGTGTCTGTATCACGCCCCCAGTATCATTTACTTCCCTTTACGTTCACCAAGTATATATCCTTTGGCTTCATATCCATCCCCTACGTCCTCCTGAGCTGATATCAGGAATCCGGTGGTGATTACTGCGAGGACCATTGAGCAGGGGGTTAGGTTTCCCATACTCCTTCACAAAAAGCACGGTACTTGTTCTTCCTAATCTTCTTCTATGAAACAGTGGCATAATCTACCTCCTGTGTTTACGATCTCTGCCTACCTACTCTCCGCAGCTGCCCGCAAAGGAAGTAATTACCTAGAGTAATACCTGCATGTTCCCGCAGACTAATACCCAAGCAGCTGACGATACTCCTGGTAGGTGTTGGGGAAGTAAAGATTAGAAAGATCACAGGTGGCGGTACAGAGATATCCCTATAACCATCTTTGTATTACAGCTGGGAGGCCCTCTTATTCTTCCTGCCAAGATCCATCACGCTCCTGCTGTTCCTCCTGCCAGAATCACCCATCAAGACCTACCGGTTCCCCCCAACTATCCTTGTTTTGTTTCCCTGTTTTCCGCAGTGGGTTCTCCGCACTCTAGAGTTTGATAGAGTCGGAGGAACGCGGGGGACGACTGTGGACTTTCTTCACGACTCCAGAAGCTCCTGCAGAACATCTGCGATCCTTACAGTGGGGCTCTCCTCGGCAACATGGGAGCCTCGTCCTCGACCAGGCACGTACTTTGCCTGACTTCCAGCTTCCTGACGCTGGCTTCCCCTGCCACAGAAATCACCAGAAAGGAGATGGAGAGCGTTTCCTTCCTGCATCTCTCCCTTCCTACTCCTCATGGACCTTCTTTCTGCTGCCCGATGGGCTTCAGACAACCTGCAGGGCTCCCCCTTCCCTAACGGGAGACCCGCCCATGGTCAGGCACCGACTTGCCTGACTTCCGGCAGCCTTTTCTCGGTGGTGCCTAGCAACGGCACGGCGGCACGTTCCCCGCTTTCCCCACGACGGAGGGAAGGAGCACTACACTTCACAGAGAGCCCCCACCATGGGCTCAGGGGGTAAAAGAGTGCAGCACTCCAAGCCAAGGTCCAGGGCAAACAAGCCACACATGAAGTGCCTTGCCTGTCTCTTGCCTGAAGACTGAACAGGGAGAAAGCAGCGCCTGCAGTTTCTCCCACACAAATAAATCACTTCTCTTGCGCTGAGCCCCAGATTCACAAGGGGCAGACCTGGGCACAGGAACTGCAGGCAGACCAGCACGCAGGGACCCAAAGCAGAGGGGTAGCCCCTCCAGCCTCTCCCCAGAAGGCAACAGCCTGATCCCAGTTGGTGGTTCCTCCTGGCAGTCCAGCAGCCTGCTGGCTACCAGTCCCAAGTAAGCCCAACAGCACCTTACATGGGGTCACAGCCCCAATACTTATACTAGTTAGAGTATTTGTTCTCCCTCTGACCCAGGGCTCTGTGCTCGGTCCAAACCAGTTCTGGGGCACTCACACCTTTCTCTAAAGGTGCACGACCACCTCCTTTGTCAGTGTAGGCTCTGGCCCCAGACACACCACAGGAGGGAGAAGCCAGCTTTGTGGAAGGCAGGCACATTCCCATTCAGTCCCAGGTGTTACTCCTCCCACCATTCCAAATGTAGGGCCATATTTTCAAGCAACAGCGATAACATTATCGCCGCTTTAGCGGCAGGAAACTGCCGCTAAAGCGGCGATAATGGGCTTGATAATATGCCCTTGTGAATTCCCATAGAAACCTAGGTTCACACCAGAACCTGGGCTTCTATGGGAATTCACAAGGGCATATTATTAAGCCCATTATTGCTGCTTTAGCAGCAGTTTCTTGCCGCAAAAACGGCGATAATGTTATCGCCTTTCCTTAATAATATGGCCCGAAGATTGGCCTATTTAGCCTAGTGCTGACTCACCCAGCCCCCCTGGAGCCACTGCACCTCCTCAGCCCATGTCACTCCTGGCCAGACATGCAATACACATGAGGCAGGCACAAAGACATATAGCACACAGAAATGCCCACTTTTAAAAGTGGCATTTCTAAAATAATGACAATAAATCTGCAAACACCATTACACAGCATTTATTTTCACTATTCCAAACATAACAAACTTGACCACTCTACTCCTCTCAGGTCAGGAATTACAATTGAAGCCCATATCAGGGAATCCCCAATGCATTCCTATGAGAGGGCAGCCTCACAGTAGTGAGAAACCAAAATGGCTGTTTGTCACTATCAGGACATGCCACACAGTTAAGGCTCGTGTCCTACCTTTTACCTACAGCGCACCCTTCCCATATGGCTAGCTAGGGTCAAGTTTAGGGGTGACTGATGTGTAGTAAAAGGGGAGTCACAGACGTGGCAACCACTTTATGTGTCATGTCACAGCGGCAATAAACTGCACGTGCAGGCCCTGCAATGGCAGAGGCCTGAGACAGATTTGAAAGGCTACTTTGGTGGATGGCACAATTAGCATGGAAGCCCACCAGTAGCATTTAATTTACTGGCCCTGGACATCTGAGATACCACTTTACAAGGGACTGGTAGGTAAATTAAATTCGCCAAACAGGTGTAGTCCAATCTTACTATGTTTTACTATAAAGAGCACATGCACTTTACACTGGGCAGCTGTGATAAAGTACCTAGTGTCCTAATACCACCAACACCAGGTCAGAAAAAATACCAGGAGGAAGGCAAAACGTTCAGGGATGATCCTGCAAAAAGATCCAAGTCCAACAGTCAGTCATATTTTTCTTCTGTCTACTATAACCACTTGCTAACCTCACTTGGAGTGACTGCATTCTACCCTTTTGCAAGAAGAACATCTTCTCTTCACTACCAGAGAGTAGTTTGCAAAGTATGCTTTCTGAAACTAAAAAATATTTTTGTGGTGTCTTTGCCAAAAGCCAGCAGTGATGGATGCAGTCTAAAGCAGCTCTCATGCTTGACAAAATTATGTTGGAGCAACCCCAACAAAAGATGTTGAGAGGTCAGAAGATTGAGAGTACTTGTCATCTGTAGAATTTTAGGCAGAAAGAGGTGACTGAGAGATGAAGAAAGCTAAAAGGATGCCTGGGCCTATGACTTCATTGGCAGTAGCAGCCTCAGTTTGAGAATGATGCAGTGTAGGTGGCCCCAAACGCCAGGAGGTGGCCAGAATCAGAAGAAACCCAGTGGGCATGGAATAAAAGGCAAAGAGTTATCAAAGGGTGGGGCACTGACAGCGACAGTGCCTGGGGATTTCCAGCACCTGCTGAGCTGGGAAGACATCCATGCCGCCATAAAGCTGAAAGAAAGAATTGATGCTCAATGGGACATAGAAGGAGAGATGTGCGAGAGGATGGCATGCCTGGAGACGTCAATGAAACACTGGTGGTGGGGCCCTAGCGGGTTTAAGACCAGCGGTCCGAGAGGTGGGCATGCTCAACGTTGGACCCAGCAACAGCAGGTGCAAAAAATCATCTGCAATGACCTCTGTGCAGGTCAGTTACATAACTGCTTAGACAGAGGCCTGGAAACTAAAGTGGGGCCTGATGCATCGGTGACAGGTCAGGTGTGGGAGCCAAACACAAACACAGAGAGAATCTAGAGATGATTGGGGCAACAGTGGTCAGTTCAGTCTCTCAACCCACTGGCCTACCCAGAGACGGTAAATGTAATTAAGACACTGACACCTATATACCAGCCATAACCACAGTGCTGTGTGGGACTAGAAGACATTTATAATCGGACAGAACATAGGGAGATGGGATAGACAGCACATAATAGAGTCTGAGGATAAGAGAGTGAAGTGAGAAAAAATTACAAAGCCACAGGGTGCCAAAACCTCTTAGACAGGGGACAAATACACCCCCAGGCCCTTCCCCTAATGGTTGGCGGTATCTTTCCCCTCCCGGACCAAAATAGGGAGCTGAAAATAACCCACCATCCCCTGAACCCAGCATTATAAACTTGTCATGGACACGTGCATATCACCTCATGTGGCAAGAGGCAACATGAGTCGAGACAGAGAGGGCAGAGATAGCAAACAAAACATGGCGGACAAATATGCAGTGATCAAACCACATGCAAGTACTGATGTGGTCGAGGAAGAGCCACATGAAGAACCTACAAGGGGCAATCAACTTGCAATGCACCTCTTCCTTATAGACATTGTGTTAGCAATAATTTAAATGAAACACACATTGGAACCGGAAATAGACTCTGTTATCACAGAAATAAATCTGCTTAGAGCTAACTTGAAAAAAAGAGCGAAAGCATTCAAAATGCTGAGAGAACGATGTCCATACCAGGGGCAGCTCCTCCACTAAGGCAAGCAGTTTAAAAAGGAAAAATAAAATAATAATACCGCAATGTTATTATCATTTTATTTTTCTGTTTCTTCTTAGTTGTGGGGCGGGGGGCTGGACTTGCCAGAGAAGGGGCCAGGGGGAGTAATGGGAAGCACACTCTAAGTGAGCATGACCATTTGGCTGGCCCTCTTGGGCCAACCAAACATTCATGTGGACTGTTCATGTCCTCCACCGGCTGTCTTACACAGCCTGAGTGGAGAACATGCACAGCCTTCCAGTCCCTCTTTAAGTGCTGAACCAAGGAGCTCAGACCAATCACAACGCTGCTGTAAGTCAGTGATGTGATTGGCTAGGGAGTCTGGGAGCCTGTTTGCTTTCTGGTTTCTGATTCCTGATCCTGGAGATGACTGAGGAGCCGAAGAGGAATGAGAGGCGCAGGCCGGCCTGCAGGTACGTGTTTGTTTTAATTTTTGTGTTAAAGGCTGTGAACATAGTTATAATTGCAAATTGAGGCAAATATTTTTAAATATATGTATGGTTTTGAAAGGCAACTAGCAAACGTTATCTTGGTGTGCATTTAAACATTTGACATTAAATCATCCTATAGCCTTCCTGGACCAAGAAAAGTTTTTAACAGCCCATGCTGTTGCAATATATAAATGTAAACTGCTTCACAATAATTAAAACTGTAGAGTATTTGTTTTCCCATTGACCTTCTGACATTTGTCTTCAAGCACACAGTAAATGCTCCAAAAAAGCAAAAGGAATGGTCTTCAATTGGCCTCACTATTGCCCATTTGTCTGGATAAATTTTTATATGATCTCTGTTGTGCTGCAGCAGTAGAAGAATCAAGCAGTGTTGTCAACGTTATAGTTGAACACTATATTATAATAAATAGTCAGCTTCTATAGGCCCTAATTTAAGTTGGGAAGAAATGCTTACAGCAGGATGTTACTGTGTTGGTCACAGGGCCAACAGTCACACCTAAAGGAACTAACAAAGCCCCTGGTACATGTTGTGGCCAACAATAATCCACAGAGCAGAAGTACACCCACTCTCCTCCTCTCTGTGAAATACCAAACTTCAACCGCATCCCTGGACGCAAAAAAAAACAGAAAAATCTTAAAGATAGCATAAGCAAGAAATGTAAATATTATAAAAATTGGTGATATATATATATATAAAGCATTTTTAGGAATCCCTGCATTCTTACCTGTATTACTCATGTTTGCCAGTTTGTAGGATTGGCTGTAAGTTGTGTCTCTATTGGCAAATATGTTATGAGACAAATAGCTTCAATTGGCTTAACTTACAGTCACTCTCCTCTTCTACTTGGGCTGCCAAAATCTATTAAATGAAATATGAAGCCTTATTTTGAGAAAATCAATCATACGATTATGATACAAGGTGGGAGAAATAAGATGAGAATTCCCTTGCACACTCATACCAGAGCCTAAAGGTACTATGTTTTTTCTGAAGCACCCTCTATACAAATGAAAACATGAATATATGAACTAGAAGTGTAATATCAAAACGTGTAAGAAAGTACCTCCTTTGACATGATTAGCTCCCACTTTTTACCTGATATTTCATGTAATTTCGAACTGTAAGTGCACTGGGTCACTGCTAACTAGGTTCCCAGTACCAGATTTCCTTCCCAAAAACAGTACCACAATTTGCACCACTTCAGTTACCCCTGTAAGTCCTTAATAAATGATACTCCTGCTACCTAGGTCATGGGTACTGAAGATGATCCTCTGGAGGTGCAGCAAAGGTTGTGCCACCCCATGGACCCCTCACCAAGCGTATGCACTCTGCCATTGCAGGTTTCCTGTCTTGGGGCAGAGAAATCTGAAGAGTTGACATGTGACACATCCCTGTGTGCCATGCCTCCCATACACTGCATGGAATATAGGTAAGTCACCCCTACTGCAGGCCGTTAGCATGATGCAGGGTAGACTATATCCTATATGTGGGCATATCAGCATGAGTAGATATGCCCCTACAATGTCCAGTCCATTCTGAGATTTTGTAAGTGCATAGGGAAGCCATAAAGAGTACATGGTCTGAATACTTGTCAACAAAAGTTTCATAGCTCCATAATGGCTTCACTGATTTCTAAGGAGTTTGGTACCAAACATCTTGTCTCAATAAATCCTCACTGATGTCAGTGCTAGCTTTATTAATATATTCCCATAGGAAAACCTACAAAGCACTGGTGTGGTTCCAGCCTGCCACTATCAGGCATGTTTCTGACCTCATCAGGTGAGTGCCAGCACTCTCAGAGGACAGAAACAAAGCCTGCTCTGGGCAGAGGTGCTTCACACAGCCTCCAGGACAGGATGGTCTTCATGGGTGGGAAGCTTCAAAGGCAATGCTAACTTGGAAATCGAACCTACGTACCTCCAGATAGCGTGGGTGGTCAGGCCCCCTGTCCTGCTCCACTTTTGGTGGGAGGAAAGGTGGGGAAATTAGTTAGAATAGGAGGAGGGTCCCCACTTAGCCTACACCACCCCTAGGGCAGGTGAGGTGAACCCCTCTCCTGAAATTCCACCATCTTGAGATGGTGAGAAAACCTCCTATCAGGGCTAGTGTAGTGCCTCTTCCCAATGGAAGTGGTCACTAGAGGTTTGAGACACCCTAAAGCTAAGTAGACCATTGGCCACTACCTGTCTTCTCTTGTAATTCCCCTAAATTCAGTATTTGGGTGGCACCCCGAGAACTAAACCTCAGATTTGACAGACAAGAGAAGACCAGGTAACTAAAGTTCTGCTGCAGAAGAAAAAGGTACCAAAACCTGACTGCTGCTCCAAGTAATACACAATTGCTGCCACTGTATCGTCCTGGAACCTGAAAGGACTCCAAGAACCCCAGAGTACCTCCAGACTTCAAGAAATCACAGTGAAGGTCTCTTGAAGTGAAGGTATTACTCCCCTACACACCAAGGCACCAATCCTGTGAAATCCGGTTTGTCGATTTGCTGCTCCCTGATGACCTTGGTGCAGCATCAAAGAAAGAAAAGGTAAAACAGATATGGATAGTCAGATTTGCCTCTCCACCAAGATTGGAGGCACCAGGACCTACAGCAGCTACGGTGCACCAATATCCGGGGTACCAGACCCCAAACACTAAGAAGAGTCCACTCTGGACTCCCGATGCACTAGAAGCAAGCACCCATCAAGGGACATCAAGACACCCAAGACTCACTTTCTGAGTGGCCCATCTGCCTCGAGATCGCCTCTACAAGATGCCTGCCCCTGACCATGAGGACCTCAAGACGCACAATGCCCGGCTGACCTGTTCGCTCTGCACCTGTCCCCGCCAGACCCAGCACTGACCAACCAGCACTGCTCCCTTGTCCTCAGGCCTTTGCAACTCCTCCCTCTGAGGAGACCGATTGGACTTACCTGTAAGTCCCTCTGTGCAGTGCTTTTTCAGGTGGTCCCCTTCGTCTTTGTGCACCAGCTTCCAAGACTTCAGCACCTCTGCTCCCAGCCGATCCAGTATGCTCCCAATCTTCTCCTGCTGGAACTTTGAACCTGGTCCCGGCATCAATCTAAAACAAGAAGGTGAACTTCGTGAAAGCATTGCCCACATTTAATGCATTTTTCTACATTTTCTTAATTGTTTCCTAAGGTGTGTAATTGTGCACAAAAGTGATATATTTGCAGAACTTTCATCAATCGAAACTCCGAAAGTACCTACCTAAGATCTGTGTTTATGGTCTTAAAAATGATATAAAAATCTGCATTATTTTTACTAATTGGTCTCAGATTTATCCTTGAGTGCACACTACCCTCTGATAAGCCTGCATGCTTGCCCACACTACCATAGAAAGACAGTTCGTATTATCTACTTTTACCTCTACTTGCCTTTTGGGCATTTCTCACACTCTCTATGTAGTGTACTTCCTTTTAGTACAAAGTACATGGAGGTGGTTTTCTACAACATATATAAGGCAAACTTTATAACAATGTGAGAAAAATCCAAGCAAACACTTTTACACCAATATCAACAGTAATTCTAAAGCAGGACAGACACAGAATATACAGTTAAGCTGCAGATTAATTTACAAAAAGTGATAATTCTCTGGAAAGTAAGGTGAAGAGTGCGGATGATTTTGTCCCTGTACAATATTTATAAGTAAAATAAATAACTAACAAAACTGCTTGCATATGTCTGTATACCTTGCATATTCATGGTCTCTGAAAAATGCAATCCGCTGAATAGATGGCTAAAAAAAGACTCAAAGTAATTTTGCAGCAGAGCAATCTAGTATTGTCAACAGAAAGGCCCCTAAAACATGATCTAAAACTAAAATTATATCCTGGATTGAAAAATCCAAATCCTCAAATTGAAATCAAAGTCAAATCTAACAAAGCCCCTGAACTGAAAAATGTTGTTGTCATGCACATATTTTAATATATTTCTGTCTATTCTGTTCATGAAATGATGGTACCCTGAGCAAAATTACTTACCCCTGCATGATGAAGCGGACAGGACCAGGGGGAAGACACAATGGTGGTCCAATGGGTGGTGTGGATATAGACCCTGCACATTCTACACCACAAACCTGTGATAATGCCTGCATGATGGTCTGATTAACAGCCACAACCTGCTGATTGGCTTCAGAGAAATGATGGGCTTGGCTGCAGCAGGCAAATGGGCTGATTGTCTGAGACTAAATTTAGCATTGCTAACAGTTTCTGAGTTACACAGTAGTAAAACAGGAGAAGGGTGCTCATGATCAGATACTATTCTTCCCACAAACATGGAAAGGATTTGCTCCACTTCCCTCTATAGATTTATTGATGGGAACATACTTCCTTGTTCTGGGATTTCATCCTTTGGCCCAGTTCTATGGGTGCCTGCCTTAAATCTCCTCAGACAGTACTTACCTTGGGACTTTATCAGACTTTGATTTATCCTTAAATCAAAACTGGCAGCGACTTGTAAAATTCATTTGTGAATGAAGTGGAAGAATCAGAAGCTCATGATGTGCAGAATTCTAACAATAAAAACCTGATAATAACATATTAAACATTTGACGATCGCGTTGACGATCGCCAGAGTAGCACTTACTTGCACTCTAATCTGTGACCCTCACTGCGCTTTTCGCAGGCCGTTAGCCGTCAGTCCGGGACACTGCAGCACCGCCATCTTGGGGGTAGTGTAGAGGACTCTGGAGAGGCGCCACTTCCGTGTGTGCTCTAGTTGGAGACACAGGAGGCGGGGCCCCTACTTAAGACGAGGGGAACGAGCAGTTCGTTCCTTGACATCGTCTCATCAACCTCGCAGTGGACAGCACGGATTGCTAGCGTAAATTGAGTGTGGGTGCTTTTTAAAATTAGAGCAGCGCGCAGAATTGGCAGCGCGTTTTTAAACTGAGCGCGCGTTTCCTCGTGTAATTACTTAGTCTTTTTAAACATTTACTCGCGTTGACGATCGCCAGAGTAGCACTTACTTGCACTCTAATCTGTGACCCTCACTGCGCTTTTCGCAGGCCGTTAGCCGTCAGTCCGGGACACTGCAGCACCGCCATCTTGGGGGTAGTGTAGAGGACTCTGGAGAGGCGCCACTTCCGTGTGTGCTCTAGTTGGAGACACAGGAGGCGGGGCCCCTACTTAAAGCTGCTATGACAACGCGCAGCGGTGACGCGCAGCGGAAGCGCCGTCTCAGCGCCGGAGTCACGCCAGAGTCCAGCCCGTCTGTGCCCGTCCGGGCCCAGACGGGCACAGGGCAGGATACTATGGCGAAACCTAAGGATGCGATTCGTTCCTATGATCGCACAGAACTTATGGCTCTTCGGTATGCATTGCCTAACAGCGAGGAACTTTCGCGGCGCTCTTCCTCCTCTTTCGTAAATGAGGTAAGGAGAAATCCCCTGGCCCCTACAGGTAAAAAGGAACTGGCGATAGGTCTTTTGAATTGCAGATCCCTCCCGCGTCATGCGACAGAAGTCAATCTACTTATCCAAGACTCTGCCCTTGACGTTTTGCTGCTAACGGAAACGTGGTTGACCCCTAGTTCCGATGCAGACATCGTGGAGGCCCTTCCGCCAGGTTACCTGATCTGTCATGTAGATAGACCAGAAGGGCGAGGAGGTGGCCTTGCCATCATTTACAGGAGTGTGTATGTTTGCAGGGCACAGAATGGACAACTCTTGGATTGTGAGAGCTGCCATTTTTCCCTCAGGATATCCCCGACTGTGTCAATATCGGGCCTGCTGATTTACCGTCCCCCAGGTGTCGTGGGCAATTTCGTGAGCTCCCTAGTTGAATCAGTTACGACTCTGGCCACATCAACAGCCAATTTTATGGTGCTGGGCGACTTGAATCTTCATTTCAACGAGCCCACTGACCAAACAGCTCTGGATCTCCAGAGCGTTTTAAAAGAGTGTGACTTGAATTTAATCAACTCTGGGCCCACTCACGAAAAAGGACATTTACTCGATCCGATGTTCTCGAACATCCTTCGCCTCACGGCAAAGCCCGCCCTCCCTCTTCCTTGTTCAGACCATTTTTTGGTCCCAGCCTGTTGGCTAATTGATCCACTACCGACATGTTCCAAACAGGCTTTCTTGGTGGACCGAGCTTGGTCCAGACTGTCGGTGGAGAAGTGGACCTCGAAATTGGAAGAGACGATCCCTCCTTGTGCGTCGGATCCAGTCACGGCCGACTCCAACATTAACAACTGGCTATCCGCCTCCCTTGATACTCTGATTCCGAAAAAGAGAGTCCAAAAGAGGGAGAAACGGGTTGGCTCGGCTCCGTGGTACTCGGTTGAACTACGCACCCTTAGGAAAGGATGTAAAAGGATGGAGAGGCTATGGAGGAAGAACTGGGACGATCATAGGAGGAAAGAATATCGCGCTGCAATGAGGGGCTACAAGTCAGCTGTACGATGTGCGAAAGCTCTTTTCTTTGAAGATCGGATTAAATCCGCTTCCAGCTCCTCCAGGGAAAGCTTTAGAGTGCTTAGAGAACTGCTCAAAGTTCCGGAGCCGGTTGCTATGCATGATAAACAAAAGAGCTCGGAACTTGCGGAGTTCTTTAACACGAAAATAGAGAAAATTCTAATCTCTCTTCCCCAGCCCAGGTTATCGCAGGACCACGGCAAACGAACTGGGGGAACTCAGGATAGAGCTAGCGCTCCCGGCCTGGACATCTTCGGCCCAGTGTTAATGAGCGACGTCATCAAAACTCTATCGCTGATTAAAAGTGGCTCCCCCATGGACCCGGTCCCCATGAAGTTTCTTAAACAGGCAACAGCGGCCATTGCAGCCCCTGTGACTGATCTAATGAATGCCTCTTTCATCCAGGGCCTGGTTCCACCCACTTGGAAAATGGCAGTTGTTAGGGCTCTATTAAAAAAATCCAATTTGGATCATACGGTCCTTTCGAATTATAGACCTATTTCATTGCTGCCGGGCCTTGGCAAAGTCGCTGAGCGACTGGCCAACAAGCAGCTGTCGGCCTTTTTGGAGCTGAATGGTCTCCTCCAGCCATCCCAAACTGGATTTCGCCCGGGTCAGGGTACCGACACAGCTTTAGTGGCAGTCGTGGATGAGGCCAGACGGATCCTAGACACAGGAGGATCAGTGGCAGTGATCCTCCTGGACCTCAGCGCAGCATTTGACACCGTGAGCCATCAGTTGCTGATACAGCGGCTGGCTGAGGTCGGGGTGTCTGGGATGGCTCTGCAGTGGTTGAGTTCCTTCCTATCGGATCGAACGTACCAGGTCTGGGATGGATCGGAGAGATCTAAATCAATCCCCCTCCAGTGTGGAGTGCCACAGGGCTCCTCGTTGAGCCCTACATTGTTCAATGTTTATATGGCCCCGCTGGAGGGTGTAGTCTCCCCCTATAACATCAAAATCGTCAGTT
This sequence comes from Triturus cristatus, assembly GCF_964204655.1. Classification (NCBI taxonomy): domain Eukaryota; kingdom Metazoa; phylum Chordata; class Amphibia; order Caudata; family Salamandridae; genus Triturus; species Triturus cristatus. Next base: position 543,529,564 of record NC_140583.1, read on the forward strand.
ATGCTGACGATACGCAGCTAGTCGTTTCTTTGTCCCATCTGGCCGACAACCCGGACATTTTGAAGTCCTGTCTTGTGGATGTTCACACTTGGATGGGAGAGTCCTCCCTCAAACTAAACGGCTCAAAAACTGAACTACTGCTGCTGGGGAGTAAATCTACCCTCCTGCCCCCTCTCAGCTGGCCTGGTTGTATGGGTGAACCCCCTGCCCCCAAGGAAGCTATTAAGAGCCTTGGAGTCTGGTTAGAACCGGACCTGTCACTCCGTACCCACGCCAAGAAAACAGCAGGAGTGTGTTATGCCTTACTTAGGTCGGCTCGGAAAATCTTCCCTCTTCTCCCGTTAGCATCAAGGAAGTTGCTGATTCAGGGTCTCATAACATCTCGACTTGACTATAGCAATGCTATTTTCTTGGGCGCCCCTGAATCCACCTTTAAGATCCTGCAACAGGTCCAAAATGCGGCGGCAAGGCTGCTCATGGACATTCCGAGGATGCAATCTGCGAAGCCGGCACTAAAGGCATTGCATTGGCTCCCTGTGCGGGAGAGAGTGACTTTTAAGGCACTTTGCTTGGCTCATAAAATCCTTTTAGGGAAAGGTCCCCTCATCCTAAAGAATCTTGTCACGGCTTATAAAGCAAGCAGAACGCTGCGCTCAGAGAAGCAACACCTCCTATCTGTTCCTAGAGTAAAAAAGGCCCGCACTGGGGGAAGAAGATTCTCCTTTAATACAGCAAAGCTCTGGAACTCGCTCCCGCTTAAACTACGCGCTGAGACCTGTACACTGCGCTTCCGCAAAGGTCTTAAAACCTTTTTATTCCCTGGATAACGTCCCATGGCTGTTCTCCATCTTGGATTGGATGTTTGTCGGAAAGCGCCGGGATGCCCAAGGGTAGCTGCGCGCTATATAAGATTTTAAATAATAATAAATAATAAATAATAATAGTGCAATCTATAAATGGAATTTACTTTGAGCACTAAACAATACCTGTAAATCCAGGACTATTCATGTATCTACTTACAAATGAGTAAAGGTTGATTCTGCCCCACCAGGAATTGAAAAAAAGGAATTATATTAATGATGTACCATGAATAGCAAAGTAAGTAACACCATGGCCTTCATTTTCCAATGTTTTCTTTTTATGAAAAATGCAACATGTGCCGATAAACACAAAGTGATCGATCAACTACACCTATGCAGATCTAAGTAAATCCATCAGGCTTTGACTTCAGGAACAAAACTGGTGAGTGGGAATATCCCATAAGGGATCTCTTTCAATATTTCCTGTGTGGGCAAGAAGACAAACAAATTCAACCAATCTTATTCACTGGAATCTATTTGAAATGAATAAAAAGGAGGAAACATCTTTGAATTGAAGCTATAAACATACATAACTTACAGCAACATTATTACAATGTGGAGCCAACCTTTACCACTGGACTACTAAATTGTATCATTCATATACTTGTAAAGAGTTACTGCACAGTTCTGAAATCAAAATATAAGTTTGCAACCTCTGTTAAAGTGTATGATCTTAAACATGTAATGCCAAAGCTTTAGGTCAATGGCACAGAAAAATGTAAGGCCACCCTGATGTCTGGGAGTAGTGGAAGTAGATACCGGGTGAGTGACCGAAAAGGGGAAGGACTGTTAGGCAGGTTCAGGCAACATGATCATTCTGAGAATGCCCTGGGCTGTTTCTTTTATTTACACAATAAACGTTTGAGTCAATAACTTGAAGGAATTTCTGTGGCAGTAACACAGAAAATAAGGAAAAGGATTTGATGACTAGAAGAATGGCTTTGATCTTTCTCCACATACATGTAAAAAATTTCAACATATACTAAAGCCTGCATTAAACTATGGATAAGGAAACCCCCTGTTGAATCAGGGAAGCAAGAAAGCTGTCACCTTCAGAACCTCAAGAGACCTTTTATAGCTAAGGAGTCATATAAAACCCAAAGGTGGGCTCCCTAAATTAAAATGCACAAAGAACATAAGAAAAATATGACCTCATACACATCACAGTACTTTTCCAGTTCCCAGAAAAGAACTTGGTGCCTTAAACACTACTCCCATATTCTAGTCTCCACTTTTAAAGAGTGCTTGTGTTCCTCCCTTCATCTGATAGTACCAACTGGTAACACTCCTATTGTTCTTCATTAAAATGATTTGATCTTGCCATTTTTTGCTCACCTCACACTCTCTGAAATACAATGTGCTTTCAGCTAACTAAATAATGCATTTGGTCTGTGGATTCAGAGGAGAAAACATGCAGGAAACCAACTTTCTTTTTAGTGTTAAATGTCTCAACTGTATGCTCAAGGCCCACAATCCTGTTATCTTAACAAATTTCAATAAAAGCATATTAATTCTACAACCTACATATAATCCGATAAATGAAATCTTTAATAAGGAAAATTAAGCTTTATTATACTGTACTCTTATATGCAGCACAATAATCTAATACATATATTATTAAACAGAAATGACAACTGCTCACAATTTATAAAGAAAGCATGAAACGCACTTATGATTGAGTCTCTCTAATCCCTAGCAAATGCACTGCATTAAACATATTTTAGCACAACACCTCACAATCTAAACCTATAGGAAATTATTAGCAGCAATCCAGACATTTCTGGAAAGGGTAAACGTTAATATGCACACACACACATATATCAAAAGCACACAATAAATGCACTTTCCATATCTTTTTTGCAACATATCTCATTAGTATTATTACATCACATGACTACATAAGGCCAAATGTAAATGTGGCCAAATCAAAAATAAAAGGAGGGAGCCAAAATGATGCTACTCACTTTCTAAGCGAACCTCAGCTCAGTTTGCAGCGCTGTATATTTCAGTGGCAACCAGAAAGTCTCACAAATTTGGAGTATGTGAATGTACGAAAACAGGATTAATATTCTCCTACAGGAAAATAGATTACATTTTTCTACAAACTGAACTAGAACACTTGTGTGACTTCACTGTGTGAAATTCTTCATTGTTTAAAATGTATGCTATTCAAAAATGAGTCACAGGTTAGGAATGTTGTATTTATTTCTGGAATCCAATTGCCAATTTAACTAAACACTGAGACCCAGGTGCATTCTTAATTTGATTCAGCAAGGATTAGCTGTGTAATTACTCTAATCACAAATCCCAGATGGAAGTCAGATGTTAAATTTGTGCTTTACGGTCTTACGTAGAAGTGGTCACTTGTTTCATGTTTGTACGCCATTTGTTTTTCCTACCCTCACAATATTTTGTATATATCTGTATAAGTAAGCCCTTTAGAATGGAAATTTAAATAGTTTGTCATGTGATATTGCACACATGCAGTGTGATAGCTAGAGCTGCACCATAACAGGAGTGTTGGAATTACCTTAGCATCTGTACCTTGCTTGCCACACAATTTTCACTTTAGGTCTCACCTACAGACAGCTAAAGCTATCTTTTTTTGAAAAACTACTATCTGCAATACTGAAATATGATTAACTGGATTTGCAGATTTCAAGGCGTAGTGACAGGAATGTTTTCTTGAATTTCATATGTATATGCTCAATTTTTCCTCATTTGAATATGTGTCAAGGAAGTTCAAATTCACTTGTTAACTTGTTTTTTGTCTTTTCTACAAAGGGAAAATATTTTCTCTGCAGAGCGATCCTTACATCCACAATTGTTTTGAGTATTCCTGTCGCCTTCCGAAACAACAATCCATTTTCTTCTGCCCTTGTCATGAGTAAATTTCTCACTAGTCCATTATGGGAATGAGTAAGAGATGAATATTTCAATAAGTACAAATGTGTAAATGTGTTGTGCATAAACTGACAGTGGATTGATGTGGTGGACCCAACAGTCCATACCTACTCCCCCACCCTGGAGTAGATTTCCTCAAATGAAATTTTCAAGCCAATAAATCTTAAGGGAGGGCAAACTCAAATGTGTGAATTCCAAATAGTTTTTCCACTTCCAAAAGGCTATCTGCATGTGTAAGTTAGACTTTTATAAACAACTTGGCACTATGCAGTTCTCACATCTCTTACTAAATCTCTAAAGCACATTTAGTCATCTCAAATTGTTTTTGTCATCGAAAAGAATATCCACATTTGAATTGAAGTTTAAAGTCTTTATTGAGTGAAGAAATACATGTAGGGCTAGTTTTTAGGTCTCGCCTATGCAGCACGCATGCGCTGCTTAGGCAAAAAGACCTTTAGCGATCGCTTCGGCTTTTCAGCCAAAACCGTGCACGCGTTCCATTGCCTTCAATGGCAACGCGTGCACGTCTGGAGATTCACTTGTGGGAGCGAACGGCTGGCGCCATATGTTATTAATTATCGCGGCGCCAGCCACTCGCTCCTGCAAGTGAATCGCGCAGGACCCCTTCTCTCTCCCCTTCCAGGCACATAAAAATCCTGGGCTTGTTTAAATTGCTTTAAGTTTCCCGCTCCCACCTTCCTGTAGACCTGCCCACATCGTGGAGCCTAGGACATGCCTGTAATTCTCTGCCTCTGTAAGTAATATGGCAGCGTCCCCGGCCATGTTTATCTATCTTGACCTCCCACGGATACAGACACAGTCATGTTTTGTGGGAAGGAAGTACATGTCCTGTTTATTAGTAGCTTCCCTGGTTCGCAGACCAACCAACCAACCAGTAAGGGCGGCCTTTTTTCCAAGCCCCTGCTTATCGGCTGCATACAGAATTAAAATAGACGCAAGAACAGCGCTGCAGGCTGAGGTGTTATAGCGCTTGTAATGTTTGAACAAAGGCGAGGCTTTGAATTGCTCCAGTGGGGAGTTTAGAGCCAGGGATTTTCAAATGACCATCCTGAACTTCAGAAACAATGCTGTCTTATGCCGTGCTTGTTAAGCATGCATTTCCCTAGAAGCTTAAGACGCTGTACCGCTGAGAAACAAGGTCGAGGTGCGTATAGTGAGGAGACTATGGGTGAGTGGCTAGGGGCTGGCTAGCAGAGGAGGTGCCGAAGACCCGCCAGGTCAGTGGGCGTTGAGCACTGGCCTGGCCGAAGCAGGCCCATGAGGAGAGCCCCAGGGTGTGAGGAAAGTACTGGGCCAGCTGGAGACAGGCTGGGGGCTGATCATGGACTGCGCCACCTGGGCCATTGGACGGCTAAGGTCAACGAAAGGAGACACAGTGAAGAGGGGGGCTACTTCCAGCCTGCTGCCCATGTGCTGTCCTAATGTGTTATCAAAACCATAGGAAACCCAAAAGGGGTGTCGCTTTATCCGTGCCTTCCCCTTAACCATGAAGGACTTTTGAGAAAAAAGATTAGAACCTATTTTTATTTGTCGATTCATATTGTTGGGTAATGATTAGGGGTGGGCGGAATTTGCGAAATCCACTTTCGCAAATTATCGCGAAAATGTTAAAAATTATCGCAAACACGCGGAAATATCGCAAAGATGCGGAAGTTTTTTTCCCGAATGTTCGGGAGATTTTCTGCATGGTTGCGGCTCGCCAACTTACCCATGTGGTTGCTCGCTGGCGCGACCATCTTGTTTTCAGTTGTCTCGCCGTGCATGATCACGAGAAGAAAGACGGGATCGCGCGACGCATGACGTCACTGCGGGCGCGAACTGTCGCGAGACAGCGCAAATGGCTAAAAACAATACAACATCTCATGGAGAACGCGACCGGATCAAGAAAACTTGTCGGCGAACGCAGGGATTCAGGTAAGGCGATCACGCGCGCGCGAGAATGTATTATTTTATAGCGCGAGCAAGAAACAAATTATCGCCAAGCTGCGGAATGCGGACATTTTGACAGTTTCGCGCTTTCCGCGGAACGCGAAAATGTCAAATTATCGCAATTTCCGCGAACGGAACGAAATTTTAGCCCAGGCCTAGTAATGATTTGGAGTTCACCTCTTCTTTCTCAATGACAAACGCCTCACCGGGAGGAAATATTGTATCTCCTGCAATAGAACTTGGGTTCAAACCTGACCATGAGCTTAATTTCTTCTTTTTCATTATTTTCTTTGAAACGTTTAGTGCTAAAGTAGGCACCAGCAGATTTATCATAGAAACCTTTTTACTGATTTCAAGTTTCCGATAAGTACGGGTTTATCTGAGTTTATTATATTAACTGAATGTGTTTCTGTTAAATTGGTCAACCCCACGAATGTCTTCACCGCAGCCTGGTATGGTAATAACAATGCCAGAGCCATCCAGTGCTTGAGTTGTAGCGAGTATCGATGCTCACAGCGCCGCTCAGAAGCCCCCGGCCGGCGCTATTAGAGGTCGGTGCGCATAATTCCAAAGTTGCTTAGCCCTGGGTCAATCTCGTGCCTCTCTAATCCAGTACCAGAGATTCCCTGCCCCTCTATCGCCCTCCTACCTACAGGTTCCCTCTTTCTCGCTTTGCGTCGGGGTTCCGTCTTTCTCTTCCTACCTTTTCCCCTTTGTGTGTTTTCCCAGTCTTGCTATCGGGAAATGTCTGAGTAGGAGAAATAAGCACGGGCCCCCAAAACAAGTGCCTGTGTCCCCACCGACGATCCCTGGTTTAAATGAAGCACTGGAGCCATCACTGTTATAATGCAGAAATGAAAGCAAGCGTTTCCGTTTAGCTCAATGTGGACATCTGAAGTATGATAATAGTAAGTGCGGGGAGGGTGATGATGAGGTGGGCTAATTAGGAATTGCGTTTTTCACAAATAAAGGCATCCTTTGAAACTAATTAACAGCAAATTCTGGTGATGCAGTTTATTGCTCACTATGTATGTATGTTTGTATATTGAAACAGTACATTGAAACTATTTCATTTTGTTTCATATTGTAAATTGGTCAGTTCAGTAGTGTTCCATGTAAACATCAAAAAATATTTCAATTTGTAGCCCGTTATTGTCTGTTTCCACGAATATCATTCTAAATTATTGATTTCTGAGGCTCGGCTCACATACAGATTTAGTACCTCACTAGCCTCGTACAGATAAAAAAAATCCTAAGTGAAAATACATATATGCATTAATACCTACATACATAGATACGCACATAGAGGCGCCTTGAGTCAGTCTTGTTTTGCTTCCACCTACCACGGCATACAGCATGGGGAAATAGATCAGCAAGCCCACTGCAGCCACTGGCTTGCTTGCAAGTGCTTTTCAGTGGCATGGTTGGTAGACCAATACCATACTTTGCCAATGCTTTTTTGTTCCATTCTTTATGCCTTTTATTTTTCTTGTGCCTTCCTTCTTTGTGGCAAAACGATGTATTCAATTACAGTGATTATTGGACTTGGCTCTCTCTGCAGGGTCATCCCCAAACTTTTTGCTTCCACCCTCTTTTTTCTGAATCTGTTTTTGTTGACTTTGATGACTCTGCGCACTTTACCGCTTCTAATCAGTGCTAAAGTGCTTCCGCTCTCTCCCCTTTGCTTCTCCTCAGGGCAGCAGCCTATTAGCATAGCTTCAGTGTTCCTCCTTAAGAGCACCTCATTTTACATGAAAAACACAAACAAGTGTAAAGTTAATTATTTCCCACCACATTGTCATTGATGAAGTCATGAACACTCTCTAGATCTCTGTGTCTGGACTCTTGCACCATGTATTGTTCCAGTTGTTGCATTTCATTCTCCTTACCTCCAAAGACTCTAATTGTCTTCTGCTGTTACCTGTGAGTGACAATTCTGATTAAAATGCTCCGAAAATGAATGCTATGCAAATTAATTAATATGATGGTTACATATTGTTTTATTATACATCACAAAACATTTTGGAACAGTAGCATGGAAGCTTGTGCTCTGGAAGATTACATTGCCTTCCAGCATGATGCTAGGAAAGGGGCAGAGGGAAAAGCTGTTGAAAATGCAGAACAAATTGCGTCATAAATCAGTGGCTTTATAGTTTATTATGAAATTATCCTTCAATATCTGTTTCAAAAATATGGCTTTTAGTGCTATCTTTCCTACGCCCGTTAGAGCGCTTTTACTTTTTAAGCCTGTGTGTTTAGCCCAGATACGATCAGGCATTCAATGCTTCTGCATTTGTAGGAGATTGTTAATGTGTCTACAGTTGAGTTGTCTGGGATTAAAAGGCAAAATTTAAATTGCTCATGTATACCATATGGCAAGCATTTGCTAATGTGTATTTTTAATGTGGTGGAGCTCTTATGGTCTTTTGTCGGTAATAACTATCTGTGTTCTTGTGCTATGTAAACTTCAGTATCCATTAACAAAGTAGAACCTACACGATCCTCTCTCATTGTAAATACTCTTGAATTATATATTTGGTGCGGTCCAGCTAGGTGTGTGCTATACAACTACCACCACATAAATAAATACAATTTAAGTAACACCAAAATGCTACCTTTGTGTCATTGGTTTTTTGTAATGTCCACGGTAATTGTAAATGTGCTCAAAGCAGCTATTGCAATCACCTACTTCCAATTCTGTTTTACTTTTCCTTTTCAGTCTGAAGCTTATTGGACTTTTTTAGGTCGAGCCTAGGCAGCGCTGTTTGCAAGACCTGTTGTTATCTCCTCCATCGGCTTTTGGCATGCTCATGAACTGCCATATGTTAGTAGTTGTGCCATTTAGAAATACGGGGTTTTTATTGGTGCATTGGGTCTGATTCTCCCGCCTTTGCGTGCTTGGGTCACGCCCAGGCGATTTCACTCATTATTTCTTACATTGGCCATCCCAATACGTTCGCAGTTCCTCCTGGTCATCCTGATCTGCCTTTTTTATTTTCTAGGCTATCAACATCATTTTAGGTTTTCAGGCTGTTTCACAGAGCAATGCTCTGTTTGGTACCTGCAAAGTGGCAATTTGTGTCCTGTAGCTGTTGAGCTATGCCAATAGCTGTAACTCAAAACAATGTGAGACCTTTTGCATTTCTAATGCTTGTTTTATTGGTATTTACAATCATAAACAATTGTTCCTGCAGATTGATAACCATCTGCTTTTATAGACATAGGAGGCTGAACGTGTAAAAAAGTAACTGATGCATACACTTCCAATCTTCTGCAGTTCTTGAAGATTCAGATAATATTACGAGGCTGCTACTGACGAGCTGAGGTCTGTGTGAAATGCAGATTAGGATGCTAATGAAGTTTAGAATTGATGAAGGAGATAGATCTACAGAAATGGGGTAAAGCAAAGTGAAAGTTGTATTATGAGGTGGTACTAAAATACGTTTCACTGTTTATAGTCTGGGAATTTTGGCACAATGTCAGAATTTCATTTAAATGTCTGGAAGACAGAGTGATTATAGATAGGCATGTGGGGGACGTTCAGAGAATCTGATGTAGGGAATGAAATTAGAGAATGGTGTGTTAAATCGTGGCGAGACATAAGGATTCACTTGTCCATTTTAAGATTTAATGACTACAGCAGAGACAAGTTTAATTTTCTTTGGGGTCTTATGGAACCCTCCTGCGTGTATATCATGAACTGGAATGTGAATGATTTGTTTCTCCGGCAAGCTGCCTGTCCTCCTTAGATGTCACTCAGGAATTTTATAATTAACTCCTCAGTTGAGTCAATTCATGAATGCTGTGGCGGTACGTGCAGGTAAGTGCGGTGTGGTGGGAGATCGGGCAGCGGGGTGAAAGTGACAGATGATGAGATAGGGAATGTAAAATACATTTATAAATAGAACTCCTTACCTTGCGCTAACCGCATTGCTGACTCGGCAAGTGCAAGGTAAGTGGTTTTATTTATTTTACATTTCCTTTCCTGTCGTTTGTCACTTTCACCTCCCCTACGCCGCACCCTGACCCACCACGCCTCCCTACACTGGTCACCATGCATAAATGGTGGAACACAGGGACTACCAGTTTCCTTTCTAAGTCTTTCTAATGCTCCAGGCTAGAGTTTATTTCATGGTATCTGGTGGCCACTTACAATAACTATGTGCTTTGATCCGCCGTCCACTATGATCTTGGAAGACAGAAAGATAAATCGGAGCACTGGACAAATATAACACTGGACAGATATTATATGGTGACTCTCGAAAGACGTTGATACATTCACAACCCTCTCCACACCCGTTAACAGTCAGTGGTGGGTCATGCCATGTTCCTGCTGCCTGTAGATGATTGTCTTTGCATAAAGAGAGATGAGACAGGGTGGATACTGGAAAGGCACAGTGATCTCAGGCACATCAATTCTGCACACTACAGTGTCTATTCTGTTGGGCCTGGCGCTCTTCAGGCAGGTACAGGGGCAGAACCTACTGCCATTTAACGGTCCCCTTCTGAACAAGGTAATGAATGGTTCAGAAAAAGATACAATGAATTTACTAATGATGATTGTTGTGATGTGTCCATGAACAGTCTTCTTTCAATTTAAGTTGGGGGTGTTTACATAACAAAAGTGTGGTGGTGTCTACTGTGCAAAATTATTTGCATAAACTGCAACAATACTAGTGCTGAATATTCTTTTATAGTAGGTACACAAAAGGCTAATTTTTGGGTTGGTGAATTTTGATTGCATTCTGTACAGTGGCATGGTATGCACAAAAGTTAGAAATAACATCACATGCCTTGAACGATTTCGACCATATCTTTCTCAATTGTGTTGCCAAATGGTAATTACAGGTACTCGGATGTGTTTAAATGTTGACTAGAGCTCATAAAGGGGCCACTCAATAAGTGCTGAGGCTGCTTTTTCCAGTGAGGCAAGTATCTGCTGCCACCTCTTCGAACGTTAGCGCGTTTCTAGAAAGACTGTTGAAAAGTCGCATTCCTTTAGAGAACAATGTACAACTATGTATGACTTCCTAAAGGCTAACATCCAAAGATTGCATTCTGTCACAAAAACTCTGCCTGCTATAGTCCTCAAATCCTGCATGAAAATGTGACCTTGATTTCAACTTTAAAATGTTCCCTTCTTCCTTTATTTGACTGAGCCTCTCTTTCCCTTTTACCTTCATCATGCCTCCTGAGTATGCAGGCTACTCCAAGTCGCACGGCTGCCTGCCTTACATTTCTTTTTTGGAAACCAGACCCCTGCAACCTAACAATATGCCTATTCATTCCATCAACTATTTGCGTCTCCCATAGGTCCCTCTAATGATCACACCTAACTCATTAATGTATCACGAAGAAACTGGAGTCAATGTTTGGAATGGTTTGTTGAACAAATAACTAATCCCAATAACCAATGGAGTAACCACTAAATTAGCATTCCCGAGTAGCGTTTTACTTACCATAAAGCGCTTCAATACCTTGTTAAAGGAAGGAAGCACTATGTAAATGCATTTCAATGCAATTCTATTCAAGGTGGAGGATTGTGGTCTGGAAGCTGGCTGTTTGGTACTGAACTCCCTGAGCATTTAAAACGCTCCCCGCCTTTGTCAAAAGGGGCTGGACACTGCCAGTGTAGTCTCTCTTTTGGCCCATACCACAAGCGTTTCTATTTGCAACGTGCATGCAAGGAAGCATGAAATGTAACATAGAGCAGTTCCGTTTATGTGCCATCTCCTGTCGAGTATTCTCATCCCATCCATTGAAGCCTCACAACTTAATGTTGTTGACAAAAAACCTGCCAATTTTTTGTTCGGCAATTAGCTGTCACCTTATCATACATATAAAATAAACGTAAATGTGTTATATTTTCTCTGGAAAGACTTGGGGGCAGATTTACGAGCCCCCTGCGCCACCAGTGCGTCACTTTTTGTGACATACTGGAGGCGCATTTCACTTCTCCATATTTACAAGGAGAGGAAAAGTCACACGCAGCACTTTGCGCGGAAGGGATGTTCCATGGTTGTTGCTGAGGGTGTTCCCAGCAACACCCATGGAAGCAGACACATTTCCAGATTTACGAGGAACCGTAAATCTGGAGAACCGTAAATCTTGAAATGTGTGTCAATGCTGCGCCTCCCCAAGGGAGGCGTGGAGAGGCGTGGGGAGGCGCAACGAGGAGAAATGTTTTCATTTATCCTCGTTTTTTCCTCTTTCAAAGTGTGCTGCATTCTACAGCACGCATTGAAAGAGGAAAATACCTGTAGTAATTGTTTTTTTGTACAGGAAGGTGCCCCTTCCTGCAGAAAAACTATCTCTCCACGACGCAGGCATCCTTGCACCATGGTGCAAGGGTGCCTGCCCCGGCGCATGGCTGCAGTTTGTGCACCAGCGCAGGGGGAAGCACAGAGATGAGACATATTCTTGTAAATATATCGCATTCCTGTGCTGCGGAAGTGCCGCAGCTGGCGAAGCCAAAGAGCTCGAGTTGCCACGTTGCGTCACTTCCTTGTAGATCTGCCCCAAGTTTTTTAGTGCCTAATATTGTTGGCTGTTGTTTACTTGTAACGTTTTTTTTCTTTGCTCTCTTTTGTGATGTGAACTATCACTTAGTATTTTGTATATGATTAATGTCAATGCGTTATATGTTTGTATCCACCCCCCCCCCCCCCATTTAATCTGTTATTTTGAACCAGCCGCTAAGAAATGCTTTCTACCTTCTTTAACTTTGTTTGGTTTAAAGAGCTACATTACACTCAGTAAGCTCATTAAATCGCCGGCATTTTTCTTCGACTGCTTGTTCTCGGTGTGTATCATTTCCGGCGCTGGCCGAGTTTAGGAGGCAGAGTGGTTTGTAATCCTTGAAGCATTAGTGAGCCCCGGGTACCCATCTGCAGTGCTTGTAAGGAAGTGTTCAGTCGCTGTGGGCGGATCGTGTTGTGTTTATTAGCTCCTCGGCATGTCGCTTTTAATGCACTACTAACCTTCAAAATAAAATTCCGAGATACGGTAAAACGCCTGACCGCGTCATCCTCTCCTACCTTCCACCTTCTGTCTGTCACTTCCCGAGGGTGCGATGCAAAATGGCTGTACTCTACTTTTCCTCACCTCTGTGATGGTTCTATTTTCCAGTCGCTGTGCCGTTTGCAGATCGCGCTTCTGGTTATAGTGGCGACGCTACAATCCAGCTCTAATAATAATCTGAAGCACAGCGTTCTCAGACTGATTCATGCAAGATTTCTTCCCACGTTGACAGGGACCTTCATTAAATTCAACAAAACTGTTAAAATGGCTGGTCCAAAATGTGATCAGGTACTACTCTTTACAGATTATTCTAATGTCAGGGATTATGTGCAGGAAAATATAATTAGCAGTAAAAAATATTTTGGAATTAATCTCCGATTGCGTTTGACAATTTCTAGGAGAAAGCAGTGGAAAACACTTGTGGATTTAATATGCAGATATCAATTGATAAATGAAGGTGTTGGAGTAAGTACCTTTTAAGTGAAATATATCAAAAGGATAATCAGTTGGTGTATATCATATAGTGAGCAAAACAGGTTACTGAACAGGTATGATTGGAAAACGGGTGTATATGGCCAAGGTCGGACTGTTTTGGCTCTTTATGGTCCCCTGGGCTGGTTTTTACTGTTCATGTCACTCATATTAAAACAAACTTTACCTACAACAAGAACAAATGCCCGCAATTGCCCATACCTAGCAAAACACTTATTTTATACAGCGTGTCTTTTCAAGTTCAAAACGTCCCTAATTTGCCAACATTGGCCACTTTTTTAGTTTTCTAATTCACTGATGTGGGTTACTTTACTTTTGGTGCCCCGGGTGTTTTTCGGCCCCAGTCCGACCCTGATTATGGCTTGGTGCTTCATAAGGTTTAGGAATAGATACCACAAGTTATCTGATTAGCATTTCCTACCATCCTTTGCTATTGCAAACAGTAGACTTTCATCTCATCTCTTGCTGGCAATAGGACACACATTCCATTGCTACCACTTGGTTCTTGTCATAAGGATTGCCTTCACCTGGCCACATCTTTTAATCCAGCATCACTCTCTATAGTTGGAAAAAGGTGACTACAAGTAGCCCTTGTTACCCCTGGCTAACCACATTTGACCACATTGTGCTTAGCTCTCCATCCCAGTTTGATCATAAACTCTCATCTCCAGTGGAACATGAGACACAGATATTTTCTTTAAAAGCTGGAACCAATAAAAGGCCAAAAAGGCAATCATGACATTAACCTGAGATCATGAGTGTAACCAGTAAGACATGGCAGAAGTAAGGGGAGGTCATGGAGAGAAGTGTTGGCATACTCTAAGGGTGAGTGGGCTGGTATCAAGTGAGTGTGCCCGACAAGGGTGGGCAATCAGTTACTTGTCGATGGGACATTCATAAAAACATTTGTTCTGTAACTTTGGCCAACACTATGTGGGTTCAGAAGACTATTGGTGAAATGGTTCTAAGAATATTTGCAGATTGTGTAATTGCACATTCATTAGGTAAGCAGCAAAACACTGTAGGATTAAAAGACAACAAACTGTTCTTTCTGGTGCAACCTTTAATATTCTCTTTCTAGGGCCCTGCATGCTGAGTGTTCCCCAGGACCACAGCCAGGATAACAATGTAATGCTACAAATGTAATGTAATGGGAACAAAATTAATCATCCTCATTCTGGGAAACAGATCCATCTTAGATACTCATTAGTTTTGCTCACCGAGTGTTCCGATCACCAATGTTATATATTTGACTTCAATAACTTTTCAGTCTTATCGCTTTCCTTTTTTTCCCTTCCTTTCTTCATTTTTTACTATGGTTCTATCGCACAAGACTAGTTGGTAGATCTCCAGCACATAACAGCATCTGCACTGATTGGTTACTGTGTTCGATATATAGAGCTGTTGTGGTTAGTGACAGGATAGAGACAGTGTGTACACATACAACTATTCAGTATTGTACTATGAGGTTCTGGTTTATTTCTTATTAGATATCTAGCAGTCTCTAGATGTTTCCAAAAAGTTATTTCAGTGAGCGTAGACAAGCTGATATATGCGTTGTACATCTGTGCATCAGCACGTGTCATCTTTCAGATCATCAGTGTTAGTGGCACCATTTTTTTAGGTGCCATAGAGGGACATTAGGTTTATTTTTACATTTCTTAATTGAGATCCTATATACGCTCTTGTAGGATTTTCCTTCCCTTTTTTGAGTTGTTAGACATCTCGTGTTCTATCAGACTCATTCCTTACATTTTAGATCTTTAGGGCATAACTTGGTCGAACTCAGGATCAGTTGGTATCCCTTAAACTGACATAGCTTTTGTAATAGGAGCGCTCCCATTCACTCAGTGTTTCTAGGTCCTTCTAAGATGGCGCCCATTTTTGTAGCAATGAAAGCTTGGTGATGATTTCAACATTCAGTCCATAATCTACCTCAACAACATTTAGGCATTTTTAAACTCAGCGCCCAATGTTCGGTGTTTCGCCGAGTTTGGAGAGAGGCGTTCTGCAGCTGATGACTGCGGTTTTCAGAAATTGGGTGAGTTTATTTGACATATTGGTCCATTTCTCTCTATTCTTTGTCAGATATCCGCACTAGTGTTCATGTGGGACTTTCATGTTTCTGCAGTCCACGTTGAAACTGGAGGATATACAGACGGGAGTGTTTTGGCGTCTCGATTCAGCTCACTTCGCTAGCTTGCAGGTATTCTAATTTTCAGTAAAGTTCTGTTTGCCGACACCCTGTTGGTATATTGGCAGTACATTGTGTTCAGGGTTGCTTATTGTTTTGGTTATCAATAGGGTGTTGCTCAGATGTCCACGCACCCCACAAGTTGTTATTCAGTGAAATGCTTCAGTATTCAGCCTATACAGATATATAGAAAGGTAATAAGTTGTTTTTGAAGGGTCGCTTGGGCTATTGTACCCTCATCCCATCATCACTTCATTTTGCTTTTCATATTTCTTGCAGTATAGAATGTGACTCTGTTTACTTCATTGGTAGAGAGAAACCTGACAGTTCTTTTCCTGTAAGTCTTCATTCAACTTTCTCTGTACTTCACTGGGTGATGTATTAGTTTCTGTAGATATTTCCAATTTGAATGATGGATTCACCTAGAGCTTTTTCATTCTCTCATCTTTCTGTCTACCATAACACATGGTGTTACATTGCAAGTTCTTTTATTTCCATACTCTGATTGGGAAGATCATTTTTTGACACCAGTACACAATTCTTATAGCCATGTGTAAGCACATTAGGAATACCTTCACTTTTACCTACCTTCCCTGTACGTTATTCATTCAGATTTGTATATTTTAGTGTACATCAGTTCTGATGGTTTGTTTGTATTCTTACAGTGGCCCCTGAAGAAGGGATGGTTTATATCCTGAAATGCATTGGACACATCTTCCCATGAAGATTCGAAATTTATGTTGAACTGAATATAATCACCATGTTCCCATGTTCATTTGTTGGTTTTTGTATATAATGATTTAGATGATGTTTTTACAAAACATGTGCATAACAAGCCAAATAAAGGCTAAATAGATGATTGCAGAAATTCATAGTGTATATGTGTTTAAATTTCATTGTGACAAATTGTTTATTACATGTTGTCTATTAGGATTAAGTGATTGAAAGTATTCACCCGCTGTGCATCCAGCACTCAAGTGAACATTCACTTGCCTATCGTGTTCTTAGAGAGGCAAGCATCCTCTAGCTGGCTGGCACGCATACGAGCGTACTCTTTGGAGTACCTTTTTTATCACTGTCTAGATCAAGTGTGCGCTAACTTCAATTACTTTTACTTACCTGTTGGAACATCTCTACTAAAGATGCAAAAATTAGAAGGTCCTAAAGAAAGTAAAATGTTTTACTTCTTGTAAACGGGGCATTTCTTCATGCAGTCCATTTGAAATGTCTGATTTTGGCAGCTAAGGAACTATGTGCTGCATTTACCGATGTAGTCACTGTATTTATAAACAAAAACAGTTACACACCTCTACCAACCAGCCACCTTTTAGTCGAACAATAGAATTGTTTACACATAATCGAGAGGCAACCAAACAATTGTTGAAACAAACAGTTACAATATGAACCAATATAAGCAAGGCAAGACAATCCTCTGCTTGCTTGTGCTCTTTTTATTTGTGCTTTTCCTCAAAAGTGAGCGGAAACCATGCAGCTAACACGTTTCGCCAATACAAGCCTTCTTCAGGGCCCAAATAATATATCAGCAAGGATCACCAATTACAGTCCACAGCTTCACACAGTGCTTAATTTGTAAAACAATGGGTGCCGGGGCTCACATTTTCTTCAGAAGCCCACCGCTTCTGAATGCCTGTGTTGTTTCTGTGTGCTGGTCCATGTATACTTGCCATGCATCAGTTATTTATGCATTATGTATGCGGCCTCAGATGATAATAAAACCAGGGGCAACCATTTTTAATGTTTATGTGTTTGAAAAAATGAAACGCTATTCAGACGTGCAAGAAGTCAAGCCTTTGACATGCAGACTGCATACAAATTAAAGCAGCAAAGTCTTAACCCTCTGACCTATCCCACACTTTCGATTGAACGCTCTTGTTAGACCTGACCCCATTGGCGTGGGTCTCCCTTCCATTTTTTCACTGTTGCCTCCCAGGTTGTGCTATGTTTTTGCTGGTCTAGATGCTTTGGGCACTTTGCCACTGCTATTCAGTGCCAAAGTGCAAGTGCTCCCTATTGTAAGTTGTTTTATTGGATTAGTGACTCCATGATTGACTTATTTGATTTACCTGTCAGACCTTAGTACAGTGCACCATATGTGCCCAGGGCCTGTAAATCAAATGCTGCTGGTGGGCTTGCAGCCCTGGTTGTGCCACCCACAGAAGCAGCTTGCAAAATATGGCTCAGGCCTGCCATTGCAGAGCCTGTGTTCAGTTCGGGACTGCCATGTATATTTGGCAAGTGCACACACTTGCCAGTCGCTAAATCTTACCTTTTCTACATGTTAGTCACCCCTAAGGTAGGCCCAAGTTACCCCCATGGGCAGGGTGCTTTGTATGTAAAAGGTAGGACATGCCCTGATGTGTGTGGCATGTCCTGATAGTGAATTGCAGCCTATTTCGTTTTTCACTATTGCAAGGCTACCTGTTCCCATAGGCCAGAATGGGCAGTTTTATTAAAACATCTTATAATCCTAACTGACCCAGGGAACAAGGTGGAAATTCGAGTTTAGTATGCCTGATCTCAGAATGTTAAACTACATCTTTTAGTGAAGGTGATTTTTACATTCTGTATTTGAAAATACCACTTTTAGAAAGTAGGTATTTTCTTGCCTAACCATCCAGTTGTCTCTGCTGGGTTTGTGTATTCCATGTCTGGTTTGTGAGTGACAGAAAGCTGGAGAGGGCCTTGGCTCCAGCAGTCTGATGGGTCAGGGTTGGGCTGAATAGGACCTGCATTGAATAGAGAGTAGGGGGCGGAGACTTCCTTTCACTGACCTGAGCCCTCATGGAATAGAGAGTAGGGCGAGGAGATTTCCTTTCAGCTACCTGGGACAGGTTTGCTCTCAAACAATGCTCCACCTCCTGCCAGGAAGCTGCACCCAGGAGGACATAACTGATGTTGACTAGGTACAGGCACTCTCTGCCTTCAGAGAACAAAGGATTTAGTAATATAAATATTGGGGCCCAGACCCCAGAACTTTAGATCACTTCTGGGATTCAAGACAAAGTGTGCTTGCCCCCTGCCTGAAGTCTCAGGGATACAAGACTTCACCACCAGCTCCCCCTGAATTCCCTTGATGGGAATTCTGCCTGCAGTGAGGTGCCTGCTGTTTTATGGGCCCTCTGAGAGACCGCGTGTCGCTGGGAGCTGGAAGCGCGACACAACGAGGAGAAGCGTGTCGCCACTGCAGTAGTTGTCGTCGCATCACCAAAGACGCGTGCCGCCACTGCAGCTGTTCGCCGGAGCATCACAGACAAAGCGTGTCGCATCACCAGAGAGGCGTGTTGCAGGGCCTGTCGAGGCTCCAAAGTTCATCGAGTTTGCCGCACGGCCGTTGGGCATGCACGCATAGCATCCACGTTGTCGCATCCCATCAAAGATGCCATTTTTGTCGCACCGTGTCGGCACATCGCATCGAGGCACCATCTTGTCGCAACGTAACCGGAACACAGTAAGAAACCGATGCATCACCTCCTCTCCGGTAAAGAACCAACGCATCACCTCCAATGCGCTGCAGTAAGGAACCGATGCAGCACCTCCCCCGAAGCAAGGAACCGATGCATCACCTTCCCTGTGACCCTTTTGTTTGTTTTGTGGGACACATCCAAGGTACTTTGAGACTAAAGTGCTGCTTTTACCATCTACATTTAATTAAGCTATTTCTAACATTTTAAAGACTTATTTTGATTACAGTATTGTGGATTTTTGTCGTTTGGTCTTGTGTTAAGTCTAGTAAAGATTACTTTTTTTTTCTAAACTGGTGTGGTGTCCATTTGTAGTGTTTTCACTGTATTACTGTATGTGTTCACAAATGCTTTACACACTTCCTCTGAGATAAGCTTGTCTGCTCGTGCCAAGCTACCAAGGGGGTGAGCTGGGGTTATCCAGGAGTGTACCTCCCTTTCCCTGACTAGAAGCAAGGGCCCCTACTTGGTCAAAGGTACCTACCTCTGCCAACTGGAGACCCCCATTTCTAACAGCTCTATATTAGTCATTCTAGTAGTGTAGTAAGGAGACATGAGCCGAATGCAATCATGGAAAGTAGTCCTCCCTGTCCCTTTTAGAAAGTAAAATGCTGCCATAACATACCAACGAGTTAAACCTTTTATTTTATTTTCAGTCCGGGACCTCCACCAACTTGAGAAAAGCAGTAGTCCCGGCCCTGTAAAAAAAGTGCTGGTGCTAAGCACCGGAAAGCACTGGCTCAAATTAAGCACTGGCTTCACACAGAAAAACCCAAGCATTCAAAATTGTCTGACGGTAAAGACGTGCAGCTCATGAGGCCGACTTTATTGCAGGGTTCAAAGCAGGGCTCCAACAGAATTGTATCTAAGCCAGGTTCGGCATAGTGTGTAGCATAACCGTCAGCCGGGTTCGGTGTGCAATTAATAAATGCCAAACCTGTCTGCCAGTTATGGTCTCACCACGAGCCAGTGTGAGGCAATTTTGGATGCTTGGATTTTTCTTTGTGACGCTGTGGACAGTAATTGGCAATCCTTGCCGATAATCCTCTATTAGGCCCCTGAAAAAGCCATGCATAGGTGAAACGCATTGACTGCGTGGTTTCCGCTCACTTGTGAAAAAAAGCACGAATTGAAATAATACACACAAGCAGATGATTGATTTGTCTTGCTTGTATTGGTCCCTATTGAAACTCTTTGTTTGAACAATTGTTTGGTTGCCTCTAGATTATGTATAAATCATTTGAAACGACATCCTGATATCTTGGGGGTGAAAATGTCTCTGTTTGAGCGAGTTTGTTCTTTTGCTCAGGGGCCAGTTGCAAAAGCACTTTATTTTGTGAAACCGAGCATTAATTATGAACAAGCCCCAGTAACTGGAAACTGTGGACTAGAATCAAATGAACCAGAGATGAATATCTGGCAGCTTTTTATTAGCTATTTTTTTAAACACGAACATTTTTTGTTATGAGTAGAGAGATATTCTCAAAGTACAATAACATCTTTGTTAAACAAAATGCCTTCGTAACATTCTTCCATCACCAAAAACGAATGCACTGCTTTAGTTGCTGTATTTAGGAACCATCTTGAGCAAATGTATTTGTGAGACTTCGCTTCCTAAAACTGACTTTTGCAGATCAAACATAAAAGCTTTTTTCGTTATTAATTGTTATCACTACATATTTTTTCATGTTTGTACCATTGCATTATTCCTAAATTGATTCGGACTATTTAAAGATTTTTATATTATTGATCATGTTGCTGTTTTGGTCAATTGTCAAACACTCATCGCATGCTTATCCCTGAGGAAATCTTGCTGCTGGAGCATGCGACCAATATTGAATCAGGTGTTTACTACAGGTAAAATGTTATCTAACAGAATCCCAGATAATGTGGGCTTTTTGTGGAACACAGTCACTGCTTACATCAAGACAATTGTCTCCCTTCTCTCTTGCTTGATTACTTACTTGGTACATTGTTTCAACCACACCTGGCAGCAGTGATCAATGCAGCAAAGTGCCATTCCTTGCTAGAAATTGCTCATTGGACAGTTCTGGTTCAGTCTGGGAGTTATTACTGCCTTTATCACTGCATAACATCAGAATTTATAACTGTTTAGCAATTTGTCTAAATATCTCATAATGATAGTTGGGTACTCAACTTGGCTGGATGATCATGCATCCCATATACTTAATGCAATAGTATCTGAAGGAGGTTCCATCATTCAATCTAATAGAGGTGGTAAACTGGTCAATTTCACGGGAAACCTTTTTGATCAAGAAATTAGAGTGAACAGAGAAGATGCTATTAAGGGGAATCAGAGCAGGGGGGTGTCCGCTGTCAGATCTCTGGTGAAATTGTGGAACAAATTACTGCCCTTTCCTAGATGACATTACTCCCAAGAATGCTATACTCTTTTGCATACAGCACTATAATCTCAAGAGGCTCTTTGTTATGGAACTGACCACGCCGCTGGCAAAATTAATATAGCAGCGGGAAGGTGTATAGTAGCGTTAACTAAGTTATATAGGCCCCTGGATGAGGAAGGGCTGGGAGCCCCCACTTCACATTATCTAGCAGCATAGTCACAATGCCTGCCATTGTAGTCTGGACCAGGAATCTTGCAAGAGTGGATCCATGTGAGCAACAGGATTCCCCCGATAAGGTTTGAGGATATATACCCAGTCCCACAATAGAGAAACCAGAGTCAATCCCTTTTCAGGAACTGAAATATGACTGGAATCTGTACTTGGAAGGAAAATTGGGCTAATACCCTATACCACTTAATTTCCAGTATGGGACTTGCTGTCGGGATGCCCTTTTAATGTCCAGGGCCAATGGTGGGCAGGGCGCTTGAATTCTAGCATCCTGGAATGTTTACACAAATTAAATGTGCATTGCATCTACAGTTTTGTGCATACTTCCCTTTTGATCCAGGTAGTTACATTTCAGACAAGAAATACTAACATTACCGACCTGTTTCTTTGTATGCAGCCATCATCGGACCTTGACAGTAGAACCACAGTGCAGCTTTCAGAAAAGAAAGGATGTGACTGGAAAAAAAGACAAGGCCTAAGAAAGATATTCACATACTATGGACATGCAGTAGCAAATCAGTTTCTGTATGTTCTTAGAACTAAACCCTCCAAGGATGGAAACGCAAACGAAGCTTAAGAAGAATACATTCTACAATGCGCGTTTTTTTGGAAGACACTTTGGTGATAAAACAAGCATTCCTGAAATAACTCTGAAGAGAAAAGGTTTATCTATGCTGCGTCGATGAGATAAGACTCATCGTTCTGTTGTGATCAGTTGGAAATACACTTTCGAGCTCCTGACAAAAGGATATGGTAATTGAGCATTGATTCTCTTCGTCTTGATAAGGTAGAGTTAACCTTGTCACCAAGGAGGCAAAAATCTTGGAATGATCAAGAGAACTGGTTACAGTTTTTTCTTATCTTTTGAACTTGACATATTTCGGTCTCTTAAACAAAGAAGCTCTGATCAAACAGGTAACCCGGGGAATAAGTTTAGGAAGTGTGGAAATTCTAAGAAAAACAAGCGACATACTCAGTCACTTTTGCACTTTTAGTTAGAGCTACCAAGTGAAGTCAGAAGTCAGTTTACAAGTGGCGAGTAGGGGGATGTCGTCAGGTATGGAAGCACTGGTACAAAGAGCTGAATATAGTAGTTGCCTGTTGTTGAGAATGCATGGTGTATAGAACCCTGATAGCACTACCCAAAGCGTAGAAGGAGCCTGACAGAAGAAGGATGAGGACGACGACATGGAGTACAGAACTCTTTTTTGTCATACCACATCCACCCCTCTACCCTCCATCCATCGTCCTACTGACCTGGACCCATTAATGACATGACTGGCAGTGTGCAGTCAGCTGGGAAGAAGACTTGGGGGTAGGCCAGAGCGACGGAAATGTATCCCTCCCTTAGGAGGCATTTTGGGTCACAAAACTTGAAGAATTTCAAGCACATAAGAGAAATAGCAGTGCAGGATAGTGCGTGCAAATATTGCATATTTAGGGAAGCGTAAAAAAAAACCAAGGGGACATACATACTTTTAAATTGAGCTTTCTGGATGGCAGAGCTTACACTCTGTCCAAGCAGAAGCCACAATCCTAGTCAGGGCAAGTCAGATACACACCCTACATTAACCTGTGCTCAACTCTGGTAGCTTGGCACAGAGCAGTCAGGCTTAACTTAAGAGGCAATGTGTAAAGTATTTCTGCACACATTAATTACAGTAACAAAGTGAAAACACCACCAAAAAACTTCACACCAGTTTAGAAAAATAGAAAATATGTATCTTAGTGAAACAAGACCAAAAATGACAAAAATTTAGTCAGTAGAAGTCGAAGTATGAATTTTTAAAGCTTGAATCCAAATACAGAGCTTACAAGTCAATAGCTCTAAAAAGTTACTTGAGGTTGCAAAAGACTGGAATAAATCCAAATTTCAGGCTGACCACAATGGAGGACAGTCCTGCTACAGGTCCCACACTGGGACTGCTGAAAAAGTACCTTTGTATGAAGCAAGCGTTGACGTCAAGGCCTCGATGCGCCGGCTCAGATTCACACAGTCAGGCCGATGCATCAAAGTCGAGCCTCACAGGGGTGTCTTCAGTTTGACGCTGCATCGTCATTGAGCCTTGCAGTTGAGACCTCAGATTGGCGCTGCATCATCATCGAATCTTGCAGTCAGGCCAATGCAGAGTTTTTGAGCAGCACTGGGATATCCTCGGATCAGCATTTCATCTGAGGGCACTGAATCAGGTCAGATCGGCACAGATGCGTCAATTTTTGTAGAACCAGCTGCAGAATCCACTTCTGAGGCCCAGGACTGGAGGGGCACCTCAGGCAAGGATTGAACTCACAGATGGCAGACTCCAGCAGCACCATCAGAGTTGCAAGAAGTCTTTTTCGGCCCTGAGACTTCAAAGAACAGGAGGCAAGCCAACACGCTCTTGCAGAATCTTGGATTCAAGGATGTAGAGAGCAGGTTCAGTCCTTTTTACTCCCAGGCAAGAAGCAGCAGGCAGCAGGCAGCAGGCCAACACAGCAGAGCAGGTAGCAAAGTGACAGTTGCCCCTACAGCACACCAATCTCCAGGCAGCAAGCCAAGACAGCAAAGCAGTTAACAAAGTGGCACTCCCTTCTGCAGCACAGCAGCTCTTCTTCTAGGCAGAATCTCATTGGTTCCAGTTAAGTTCTGATTTGAAGGTCCAATACCTATACCCAAATGTGCCTTTGAAGTGGGGGAGACATCAAAGAGGCCTTTGAAAAGCACAAGGTCCCTGCCTTTCCCGCCCTGGCTCCAGACTCATTACAGGGGGTATGTCTCACTTTGTATGGGGCCAGGCACAGCACTATTCAGTTGCAAGTGCCAGCTCTTCCATCCCAATCTACCTCAGAAATGCCCATCAGCCTCGTGATGGGCCATTAGGAAGCAATTGTCACACCCCAGCTCCCTTTATGTGACTGTCTACAGGGAATGTACAAAGCCTAACTATCACCCAGAGACAGGCAGAGGCACAGAGTGGTAAAAGCAAGAAAATGGCAACTTTCTAAAAGTGCCATTTTCAGACTTGCAGTTTAAAATCCGACTTAACCATAAGTTGTGATTTTAAATTGTGAGTCCAGAGACACCAAACTCCAAAACTATATATTTTACCAATAGGAAATTTGACTTAAAAGAGGCAAGCTCAATGTTAACCCATGGGAGAGATAGGCCTAGCAGTAGTGAAAAATAAATTTAGCAGTTTTTCACTACCAGGACATGTAAAAAACCTACATTTTAAATACACTGTGCCCTGCCCATACTGCAGCCAAGAGCCTACTTTAGGGGTGTATTTTATGTAATTAAAGGGAAGGTTTGGGCCTGGCAATTAGGTTAACTTGCTAGGTCGAAATGGCAGTTTAAACTGCACACACAGGCATTGCAGTGGAAGGCCTGAGCAATGTTTAAATGGCTACTTATGTGGATGGCACAATCAGTCCAGCCGGCCCACTAGCAGCATTTACTTTACATGGCCTTGGGCACTTATAGTGAACTTTACTAATGGCTTATAAGTAAATTAAATATGCTAAAAGTGAATAAACCATGGTACCATGTGTAGAGTACAGAGACTATGCACTTTAGCTCCTGTTAGCAGAGGTAAAGTGCTGAGAACCCTAAAGCCAGAAAAAAATAAAGTCAGCAAAACAGGAGGTCATTTGGCAAAAAGTCAGAGGAAACCACACCAAGGGTACCAGGTCTAACATACCAAATAGGATGAAGATCTATGGAAAGAAATGACAGTGAATGGTCCATTACTCTTTGATAGCTACATAAAGAATCCAAAAACATTGAACTAGTACAGTTTAAGTACATGCACCATACCTGCCTGACCCATTCACAGCTGTACGCAATGTTCCTAAATTCGGCACAAGCATGCACCAGATGTGGTGAAGTAGAGATCCTTTTTGGCCACATTGTATGTTCCTGCCACACGATCTGGTGCCGGTTGGGTGACACCACCAGCCAATAACAGACTAGACTAAGACATGTCTGCAGGGATTGATGCAGTGAACAGATAAATCCACATGTAAATTTACAGACCATGAATTGGAGATCCCCTCAGCCCCAAAATGGAAAAGCAAGTAATATACATTTTTGCAGGCTGAAGTAGATATCCGTAGGACTTGACCCTTTTTGCAGGGTCGCCCCAAAACTTTCTACCTTTGCTGACACATTTTTGCTGTATTTGATTTTGTTGCCCTTTATCCTCAGTGCACTTTACTACTGCTAACCAGTGCTAAAATGCTTCTGATCTTACCTTAACACATGGCAGAATCGGCTTGCATCCAGTTCGCCTATGAGATTTACTTGTAAGTCCCTAGTAAAGTGGTACTACATGTACCGAATGCCTGTAAACTAAATGCTACTAGTGGGCCTAGGTATAAACAACAGGAGTAAACCCATAGACCAGGTTGAGACCTGGGTGAGGAAGTATAAACAAACAACAATGTCTCAACTGGTATTATTTGAGAGGATTAGTTATCAAGCATGCACAAAGCATTGCAGAAAGGATGGTAGGGAGACTCATAGTTTGTTTAAACGTGCCCAAGGCATCATATATTTGGAGGAGTACAATACATTTGCAGAATAAAAGAAACAAGGGTTTTAAAAGAAA
The DNA here is from genome assembly GCF_964204655.1 of Triturus cristatus. Taxonomy (NCBI): domain Eukaryota; kingdom Metazoa; phylum Chordata; class Amphibia; order Caudata; family Salamandridae; genus Triturus; species Triturus cristatus. The sequence goes on from NC_140583.1 coordinate 543,555,649, forward strand.
TTGGGAACAATTGTATCAGCACTGTAAGCACTTAATACATAAGTAACCCAAATACTTTGTGCATGCAACTGCTCATGATACTCAAAGGTGGACGGCACAGGTGACAAGTGATAGAACAGCGATGGCGCGAGGTGGAGAATTGACAAATATGTACAGAGGTACTAATGGTTCACAGTTATTTATTGACATACATTTTGACACGTATTATTATAAAAGTTTTTTCGTAGACCATAGTATAAGGCGCTAGAAGTTGTGCTGCTATGTCAAAGGCGTTTAGATCCTAGCGATTTAGGCTCATCATCAGAACTGGATTACTGAATGAAGGTGCTATACAAGAGAGGGAAATCGGAAAGTAAGAACTGGGAAGGGGGGGGGCAGGACGGGAAAGGGGCTGGTTAAAGGGAGTGGTATATATTTACCTGAGAGATTGGGAAGGAAGAGGAGATGGAGGTGGAAGGTAACGGGGGACCGTCAGGCTTGAACCCATGGCAAGAGTGGAGCTATGAAGGAAAGAAGGCGCGTCATTGAGTGAACAGCTGGGAAGTGGCGTAGGTACATAGAGGAGTGCCTGGAAGTGCACTTACCAAGATAACTGTGTGAACAGGTGAAAGGTGGAGCAGAGGTGGGGCCTAGATGGAACCGGTAGACACTGAAAGGCAGAGTCCTACTGAGCAGACACCCACAATGAGGATCCGTCGATAAATGAATGAGGACGGGGTCTGAGTTGAGTGGTGAAGGGTTGGCTGCGCATCCGGTTCAGGTGGAATCCGGAGGTGGTGAAGGCTGAAATTCAAGGGGCCTTTGTGATCAAAGGGTGTCCAAGGATGGGAGACAAGCGTCAAGCAGAGTGAAAAGGAGGGAGGTGGGTCCCCACTTGCCAGTATCGGAGGATAATTATCCGAGGTCTGCCGTTTGGTCTAGTGTGCCTGCAGCACTTTTCTTGCCACCCACTTAAGTACCCCTTCAAACATGTCCCAGGCCCGCCATTGCAGCCTGTATGTGCAGCTTTTAACTGCCATTTCTACCTGGCAAATTAAACTTTTTGCCAGGCCCAAACCTTCTTTTTAATGCATATATCACCCCCAGGGTAAGCCTTTAACAGCCTATGGAGCAGGAGGCAGTGTATTTAAAAGGTAGGACATGTACTTTTGAGTTTTGCATGTCCTGCTAGTGAAAAGTTCTCAAATTAGTTACTCACTACTGCAAAGACTACCTCTCCCTTAGGATATATTGGAGTTACATTATTACCTTTAATCAGCTGTAACTTCCAAATGGGTGCAGGACACCTGTTCATGTTTGTTGTCTTTGGAATTGTAATGAAAAAATCCTCTTTTATGGTAACATCAGATTGTATTTAACAATTTTGAAAATGCTACTTTTAGAAGGTTGGCATTTTCCTGCTATAGCCATTTAGTGCCAGCAGGTTGTCTCTGGGTCACATGATTTGGTTTGCTTACAGTTAGACTTTGAGTATTCCTTCTAGACCGCCAAACACAATATACGGATTAGGTGTGCCTGTATGAGCCTTTACTGGGAGGATGGGAGGGCAAAGCAAAGCCCAGCCCTACTTACACTTGAATAGGTTATGTCCTGCCTAAGCACAAAGGGCTGCATACCCCATGTAATTAATTTGATGCCAGGGTAGGGGAGTCAGGAAACTGGTGCACTTCAAACGGAGATATCTCAAAGCTTCTCCACTTTAAAGGAGGCAGCAGGTATTCATATTGCACCTCAGACAATAACTCTTCAGTACACTTCTGGACTTGTGGAAACTATGCCTGGATGAAGGACTGCTATACTGCTGAAAGGACAGCCACCATGCAGGACAACTGCCCTGCTGGACTGCTACCTTTGTGGACTGTTGCCCTCCTACCTGTGTCAGAGGTATTTGGACCTGCACCAGAAACCAGGACTCTAAGAGTAACTCCACTGACTAGTCTGCTGGCCTCATGTTCAGAGCCACTGGGACATAAGAGGCTCACAACTACCTGACCCAGCTCCCAGATCCAGATGGAGCAATTCCCTGACTGACAAGAGGTGTCTCCTGGGTCCATGGCCCTTGGTGTGGCATCTGAAAGTCTGAATTGAAGTTTTTGGGCTCTCTGCGACTGCAAACTGGCCTGTTGATGCATAAACCTTGTCACTCACACAGCCCGCTAACGCAAAGTTCCATCAGTCCAACCGGTCATACTAAAGCATCGAACGCTCGGAGGAGTGCCATCGCAAAGCACCAGCCCGGCCATTCACAATGACAACAGGATCTTTGCACTTTAATGACACCTGTCCGTGATACCAGGCCTGCTCTCTCACACTAGGTAACTTTTCTGCAGGACTAACCTGGTCTCTGTATTCAACCCTCACTCCATCACTGTGAGCCAGAACCTATGACTTTCTCCTGGTCTTACACAAACAGATATCCCGGAGTGGCGCTTTGGGCTTTTTGCTGCAACTTTCACTTAAGTCTCTAAAACTGCATATCTCCAATTCTACTGATCAGATTTTTGTGGGTTGATCTTGAATTATTTATTACATTTTGCTCAATTTTTCTCAATTACTATGGAATATTTTTCTTGTGTTGTGTTTTCACTCTATTACTGTTTGAAGCGCTGCATAAATTCTTCACACATAGACTCTAAGTTAAGCTTGACTGCTCTGTGCCAAGCTACCAGAGGGTTGAGCTCAGGTTATTTTGGGGCCTGCTTGGGCCTCACCCTAACAAGGGTTGTGGTTGCTGCTTGAGTAGGATTTCACCTCCCTCAACAAGTAATCCAATTTTTCACAATGACTACCTGCTACTGCCAAGATCACTTTTCAGGAGATTAGATCAAGTCTTGGGGGACCACTTGTGGGGTGCTGGGAGGTGCCAGGTGGCATTGTCCATCCTTTAAGTTGCCTACCAACAGGGGTGGTTTTAGAGTCCCTGATTTGTTTAAATACTGCATAGGGTCTCAGCTGCAATAGCCCATTAGGGCCATTTCCCTAACTCTCTCTATCTGTTTCTGACTGAAACTGGACTGCCCCCCTTGGCAGTTTGCTGCCGGAGTCTTGCAGGCTCCCCTATTCCCTGAAGGTCTCCAAACAATAAAATTGTCTAACTTGATTGAGGTAGCGATGTCTGCACTGAGGCAGGGTTTAATTTTGACCCAGGTGTATGTGCTGTACACCATAGCTCTTCTGTGGACTGGCTTCCCCTTAAGCAGTGGATGGCTTACTCCCAAGGCTCTTACCGTATGGTCCAACTTGAATATTACTCGGGTGAGTGAGTTTCTCTGGAATGGCAACCTGATGGCCTTTATAGATCGGATGGTACAATATGTTATTCATAAAGGACGATTTCTTACCTATGGAGAGTTATGATGGGACTGCACACACAATGTCATGCAATCCTCAAGAACCTTTTACACATGACCTCTTGGATACTGCAAACACTATGAATGATGGCCATAAACAAGTGTGGTGAGTTTGCAGAGGCCAACTGCAGCTATCCACTGCTTAAATGTCGGCACTCAGGAATAAGTGAAAGATGTTCTGTGAACGTGCATTTAATGATTAGGAATGGGGCAAAGTGATGAAATACCTTTAAGACCTGACAACAATGGCATGGTGTCCCCCCAGACTTTTTGCCTTAACTCCCCTATTTTTTACTGAATGCATTTTACGTGGCCTTAGGACTCTGTGCACTTTACCTCTGCTAACTAGTGGTAAGGTGTGTGTACACTCTCCCTAAAACATGGTAAAAGTGGCCTACAATCAATTGACACATTTATTTACTTATAGTTTTGTGTTAAAATTCTACTACATGTTCTTTTGCCTTCTTAGCATCAACTTAAAGCCGCTCGCTTCAAAGGGAAGAATTAAAGTGGCAACGGGTATTCTCTATAACACATCTCTGAGGCAAATTAAGTGAGCAAATGCAAGTATGCATTAAAAAAATAACAATGTACATGAATCTTCGTTCACTTTGCCCTGTGTAGTATATCAACCTGAAACTTCCATGGCCTTTGCCCCAGACCTCCCATCTGTAATCATCCACCTTTGTTAAATTCTGGATTAAGACTACATGATTGTAAATATATAATGACCAGTTGGGGGCGCTGCTGCCAGCTTAATATCTGTTTGAAGAATAACAGGAATCCTCTACTCTATGGACTTGGTACTTGAGCAAACATGTTGGCCTCCCCTGCATTTACCTATATGGATTGATCATGTAAGTAATCTATGTTTAGTTTGTTAGTGATCGCTGCTTAGTGTTTTAGGCCTGATTTACTAAATAAGGGGTGATTTAGGTCCACGATTTCTTGGGTGGGGTCTACAAAAAAAGAAACATTGTGTAATGGAATCAAAGTGTTAAAACTGCAATCAAAGTACATAACTTTCACTCAAATACAGTGCAACAATTGTAGAATGACGGCAATAAAATGTTTATTATCAAAAAAAGATGGCCGCCTATGTGTGGGAATGCATGTGCACATAAATGGGTGACTATCTTGAAATTGCTTTTGCCATAATGTGTGCAAAAACAAACAGACCTAGTAAAGACCAATCACACTACGGCCGTTATTGAGAGCTAGACTTACTGACTTTGCCAAAAGTTGCTGCAGTTGGATTTAGGAAAATGTCATACGGTATACTCTTAATCAAATCAACTAACTAACGGGTGATGGCTTTCTAACCTGCTATCTTTGATTCGCATTGGACTGCCTCTTGCATTTACTAAAAATTAGGCGACTGACCTGATTGTTAAAACGACCTCACAGTATTTCTGGGGAATGGGAGTATTTTTTGTTCCAAACCAAAATGTCCAAGTCTTCTTTTCTCATTATAAAAGGGGGGCAAATGATCTAGTCAGTGAATACAGTTGTATTTTATATCTAAAATAAAAGAGCAGTAAGGTCCTCGATCACTGGATGAACTTTATCATGTTATCCACTTATATGCATGTTCTTGGTACAAACAAATTATTATTCTAGTCACTTTAATGTACAAGCAACATTTGACAGGCAAGTACACACGCTGTCTACTCTGAGTCCCCTAGCTAAGTGCAGGTAAAACCTACCTCTATGAATCCTTTGGATTGATCTGGTTTAAGAAAAACCATAACGCATGTTGGTGCAGCCTGATAATGATGCTGATGTGGGATTATAATGATCTTCAGAGTGTAGCCAGCGTTCCTTGTTTTGCCCCCTCACTTTGAGTCAATGTCCAGGTCCCTTTGTAACACAATATTGCGGTGTGATATTTTGGAAAGCCACAAGCTCTGCCATATTCACATGTATACACATGAAATGTTATTAGCAAATGGTGTTTTTACATTAAGCATTCTTTTTTGACAGACCGGTTTATGTTGTAATCTGCATATTGTATTTTTAGTATTGCAAGCAAGCTGTATCATGATATATTGTGATATAGTTTCGGTTTTGTTTATAGTTTGGCTGGTTTCAATGCTTATTTTGAAAATCCCTTCTTTATGACTTTTGCTTAAGCATTTTCCATTTTATTATATTGTTATGCATTAGTTGTCGCAGTTAAAGTTGCGCTAATAGAGATGTAAAGTGTGAATACTGCGCTATTCTCAGGAGCTATGTGGGCCAGTGGAAATGTGCACCTTACAGCATCTAAATTGTGGAATGACCTGCGGCTATAAAGGGCTGGAGGGGTAGGGTTAATATGTGGGGGATACATTGTAGCATGGTAAAACCATGTCTTTTTTTTCAGACTGCTTTGATGCTATTCCATGACATTGTGATACTTGACATTTCCTCCACGTTACATGATACTATTAACCATCCATCAGTCATCTTTGTCCCCCACACTCAAAAGTCCAATCCAGTCCAAATGTATCTGCGAGTTTTATCATGTTTGCATCTTTGTGAGGTTTCAGTCCTTCACCGCATTTACATTGTTACTTTATTTTGAGTTTTTGTTTGCACTTCTATGAAGTAAAAAGTCGTCAATACTTCGTTTGATTGTTCCCACGTGTTCCTGTGAGCTGATCATGATTTGAAATACTGTGTGTAGCAAATTTGAAGTCGGAAAGCTTCAATGTGTCTTTGGCAAGAGGCTTACGAAGAAATCGTGCATCGTTTTCATTTTGCCGTACACGTTTGGCAATCTTGCTACACACAGTTCTGCTGCTAATGCAGAGGCGTGTGTTTGTATCTGTGTTTTTATTTCAGTGATACATTGGGGCAGATTTATGAGCCCCTTGCGTCACTTTTCCCATGTTAAAAGTGACGCAAAAGTGGCGCAAGGGGCTCATAAATCTGCCCCATTGTTTATAGATAGCACTGTCTGCTATCGACTGCGGCCTCAGAGAACTTTAAGTAACAGGTCTCCTATTTACTCAATATAATGGTACTGTCTTCTACGTCTTAGTAATGTGTAATGTCCCCCAAGATCATGGGGCAGTATGACAGTGGCTCCGCAAGACTGAGAGGTGAAGAGCAGAAAACAGACCTATCAGGTAAAGAGAAAGGCACACTGCACAGAGACAAGGCACAAACAGGATCTATGCCTTGCTGCATGCATGTGTTTGCATGTGTTAGCCCTTTAAAGCCAGAGCCAGCGTTTGTTTTCTTTTCTTGCTGTTCTCCATTTCATCTCCTTCCTCTTTCTCCTTCTCAATTCGTCCTTCTTGTGTATGAGGCTGTAGAGATGAAAGATAAATGACACTCTAAAAAATGCTCACCATAACCAAGCTAGAACATATTTATGTTTGTCTGATTGTAGGGCAGTGTGGTTTGGTTACGCCTGCTTCCCTTTAGCCAAAACATTGCAAACCAAGCCTGCTTTAGATTGTTACCTGCAGCTAAAAACCTTGTTGTGGTGAAACTCCTATAGCCCCTGGGAAGTAAACAACCCTCTCTTGCTGAAACCTGGAGAGGTTAGTAGAACAGTATATTACTGCACTGGCATAGTGAAACTTTCATTATAAATAAATGCTCTTTTTTTTATATTTGCCTAATACCTGGCTTAGAATGGGAGATATGATGACCCCCAACGTATTCCCCTATTCATTATGCAATTGCTAAACCCTAATTCTTCAGCTCCTCACAAAGCCTATGCAGTCCATGATAGATGACTACGCTATATCACTCCACCCCATCCAAAATGACATATCATACATATCCATATTGGTGCTAAAGTTACCTCTACAGCCGTGAATAGCAATGCATGCCCACGGAAATACCCATGGCTCTGTTACTGAAACTACCTGTAGTCAACATCTCAGTTCTTCATCATTCCCACCACAAACCTCAGGGTGTGTCTCCATTTACCCCATACCTTGAATTTAATGCCAGCTTCTCAATAGGGTCTCATCCCCTGCTACGTACATAATAATCCGTCTTAAGCACTCTACTGGTGGACTCACCATGAACTCACCCGCTGTGTGTTCATAATGATATCTACTAAACAGGGGCAAAGGAGAGCAACAACAGTGGGGGTGAGATCACCAGTTGATGGGGCGGTGCACGTTGAAGTAGGGTACACACAAGACCTACGTTACTAAGTCACAATGACAGGAAAAGAGAAGACGAATATGAACTGAGAGTCCAGTAGAAGTTGGGAAGAAAGAGCAATTGGGATAGGGGAAGTGATGGGCAAAAACAAGGCTGGACTGGGAACTTAAAACAGCCCTGGCAAAAATGATAAATTCAGGCCCCATGAGCAGACTGCTAATGCGCGCTAGAACCAGAGCAACTCTTTCAAGTTGCCACCGGGATCTGGTAACCTGCAGCACCACATCTGAAGTGTCAAAACCAGCCTCCTGTGGCTTCAGCATCCTGGGGGACTGTCTGCTTGCCCGGCTGCCCAGTCCGGAGGCGGGCATAGGGGAGGGTTTGGGAGTTTCCTTAATACTATGACGAAACACCTGAAAACAGAAGTCTCCTGAAGTGTTCATTTTGTGAAGAGAATGTAGAAATATGACCGAGAGGAGAAGACTGAAGTAAATTGATGTATTTTGGCGGGTACACTCACTGTTCTTCCAACCAGCTTCCCATTGGTTATGGATGTCAATTGGCGCTCTGGAGCCGCTGCTCCTTGCTTGCTCTTCGGTACCATGGGAAACCCTCCCCTCACAGCTTTATTTCCCCCTCCTCTGCATTCTCACAATCATTTAGAAGAAAATAAGAGACCTTTGAAGTGTAAACGACACCAAAGGGGCAACTCGATAAAATGACCCTGGGGGGCAGAGGGCTGTGAAGGAGTTTGTGGTGTTCATTTCGCTCCCTTTGCTATTCTTGGTATATTCCAATATTCGGCCATTTTCAGACTTTACAAAGGCTGTGGTGAAAAATAACACTGCCCACGAGGGTACACGTTTAGGAACACATGAAGATACATGGGGGCAGATTTACAAGCCCCTTGCGAGACATTTACGCCGCTGTTACGTCACTTCTGTGACACAGCGGCAGCGTAAATCATGCGCCATGTTGCGCCTTATTTACAACATGACGCATCTAGGGAGATGCGTCACGTTGTAAAGCCCTGCGCTACATTAAACCTGCGTCAGGTTTAATGTATGCAGGGTGGCCGTTCCGTCGGAAAAAGCCTCGGAAAAGTGACGCAGTGAAATCTACAAGATTTCACTGAGTCACTTTTCCAACGCTGCTGCGTCAAAACCCTGCGCCTGCTTGAAGCAGGCGTGAAGCATGACGCAGCATGTTAGGTATGGGCAGCCCGTGAGCACTGCTGGAGTTGCGTCGTGCTTGCGACACGACTCCAGCAATGCGCCGCCATTATGCCATCAGATGCGTCACGCATCTGTTCATCATTGCGCCACGATGCGCTGCATTGTAAATGCGGCGCATCTGTGGTGGCGCAAGGGTAAACTTGCGTGACGCATCTTTCCTGGCGCATCCCTGCTGATTTGCAGGGATGCGCCAGGAAACATAAATCTACCCCATGGTATGTAGAAAGCAGTTAGAATGGAGCACCTTCGATCAAATGCCTCTTAAAATAAAAATGCCGACTACTTACCCTCACGGTGTGCTTCCCGCTTGCAGACCGTGGTGATATATATATATATATTCACTTAAAAAACCATAGGTTTCACACACGTTATAGTTAGGAATTAGCATTTAAAAAACCTTGCAAATTCACTTAAAAAACCATAGGTTTCACACATGTTATAGTTAGCTGGACATTTCACTCGTAAAAAACCAATGAAATTCCCCCGTTATAGTTAGTTCAGATAACTATAACTCGCGCGACCGCCACTCTATCACAAGGATGATGTCATGAGTGATACCACTGACCATGTCATGAGTGATGTAATATGTGACGTCATCAGCAGTGGATTGCAGGCGCACGAGTTATAGTTATCTGAACTAACTATAACGGGGGAATTTCATTGGTTTTTTACGAGTGAAATGTCCAGCTAACTATAACATGTGTGAAACCTATGGTTTTTTAAGTGAATTTGCAAGGTTTTTTAAATGCCTATTCCTAACTATAACGTGTGTGAAACCTATGGTTTTTTAAGTGAATATATATATATATTCACTTAAAAAACCATAGGTTTCACACATGTTATAGTTAGCTGGACATTTCACTCGTAAAAAACCAATGAAATTCCCCCATTGTAGTTACTGCAGGCATAGCTGAACTAACTATAACGGGGGAATTTCAATGGTTTTGTACAAGTGAAAAGTCCAGCTAACTATAACACCCCTGAAACCTATGGTTTTTTCAGTGAATTTCTGAGGTTTTTTAAATGCTAATTCCTAACTATAACGTGCCTGAAACCTATTTTTTTTTCTGTGAATTTCAAAGGTTTTTTAAATGCTAATTTCTAACTATGCCTACAGAGATAGGACATGTGAAGAAAGAAGAAAAAATGCACAGAAAGAAACAAAAGAAGTGCAGAAAGAAGCAACAGAAGTCCTCAAATACGAAGATAAGTGCAGGAAGAAGGATAACGTGCAGAAAGAACAAAAAGAAGAGCAGAAAGAAGCCTTGTTGCAAAATCATCCTGTACCCTCAAATTTTTCAGACGGATACTGGTGGTAACTGAGTCTGACTAACCAGTCCTAGAGCCAGTGCTATGTTAAAAGACACTTAGAATACAGTGAAAACACCTACATACACTAGGGAACATTATGCGTTGGGGTCCCCCTGTGATTAGCCTGACCTCCTCTGTAAGCCCCTAGTATATAATAGGGCATGGGGATTAAAACTACCTCTTAAAACAGGCCACAGGGCGTTTTTGCACACGTTAACTCAGGCCCTGTCCCCTCCCTTCACCACTGTGTAAACACGCCCTGTGTCCGTTTTTAGTTGGGAGATTAAGTTCATTTGAATCCTGAGGGTCCCTAGGGTCCAACTAGCCCACTAGGTGGAGAAGTGTGGCTCACTGGTTAGAGGAGGCAGACCTGGAAGCAGAGGTCAGCCCGGGACCAGGGTTCAATTCCCGGCTTGGCTGGGTCTTGAGTCCATAAATGTCCATGGACTCGATAATTCTCGCTCCAGTGCATACTCGACTCATGGGTTCACACTCTGCGACTCTGGGTAATAGCTTGCTTAATCTCCACATGGGCCCCTCGCGGCGGTATGCCTGGCTTTCACCTTGCGGATGCCCTGCTGGGTTATCTCACAGGGGAATACCAGGACGGGTTCCCTAAGCAAGCGCTTAGAGACCGCTTGGTGATTTGCGCTATATAAATTCCTGCACATTTACATTTACATTTACTAGGTACCTCCAGTAAGTGCCACAGAGCTGCGTTGCAGAGAGGTGTAAAAAGTGGCACGGCCTGGACCACCTCTCTGCAATGCAGCTCAGTGGCGCTTACTGGAAGCACTTGGTGGGCTAGTTAGCCCCCAGGGGCCCTCAGTATTGAAGGGAAATTATATCCCCAATTTAAAACGTGCCATAGTGCGTGTTTGCACACGTCACCTCAGGTCCCGTCCCCTCCCTTCACCACTGTGTAAACGCGCCCTGTGGCTGTTCTAAGTTGAGAGATTAAGTCCCCTTGAATCCTAAGGGTCCCTAGGGTCACACTAGACCACTAGGCACCTCCAGTAAGCGCCACAGAGCTGCGTTGCAGAGAGGTGTAAAAAGGGGCTTGGCCTCAGAACACCTGTCTGCAGCGCAGCTCCCTGGCGCATACTGGAGATGCCTGTTGGGGGCGCGTTTGCAGAGTGCTGCACGGAGGGGGCATGGCCTCCGGCACGATGCCAGTCTTTTATTTATTTTAATTTTTTAAGAAGGGGGGCTGTGTGGTTCCCCTTCTTATTCTAATTTATTGGCCCTGATGACCCCATCCCCCAGGGCCTGTCTCCTAATTATATTTTTTTGACCCCAATCCCCAGGTCCGGCCACTGTTTTTTATTATTTTAAAAAAATATATATTTATAGGCACACCTAGGACATGCTGGACAAACCGTACGTACCTATCACCATGACGATTTGCGTGATATTCATCAAAAGGCGACTATGCATGCAATGAATCCACGTGGAATGTATTTACACCACTAGTGAAGCTCTGACATGTCTGATGCCCTACCGTGCCTAATCCCGGTAGACACCCTTGTCGTTTATTTATACAAACATGGGTAGCTATTGATGGGCACATTTAATACACATGCACACCAAGCCATTCAAAGGGGATTCAACAAAAATTCGACCAAAACTATGCAAGAAACCCCCCTCACGGTTAATAAAACACACATCCACTGCCGGATGTGTAATACTTTTTAGTTTACTCTCTGGAAAGGGGACGAACATCACTTGAGAGTCACAGCGCGCTCCTGACAGAGCTCAATGCTGTGTTACACCCACCATTGCCTGCCGAGTGCCACACACCTCTGTGTTGTATTCCACTAGCTAGTGCATATGCTATGACACTCTATAGCCCATGTGCACTGTAACACCACCCCGTGAATATGTCATGCCACACTTGTCTTCGCACGGGTTATATTGCCCCATCTAACGTGCCTTCCTCGATGCCTATGTTATAACGCACAGTGCTATGCCATACATATTACAATCTGGGATCCATATCTTTGTCACAGTGCGTATGCAACGTTACACTCCCCAGCACATATTTTATATTACAACTTTAGAGACTAGTTAGGTTACACAACACTGCCCTGTGCATATTACACTCCAAGGCGCATATCGCATAGCACGCGTTAGTGCCTGTGCTATCTCGCGCTCTCCAATGAATCTGTCATTGCGCACAATGTATTGCATATTATATTTCACGCCTGGTTCATCTTATATCACACTTTTTGGTGCATAGTTTATACCATACACTATATCTAGTTTTCATTTTCAATCGTGCTCTCAGGACTATGTTCTATATAACACTGTGTTCACCTACCCTTTTCACGGGCATTACATTTTGCGATAGGGGGTGGAGGGTCAGGGGGTGTTTCTGCCAAGTGAGCCCAGAGTCACAGTCACAAACGTCCTGTTCTTCCTGAATAAAAGTGAGATTATGCTGCATACTTGTTCATATTTTAAGTAGTTCGCACAGACACAATGTTTTAAAAACAATAAAGTTCCTAATACCCGCCTTCTCTGAACAGTTAGCTTGCTGCCCCATCCCCCTCCTCCCTATCCTCTGTTATATGAATTCCTGGACTAGCCTCCTCCCTCCTGCCATGCATGGTCTGATGTGCTGCCACTGCCCTCAATTTAGTATGATGTACCAGTCCACTCCTCCTGCCCTCCATTGCCCAATTCTATGTCCCATCATTGACCTCCTGCTTAAACTCTGTGCTTAGCTTGCTGCCCCTATTCTCCTTCCCCCTGCCCTCCGATGTCTTTGTGCATGCCCCTGCTCCATCCTTTTTGCCCACCATGTCCCATGGACCTGCCACTCCTATCTACTCTGAGTGTTCTGTTGAGCTGCCACTCCCCTCCCACCTGCCTAGCATTGTCAGATGACTGTAACCTGTCCCTGCCACCTCCACCCTGCCTGTTCACATGCCATGCCCCTATCCTCTTCCTCCTGTCCTACATGGTCCATTGTACTGCCACACCCTTCTGCCCTCCCTGGTCTGTTGTGCTGCAACTGCTCCTCCTGCCTGCCCCGTGTGGTCTGTTCTGAGGCCCCTTCCCCTGAACTTTCTTGTCTGTGCACAGGTCCTGACCCTCCCTTCTATCCTCCATCGTCCTTTGTGCATGTCCCTGCACCCTCCTTCTTGCCCATCATAGCCATTGTGCTGCCACTAACCCTCCCACTTGCCATGCATGGTCTTCTGTGCTGCCATGGCCCCTCCCACCTTCCCTGTGTGGTCAGTTAGCTGCCCCTGACCCCCTCCCACCTTCCCTCCATGGTCTGTGTGTATGCCATTACAGTCTCACTGTTGCTCTTCATGGTGTGTCTTGCTTCTAGTGCCCATCCTGCCTGACCTCCATGGCTATCTTGCTGCTCCTGCCCTGCCCCCTTGCCCCCAGCCCTCTGTTTACATGTGCAGACCCCTACTCCCTCCCTCCTGGCTTGTCTCTTCCATTGTAATGCCCCTGATCCGTCCCTCCTGTCCTTTATGGTCTGTTATGCTGCAGCTTTCTCTCCTGTCTGTCCATTATGGTCAGCTAGCTACCATTGCCTCTTGCCCCTCCATTCTCTGTTGTCCATGTGCATGGTCCTGTCCCCTCCCTCTTGCTTTCTATGGATTGTTGTGCTGCACTCCCATCCTGCATGCCCTGTGTGGTGTATTGTGCTGCTGCAAACCCTGATGCCTGCCCTGCAGGGTCAGTTTGGTGCACCTCTCCATGTCCCTCCTGTCCTCTGTTATCCAAGTCCATGTCCCTATCCCATTTCCTTCCATGATCCAATGTACCATACTTGCGAACATTTTGAACTTGGTAAGAGGGAGATTTTGAAAAAAAACTGGGGTATTGATTTTCCCCTTTGAGTTACATTGAAAAGAGGATATTGTAGACAGGAGACAGATCAAATAAAGCCCATTTGAGCTTAAAAACATTGGACGTTTCCTGGCTGAATCGGGTCTGTTGACATGTATGGTTGTACTACCATTGCCTCTTCCTTCTGCCCACAATGGTCTATTACATTGCCACAGCCTTGAAGGAGGGTAGATTTTGTATCACAGGGGGCCTCTGGCCCGTTCTGTCCACACCTGAAGTATGAGACCCTTGTCCTTGCCCTGCCAGCCGCATTTGTAGGCCATATTAAATTGACCAGCGGGTCCTGTGTTGCTATATAATTATCCTGAGACATCCTTACCACTCAGTCAGCATAAAACCCCTGTGTAGGCCCTTCTGTTCAATATGTAGGCCTCTTTGTTAAATTGACCATAGCTCTGCAATTTTAGTGTATAGCAGTCTGAAGGCAGGTCTGCGAGGCCTTCTGCTCCAAACTAGTAGCCCCCACCCTACCCGAGTGCTCCGTGCTCGGTATCAAAGTTCAACATCCCCCTGAAGCTGTCGACATACAGTAGGCTGCATCCTGGACTGGTACTTGCTTCCTGGGCAGGTTTCCCGCTTTTAAGGAAGTGGCAACCACAGAGCGTCAAGTTAGGAGAACTGAGGAGATTTTATACATGAATATATTGAATTCCCGTACAATACCCATTATTTTCTACTTGCTCTATGGAACTTATGATAAGCGATTGGCCTGAGAGACTGACCTTTTCACCCAGTCCATTGTCAGCATTAAGTGGGTAAATGACGAAATGTCTGGTAAAATCTGCAGACGAAGCTTTTGGGTAGCATACGTAGGTAGATGTAGCGTGCAAAGGAGCCCACAAAATGATATAAAAAGGGAGCACCCACAGATATCGACGGACTACCTCGCCGTCTGTATGTAGGTTAACAGGCTGTGCAGGTTTTCCCCAAGAGCTGGGAGCTCTTGTCTTCCTTTGCTTAAAATGTCTTGCTCTGCTTTGCTTGAAGTATCTTATTCTATTTTACCTATATGAAATGTCATGTTATGTTTAACCATTGTTCTCTTTACTTTTGCATTTAAAAGATTTTGTATTGTAATTGCAGGAATGCTTGCTCTAAGAGTAAACGTGAGTGTTCCCAGGTAACATTTTCCTTGGTGTAACTTGTTTCTCATGATGCATTTATAGATGTGTTTTCTCTCTCTCTCTGTCAGTACATTAATTGAGATACAGAGAATATCATGACAGCTGTATGATTATCTGGATTCTGTATTTTGTACTTTATGTCTCTATTCTGCGGTTTCTTTGAAGTTGCATCTTCTCATTAAACTGCCATTGTATTCTGCCTCCAATTCCATGTCTCATATGTCTGTTTTCTTCATTTTTGGAGCAAGCATTCCTAGGCACCCCGGCTCAAATTAAGGTGCCCCTTTTGTCCCTGACTCACTCTCCTGCTCAGTTCTGTGGTGGCTCCCGGGGTTCTGGGGACCGCCCCTAGCTTCCTTGACCCGTAATAATCTTCCCTCCAACAGCCTCTCTTGCAAGTCCTGTATTGTTGGTTTGTTGCCCCTGCCCCCCTTTCCACTGCCCTCCATAGTCTGTTGTGCTTCCACGGCCCTTCCTGCCTGCTCAGTGTGGTTAAATTGTTGCCTTTGCACCCTCCTACCTGCCTTCAATTTTCAGAGTCCGTGCCCCTGGCCTCTGCCTCTCAACAGTATCCTAATGAACAACTAGATTGCTAACATTCTATATTTATTACAAAAGTGTGGAACGCCTGACATCATCTTGATGTAATTAAAACTGTAATACCTAGAGCATTTCCTTTAGAAATTACATATATGAGAGGGTCTTATTGGCATCAAAACTATGGTTAGTGCTCTAAAAGACTAAAATAAGGACATATTTTCGGAGTTTTCAAATAGCGACAAAGCACTTTTAAATTATTTGTTATCTTTATGTTTTTTTAACCAGTTGACCACTTGATTAAATGTTGCACTTAGGGGAGAGGATGTGGTGTTACTTCCAGAACTGCAGACTTTGCAACTGGGGAACCAGGTTGAAGTTTCTGCTTCAGCTCGACATTCTGTGATTCTGGTCAAATCACTTAGTCTCCCCATGTCTACAACCAAAATGAATTTGTTCTTGTGTGATGTAACCAATGCTCATGTAAAGCACTCCAATACCTGACAAGTCTGCACTATATAACACTGCAAAGACACAAAATAATAAGTGTTTTGCACACTTCTGTCATTGGGCTATATTTGGGCTATATCTGGGTGATTTTGGGCTACATTTGGGCTCTTTTGTCTCCGGTGGCCATCTTGGGAGATTTATTTGTTATGAAGTTTCCTAATTTCCTCATGTACTGCAGTCTCCTCAGTAGGAAATGCTTTCAGTTTTTTACTTTGATTCCATCATCAAGGTATTCAGATATGTCACACATGTGCCATAAATTCTGAATGTTAGCACTCTAGTTGCTCATTAGATCACTGTAGTAAAACTACTGTTCACCATGGAAGTCTGCTCCTGGTATTAAAAGTGCATGTTTCAGTCTGCATGTCAGAATTTTTTAATGAAATAGAAGAGGATTTGAGAAGTCACTCAAAATGTGCCCTCATTTTCTTTCTTCAGCATTAATCATAATTTCTATGGCAAAATGAACCCCCTCATTGTGTTCCTTTTTAAATTAAATGTTTTAAGTGTTACCAGTTTATTACAATCAAGATGGCTTCAGGTGTGCCATACTTTTGTCATAATGAAGACAGTAAGCGCTCTAGTTGTTTTTAAGAACATTCTTGGACATTCTGTCATTGGGCTATACTTGGGCTACATATGGGTGATATTTGGGCTACATTTGGGCTCTTTTGTCTCTGGTGGCCATCTTGGGAGACTTATTTGTTATGAAGTTTCCTAATTTCCTCATTTACTGCAGTCTCCTCAGTAGGAAATACTTTCAGTTTTTTACTTTGATTCCATCAAGAAGGCATTCAGATGTGTCACACATTTGCCATAAAATCAGAATGTTAGCACTCTTTTTGCTCATTAGATCACTGTAGTAAAGCTACTGCTCACCAGGGAAAACTGCTGCTGGTATTGAAAGTGCATGTTTCAGTCTGCATGTCAGAATTTTTTAATGAAATAGAAGAGGATTTGAGAAGTCACTCAAAATGTGCCCTAATTTTTCTTTCTGCAGCACTAATCATACTTTTTATGGAAAAATGAACCCCCTCATTTTGTTCCTTTTTAAATTAAATGTTTTAAGAGTTACCACTTTAATCCAAGCAAGATGGCTTCAGGTGTGCCATACGTTTATCATAAGTAGGACGGTTAGCGCTCTAGTAGTTCTTTGGAACACTCTGGGAAGCTGCAGTAGAGCACAAAGGAATCAACTGACAGTCTCTGCCCTTGTTGGATGTACATGTTTTACTGAGAATGTCAGACTTCATTCTCACATGACTGAGAAAGATAATGTGAATTTACAGAAAATAAGCTCTCAGCTTAGCTTATAGATCACCTTCCAAACCTCTGTGGTAAAAGCATGAGAAAATATTTTTCTCTCAATCATGATATCCCAGCAGAAGGCTTTTTCACATGGTGAAATCACCTTAGAACATACCACAATTCCTAAAATGAGTATGGTACCATCAACAAATGATTTATAATGTAACTAAAGTCTTAAAACCTTCTATTAACTGCAATGCTTTTTAATGAGGTGCTATCATGTATATTGGTCCCAAGATGGCTGCCAACACTTCTTGGATGAAGTGCTGACCGCCAATCAGATCTCAGGATGAGATGTGTGGTTAGGCTCCGCCCACATATATATATGCTTTTAAATGCTATTTTCTCAGGAAATACTGAACAGATTTACACCAGACCTGCAAAAGGCACTTCCTTGACCTTATGGCTACCTCTCTGCCAAATTTCAAGTAATTCTGTTCAGCCGTTCGGGCTGTAGCTGTGTCTAAAGGTCCTATGGAAAAATGCATGGGGAAAACGCGTTTTGGGACCCCCCTTTTTTCTCGGCCCCTGCTTTACGAATCACCCCAAGACTTTCAGGGTAGGAGCTGAACGGAGCGCCCCATTAGTTTTGAAAATTTTGCGAGGATTCATCAACCGGCGCCAAAGTTATTCAAAATAGAATTTTGAGATTTCCTATGGAAACTAGGTTGTAACTATAACTATCTACTGGCGACCGCCAGTAGATAATATATATATATATATATATATATATATATATATATATATATATATATATATTACCTACTGGCGGTCGCCAGTAGGTAGTTATAGTTAGGACCCCTTTTCCATAGGAAAACCTCAACATTCTATTTTGAATAACTTTGGCGCCGGTCGATGAATCCTCGCGAATTTCTCAAAATAGGTGGGGCGCTACGCTCCGCTCCTACCCTGAAAGTCTCGGGGGGATCCGTCAAGCGGGGGCTGAGATAAAAGGGGGGTCCCAAAACGCGTTTTTCCCATGCATTTTTCCATAGGACCTTTAGAACGAGCTACAGCCCGAACGGCTGAACAGAATTACTCGAAATTTGGCAGAGAGGTAGTCCCTAGGTCAAGGAAGTGCCTTTTGTAGGTTTGGTGTAAATCTGTTGAGTAGATTCTGAGAAAATAGCCTTTAAATCAATATATATATCTGAGCCCGCTTACGGTACGCTTACCGTACGCTTACCGTAAGCGTACGGTGGCGTGCGCGAGCGCGATTCTGATTGGCTCTTAGATCTTAGTAAACATTCGAATCGGCCGAAACCAGGAAGCGGCGGCCGCCATTTTGTGTATTTCACTCTGAAAAAAAGAGTGAAAACAAGAAAAGGGGGCAAAGAGGAGAGTTACAGACCCCCTTACATTTGTGAGGGGGTCAAAGAAGGACTGTAAAGTACAAAGAAAACATTTATTGATTTTTAAAAAAATCACGGGGTACGCGTACGGTGAGCTTACGGTAAGCGTACGGAAGAAAAAAATGGCGTTCGCGAGCGAGATTCTGATTGGCCCTAAGATCTTAGTAAACATTCGAATCGGCAGAAACCAGGAAGCGGCGGCCGCCATTTTGTGTATTTCACTCTGAAAAAAAAGAGTGAAAACAAGAAAAGGGGGCAATGAGGAGAGTTACAGCCCCCCTAACATTTGTAAGGGGGTCAAAGAAGGACAGAAAAGTACAAAAAAAACATTTATTGATTTTTAAAAAAATCACGGGGTACGCGTACGGTAAGCGTACGGTAAAAAACAATAAAAATAAATAAATGAAATGCAGATTTAAGAGTTTAGATATTAGGGAGCTCTAAAAAGAGCTGTTGTGTTTATGAAGTCATTTTTTTAGTGGTACCTACAAGTAAGTACCGATGCAGAGTCTAAGGTTCAAAAGGAAGACTCTGTTCCCTTCATCATTGAAGTGCACACCATCTCCTCTATAAATGTCTTGCATGTCATAACGCAAGTTGTTGTGGTAAATGGCACCCATACCATAGTCACGGAGGAAAGCAGAAACAGATTTGTTGACGTGCTTTCTTGCTTTGTCAATCTGTGGACAGAAATGATTGGACCAGTTCCATTTTTGCCTTTGGCATATGTTGGAAAACACAAAGGCAGTTTTAGGGAAAAGTGAAAACAGTTGTGCAAAGGTGTCCTTCATAAGCATTTCCAGACCTACCCCAGTCAAAGTGCCTAGGTCATTGCCACCACAGTGCACTATTATGAGGTCAGGGTGTTGGATTTGCATGAAGGATTTCACCAATGGCATCAATTGGTGCCACTTTAACCCTCTCTGACCAATCCATTTAATGTCTACATTTGGTAAAGCAAGGTCTCTCACCATATCTGTTTTCTCTGCAAACTTTTCACTCCAGAAGACATAGCTGTGCCCTACAATCCACACTGTGAACATCTTCAAAGGAGAACTGGATGCACTCAGGAGGTGTCTTTCAGTAGAATGGCAATATGAAAAGAAAGACAGTTTGGAAATGGAGGCATACATATTTTTTTCAAAACAAAAAGAACTGATTGGCTGTTTCATACCATTCTAGAATAAAAACTAGGCTGTATGTGTAAATTAATAGAAGCATGTTTTGTATTGGTACAGAAAAATGTGTTACCAAAGAACAGTACTATGGATTTGCTGTTAGGTTTGAAAAGTCAAGCACTCTTGCTCTGTGGAATTGAAACATTGTTTGGCGAACTTCTGACCTAACTCAACACAGCAGTGTTCCATGAGCTGTTGCTATGGTAGCAGGCAGAAGTCAAGTTGGGGGAAGGGTACTAGGCAGAAGTCAAGTTGGGGGAAGGGTACTTTTGGAAAAGGGTTGGTTTTCAACCAATAGAAATGTGTGATTACATTTGAAAAAAAGGGGGAAGCACTGAGATTTGAAACTTACATGTATATGTGTGGAAAAATAGAGGGAAAGTTTGCCATTATCTGGTTCTGCTGAGAGGAGAGAGGTGAACACAACAGAGATCCTGGCTCTGATAATCTGCTGTTTGAGTGTCACATTTCTTTCACAACTAACTAATTTTAAAGGTGAGTTTACAGTTTGAGAGGGGATGTATGTGGTAACTTAAGAAATGAATAATAGAAATGGAAATTGTTTTTGTTGTAGTTGCGTTTATCATTTTCTGTTTTGGGAGAAATTTAAATGTGAGGAACATGTAAAATAATATGGAGTATGTTTTCACAATAAATTAAGGTGTACTGGAAAAAAAAAGAATAGTTTAAGGGTTTGAGGTTGGACTCAGTAATGCAAATACATTCAGCATCACTAAGGCTGGTTGCCCTTGCTGGAGTGTAGGCAGTCACCGAGAATACACATGGTGGTGGTCTGAAAAAGCAGTTTGGACATGTGCATTTAAATAAATCAAAAAAAGTGGTTTCATAATGTGTCAGTCTGTAAAAGTGATTTTCTCTTGCCCCGAAAAAAAAAGAGCAGTAAGTGTGTTTTCAAATTGGCAAAGAAATTTCGTTTTGGGACTAATGTGAAAACATGTCTCTGTGTGCAGAGAGGAATTATAGGCAGAGATTTATTGCGTATTGCTCTGGTGATTTCACAGTTGCATTAGATGGAAAGGGGGAGCGAATTTTTGGGGGAAGAAGCAGACTCTTAGCACACACCCATGTGCTTGCCATGTATAATCATGCACAGTATTTACAAGCGAGTGGGGTTTTCAGGTTTCAGTCTGTAATGCAAATACATTCAGCATCACTAAGGCTGGTTGCCCTTGCTGGAGTGTAGGCAGTCACCGAGAATACACATGGTGGTGGTCTGAAAAAGCAGTTTGGACATGTGCATTTAAATAAATCAAAAAAAAGTGGTTTCATAATGTGTCAGTCTGTAAAAGTGATTTTCACTTGCCCCGAAAAAAAAAGAGCAGTAAGTGTGCTTTCAAATTGGCAAAGAAATTTCGTTTTGGGACTAATGTGAAAACATGACTCTGTGTGCAGAGAGGAATTATAGGCAGAGATTTATTGCGTATTGCTCTGGTGATTTCACAGTTGCATTAGATGGAAAGGGGGAGCGAATTTTTGGGGGAAGAAGCAGACTCTTAGCACACACCCATGTGCTTGCCATGTATAATCATGCACAGTATTTACAAGCGAGTGGGGTTTTCAGGTTTCAGTCTGTAATGCAAATACATCCAGCATCACTAAGGCTGGTTGCCCTTGCTGGAGTGTAGGCAGTCACCGAGAATACACATGGTGGTGGTCTGAAAAAGCAGTTTGCACATGTGCATTTAAATAAATCAAAAAAAGTGGTTTCATAATGTGTCAGTCTGTAAAAGTGATTTTCTCTTGCCCCGAAAAAAAAGAGCAGTAAGTGTGCTTTCAAATTGGCAAAGAAATTTCGTTTTGGGACTAATGTGAAAACATGACTCTGTGTGCAGAGAGGAATTATAGGCAGAGATTTATTGCGTATTGCTCTGGTGATTTCACAGTTGCATTAGATGGAAAGGGGGAGCGAATTTTTGGGGGAAGAAGCAGACTCTTAGCACACACCCATGTGCTTGCCATGTATAATCATGCACAGTATTTACAAGCGAGTGGGGTTTTCAGGTTTCAGTCTGTAATGCAAATACATTCAGCATCACTAAGGCTGGTTGCCCTTGCTGGAGTGTAGGCAGTCACCGAGAATACACATGGTGGTGGTCTGAAAAAGCAGTTTGGACATGTGCATTTAAATAAATCAAAAAAAGTGGTTTCATAATGTGTCAGTCTGTAAAAGTGATTTTCACTTGCCCCGAAAAAAAAGAGCAGTAAGTGTGCTTTCAAATTGGCAAAGAAATTTCG
Organism: Triturus cristatus; assembly: GCF_964204655.1. Classification (NCBI taxonomy): domain Eukaryota; kingdom Metazoa; phylum Chordata; class Amphibia; order Caudata; family Salamandridae; genus Triturus; species Triturus cristatus. Next base: position 543,577,793 of record NC_140583.1, read on the forward strand.
TTTTGGGACTAATGTGAAAACATGACTCTGTGTGCAGAGAGGAATTATAGGCAGAGATTTATTGCGTATTGCTCTGGTGATTTCACAGTTGCATTAGATGGAAAGGGGGAGCGAATTTTTGGGGGAAGAAGCAGACTCTTAGCACACACCCATGTGCTTGCCATGTATAATCATGCACAGTATTTACAAGCGAGTGGGGTTTTCAGGTTTCAGTCTGTAATGCAAATACATTCAGCATCACTAAGGCTGGTTGCCCTTGCTGGAGTGTAGGCAGTCACCGAGAATACACATGGTGGTGGTCTGAAAAAGCAGTTTGGACATGTGCATTTAAATAAATCAAAAAAAGTGGTTTCATAATGTGTCAGTCTGTAAAAGTGATTTTCTCTTGCCCCGAAAAAAAAAGAGCAGTAAGCGTGCTTTCAAATTGGCAAAGAAATTTCGTTTTGGGACTAATGTGAAAACATGACTCTGTGTGCAGAGAGGAATTATAGGCAGAGATTTATTGCGTATTGCTCTGGTGATTTCACAGTTGCATTAGATGGAAAGGGGGAGCGAATTTTTGGGGGAAGAAGCAGACTCTTAGCACACACCCATGTGCTTGCCATGTATAATCATGCACAGTATTTACAAGCGAGTGGGGTTTTCAGGTTTCAGTCTGTAATGCAAATACATTCAGCATCACTAAGGCTGGTTGCCCTTGCTGGAGTGTAGGCAGTCACCGAGAATACACATGGTGGTGGTCTGAAAAAGCAGTTTGGACATGTGCATTTAAATAAATCAAAAAAAAGTGGTTTCATAATGTGTCAGTCTGTAAAAGTGATTTTCACTTGCCCCGAAAAAAAAAGAGCAGTAAGTGTGCTTTCAAATTGGCAAAGAAATTTCGTTTTGGGACTAATGTGAAAACATGACTCTGTGTGCAGAGAGGAATTATAGGCAGAGATTTATTGCGTATTGCTCTGGTGATTTCACAGTTGCATTAGATGGAAAGGGGGAGCGAATTTTTGGGGGAAGAAGCAGACTCTTAGCACACACCCATGTGCTTGCCATGTATAATCATGCACAGTATTTACAAGCAAGTGGGGTTTTCAGGTTTCAGTCTGTAATGCAAATACATTCAGCATCACTAAGGCTGGTTGCCCTTGCTAGAGTGTAGGCAGCCACCCAGGTTACACATGGAGGTGGTCTGAAAAAGAAGTTTGGACATGTGCATTTAAGAAAATCAAAAAAAGTGGTTTCATAATGTGTCAGTCTGTAAAAGTGATTTTCACTTGCCCCGAAAAAAAAAGAGCAGTAAGTGTGCTTTCAAATTGGCAAAGAAATTTCGTTTTGTGACTATTGTGAAAAGAAATGTAGTAATATATTTAAATACAATAAAGGAATTTTTTTTTAGTTTTTTTCAGGTATTGCTGAAGAGCAGTGAACAAAATTTAAGATGCCTACAAAATCCAGAGTTCAAAAAACGCTAAAAAAAACCTATATTTGAAGACAACTGGAGGACCAAAGTTAGTAGAAGATGCTCATGTTGGGAAAAAGAAAAAATCTTCTGGTAAGCAGAAAAAACAATTTCTTAAAAATATATTCAAAACAAGGAAAAATGTACAAAATGTCTGTACTGGAAAGAATGTTACGAAACGAACAGAACAGGAAAAAATTGAGAATTTAGTTAATGCAAATATACCTTCTGCAACTGAAAAGATTTACATAAACAGAAAAACAGCGTTTAAAGAGATACGTAGAAAAATATTTCAGAGAAGAGTTATGTCCAATTTGATAAAGGATGTGAAGAAATATAAGCAAAAGGCAAAATATTACAAGAGAAAAAAAGAAATTGAAGCCATTGCAGCAAAGGCATTAGAATTAAAAAGGAAACTATTCATATTAATTTTGAATAGGATGCGTACATTAGACAAAATGGTTAATGTACTGAAATCACATAGCAAAAGGAAAAGAGTAGTGAACAGAACAAACTTTTGTAAAGTGTTTTTAGGAAAGTGGATGCATAGTTCAAGTAGTGAACCTTTTTTTAATGAAGAGGGCTATTTTCAAAGTAATAGTTTGCTGCATGCAGTTGACACCAGAGGTCGTTCATATGAAGTAACAAATGGTTGCATAATGGAGAAGGAGATAATGGTTCCAAGAGATGAGGTACAAGTGATGGCAGATGAGGCAATGGGGAGACGTCCTAAAGCCCCAGTGTACACTTGGAATTGTAGTAGTATTTGCACTGTGCGTCAGGAATCTATTGACAAATTTCGAGAGTTTCTAAGAGAATATAGTAAAAAAAGTGTAAAACAGAAGATTAAGGTGCTTCAAAGTCTGGATCCATGCAGAGTGAGAGAGAATACTGGTTTGCAGGGTCATTCTCTGGCTTGTCTATCTAGAAAAGTGTGCAATAGTGTTTTCCATCATTTTAGGATGCTGGCTGTTCATCATACTGAAATGAGAAAGTTTGTGAGACGGTTGTATTTTGCCAAAAGTCCAGCAATAAAGTTAAATGAATTGAATAGGGCTCTGTTCCGAGGAACGGTATCAGATGTAGAGAAGGTTGTTGATGAAATTCAGTTTTGTTACTTTGGTCCTGAACAAAACAGTGCAGAGAAGGACACAGTAAATGAGGAAGAAGTGGAAGAGAATGTAGAACCTTCTGTAAGTAACACATTTAATGATCACATAACAAAATTTGCAATAGTCTCTAATGAAAGACCAAATTTTACTTGTATTTGTTGCCGCAGAACTCATTATAGAAAACAAACTAGGAATGTTGATCTCTACAGAAAGAGTGAAAATGAAGATAATTATAAGTGGAAGGATTTTGCCACATATATATTTCTAGAAAATTGTTTTGAATTGGGTGAAGATCAGCGTATTTGTAAATACTGTTACAACAAGTTAGAGGAAAATAGAATGCCGACCAGAGCTGTACATAATAATTTAGAATTGGATGTTATTCCTGCCGAACTTTCTGAATTAAATACATATGAGTCTATACTCATTCAATGTGTTCATCCGTTCCAGACCATAGTACGTATGGAGCCCAAAACTGGTAAATTACCTCCTTCAGATTTACTGAGAGGTTTAAAAGGTAGAGTGGTGTATTTGCCCTTGGATTTGAAAAAAAATATGGAAACTATTGATGCGGATACTTTGGAAACTGAACCATTAATTATTCTGGTTAATGGTGTACCTACAAAGAATAAGAAGATTTGGCAGGAGCTGGTAGATGTGCGGAAAGTACAAAGAGCAAATTTGTATTTGAAAAAAAATAACAAATGGTATGAATCAATTTATATAGAAGAAGAAGAAGAAGAAGAAGATTTACAAGAAGACACAGAAACACCAACTGGACAAATTGAAAAAGTGGACAAGTCAAAGGAAGAAGAAATTTATGAACATTTTAGCATACATCCTCTTCATTCAAAAGAAGTTATGGGAGACAATATTGATCTCTTTCAGATGAAGAAAGCAAAAGGAACTCCCGTGAGTGTATGGGAGGAGAGCTTGGAAGCTCGATGTTTTCCCCAGCTGTTTCCTAAAGGAAAAGGAGGACGATACGATGAACGTCCAGAACAGATTCCAGCTTCTGAGTATCGGACTACAAGACTATATGCTGAAGATCCCAGATTTCGACAAAGTATTCCTTATTTGTTCCATCTTTTATTTGAAAGCGACTTGTCTGCACTGTCTTATGCAGTAAATCACATTTTAAAAAGTGGAGTACATTTACAAAATGTGTCTGCTAAGGATTTTATGGAGAAAGTGCAGCACCGAGATGATCATTTGGAAACACAACTGATCAATCTGATGGCTTGTCAGCGTGGGACAAATGAATATTGGTACCGACGCCATGGTGAACTAAAATGCATGTTACGGAATTTAGGAACACCAACATGGTTCCTTACCCTAAGCTGTGCCGAGTACGCTTGGGATGATTTACTGGATTTTCTACGAGAGGCCAATTCAAACATTAAAAACATCGAATACAAGACAGCAGGAGAACTGTGCTCATTGGATCCGGTTAATGTTTGCAGATATTTCAATCATAGATTTGAGGCTATGATGTCCTTCATCTGCAATAAAAAAAATCCACCCCTTGGAGAAGTAGTGGATTTCTTTTGGAGAAAAGAGTACCAGGCAAGAGGTGCTCCTCATATTCATATGCTGTTGTGGATCAAGGATGCCCCAAAGTTTGGAACAGATGCTGATGAAGCAGTGTTATCTTACATTGAAGAATATGCAACATGTGCTATACCAAAAAGCACAGAAGAGAACAAGTTAAAGGAGCAAGTTTTACGTTTCCAAAGTCATCGGTGTGGAAAATACTGTCGACGGAAATACAAAAGCAAAGAAAAATACTACACTAAATGTCGATTTGGATTTCCTAGACCTGTTCTTTCAAATGGAAGAGTCAACAGTTTTATGTCAGCTGTGAGACATACTATCACAAGAAAATCACCTAAGAATACCTACAACCTAAAAAGAAAAGAAGAATCAAAAAATATAAATGACTACAACCCAGTCATTTTATCCATGTGGAACGCTAACATGGATATACAGTATGTAGCTGACAATTCCATTGCTGTTGCTCGATATGTAACGTCTTACATAACGAAATCAGAAAAAACAGAATTGAAGGAAATGTGGGAAGAGATTTCTCACGAGAAGACTGTCAGTAAGAAGCTGTACAGTTTCAGTTTAAAGATGTTATCGCATAGAGAAATTGGATCCTACGAATGTTCAGATAGGTTATCTTCTGCAAGTCTCTACTCGAAGTCAAGAAGAATAATTTGGGCAAGTTTAGGCCTTGCAGCAATGAGAAATCGGGTACTGAAATCTGTAGGAGAAATTGAATATTTGGCCGAGAATGACCCAGAAAGCACAGATATTTTGAAAACAAACATGTTGGACACATATTATCCCAAGAGAAGTCATCATCTGGAGAACATGTGTCTCTATGAAGTGCTGCAGAACTACATTTATTCACGGAAAGCCGCAGAAGACATCAACAATGGAAAATATAAAGTCGTTGGTGAAGAAGGATGTTTGGTGAAGCAAACAAAAGGAAGTTTGATAAATCACCGGAAGCTGAGTTGCGACACTACTGACAAGAAGGAATTTTACTACTTGGCTCTTTTACAGTTGTTTAAACCATGGCGTACAGAGGATGAACTACTGGGAGAATTCCAGAGCTATGAAGATTCTTTTAATGCTTGCAAAGACAGCATACAATGCAGTACATTCTCAACTTATCTGCAAATGTTAAATGAAGAAATTGAACAGGAAACTACAATTGCAGCAGAAATAGCTAGAGATAGTTCTCAGGACAGCCAAAGTTCAGGAACACTCAGTCAAGATCCCCTAGGACAACCAATCGTTGAAAATGAAGCATCAATAGCCATGAATGAAGTGGAAACGGCTATGAATCAAGCTCAAGAAGAATTTATAGACGTAGAAAATTTGGAAAGACAACTGAATCAAGAGCAGCAACAAATTTATGAAGAGATCAAAAACAAAATTGATCACGGATTTCTACATGAAAAAAAAGAGTGCTCATGCACATCATTTCATCCAATCAGGATGTATGTAAGCGGACAAGCTGGAACTGGAAAAAGTTTCCTAATAAAAGTCATCAGAAGCTACCTAAAGCAAAAAACGGATTCTACTTTGTCTTGTGTGGTTACTGCTCCAACTGGGTTAGCAGCATATAACATAAAAGGAATCACTTTACATCGTTTGCTAATGTTACCAGTGGAGCATGAGAACAAAATACAATTCAACAAGCTAACTGGAGAAGCATCCTTGGAAGTTTCAAGAGTATTGAAGAAGATGCAAGTTCTCATTATTGATGAGGTGAGCATGGTATCAAACTTAATGCTTGCCTTTGTGCATTTAAGAATGCAGCAAATTTTGAAGACAGACTATGACATGTTATTTGGTGGAAAACACGTCATAGTTTTTGGAGATCTTTTGCAACTTACTCCAGTTAAAGGACAACCAGTGTTTAATACTGTCACACATGAAGACACGAAGACGTCATTGGGAAGCATCGGAAATACAAATATTTGGTCCTTCTTTGAGTACAAGGAACTTACTACTAATATGAGGCAAGCAAACGATGCAGAATATGGAAGTATTCTGAAAGATATCAGGATTGGACTACTCACAGAAGTTGGCAAAAAAACATTACAGAGTCGGCTGCTACATAATTTATTTCCAAAGGAAGAAATAGTTGCAGAGAAGATATACAAGAACATTGCAGAAAACAAAAGTGTCATCTGCTTAATGCCAACTCTACGTGAATGCTCAATATTCAATGAGGAGCTTTTGAAATTGGAAAAGGAAGAGATCAGGAAATTGGAAGCAGTGGACAAAATTGAGGATGGAAGAATTAGTGTCACAGTAACAGGCAAAATGAAAAATAAATTAGACTCACTAGAGAAGAACATCTCCAAAACAGCTGGATTAGAAAAAAATCTATATGTTTGCATGAACTGTAGAGTATTTTTAAGAAGAAATTTGGATGTTGAAAAAGGTTTAGTTAATGGAGCGATGGGAAGAGTTGTGGGTTTTATTAATTATCAGAAAAAAGAAGGAGTTGAATGTTTAAAAATAAAATTTGATCAGATAGAAGAAGTTAAAGATATTTGTCGTTGTACAGTACGTTTTATGCTTGTGAAAGACTTATATGTACGTAGGAAGCAGTTTCCGTTTTCTCTAGCATATGCTGTAACTATTCACAAGTCTCAAGGATTGACTGTAGATTGTGCATTTGTGAACATTGGTTCAACTGTGTTCAAAGAGGGTATGGCATATGTTGCTTTGTCACGAGTGAAAACATTATCAGGTTTATTCATGATAGACTTTGATGACTCAAAAGTTAGTGCTGATACAAACTGTGTAAAGGAGTATAATAGATTAAGAAGAAGCTATGCTCCTCATTTAGGTCAGTATCCTGTGTTGGAGAAACGTGTAGTTTCTCGTAAAAGAAAAAATGAGAATATCTGTAATGAAGATGTAGAGAAGAGGAAAAAAAAGAGGAGTGATGTAATTGCAAGCAAAAAGAATAAGGAAAATGAAGAACAGGTTGTAGGATGTCATTTTGAAAATAGCTCTGGTGTCAACTGCTACGCAAATGTAGTGCTGAATGTTGTATTTTATCTGGAAAGTTTGCAAGAGCAGATAATAGTAAATCAGGGAAAAAGATTCTGTTCTGTGCTGAGTCTCCTTTTTCAAAAGCTGAGTAAAGATAAAACTCAAATAGAAAGTGCTACTGAAATTAGAAAACTTTTAGATGTATGTTCAGGACGAACACAGTTTTCTCAAAATGAACAGCAAGATGCACATGAATTTATGATGTATTTTCTTCAGGTAGTGGAAGAAGAAGGAGTTCCCATTGACATTTTTTTTGGTCTCTCTTATAAATGGGAACATAGTTGTGATAATTGTTATAATATATGTGGCTCTATTGTTGATAATGAAAGATTTATTTATTTGACATTGCCAGAGAGTAAAACAGTCACTTTTGCAAAATTAGTTAAAGATGCTAATCATAGCATGAAATGTGGTGAGTGTAATTCTGACATGTTTTCAACATTAATTTTAAAGGAATACGGACAGTATGTAATTTTAATGATGCAACGATGTAGAGCTGATGGTTCAAAAATGGATACTTTAATAAAGAAGTTTACAGGACAGCAATTATCAATTTCAGGAAAAACTTTTGTAACTGTTGCAATAATTTTCCATGATGGACCTACTGTTACTTCTGGACATTACACAGTTTATCTTAAATGTGAAAAAGGCTGGACACTGTGTAATGATTCCCAATTGATTTTCAAACAACGTTTGCCTTTTGATTTAGCAAATTCCTATCTAATCTTCCTGAAACCTAAATTTTAGACAGATTTGGCAAGATCTCGACAAAATAATTTTACCATTTTACTGGATTACCATTGCAATTTTGTAGAAAAAAGATTTTTTAAATTATCATTTGGCCTAATGGAAAGATAACCAATTGTAATGTGGACTTTTTAAATTTTTAATGAAACTTTGAAAAACCAATAATTTAGAGATTATCGGTAACATCTGCACAATTTAAATTTTGGAATGTTATTGGACTGCCATTGGAAATTTTTTCAAAAATGATTTAAAAAATTACTATTTGGCCATGTGGAAAAGTAACCAATTCTATTGTGGACTTAATAAATTATTCAAAAAATTTTCGTGAACCAAAATGTTACAGAGAATCGGTGAGATCTGGACAAATTAAACTTTAGAATTTTATTGGATTACCGTTGGAAATTTATTCCAAAAAAAAATTTAAAATTACTATTTGGTCTAAAGGAAATGGAATTAGATGTATTTTGGAGTTATTTGAGATATAATATTGTGATTATACTTCTGAAACAAACATATCAGACGGTATTTTAAAGAAATAAGTATTGGTATTAGATGATATTTTTTTAGAATATTATGCATTTCTATAATGTTAAGTTTAAGTAAAAAGAGATTCTGGGCTTTTTTATTACAATCTTTGTGATTGTTATTTTTTTTTGCCCGCTGTAAAATGATGAATGCAATTGCTTTCACAATTTATAGTGAAATGCAATATATTCTGAAAACAGCAAAAATAAGGCAAAAATATTTTTGGGAAAAAAATGTAAATATGTGTACTGTATTATAAATTGTTTTTAAAATATGAATACTTTTTTCTTTTTTTTCAGATTGATATAGAAAATTTTCGAAAACTAGAACCATTTTTAAAACTATTTTTTTTAAAAACAAATGAATAAATATTTATTTGAGTGAGTATGGTAAGTCAATAAAAATAATTGTAGTCTCTCAAGGACCTTGTAATGTGATAATTGATTTTTAGTGTTTTTTTTAAAAAATAAAAAAAAAGTATGCGCACCGTACGCGTACGGTAAAAAAAAAAAAAAAAGTTTTTAAAAACATATGTAAAAAAAAGATGAAAGATAAGGTTGGCTCTTAAAAGAACCGTTGTGTTCATGCAGGGACAGAGGAAAGGAAGCATGGGAAAATTATTCAAAGCGACAAATGTGCTGATCTATTTTGTTGTTCACTAGGGAAACACTGGTCTCCCTATGGCAAATTAGATCTTGACAAAATGTGCATCGAATATCAACCTTCCGAAATCGAGGGTTTATTTCCAGAGGGCCAGCAAAAGGAGATTCTCCCCCCACAGATGAAGGGCTCACCTGACCTTCAGAAGAAGGAGTCAGCCCTGCAGATGATGGTCCAGGCTGAGCTGCTGTGGATGTACTGGCTTGTCTTTCTGAAGAGTTACCTCCAAAAAGATGACCATGTGTCCTTCTGTGTACATCCTGGAGGTGTCTCTTCATGGTGTGATTCCCAAAGGAATACTTCCTGTCAGGATTACCTCTAGAAAGTACACGCTTACACAGCCTGCAAGTTACTAAGGGTGCATTCACCTTTTGCTGGCCTTCAGGAAAAGTAAAATAATCCCATACATAAGAGGGCTTTTGTTTCCTCGATCTCTGCCTCAAGACAGTGCTGCTAGTGCTAGCCTCACTCTCAGAAGAGCTCTGCTGTTCTGCCATCGTATCCCAAAGACAAACCAGCTCCTTCTCCCAAGGGATCACAAGCAGAAATGAGGGGAATGGGTGTGGTGTAGGAGAGTTCTAGAACTGAAAGTAGTTTCAACCAATCAAAAGTTGTGTTTCATGATCACATGACCTACCGTACGCTTACGGTACGCTTACGGTACGCTTACGGCAAAAGTGCGCATGCGCGTAAAAAAGACACGCGCTTGCGCGCATGCGCATAACAGTCACTCCCGGCACTTCCGCGTAACGTGCGCGTGTAGCGTACACGCGTACGCGTCCCACGCGGAGTATGCGCGGCTACGCAAATTGCGTAACTATACGCAAGCAGCGTAGGAAAATTACGGACGTTGCGTAAACCGTACGCTTACCGTGAGCTTACGGTACGCGTACTAAAAAAATAAAAAAATAAATAGAAAAAAAGTACTGCAAATAAATTTTACATGTTTATTTTAAAAAATATATAAAAAAAAACATATTAAAGAATTTTAAAAATTTAATCATAGTCTTTATAAAAGGTAAGAAAATTAAAATAAAAATATGTTAGAAAAAATAGAAGAAAAAAAAAAAATTAGCATTTAAAAAACCTTGCAAATTCACTGAAAAAACCATGGGTTTCACACACGTTATAGTTAGGAATTAGCATTTAAAAAACCTTGCAAATTCACTGAAAAAACCATGGGTTTCACACATGTTATAGTTAGCTGGACATTTTACTCGTAAAAAACCATTGAAATTGCCCCGTTATAGTTAGTTCAGCTAACTATAACTCGCGCGCCCGCAATGCACTGCTGATGACGTCACATATTACATCACTCATGACATGGTCAGTGACATCACTCATGACATCACTGATGACATCTCAAATGACATCACTGATGACCTCACTGATGACATCATCCAGTGAATGTGTGTTTTTCTGAAAATTAAATATGTTTTATATATGTATATCTCAAGGTCGATGGAAGAATAAATGGGTATATTACTGTCTAAATGGATGATTTCTTTTTGAAAAATTGATTGTGTAACTGACTGATTAAGTGTATCATAGTGAATACATGGCTTAGTGAGTAATGTTTAAATATGTAAATATCTGTATCAGTCTCTCACTTTGTGTATAAGTGGCTGCATGGGTTGGTGAGTAGCTACATAGGTGTCTATATAGGATATTAGTTGGTTTTTTGAGTATCAGTATGAGTGTCTGCATGGTTTGGTGGAGGGTATTACGTAGTGCATAGGTGCATGAATGACTGACTCACTGTTTGTATGTGTTTAACACAGCATGTGTGCAGGACTGTATGGGTGGATGAGTGTGTGTATGGGTGTGTTAGTGAGTGAATGACTGTCTCAATAGTGTCTTTATGAGTAACTACATATGTTTTAAACTAGTATATGTGACTATTGGTGTATATAAGTGAGTATATGTGAGAGTGAGAGTTTGAAAGAGTTCCTGTATGAATAAGTATGTGTTTCTATAAGTGATTGTTTAAAATACTAAGTATGTGTAAGTTTCTGAAGAAGTAAGTGTGGTGGTGTGTGTATAACTGTATATGCAAGTAAATGGATGTTTGATTCTTTATTAGCATGAGTGACTATGTGTGTAAGTAACTCTATGGATGAGTGGCATTGTGTGACAGGATGTATAGGTGTATGAGTACATATGATGAGTGAGTACATGTATGAGTGACTGTATTGAACAGTTGGTGAATGAATGGATGTGTATGTGGATCTTAGAATTACTGAAGAGGTTGTTGTTACTGGTATTGGTATGTCAATTCGTTTGTAAATTTTAGTCTCTATTTTTGTATGTGTGTATCAAAGGTTATATTAGGGTGAGAGGAGGTCTGCCACTCTATCACAAGGATGATGTCATCAGTGAGGTCATCAGTGATGTCATTTGAGATGTCATCAGTGATGTCATGAGTGATGTCACTGACCATGTCATGAGTGATGTAATATGTGACGTCATCAGCAGTGCATTGCGGGCGCGCGAGTTATAGTTAGCTGAACTAACTATAACGGGGCAATTTCAATGGTTTTTTACGAGTAAAATGTCCAGCTAACTATAACATGTGTGAAACCTATGGTTTTTTCAGTGAATTTCTAAGGTTTTTTAAATGCTAATTCCTAACTATAACGCGTGTGAAACCCATGGTTTTTTCAGTGAATATATATATATATATATATATTTGTATTATCCTCATTTAACCCTCAGTTATATAGCCAGTGACTATATAATGTAGTCTAACTGGAAAGCCTATGAGAGATTCTTAACAAGATTTGACCAGTTCAAAATGATATGCATGACATCATCTATAGGGATTATGTTTTATTTTGGACACGAGATAAACAATCAGTTTTGACCGAGCCATTCTCAGTGATCCGTAGCTACAAAAGTGCAAACGTAACCCGTGTGACATGCTATTTCCTTTGATTAAATGCTGTGTACCTGATCAGTGATATTTTAATACAGACATGAAAGATACCAAGGGGCAGAGCCTTTCATTTTTTCTGTTTTTCAATTTTCGTTTCTCTTGAATCGAGCAGTTGGCCTGCCGAGGCTGCAGATGTGTCTCTGCAGTTAGTTCAGCCATAAATCAGTCAGTAAACAGCATTTTATTAATCTTGTTAGATTGTACCCTGTATGTGACTGAAATACCCAATGCAGTCCTGCAATAACAATTGAGGTCACAATAATAAAAGGCCGTGAGGTCTTCTCGTGGCAACGAGCATCATGAAAGTCAGTTAATTTTACTCAGTCGCCATTATCTACGATGTTTAGTACAAACCTGACAGGAAAAAACACGGGTTTCGCGATTTGCCCCGAGCTGAATTGTGACATTATACCGCAGCAGTGTCCTATTATAGAGAAGTTAACGTTGTATCGTCGGAGGTATACTGTATAATTCTCTCAGCCGGAACTATAAATACTTCTTTTGCGTCACCATAAGCAGTAAAATTATTTAGTAACTGCGCAAAGCAATTTGTAGCAGCAATACCCATGATCCTTTGTAACCGGCTTTTTAAACCTCCCTTGAGCCACATACAAGACCCCATCGAAAACCACAAAAACAAATATGTTCTACCTACTAAAATAGATGCCATCTCCTGATGCATCTCCAAGAAAACCACAAATCCATCCGCTGCATTTAGAAGTCACAAATGAGTCAGCCTTTAGTTTTACCAGAAGGCATTTAAAGTTAATGCATTAGAAAAAAAAAAGGAGGCTGTTAAAAACCGAAGCAAAATGGACGTCGTCACCCACAATTTCTTTAAAATAAAACAAGAAGAGAAGGTGTGGCGAATACAAAAGCAGCAATACCAGGTAAAGCTAGCAGTGAGAAGGTAAAATAATTGTATATTTACTGAGAACTGCGCAGATTTTGGACTCACGGAGAAGGTTGCATGTTTGATCCAGCGTCTGCCCAAGTCGGGAACACCAGCATTTGTAGATGTACGACAAAAGGGGCTACTTGGCAGTGCACATTAAACGACAGGTACAGAGGCCTAAACTGGACAATATTTCTAGGTCATTATCACGAAATATTTACATAAATATTAGCTGATGGCAAGGCAGTATAATGATTGTTTCTTTCAATTAAAAACAAGAATGTCAATGTCACTAGATCTGACTCTACTGTTTCAACTCAGTTAATTAAACACGGTTACTGCCCCTTGCTATCTACATGTTGCATGCACAAATACTGTTTATGACGTTAAAACCCGTTCTACTGCCTCCGCCAGTGCTGAGAAAAAAGTAACATGAAAAGATCGCATTCTGTATAGATCGCACATACAAGAAAAACACGGAATCAGTCATTCCATATGATGATTGAGTGTATACTTTCCAGATGAAAATAGTTCTCCATACATTCCAATGAAGGACATACAGAAAGCAGGAATGCTATACCAGGCAGCCAACAGCATCAAAGCAGAGGGTAATATTCCTCAACGTGGATCCAAAACCCACTGTAGGTATACTGTAATTACCAGGTAACAATATATCTTGCAGATGGTTGCGCTGTGGTGCCACAATAAAAAAATACATCAAATAGGCAAAGTAGGGATCATAAGTGTAATACAACTCCAGAGCTTTGTGTAATGAGATCAATCACATTCTGTTGTTAGGTCTGACTTGACAGCACAGATATTGTAGACTTTATGTGATCAACCAAAAAACAGATTTCACAAGTACTACCTAGAGAGATGCTAAGTCTCTACCCAAACGCTGATTCCCTTATTTTTTTGATCTTCTAATGAAAAAGAGTACTTAGATTGTACTCTAAGCTTTGTGAGAATCCTTAAGCTCAATTCATCAGGAATGAGTTGTGCAAGGAACTGGTTTATTTGCTGGCACAAAAACACCCTGCCTCTCCACCTCAGGCAATCACCGTACCTCAATTCAGGAAGGACCTCAAGACCTGGTTCTTCGACTGAACGGCAGTGCCTGTCATGGACCAGCAGCTCCCCCCCCCCCCTCAGCACATTGAGACCCCAATGGGTGAGTAGTCATGCATTACAAGCCAATGATTCATTGAGTGATTGAGTCAAGCTTATTTTAGAGGGAATTTGCATAGTATTTGTACAGCACTCAAAAAGTAATAAAGAGAAAATACAATGCAAAAGAATTCCAGACCAATTTAGAACAAGCATTGGCATAGCCAATAGGTCTCGCCTTTGGGACCTTATAAGTGTTTAGCCAGAGCTATTGGCTTTGCCAATCGGCGCTGCATAATCTCATGAGATACTTCTTGCTAGGCTCGACCTAAAAATGGGGTAACCAACACATCTGCCACTCTTTTCTTCTGTCACTCAAAAAACCCTTGCCGAAAGAGATGTATTTTGACTTGTTTGCAGCAGAATTACAGCACTGACAGTAGTGATTTAGCCAGAAAAGGGGTCGTTGTTTACTTATTCCAATTAAAATAAATATTCCATACAATAATACATGTGTATCATTTGTACAACATGAGTAGGAACCTGTTGCACCATGGAAAGCTATGCAGGGTAGAGAGAGATTATTCAGTCCTAGTTGTATAACCTTTCCGTACTCATAAGCATATTGGGTTATTATACAAGATGCAGTTGAACATTGCAAATTGGATTGTATGAGATGCTCACAACCCAACGTAAAACAACTTCAGTTTGCCACACACTCATGACTCTTGGCCGAGATCACAAAGACTGTAATTTGTATTTGACGTCACAGGATAGTATGACGTGTCCCTGAAACTTGCTATTTTGTTAATACATATATATGTGCACAGAAGCACAATTTGTTTTTTGAATTATGGTGGCTTTCCCTGTAGATGTAATGCAATATAGTGTACCCTTGGACAAAATAAATAGAAAGTGTGTTGCAGCAAAATGTGAAGGTTTTGGCCACAGCTTAATAAATGAACATAGTTTCCTAGCTCTCTAAAAAAAACCAGAAGGGGGCACTCGGATTTGAACCAGGGACCGGTTAATCTGCAATCCAATGCGTTTCCACTAAGCTATAGCCTCTATTTATGTATATTTCTCCCTCTAGTGGTCATGACCGTTCATTCAGCAGTGTTCTGTGCAGAGCTGATAAAGGATATATTATCCTATGGCAAGCACGGACAGTAGCCTGACGCTAGTGTGCTGTTGATGCAAAGTCAAACTGCAACAAATCAACAAACTAGTAAGGAGAGTTGGTTGCACCAAGGGTTCTACCTGGATCGCAGAAGCTGTGTGGTTTTGTAGCAGCGGTTGGTTTAAATTCCGCTAATATGTATTCTTTGCATAAATGCCGGTCTCACTGCTTTTCAGTCATAAATTCATATCCTTCAATGTGAGATAATGGGGTTAACATATTTGTGTTGCAGCAGTATTTTATGTATAAGTTGGAGGATTCGGCTGCACGCCTTCCCTTCAGCAACACAGCGCCCTCTTCACGGCCGCTGTGCTTCATGAAACATGAAGCATGGTCGGTGGCTGTGCTGATGAAAGGCATGTGTCTGCACACACACCCACAGAAGTGCCTATTGCACTGGAACAAGATCAAATTCAGCCTCTGATCAATATCCTGGCAAATATCGGTCTTGTAAAAAAACACAAATAGTATTTTCCTGTTAAAGCCCTGTTTTGAAGTCGGAGGGAGTGGCGTGGACCTTTGTTAGCAACACAGCACTGGCTTCACGCCCGCTGCGCTTCATGAAACATGAAGCGCTATGGGCCGGTGGCCCTGAAGCCACTGGCAACGAAAATACAACAATAATAATGGCACAGTGTGGGCAACGAGGGTACAAACAATAATGGCACAATGTGGGAAACTTAAAAGCTAAGACACGAGATACAAACAACCAGGGGGACAGCGCAATATCGAGTACAGGCGAGAGGGCACAAGGCACAGAGCGGCTTGAAGAAGTAAACAAGTGGGAGGAGTAGGGGGGAGTGCACGCGCGCGCTAAGCAGCAGCTGTTTTCTCTTTTTCAAAGCACACACGCGTGCTTGTGGCGGCATACGCATTGCGGGAGTGCTTTGTAAAACGAGCTGCACGATGGCTAAAGGTCTCCTATGCCGTGCATGCGCACTGCGCAGGAGAGACCTAAAAAGCAGATGATGCCTGGAAACCAAGCACTAGCAAAACCAATCGATGGCGCCATTGAGACATAGTGGCTGTGCAAATAGATTTTAGTCATGCTCTACAGCTAAAAACCGCAGGTGCACCATGTATGCACATGCCTACAAAATGACCAGATTTTTTTTTCTCGAGTTATATCTGTACAAATAAATTAAGTAGCTCAAAAACGTTTTGCTTTTTAATTTTTTTTTTAAAGTGTTGGTGGAGAGGGGAACCAGCACAGAGGGCGCAGGTGGCAGGGGAAACCAGGCACAGAGGGTGCAGGTGGTGTGGGGAAACCAGGCAGAGAGGGTGCAAGTGGCGTGGGGAATCCAGGCAAAGGGTCTTGGTGGCCGGGGGGGAAACAGCACAGGGTCTTGGTGGCCGGGGGGGAATCAGCATAGGGTCTTGGTGGTGGGGGGAGAAACAGCACAGGGTCTTGGAGGCAGGAGGGGGAGAAACAGCACAGGGTCTTGGAGGCAGGAGTGGGAGAAACAGCACAGGGTCTTGGTGGCCGGGGAGAATCAGCATAGGGTCTTGGTGGCGGGGGGAGAAACAGCACAGGGTCTTGGAGGCAGGAGGGGGAGAAACAGCACAGGGTCTTGGAGGCAGGAGTGGGAGAAACAGCACAGGGTCTTGGTGGCAGGGGGAAAAACAGCGCAGGGTCTTGGAGGCAAGGGGGAAAAACAGCACAGGGTCTTGATGCTGGCATAGGGTCTTGGTGGTGGCACGGGAACAGCACAGGGTATTGGTGGTGGGGGAACAGCACAGGGTATTGGTGGTGGGGGGAACAGCACAGGGTCTTGGTGGCAGAGGGGACAGCACAGGGTCTTCGTGGCGGGGAAAAACAGCAAAGGGTCTTGGGGGCAGGGGAAAACAGCACAGGGTCCTGGGGGTGGGGCGAAAACAGCACAGGGTCTTGGAGGCAAGCGGGAAAAACGGCACAGGGTCTTGATGCTGGCATAGTGTCTTGGTGGTGGCACGGGAACAGCACAGGGTATTGGTGGTGGGGGAACAGCACAGGGTATTGGTGGTGGGGGGAACAGCACAGGGTCTTGGTGGCAGAGGGAACAGCACAGGGTCTTCGTGGCGGGGGGGAACAGCACAGGGTCTTGGGGGTGGGGGAACAGCACAGGGTCTTGGGGGCGGGGGAAAACAGCACAGGGTCTTGGGGCAGGGGAAAGCAGCACATGGTCTTGGGGCGGGGGAAAACAGCACAGGGTCTTGGGGGCAGGGGAAAACAGCACAGGGTCCTGGGGGTGGGGCGAAAACAGCACAGGGTCTTCTGGGCGGGGGGAAAACAGCACAGGGTCTTGGAGTGGGGGAAAACAGTACAGGGTCTTGGGGGCGGGGGGAACAGCAAAGGGTCTTGGGGCGGGGGAAAACAGTACAAGGTCTTGGGGAAGGGGGGAAAACAGCACAGGGTCTTGGGGGCGGGGGGGAAACAACACAGGGTGTTGGGGGTGATGGGAAAACAGCACAGGGTCTTGGGGGCAGGGGAAAACAGCACAGGGTCTTGGTAGCGGGGAAAACAGCACAGGGTCTTGGTGGCGGGGGAAACAGCACAGGGTCTTGGTAGGAGGAAACAGCACAGGGTCTTGGTAGGGGGAAACCGCACAGGGTCTTGGTAGGGTGGAAAATGGCACAGAGTCTTGGTAGGGGGAAACAGAACAGGGTCTATGTAGGGGGAGAACAGCACAGGCTCTTGGGTGGGGGGAAACAGCACAGGCTCTTGGGTGGGGGGAAACAGCACAGGGTCTTGGTGGGGCAGGGGAACAGCACAGGGTCTTGGTGGCAGGGGATCAGCACAGGGCAATAAATAATAAAAAAAATAAAAAATAAAAGAATTTGGGGGTATGTTTTTTTCTTGCAGGGTTTGGGAGCAGGCTTAGCAATACTTCATATGGGGTGTCCTCAATCTCCCATCCAGTTGCCACCTTTAGATTCTGCAACATGTCTCTCCAGAAAGACGCTATGACTGAAGAACTCCACAACACATGCAGAAAATCTTCCTCTGGCACACCATATAACGATCGTCTGTCTGATCGGGAAGGATTGATAGCATGTAGAGTCTTTGGAGCGAGATGTACCCGATGCACAAAATTATACTGTACGAGGTTAAAGTGTGCATTTGAACTCACTGTGCGCATCTTCGTATGTATCTTGCGCCATTCACGTGGCATCAGCTCATCCCCTAACCCGTCCTCCCATCTGCTGTGTGCCTTCAGGGTTACTTCTGGTAAGTCCCCTTATAACGCTCTATAGAGGGGAGCTATAAATCTCCATTCCCTAGCTAGATCTAGTAGCCAGTTCTATGTTTGTGATGGTATGGGTTCTGATGGAAAACTAGGCCAAATCTCACATGCTGTGGACGATATTTTGTTGTAGTGTAAGTATTGTCTACAACCTAATGCGAATGAGTCTATTGCGTCATCTTGCATGATAAACTGGCTCCCAAGGTGTAGGTCACCCAGGACATCACAAGCACCACCTCACCATTTCCATATTGACATGACTTGCGCTACATCTGCAAATGGTTTAAGAACCCAAATTGCCATGTCTCCCACATAAGGGGCTCTACACAGGACCCTTGTAACCACCAGCTCCCAAATGTGTCCCATTTGTCTGATCAAATCGATACTTCTTCGGAATCCATGAACCACAAATGAGGTGCTCAGGAAGATTATATCTCCTGCTATGGTCTCCCAACAATCTCTTTTCCCAATTGTCCTCATCAAGCCAATGGACCGCATATTGGAGGTGGGCTGCAATGTAATACAGCTCAAGATTCAGAAGTTCGATGACCCCCTGTTCCCAGGTCTGTTTTAGCATACTCAGTCCTATTCTCTCCCATTTCATGGCCCATAGTAGACCTATTATTATACTAACCTGTTCTTTAAAGTAGTGTCAGGGGATTTCATAGAGCGTGCCCTGTAGGATATAGAGGCATCGATGCAGGACCACCATTTTACCCAGAGGTGTTCTTCCCATCAGTGTAAGGGGGAGATCCCTCCAAAACCAGATGAGGCTCGTAGCCCAGTAATTACACTGCCAATATTAATTTCCAGAAAACACTGTTTCTCAGTAGCTATCCTGATACCCAGTTAAGGGACACCCTCTGGACGCCATGGCAGTTCAAGCATAGGGAGCGTCATTGAGTCCACTGCGGGCAGACCTTCAAGCATCAACAAATGAGATTTCTGGGTATTAACAGATTCCAGAAACCCCTGCAAACTCCGTCAGGGACACCAACAGCACTGGGACAGCCCCTGCCGGGTCACACAGTTACACCAGAGCATCATCAGCACATAATGAGATCTTGTGTGTGGTATCTCCCGCCGGGATCGCCATGGGTTCTAAACTCCATCGCAGTAGCTCTGGCAGCAGTTCCATCGCAAGCACAAATAGCAATGGAAATAGATGGCATCCCTGTCTCATGCAACAGTGTAATGAAAAGGCAGCCAAAACTAAGCTGCCCATACGAACCCTGGCTCTTGGTTCGATGTACAGTGACTTGAGCCACAAAATGTATTTCGACCCAAAGTGTATTCTGTCCAAGACCTGCCACAGATACCCCCACACAACAGAATCAAATGCCTGCTCTATGTCAAGGAACGCTAGCGCATAGGGACCTTCACATATACCTGGGGCATGGAGGATGTGGAACAGTCTGGGCAGATAATACATGGTGCTCCTCTTAGGGATGAACCCGCACCTATCCTCATGCACAAGGGAGGGCAAGTATGAGAGCAGCTGAGAAGCCAACAGACCACTCAGTATCTCAATATACACACTTAACATGGAAAGTGGTCTGTAAGACGTTGATGCCTGGTTTCGGTACCAACACCACGAGCACTTCACCCTTAGTGTCTGGGAGGCGTTGATATTGATATGCCTCTTAGTATACCTCCAGCAGCTTATCCACCACCACATTAGCATATTTATAGTAGAATTCAGCCAGGAGGCCATTAGCCTCTGGTGTGTCTTCCATTTTCTGGCATCTCAGAGATGCTAGGTTCATTATACGTGCATCAAGTGCTTCCCTCTACTCAGTTCCTAGCTGGAGGAAATCTAAGCCTGCTAGAAAGTCAGCCACACAACCTTCTGTTGTGGTCTCTCTCTCAGCATACACTCTATCAAGATGGGCCCAAAATACTTAATTTATAGCCACCTGTGAGTTGACTAGCTTATCTCCAGCATCTCAAAAGGCCACTATTGGCTCTCTGGACTCTTGTTGCCTTGCCAGACTTGGCAACATAGATCCAGTCTTATCTCCCTTGGCATGTAGTCTCTGTCGATGTGCAGTTTCCAGTCTGCGCCCGTCATCCAGCACAGCACTTTGGGTACACCTCCATTCCTCCAGCTTCTGGGGCTGGGACCGGATCATCTTTTCTCTGTCAGACAGCCTGGCCTCATTCTTTTCACGTACCAGTTGCTGTTTTACCCCATATGTGGTGTGTAAGTATAACCCCTCTTAAGAACCACTATCATCGCATCCCAGGCATGGGCTCTGCTGCCTGAACTACACCAGTTCTCCTGAAAATAGTGGACCGTAGTGGCAAACAGTAGGCTTGTCAGTGCCTCAGCGGCACTGCAAGATTTACTTGTCCCTTTGCCAGGCATATTAACAGTGAGGAGTGGTGGGATATATATCTTGACAGATAGGCTGTTTCACGGACTTGTATGGCAAGTCTTGAGGTAAGGAGACATTATTCAAGTCTGCTATATGATCCCGTAGTAAGCGTATAACAAGAGAATATTCTGGAACTCAGGTGCCTTTACCTCCACATACCTAGTAGGCTAAGGCTCTGCATCAATAGCGTCACCTGGGCTGTCATATGAGGTTTTGTATGTGCCCTTGGAGGTTCATGGCCTAACGTAGTGTCTAGCACACAGTTGCAATCGCCTGCTAATATTATGTCAGTGGTGAGAAATGGGGGGGCTGCCATCGCTACCTCACTAAAGAAGTGTGCACAATCAACATTAGGAGTACACACATTCACAAAACATACCTCTCGTTCATCCAGAACTCCGGACAGAACTACAAATCGGCCTTCTGGGCCCAACACATGTCCCCTGTGTTGAAACGACACCGCTGGTGTCACTCAAATCATGACCCCTAATGCAAAACCCAAATACGGTGTAGCAAATAGTTGTCCCCTCCAGTGTCTACATAGACTGGCAACACAGTACCCCCACACATGTGTCTCTTGTAAAAAGGCAACCAAGACATGGTATCATATAAGGTGTGCATACACTCTACGCCGTTCCTCTAGTTGGACCAGTCACCTGACATTCCACGTCAGGAATTTACATATTGTCTAAGCCATCATACGACTTAATCAGGGTTGGTCCAGGACTCAGGCATTGTAAAAGGCACTACCATGCCACATCTCTCAACATCTATTCACATGAGCTGTCATGGACCCCGTAAATCTGGAACAAAAAATTAACTTCCCCTTTCCTTAACTCCCCCCACCCCATAGGCAGTATTGTAAACCCATTCTGCCTTGTAATGAGTGGCACATAAACCTGCAGGTCCTACCCCATACCCAATGTCTTACTTGTGATCAAACCAGAGATCTAGATAAGAAACAACTCAGATGCAACACAAGGGATCTGCGCTCCGCAGCAGGTGCAGAGAAAGAAAACACCTGCAACACCGCTGAAGCTTCAAGACCCCTTGTCCCTACATTCTCAAGCTGTTCACCCTGTCCAATCCTTTCAAGAAATAAAGAAACAATCATATACTACATTAGCAACTCTTGTACTCCCCCCTACAGCAAATTAAGGGACATGTACATTTCAAAGTTACATCTTCGGAAAGATTTAGAAAACACCATCTGCAGTATGTGTCAGGAAATTTCAATAACTAGTCTTCCAGTGAAAGAGTTTTGACAACATAAGTCACTAGCAGGGCCCCTATATGGGGCCCTGATGGAGCCCTCATCAGGCACCACATGTCTCTTCAATGGCCAGTGCGGGGACAGCGTCCCTCATCACACCACATCTGTGTCCAAGTCTCCACAGTGTTTATGAGACCCACTCGCCATGTCCCAGTGCAGCCGCCATAGTCAGAGAGCCTGCATGGGCCTCAGGTACGTCCCATGCTGCTGCAGGCCCCAGAGTCAGTACAGGGTGCTGCTGACTGCCCAGCGCACACCTAGCTCTCCTGGGGTCTACCGGCCAAAGCATCCCACCCCAGATGCGCCGCCGGGCAGAGGAAACATCCGTCAGAGGAGTGGAGTCCAGCCACACCCACCTAGAACAAGTGCCCGATCTGGCCATCCGAACGCAGGGCTCCCACTTACCTCACTGCTTTTTTACTTCCACGCAGAGCAGCAGTCCGGTTCCAACACTGTTAGTCGTGGCTGTCAGAGTCCCCTGAGGGCCACCCATGCAACTCTCCCACCAGCCCCACAACTTTCTCTGCCCATGGACCTTCTCCTCAGGCCCAGGCTGTGGCCAATGTCTCTCCATTAGGCCACGGCCGACTCATTTCGTACTGAGCCCGCGGGGCGAGTTCCTAGATCAGAAACTGTTCCTCAAGTGTACAGCAGTGTCAGCCTTTCAACTGGGGCTGTCCGACACCATCGGATGGTTGCCGGGCAGCAGGATATTTGACGGATGCATGGGGTTACAGCAGAGCCTTACTAGAGCACGTCCGCCATCTTACAATCTCAGGCCAACCACGATGGAGTGTATATTAAATACAGGGACCAGGTTCATCCTGCTGAATAGTTACATTCTCAAGTCTGAGTGAGGTGCTCATTTGCACTGGCAGGGCCACAGAGGAGGTCATTGATCTTCGGAACAGGTCGAGTGTTATAGATAGTAGCTGTTTTGGGGCAATAAACCGGTCATCGCTGGAGCTTCGCTTTGGCAGTTGGAGCAGGCTGAATCTGTTGACGTGAAAAGTTAGATCTCTCTAAAGCCTCACACTGGTGTGAGGAACAGGTCCGGTAAAGCTTTGCAATAGTGGTTGTCACAGGCAAACATTTCTCTACATGAAGAGGCCACTTTACAATCACAAGGAATCCAAAGCTTCTAAATTTTCACCTTGAGGTACACTCTGAAGCTAACCAAAGGACCAGGGCTTTGGGGATCAGGACTCATTCCAACAATGGCCAGCAGCAGGGGTCGTGCAGGTTCAGGCAGGTCCAGGTGATGCTTGTCATCTGGTCAGTTGCAGGGAGGCCTCTGGAAGCTTGTTGTATATCTGTAGCTCCAACAGAAGGTCAGACAACTGACCTCTAGAGTTACTTCTTGGGAGCCTGTGTTCAAGACAAGCAGGTTCAATCTTCCTTTTTCAGACCGCAGGCTAGTTCTTATTCTAAATCTTTCACAGGTCCAGGAGTTTTTTGCTGAGGGGTTCTAAAGGTGACACTTTTATAGCCAGTGCCAGCCTGCAGCCTATGTGGGGCGGTGCTCCCTTTGTCTAAACTTCCTGGGTTTTACTCCAAGCTGTCTAGGGCAACAAAGGGGAGACATACATAGGTGTGAGCTACATTTGCCTGTGATAAGACAGGCAGCCCTTAGAAGTCAGGAAGAGGTGGATAAACCATGAGGCTACCTTCTGAAGCTCAGGAAGGTCTGAGTACAAACCCCCAGGACATTCTGCTCCGGAGAGCAACACCCTGCCCAACACCCAAGGCCCTTTTGTCTCCATCTCTTTAAGGAATACACAAATCACCACAGGCGAGCCATTCACAGTCATGTGAAAGCCACCTTTGGTTTGGGGAAAAAAAGTCAACTTTCTGGAAATGGCATTTTCAGAATGGCAACTTAAAATCTGACTTTAACAGTAAAGGAGATCTTAAATTGTAAATAATTTGAGTGGAAGAAGAATCTCTCTACCCTCTCCCAAATGGATGTTATCACTTATTATGTGTAATAAGGCAACCCAGTATTAGTCCACTGGGGCGATAGCCTTAAAATAGAGAAAACCAACATACAGAGTTTTTCACTGTCAGAATATGTAAAACTTAAGTACACATGTTCTTCTTTTTACAAACCATGCACTGTGCCCTATAAGCCTTTAGTGGCTAGTTTAGGAATGAATAGGTTTAGGGTTGGCAAAGGCCTACTTTGATAGGTCACAATGGCAGTTTAAAACTTCACTACAGGCTGCTGCGGCAGGTCTGAGACATGTTTCACAGAGCTACTTTCGTGGGTGGTAGAATGGGTGCTGCAGCACAGTAGTGTTACAGCAAACAATTGATGGACGGAATGCTGACAATGCAAACATTCTCCCCCAGTCAAAAGATCTGGGTTCAATCCATCGTGCTTTTGCCCACTACGCCACCCCAGTTTGGACCCATCCATATGCCCAGACGTGGGTCCCGTGCTCTCCATGCCACTGGAATCAAGCTATCCTGGCTGAAGAGGGGTGAAACCCCGAAACTAGTCCTAGGATGCGTGTTTCCAGTCCAGAGACGACCTGCCTTGGCAGTTTGGGCTGGACTGTTCCCATGAGGCACAGGGTCAAGACTGATTTACATATGGCTGGGTTCAAACTGGAATTGCATGGTGAGCAAAAAAACGATGGATTTAGGCCCAGATCTCTGGACTGGGGTGAATGTATGACATTGTTCTGCATTCTGTACATCAACTGTTGTTTTTGCAGCACAGTAGTAGCACTTCTTTTATTCCTTCTATCACTCCTCCTTGGGAACAGAACTCAGGAAATTGCTCATTTGCGACACTTACTCTTGCATTTTTAACTTTTTCTTCCATAGTTTTATATTGCACAACCTTGACTCAAAGGAATCAGGAATCAGAACGCTTTACATGAGCACCAGTTGCGACACACAAGGACACATTAATTTTTGTTAGGTACGGGAGATTAAGTGATTGGCCCAGAATCACAGGATGTTCAACGTCATTGCCGAGACTTGAACCCAGTTCCCCAGATTTGAGGTCGACCGTCCTAGCCATTAGACCACATCCTCTCCCCATGTGGTGAAAGATTTGAGAAATTATTTTTGCAATGTTGTTGAATACCTACCAGCTTCATTATTTTTATTTTTTTATTATATCTAATTTTATTTCATTATTTCATGATCTGTCATTTTGCTCTCAAATTGGAAGGCATTCGGAGGGTTCCTTTTGGTTAACGCAAAGACTTGGGCATTCAACAAGGAGAGAACAGGACAGTGTACAATTGTTTGAAGACCAGGGTAAGTCTGATGCTGATTTCTCCACAGTAAAATCAGTGGCATCTATGCTCGGTGGTGAGTATTTTTTCATTTAATAGTTAGGAAGCTATCATGCTTTGAGTAAGAGGGCCTTACACCCAGTGACGCACCACTGATGATAGGGTCCAGAGGCTGTGTAAGGAGGCAAGGAAGACCTTACAAAGCAGTGTACTTTTGTGTAACAGTTTGGTGTGGTGAGTGAGCACCTTCCACAGTATTAACTAAGAAATCCAATGTGCATTTTTTGCTCTTATTTCTCACTTTCCTGTGTCCTATAAACGTACCAAAACAACTTCAAGGTCCCTCTGAGCAGAGCATGTGCAGCAGTGCAATTACCAGGAGAACTACCCGACAATACATTTTTTATGAAAAAAAAATTGTGACTGCCCTTCAGCAGTCTTTCTACTGCTGATGGCGTTAGAAAACCAGTTTTTTGGTAAGGCAAACCAGACATTGCTCTCTGAGGGAATACTATCCCCTGCACAGTTTCAAGGAATTAGCAGAAACTTTTTTATTGGAATTTCATTTGATTCGGGGGTAGGGGGTGGTGTTTTTTGTGTCCTTCTCAAGTCTGACCGTACTGGAAGTGTAATATGGGTGGGGGAATCGGAGGTAAAGTATCAAAAGGTAGCGCCTGTACATTGATTAATGGGCAGAATTAGTATTATTTCTGTATCTGTGACCATGCTCACAAGAATGAAGGAAGCAGGAGATTTTAATGAAATAATTTGACCAGTCGAAGGCAGATATCATTCTCATTCAAGAAATTCACTCTCTCTAATGCCATATATTGACAGGAAAAACATGAACACAATCCTCTCACCTATAGGAGCAGAAATTCAAGAGAAGGGGGTTAAAGCTATTATTCGAAACAACCAATATGGTAAAGTATTAAAATGATGCCATGGTCATAATGAGATATGTCAGATTTTACAAATACAGAGGGTAATCAGTAACTGCCTGTAGCTAAGAACTGGGGGCACATATGTGTTGCCCCTAGCACCAATGAAGAGCAAATGCTAGAATTATCAAGCTAGCCCACCTTATTTGTTGTAGGAGGGTATTTTAATGTTGCCTTCCTGCCAGATTGGCCCATTTACCCAAGTGTAATGCCCTGAGCGATCCCAGAACAGGGTCATGGGGAAGCTCGAGGTTCCATACACTTTCACAAGCTTTGTCAAAGCAAAGACTGAATAAAATATTTTAAACATCTAGCCATTTACACTGTTTGAATACAGAGATATGGCCAGTTGTACCGAGGGCAACAATATCACTTTTTTAATTTTGTCATTTGGTAAATTTGTTCAAGAACAGTCCACCAGATAGAACACTGATCTTGCTTCATTAACTGTATCAGACGAAAAGAGCAGGCTTTAACGTTATTATTTGTTAAAAATAACAATTATACTGCTTTGGTGGAGCTGTTTGGGATGCACATTGAACTGATTTATGGAATATATAAAAGAGCATCTATAAAAATGACGAGGCAAGAGTGGATCTAAATGCTTTAACCCCTTGCATGCCCGCCCCTTTCCCCGCCCAGTGCCGCGCCTTCCATTAGCGGGCGGAGTTCATGACGAGCTGGACTCGTCATGGGCACAGCGCCACCGCAGCCCATGACGAGTCCAGCTCGTCATGGGCACTGAAGGGGTTAAAGAACTAGGTACAGCTCAATCTAGAGTAGCGAAGTTCCTCTCAGTTTAAAATCTGGCCTCTTGTGGCCTCTTTGCCGGAATGAGTGTATCAACTAGGCTGAGGCAAAAGATTGTTAATAACAAAATATCCTTTTCAGTGTCATTGAATGTAGACAATAAGATTGGGACGATGATTGCCACGAAAGCAAATATTTGGGAGGTCCAAACTCAGATGAGAAAGATCTTTAATCCATAAGGAAGCCAATTGTTTTTTTGAGATCAGAAAAATCACCAGGCTATTTCATCATTTTTACAAGACTTTCTGTTAAGGGATATACCACCACTATGAGGCAGATGTTTTTCGTGATAGCTAGCAAGTTGAAAAATCTCTTGTGAAAGGACCAGAACATTATTTAGGCCTTGTCACTATATCAGAAGTCTACTATACCCTTCAGTTTGACAAAGACTCTGGGAGATAATGGACTCTCTAAAAGGAATACAAGCAATTTCAGTCCAAATTGATTCTTCTTCAGAACCTCCTATGTAATAAGTTTCTGTTTAGAGCGGAGCACACCACCTGAATCCTACTCTTCAGTCAATTGTGAAGTGGTTCAGAAACTCAGAAGCATCATCATATTTGTTGCGCGTGGTGACATATTACTATGCTAAACGGTGGCTATATGGTAATAGTTTGACTGGTGCAACCCACACATTTGTAAAACCCAATCAAACCAGTTTTACACCATTTCTGCTATAAGATTGGTACTCAATGTGTAACAGAAGCTCTATATGTAAAGAAGAATACTGATGCTTATTTCTAGATTTTTTTCTTACACAAAATCTGACCTTGTGAAGTGGGAGTTTGCAGCTGCTGTATTGAAAGAAGTTAAACAATCAAAGGCCCAATTCAAGGGGAGAGGATGTAGCCTTACAGCTAGAATGGTTGACCTTGAAGTTGGGGAACAGAGTTCGAGTCTTGGCAACGACGCTCAACATCCTGTGATTCTGGGCAAAATCACTTAATCTCCCCGTGCCTAACAAAAAAAAAATGAATATATTGATCTGTAACGAAACTGGTGCTCATTTAAAGCGCTCTGATATCTTAGGGGCTAGTACGCGCTATATAAAACTCTAAAAAAGAAGGCCCCCAAACCTCAAGGTTAGCACTCAAGGTGTCAGGCAAAGGGCAACAGCAAAGTCCAAACCATGTCCAGTTGCCAATGGTCAGCTAGGATTCTTCAAAGGAATGTCCTTTCCAGCATTTTTATATCCTGGAGCCACTAGGGGGATCAGCCTTATGATCATCATTCTTATCATTGGATTGCAAGTGGAAGTGGGTCCAACATCCTCAGGTCATTCTCAGAGGTCATAGATACCTAGTACAGCACGTTCAGTCCATCCTGCTCTCTCCCTTCAAGTGTGTTTCAGGTGTTTCATGTGGCTTAACTAACCCTGGGCGTAGTTTGCATAGTGGCGCTACGCATAGCTACACGAAGTGCACTTTGCACTCTAACTGCGTAGTGCGGTAGGGAAATGCTATTTCCACTGATTGCATAGTGTCGGATCCTTGCAAACAGCATCTTGCACAGTGCAAGCGGTCGTTTTCTGCCGCTCGAGTAGATTTGTACTCGAGCAGCAGCTTTCTCAATGCGGACTGGTAGTTTCTCATCGCAATGAGACACCTGACCTCCCCGCGTTGAGAATCTCGCCGGGAGGTTTATTTTCCACGCTCACAATCAGCAACTTGATGTTGCTGATCGCGAACGAGGAAAAAGTCTCGCCGGGATGTTGATTTTGCTCGCTCGCGGTCACCAACTTTACGTTGAGGTCCGTGAGCAAGCAAAAAAGGCCCGCTACGCTATGCGTTTTTGCACTGTGCTACATGCAATTCGCGTAGTGCTTGGTAGCGTAAACTATGCACGCTTCGCGGGAGCGTAGCATAGTACTACGCCCAGGGTTAGGCTTAACTGTCTTATCAAGCAGGATTTGCCATTGTGATGTCAACAGAATGCCCACATCTCCCACTCTGAAATTTCTGTGGATTTCAATGGAGCCATCTCTGTCATTTCAGTCCTGCTTATTGTCTGCTCCTACAAGACATTTCACACCTACTCCCTGGAAGGTAAAGGGTAACTTTCTTAATGTCACTTTTCCTTTATATTTAATAACAAATCCAAGACTTCAATTATTACCTTTTAAAAATAATTGTTTAAATATTTGTCTAGCTTGTCCAATTCCAGATATCGGTATTAGTATTTTAATCTATTCAGTTTTTTTACAGAGGACTCCAATACATGCCACAGAGAAAGTAGCATTTAGGACATTGTCACTGTAGGGACATAGTAACATTACCTTTCTACATGTCTCACTTTTACATGCCATGCAGCATATCTTGTTGGCTACAAGGACTACATAAGGTTGACTTACTAATATTTAAACTAATTTAAAAGGTAGGTTATTATCTCTCAAAAAAGGTTATTTTATTATGCCGCACTACAGGTTTGACACTGCAGCAGTCAGGCTACAATGGTAGACATGAAGCTATGTTTTCTGCACTAGTGGATGGCAAAATAAATGCTGCTGTCCACAGGTGACACTTAACTTTTCAAGCCCTAAGTGAATATCCGCACCAAAAAATACGGCCTTACAGAAAAGTTAAATAAGCAAGTCAGGCTTCATGCTTTATGGGCTAAAGCACATACACTGGGCACTGGACAGCAGGGTCCCAGTATGTAGAATCTAAAATCAGCAATAAAATTAATCAAATAATTGGGGTGACCATGCAAAAAGGGGAGTTTTATCACAGCAATGAAGTGCTTCTCTCCATTAGAAGATGGTCAGGTAAGAGGGTATTTGTAAATGTATGCAAACCGAGGGGGACATGTATCACATTTTCAGGAATGCACCACAACAAGCCACCTTGCAGTGCTGTGTGAAAGGGAAATAGCAGGAATGCAACGTATTTAACATCATACTGTGCAGTTCTGTCTTTTCCTTGTGCTGATGCACTCTTGGCTGCCAAGTGCTAATGCAGGCACCCTTGCACCATGGTGCCCTATGGTACAAGGGTGTCTGCATAGTAAGCAGGATTGATTTTGTGCAGAAGGAGAGACCTTCCATCACAAAAACAATCCCCTGAGGGATCTGCAGAATGCATACAAAGAGGAAAAAAAGAGCAATAAAATATTTCTGCTCATTACGCCTCACCCGGGGTGGCATAGAATTTTGATGCAGTCCCAGGTCTACCAGTAATGGTAACTCTAGGAATGCACCAAAATCTACAACTGGATGCATGGTAACACCCACGCTCCACCCATTAAACGCCACCCAGGAGCAGGGTAAAGTAATGCAGCGATTTGTGCTGTGTTGCATTGCCTTATTTGAGATTTATCAAGCCACTCAGGGCCACACAAGGTAGACTTGCATGGCTGGATAAATCCAACGTTGTTGTTGCATCGCCCTTGAGCCCACTTGTGTGACACTGGGCGATGCAACAACAATGATAAATATTCCTCTACATTTTTTTATTTTTGTCATCTTCATATGCAGTGTCAATATTTTAACTACATATTGCAGAAGTTGAGACTAACTGGGGAGAGCAGAATTACCATAAGAATTTATATCAAGTAACATCATGTTGCTGAAAAACTAACCAGCTTTAGGCCTGAATGGAAGAAATGGAGAATCAAGAAATTATTTACAGTGAAAGATAGTGGCTGCGTTTTTTGTTTTGGGGCAATCCAATGAATATATGACATCACCTTTGGTAGGAGCATCTGCAAATATTTAGTTTAAGGCATATTTATCAAATGGGTTTAAATGCCTATGTATCAAATCTGTGAGGGCTCCATTTTTCAGATCTGTGGAAAATTGTATTACATTCACATCCTGAATAATGAAGGTCCATAATTTTCAGAAGAATTATTTAGGGAGGGAAAAGTGAGAGGCAGCATGTACGTTGAAAAATAAATTCTTCATCAATAATAGATACATTCAGTCTTCAATGAGTCACTATTGTTATGTAATCCGGTACCCAAACATTTTTTTCAAGGGAACACTTACAACTCTGTTTTGCTGCACTTCCATAGAGGTCACTGTAGACATGTTATTTGTACTTGTCTCATCCTCAGAAATTACAGGCGCACTTTGGTACAGCAAATGAATACGGTTAGCGAGATGCAACTTGATAAAAATCCATTTGTGTCATTATTGGGTCACTGACAAAAGACCTGAGCTGATAGCTTAATGATGGCTCTTTTTGCCTGCACTGACTGTGGCAGAATCGCATCACAAACTGCAACAGGCCAGTATACAAGTGTATGTATGCCATCAGAGAGAGTAGGCATACTCCCTTAGTATGAACACATCTGAAAAAGGCTTCACAGAATGATTAAAATAGTAGGGCTAAATTGAGGACATATTGGTGTAAACTGCATCATGATAGGACTGCCTGTCAAGGAGATCCATGTCTCATTGGAGATAATCGTACATTGCATCTTGCACTCTTGCACGTTATAAATCATCCATTTTCGAAATAAGGTGCTGGTTTTCTCCATTTCTTACTTGGCTTAATTTTTTTTTAATATAGTCTTTTTATTTTCCTAACAATCAGTCACAAAGATACACACAAGGACTTTTAATTCACTTGAGTAGGTGCATTTAACCCAATATAAATATATAACTGTCTATTTGCTTGTTTTCAGCACATATTGTTGTGATGCTGGAAAAAGCAAGCTTACCCAAGCTGTCCGTCTGGGGCAATGAAAATTCCATACAGCAATGGCCACAAAATGTTCAAACCAACCCTCTACAACTTGAGGCAGTAAGTAAAATGGCGCTATCAATGTATGGCTGTGGATTGGCAGCCGGTCTTGCTCTATAAGTCCCTTGTCTGCAGCTCATCTGGGAAATGCCAGGGTAACAGAATGGCGTTCTTTGTCTTTCTTTGAAAGCAATCCCAGAGTACAAAAACAGACAGGGCAGTGCTAGGCAGGCAATAAATACACAACTGGCTGTTTTAAAAAAGCTCAGATACCAGGTCCAATGGCTTAAATGGCACTTGTAGATCTCCTCTTCCTCAGTTATGATTGTAATTTAACCACATGAAGTCACGGGCGGTTCACTGGGGGATTGGACTTCTTTATCCCTTACCTGAACAAGTATCAGTCCTTATTCTTTAGGTTTAAGATATTGATATTTGTAATTAACAGTAACATGCTTCTGAGATTTTGCAATTATTTATTTTGAGCCTCTAACAATGCCTAGGAAGCTCTAGGTACAGGGCAAAGCTGACTGAATGCAAATTTAAACTCGCCACACACTCACATGCCTAGTCTGCATGTTCATGTGTTTTTTTTTTTTGCTGCATTCCTACTGTCAGATTTAGCAATAGGAGTGCAGCAGTAACCTGCTGACCTTTCCTTCCTCACTCCCTCCTTTTCTCACTTAATTTCCTTTGAAGCTGTGCTTTCCCATTTCCCCTCCACTTGAACTACAGGGGCCGTATTACACAAAGTGCCTGAGGGGCGCAACAGGTGTTTGCACCCGCTTTGCCTGCCCCCTGGGCACTTTGGTATTAGATAAGGGGCTGCAGACGCATGTGCAGCCATTTCTGTAATACTGATAGCGCTGGTGCACATACAACGCTATCTTCAGGGGCTGTTCCCTCATTTGCATGGGGTGTGCCCCATCCAAATAAAGCAATCCCTTTGCCTCTGCACCCACGCCGTATTACAGATGTGGGCACAGAAGCAAAAGAAGCTCTCAGGAGGCGCAGTAACAGTGCGCCTCCTAAAAGGGGGCGCAGTGTCAGTGCACCCCCCTTAGAGCTGGCCTCTAGAGGGGGTAAAGGGGGTCCTATGCACCCCCCAGACATCACTTTGCAGGCAGATGCAGTCACTGACTGCACCCCCCTGCAAGGGGATCTCTAATTTAAAAGTGCAGGCGGGTTGTCGCCTGCATTGTGAAAACGCGAGCAGCTTCAAAGCAACCGCTCTGTTTTTCACATGAATGCGCTGCCCCCGGGTGGCAAGAGTTTGTCCTGAGGGCAGCACATTGATCATAATACAGCACATACTCCTTCATTGTGCTGGGCGCATCTTTTATAAGGTGCGCCCAGCACAATGAAGGAAAATGCTCTGCATGTATAATGCGGCCCATGTGTCTAAAATCTCCCAATTCTGAGGTCATGGATTGACAAAGCCAATAAGTCTACTTATTTTAAAGAATCAATGTCATTCACATCCACATGCTATTCCTAAACTGTAAACAAAACTTCCCTGTAGCAGGCTGCAATATGTGTATTTTTACTGCCAGATTCTCACACACCACTATATGCAGCAGGTGAGATGGCTTAGTGGGTTAGGCGGTTACTACTATGTCCTGATCTGGTATTGAAAATACAAGTTTGAATTCCAGGAATGCCAAAGCAGCCTTTAATCCCACCTTTTATATGGCTATTGTACTACGGATTATGTGCAGTTGTCATAACAAAAACTGCAGAATATTGCACTTTATAAATCACAGCCCAATATTGTATTAGAAGTCTACAAAAAGGGATTCCTTTGTGTTTTATATTAAAAACATTGGGGCAGATTTATGTTAACTGGCGCATCCCTGCATATCAGCAGGGATGCGCCAATTATTATGCGCCACAGCTGCGCCACCATGGATGCGCCGCATTTATAATGCGGCGCACCATGGGGCAAAATCGGCACAGATGCGTGACGCATCTGTGCTGTAAAAGTGGCGCATTGCTTGAGTTGCGTCGCAAGCACGACGCAGCTCCAGCAATGTTCTGGGGGGCCCTATCTGTACAATGCTGCGTCAATCCTTACGCCTGCTTCAAGCAGGCGCAGGGTTTTGACGCAGCATGGCCCTAAAAGTGACTGAGTGAAATCTTGTAGATTTCACTCAGCCACTTTTAGGAGGCGTTCCTGCGCCGGAACGCCCCCACCTGCCCTGGAACGCCTACATGTGGCGCAGGGCTTTACAACGTGACGCATCTCCCAGATGCGTCACGTTGTAAATACCCCGCACCATGGCGCAGGATTTGCGCCGCTGCTGCGTCACAAAAGTGACGCAACGGCGGCGCAAAAGTGGCGCAAGTGCAACATAAATCTGCCCCTATATATGTTAGAGAAAATTAATAGCTGATTCAAGAGATATTTTTACTCTAAAACTATTATCTGATTTTAGCTGTAGCATAAACTTAGATAGCAAAACGAGACCTAATTTTGGGGGAGGCGTCTCTTTCAAATAGCCTCTTAATAATGACATACATTTTCATTATTCTTTCATTAGATGCAGTTATAGGAGTTACGTTTGAAGAGCTGAAGGGTAGATCTTTCAGTCGCGCGTAGCAACAAATATAGGATGCAGTGCTGTTTCTTATTAGAGGCAGCAGAACATTTAGGCCCTGATTACAAGTTGGACAGATCATTCTGTTTCGTGAGTAAAGGGTTTGTTTCACATTGAATGGAGTTACGAGTCTGGTTTTATATAACGCATTCAATAGTTAACGGATGCATTAATAACTCCACATTCGTTACATTTTGGCAGGTCAAACCTGCCAAAATTTAAAAGGAGAAATGTGTATCTTATTTACTGTACCATGTCAATTTTGGTGTGTTAGGCACCAAAATCCGCATGTTATTCCCCATTAACACATAATAACTGATATTTACTTCACCCAATAAATAACAAACTCCAGGATATTGGTATTTACTAGGTGCGATAAATAGCAGATCCATTTACAAATGGGCCGTTAGAAAGTAAAACCTTCAACTTGTCCCACAAACTCCCGACCTCTGATGACCTTTCAGTAAAAGAGAGTACAGGAGAAGGGTTGCATTGCCCCAATATTGCAGGCAAAAAATTAAACAGGGAAATGCTACATTACAGCCTCTGGAATGGGAGAAGCCTCCATTCATTCGCACACAGCAGGATGCCGAATAATTAGTGCATTTTTCCGAGGAGTGTAGAAGTATGAAATATGAGAGGCACCATTGATTCACATGCAGCAGCAAGATCTCTGCAGTGTAGTGAGCCATGCAGAAGGCATCATATTGATTGTTCTGTCATCTGGGTCGGTTTTAAACGAAAATGACTCCAATTTACTTTACTTTAAATTGTATTAGCTGCAATGGCACCTCTGTCTGCACTCCTGGTCTTGAATATAGACAAGGATAGCGAGCTCTCATTGCCAGTCGTCTGGGCCAGTGTCACCAAAACGTCACCTCTCCAGTCGATTATGAGTGCCCTAGTGTTCCCTTATCTGGGATTAGTGGGGGTATGAATAACTGACACCTGGCAAAATAAGAATTGCTCCCACAGGCATCTTCCCATGTCCACATTAAGGGCCCTGGAATTGGGAAAACGTGTGGTTTTGACATGTTAGTTCCCAGCGTTACATGTTATTCCCCATTCAGGGGCCTGCATATCATAATGTCCTGCAACAGGTGCAGATATATACAGGTCAGATTCTTTACCTTCCTCCTCCTGTCTTCTTCATCACAATCCTGACCATTGAGCACCTGCTGCATGACCCATATAGGTGGGAAGACCCTGTTTTTTCCTTGTATGTTCCTGCGCTACGATTCACCCATAGCGGTAAGTTCAATTGTGCCTGTCCTTTGTGTATTTCTATCTGTTCTCATATATTCTTTGGCCTGCTCTAGCAGTCGAGTTTCGATCAGTGGTCAAAGTGGGCGGGATCGGCAGGGCACGCCGTGCCCCTACTTCTTTAATTACATAGATTCCGTTCCCCTACTTCCTTTTTTTAAACATGGCTCCCAGGATGGCAAATATCCAACGGGGCTCGGCATTCGTGGCCGTTCGGGAACGGGCAGGTGGACAGAGAAGGAAGAGGACTCTATCTTTTCCTTCTTGCCCAGAGAAGACCAGGACAGTGTGCACTTCTGCTCTGCCGCTGGCACCTGTCCTCCTACCCCCTCTCTCTCTTTGTTTCTCTTCTTCCATCTTTTCTGTCTCCCTTCTCCTCACTTAGTGAAAATCGTGACTTCAACAAACAGGATCCTCACCCTTCTCTTTTATCCTTTCGTGTATTTGTTCTCTTGTGAAATGGAACCAAAATGAAAAGCACTTTTGATGGAAATGCAGTCTATTTTACATTTTTCTATTCCAAAGTTCAGCCTCGGGAAAAGGTTCAAAATATGAGAAATAAATAACTAAATAAAACAAAACATAGTGGCAGCAAAGTGGCCAGATTGGTTTTATTCACACCGAAACATTAGTGCCACTTTACAGAGTTTGCCAGTGAATCGCTACTTTTGTTTTCTTGTCTTTCGTTGAAAAACATGGTTTTTCCCATGTTGGGGAAGTGCAACAATCCTGGAGATACTGCAATTAAATACTTGGTTAATGGGTGGATTGGATAATAAAATGCATACGAGGCTCTATGTTTAGGGATGTGGTCTTTTTAAACCATACTGCTCACGTTTTGTAAGTATATAAGAAATGGACATTGAAATGA
Organism: Triturus cristatus; assembly: GCF_964204655.1. Classification (NCBI taxonomy): domain Eukaryota; kingdom Metazoa; phylum Chordata; class Amphibia; order Caudata; family Salamandridae; genus Triturus; species Triturus cristatus. Next base: position 543,614,284 of record NC_140583.1, read on the forward strand.
GTCCCTTACAGGCCCTGTAGTCATGTCCTTAACTTCAGGCAAAAACACACACTGATTTCTGAATAGTGAGTGTAAAAGCGTTAAAGTAACTGTGTTGTTCCTGCTTACATTTCACATGCTTTACTTAATCTTGCATTCCCTATGAGCCATTAGTTTTTCCAGGATGTTGTCACATTTGTCTTTTTAGGCACCATATTACACGTCTTGCGCATAATTTGAATTGAGTCTCATCCAGGTGTTTATTGTGGGGCACAATTGGGTTGTAATTGAAGGCAGTGTGAGTTTCTCTCAGTGGGGCACTATGGTGTTCAGTGGGGGAGAGGATATGGCACTATGGTCAGAGCTGCTGAATTTGGAACAGGGGAACCAGGTAACTTCATGACCAGTCCACCAGACCACTCTCCTGAGGAAGCACATTCCCATGCTAGACCTTAGAAGACCCCGCTAGACCATAGAAGCCCTGGTGTCTTAGCACCAGCAGGTGGCAAGTGTGGGTTAACCTTTTGGGGAAATCACACACCTCACAATTACAGCCAACATCCTGGAATGCCTGTTGGGCCTGCGCAAGCATTCCAGCGCCCTGAAGGTCCAATTGCGTTTCTTAGACCTTGCATTTATATTGGTCATTAGAGCAATTAATATACGATGGAAGTCCCCTAGGAGCCCTCCATTACAAACATGGCGGGACGAGGTTGCCAGATGGGGCAGTGCCGAAAGCGTGCAATTCAGACGCGAGGAAGCATGAGGATTAACAAAAACATCCCATTTCTATGGAATGGGATATTATGTTGGAAGAACTCAAACAGTTAGATCTCCCACCCATACATGTCAATTCTACCCCATGAACAACCCTGATACATGGCACACAAGAGCCGAAAGCCCAAGCAGACCCCACCGATTAGCCCATTGTACATCAGCAGTACCTGACGGATAATGATAATAGACTAAGAACACTAGGCTGGATGGACGGCAGAAGACTGGCAGACCAGGAAGAGGGGGAGGGAGGGTGGGAGGGGGAGATGGTTCAGTTCACAGCATAATTTTAACGTACACAGGCAACCACCTTCTGTGATTATAGTATATATTATGGATGTACCAAATGTTTTCTACTTCTATTGAATGTAGTATGATATACTACATTGATTACAGTGACTTAAAGTTTGTTAAACGTATTACTGGTAAAGATTGGATAACAAATAACAAAACAAAAATGCCATAAGTACTTGATATGATATATTGCACTCAAACTGATGTTGCAATAAAGTTTGTTAAAAAAACAAAAAAAAACCTTGAAGGTCTATCCCCCACAATCCATACTGAAGTTCACCTCGAGTCTTGCGGGCAGACCTATGAAGCAGCATACCCTCCAGCAACAGTGACTCTGTCATTGAAGTCACAGGACCCTCGAGGAGGGCCAGCTCTAGGGCAGGGCGAACGGTGTGACCACACCGGTCGCTGACTTCGGGTGGGGGAGTCGTGATTACAAGGATATTATGGTTTTAAAAGCCCTTGCTGCCTCCTTCCTGGCCTCCTGCACGTTTCGGCAACAATAAAAATGTCATGATAACTTCAGTGATTAATGTTCTTCCTAGAGAGAGATCGGAGTTTAGTCTAGTGGAAGTTTTGACTCATGGAAAGGTAGCGCAGACGTTTAATGTACCTGCTGCAAAAAACTTGTACCATGCAGATCATAAAGTGCACATAATGCAAATAGGTCAGTGGGTTGCTGCTTTTGTCAGAGTGATCCTTTTATTACTTGCAGTTCAAAAGATAAAATCCTAACATGGAACAGTGAGCTATTAACTGTCATCTAAGAGCTGCATGCAAACTGCAAGGTGTACATTAGAGCGTTATGTTTTTTTTCCTCCCAGTTTTTGATTATCCTAATGTTGCAAAAAGTGTTCATTTGGATAGAAATCAATTCTGATTATTAAAGAGAACCATCAACCATGGTATTACGATTTAAATTCTGAGTTTGTGTTTCTCCAGACCAATCACTATTAAACTATACGGCCCACTAGAATGGTTGTCATGTGACTACTACACTTTGTAGTCCTCTGTCTTATGTAAAGTTTCCTATATAGTGATTTACACAAGTATGATTGATTGTCTCTGTGTAATGTGTGTGATGTAAAGTGCTCTGCCACCCTACACTGGTATGAGTGGTGATGTAAATCAAAATAAATGCACCTGATAGAGAGTGTGGTTATGGAGACTTGGGGGGCACTGTTAAAGGGTGGTAGTGAGGGAATCCGTGGCAGAGGGTGTCATTGGGTGGCACCAACAAACATTGTCGGACAGGGCTCCACCAGCGCTAAAGCCGGCCCTGCCCTTGAGGCCTGTCCGCCTCACCCATTGGTACCTCCATTGGCCTTGTTTCGGCAGTAGTAGCTGCAACTTACCCGGGATCAGTAATGCAGAATTTGCATGCACACCAAACTAAGTTCACAAACTCCACAGTCTCTCTGCTTCATGTACAATCACTTTTAACATGTGCTACCTGCTTTGGTGGCACTTGAATTACGCAGCAATGAAAGACAAAATTATGCTGCAGTGTTGACTAAATTATGCAACAAAAAAGGCTGCAGCTTAATGCAGTATCTTTTCTGATACTTTATTATTTTGGCATTTTCAGACATGCGAACAGTCTCTGCAAAGAGTTTGCCTTATTAGTACCAGTGTAACATAAAAATGAAGCAGTACGAAAGGTGAACAGTTAACCTTTGCAAAGAGGTGTCCACTTTGCAGCAACATTAGTCACATTTTTTGTAACTTTTAATCTGTTGAAGCTACAAACAATTTATTAGTTAAAATTGTCAGATTATGCAGCAGATGATGTATTATGTGACAAATATGGCAGGGCCATAATTATATAGAAAACGTTTGCAAACTAGAATATTTTTCATTCATGTTTGAACTGCTCTTGTGGAACAAGAGAGGAGAAGTGCTGATGACAGAAACTTCATGGCACGGAGACAATTAGCTTGTACTTCTATTTTTAAGCCTATTTGGGACATTCTGTGATCGGACACATATCCCACTTTGTGAACGTATTTTAATGTTTTAAAGAAGATTTAGCAATTACCATACTGGATCAAATGGGTACAGAGGCATTTGAATGCCTGGTATTTAGATTAGATCTTTCTGCATGTTGTAGCTAGAAAGGTGCTTTGGTCTACAGACCGCCTGGCCCAATATTGGATTTTACCAGCCAATTGCAAGACTTCATTTCTCATTACATAATTGCTACTCGTAAATTTCTCCTGCTCGGAGATTTTAATATCCACAGCGAAGATGCCCTTAACCAGGACACAAGACTATGTTTGCAAGATCTGGCTGCCTCTGGATTGGTTAAAATTAATTCTGCTCCTACTCATGTAGCGGGTCACACTCTGGATCTCATTTTAACCAATTCCCAGGACATCAAATGTGGTGAGACTTACCTGCTCACCTGGACCGATCATTCACTAATAAGTTTTCAATTTCTTAGTCCTATTAATTATATTTCTGCTGCAACCACAATTCCGACCACTCGTCAGTATAGACCATGGCACAAATTGACCCCTAATCATCTCTCCTTGCTATTCTCTGCTTGGGACAGGGAAACTATGTTCTACAATGTCAATCAACAACTTGACCTTTTTAATTCTCTTATTTCTAATTTGCTTGATAAGGTAGTCCCTATGAAGCCTCTTACTCATCCTCCAAAAAATACTCCTATTGATTGATATTCATCTGCTTTACGAGAGGAAAAAAGCTCCTGTAAGAAGCCAGAACGCGTATGGCGACTTTCGCATAATGAGCAAGCTAAATCCAACTATAAGGCTGCACTATCTAACTATCACAATAACGCATATTGCGTTCGCATTAGATCAAGCGGGAAATTATTCTAGAATGCTTTTTCAAATTGTGTGAGATTTTACTAATCCTAAATCCTGCGACACTAGGGTCATTTCTTCTCAAACTTTATGTGATATATGTCCTCCTTCCTTATTCAGAAGGTGGAAAATATTTATCAAAAAATTGTTTCATCTAACACCTCCTTTCCTGTCTCCATTGCAGCTTTATCAAATTACACTAGCAAAAACTCTCAATTTCTTGCCTTTCCTAATGTTACTATCACAGAAGTATCATCTTTATTGGAATGCACTAAATCTGGGTCTCCTCTTGACATTCTCCCAGCTAAAATTGCTTCTAAATGCTCGGCTCAACTTGCTCCACCTATATGTTCCATCACTAACAGCTCTCTAAAATCTGGTAGTCTCCCGCAAAATTGGAAACATGCCCAAATTATTCCTATTCGCAAAAACTTAAAAATCCATCCTTCCGAGTTAACCAATTATCGTCTGATTTCTCTGCTTCCTCTACAGAGCAGGCTTATAGAAAAAACATATTAATAAACACCTATCAGCGTTTATTGAGTCCACTCATGCACTTGATATTTCTCAATCAGGCTTTCTAGCTAAACATAGCACGGAGATTGCCTTAGTGGAAGTAACGGACAATATTAGGATGGCTCTGGATAATGGTCAAGCAGCACTTTTGGTGCTGCTTGACCTTTCAGCAGCGTTCGATACCATCTCCCATCAAATTCTGCTGTCCAGATTACAGTGGCTCGGGATTAAAGGACTTGCACTGAAGTGGTTGTCAGATTTTCTGACAAACAGATCTCAGGCAGTCACGTTGGGCTCTTTTAAATCTGCTCCCTCCCAAGTTACATGGGGTGTCCCCCAGGGCTCATGTTTGAGCCCTACTCTGTTTAACATCTACGTGACCCATCTGCCAATACTTATGAGAAATTTGGGGTTCAGCCCTATTTCTTATGCGGATGATACCCAACTCCTCCTCACGTTCGACAAAAAAAGATCAGACACACAACATATTTTCTCCCAGGGTATGATGGCTATTGCCTCTTGGATGCAAAGTAATTTTCTCCAATGGAACTCCGAAAAAACTGAGATTATGTTGTTTGGAGGTGCTGCCTTCAGTTGGTCGCCAAATTGGTGGCCTGAGGAGGTGGGTAAAGCTCCCATTCCAAAGGAGGAGGTAAAAAATCTAGGCATTAAACTCGATCAAAAACTTACCCTAGATACCCACGTCAATACAACCGTTGGCACTTATTTATTTTATTTAAGCAATTTATAGAGCGCGCAAATACCCGTGGGTGTCTGGGCAGTTATTTATTTTATTTATTTATTTAAGCAATTTATAGAGCGCGCAAATACCCGTGGGTGTCTCGGCACTTATTATCATATTCTGAGTCTCCTTAGGAGAATTTTTCCTCTGCTCCCTATTTCCACCAGGAAGATTTTGATTGAGGCCCTGATTATGAGCAGAATTGATTATTGTAACGCTCTGCTCTTTTCTATGCATGTATCCTCATTGGGAAAATTGCAGGTTATACAAAATACGGCAGCCCGTCTGGTGACAGGCTTACCGTCTAGGACTCCTTCGCTGCCTCTGCTAGTAAAGCTTTACTGGCTCCCAGTAAAAAAAGAGTGGAATTTAAGATAGGATGCATGATCTTCAAGGCCTTAAACAAGCTTAGTCCCTCTTATCTGGCCAAGAAACTTAATATCTACACTCCTGGATGCTCACTCAGATCTGGATCTAAAAGACTTCTTTCGATTCCCAGAATTAAGAAGGCACGATCTGGAGGTAAGGCTTTTTCTTACCTCGCTCTGAGTTTTTGGAACAGCCTTCCTCAATACCTCTGCGCTGAAATGACCCTTCTCCAGTTTAGAAAGCTGATGAAGACTTATCTTTTCTAACTAGTTTGAAAGGGTAGTTTATCTGTTACAAGCACAGAGATACCCCCTAGGGGTGATTCAGCGCTATATAAAATTACAAAATAAATGAATAAAATAAATGTCAATAGCTCATATTAAGCCTTAAATAATCATGTGTATCCATTTGTTGAATTAAATAATATAATACTCTGTAACTGATCATTGAAATGGCAAACAAATACTAACATTTTTATGTTTTGCGCATTCTAGCCACACCTCTGACTCCACCCACTTACCCAATCCTCGGGTTATTCCCGCCCTCTGATCCTCCGCCCAGTTTCCCTACTTTTTATCTCCACTTCGACCACTGGTTTCGATAGATTATACGGTGACGTCTCCTATGCAGAGCAATTTAGGTAGCGGCTGTTACATGTCTAGGCATGTGTGGATTTTATTACTTGCCCTCACACTGAGTGATGCGGTTGAGTTTTGTTTTTTAGGAACCATTGCATGGCGTAACCTCAGCATTGTGTGTTACTGTTGCTTAGTAACAGCTTAGACACGGGAGGTGCCTCTTAAGGAAGCTGCTCATATTTCTTTCTGTATAAACGCAGGTGGGCCGCCAGCTGATCCTCAGTTCTGCACGTCACTGTTGCTGAGCAACAGTTTTGTCTCGGGAAGTGCCTGCTTAAAGGGGCCATTTGTGTTTCTCTCCGTTTTGGCATTTTGAGTGCAGACATGGAGGGAAAGCAGGCAGAAAACCAGAGGCATTCTTCTGAGTCTGGCACAGAAGTTGAAACTTTAACTAATCCTTCAACATCACGTAAGTCTGTAGGAATGGATTTGGATGTCCTTCAGACGATTAATAATAAGCTATTGAATTGGGATTTATGGCAAGGGAAGGCCAGCTATATGTAAAATGTGTTAATCTCTCCTCCCAGGATGATCCAGAGTCAAATGGGCCAGATTATGAGCAGAGAGGGTGCTTTATTAAAAGAGGTTTTTATCACACCTTAAGGCCAATTTAGCCTTTCCTGCTGTGATTCCTCCAGAAGAGGAGGAGGATTTATTTTCCCAGCTTTGCCGAAGGAGCCAGATGCCCTTCCCATTCATAAAGCCATATAAGGACTTCTGAATAGGGAATGGGCTGAGCTGGAAAAATCTTGTTTTCCTAGATTCCTAGCTAAGAAGTATCCTCTCATTAGCTTTCAAGAAGAGTTCCCCCCTCATGTTAAAGCATGTTAAAGTGGGCTCTCTTATGGCTGGTCTTGCCTCCAGGGTTAGGCTCATCAGCTCAGGGGTTAGGGTGTGTGTTAGTCTTTGTGACGGAATTGAGAACCCTGTAATCCACACAGAACCTAAGTTCTTGTGTGGTACCCGTTTGTGCAGCCTTTGTTACCAGCACTACAAGGCTTGACCAGGGATTATTGGAAGGATCAATAACTCCTGACACCCACATCCTGGAGACCAACTCCCTGATCCTGACCCTCACTTTGTCTGAAAACCTGCATGTCTTATTTGTAAGAGGCGGACTACCTCCAGTGTCAATGTCATGGACACACCGGTGTGTGAGTCCAGGGTTGAGGGGAAACAGAGAGGCAAACTGCCCCAGTATCTTGTGACAGTCACTCTACTGCTCTGGGGTCAAGGTAGGGGAGAGGATGACATGCTCTAATGACCCATCATGCTCCTGGTCAGAGAGGAGATATGAGACAGGCTCACTCTCTCTTCCACTCCTTTATCTGCCACCAGGAGCATGCTCATTTCGGATTGCTCGAAGAGCGGTTTGAGGCGTTGCACATGGAAGACCCTTAAGGGATTCCTAGGGGTCTTGAGATTCACCACGTAGAGTCCTACCTTTTAAATACATTGCACCTGCCCTCCGGGTTGTTCAGTGACTTATATGTATTACAAAGGAAGGTTTGGGCCTGGCCAAAGATTTTTGCCAGGTGAAAATGGGAGTTTAAAACTGCGCACACACTGGCTGCAATGGCAAGCCAGAGACATGTTTAAAGGGCTATTTAATTGGGTGGCCCAACCAGTGTTGTTTCCACGCTAGTAGAATTAATTTATAGACCTGGGGTACATATAGTGCCACTTTATTAGTATCTTGCAAGTAAATTAAACATTCCTATTGGAGATAAGCAAATGTCACCAGTTTTTTAAGGAGTGAGCACATGCACTTCAGTACTAGTTAGCAGGGGCAATGTGTTCAGAGTCCTAAGGCCAGCAGACACAAGATCAGAAAAGACCACCCTAATACTCATAGGTTTAACACATAAAAATAGAAATAAAGACATTTTAAATAAAAAAAGATACTGTTATTTGTACATTTGTTACAAACTATTGTGAAGGTAAATGAAATTAAATATCATTTTTTAATGAATATTTTGCTAAATTAAGTTTGTAAAACACTGTACAAAAGAAAATAACTGGAGGAAGTCTTTTATCATTTACACTTTGTCAAAATTTTAGTTACATTATTGATTATACATGCCTTTCATTTTCAATTATGACAGATATAGAAGTGGTGTGGTTCAGATCAACTGGTTTCTCACTGCTGTGATTCCGTAAAGAAACTTAAATAAAATGTAAACTTTTATATGTGATGTAAATGTTCAAGATTAACATTGAGGTAGAGTTGGAACATATGCATTTACTATGCTTTGATTTCTCATAAGGGTGGGTTTTAGTTACTGTCATTGACAGCACTTTTTCCGATGGTATCTGAGCTATCAAAAATGAAGTGCATTTGGTTTAGGATATTTATTTTTTTATTTAAGATTTTTGTAGGTGATGATTCTGTAGCTTTTTTTTGCTGGGCAGTCGAAAATAATGTATTTTTTGGATTTGAAATGTACAGTTTTTTCGTTATTGCTAATACTTTTTAGAGCAGTTGATGGATATAGCACTTTTGTTATGTTATAAAGGCACTATTTATAAGAATGTGGATTCAAAGTTTAAACTTTTCTTTTGAACAGTAGATTCCTAGCTCTGCAAAGTTCATACAGTAATTTCTAGATATTCAACAAAATAAATCATGCCGAATTGCGGAACTATGTTAGTATCTGTGCACTGTTTTTTTTAATTTTATTGATTTTGGGATCTAATACCTACAATGGACTGAATTAGTCTGTCCATTAAGACAGGATGAGTGGTATTTCAGAGGAGGATATGTAAAAGTTTAGCATGAAACATGCCCTTACAGTAAAAGAGCCCACTAGGCTTTTTCCACTGTTATAGCATTAGCTGTTCCTTAGGTAAGCATTGGGATACAGTATCAAATTTAATATTGCTATTGTCACTTAGGAAACAGCTGCAGAGTCTATTTTTGCCATTTTGGAATATGCATCACAAACCTAATTAATTGGTAAAAGTAGATTGGTAATTGGCAAACACAGATTTGTAAATTTTAGAAAACATACTTTCAAAAAGTTACCTGTTACCCATCTAAAGTTTCTTTGCATGGGCTTCCAGCTGTCACCCATGAGGGAAGTAGCCCTCTTAATTAGGTGTGAACTTGCTCCCAGAGCTGAGACAAAGCCCTTGGGTGTGGGGAGATGGTCTGTCACTGGTGCAGGCTGGCCATCTGGACTCTCCACAGGAACATAATTAACTTCAAATGGGCCTTCTCTGTTACAGACAGATGTACATAACACCTGTCATGCTGCTTCTTTTGTTCATCTAGCCAGTCAGGCGGCAGGCCCAGTGGAAGAGAAGCAGTCCTCAGAACCAGTTTTGAGTGATCACAGAAGAGGTGTTGCTTATTTCCCCTTCCTACGCCTCTGGGAGGGCACCGGAGCTCTGTACAGGCAAGAAAGGTTCTGCCATGTTAATTTATGGAAGAGAGGGGCACAGCATGATTGTTTTCAGTAAAACACACAGGAAGTGTTTTGCAAAAGTGAGCAGGGTTACCTAAGAAAACTCTTAACCCATTAGTTAGGTAGCAGACAGGAATTTCATCCATCCACTGGCTGGCATTGAACATGAATGTGGCACCCACAATATGCTTTTTGGAACACTTCTGGACCTGTAGAAAAGCAGAAGGTGACTGGACCTACTGCCTGTAACCTGAGTATAGCCAAAAAGACTGGATCTGCTCTCCTGCTTGTACCATGGACAAAGAAGTAATCCTAAAGTATGTTAGAGATCGCATCCTTGAAGTAGTTCCCCCCTAACCTTTTGCCTTCAGACCTCCTGTTTTGCTGCTTTGCTTTTGCTGCTCTTATATCTGCCAACCAGTGCTAAAGTGCTTGTGCTCTCTCCTAAAAACATGGTATGATTGGCGCATTCTAATATGGCACATTTCATTTACTTGTAAGTTCCTAGTGAAGAGGCAATTCCTGTAGCCATGGCTTTTCGAATAAAGGCTACTAGTGGGTCTGCAGCACTGATTGTACCACCAGATTAAGTAGCATTTTAAACATGTCTCTGACCTGCCATTGCAGCTTGTGTGTAGTTTCAAATTGCCAGTTCGACGTGGCAAAATATTCCTTCTGCCAGGGTCAAATCTTCCTTTTTAATACATATAACTCACCCCTGTGAAAGACCATTGACAGCACATAGGGCATGGTGTATTTAAAATGTGGGATATGTACCTTTTAGTATTATGTGTCCTAGTAGTGAAAAATGGTTACATTTGTTTTTCACTACTGTAAGGCCTACCTCTCCCTTACGACAACATTGGAGTTACCTTATTACATTTAATAGCCTGTAATTTCCAAATGGGAGCAGGTAACCAGTTTATGTTTGGTCTGAATTTAAATAGTAATTTTAAAATGCAGCTTTAAAAAAAATTGCATTTTTCTGCCTTAGCCATTTGGTGCCTGCATCCTGTCTCTGGGTCACATGATTGGGTGTATTTGACAGTTAGGCTTTGTGTATTCCTCCTAGACAGTCAGAGACACTAGGGAGCTTAGATGTGCATAGATGGGCCATCACTGGCTGTATGGGAAGTAGGAGCTGGGTACAGCACCACTTATGCTTTAATGGGATGTATCCTGCCTCCACACAAAGTCTTGCTAACCCCCATAGGGTGTCTGGTTCCAGGGCAAGGAGGGCAGGCACACCTGTGCACTTCAAAGGCATGCCTCTAAAAGCTTCTCTCCACTTCAAAGGCACTACTTGGTTTAAATAGTGGACTTAAGACCCCAACTCTTGAGTACACTTCTGGACCTCTGAATACTCTGCCAGGAAGAAGGACTGTTGTGCTTCTGAAAGGACTGCCACTCTGCTGCCCTGCTGTGCTGATCAGCTGACTGCTGCCCTCTTACCTGGATGGGTAGAACTGGACCTGCATCTTTTGAACCCAGAACCCCGGAGTGACTCCAAGGGCTAGTTGGCTGGCCTTCTGTTCTGAAGCCTGGGGGACATAACAGGCTTTCAACAAACCTGCACCTGGACTCTGTCATCTGTGAGCCTACCCTGCTAAGTGGGCTTAAGGTGCTCTACTAGCCTCTGTGGATCCGGCTGAAGCTGCACATCTCCTCTGCTACGTAGCACAACCCCAAGCAGACCCAACACATCTCCACTGTTACATGGAATGGACCCTGCACAAAAAGCTGCATCACCTCTTCAGCCTGCAGCATCTTCAGAACCACTGTTGCTCAATGCATCATTGGCACAGGTACTCACATCACTTGTAGATGGCAAAGTCGATGATGACTATGGACTTCGCATCACAGCCTTGCAGCTCCTTGGAAGCATTGCATCGCCTCGACTGCACAAGGCATCCTCTTCACCAGGCTTCACATCGTAAGCCCTTGTCAACAGGATTATTTTTCTTTATTTAGTTATTTTAGGAGTTTATAAAGCGCACAGCTACCCCCTACGGGGTTGTCCCAGCGCTGAAACAGACGGCAGATGGAAGGTACAGAGTGGGGGACTAAAGGCAGGTGAACAACCAGGTCTTTAAGGCACGTCGAAAGATGGGTTCTGACTCAGAGGAATGAAGGGAAAGTGGCAGGGAGTTCCACATTTTGGAGGTGATCACAGCAAAGGCTCTGCCACCCATTCTGGACCTGTGAAAGCAAGGGGTAGCAAGGAGACAGAGATGGTTGGATCTGAGGGTCCGGCTATGTTGACAGTGCTTGAGTCGCACTCTCAGGTAGGCAGGGCCATGTCCTTGGAGAGCCCTGAAAGCCAAGGTGAGAGCCTTGAATTTAATACGTTTAATCACCGGAAGCCAGTGGAGCTTTCTCAGATGGGGGTGATCGAATAGCGAAAAGGAATTTTACAGATTACTCTGGCCGCCACGTTTTGAACAACCTGTAAGCGCCTAGTCAGATAGGCTGGTGCCACAAGATAGAGACTGTTGGCATAGTCTAGATGGGAGGTAATTAAAGCATGGATTATGGTCTGGCGGGGCTCCAAGGGGAGGAAGTGAAGAAATGTACGAAGCATGTGAAGCTTCCCAAAACAAGAGGAGGACACCTGTCTAATTTGGGTTTTGCAGGACAGATCATTATCAAACCGGAAGCCAAGGGTCCTGGCCGAGTCCACAGGCTTGGGAGGAGGGTACATCTTGGGTGGCCACCAGTGCGATGGGGGGGATTTTTTTGGTTGAAGAAAAGTACCTCGGTTTTTTCTGAGTTTAGCTCAGGAGTATTCAGTGACATCCACAACGAGATGTTGCTCAGGCATTGTCCAAAATTAGAGAATGCCGCCTCAGATTGTTCTTCAAAGGAAAACACCAGTTGGGTGTCATCGGTGTAGGAGATCACCCTCACCCCACAAGATTCAACCATAGCCGCAAGGATCCTCGACAATGAGGCACGATCTCACCATACCTTGGAACTGATGCTTTACTCAATGCATCTTTGACATGGATCCTCACAATGCTCTGTAAACCAAGATTTTTTACTTTGTTTATCAAGCCTTACTGGGTCCCTGCAGCTAGTCCATGCTTCATCTCAGCCGGCCTGAACTTGTGACTTTATACCAGTCTGGCACAACCAGATATCCTCAGTGGGCGCTTCATGCTTTTTGGTGCTTTTTTCCCTAAACTCTTCAAATTGCATGTCTTTGGTTCTACTGATTGGATTTTTGTTGTTTTGATCTTGTTCCATTTATGAAATATAACTATATTTTTACTTGTTGTGGGATCCTTTTGGTGTAGTGTTCTTCACTTTATTACTGTTTGAAGTGTTGCACAAATACTTTACACATTGCCTCTAAGTAAAGCCTGACTGCTCTGTGACAAGCTACCAGATGTTTGAGCACATATCAATTTAGGATTGGCTTGTGCCTCACCCTGACTAGGATTGTGGTTGCTACTCGATAAGGTCTCATGCCCCAGTCCAACAACAATGGAATTTCTCACAAAGGGTCATGAGACTGATGTTCTGTTTGGGCTACAGGGACACACTAAGCTCTAAGAGGACTTTTACTGCATTTGCGATTGACCAGTTCCTAATGGTCCTGACCCTCAACCATACTGCTGGCATCTGCTGCAATGAATCTTGACTCCCAAGTGTTGTCCCAAGGTCCTGGACCCTCAACTGTATTTCTCCTAAAGTATTCTAAAATCTGTGACTTAGAAACTTTATGCAAACCTTTTGCATTGAGTACTGGCAGGCGATTGGGATCAACTTCCCCAGCCAATCCAATGAAGGCGCTATGTTCTTCTCCACAGCAGCAAATCTGATTTATCCAGACTTTGCTGAGAAGATACTTGTTGAAGTAGAGCCCTCATCGGCTACAACTTATAGCCTTGACCTGCTGGAAGAATCGGAACTCCAAAAACGTGTTTAAGTCTGAAAGTAGAACTCTCCGTAGGATGCAGTCGTGTAAAGTATCCTGTAAGCAAGTGACTTTCTTTCAATGCAAAATTCACATTTCTCCAGCTCAAAGCTTTACTACCAAAAGTAAGCAGCTTCATCAAGATCTTGTCCAGCAGCTACAGACTCTTGCCTTGCCCCAGTGAGGATTTTTGTCTTCCATTCCAGAGAATAAGTTCAAAGGTAAAACTTCTGACCGGTCGAACCTGGTCCTTGTTACCGACCCAAACTCAAAAGCATTCAGTCTCAAAACATACCTTTGTCCTGGCTAGGTGAAACCAGATGACTGTGGTTTGTGATTAATTCTTTTTGGTGCTATTTTTAAATTCAACCTTTAAAATTTCATAACTACTGGTCAATTTTTGGATTGTTTTCATTATGGTGTCATTTTATGTATTATAATGTATATATGTCTCTAATTTATTTTGTGTGTTTTGACGTTTATTACTGTTTGAGTGATACATACACACTTTAAAAGTAAAGACTGTCTTCAGTAGTTCGCTCTGACAAGATTCTGGTTGTTATTTGAGTTGAGTACTCACCCCTTGAGCTAATACCCAAATTTCCTAGAGCTACTGAATAAGTTTGGCTGATTCCAGTTTGTTCTTTTAGAATATGACCTGAAGACTCACTGGAACTGCTAGCAATTACTTTATTGCTTTCCATTGTTTCTCTAATTTATTGCTCCAATGCAGATGTTAAATTATTATGATCACAGTTTTTTTCAATCTTTTCCCCAATTGTTACTGCTGTTGCCATTCTTTCATGCACTTCTTTTTATTGAGCAAAACAAAATAAAGAAATTCATTATATCACAGTAAATACTCAATATAAAATCGGTAAATATTAAGAAAGGGATCAATCAAGTAAAGTGTAACAGCAATACATTTCGATAATAATAATAAAACATTAGCAAGAAGTAAAATCTCATTACTAATCCTTTCAATGCACTTCCAGTGATCCGGGTAGTAAGTATTTTTTCTCTTTACAATATAAACACCCCATTCATGAGAGTTATTGTGACCTCTTCTTGATGACACGTAGGTGGCTAACTGTATGGTTTCCACAAATATCGACATTTCTAAGCAGTCTTATGAATGCTATTAATAATTTTAAATTTTTGGTGTGTTTGCATTACCTTGTTTTAATAGTTTTACCTACTTTTGTTGATGGAATTCTTTTCTGCTATCAATGTTGTGGCTTCTACATTATATTTTTAATGTATTTCTTCGAAACATATACTACATATTATATTTTTTGATTTTTTTAGTGTTTGCCTGTATTCTGAAATTGTTTAGTTTTAGAACTTCTGCCTTTATTGAACACAATTTGCTTAGGTGTGTCCTCGTTTTCTACAGATAAATCCTTAATTAGTATACAATTGTTTAATTGGAATAAATGTAACTTTGACTAAATTGCTATTACTGACTTTTGGCTTCTAATGTCACTATTTTGTTTCTTCAGAAAATGTATTCTGGATTTCCAGCTTTTTTCTGTCTAGAAAATTTAGAAAAAGGTTTTCAAGTCCTTTCCCACTAATATTCTGCCATTTCTTATTAAAAAAATGTCTACAAATTCATACATTGACAATTGTACCTTTAAATCATTGAAAAATGCTGTTTCTTTTAGAAAATTGTTTGAAGATAGGTAGGGGTTAGTGGAATATTCTGCTCCGCCCGTGGAATTGGTGGGATTTTGGTGACTTGAATTTACTCATGTAATGCGTGGTTTCAACCAAATTCTGTTAATCGTAACATGGCAGAATCTTTTCTTGCAGCCGGCTCCCGAATAGTAAGTTACTTTTGTCTGGAATTTGGGCTGTAATTGTGCACATTTCCTTTCTGTTACCACCTTTTTTTAAATTTTTTTTTCATAATAGACCCCCATAAATGTATAAATAATATTAGTGTTTATAGTAAAAAAAATACTCATATCATTCATAAACTAATGTTGTCTTACCCTTGATAGGGCTGTAATCATGAGCTGAGTCTTTAATAATAATACAAAGGGCTCATGTCCATTGACCTGCACGGTCATCTCAAGGGTGATCTGTATAAATTGTTACTTCATGTATGCATGTTTATTGTATGTATTTCTTAAGACAACAAAAATAATTAATCTGTTACCTTTTTAAATAAATACAATTTTGATTGATATATATATTAGGCACGCACTTATAAATAGTACTAGCGAAGCTGTTTTTTGTTGTTGACTTTAACATTTTAATACTCATGTATAGAAATGTTTCCATCTCTTTCAAATCATATTTATCCGACTTATGAAAAAAAAATTGTAAATACATGCAATAGTGTTATTATTTAAAAATTATGAAAAATGTGAAGTAACAAATATAATGTGATGTAGGCTTGAAATGTATGAATCATACAATGTAGTGGTAAACAATGTATATTCACTGACGTGTTGTAATAGGATGCATCCATGTTAGACCGAGTGAATATTTCAGAGGTTCCTTTGCAAATTAGTTTGTGTATCAGAAGCTTACAGGGACCAACATCATTCATTGGACATGAGTTTAGATTCACCGGCTGTGTGGTGCCTGTCATTAAACTACCACAGTGCCTGCTTACAGGGACCAACATCATTCATTGGACTTGAATTTAGATGCACTGGCTGTGTATTGCCTGTCATTAGACTACCACAGTACCTGCCTACAGGGACCAACATCATTCAATGGACATGAGTTTAGATTCACTAGCTGTGTGTGCCTGTCATTAGACTACCACACTACCTGTTTACAAGGACCAACATCATTCATTGGACATGAGTTTAGATTCACTGCTGTATGGTGCCTGTGATTAGACAACTCAAGTACCTGCTTACAGAGACCAACATCATTCATTGGACATGGGGGATTCACTGGCTGTGTGGTGCCTGTGATTAGACGACCAAAGTACCTGCCTACAGGGACCAACATCATTCATTGGACATGAGTTTAGATTCCCTGGCTGTGTGGTGCCTGTCATTAGACTACCACAGTGCCTGCTTTTAGATCCTGGTGGCCCGAACGATGGGGAGTGCTCCCAGAGAGAATGTGTTCTGTGCAGCCGAAGTCACTCTCTGATTCTAAACAAACCGGGCCCTTCCCTGTGATAGAAGTTGTCTTTCCTGTGTTGATCCGACACTCTCAGGAGATTTTTTTAACAAGTGGTAGTGTCCATTCCCTAGTGCAGGGCACATTGATGATTCTGCTTTGTAACTGTTGCCGGTTGTATTGTAGGTAGAGCAGAGGGGACAAGTGGGCACATGTAAATCTACTTAATGGATTTTTTGGGGATACATACCTGAAAACAATGTAGCCAATTAAAAACAAACAAATTGACTTGATCCTTTTCAACAATTGTTACAGACAGAAGGAGAGAGTAAAAGTCTCGAGATGTATGGAAAAATGAAAGTTGATCCATTGATTCCCAGTCTCTCAGTATTGCAACTGTACAGACACCAGAGGGTGTCGTTACTGAAGCATGGTCTTCCAGGGTCCCCAGTTTTTTACACATTTTTGGGGGCAGCTCCGCCCCATATATATTCTTTTCTTTGCCGCAGCACAACATTCCTTGCTCTAGTCCAGTCCTGCACAGTGGAAGCAGCAGAGGGTTCCTGCATGCGGCCAATTTCTTGTTTGCCAGTCCTTAGGGCCATAGGTAAAAGTTTTTCTCCTGCTCATTCTCCATCCCATTTTGACATTATACACAATAATGCAAACATAGAATCCATCTCGAGAACCACTTTAGTGACTCGATCTGGGGCAGAGTATATTTTGGACCAATATCTATGGACAGCCGGACATTGCCACACCGTGTGGATTAAGGTGCCCTCCCACTACCACACCACGAGCAGTATAGGCTGGGACATTGCCCGACATGATGGCATAAAATAAACTTTGTGGAAGTAATTAAATTGAATGAGGTAAAGCCTCACCGCGATCATCAGTTTCCCTGGCTACCATCTTTCCCTCAGCTCGGTCCTCATCCTTAAGGGGCCCAACTCCGACTCCCATCGAGCCCAGAGGGTCTGCGATGGGTCAGGTATGTTGACAAGCAATGTACTATTGCCTTCTGCTCCAGAACTAGTTTGGACTACAGTAGAATAAAGCGCTGAACTACTTGCAGGCGGTCTTTTGAACCATAAAGATTGAGCATGTTTGCTTTGATGGTGTCTGAAAAATTGATATTTGCGCAGGTCAAGTTCCAGCTGCATTTGGCAGAAGTTTTTGATTGCTAGAGGCCATCCATACAAACCCTGCTTAGTTATCCCAGTGGTGTCCCTTCAGGAGAATCCTGACAAATGGGGAACTCTGGCAACCATTTACCAGTGGTGGTTTGCAGAGGGAGTGCTGCGGGCGTGGTGGGGGATTGGCGATGCAGCGAGCGCAAGATAAATAGGTCTATTTATTTATTTACTTACTTTACTCCTGCCCATCGTATATCCGAGTCCACTAACCCCCCTACCCTACCCCGCCTCACCGCCCGCAGCACTCCCTCTGTGAGCCGCCACTGAAGGACAGTAACTGAGCAGCTTGCTTGATTGCCTCATATCCATCCGCAAACTCCAATCTATCACATGGTGACTATATGCACTAGTAGAAGGCCGCCTTGAAAGTTTTTCCCGCCCATTTGTAGTTTGAGATAGCTGATTGAAGGAAAGTAAAAAACTTCTCAGGAGAGAGAATGGGTAATTTTGAAGAGTGTATAAGAGTTGGGATAAAGCAATCACTTTGAACAGGGCCTCTCGGCCCATCACCAAAATTGGTAATTTGCTCCGCACCTGAAATGTAACTTCATTTGGTGAATCAGTAGGGCGTTGTTCAGCTTCCAGCACCTCACCCAATCCAGCATAATATAAAGCGTGGAATGCCTAAAGTTTGAGATGTGTGTCAGGGAGTCCCCAGCATCAATTCCCGTTTCAGCAGGTGAGCCGGTGTTTGGGAAAACCACCAATTTTTCCCAGTTCAATTTGAGTCCATAATCTTCAACGTAGACCTTACCTATGTGCACGAGCTGCGGAACTGATCTGTCAGAGCATCATAAGCATACAATGCTACATAGTCTTCATGACTTTATAGAGTCTAATGCACTTGTCATTACTGAAATTTAATTTACATTTGTTTTTAGGTAATTTGGAATTCAGACTCTAGAAAACATGGCCGAGATTGTATGTTGATGTTCAAGCTTATTACAAATAATGTGACAAGTTGATTACATTTGCAACAACATATTCAATTTGCATCGACTTGGGAACTGGATGGATTCCTAGAGAACATAACTCAACGTCATCACTTAAAAGGTTTGCAAAATATTTTAGCACCGCTTGCTACCTGCAAATAAGGGAGCAGGCTCTACCTTCGTCGGCAGGCCATCTATGCTTTTTGCTGTGGGTTGGAGCAACCTTGCATATACCCAGTAATGGTATTTAACAGACTCCTACATTCTTAGAGAGCAGCCCCTAGAAGGAAACAAAGGTTATTCAATTATCGAGAGTGCTGTCTGGAGCAAGCAGAAGCTCTCTTGTTCATTTCTCAGTTACATAACGTTGTTTATTGATTTAATTATGTGTGACTGCGCTTGGCTGATCAGCCATACATTTTCGCAACTGGAGAAAAGCTTCAAATTGGACATCGTTAGGCACCAACAAAACATCTTAGTGACATCACGATGCATCATGGCCTCCAATTAAAAAAAATATTATTCGCAAACCTTTCCATGCAAGGAAAAGCGTGGTCTATTCATTTAAAGTTGTTGTAAAGTGATTCAAATGGAAATGTAGGTCATAATTATGCTGTGATGCTGAGGAAAGCAGAGTGGCATTTCGTGGTTGCTGTGTGTCTTATTTTATACGGAAAGTCCCCATTGGAGAAGTTAGACGTATATAAAATATACATTTTGGTGTCCAGCAACAACGAGCCTTTCTAATGGTAACTCATAATACAAAAGAAGCAAGCTAGATCGTCAGATATTAGGGTGAAATTGTCAAATTTATAAAAGCTTTGCTTCAGTACAAAATCATAAAAGGTGAAGCAAATTGGTGCTAAGTGTTTTTAAAATGTTTACTATCCAGAAATGCTTTGGAAAGTAGCACTAAACTAACATAAAGTAGCACTATGATCCGTTTGTGCTGCGCTTTAAGGGGGCATCCTTTAGATGGTACATTGGCATTCCTATGCAAACAACCATGGTTTTTGAGGCAAAGTACTATCTACTGAAAAGACATAGTGCGAGAAATGACCATTGTTTGTGTGGTGTTCCCCCAAATGTTTGCCTTCTTTTACTGAACCCGTTTGTGTTTGTTATAGGAATCTGCTGACTGTTGGTAAGGTGCTTGTGCTCTGTCTTTTAAATATTGTAAATTTTCCATACACCTGATTGGCACAGGTAAAATACTTATGAATTCCTAGTTTATGGTACTACATGTACGCAGGGCCTGTTAATTACTAGTGGGCTGTAGCATTCATTGTACCTCCCAATAAAGTAGCACTGGGTGGGCAATTGTTAACTGCCATTTCGACCTCGAAAAATAAACAAGTCTAAACCTTCTATTTTAATGCCCATAAAGGATCCCAAAGGTAGGACCTAAACTCCCGCAGGGCAGGGTGCATTATATTTAAAAAGAAGAGAGTGTATCTTGAACCTTAATGTCTTTAATTTTTTACATGTACTAGCAGAGAAACCCTATAGGAAAACACTGAGCTACAATCTAACAGCTTATAATGCTTAATTGCAGTTTTGGAGCAACTAGAAGAATTATTTAGGGACTCAAGGCAAGTCAATAGTCTTTATTCGATCATTTAAGGACTCATTTTAATAGTAATGTAAAATCCAACTTAATGACAAAGTCTGATTTTATATCACTATTTTGAATATGGCAGTTTTAGAAAGTTCTCCAAAAGAGAGGAATCTGGAGCTTTTTAAGCAGGTCCTGCAATCGTACTCCCAAACGAGATCTAAGTATAATCGATCGGTGTGCAGTTCCTAAGTGGAACTGCACACCGATCGATTATACTTAGTTTTAGAAAGTTGTCATTTTCCTGCCTAAGTCAAATATTCCTTTTTACCAGTTTTCAGTGTCATCTGACGGTGGTAAGACGTAGATCACTCCCCGACATTAGAAAAACGGCTTGGTTGTGGATGTAGATCACTCCCCGACATTAGAAAAAAGGCTTGGTTGTGGAGATGTATTTTTCCTCCTAATGCAGGATAGTCTGAGAGGCTGTGACCAGCTTCTTCTGAGGTTCAATGGGTGCCAACCATGCCACTGGCAGTAGTATCTCACACCTAGGCCTGCTTCCCTTTATCTTTCTAGTCAGCATGGCTTCAAATCCAGTGGGAGAAGGGAGCTGTCCCAGAACTGGTTTGGAGCGACCAAAAGGAAGGGTTTACCCATTTCCATAGCCACACATCTGGGATAAGGAGCTTTGACCAGAGGAAGAAGGATCATGCATGTTGGTTTAAGGGAAAGAAGTGTACTGTGGCATAGCTTATGGTAAAACACACAAGACGTGCTGCAAATGTGGGTATGGTCACCCCCAGGAACTTTTACCCCATTGGTTAGGGAGTGGCCAGATGTTTCCATGACTCGCAGTCTTGCACTGGGCATAAATGTGGCAACTCCGTACCCTCCTCAGAACTCTTCTGGAGCTGTGGAGAATCAGAAGAAGGAATGCCCTGTTGTCCCAAGAACCTGAAGGAAGATTGGACCTGCTTGCCTTGAACCCAGGACCCCAGAATTGACTCCAAGTGTCAGTTGGCTGACCTCCTGTTTGAACTACAACAAGATTCCAGAGGACTTACCTGCAACTGGCCTGCTGGCAAATTCCAAATGGACCTGCAACGGACCCTGTTGTTTGCCTCTGCTGAAGTGGATGTTGACTCCAGGTGCTGTCACCAAGGTCCTGGACCTTTGTCACATGTCATTAATGTACTCCTCCTAATCTTTCCTGAAACCTCAGACTTTGAAACTGTTTGTCAACTTTTTGCCGGAGAGCCGATGGGGGAGCAGGACCAACATGTCAAGCCAATCCGATGAAATTGCATCACCGCTGGTCCAATTATTCCAGTCCCTCCCGGTATGTTATTAAAAACACCATTACATCCAATCCAGGAGCATCTCATGGAGAATGTGTCTGGCCTTTTGGAGCCTGCATTGGCTACAGCCTGCAACCTTGTCCCTCTAAAATAATCTGAGCTCCAAAAAAGTGACAAAGGGCCTGATTTACTCCTTTGTCCCTGTGGAGGTGCTGATTGCCAAATTTGGAAATGTCCACCAGCCCAGCAGACATTTTTAGCATTGGCAGGAAACACCCTCACAGCAGTCCTGTCAATGCATTGCAATTTTGCTGTTTTGCTCCATCAACTTGATGGTGAAGGACAGCAAACGTACAAAGTTTTTTTATTTTCAAAAAGAAAATCCCAAAGTAGGAATTATGTTTTGAAAATAAAAATCAATGCCTCCTTCACCAGTGGAGTTTTCTCCCATGGCAAACGAGAACATTGAGCACTTTTCAATAAACGTTACTGGCAGTGACAGGCATCTATATGTCCACCCATCTAAATTAGGTGGACAGACATACAGCCAAACCTCCGGTGGCCATTACTTCTTTGAGCCATCTAGCGAGTTTGAGCATGGCAGAAACGTTCTTGCCTCTTCCGTCATCAAACTATGACCTGCCTGCATTTAAATTGGGCTGGCAAGTGGATGAAAGTCTTTTCGGGGTGGGATCTCCAAAGCCGTTGCAATGGAACTCTCTCCCTGCAAAAGATTAAAGCTGGCCCTAAAGCAAAATGTTCACAAAGCAAAGGCACAAAAGAAGCTGGCCAGCATGGGACCTTCTCTGGACACGAAATTCAAATTTCTTCCAGGTGGCAGCTGTCCGTCCCAAAGTCAATAGCTTCACATTCACCTTGTCCACTGACTACAGGGCGACATGGAGCACCCTCCGACCACAGCCTACTGCCCTCACTTGCTGGGGATTTTTTTGAATACCATTTCAGAGAATAAGACCAATGATAAAAATGTTCAAGAGGATGAACGTGATCCCTGTATACAACCCATGTTCAATTGTGGTTAACCTTAACGTTTGACTTTGACATGGTCTAGAGTGACCACATAACTATGGTTGGAGCCTAAAGCATTTTGGTGCTATTATGAACCTTAACCTGTAAAATTTCACAATCCCAGTTCTACTTATTAGATTCTTGTTGTTTTGGTGCCATTTTCCTTTGTTGTGTTTTCAATGTATTACTGTTTGAGTATCACATAAATACATAAGTTAAACTGACTATCTTTGAGCCATGCTATCAGAGGGTTAAGCACAGGTTAGTTAGTGGCTTGTTTGTTCACCCTACAAGGATTGTGATTATTATCACAATCCTAAACTAATACTCCAATTTTCTACAGGTAGACAGGGCTTTGTGCCACAAATGTATGCCTCCATGAGGCAGGGGTAACGTTTAGGAAATGTTTTCTTTTCTCATACATTTACGCATACTTTTCCCAACTTTGCATTTGTGCTGTAATGTACAGCACACATACAGAGTAAAAAAGGTTTTAGCTAAATCTAAGAATCGTATTTTGTTCTGGAAAGGTAATCTTGCACTATGGTGCAAGGGTGGGGTGCTTGCGTGGCAGAAGGCTAACTAAAGTGAACCAGCGTAGTGGTAATGAGCACTAAAGCTGCAGCTTATTAGTTATGGTGCTGTCCTGCTCTCACCCTTTCACACAGTACAGCACAGCAACTTTGATTGCTGCATCAGTTCTTAGAAATAAGAGCTCTTCACAGGCATATTGTTGATCCACAAAAGGAATGAATGAGGTGTGTTCTAAAGCTGTAACCCTACGTCTGCAAAGAACAATAGGAATCATTGTGATAATCTACTCTTGAAAACTTCAGTCACACGGAAAAATGCAGATACACTCCTGTTTTGGAATATTGCAACCCTCTTCACCAAAAGTGGTGCCTTCTCCCATTTCAGGGTGGTTAGATCATCCAGAATTAGCTCATGGAACTGTAGTCTATACCTTGTATCTCTGCACTATAAGATTATTGGTTTTGCATGAACTTAACACACATTTCTTCTTTCATGCTTTTATCGCCTCTTCCTGGACCGGTTTCCCACCTCACCTCACAGGAGTTGACTGCAAGTATAGGCTGGCCACAGGGCCAAATCCCACTGTAGATGGCTAAACATCATGTACAATGGGGTTTTTTGCTAGCTGTGGAGGATTGCTTGGAGGCCAGTCCCTGTGGCCAACCAAGGCTGCAATTCACCATAGGACATGAGCATTTAGGGTAAGTTTTTAAAGTGCATACACTTTGTTAATGTTTTTTTTTAACAAGGTCATATAAAACTGCAAACCAAGAGCACAGATGGCTGGTAAGGAAGCGCTATAGTCACTGGGGACAGAGTGAGCATGTGCAAGGGAGTTAGCCCACAGTATTTCAGTCAGGTTGGTGTGTATCTGCACAGCGGGTGTGCCACTGGCTCGAAAACCGTGCACCAAAGGCAAACCTTCCTGAACCCATTAGTGACTGCTCAGTTCCCAGCACAGTCCACCCTGCCTGTTTTTACACAGAATGGGGACAGATTATTCCTTAAGTCTCTGAATTGTACTTAAATGAGGGAGGGGTCAACATGCTGGAAGAGAAAATGAAATTCACTAATGCATATGTAAGGATCTTGGGTGATGATTCCGAAGCACCTCTTACAAACCTTCAGTGGATCTTACTATATGTAAGGTCCTTACTAGGCCTGGGCGGTCAATTTAGTAACGCTCATGGAATTTAGGTAATTTCGCGTTCCGTGGAGAGCGTGGAATTGGCAAAAATTCCGCGATCCGCGGCTTCGCAGAATTTTTTTGCTTGTTCGCGCTTTCAAAATGAGTGTTCGCAAGATATTTCCCCCCGAGCACGCAAACAGCATTCGCGAACAGGAAAAAAGCATCACGAACGGGCAGAACAAGCAATTCCGCGTGTTTGCGGTATTTCTGCGTGCTTGCGGAGATTTTTTGCCTTTTCGCAGAGCTTTGCATAGCGTGACTACGCAAATTCTGCCCACCCCTAGTCCTTACCTAAATATCATATGGGAGTGTCACATCTTATTCTTGATAACAAATTAGATTTTATTTTAATAACTGAGACTTGGCTTCATGAATGGTTTAATCTAACATTAGTTTTAGCGATTGTACCAGGTTTCAATATCATTAGATTAGTCTGTGCAAAAGGGAGAGGAGGTAGACTTGCAGGTATTTTTACAGATTATTTTTTATTTAACAGGCTGAGTCGGAGGATTTCAATTCAACTGAGCTTTTGACTGGTAGGTTGTCTTTATCTCCATGTGCAATATTGATTTGGTTACAACTACTGGGGGTAGACTGACATTCTTCCAATGAGTTCATTCATTGGTTATCCTACGTTGTTTTAAATTCTGCTAATCTATTGGGGCTAGATGATTTTAACCTATGGGCATATGGCTCTTCCTTTGAAGGGGCAGGTGACTTCTTAGAGTCTTGCCATGCCCTAGGACTTAACCAATTTGTGCAGGAACCTACCCATGAAAAGGGTCATGCTTTACAGTGATATTCATGAGAAGGCAGAATATATATTTGTCCCAAAAATTCCTTTATTGAAAGACCAAGGAAGGGCTACTTATTTTTCTGTGGCAAGAGAGAACTAACAGGCCAGTTAGAACGATGGTAAATGGACATCAAGCAAATTTACTCTGCTCTCGAGTTCAGCTGCCCCTTGGGGAACTATCTGGACTATCTGACCTTGAGGAAACAAATGTCAAGTTTCTGAACAAATCAGTACGTAAATGGATTACAACAGTGTTGGATGTAGTTACTTGAACTAAGAAAAATAATCTTGCACAAAATATACCTTGGTTCTCAGATTCCTTCCACCAATGAAGCCAATTGTAAGCAATTAGAAAGAATATTGCTGAAAGAATTTGCTTCTGAGAAGAAAGAGTTATTTATTAAGGAACTTCAAAGATGTAAAAAACAGATTTGCACCATCATTGAGAAAGTGAAGGGGGGCCTTGATCTGCCGAGGAGACTGTTACAAAAACAACAGAGATGGGTGTATCCCCTAAAAACCCATGAACAAGGGCTAAATGACTACATTCAGTGAGGCTAATTAGATAGAATCTGAGATTTCCGGAATACAATCACCAATATGAGGGATGGGGCCAAACCACAATTATCAGATCAACTACATTCAGGAGGGGGCCTTTGGGTACATCAGGATGGCACACTTAGCTACTGAACAAAAAAGCTTATACTTCCATGAATTTTTTATGGCCATGACTGTAGTGTAAATCTCTGTTCTCTAAAATTCTGACACCGATCCCTTTACAAGAAGGGTATACTTCCATACATTATTCACGCTTATGATTACAATGCAAATATTATTGTTCGATATACATCACCCCTTTTTAGTAGCCCGGCTAAGTTCAGGGTACTCCCCCTTATCGAGGGAGATATTGCATCATTAGTCTGGGGAACTGTATTAAATGAACGTCCTGCACTACATGATTGGATTACACACCTGGTACACCCCCACCGGACAACTTCAATTTTGCGGCTGTTCCACAGTGTTCCACACTGTGCCTGCTTTGAATGATATTAATAAAAATGAAAAATCATTGAGATTTTGATGTTCCATTTCTAAGAAAAATCTCCGGTCCCAAAACACGAGGCCTATAAGACTATATCAATAGGAGGATTATACATTTTTTCCTTTGTTTTTGCCTCCCCCACCTACACCAGATATATTCATTTCTGTGTTATTTTACATTGTGCCCAGTCTGAATTTAATTAAGTTTTCTGAGTTTGCAATTTTCTCTTTCAACGAAAAAAACTCCGGTTTCCAGAATAAGAGAAAAACTACATCTCCCATGATTCCCCCAGGGACCTGGTAGTTCTTGTTTCAGTACTATGGATAGATATGCGCAGATAGATCAAAATTGGATCCACCCGCAGACGCTGGTTCCACCTTTTGTTTCCGGTTCCTTCATATAGACCGCGGTTTCAACTCACCGGCACTCACGTTGGGAGTTGCAGAACCAAATAAGTACTGCCGTGTGGCCAGGATCCTTGATAATGTAAGTTTCCTGATTTCACATAGAATGCTGAAGAGAAGGTTTTTAAAATATATATTTTTATGAGCTTATGTCCGTGGGGTTCAAGTGGGCTCATAACATAACGATTCTTCTTGTGACTCTTTTCCTAGTGTTTGACTACAGAACTACCCCAGTTTTTCTGCACTCGTGGGACGGGTGTGGGTCGATGGAATTTGGTAAGAGTCACACCCTTGATACCCGACCGCACACATATATTTCAAACCTAGGCCAAGCGGTGCCCCACTCCACACATTTGAGGCCATTTTCCACTAGTGTGACTATATACGGATGTTTTATAATGTACAGGATGAGGTCAAAAACTTTTAAACTTTCACAACGAGTCCCACTTGGGGGCCACATTTGCATGTTGGGTAGTGGATGGTAAAATGTGCATCTTACGGGATACTGGACTTTCCTGTTAATATTGACTTACATAGAAGAAATACAGGGTGTGCTTAGAGTTTCACTCCACATTATGATACCGTTTCGCAGTCCCCCTATGAATGTAGACAAGAGGAGGGGCACACAGCGCCAGGCATACTAACTCTTTCCGCTTGTGGTCAACACATGATGTATTGTTTTCTGTCTCCTTACAGGTTGGACGAACGTATGAGCGAACGCCACATCAAGGATAAATATATCCATACGGCATTTCCTTGGAGTCAACAGGTTTTAATTAAACTTTCCACTGTGCTGATATTTCCAGGGAGGGATTTATCTCTTTGGTGAGCCCTGAAGAAAGCCGTGGACCCATAGGGACGTTCACTGGCTAAAACATGTTGGTAATGGTATTAGGGTCATAGGACCATTGTATCCTGGGAACAACCTACTGTTTGTTTAATATCCTCCATTACTCCATATTTAAGGGATACCTGGAGTTTTTGGTGGATTTTTAATCTTTAACCCCCCTGGCCATCTCTCATAAGTGCTCCCTAAGATACAGTAGAGCACACCCTGGCCTTTAGGAGCCAGGGTGAACCCGATGATGAAGCATGACACTATTAGAGTGTGTGAGGGTTACTATACAAAGAGGTATTACTCCCAGTTGTGGTAGTAGCATATGATTAGACCCCCTTTTGATAGAGAATTGTGCCTAGATCTGATGTCTATTGGGCAGGATCCCTTTTGTTACTGAGTATTCTTTTATCAACAACATTTTTAAGATCTGTGAGACATTAAAAAACTCAGGTCAGGAAGTAGTGCTGAGATTGGGGGAGCTCAGAACAGCCAGTTAGATTAGTGTGAGATTTTAAATGTTAAGTCTATCACCACGCATAGGTCCCTCAAATTATTGCTCTCAGTAAAACCAGGATTACCTGAGATTCCCTGTCCTGTTAACTTTTTACACTTAGGTGCAAGTTTTTTGGTATGAAGTCTGACAGATCTGTTCAAATCCTCTTTAAGATTGGCTTATTTTCCATCTAGTGGGAAGCATGCAATTATCACCCCATTCTGAAAAAGCAAAACTGCCAATTCAGGAGTTCTTGCAAATATTTGACATTTATCCTTATGGCTGGCACCAGTTAATATGCTATAAAACATTCAAATTCGATTGTCTCCATATTTAATAAAATCTTGGAGGTGGTTCTGTTTGGTTTCAGAGCTATTCATAGCACTGATGCATCTTTGATGCCAGTGGTGGACTCATTAAGCTTCAATGTAGATAAAGAAGGTGATGCAGCCTACATTCCATAGGATCCTTTGGCTGCCTTTTGACAGCAACTCTCACAGGATCCTACCTATTAGACTGTCAGAGATCAGTGTACAGATAGACCCTATTTCCACTCAGTATTTATCTCCAGGGGTAGACACAAAGAGCGTGGATTAACTCAGCCTTGGCTGACATATTTCTAATAGAACACAAGGTTCCACAGGGATAATTGCTCTCTTTTTACAATGTATGTCATCACATCGACCAAACTGATTTATTCCTTTGGATTCCATTTTACAATGTGTGTAGACCACACCCACATGAATTTGAGGATGAATGGATAGCATGTGTTGAAAAAGGCATGATCTAAAGAATGTTTTTCTGCCACAGCAACATTGACTGTCAACAATTCTCTAAAACGTAACTCAGAAAAGACATAAGTTTTGAATTTAAGTCAAAGCAAGACAATACGGTCAGATGGTGGGTGGCCCATGGAATTGACAGGCCATTGTTACCCACCTCAGTGGTGAAGATCTTACAGGTGTACCTCAAGGACAGTTGATCTCAATGCACAGGTAAGTAAACTATGTTCACCAGATTTTACCAACTTAAGTTACTGAAAAACATTTTCCCAATTTTGACTTGAGAAGGGCTGAAAAGTGCCACACAAGCATTCATCCTTTGAAGATTGGATTATGTGACAGCCTGCACCTAGGCATTGACAATGTGGGACTGTCAAAACGTCAAATGCAGCAGAACACAGCAATTTATTTGATATTCCAATTTAGTGGAGGTGCATATGTAACTGCATTCATACAGATAGTTTACAGATCGAGAAATTGATCCTATTTAAACCTCTGTATATGGTACATTAGGCTATCCACAATGAGGTACCACAGTAACTGTAGGAAACATTTTTGAGGTATAAACCTAACTGTCCTCTGCGCTCAGTCAACAATCTTAATCTAATGCTCTCCAGTTTCAGAAATCACTATTTGAATGCTGAGATTTTAACTGTATAATAGAAAAACTCTGGAACAATTTACCACACACCCTAAAATAGATTTCTTCACACCTCCCTTTCAGAAAGGCCCTTACCACCCTGTGTTTTGCTTAACAATTATTTAGATTTAAGTTTCTGCAATACATCTCAGTTCCAGGGTGAGCATTATTAGTAGCAGGTCACACTGAACAAGAATCACTAACATACCATACCATGCCATGCCATGCCATGCAATGCCATACCTTACCATACTGTACCATACCACACCTTACCAAATAATACCATGTCATACCATACCATTCCATACCATACCATACCATCCCATACCAACTTTGACTCATACTCACACAATCACTCTTTTTCACTTTCACACTCACTCATGACTCCCTCTCACTCACTCCCTCACTTTAGCACTCTCTCTCACTCACTCACTCACTCACTCACTCACTCACTCACTCACTCACTCACTCACTCACTCACTCACTCTTTTCCTCACCTACATACATCTTTGACACCCTATATATGAACAAACCTAATAAGCCTAATTAAGGAGCAAGCTTGGATTTGTCATGTTTCGCCGAGATCCCAGAAGAGAGGTACTAATAGATATACCTGCAGGTGGCTGACCTTGATGCAAGTGTGACAACAGGCACTGCCTCCCGCCGGGGTCTATGTCATGAAAAATGTTTGTGTAATAAGGATACAAAAATTGACGGTGAAACCTGTAATTCAGGCACCATACACTTCTATGTACATCTTAGCATGTGTGCATAGTTCACGTGAGCTCAGGGTTAACTCTGAGCCACAGGTCCTGAAGAAAGCCAGTGATTTGGAAACCTATTGGCTGGAACATGCAGACCTCCTCACTTGGATTAGTATTTTCACATATCTTTGAGGAGACGTGTGAGATTCCCTCATTCATGTCCAAATAACTACTATTTAACTCTACCCCAGAGACAATATAATAAAGAATTGGATACCCTGGAAGTAGTTTTAACTTTTCACTTTCACGGTATTCACCATTCACATAAATGACACATAACCATAAAAAACCAGCTCCGCTGTAATCAGGCGTTGAAGTACAACTAGGAGGCACCTGATGATGAAGCATGCCACCAACCAGGTTGGTGGGAGGGGGTTCTTCTAAAAAACAAATGGGTTTCTTGCCAAAGAACTTCTTTCCAATTACCCTTATGACTGGGTTTTCTAGAGCATAGCTCTATGTTCCTTCTATTTGTTTAAATGGATTTTTTATACCCAATGACTCAAAACATTTATGGTTGGCTATTTTCTGTGAAACACTCTTTCTATTGGTTACTATTTGGATCTGTTTTTAACATTATATTAGAGTGGTTCACCTTCATTTGGCATTCACTGCAATTCTCTGGTGTTTTATGTGTACTACAATGAGGGGCATATTTATCAATATTTTATGAAGCGCAGTGCAGCAGGCCAGCTTGCTGCCCTGCATGAAAGGTAAATGTCAGGAATGCATTGTATTGAATATGATACCGCACATTCTTTTTTTTTCCTTGTCCTGACTTACTATGTACTGCCTAGCACCAATGCAGAAACCTTTGTGCCCTGGTGCAAGGTGCCTGCATAGCAGACAGGTTTGTTTCTGTACAGGAAGGGGCAACTCCCTGCACCTCCCTGCACAAAAACAACCTCTGAGGCATTTTCCCTTTTCTATGTGTGCTGCAAAATGCAGCACGATTAACAAGAGAAAAAAACAAGGAGAAATAGAGATATTTCTCCTGGTTAAGACTTACCTGGGAAGGCATAGCTTTTTCACGCATTACCAGGTCTACCAGCAATCGCAAATCTGGGAATGCGCCACAATCTATGGATGGATGCTTGGGAAGATCCACGCTCCATCCATGGATCGCCTCCTTGAGCAGAGAAACGCATTGTAGCAATTTGCGCTGCATATCATTATTCTATACTTATTAAGCCATGCAAGGCCACTCAAGGAGCCCTGACAAGGCTTGATAAATATGACTTAGTTGTTGTATCGCTCTTGCGCCTTCTTGCATTGTGCAACGGTAATGAAACTCATTGATAAATATGCCTTTGACTGTATAAAGCACTATGAAATTAGCATTTAGGAGTAATGGCTTATTTTTGCACATAACATTAAAAGGCTGATTACGAGTTTGGCAGTCTGACTACACAAAAACCGAGTCTGCCAGTAGCCTTCAGCACTGGCTGTCTTTAGACCACCGTATTGAAAGTTGACTGAGGGGCCCGCAGTGTGGCGGTCTTGCGGCAGTGGGCAATGGTTTTCCATATCTATGGATGCCTGGATGTACATTTCTACTGCTTATGTCGAATGTATAAATATGCATGATACATGTGGAAAAATACCACCTACCCATTGCCGGAGTCTGGCCCATAAGTGGCCAGTCCAGCAATGGGTATAGGGTGCAAAAGGGACTCACCTGTAGATTGCAGCAAACAGGTTCATATTCTTCAGGGTGAAGATGCTGCTGTGAAAGGGGATGTAAGAAAAGGATCCATGTGAAACTCTGCCTGAAAGAACTGGAGAAGGGCGAGTATGCACCTCAAATTCTTTGTTAGCGCTGCCTCAAAGCTGGTGGTTGGACCGCCGTGGTCAGCTCATCAGAAAGCCAGCTTGTAATATGGATGGTGGTGGAGCTCCTCAGTACCGCCTATGAAAGCTGCCTTTCCCGGACCGCAACATCGGTGTTGCAGTTCATCCACTTTCTTTGTAAACACAATCCGCCCATTTTGTAATACGGCAGTCGGACTTCCAAGCTCGCCGCGGTGGGACCACAAATGTCAGCACTGCTGTTCACGGACACCTAAACCCGTAACAAGGCCTTAATTGTCAACGGTCATTGTTGCTGATAACATTGATTATTATATAATCAATTATGCCAATGAGAACCACTGTGATTGAAATAGATAGTATACCTGAGTCCCCATGTGAGTAAGGGTTGCCCCTGGAAGATAAAGGCACTTCTAAAAGTGATATTTCTAGAATACCAACTTAAAATCTGACTTTACAATTAATGAGGATTTTAAATTACAATTCAAATGATTGGAAGGCGCATTTCTCTTTCTGTTCCCAGCCTTATTTTATCTCTTATTAAGTGTTTTAATGTAACCCAGAGTTAGTCTATGGAAGAGATGCCTTGCCACAGTGAAAACCGTCATTAGGAGGTTTTCACTGTCAGCACGTGTAAAACCTAAACACACATGTCGCATATATCATGTAGCCTGCCCTACGAGCCTGTGATGGCCTATCTTAGGGGGACTTATAATTTTGAAAAAGAAAGGTTTAGGCCTGGCAAAAGCTTTATTTTGCCAGGTCAAAATGACCATTTAACACTTCACTACAGGCTGCAGTATCAGGTCTGAGACATGTTTTAGCACAGGGGCTGCTGAAGCCCACTAGTAGCAAATAATTTGCAGGCCCTGGGTACACATAGTATAATATACCAGTGACTTATGAGTAAATTAAATGTGCTAATCAGGTCTAGGCTAATTTTACCATGTCCTAATAGCCAACAAAAATGGGTTCAACAGAGGCATAACTCTGGGGTGACCCTGCAGAGGGGGTCTGGTGCAACAGTTTTGATATCAACCTCACAGAGCTCATGGTACTTATTTTCAGATTTGTGGTACTCCCAACAGTACGCCTATCTCTGCAATTGCATGAAGTCACACACCCAAGACATACTCGTGGTCAAGAAGTGCTTTGTATGTTGTTGGTTACATGAAGGATCGGAAAATCCAAAAAAGGAAGCATCTGATTGGTAACAGACTGCACTTTCAATAAACAATTAGCGGCCTGCAGAATAAAATAATCCCTCACTTTCGAGAACACGAATTCCATTTTCTACCCAGGGACTGAGAGATAATGTATACTGGTGAGAAGAAAATGCGAAGAAAATGTCATGTCAACAAATTGGACAACAGCAGAACTCAATCAAAGCCAATCATCTGATGCCATTTATCAACACGAAGATGTATTAGACATGCGAAAGACATCCATTGGTGGAATTCTGCACTCATATTGCTAGTGTGGACATTTTCCACACACTCCAGTGGACAGAAGTAAGTAAATACAGGAAAGTTAGCATGCAATTTATGTAACCAAGTCATGCAGCATGATGAACCCAGGATGTCCTCTTTTAACACAATCGGAATAATGAAACACCGATGAGCCAAGTACCTGAACAAGTACTACTGTGCATTAGTGGAAAAACAATAACACAATGTAAGGGAAGAGAAAACAATTCCAGCAGAAACACTCACAGCTACAGAAGAAGAAGGTCCAAGGTTGCAGATGTTTTCAACACACTGTAATAAATGTAAAATAATTATTTGTACAGAAAAAATTGATCAATTTATCATTTATCATGTGAGAACTGAAATAAAAAACATAAACCCTTCTTTACAAGTTTGAATGAGTGAAGGATATCACCAATAAAACGGTTCAACAAAAGATAAAAAAATTAGAACAGAAGAACAAGAAAAAAGAGCCAAAAAAGAGTGTCCATCCAATTCTTTAAAAAAAACACTCATAAAAGAGATACATGGTAGAGATTGGCCAGTAGTGGGGGTTTCAGTGTACGCTGTGCACTCAGGGGATTAGCTGCTCAGGCGCGTTCGACAAAAGCCATGTGGATAAACCCTGCAGCACAAGGCTGAAAGCTGTGCACTCTGGGAATTGGCCAGTTGCAAGTGTTTGAGTATTGGACATACCTTAAAGCCAAACACTGCAGCTAAGTTAGCGATGTCTGCAGTAGTGAGTGACCAATCCGAGGCTGTGTGGCAAACACTGCACACAGGGGGTTGGTCACATGGCCTAATTAGATGCCAGAACCTGCACTGAACCCTCATTGCATAGGACCAGAAGCCATGTGCATATGCGGCTGGCAAGCCACGGCATATTGGAGCAAGGCTGGGGCAGTCTCATTTGGCTTTCCATTGTAGGAAGATGCATCTTCAAGAAAGCCCATCCTACAAAAAAACACAAATACCTTGAAACCAAACTATCAAGAGCAGGACGAAACTAGGTCCTGAGACGCTCCAACTCACTTCTTCTCATGCCACCAAATCTGAAGAAGAAATCATCACAGACACGCTCTTTCCCAGGAAACGCAACTAGGATTTGGAACTCACTCCCTAGGGATCTCTGTTGCAACTCCTCCTTTTCTTGCTTCAAACAGGATCTCAAATCTCTACTGCTAACAACTACTTCAACACAAGATGATCCACATCTCCCAAAGATTCAAACCCTATCAACAGGATTCTTTGATGCAGCCGTCTGACTTGTTCAATCTATGGACAGTCGCTAACACCACTACTTTATGCTGTATTGTTCTATGCTTTTTTGACTGCTTTGACCCACATTAATTAGTTTTCTTCTATATCCGTAAAACACTCATATATAATCGAGTCTAGCTAGCTCTATATAAAACTAATAAATAAATAAAATTAACACCAGCTGCAAATGGCCACAGTTTATGCACTGTGGAGATTGGTTCAACAAAGCAGAATAGTTGCAAAGAGTAAGGAGTGATTTGGATGAAGCTGTGTATTTTGTAACTTGTGCAATTATTTCTTAAGGTTACTTTTGGTGAGGGTTTTGTTTTGGGGCATGTTATTGGGCTCAAACCATCTTGAGGGGGCATATGGCAACCCCAAACTTTAAGTGCATTTTATGGTGTTGTGAGATGTTGTTGCGCTCAAACCATTTTGAGGGGTCATGTGGCAACCCCACACTTTACTAGAATTTTATGGTGGTGGGACATGGTGTTTTGCTCAAACCATTTTGAAGGGCTACTTCATACTTTATTTGCATTCTCTGTTGATGGGCATGTTATTGCGATCAAACTTTGCTTGCATTTTCTTGGAGGGGATATGTTTCTACCTCAAGTCTTTCTTTCATTTTCTGCTGATGTGTATTTGCATTTTGCTCAAACCTTTCTTGCATTTACATTTTTGGTTTACATTGAATTTGAGTGTTCATTTAGTTGTGTTAATTTACTGGTGATGGCCATTTTTTCTCAAACTGTGATACAGTTACATTTTACTGGGTGCATGTCTTGAACTCTAGTTGTGTTGCACCCGATGGGGCACATGTATTTTGGTCACTTCCTGAAGGGGCGAGTGTGTGTGTGAGAGATTTTTCTCTGTATTTCCTCGTGCCATATATGTCTGGTTTTATGATAATGAGTGGCCATTATTATTTCTAAGGAGGTGTGTGGTAACCTGTTCTTATTGCTGTGTATTTGTTCATTGGCATTTTGTGCCCTGCTGCTCACCCATAGTGTGAGTGATGTCATAAAATGTTCATGTGTGCCTAGTTGAGTGAATGTCAGTTTGACTGCATGGGCTGAGCAACTGGGATGCTGCTCCCAGTGGGGCTACTACCTTATAACTTACAATTACTGAAGCCTATGACTCCTACTTGAAACTGAAGAATAAACGTTCATCTTGTTTCATCATCTACACTGGCTTCCCTCATTCTTACACTTTTACAGTATGTTTTAACAATAATTTATAATTATTTATATTTATATATGAAATAATTTAATTTAAAGTAATTTCCTATGGGGTTTTATTTTAGGTCGCTACCTCTATTGTTTTGTATGTAAGGGGGCTGCAGTACTAGTGGTTGGCCACAGCCTCTATTGGCAAAGAGGGAAATCCAAACAGAATAGAAAGCACATATTATGAATAAGAGACACACAAACGATTATTCTCAGGATGAGGTTGTACATACTTTAAACCTTCTAATTGGTGCCCACGCACAGTGCTATTGAATAGATGCTGTTAACAAGCAGTTGACAATTTCTCAGAGAAACACCTGTTACATTTACCAACACCAAACAACATCCAAATTAAGAACACTATGCAATAAAAATGTCAAACTAAAAATCAAAAAAATGTAATTGGCAAAAAACAAACAAAAAAAAAATTGGGAATGAGTCTCTTTTAAAGCTTCTGAACCTTTGAACAAGTGTAGTAAATAAAAAGTATTGCCCTCCATTTGAGTCCACAAGATTCCTGGTTCCATAAGAAAGATGGTAGCCCCCAACTTCAAGAGCTCCAGAATATGATCTCGGAGCTGCCACGCCTCACCATCATTTGATGGCAACTATCAGAGCGGTCAGAAAGTCAATCACAAAGGCTTAAGCAGCTGTCTTTAGAGTAGCAGCACAGTAGATCTCTTTACAAAGGATTCAGTTCCCAATGTAGATGAGAACAGCCTGAGGACAGCAAGAGGGCCTGTTGGAAGGTCTGTATGGGAAACAATGCACCCCGAGATCATACAGTCTGGGGGCCAGTCACCTTTTGGGAAGGCTTCTTGAATAAATGAACCACAAACCTACTGGGGTCGTAGCCCTCCATGCCTTCAAGCACCCTCAAGACATGCACATTATTTCTTTGTGAGCTGTTTTCCAGTTCTTTAACCCTGGATAAAAGAGTGGTTAGCTGGGTGTCATGCAGAATGATCACTTAGCTGTTTTCCTCTGCCTCTGTCTAGAGGGTTTTCTGTGATGCTTCGACTGCCTCGAGCTGGGATTGTTTCATATCCATATCTTTTTTATATCTTGCATAACACCCCCTGGCTTTTCAGGTGGGCGCCCTACAATGCAAGTGATTCCTTCCGGTAGTCTTCCCTATGTTGCAAGAAAAGTTGGTAAATAGCACGCAGAGTGGGAGCGTCCTGTACATCCTGTGGTGACACTGCCAGCAGCCTCTGTGTTGAGACCACTTAGGCTATGGTTTAAGTCTTTTCTATCTATAGTGGCTTTATACTGACTTTTGCATATAAGAAGAGCATTCTCCTTAGGGTTGGTTTCTCACTGGATAGGGCTAAGACCTGTGGGGAGGGGGTGTTGTTTAGAGATGGTTTAATGTCTGTTTCTCTCCTTTGGGGGTGAGGGGAGTAGTATGAGGCAACTGATATTGTCTCTCTCTCCCCTGTTTCTTTCCTTTTTCTTTGTCTTTATGGCTCTATCCGCTTTTCTCAGTCCCGCAGGGGGTCCTCTTGATATTTCTCAATATGTATGTTTTTGCTATTTCTTATTATCATCTAGCTGGCAGCTATATTTTAGCACATTCCGGGGTGGGAGGACAGACCTGGATCTGACCTCGGCCAGGAACCTAGGTTAATGCAAACCCTCAATGGGAGCCTATTGGCCCTTTATTGATAGGGCATTTCTTGGGGGTGGGTTGGCTTGCTATCATTGGAACTAGTGGTGTGGGGTGGTGGAGATACGGGGTCTTGAGTGGTGTTAACATGGGTTGTGTTGTGAAGACACACTACTTGGGGCGAAGCAATCAAAATTCTAGATTGAGAAACGTGGCATGCCGGGGAGCAAAGGTGTCTATTAGCAACACTTGACTACATGCAATTTCTGGAGAGTGTCTGTAGCAAATAGTATGGATGATGGGTTGCTCAGTGACTTTAACAGGTGAGAGCATGTGTCCAGGCCAGCAACTGCATATTCTGTGATGGAACATTAATGGTGTTAAGTTCCCACCTAAGAGAAAATTGGTACGGGAGGAGCTGAACACCCTTAATCCTCAAATTATCTGTCTCTAGGAGATGTACCTTTCCCAGGCAGAAGTCTCATTGTTGAAGGTTCTGAGTTATAGGATATTGTTCACTTTGTGTTTTTCCTCTGCACAGAGCTGTGTCACACTATTGGCTAGGGATGGCAAATGGGGAGTACAAGTAGATACAGGGGGTCGATGGCTCCTAGTGACCATCCTGAAGGATAGACTTTGCTTTATCATGTGTGCTGTCTATGGTCCAAACACAGATGACGTGTGGATCTTCGATTTTCTGCTGACTGAGATCCACATTTGGATACTACCCTACATTGTCTGCAGTGACTTCAATATGACGCTGTGCTCCAAAAGGGATTCTTTGTCTTAGATGTCAACTCCTGATGTGGATCAGCCTAGAGGGGCCTTTGAGTGCAAACATAGGCTCAGGCGGGGTCTACATCAGCTCATGTCTCATATGCTCTAGTTGCCCTCTGGCACTTAGAAAGGCAGAAGGAACCAGGCTTCAATTTTAATTCAGCTAGATATGTTTCTAATTGGCAACTTGCTGGTTCAATCTTCTAAGTTGTCTCTTAATCCAAAGGTCACATCCGACAACAATTTTTCTATCTCTGTTTATTCAGTCGACTAGGCTTGTTCAGGCATCAGTGTCCCAGGGGTGGATATTTGATGATAAACTCCTATTTTACGCCGAAAATGTCAATGCTATGAGCTCTCACTTATGAGAGTTCTTTTAGTCACATTGGCTCAGCATCACTCTGTCATTTTGGGCTCATGTAAGACTTCATGCCGTGGACAAACACTTCAGATCGTCCATCATCTATGAAAGGTGGTTCTGGTGGCCGAGACGGAGGACCACAGATTCTCTGTATTTTAGACTCCAATCTAGGATACAGCATGATAGCCAGGGATGGGCCCCAGTTGGAGGCCCTGCTGGAGCAGTCTATCACTCTGCGGGCTTTGCTCAGGAAGCGAATCTGGGAATGGGCGGCTAAAAAACACCATGCTACACAACTGATTACCTTTGAAAATAGTGAAGATATGGGGTTAATCCTTCTCTTTAGAATAACGGACAGCTCTAATGCTAACACTACTCATCCAATTAGGGATAATAATGGAGGGTTGATGGTTGATCCAACCACTACCAGAGATGTTTTTAGATGGTTCTATCAAGCTCTCTACATGTTTGTCATCCACTGATGAAATTCTCCAACTTACGGGGCGGTATCTCTGAAGTGAACTGAACCAGGTGGAAAGATTGAGGCTTGAGGTACCCACAACTCTCTTTTAAGGAGGATCTGCTATTGGTTTGTTGGATAAAGGTAAGGCCTTCTGCCCGGATCAGGTCCTACTGGAATTTTATTCAACCTTTTTACATGTCTTGGCTTCGATCCATATGGAGCTGTTTAACTCGTTTGTAAACATTCAGCTGGGTACCTTGGTCTTGGGGGTACACCAATATCATTATTTTCCTAAAAAAAGCGACGAGTGCTGGACTGGGAGCTCGAGGATCCGATCCCCCCGTGGCCTGCGGTGCTGAGGAAGACCTGGAGGAAGGATATTAACCAGCGGAATCGCCATGGGTCTACATCGCGAACAGGCCCAAGCAGTGGCATGCGGTCATCATGTAAGCCGCCAGTGCAACTTCCATAGGAGAGGTCAGGAGCGTTGTTCGGGCCCTCGTGGACCCAGTGGGCTCATGATTAAGTGATGGCCAGATAGATTGCTGAACGGCCAGCTGCAGCTGCATGGGAACCGTTGAGGATCCCCACCGGTGCGGTGAGAAGCTGAGGGACATACGTGGGGGCTGATGTCTGACTCTAACATGGCAACCTCAAATGAGCCACTCTGGAGCAGGTAACAGAGGGGGTAGGGGGTGACTGCAGGGACACCAAAGGGGCGCCTAAATGTTTAGTGAGAGTTTGTTTTGGTAGATTGAGGCATCTGGAGGCAGCGGAGGAGGGACTCCTTTTCATCTACGTATCTGACTTCTACATGGCTGCCGCACCCGTGGCAGGAAACACAACCACAGACACGCTGAAAACCTACAAGAGGAACATGCCGAGATCAGCTGATTGATGAGACGTGATGCGTGCGCTGGAATTGAACTCCTGTGGTCCCGCTGGTTCCCTCCTGCTGCTTCTTTGTCCTGCCCAGAGTAAATGAGGAGAGAGGTGGGCTTTAGGGCTACAGTTCTATTTTGTATTCAGAATTTGGTCTGGGAGCCTGGTCTGTTCTGGGGATTCCTGTTGGGCTGTCCTGGCTCGCACTGAGGGCTTTGAATGTCCCTGAGCTCAGATGTGTTATTGGATGGGGCCCATTCTGTTTGTTTGTTTTGTTTTGTAAGGATACCGATGAGGGCGCCCCGCTTTCCTGGTCTCTCTGCTCTACATGGAAAGAGAAATGAGCTTGCTCCACACTCTGCAATCCATGGGAAGACAAATGAGCCTGGGCACCATTGAAGACAATTTTAACTCACCCATTCACTTCTCTAGGCCCCCACACCCACATGCACAACTGCGGCATCTCCTAAAAAGATCTCCGATAAAGAGCCCTCTCGCGGGGCCCGTGAGGGACTGCAGCGCCACCCCCACAAGGAGTAATGCCCGATGATGAAGCATTACACTCGCAAGGGTGTGTGAGGGCACTAAACCCAAAAGGAGAAATTCCCCACCTATTCTAATATCCACCCTTACTGAGAGATTCACATTTTCCCAACCACAATAGGTTGTTCTATTCTCTTTTCCTTAGGAACAGCTACCCCTCAGTGATTATTACTTGAGTTTCAGTATCTTGTTTTTAACAGTTCAAAGTATCAATCACCTGGAAGTTCGCAGTCAGGCCAATATTCTCAACTATGGTTCAATATCTGGAATTAATCATTTCAGTTATGATGCAGCATTAAAAACTAGATACATGACTACCCTGCCATCGGTACTCACTACGCCCCCCCTTTATTGAGGTCTTTACTTCCTCAGACCTACTCTTTTATTACTTAATTGTGATCCCCATCCCCAGTCTACTGCCCCCCCACTTACTGTCTCACCCCTGCAGTGGCGTTCTCAACATGCATGGGCAAGATGACACTTGCTCCCAGCCTTCTACCAGGACCCCCTACTAATTGGGCTACCTCTCCACCCTTTATTCTTTTGGGCTGCTTTAATCGCTGCCTAC
The DNA here is from genome assembly GCF_964204655.1 of Triturus cristatus. Lineage (NCBI taxonomy): Eukaryota > Metazoa > Chordata > Amphibia > Caudata > Salamandridae > Triturus > Triturus cristatus. The sequence continues at coordinate 543,655,305 of NC_140583.1, forward strand.
TACACTCCTCAGTCAACATGGCACAACATACTTATCATGCCTCTAACCCCTTTGTCCAATCTGGCGTATCTCGGTTAGGATTATCTACCCCCCCAACCTATTGGTAAAGGCTAAGAAGACCTTTAAGCACAATATACTCAAGAGATGGCCCGAAACACTGATATCGGACACCCCCACAAGGAGCAATGCCCGATGATGAAGCATTACACTCGCAAGGGTGTGTGAGGGCACTAAACCCAAAAGGAGAAATTCCCCACCTATTCTAATATCCACCCTTACTGAGAGATTCACATTTTCCCAACCACAATAGGTTGTTCTATCCTCTTTTCCTTAAGAACAGCTACCCCTCAGTGATTATTACTTGAGTTTCAGTATCTTGTTTTTAACAGTTCAAAGTATCAATCACCTGGAAGTTCGCAGTCAGGCCAATATTCTCAACTATGGTTCAATATCTGGAATTAATCATTTCAGTTATGATGCAGCATTGAAAACTAGATACATGACTACTCTGCCATCGGTACTCACTACGCCCCCCCCTTTCTTGAGGTCTTTACTTCCTCAGACCTACTCTTTTATTACTTAATTGTGATCCCCATCCCCAGTCTACTGCCCCCCCACTTACTGTCTCACCCCTGCAGTGGCGTTCTCAACATGCATGGGCAAGATGACACTTGCTCCCAGCCTTCTACCAGGAACCCCTACTAATTGGGCTACCTCTCCACCCTTTATTCTTTTGGGCTGCTTTAATCGCTGCCTACTACACTCCTCAGTCAACATGGCACAACATACTTATCATGCCTCTAACCCCTTTGTCCAATCTGGCGTATCTCGGTTAGGATTATCTACCCCCCCAACCTATTGGTAAAGGCTAAGAAGACCTTTAAGCACAATATACTCAAGAGATGGCCCGAAACACTGATATCGGACACATATATCTCAAATAAGGGCACTATAGTGACTGATCTCACCTTCTACACCAACAGAAGAGCGCAGTGAAGAAAGATGCTCACCTCAAGGTTGCGCTCCAAACTGACCAAAACTCCACATGGCTTTCGTTTAACCACGCTTCCAACCCCGACCCTTATGGCTGAGCTGACTATCTCCCTTTACAATAATGGTAATGTCCTTATCTAAGCATCAGACCTTAACCTCGTGCGATTCAATTATTCCTTTTTGAGGTTCAAGAACACCCTAATTAACTTCAACACCTCCACCGACAGACAAAATGTGCCACTCACTGCTCTTCCCACTGCACACACTCCTGTCTGTTAACACGCTCCCCCACAGCTCGACCCAAGTTAACAGATGCCATCCCAACCCCCCACACCACAAATCTGAAAAACCCACGTCGGTCTTGTGCTGAGGAAATTTTAACTGACCAGAGTACCCCCCCTACCTTATTGCTATCCACACCAATGCTCCTCCTCTACCTTGCCTCACCTCCTATCCTCAATCCCCTGTATCACACACTATTCATTCCAATAACGGGAGTGATGACCACCCTACCAACTCTAAAAGTCAGGTAGGAATGGATACTCGCCCCTTAGGCCCTGTATCTTCCAATCTCAGGGCCAGGAACCTTGTTGATGTCGCCGATACGTTGAACAATAACAGACACTCACCCACACTATAGAATAGGATAGGATATGTGTTTATAGAGCGCTCGTATGCCATGGCATCTTGGCGCTAAGGTGAGTACCTGTGTTAATGCCCACAGCAGTCGCCTATGTTGTAGCAAACAGCCAGGACTTCAAAGCTCTCCTGAAAACCAGTCTGTTAGGTTGGAGACGCATGGCTGTAGGCAATGAGTTCCATAACTTTGCTGCACAATGGGAGAAAGCTCTACCACCCCATCTTGCTTTCCTAATCCTGTCCAGATGGAGAAGACCCAAAGTACTAGATCTTAATGATCGAGCGGGGATATATGCCTCACCACCCTCTACTCCTCCTAATGCTAATCCAACTCTCCCTATTCCCACTCCAAGCTCTGATCTACATCTCAAGTTTGACCCTATCTCCCTATGTAACTGTGCCAATGGTCCTACCCAATCCTCTACTAACCCAACAAAAGTGGATCTTATCCCACCTGCATGGGCTACTCCTGCGAATAAGTGCTTGAACAATGATGGCCTTGAGAAGAAGATTGATGACCTCAAGCATGATATCTCGGTAGCCAAAGAGTTGGTGCAAAGCATTCTGCAGATCTCCTTAAAGATGGAGATCCGTTGGGTTTCACCCCTGCGATGAGGAATGATATCCACAATTCACAGAAGCTGTACTCTACCAAAGACATTACCTCCTTCTGCTCCTATCTTAGCTCTAGCTGGAGCTCGAGGCCTCTCCCTAACCACTACTCTTGGCCCCACAGACCCCACCTCAGTTATCTGATGAAGACATTCTCGGCCTGCTTGGGTCCTACAGACTCCTACCTCAGTTATCTGAGGAAGACATTCTCGCCCTGCTTGGGTCCTACACTGACTCTAAAACGGTCTCCCAACCCAACTCTACTCTTAACAACCCATCAATCATTGCAGACCCTGACAGGGAACCAAACCTTAATCTCAGAAAGTTGAACATAGAGAAATTGTAGCTCAGCTGTGAAACATGCAGCTGATATTTCTGATCTCATCATTGCACATAACTTGGACCTTCTGATCATCAATGAAACCTGGCTCAATGATACTTTCCCCCAATTCTTGACATCTTAATCCCTCCTGACTTCTCTATATTCAGAAGGGATTAACTGGATAAAACATGAGGGTGCATTGCCTGGATTCATCGCTCCAACCTCACAGTAAAACAATCCTCTTGTACTGTCTTATCCTCCTGTGAACAGCTTGTCTCTGAAATCTAGAAAAAAGGCAAGAAGGTTTGTGTGTTGCACTCAATCTATCACCCTCCTGGTGACAATCTAGTCTTCACAGAGCAAATCATGGAGGTCATTAGCTCGAGCTCGGATCAACCCTGCCACATATTTCTCGGAGACTTCAACCTTCATTGGAATGACACAAATGATCCAATTGTCTATTCCTTTAAGACTTTCTTCTCTGACCTCAATTTCTCACAGTTCTGTTAAGGCCCTACTCACAATAAAGGCACCACTCTAGACCTCATCATTTCCAAAGACAACTTCATACAAATAGGAGAAATCCTACCCTGTGACTGGTATGATCATTTTCAAATTGCCTTCCTCATCTTAGACAAGGGACTGGGTCGACAGGGTCAACCCCTTAAAGCGAAACAAATGACTCGCAATATGAGAGACCTCAACATTAGTATGATAACCTCAATAACCAAATTAGACTACAGCCCCCCCCCTAATTTGACAAACCTTGACGATCTTTCTGAGCATTACATTAACACTTTTTTATAGCATTCTTGACTCGGTTGCTCCAAAACAGTTCAAAAGGATCCCAGTCAAACTTTCTAAATCATGGTTTAATGGTGCCCGAAATGATAAACTGCGCAATCTAAGACTCTCTGAGAGATTCCGGAGAAACTCACCTTCCACCACAAATCTCTCTCAACTGAGGAAAATGAGAAGCTTTTACAATAAACACATACACTTAGCGAAAATTGAACACTTCAGATTTCAACTGGATGGAGCCAAAAATAGACCACACAAACTCTTTGAAATCATTAAGGAACAATCTAACCAATCTTCTAACCAGAGCTCGACTCCGTTACCCCTGCTCCCTAGTGGTGATGATTTCACAGCTCACTTCACTTAAAAAACAATGAAAATAGAGCTGGAGCTATTACCAACCACCCCACTATTTTTCTATCCAAGATACCACCCACTGGATCAGGGAAGGCGTCAGAATCCACGACAATACACTCGCCTCAAAAACAATGCCTCTCTGAGCGTTTTTCTTCTACCAGACTGCACTGAGATATTTCATAACATGGCATCCATCAAACCCTCCAACCACTTTGGTGATCCTCTACCTGCCAAGTTCTGTAAATATTTAATCTCAGCCATTCTTCCTCTTTGGTCCAGAATCATTCATGGGAAAGATTCCGGACTGCCTAAAACTCCCATTCTTAAGAAGCTCAATGCGGACCTTTTAGATCCAAACAACTTCCGAACTATCACCAGCATCCTGACTCTAGCGAAATTGCTTGAAAAATGCGTTTATTCGCAGCTCTGCAAACATATTGAGAAATATCAACTCCTGGATCCTCATCAGGCAGGATTCAGAGCAGGGCACAGCACTGAAACGGCATTAACTCACATTGTTGATGACGCCCTGAGAGACCTCGACCAAAATGTCCCTTGTCTCCTGATCCTTCTAGACCTGTCCTCAGCCTTCGATACCATCAAAAACAAAAACTTGATTGATCTCCTACAACATAGGATGGGATTGTCGGGCCTGGTCCTAAATTGGTTTGCCTCCTTCCTTCACAACCGCACGCAAATGATCAAAGTTAATCATGCCCTCGCTTCCAGTACCCCTGTCCTTATTGGAGTCCCCCAAGGTTCTACGCTTTTGCCTACTCTCTTCAACCTATTTATGGAGCCTCTTGCAGTCATTATGAACAGAGCCAACATCCAATACCACATGTATGCGGATGGCACGCAATTGTACCTGAAGATCTCCTCGCATGTGGACATAAAAACTTTAAATGCTGCACTTGCCCAAACTCAAGAATGGCTAGCTCAGAACCATCTCCCACTAAACACTCTCAAAATGGAATTTCTTTTGATCACCCCACCTAATCACTCAGCTCCTACCATTGACTGGATTAAACACCTAACTGCTCTGAACTTCACTCCTCATGTTTTAGACTCTGCCAAATCTTTAGGTATCACCTTTGGATAAACACCTAAACATGCAAGCACACATCAGTGCTACTACTAGGGGAGCCAATTTCCAACTCATCACACTGAAGAAAATCCAACCAGTCCTCCCCCTGAAGATCTCAGGCCGTATGTTCAATCCCTGACTATCCCTAGACTGGAATATGGACTGGTGACCCTCGCAGGACTTTCCAAAGCTATCCTGGCCCCACTCAGAGCTACCTTGAATGCATCGGGCAGGCTCTTAACGGGTTCTAGGAAATTTGATCACATTTCACCCGAACTTTTGCAGCTAAACTGGTTATCTATTGAAGCTAGAATCCGACTCAAGATAGCTTGCCTGACACATAAAGCCATACACCACAGTATCCCATACTATCTAAACTTGAGCTATCGGGCACCAGCCGGAACCTCAGAAGTACATCCACCCTTCTCTTGAAACCTCCAAGATACAAAAAGAAAAGATGGTACAACCGTGCACTCTCCAGTCTTGCCACAAGAATCTGGAACTCCTTGCCATCAGAGATCCGATGAAATCCTTCCACTAATTCCTTCAAAAGACTACTAATGAACAAATGTTAACATGCTGATCATGCTCTTGTGTTTTGTTTATAACCAAAGTCTTGAAATATTTTTACTGATGTTCGATGGTATGTTTTTACCTTCTTTTTATTCTAGTCCTCGATAGCTCCTTTAACTGCATCAACTGTTGATTTTTGCTCTTTCCCTTTTTATTAATATTCCTTGATGCACATCGCACATCTTGGTTCTTTCTATTTGTATGATGATTTACTCGGAACGCTCTATGGTGCACCACTGATACACCCTACTCTTCGTGAATGTCTTACCTTCTTTATGTTTTGTATAATTGCTGACGACAATGTTGTACAGTGCTCTGATATTCTTTTGGGTGTTGTTTGTGCTCTATAAAACTTTCAAAATAAACAAATAAATAAATAAAAAGATCCAATTCTTTGTGGATCATACCGCCCTATCGCTTTAATCAATTTAGAGTCAAAGATTTACACAGAAATTCTTGAGAACAGGCAGTCTGAAGTTATTTCGGGTTTGCTTGATCCAAACTAGCATAGCTTCATCCCAGGATGGGACACAACATCATACGTCAATAGAGCAATCATAGCTTTGGAGATGGCTTCCTCTCATGGGGGACCAGTGGGTATGAGCCTTCCAGACACTGAGAAGGCCTTTGACTGATTCTCCTGGCCCTTCTTCTTCCGGGGTCATGAAGACTGCAGGACTAGCGTCCAAACTTATCTCTAGAATTCAACATCTTTTTATTGGGCTGACAGCAAGAATCCACTATTCCGGCTCTCTTTCAGATCTTCTAACCATTTCACGTGGTTCTAGACAAGGGTGCCCTCTCTCCCTCCAACTATTTGCATTATATGTAGAGCCCTTTATCCAATTCCTGAGACTGTCAGAGGCAACTCAGCCCCTGCAGATACATCGGCATGACGTTAAGGTTCTGGTGTATGCAGATAATTTGGATGTTTTTACTTCTACTCCCATTAGCGCCTTAAAGGGACCAGTGGAAGCTGCTCAAACATTTGGGAAGGTTTCTGGATAGAGCCTCAACACAGATAAAATGTAGGTCTTGTCCAATGTCATTCTTCCCGGTCATGACAAACGATTGGTAGAGATGGTCGTTTATTTAGGGGTTGGTCTTTCTTAAATATATCTGATATTCTTGAGAATAACGATGGGAAACTTTATCAGCACGTAGCCAATACTTTCGCTAAATGGACTGTCTCCATCTAGGTTTGATTGGACATTGTAATCTTATCAAAATGATTACCCTCCCAAAGTACCTCTATTTGTTTAATTGTATCCTGCTTTATCCCTTGGTGATATTCTTTAACAGAATTGAGGCTTTATGGCATATGTTTTTCTTGTGCTATAGGAAACCTCGAAGTAAGATTCAACTTCTTCAACAACCCAAGGAGGATGGAGGGGTCTTCTTTCTGGTCTTTCGATTTTATTACCCTGCCTCCTTTTCTTCTCAACTCAGCCTGGTTTTATGTTGAGAGACGTGGCCACAAGGGTGAATGTTCGCGGACTTCTTGACAATGGGTGAACCAACCATTCCTGGTCTTGGTATCATCAATGCAATGTACTTTAAATGGATCCGATTTCAGACCCTAAAGGTTTATCCTGTCTGGGGCTCCTTAAAGAGTATATTCTTCTTAGTGCACCTAATCAGTTAACCTATCTAGGCACAATCATAACCTACACTCCTGTGTGCCTGAGTGCTTTCCTGAGAACTGGGAGAGGGCAAAACTCGTCACCCTGGGTCAAGTATTTGAGGTAGGAGTTCTTCTGTCTTTCGAGAATATGCATCAGCAGTACTCTCTTCCCCACACGTGCTTCTACAGGTATCTCTAAGTGTGATATTTCATATTTATCCTCACTGAAGATGAGACTCAGTGCAATGATAATTTTTTATTAGAGTTGGCGGTAAACGTCCCAGCAAAGAGAAAAATTGGCCTGGTATATAAGTTGATTTATCAGCACTCTTGGGCCCACATGGAGGATCTGTTTCAAGACAGGGACAATAAATGGAGGCAACTTCTCAGCACAGCAGTAACAGAAGATGATCTGGGGTACAGTTTTATTCTATCGCAATGGGCTCTTAACGTGTCATGACTTGAAGTTTCAGGCATACAATTGCTTTTTCTGATGTGGTCTTGGATCCACCAATATAGTTCATATCTTTGTCTCTTGTCCCTTCATGCTCCTATATTGGGTCTTTGTCTTAGGTAAAATGCATGGAAATTCAAATGAATGGGTGGTAATGAATTCAAAACAGATTACCCTTGGACACTCGCCAGCTAATCCTCCCTACTTGGCAGGCTTATATTTCTTTGCAGTCTCTCTGACCAGACTGGTGCCTATATACATCTGGTTATCCAGTGAGTCCCAGATCTTTGGCACTGGTGCCAGGAATAGTTTAACATCAGTATTTAGGAGGTGATAATATCAGCGAATGCACCTGCGGAGGTGGAGGCTGAGGCGTATGTAGGATCCAATTCAGTCTTAGATGATGGCTGCAGTCGCTGGCCTGGACACTATAGATTACTTTTTTATTTTTAAATTTGCTTTTCTCCATGTTGCTCCCCTTTACACCAAATGATGCATCTTTTTTTTTTGCTAATGAACATTTTGATTACTTTCTTCAGAATGCATGTTGCCTTAATACTGTTCCTTTGTCATGCTTGGATTTGCCATTTATTTTTGTTACCTGATGCCGATGTATGCATGCTTCTCATTAATCTAGTAATAAAAAAGACTTTAAAAAAAGAGAATGTTTTTAAGCGAAAGCACCAATAAAGCGCAACATGCCCATTGAAAGACACAGATCATGGTAACCTGGGATATAAGTGTGATTTCTGAATGACAGCAATACAACAATATTGTGCAGGAGAAGAGGACACACTGGTCAATGTTTTTACATTGGAATGCAGGATCAAGTCAGAAATCTGAAACCAGTGAGGGTCCTTCAAAGTCAGAAACTTTGTTGTCAAGTTCCACTGAAGCCTTCAGTTTAGGCACCATAAGTTTCAGGCAGGAAAAAGCAAAATATCTTAGCTGCTGAGGTTGCTCCACCACTGAGATAGATGTTTCTCCTTTCTAGGTTTCAAACTTTAACCTTCAATCTTAGTAAGTTTTCATATAGAAGGACAAGGCTGAATGTGGGAGCTTGGCAAGGTTCCACTAGATCGAATAACTTCATTACAAGATCACATTGAGGTTTCTTCTTTAAGGCAAAAATTCATGAGTGGCACAGACCTGTATATTTTGGCTGTCCTGGGAGCACCCCCCACAGACAAGCCAAAGCACATTGTCCCAGTCTTCTAGATTTATTTTAAACTCATTTTTGAAAGTTTTGCCAAAGTAATTCAGAGCATACAAAACATGTATTCAAATCATGTAAAATACATACCCAAAAATGCTGACCTCTGTATTACATAACAATAAAATTTACACAGTAAATTACCACATCGGTACATTCAAGTATAGTGATCGATACTAAAAATTAAAGGATGACTGCAACTAGAGAGGAGAGGCAAATCCTCTATTAGATCAATACAAAATATGATAAACAAAGAAAGAATGGAAACAATGTTCAACTTGTTTAGGAAATATGAAGGATGACTTTAGTCAACTGTAAGGAACCCAAATAAAGGGAGCTAAATCATGTAACATGTTGCGCTTCAGAAATGCAGTAGGAGTATTTGGCAAGAGAAGGAAGGAATGCTTGGTGTAGAAAGCAGTCATGGATAGTGTTAGCCTATAGTAGTAGTATAATATTAGTATATATTGGGGATGTGAATCAATGAATGAACCCGAACTCCAATCTAGGTGCAGTGAATTATGCTTGGGAGCTGAGATACGGCATTGGCAGGAGGGCAGTATGTAAACTATCTGTGGCAGTCGTCGAAATAATTGCTGAAGTTACAACTGTCCCTGCCCATGGGCTAAAGTGTTGTCTCTGGGAGTCTCCCCTGAGCCTACACAACAATCACCCCAGTCTCTAGCTAGTGGGTCTTTCAGAGGTCTTTGACCTGCCTGTGGAGGGCTTTGCTCTCTGCTTGGGTCCACTTCAGAACCATCTGGCATCAGGCTGTTGCAAAGGGTAGTGTTGTGACTTTCCAATAAAAAGTAATCATGTGCTTTGCTAACAAGAGACCTAGGGGCATATGTATCAAACTCCCGCTTAACGAATCCCAATTTGCGATAGTTTGCGATTAGCAAATTGAGATTCGCAAAGCGGGATGTAAAAAATAAATCGCAAATATTTTGCGATTTCTTAAAAATCGCAAAATATTCTCAGAAACCTCATTTGCCATTTCTTAATAGCGAAATTCGCAAATTAAGAAATCGCAAAAACGGGAAACTGCAATCGATGTGCAGCCTGATGACATCACAAACAGGAAACTGGAGTGATTTCCTGCACCTGCTCACCTGAGCCATACCCAGAGGCTGCTAGGAGAGTGTGAGGAGGCATCCCAGGAGAGAGCAACCAGCAATGGCTTCCAACAAACAACAGGAGGGCAAGGATGCAGAGAAGAGGAAGAGGAAGCATACGTTTTCAGAAAAGGAGCAGGAGGTCCTCATTGAGGAGATGGTGTGCAGCCATGAGCTCCTCTTCGGCAAGAAGGCACTGCGTGTCCCAGAGGCGAGGAAAAGGAAAATTTGGCTGGACATCCAAAATAAGGTGAATGCAGTGGGAGTGACCAATCGTACCATTGAAGAACTGCGCAAGCGGTGGTATGACATGCGCCAGAGGTCGAAGGAGAGGGTGGCAGCCAGACTGAAGGACGCAAATCAGACTGGAGGAGGACCATCCACAGCAGAACACCCAACACCCCACGAGGAGCTTGTGGAGTCCACTCTCCTGCCTGAGAGCGTCGGTGGTGTGGCTGACATAGACAGCTCCGACCCTGCATCCAGCAGCCAAGGTAAGATGCATGCAAAATCAATCTGCACTCATCCTTATCCCATGCACACTTCCCCAAATGCGCATAGTAACCTCCCAAAATGTTATTCCAGTCCAAGTCTTACAGCACACCCAGCAATGCATCATGGGACTTGTAGTACAATGTCTGACAGTGTGTCCATGAGACAAAGGAAATTTAATGCAACATGTGGGTTGGGGATAAGTGAATGATACAGTGTCAGAGGTTAGCCAAAACAAACTGTAGGAACTATATTGATTGCCAAATGCAGAAAAAGACACAAACTCATGTAGTCCCCTTTACATCCACAGCACAATCCAGGGCACGTGAAGACAGCACAGAGGGAGAGGAGCCTGCACAGGTGGAGGACTCCAGTGACGAGACTGAGCAGATTCCAATCCAGCGCAGGAAGCGCGCACATGTGCCCCCACTGCCTCCATTTGAGGACGAATTACCTGCCACAGGGGATGACAGTGACAGGAGAGAGGGGAGTCAGGGTGTGCCACACATGCCCATTCAGGACACACCAAGGCCAGGGAGTAGACCACAGGACACACGCAGGTCAAGGCCCAGGAGCAGCACTGCGACTGAAGCGGAAGGATCCGTCTTCTCAGGCCTGGAACAAAGCATGCTTCAGGAACAGCGCCTGCAAAGCAAAGCACTCAGATCAATCAATAGGCAGAAATGCCTTATGCACAAGGACCAGCTGAACATGGGGGAGGGCATCATGGCCATGGCAGGTGCCATCCATGACCTATGTGACACTTTGAGGCACAACCAAGCCGCCAGTGATAGGGCTGGCCGACGTGCCAATGCACGCCTTCACAACTATACAAAGGCCGTGAACCGCCTCTGCACCACCACCAGCGCCCACAGATGCAGAAGCGTCACTATGCAGGTCGAAATGGTGCACTGCTGCCAGGATATTGCCCGAGGACTTGCACAGGTCACCACTGCTGTGGAGCAGCTGCAGACGGCCAACGCAGGTGGCAGCGCACTCATGGCCTCTGCCGAGAGCGAAGACACCTCCAGTAGGAGCAGCATCACTCCTACATTGCCAGGGGAAAGACGACGCAGTGCCAGACAGGGTGCAGGACAAGGGAACACCATGGGGGTCACTCAGCCTGGACCTCACCGAAGGAGGTGAACATGAGCGGTGACACTTACTGCAAAACGGGTGTAGTAACACTACTATGCTGTTTGCACAGTTACTTGTGCCTTACCTGCACTGTGTGCATAACATGTGCTGGCTACAGCTACATTTTTCATTATTGTGAAGTGTGAATAAACACTGCACACATTATCAAGCTTTTTGTCTAATTTCATCATTACTCACCTAGAAGTAGTTTTGTGATCTCAGTCCGTCTCTGGCGTCCAGCAGCTGCCCCAACTCCTGATGCAGGTCTGGCAGGGGGAGCAGGGTAGTCGTCATCCGATTTGTCTTTATCGGCCACATCAATTGTGGTGCCTTTTCTCATTGCCATGTTATGTAGCATTGCACAGCTTGCCACGATTTTACAGCAGGTCTCAGGGCTGTATTGCAGTGCGCCTCCACTTTTATGCAGGCACCTGAAGCGGCTCTTCAGGATTCCAAACGTACGCTCAATGACGCAGCGTGTAGATCTGTGTGCCCTGTTGTAGCTCCTCTCACTTGCATTTGCAGGATCCAGATATGGGGTCAGGATGAAGTCCCGCACTGCATAGGCACTGTCACCTGCAGTGATAGACACAATAGGTAAGTCAATGTCCCCCCCCCCTCAAATGATGTAGTGGATGTATTGATGTGTGCCATGTATTTACCTAGCAGGTATCCCTCCCCAAACTCTCCAGCACTCAGACGTCTGTGTATTCCACTGTGTCTGAAGATGAAGGAGTCATGTGTACTGCCGGGGTATTTGGGTACAATGTCAGTGATGATATACTTTGCGTTGCACACAATCTGTATATTGAGGGAATGGTAGCATTTACGATTTCTGTAGACATATTCTGTTGCTGATGGGGGTGTGATGGCCACATGGGTCCCTTCGATGCAGCCAATGACGTGGGGGAAACGTGCAATCTGGTAGAAGTCCAATTTTGTTTGCTGTAATGCCTGTTGGGTGGTGGGGAAGTATATGTGATGTGAGAGCCTCTGTAGCATTACATCTAGAAAGGCATGTAAGAAGCGCGAAAGTGCACTCTGTGACACCCCACCAACCTCTGCTATTACCCGTTGAAAACTCCCTGATGCCAGGAGGTGCAGGGAGCACAGGACCTGCACATGTGTGGGAATTGTTTGTGTCCTGCGTGTAGGGTGTTCCAAGTAGGGTTTCAGCTCCTCAATCAGGTCCATTATGGTCTGTGGGTGCAGTCTGTACTTGTCATAGATGTCCTCTTCAGTGTGCTGGAACAGAGTGATGTGCAGCCTGAATATACGTTCCTGTCTCATTCTCCTCTGTGCAAGAGCCCGAATACGCCGCCTCCTGGCTATCACGAGCAATGCTGCCATTGTGGTTGGGTCTGTTGCATTGTGGGGTGGTTTAAGTACCTTGCACCAGTTTACCACCTGCATGCAATTGGTGTTAATAACGATTTTTTAAATTGCGAATTTTGTGAAATCGCAATTAGCGACTTTTTCATATATGTGTTAGCGAATTCTTATTTTGCGATATCCTTTTTGCGATTTTCGCAATGTTAAGAAATCGCAATTTAAGAAATCGCACGGAAAATCGCAAATGTCATGTTTTGCAGCCTAAGAAATCGCTAATTTAGCGATTGCTTAGTTTTCACTAGGAATGTGTGTCGTACATATGAAATTGCGAAAAATCAGTCGCAAACGCTGTTTTTTGCGATTCACAGCGTTTGCGACTAATTTTTGCTTTCATACATATGCCCCCTAGATCCCAAAGCTGAACTGCAGTTTTGCAGTTTTGCAGTCATTTGTGTAGACCCATTATCAAGGTCTCCCATGAGCTGAAGATAGGCAACCTGTACAGGGTCAACACACACAAAAGATAAGGGGTAGGAGGGAATAACGTCCCACTTCGACCTCCTCCACCAACTTTTTTCACACAAAATAGAAGGGGGACTTTTTACTGGTGATCGCTGTGATCTAAGGTTGGGGGAACACCCAATGGTTTTTAAAACTGACCTCACACACAGAAAACTGTGTCATGCTTTATCATAGGGCTGCTAACACACCTCCGCACAGACCAGCGCTGGAGGTGGAGCAATAGGGAGGGGGAAGACAATACAACATGTAAGTAAAAACAGTATGGGATCACAAGTGAACATAGGTGTGGAAACAGTGATTTAAAACTGGTCATGGGTAATCCCAAATGCAAGTTTCATCTTGCATTTAAGATGGTCACTTAAAGACCAGTGGTTGGTGGTATGGGAGGCTATAATGAGTCACCTACCCCTCCACTCGACATGTTTCTGCCGGCGAAATCAAATACCCCAGCTTTCATCAAGGCTCACATAAAGAAAGATCCCATGGGTACTAACCCTAGCTCCTTGATCCAAGGATAGTGGGAAAAAACCCTTCTGAGTAAATGCTCAGATAATATGTGGAAGAGTACCTTGCTCTCCGAGAGGAACCTGTAACAGAGTCAATAAAAACAAATGTAAAACAATCTGTGCAGTGCCCTCTGTGAATAAACACACAAAACAATCAAAGTGATGTTCACCCACCCGATCAGAACAGCGATTCCTTATGGGCATCGCAACACCCTATGAAGGCCAAAGATGCAATTATCCAGGCCCTGTGGTGTATTTAATAATATCAGATGTCCCAAAGTAGCTTGCACTCTGCACTCATTTACTCTTTAGAATTACCCAGGTTAAAAATAGGCATCAGTGCTAGGAGACAAGTGCCCGACCATTCACTCTGCAGCTCTTACCGAGTTCATTTAAAATCAAAACTTGAAATAGCGGGGGAGCCCGAACAGCTCCCTATAGTCACACTCTGCGGGGCACAGGAATAAAGGCACACAGAACAAAATTGTAACGATCCATCTCAGACATGACCCGGTTAAGGTAAAGCCCATGAGGTGATTGTGATTAAAACGCATCACTGGGTGGGTCAGAGGGCTCTGTACCCCCCCCCCATGTGCCATATTGCCCAGCCGGGTCTCTCTCTGACCTTCAAGGAGTAGTTAAAAATGCTCGACTTACTTCGTCAAGGTGAGCCGTGTCCGACAACTTGTCCCTTCCGGCGCCGTGGAGGTTCAATGCACCGCTCGCCCACAGGTCGTGTTGACCCTCCCTGCCCCTGTCCAAGTCATCACGTACGCGACGTGCGTGGCCTGGGGAGGGTTTAAGGCAGGAAAAATACTAGAGTGTTATCTTGTGGCCCCATATTGGGAATGCATGTGCTCCAGTGTGCATGTGCTCATTGGGCATGCCTTACCAGTACGAGAGAAATGGCCCCCCTGTTGGACTGCCTACTACACAAAGTGGAAAATAAACCCAGAGTGGATCAGTATCCATGGTAGCCATCGTGCCAAATATAGTATGTATTTAAAAGGGTCAGATTGTGAAGAGAAAATCCATTAATTGAGAATAATTTAAAGATTTCTTGAGGATTTACACTTGAAGTGTTATTGAAGTTGGAGGTGGTTGTAAATATATATGAAACTTTACAGGAATGTCCATCTGGACTATCCTAGTGACTCACATGTTCCGCCATTAGACCCCATGTTCAAACTACCGGTGTCCAGTTTTGCATGGACTGGGGCTTGTCCCATGCCACATTCCACTGGTCTTTAAGTGACCATCTTTTTACTCTGGGCAGGCAATCCAAGATTAAACTTGCATTTGGGATTACCCGTGACAGTTTTTAATCACCTTTTCTGCACATATGTTCACTTGTGATCCCATACTGTTTCTACTTACATATTGTATTGTCTTCCACCGCCCTATTGCTCCACCTCCAGCGTTGGTCTACGCGGAGGTGTGTTAGCAGCCCTATGATGAACAATGACACAGTCTTCTGTGTGTGAGAGCAGTTTTAAAAACCCTTGGGTGTTCCCTCAACCTTAGATCACAGCGATCACCAGTACAAAGTCCCCCTTCTATTTAGTGTGAAAAAAACCTGTACAGGGTGCCAAGGCATGTGTAACATTTGTTCAAAAGATAGTCAAAAAGTGGAAACACCCTTAGACCTTATTCCACTGGAAGATTTAACCAGCATAAAAAAGACTAAGACAGAAGGTAAAAACTTTGACCGGGGAAATGGGTTTGAAGTATCTGATCCCTGTTTCATCATGGTAGGCCTTAAATCGTGCATAGGTCCCAGTCAAAAGCGAACAGTGAATTTTGATTGCTACTTCACTGCTTCTTGCTTCTTTTTCCTCTAAAACTCTAAACAATCTTAATTCTGGTTCCCCTTCCCCTATTGTGATGATCTTTGCAAAATTTTTCTCATTACATCTTTCACTATGATACTAAATTGTCTTGGGGAATTTTATTGTTTTCTTAACTTTAAAATTGTAGGTACAGCTTGCATTTGGCATGCACTTCTATAGGATTACCAGCTTCCCATGCCTCACCCACCATTGGGTGTGTAACGATTCTGTTAGAATTGTGTTTTGACAAACCTGGAGCGGGTTTACTCTTGTTTAAGTTACAAAGTTGGCGTAACTCTTCAAGGTGTGCTTTCCCACCAACAGGTGACATGGGTGAACTTGGTTCAATGCACCAGTGATATATGTGAAAGATAAGTTATTGAAGCCCTGCAAGATACTATTCAATGTGAAATGGCCATAGAAGCATTGCTTTTGCCCCACTTACAATCCCATAAAGGCATCTGGGTCACCGTGGAAACAGCAACAAGTTTACTTTGTTATTCACAGTATGATGCTCACTGTACTAAGAAGAATAAACACTTTTACGTTAACAGTACTTATTACTACAGGAACAATCTATTTCTTAGTGCATCCAAAGCAACTACACAGAATATTATAAAAACTGTAGCAAGACACTTTATAAATAACCTAAACAAATTGAAAATTTCCAGCATAGTTAAAATATCATTTAAAATGTTATCTAGAACACCCTTTTGCCTCCAGTGGAAAACAGAACAGTTGGAAAATAGGCTCCGTCAAAGCAACCTGAGGGTCCTGGGGGTTCCGGAGGGGGTGGAGGGTCTTGATATAAAGGCCTATATCATCAAGCTCTTCGAGCAGGCTTTTCCAGAACTCTCCAGTTGGAACTGGGTTACCGAGATTCAGCGTGTCCATCGTACACCTTTTAAAGTACGCAAAAATTTTAGAGGGGGTGACAAACCCAGAGCGATACTGGTGTACTTTGGAAATTATATTCTGAGACAGTCTATTGCCGAAAAAGCAAGGCCGGACGCGAGAAGATCCGGCGAGGGTATTTCGTTCTTTGTTCGCCCGGATTATTGTCATTCAACAGTCGAGCGAAGATGGAGATTAAGGGAGTTGATTAAGCCTTTTCAAGATAAGAAAATGCAAGCCTTTCTGATTAACCCGGCACAGCTTAAGGTGCTATCGGAGGGTAAAACTCTATTCTTTAGCTCTGAAATCAAAGCTAAGGAGTATTTGGACTCTATCAATTATACCGGGAAGTAGACTTCAACTATTTGTCGGGTTAAGGAGTTGCAAAAAAAAAGGGAATGTCACGTAATATGGCTTAAATGTCCTATACTATACTGTCTATCACCTTTTCTGCACATGCGGCATATGTTTTTTGTAGGTTGTTGATCTTAGAGGCTAATTAGTAATGATTTACTTTTCTCTCCTTCACCGCATGCACCGCAGATCATCACGTGCACAGACAAGGTCTGTGCGCTTCACAGCTAGGGGTAGGTCAGGGTTGGGTGGTGGGGGTGGGTGAATGTCAGGGCTTGGAGGGGGTGGTGGGTGGCTGGGGGGGGGGTTGAAAACAGGAAAAAGGAGAAAGAGTTGCAGTTGGGTATATAATAGGTTTGACTATCAGTGCAGATGCTTTGTTAGTAGGGATCAGTTAAGGCTCCATGTTGTGCTTGTTTCCCTAGTTTTTCAAATAGATTCAATAGGATGATGAATATTAGGATTTGTACTATAAATATTGGTGGGCTGAATGATCACAGGAAGCGTCAAAACCTAGCTCACTTTGTGAAATTTAATAAAATTGATGTGTTATGTCTCCAAGAAACACACCTTCCATGGGCTAAAAGGAATTTGATGCATATGAATGGTTATGAATTAGGGGTCTGTTCATCACAATCCTCGTCAAATAGGGGAGTAGCAGTTTTGTTAAGATCTTCTTTGGGAGGAGTGGGACGGACTAAAGCCGACAGTAATGGGAGATGGGTTTTAGTCGAGTTGGAAAAAGGCTTTTCATTATGCGTAGTGTATGGGCCTAATAATGATGATCCAGAGATGTTCGATTTTTTGGAAGTAGAGCTAGCCACCTGGGTAACCCCTATAATTCTTTGTGGTGACCTAAATATCACAGCTGACTGGGATTCGAATAAAGTCTATTCTGGACGAAAACCCAGGATTTTTAGGGCTCTTTCATCTCTCATAAGATCACATGGTCTGTCAGACGTATGGCGGATGAAGGAGCCTAAAGATCCAGGATATACGTATTTTTCAAACCCACACCAGAAATATACTAAGTTGGATTATTTTTTGGTATCGGATTCAGAAAGAAATAGAGTTACAATATCTAAATTACCAAAGCTACTATCGGACCATAACCCTTTGGTGTTAGTATACGAAGTGGAGAGATTAGAAGGAGTCCCTACCAGGTGGACTTTTGAAAGGAAACTTCTACAAGATAAAAGATTTGTAGATCATATAAGGAAATGGGCTGGAGAATTTTTCTCTGCTAACAGATTTAGCGCCTCACGGAATTCGGTGTGGGAGGCATTCAAGGCGGCCTTAAGAGGCGAACTAATAAGCTGTGCTGCAAGATTCAGAAGAGAAGATCGGAGTGAGGTCGAAAGGTTAATAAGAGAATTAGCAGGAGCTGAGGAACAACATACCTCTGATATAACACAAGGCAGAGAGACCAATGAGAGCCAAAGGAAATTGCTAGTAGCAAGAGCTGATCTGCAGAGGTTGGTAACACTTAGGGCAGTAAGTGCATATCAAACTGTGAGGCTTCAACGGTATGAAACTGGCGAGCAAGCCGGCAGAATTTTGGCATTACAAATTAAGCAAGAAAGAGTTAGAAATAATATCATCAAAATTGAAGATAATGGGATGGAATTCACTGAAGCTAAGGATATTCTTCAGGTCTTTCAGAACTTTTATCAAGTCCTATATACTGAAGAAAATCCAGTTGCTCAACGAGCTCAAGAGTATGTCGATAACGGTCCTAGGCTTGGTAATGCTGCCAGAGAAGAGTTGGAACAGGATATTAATGAGAATGAGGTAGCAACAGCTCTGCAGGAACTACCCATTGGTAAGGCTTCGGGCCCTGACGGGATCCCACTGGAGATCTATAAATGCTTGGCGGCAGAGATTATTCCACTTTTAATCGACTTATTTAATGGTGTGGTATCGACAGGGGTGGTTCCTGACTCATGGAGGGAAACGAATATAGTGGTTTTCCACAAAAAGGGTAAACCCAGGGAGAAACCGGGCTCATATCGCCCTATATCTTTAATTAACGCAGACACTAAACTATATTCAAAAATTTTGGCAAAGAGGTTGGGCAGGGTCATAGGTCGCCTGGTCTCCCCGTGGCAACATGGGTTTGTACCAGGGCGTGGTACCACGGATCATATTAGGAGGGCAATTACTTTGTTTGATGCTCAGTCTGTTGGGGGAGATGAGATGGCCATGATCCTGCTCGATGCAGAGAAGGCCTTCGACCGGGTGGTCTGGAATTTTCTCTGGGGGATCCTAGCAGGAAGAGGATTCGGAGAGAAAGCTATAAGGGCGCTTAAGGCAATGTATGTTAACCCAGTCGCTCGAGTCGTGGTTATGGGTCTGAGTTCTGATACTATAACAATAAGTCGTGGTACGCGGCAAGGTTGCCCATGTTCCCCAATTCTCTTTGCTTTATATATAGATCCGCTTATTCAAAGGATATTAGGTTGTCCAAGAATTAGACCTGTGATACGGGAGGGGCACGAAACGAAGATCTTGGCGTATGCTGATGACCTGGCCATCATCACGATTGATCCGCACCAGGCATTCCCTGAGCTGATACGAATGGCAAAGGATTTTGGTGAATACTCAGGCTATCTATTAAACGAATCTAAAACGCAAATAATATGCTCCAAAAATATTACAAGAACAGATGCTAGATTTGTAGAATCGGCTGTATATCTAGGGGTTAGAATTAACGCATCAATAGTTAAGATTATCGATGAGAATTTTGGTCCACTAAGTCAATCTATAGAAAAAGACTTAAAAAGAATTGATGCTTTACATCTTTCGTTGATAGGAAGGGTTAATGTCTTGAAAATGACAATGTTCCCCAAAGTTCTTTATTTATTTCGAGCTATACCCCTCTTTATAGAAGAAAAAATAATTAAAGGCCTGGAATCTATTTTTATAAAATTTGTATGGCAGTACGGAAGAGTCAGGCGCTCTACTAACCTTTTATCTCTTCCTAGGGATAGGGGTGGCTTGGTATTACCGAATTTGAGGCTGTACCATTGGTCTTGTTTATTGATTCATATGTCTATTCTTTTTCGGACAGAGTCACAAATCACTCAGGAATTTCATGGCAGCCAAACTATGCCCACAATATATGAGTTATTAGTCGGGAGAAAAGCTATCGGTCTTTTAATGCGGGAAATTGACCGTAGATATTATAGGAAGGCACGATTTAAGGTATTGGGAGGTGTTTGGGGGGTTTGGAGAGCCATCTCAAAGTTTTGCCGAATCCCAAAGATACATCGTTATTTACATTTATATAATTCTAGACTATTCCCGCAGATGGTAGCAGACAGGAATCTGCAAGATTGGGAAGAATTAGGAGTTAAGACGCTGGGAGACATAACGAGGGGAGATCAGATTCTTGGATTTGTGGCGCTACAAACTAGATTTGGTATTTCTTTAAGTCATTGGCTACTGTATAATAAAGTCATAAGCTGGTTGAAGGCTGTAAGACCAAGGACCTTAATATCAGCTGAATTCCCTATTATCGACCAGCTGGTTAAAGGGAGTGAGAAGATCAGGGTATTCTATAATTTATTATGTGGGGAAATACAGGATGATTTAGAAAAAACAGAAGCAGCTCTGGCTTTAAAATTGGGAAATTCCGATATAGATTTAGACCTAGCCCTCCTACTAAATAAGAAAATATTCCGATCAACCAATTTGAGGGCACAGCACTATAAAACGTTGTTTAATTTATATTACACACCTGCAAAGTTATTTGCTTGGGGTATAAGGGAGGATGATATGTGTCCCAGATGTAAGCGAGGCAATGCAGACCAACTTCATATGTTTTTTGAATGTGAGTCTCTGCTAGGAATACGGAGGGAGATCGAAAAATTTTGGGAGATGTTGTTAGGGAAAAAAATACCTCTGTCCTCAACTCTAATGGTTTTAGGCACGGACAACAGATTAAAAGTAGGGAGAACGGAGGCAGCCCTGGTGTTTATTTCTGTGGCTGTGTTTCGGTTATTAATCTCTGCAGGCTGGAAAGATTCAGTACCCCCCTCTTTTCAAATGTGGCTTTCCAGATTATTAGGTATGCATAATATCGAGATTTCTTTGTATGCACTGAAAGGGAAGAAAGCACGGGATTTCGGGGAAGGCATCTGGGCTCCTATCACAAAGTGGAGAGAGGCTAGTCTTGAGGGGAATTTGATTTGATCGGACTTTTTCTGGACCAGATTGGGAGATGGTTTTATTTTTGTATGTGATGTATTGGAAAGCTGAATCTTTGTACTGATATTTAATGTCGAAGTGATGTTAATTTTTTTTTTTTTTTTTTATGTACACTTACTGCAACCAATAAAAATATTTAAAAAAAAAAAAAAAAAAGAACACCCTTTTGCCTATTTCTATGCACTATACTAAGAGAGCTTGGAAGGCAGAGCAACTTGCAGAGTCAGACTAGAGTTTCTTAGGGAGAAGAGATGCACTGTATGCCTTGTTAACAGCAAAGGCTGGCTTTATCAGCCGAGGCCTGAAGTCAGTGTTACCCACAAAGGGCAAACACCTAATGTGGTAGCAGTCAGTCTGTCTTTATGAGCTTCAGTTTTCTGGCGAGATGTATCGTCTGTGAAGTGTGAAATGCACTGACTGCAGGTGAGACTGTCTCTGGCAGATTCTTGGTTGATAATCTGGGTGAAGGCCCTCTTCCACCAAGTGGTCAAATGACAGTCCTTATATTCTAAATCTTTTCAGAAATTTGAATTTCTGACACAAGTGTAGGAATGTCTGACGTAGATTATGTGCATAAAGGTATGCATCCCAGATGTTTCCTGATGAACATATAAGGCACAATGATGTAAATCCAGGTTACACATTTCTGTATGAGTTTGTATTTGACCTTGACAAGGTGAGGAGCAGATATTTCACCCAGACGAATGTTGCATTATAATGTGCATCTATGTGACTAATTGAAGAACTTGATGCTAGCACAGTTCCCAGAAAGATAAGGTCTGGCAACATCTATGTTAAAAGGCAGACATGACAATGATTCAGCATTAATCCAGAAATATGGCAGCTTCCATTGTGTAATTTAAAGAAGATGACTGCCTACATGAACTAAGATGGAGTTGGTCCTACATAAGATAGAGTCGGACTTTAGGGACTTAACGTAATATTTAGCAGGTAAGTGTGCCCTCCTATCTTGATGATCCCATTTCTGACATTGGTTTTAATTGGAGTGAAATTTATCTCACGATGTGATAAAACAAAAAACTTTGCAACCTTCAAATAGGGGTATAAAATAACAAAGTAGTCAGTACTATGCCAAAGGAAACACATTTTGTACTACTCCTACTCATAACACAAAACTATTACATATTTTCAAAACCATCTTTGATCTATTTACATTAACAAAAGTGTTTCACACCCTCTGTTCACCCATGACTTGGTACTCAACCACAAAAATAGAAGTGATGAAAGAAACAAAACAATATTAAAAAAAATACGCATACAGGCAAGTTTTGATCCAATAAACCACAGTATTCGGAGTCTTACTTTCAATTATTATAACTAACAATTAACAATCACACTCTAGTTGTACCCACACTACTCAAGGATTCTTTTCTAAATACTTTGAATTTAATGGCCAGTTGTCCATAAGCAAATATCAACAGCATTACTCGGGAAAAACAACCATACTATCCTCTACGTTTTCTACTTTGCTATTAGACAATGGCTTCAAGCAACATATTACCAACTGCCCTCAAAGCTGGAAAAAAATCTGATTGTCATTAGTATTGAAAATCCTAATTCAAGGATTCTGGTCAGACCTCTTCCTAGCCTCCTTTCCTCCATAAATCAACCACAGAATTACTTGACAACAGATATTGAAGTGATATTTTTGACCGTTGCACTTTATGAAGTGAAATTAGTCCAGCTCTTTCTTCATGGTCCGCTACCATCAAAGAAATGGTAACTTTTTGTTATGTTCTTTCACAACAATTTTTAAAGAAATGACAAATTAAATACTCTGGGAAAAATCTGCAACACTTTATTGCAGCGTAAAAGACTACAATTGCATGGTTGGAATTTACCTCCCTGAGATGAAGCAACTATTGTGCACATCCTATAACCTAACCTTATATTTTATTGATCGGATCAATATCATCCAAGCCTAAAGGAATTCTATTTCTTTAATGAATTAAACATAAATAATAAATTATCCTTATGTCCCCTTACAAAAACTCTAAACAAAAGGATGTATGTGTGACATAAGGAGAAATTCACTAGCATCAATTTATTTGAAAACGTAACATTCTAAAAATTATTTGGCAACCAAACGAACACTGGGCAACGAAGTGAACGCCATATCTGCCTCTTCAATTTAGTACATAAGCTACTAAGTCACATACGTCCTCTTAAGTCACATCCAAATGGTTCAGTGATTGCGAGAACTTCCGCTTTTTCCACCAAATGAATTAACTTTACTTTACTTATAAGTCCTTAGTAAGGTGGTACAACATATACCCAGGGCCTGTAAATTAAATGCAACAGTGTGTCTGCAGTACTTATTGTGCCACCCACTTAAGTAGCCGTTTATAACATATCTCAGGACTACCAGTGCAGCCTGTGTGTAGTTTTAAATTGCCAACTAGACGTGGCAAATTAAACCTTTTTCCAGGCCTAAATATTCCTTTTTAATATATATAAGTCATATCTAGGGTAGGCCCTAAACAGTCCATAGGGCATGGTACATCGCATATACAATGTTGGACATGTACCTTTAAGTTTTACATGTCCTTCCTGGTAGTAAAAAACTACTAATTGTTTTCCTTAACTATTGTGAAGCCTACTTCTACAAAAGGACAACATTAGTTTACCTCATTGCATTTATTAAGTGATTGCCTTGGGTAGGGTACAGGTAGAAGTGTCATGTTTGGTCTCAAAATAATTATCATTTAAAATCCTCTTAAAAGGTAAAGGCGGGTTTTAAGTCACAGTTCTGAAAATGCCACTTTAAAAAGGTTTACTAATCAGTAATGAATGACATGCTTGGATTAATCTCAGCCACTGGTAATCACTCAACACCGCATCTCAATCCATTGCTATTTTGCACAATATGCCACCTCAGTTTGGACACAGCTATATGCATATCAGGCTTGACCCTGCTCCAATCGGAACAGTCCAGCCCGTAAAGGAAAGCCAGGTCCTGCCTGAACTGGAACACATGCAACTCAGGACCAGTTGTGCTCTCGCTATGGGCTCATCAGCTAGGTACAGCTTGGCTCCTGTAACACAATGTGTCTAATTGTTTATTACATTTTCTATTTTTCATACAATTGGTGTGGAGTTTTTCTTCTGTTTTCACTTTATTACTGTTTGAGTGCTGCATAAATTCTTAACACATTGGGGCAGATTTACAAGAAAGTGACGCATCTGTACAGATGCGTCACTTTCCCTGCGTCAACATGCGAAACCCTTGCGTCACCATGAATGCGCTGTATTTACAATATGGCCACCATGGCGCAAGGATTAACAGACGCGTCTGAAATTCACGCATTGCTGGAGTTGTGTCGCAAGCACGACGCAACTCCAGCAATGCTCAAGGGCGCCCTATGCCTAACATGCTGCATCACTCCTTACGCCTGCTTCAAGCAGGTGCAGGGTTTTGACGCAGCATGGACGTAAAAGTGACTCAGTGAAATCTTGTAGATTTGATAGCGTCACTTTTACGGGGCTTCCAGCTACGGAACGCCCACCCTGCATACATTAAACCTGATGCAGGTTTAATGTGGTGCAGGGCTTCACAACGTGACGCATCTACCTAGATGCGTCACGTTGTAAATGGGCCGCAACTTTTACGCTGCCGCTGCATCACAAAACTGACTCAACAACGGTGCAAATGTGACGCAAGGGGCTTGTAAATCTGCCCCATTGTCTTTAAGTTCAGTCTGACGGCTTTAGTGCAAAGGCTTACTTTTGCAGTTTGGTGAGGAGTAGGACACTCTAACACCAGCTAGGTATCCAGGGTCTGGGAGGCTCCACTTGGGTGTTAGGACTCATTATAAAAAGGGCCAGAAACAGAGTCTGGGCAGGTCTAGTTGGAAATGGTCAGCTGGGCAGTTGCAGGCAGAAATGCCTCAGAAAGCTTGTAGTGTCCTTGTAGCTTAAACAAGAGGTCAGCCAACTGATCCACAGAGTTACTTCTGGGTTCAAGGCAAGCAGGTTCTTCAGACAACAGGGCAGTTGTTCTTCTGATTCTCCACAGGTACAAGAGTGTTCATTGGAGGGTGCGCTAGGTGGCGCACAGCCAAGTTGGCCGCACACCTGTGAGGCTCCGGACTCCCGGTGAAGAAATCCGTCATAAATCCGCATTTATACCTGCCCTTTTTCCTTGATGACACCTACTGCTGGTACCTGAGATCCTCTGGAGCTCCTGTGCGAAAATTCGCAGCCTCTGCTTTGTTTTCCGGGGAGCTGCGGCGCTGCACACTCTACAGGCCTGCGAGTCCTCACTGGTGCTGGTGCTGCTGCTGGGCCGCATGCACTACGCGAGCCCCTAGTCTTCCATGAGGTGCTAGGGCGCTCCAGCCTCTGAGACGACTGGGCATCAGTTTTTGGTGGGACAACTCGGCGCCGACCTGCGCCTTCTTCGTCTTT
Source organism: Triturus cristatus (assembly GCF_964204655.1). Classification (NCBI taxonomy): domain Eukaryota; kingdom Metazoa; phylum Chordata; class Amphibia; order Caudata; family Salamandridae; genus Triturus; species Triturus cristatus. Next base: position 543,680,795 of record NC_140583.1, read on the forward strand.
GCTGCATCTGCTGGCTTCACGGAGGTGAGCCGTGCGCCATGCCTAGAGCGATCTGGTGGCTCTGCTCCGGCCCCCTCCTGGAGGTACGAGTTGGCTGTTACCGGTGGTGGGAGCCCGCCATTTCAGGATGTGGCGCATTCTACTCCCTCATCCGGCCACTCCTCCTCGCGCCTGGGAAGGCTATTGCTGTCGCTCTGCTTGTGCTGCGTGAGGCGCTATAAGCTGCCATTTCCCTTCAGCGCCGTCTTTGCATCACCGCCACATGGAAGTTGGTCTGCTTCAGCCAGCTGCTGCCCTTTGCCTGTTGCTGCTGTAAGGCGGGGGAGGCATGGATCGGTCCCCCCCGCTGAGATTCTTTTGTGCCTCCAGAGGCGCTGTTATTGCCCCAGTGTCATCGAGTCTACGCCCTGGCACCAGGCCTCTTACGTCAACCTTCTGCTGTTTTGTGAGTGGTGGGCTGTGTCTGGAGGGGTGTACTCTCTGTGTGGCTGGCCACTGTGCCTTCTGACACCTGTGGGCATTAATCTGCTGCCAGCCTTCATGCTACCACGGTGAATCCCCTCTTCTGTTGGGGAAGGATTCCCCCCCCTCGCTGTCTCATCTGACAACTCTACTGTGAAGGCCCTCAGCCATCATCTTAGTCTGCAGCGCACGCAGTGCCTGGTCTCCGCTATTCCACTGCTCATAGTTCTTGTCCTGGTCTTTTCCATTCCATCCACAATAAGTCGCCCACGGCTCCTTGCTGACTGCTGATGGCACAGATACGTGAAGCTACGCCAACAACACCTCAGCTAGACACGGAAGGGTGAGCTGAACAGCCAGCCAGACGTCTTTCCTCCAGGTTCTCGCTCGGTGTGCAATGAATTAAACATAAATAAGGGGACAATGCGCGGCACGGCTGGCCAACACGATCCTGCAGTCTCTTTCGTCCCTCTTTGGGCCTCGTGGCTATGGGGAAGACTAACGCCCACCAGCCTCGGTTGACGTTTAACTCCAGGAAAGCTACTACACACTCGACCTCTGTTGACTCTGAGCCATCCGACATGGCATCTGGTCCAACCGCCTCGCAATCCTCCGGGGACGAAGTTAAGACGCTTCTCCTAGCGGTGCAGAACAGCTTGACAGACTTGTCTGGGAAAATGGACTCCATGAACAACAGCCTTGATTTTCTTGTTCATAAAGTCGACAAACACAATGGACAACTCAAAGAGACCGAACGACGCATCCGAAGACGGAAGACGCCTCATCTCAACTTCAAGGCCGCGTCACGACCATGGATAAGTTGCTGAAGGTTATTGCTGCTAAAAATGAGGACATTGAGGCACGCGGCCGACGCAACAACATCCACTTAGTTGGTATACCCAAATCAACCAACAGGCCGTATGGAAGACTAAGTTGAACGTCTCCTGAAAGGCTGCTTTGGCGCAGACTCCTTCTCACCTCATTTGGTCGTGGATTGTGCCCACTGGTCCCTGGGGTGCCATGCCCACCCCCGGGTGCCCCCCTCGCCCTATTATTGCTAGACTGTTAAATTTCAGAGACCGTGATGTGGCACTACAAAAAGCTAGTGAAACAAAACCTCTGCAATTCGAAGGCAATGCTTTTTCAGTCTATCCGGATATCACCCTCGCAGTTCAGGAGGCGTGGCGGAAATTCCTACCTGCTAAGCAAAAGCTCTGGAAGGCTAATATTGAATATGCACTCCTTCACCCTGCAAAGCAACGGATCTCTTACGACGGTAAACACATCATTTGTGTAAATCCGCAACAAGTTGACGTCTTCTTGAAGAAGCTGGCTAAAATATCACCTCGACGCGATCCGGACTCTAGACCCTCCTCGCCAACTGGCAATTGAACTCTCACCATGCTGGAGGCCTCTCGGTCACCTGACGTCCTTGGTTTTTTGCGCTTTGACCCTACGAGGCGCACAATGGATTCATGATCACCATACGCGAGGCCACTACGCATGCCATGCTTATCCCTCTCCTGAATTTGGCGACTGTTCCTGTTCAGACAAGTGCTCTGGGTAGATCTGTTTGCCATGACTCTCATTGGTGCATATGCTGCAGTCACACCTCTGTACATTGGACAGGTACACTTACTGTTTCACCGGGCACCCCTTCCCCCCACGCCGCTGGTCTCCCCTTTGGCGAGAGGACATGTTTCTCCTCTTTCCTCTTGGGTATGTGACATAGCGTTGCTGGACACGGGAGGGGGTTCATGCTCACTGGGCGCCCCCCTTTATGGGCGCTCCCCTTTGCATGTTAGTCCTTTTGATTTTTATTGTACTGTCGTTCAATGGCTCTACGCCAGTTTTTCTGGGACAATGTAGTTCTTCTGTTTTTTTTTAGGTGGGAGGTGGTATACCATCACGATTGGGGTGCTGTTGTGGGTGGGCTGGGTTTCAAATGCTGATGACTGTTTTCTATTGCTCCTGCATCAATACTCTTTGCGGATGGGTGGGTTGGGGAGGGTGGATATGGGCTGGGGGTAGGTGGGGTGGGTGTTTTTTTGTTAACTGTACCGTCATGTATATTGCACAAATTTCCTATGGCAACACATCCTAAGGCCCTAGGCATAAAGTTGCTTACTTGGAATGTCAGGGGTCTCTGTGACCCCCGTAAACGGCGACAGATTCTGGCACCATGTGAACATTCCACTGCTTCAGGAGACCCATATAGACCCCTGTTCACCCCCAAGTTTTGGCACCCGATGGGCCTCGGCCCGAGCTTTCTCCTCCTACTCTACCTATTCTAGAGACACCTCTGGTCATACCATTTGGTCTCGGCTCGATTACTGGCTTTGTTCCCGAGGCACGGTGCATGGATTCAGAGAAGTGAAATTCCGTGGCAAATACTTCACAGTTCGCCGATACGGGGAGGGGGAGCGACCTGGTCGGGCTCTAACCACAGAGATTAAACAGCCTCGCTTCTCCAGCTTTGTGTTGGAGGTGGTGGACGAGGACAGTGTAAGACATAGGGATAGCCAACACATATTGCACACTTTTACCTCATTCTACAAAAACTTATATAAAACGCACCGCACCTCCCCGCCAGACTTCACACCCCTATTCCGGGACATTACTCTGTGATGGTTAGGGGACTCACAACGTGAGTTTCTGGCCGCGCCTTTTGAGGACGGCAAGCTCAGGGAGGCTATTATGCAGATGAGGTCGGGCAAGGCCCCGGGCTCTGACGGCCTACATGTGGATTTTTATAAATTATATCGCGAACAGATGCTTCCCTTGTTGAAAGAAGTCTTCCTTGAAGCCCGAGAGGCCCAAATCCTTCCGCCTTCCATGAGGGAAGCTCTAATCACCTCATTGTTAAAACCAGGTAAGCCTCCCGACCAATGCGAGTCCTATAGACCGCTGCCCTTGCTAAACACTGACACCAAGATTCTTGCTAAGCTCTTAGCGAATCGTCTGTGCCTCCTGCTAGATAAACTTGTCCTTCCCGATCAGTCGGGTTTCATACATATATCTTGGGATCAAGGTCACGACGAACCGCGATGAACCCATGCGCCTCAATTATGGATGCGCCATGGGACACATTGCTAGTTGCATTACCCACTGGATAGCATTACCCCTAACTATGGCGGGCCGCATTTCCCTTATTAAAATGGTCATATTTCCCAAATTTCTTTACTTATTCCTTAAATGTCCTTATAACCCCGGGCGTCACTTCTTCTGCACCCTTCAGTCAGAACTGACTAGACTAGTGTGGGGGGCAAACAACCCCGTATTCAATGGGACACTCTTGCATGACCGTATGAGCAGGGAGGTTTGGACATTCCAAACTTTGAGCTGTACTACCTCAGTGCACAGGCACAGTTTGCTCACTATTGGTTCCACCCCCCGTTCCACCACTCATGTAGCCACTGAGCATTGGTTATCAGATGCCATCCCGTTGGATGGTGTTATACTGTCCAGAGTGGTACCTCGTGAGAAAGAACCAACCTCAATTGATTGCACAAATGCAGCCTGGGTTCGTATTCTAGCACATACGTCCGCACCCTATCTCTATTCCCCTCTCCTTCCTTTGACTTACCACCGATGTGGCGCTGCTGCAAAAAGGCAGTTTTAGAAACATGACACGTGCACGGAACATTCGCACTTGGGGGGACCTCTTTGTTAAAGGTAAATTTCGCACTCTCCAGCAGTTATGTCATGACCCTCCACCCTCTACCATGGACACATTTCTGGATGCCCGATTGAGACATGGAGTACGAGCGTGCCACTCCATGTTCCCCTCAGAGCCTGCTACCCTGCCGCCTCTGCATCAGGTGCTTCAGGAGAAGAACGCTAGTCATCTGATGTCTGTACTTTACCATTCTCTGTACGCTGATTATGAATACTTGCCTTGTACTTCCCGTGCTAAGTGGGGAGTGGAGTTGGGTCAAGAACTCACTGATGAGCAATGGACCTATCACTGTAAACAGTCTGGGGAGGTCTCCTCGAACAGCAGGCTACGCATTATCCATTACCAATATCTTCAATTCTATTACCACACTCCTGTGCAGTTACACAGATATGGGCTGCGCGACTCTGACAGCTGCGCTAGGTGCCAGGCGGGGCAGGCAGATTTTCTTCACCTTGCCTGGGCGTGTCCTGGGGTGTATGACTACTGGCAGCTGGTGTTTGATGCTCTTGATTCCATGATCACTGCACCCCTTCCTAGATCCCTACTCACTACTCTCCTAGGCTATACTGCGCCCATCCCTACCACACACAGAAAGTTTGTTTATTTCAGCCTGGTTCTGGCGAAACGCCGCATGGCCTGCAGGTTGGGCCATGGCCGTACGCCTAAATTTAAGGAATGGTTGGGCGATATGTTATATTGTTATTTGGAGAAATTGAATATTAGCAAGCAATGCGGACACTTCCTAGATGTTAATAACATCAGAGGTCCGATAAGTTGTTGGAAATGTCAGACCCAGATAATCCTTGATGACCACTATATCACAAATGATTCGGAAAAGGAAATCAGTCATCAGGTTTCCATTCGAGGGGTTCTAATAAATGCATGTTCTTTAACTAAGCATGCTTTGGACATCAATGAATTAATTACTGATAATAAGCTAGACTTCCTATGTATTACGGAATTCTGGCTGAAGGAAGATTGTAATCCGGATATAGTGGTCGCCCTGCCTCCAAACTTCACTATGTGCAGGAAAGATAGAGAGGATGGCAGGGGAGGGGGAGTAGCCATTATACATAGGGAGACCTTACAATGGAAGACCTTTACCCTGCAAGGACTAAAAGGAGTAGAAAATATGGGCTTTTGCTGCACCATAAATAACTCCTTTTCTGGGGTATTGCTATATCGCCCCCCAGGCAACTGTAATGTCTTCCTTGAATCTTTAGGAGATGCTCTTAGTGAGGCAGTGCTTAGATACTCGAATTTTTCACTGCTTGGGGACGTCAACCTACACCTGGAATGTGATAATAGCCCAGGGGTTTCATCCTTTCTGGAAACGGTCACCCTACTGGGCCTGAAACAAGTTGCTCAAGGACTAACACATTGTGCAGGGCACACGTTGGACACGGTTTGCTCTAATTTTAGGTCATTTCAGATCGGAAATCCAATTCCACAGGCGTGGTCTGACCATAGCTTTATCCCTTTCGTCCTTCCAATTCCTCAAAAAGTCAGTGTAGGCATAAGTAACAGTAATATTACCGGCGTACCTGGGCGGAAATGGCACACTTTAGTTGCTAACCCCCTCTTATTAGCAACAGCTCAAGATACGGTGCCAACACTCATAGGGGAACCGGGAGAGGACTCGGTTAGACTGCACAACTGGTTAACATCCATAGGGAACAAATTAGACCCCCCAAAGGCGGTATTCGCGCTTCTAAAAGGAAAAACCACAACAACCCCTGGTTCTCAAAAGACCTGGCGGATCTCCATCTGCATAGTAAACAGCTTGAACGCAAGTGGCGAAGGGGATATGAAGTAACTAACTTGCAAATTTTTAAATCATTTAGGAAACAATATAATTTGGCTATTAAAGCTGCTAAAAAATAATATTTTCACAATCGAATCATCATGGCAAAGCATAGTCAAAAAGAAATATTTAAAATTGTTAAATCTTTCACAGATCCAAAAGCTTTACACTCTGTGATCCCTCCGTCATCTACACTTTGTAATGAAATTGCACTTTACTTTGAAAATAAGGTTAAGAATATTCAATGGAATTTTGGGACTTATAGACCACAGGACCTCGCCAATGGAAAAATACTCGACCATGGAATGGACTGTCCTGTCCTTCAATCATTTCAAACTGCCACATTAGTTCAAATGAAAGAGGCTATTTAAGCCTGTAAATCAGGTTCACCATTGGATGCATGTCCTCCAATTCTCTTACATCATATTATTGATGTTGTGAATCCGCTGATCAACAGAATAGTGAATTCCTCCCTAGCCTTGGGCATAGTACCCGATGAATGGAAATTTGCTATTGTGAAGCCCCTCAAGAAAAAACATAATGTTGAATCATCTAATCTGTCTAACTATAGGCCTATATCACTTTTACCAATCTTGGGTAAGATCACAGAGAGAATAGTCTACAAACAACTTAACTCAAGATATCAGACACCCTAAAATTCATAACGGACAGTGGCAGGAAGGCAGTCCTGATCCTTTTGGATTTGTCTGCCGCTTTTGATACCATCTCCCATGACATCCTGCTAGCCAGACTAAGATCATGTGGCATTTCCAACTTTGTATTGGCATGGATTATATCCTTCCTGTCAAATAGAAAGCAGGTTGTCTATCTGGGTTCCTGTCTATCATCTGAACATATTGTATCTACGGGTGTCTCACAGGGGGCTTCTCTTAGTCCTCTGTTGTTTAATATATATATGGCTCCACTCATCTCACTGATCTCGTCCTTTGGGTTCGAAATTACATCTTATGCTGACGATACCCAACTCATTCTGTCATTAGAAGAGAAATCGACGAAAGCTGAAGAAAATTTCAAACCTTGTTTTACGGCAGTCATTAAATGGATGAATAACAACCATCTCTGCTGTAATACTGATAAAACATAAATCCTTCCTATTGGTAAAAATAATTTGTTCCAACCCAAAGCCTGGTGGCCAGATGACACTGCAGCCCCTCCTTCAACGGTTGAGGTCGCAAAAAATCTGGGAGTACTGTTTGACTCTTCCCTTTCATTCAAACCCCATGTCTCAAAATTAACAGGGACCTGTTTCGGCCTCATTAAAACATTGAAACAAATTTTTAATCTCATCCCGCTTGCAGCAAGGACAACGGTAACAGTAGCTCTTATATTATCATGGCTAGACTACTGTAATAGCCTCCTTGCAGGGATGAATAAGGCTTCCTTGAGGAAACTTCAAGTAGTTCAGCATGCAGCGGCCAGATTGGTCCTAGGGCTTCCACGTAGAGTGTCTGCCTCTGCCGCATTGAAGACCCTACACTGGCTCCTGATCCAGAAAAGAATCTTGTTCAAATTGTTGTTGACAATCTTTAGAGCATCTCGCCGTTTAGGCCCTGCTTATCTCTCCAATAGATTTAAATCATATACCACAACAAGGACACTCAGATCTAGCTCTGCAAATCTACTTGCAATAGCTAGGTTCAAATTGTCAACCAAAGGAGGGAAATCAGCAACGGTCTTGGGCGCAAAGGCGTGGAATAGCTTGCCAAAGGAACTGAGAGCGATCCAATGGGAAGATCCATTTAGAAGAGCCCTTAAGACTTGGATCTTCGGACTAACAGATGTCTGCTCTCTGGTTCTGATTTAGCCTATATTGTTACAGCCGGTTCTAGTTATCTGCAGCGCCAGGAGACTCCGTCAGGAGTGACAGTTGCGCTATATCAACCGCACTTTTCATTTCGTTTCATGATCCTTTGGCAAGAACAAATTTGCACGTATGCAGACTTCTTACCTCGCTCTTCACGACCCCGGGATATATTGGGCCCGCTGAAGTCATATCTGCTGGAACATCCTTTCACTATTGATTCCTAAGCCTGCGTGCCTGGAACGTGATCCAGGGATACTTTCGCTATTCATGTGATGGAGTGGGTAACATGATTCTGTATTGTTGCGTATACCATCATACACTGACCAATAAATCCTGTTTTCCCTATTGTCATCAAATGCCTAATATATGCCATGCAGATCTGTTGTTGTCTTTGCATTTCATATGTTGTACACCTTCATATGTACTATTCCTTGCAGGATAATAATGTAATTTGCTGTACTTGATGATGGCATCACTTGTACTCTGTTGACGGTTGTTTAATAAAGAAATGTAAAAAGAAAAAGAGTGTTCATTGGAGGGTACTGGGGCTGCCATATTTCTGGACGGTGTCAACCTTTGGGTGGGGTAAACTCTTCTCTACTTCATAACCAAAATGTAAATGTTCTCAGGGGTGACAGTGCCAACTATTACAGCATTGTCTGTGTGTTTTACTATAGGCTATTCCATAGTACCTAAATTCCCTAAAACTGACATGGCATAATCTTGCTTACCCTGTTCAGAGCCCCCTGTGCCCACCTAGAGGTGTGGCTTTTGAAATGGGCAAACCCTCCATTGTGATCACTAAAAACCAGTGCCACAGCAGCCCCCCTTCCACTGGGTGTGGAGCCAAGATAACTAAGGAGACAAAGGGAGGCAGGCCTAGGTGTGAGCTTCATCTGCCAGTGACAGGGTAGGAATCCTTGGAAGCCCTGGAAGGTACTGACACACCCCAAGGACATCCTGCTGAAGAATGAAAAGCCCCTCGCCACACATAACCCTTTTGGCCATTGTGAGCAATCACCACAGGGAAGCCATTCAGCCACTGGGCACTAGAAGAAAGGCCAATTTGGCTGAGGGAGACAAATGATAACTTTTTAAAAGTGCCATTCCTAAAATAGAAATCAAAAATCTGACTTGACCATTAAGCTGGATTTTACATTACTATTAAAATGAGCAATTGAATCATTTTCCTAGCTGCTGCCAAACTGACCTTAGGCATTATAAGTTCTTCTAATGTAACTCAGTGTTTTCCTAAGGCAGAGCCAACCTTGCTACATGAAAGCAACATTGGGGGTTTTTCACTGCCAGGGCATGTAAAAGACTAAGTAATCATGTACTACGTTTAAATACCATGCACTCTTTTCTATATGCATTCAGGGTCTATCTTTGGGGTGACTTATAAGTATTAAAAAGGAAAGTTTAGGCCTGGCAAAAATTGTATTTTACGAGGTTGAATTTGCAGTTTAAAACTCAGTGGTGTATCTAGGTTGGCATCGGCACTAGCAGAAGTATTAGTACAAGCAAAGTAAGTGGACCACTCAGTAGGGTGAAACCTCAGTCTGTCAGCTGCACCAGGAAACTCCTCAACCTCCTTGGACAGAGCCTGCATCTGCTATACCAAAACTCACTGCCATTCGTATAGACAAACTCTTGTATTTCCACTCTCTACCCTGCATGTCTGCAATTCAAAGCCATAAGCCTTAAAAGCATTAAACTGAATGCACACAGACATCCCATGCATGACCCAATACTCACGTTGCTACCCTCACATAGGCACATCCCTCACACAGCACTCACACAGGCATATGTCTAACTCTGTACCCGCACAGACACAAATTCCAACCTGTAAGCCATGGATCACATACGCACAAAATGCCATGTTAATGCTGCATTCACACAGGCACACCCCTCACAATCCACTCACAAAATATTGTAGCTATCTAGCACTCACACAAGCACACTACACACACACAGGTGAACTGCTCATTAGGAAGGAGATGATTTTAAGCGGATGGCAGCACAGGAGATACAGGCTGAGAATGTGGCGCATCAGGCCTCTAGTGTAATTCAAAGCTCTTGAAGTAGGTTATATTAATACCTGAATGTCCACTGAGAGTATCTAATGTCCCATAAACTACACATGGACTAGCACTGAAGACTATATGAATCTGATTTTTGTGGACATTTTTCTAAATTCAATGTTTCTAAAAAATAATCGGGATTATTCTTGTAGTGTATTTTTCACTTCATTACTGTTTAAATGCTGCATAAATAGTTTACACCTTGCCTCTAAGTTAACCCTGACTGCTTTATGCCAAACTAACAGAGGGTTAAGCTCATGTTCAATTAGTGATGTTTGTGATTCACCCTGACAAGTATTGAACTTATTACTTGAGTAGGGTTCACACCCCTCTCAACTAATACAGAAGTTTCTTGCAATCTTGAATTGGATTATCCAGATTGAATAATGTCCAGAATCCAATTTCATTGTGTATTTAGTATGCAGTTTTGCTTGCTGAAAAAACTGGGCTATTAATGTTGAGAGGAGGAAGTGTTACCAATTTAATAACCAATTAGTAGAGAAACTCTTATTCCATGGTAGCTATCACACAAACTGTGGTCAATTCCTCCAGAGAAAACAGTGTTGCGTTCAACCATTCAACCAATGCCAACAATCTTAAAGTCAACAAAACAGCGCAATTACTACCCACACCAATTCTCTTGAGCAAGTTGAGATTTGCTTAGATTACACATGTTACAGCATAACACATTTCAAACTTGGGAGGAGGTTCAGAGGACTATAAAATAGATTGGTGGGAGAAAGAGAAACATGCCATTTGCCCATGTCTTTGGGCTCAGCACTTGTTCTATGAAAGAAAGATGACAGTTACATAACAGAAATCTTTAGCAGACAACAGGCCCCCAAATTATAGTTACCTAAGCAATAAATGCCAAATTAGAAGTACAGGCTCAACTCCCAATTATTTTCAATAAGGATAAATGTTACTGCGTAAAAAATGGTACAAATGCATTTGGAATTGGACACAGGGCTGAACCACAGAACAGAAAGTGCAATGAAGTTAATTTATTTACAAAAGTCCTGTTGAATAAAAATACAAGATATGTAAGCATCAAAGTAAATGAGGTGATCTGAGAAGAAGCAACTAAAAACCGGACTGGTGAGACTTAAAACCAATAAGGTACCAAATCCAGCAAAGTAGAAGAATGCCCCTGAGTGCACATCCAAACTTTAACAAAATGCATTTAGCTGAATCTGTATGTGTGACAAAAATCAGTGTTTATTCATGAATTGTTTCACATCACCAGTTTCTAATCCAGAGTTGCATGACTTTCTTTGTTTTTGGTGGCTGCATACACTTTCTATTATTAATTTTCGATGACAACAAAAAAATGAAAATATACAATTAGGGAAAGTCATAGTTTATAGCAAAGTCTGTGGTTGAAAAAATGGGCCAAAATGAGGAGGCCATTTTTCGTCACGTGTGTGTGGCTTGCATACTGAGCACACTAGTGCATTTGTTTAATTAATATTATTGTAGACCATAAAATACAATATATTCTGTTTAGTTCAAGTAACCTAGTGGACTTGGTCTCTCTGCAGGGTCACCACAAACTTATTGCCTTTTTACCCATCACATTTTGCTGAATTTGCTTTTATTGGCCTTAGGACTCTTTACTACTGCTAACCAGTGCTAAAGTGTGTATGCTCTCTCCCAAAACATGGTTAAATTTACTCAGACCCAATTTCCATATTTAATTTACTTTTAAGTCCCTTGTACAGATTGGTATACCCGAGGGCCTTTAAATGAATCCTACAAGTGGGCCTGCAGCACTTATTGTACCACCCACTTAAATAGCACTTTAAAACATGTCCCAGGCCTGCCAATACAGCCTGAGTACATTACAAAACTGCCATTTTGACTTGGCATTTAAACCTCCTTGCCAAGCCTTAACACCCATTTTATTGCATGTGTCACCCCCTAAGGTCTGTCCCTAGGCAGCCCATATGACAGGGTACTGTGAAATTAAAAGTTTGGACATGTACTTGTAAGTATAACATGTCCTGGTAGTGAAAAACTTCTGCATTCAATTTTCACAAGTGTGAGGCCTACTCCTTCCATTGAATAACATTGGGGATTTCTTATTACTCTTAATAAGAAGTCATTTTCAAATGGGAGGTAGTGGCTATTTCATGTTTGGTGTCTTTTGAATTGTATTAAAAAGCACTGTTTAATGATAAAGGCAGGAGTTTGGTTACAAATTTAAAATGCCACTTTTAGAAAGTTTAATTTGTTTTTCCCATAGACCTTGTGTACCTGTAGTCTGGCATGGGTCACATAACTGGGTGTAACTGGCAGTTACACTTCATGAATTCCTCCCAGATAGCCACATAATGGAGCGATTAGGTGTGCCCGAATGGGCCATATGGGGACAGAGCTGAGCACAGACTGACTTGCACTGAATAGCCTTTGCTCTGCCTTCACACAATTGGGCCTAAAGACCCCACATTGAAATTGCAACCAGCTTGGAGCAAAGGCTGGGGAGGCACAAGATTCCATGCACTTAAAGCTGCTGCCTTGAAGCGTCTTCCACCTTCCAGAACCACACCAGGTTTTAAAAGCAGGACCTCAGACACCAACTCTTCAGTACACTGCTGGGCTTGGGTATAATCTGCCAGATAGAAGGACTGCTGTGCAACCACAATGACTGCCACTCTGCTGAACTGCTGCTGAATTCTAGTTCTGGAGAAACTGCTGTCCCCAGTACTGTTCCCTTCGAAGTGGGCTTAAAGTGCTTTGCCAGCTTCTGTGGATTCAGAAGAACCGACGCATCTCTGCTGCATGGAGTGAATCTGAGCAGAACGAACGCACTGCCTCTAGTGCCTGGATTGGCATTGCAGCTCTTTAGAACCACCACATTGCCTTGACTGTGCGATGCATTCTCAGAGCAGGCCCTTGAATCCCTCATTGATGACAGTCGCCGCAATGATACCAGACTCCTCATCGCAGCATTGGAGCTCTTCAGAACCGACGCACCACAACCTTGACTCCCGACTTCGCATCGCAAGCCCCGTTGACTGCATCTCAGAATCAATGTATTTCTTCAGCTGCGCAATGTGTCTTTGATGCGTATTCTCACAACAATCCATAAACCAGGATTTTAAGTATTTTGTTCAGCGGGCATAACTGGGTTCCTGTAGCAGGTCCACCCTCCATCGTGATTGACTTGAGCTTGTGACTTTGTCCTGGTCCGGCATGACCAGATATCCATAGTTGATAAAATCTGCATTATCGCCTAAATCTTTCAAATTGAACATCTTTGCTTCTACTGATTGGATTTTTGTCATTTTAGTCTTGTTTTAGGTATTAAAGAAAGTTCTATTTTTCTAACTTGGCGTGGGATCCTTTTTGTGTGGTATTTTCACTGTATTACTGTTTGAGGCATTGCACAATTGCCTGTAAGTTAAGCATGACTGCTCTGTGCCAAGCTACCAGAGGGTTGAGCACAGGTTAACTCAGTGACTTTTTATGGTTTACCCAACAATGGATTGTCAATGTTGCGTGATCAGGTCTCACACCCCAGCCAACAAACAACCCAGTTTCTAACATTGGTGTTTAGCGGTATGGATTAGAACCTGTGTTTGTGCAGTGCCAACAGTGGTTTTGCTACACAAAAAAAATCCCAGGTAAATAATTTGACATTAGAGTGACCCCTTTTAAAATCCTTCCTCAGTTTTCCATTGGCTATTTTTCCTTCTTCGAAATTTAAGTGCCCTTCCTTCCTTTTTGCACCATAGAAAAGGAGCTCTGCAACTTCACCCAAGGCTGAAATGCTGAAACTCTGCAAATAGAGGGGGAAAGCAGATATGAGTGCTTCTAAAGAGGATCTCCGTGTGGTTCTCATGGCTTTTGAGGAAGTGCAGAGGTGGCAGTCCTCTTGAGAAGAGAATGATGTGAATGATAATAATGAGGAGGGAGTTCAAACAGAGGATGAAGAGAGAGATGACCCAGGTCAGGGTCCTGAGCTGCCAGGAGAGCCCAGCACAAACTCAGCGGATGACCAGGATACCTAGGATGGAGCAGGGAGCAGTGTGTCTGCCAGTGGCCTGACCCCAAAGGAGTTGGAAGACAGGAAAGAGGAGATGAAAATCAAACTGGAGCTGGACAAATAAAAACTTAAGAAGGAGAAGGCTGAGAGAGCATTGGAGGAAAATATACTGGCTATGAAGGAGAGGAGGATGGACTATGGATGGACTATGAATTCAGATTCAGAGAGGTAGAACTAAGAGCAAAACAGATGGAGTCCAGCAATATTTGTGGCAGCCTGAGTACATGAGTGCCCACTAGAGGGGTGAAGGTCTACCCAAGGACGTGGTGCCCAGTTATGTCATTGCAGATGGTATTGATAAACGCTTCCAAGTAACTCTGAGGGCACACAAGGTCCCAAAGAAGTACTGGGGAAGTAGATTGCAGAGGTACATTCCTACGTTGGGGAGGGACACACTCCTTACATTTGAGGTAGGAGACCAGACCAAGTAGGCCCATATGAAGGCCATACTACAGTCCAAATTTGGGCTGATCCCCGAGGCATACCAACAGTGGATCAGGTACAGCTACAAACTCCCAAGTCAGTCCTATTTGTCCTTCTTAGACTATTCCGGAAAGGCACTGAAGGGCTGGGTGGATGATTTTGTTGGGCTGTATAGCCTAACTCTGAGGGAGCACATGCTCAATACCTGTTTTACAGAACTGTGCTAAGACCTGGTGGATAACAAGATAGCTGACCCCAGGAAGCTTGCTGAGTAGCAGCCCTCTGGGTGAGCACCAGAATATCAAAAAGGGTAGTTGGGAGTGACACAAGAATTGTGGTTTAGGTTCCTACAGACAGAGTGAGGGGAGGTCAAGGGAGATACTGACAAATCTCATCCTAAGGGGAAAAAAAAGGTTTCCCATGCCCGCCCCGTTTCTAATCCCACTGCTTTCAACTAAGACACAAGCAGGGGGAGTTTGTATGTCCAAAGAATGCAGACCTCCACAAGGGTGGTAGTCCCCAGGAGCAGGAGGTAGAACATGTCCTAATCTCCCCTCATTGGGGCGGGGTGAGCTCAGAGGATAAGTTGGTGACCCCTGAGGGTGGAAGTCATCACTTCCACCAGGTCAAGGTGAATGGAGTCCCTGTCACTGCTCTGAGGGACATCAAGGCCAGCCAGACCATGATAGTGGAAAGGCTGGTTTTCCCAGAGCAATATACTTGTCAGGTTTGTAGAGTAACCCAGGCCCTGGGACAGGACTTTCCCTGCCTCATGGCTCTGTTATCCCTGGAGTGCGGTCAGGAGGTGATCTAGAGAAGGATAATAGTTATTCCCTATATGTCCATTGACTGTATTCTGGGGAATGAGTTGCCATAGTTGATGGAAGAGTTGGGAGGGGTGGCGACCCAGGGAGCCATAAAAGCTCAAACATATGGGTTTACAACTCCCAAACAGAGGGTATAGAAGACCAGATGGCGGAGCAGGGGAGAAATGGCTCACTCCTCACTCCATTTCAGCCTCAGAGTACAGGCCCTCGGCTGAGTGGCCAGTATCAGGTTATCACACCTGGACTGGTAGGGAAGGGAGTAACAGAAGGGTGTCTAACACCTGGGGCTGTTGCCCCACTATGAGAAACAACTTTGCATTGCATGTCCTAATCGATGGGATCCTCAGCAATGATGCAGTGCCTTGCATCACAGCTCCCTGGCTCCTCATAATTGACGCATCCTCGACACAGGAACTCACAATGCTCTGCAACCAGGATTTAAGGTACTCTTGTGCAGCGGGCTTACCCAGGTCCCTGTAGCCAACCCATGCTCCATCGCGGTTAGCCTGAATTTGTGACTTTGGGGCACATACATCAAGGTAAGGAATTGCGATTCCTTAATAGCGATTTTTAAGGAATCGCCAATAAGGCGATTCCCTAACTGTATTCACAAATTGCAATTCCCTAACTGCATTCACATAATTGGTAATAGCAAATTTTGTGATGACCTATTTTGCGTTTGGGTTTGGACTTGATGAATCCCAAATGGCTAATTACCGGTCGCAAAGGGACGATTCTGTGAATCAGCCCGTTTGTTACCGATAATTAGCTTGATACATGGGCCTCTTTATCCACATTTTGCTTTTGGTGCTGTATTTACTGAAATCTTTAAACCTGAATATCTCCTCTTCTACTGTTTGGATTTTTATTGTTTTGGTGTTGGTTTATTTATGAAAGTTCATCCTAGGGGGTGGTGAGTAAACTCCGATCTGCTGGCAGAGTTTGCGGAGTTTTGCCACTCTGTGCCCACCAGGTGCTTTTGAGTTTACTGGTATGTTTAGCCCTCTCTAGACTAAGCGATTCGAGGTGGGGGACTGACTTGTGGCAACAGTAGGGGTTCTCGGCCCCCGAACATCCTCAGCAGTCAAGGGGAATTCATCCCCAAACTGTAGTGTGCAGTGTTGATGAGAAAGAGGGCGGGCCTCCAATGACGTCTCAGAAATCCCGCTGTAGGGAACTTACTTGTGACAACAGTTTGGGCACTTGGCCACAAAGACCCTCATTAGTCAAGGGGACTTCATCACCCACTCAGTAGTGCACCAAGAGGCTCCTTTGCAGAGTGGCTGAAAAAGGGGGCTGGGCCTCCGACAATGTCACAGCAATCCTGCTGCAGGGGACTTGCTTGTGACAATAATAGGGGTTATTGGCCCCCAATGATCTTCAACAGCCAAGGGGATTTCATCCCCCACCAGTAGTGCACCAGGGGGCCCCTTTGCAGAATAGTTGAAAAAGGTGACTTGCCTCTGATGACATTCCAGCAATTCTGCTCTGGGGGACTTACTTGTTGCGACGATAGAGGGTCTTGACCTTCAACGACCCACAGCCGCTATGGGGACTTCATACCCCAACCAGTAGTGTGCCACGAGACCCCTTCGCAAAGTGATTGGGAAAAGGGGTGGGCCTCCAATGACATTTCGCAAAAACAACAATTGATGGACAGAATGCAGAACAATGTCATACATTCACCCCGGTACAGAGATCTGGGCCTAAATCCATCGTTATTTTGCTCACCATGCCGTTCCAGTTTGAACCCAGCCATATGCAAATCAGTCTTGACCCTGTGCCTCATGGGAACAGTCCAGCCCAAACTGCCAAGCCAGGACCTCCCTGGACTGGAAACAAGCATCCTAGGACCGGTTTCGGGGTTTCACCCCTCTTCAGCCAGGATAGCTTGATTCCAGTGGCATGGAGAGCACGGGACTCACGTCTGAGCATATCCGTCCCACTTGGGGTGACAAATGCAAAAACAAAAATTGATGGACAGAATGCAGAACAATGTCATACATTCACCCCAGTACAGAGATCTGGACCTAAATCCATCGTTGTTTTGCTCACCATGCCATTCCAGTTTGAACCCAGCCATATGCAAATCAGACTTGACCCTGTGCCTCATTGGAACAGTCCAGCCCGAACTGCCACGCCAGGTCCTCCCTGGACTGGAAACAAGCATCCTAGGACCGGTTTTGGGGTTTCACCCCTCTTCAGGCAAGATAGCTTGATTCCAGTGGCATGGAGAGCACAGGACTCATGTCTGAGCATACCCGTCCCACTTGGGGTGACAAATGCAAAAACAACAATTGATGGACAGAATGCAGAACAATGTCATACATTCACCCCAGTACAGAGATCTGGGCCAAAATTTATTGTTTTTTTGCTCACCATGCCATTCCAGTTTGAACCCAGCCATATGCAAATCAGTCTTGACCCTGTGCTTCATGGGAACAGTCCAGCCCGAACTGCCAAGCCAGGTCCTCCCTGGACTGGAAGCAAGCATCCTAGGACCGGTTTCGGGGTTTCACCCCTCTTCAGCCAGGATAGCTTGATTCCAGTGGCATGGAGAGCACGGGACTCACGTCTGAGCATACCCGTCCCACTTGGGGTGACAAATGCTCACTTTGCCACTGGATTCAAGCAAGCTTGGCTGAAGACGGCTGAAATGCCAGAAACCGGTCCTAGGAAGCTTGTTTCCGGTCCAGGGAAGGCATGGCTTGGCAGTTCGGGCTGGACTGTTCCCATGAGGCACAGGGTCAGACTGATTTGCATATGGCCATGTCTGAACTGGGGTGGCAGAGTGGGCTAAAGAACGGTGATGGATCAAACCCAGATCTGTTGACTGGGTGTGAGTGTTTGATTGGTTCTGATGCTCCATCACCATCCCCTTTTGTACCGCTTTGTTCGCCATAAGTTGGCAGGGTATGCTCAGACGTTGAGTCCCTTGCTCACTTTGTCACTGGATTTAAGCAAGCTTGGCTGAAGACGGCTGAAATGCCAGAAACCGGTCCTAGGAAGCTTGTTTCTGGTCCAGGGAAGGCATGGCTTGGCAGTTCGGGCTGGACTGTTCTCATGAGGCACAGGGTCAGACTGATTTGCATATGGCCATGTCTGAACAGGGGTGGTAGAGTGGGCTAAAGAACGGTGATGGATCAAACCCAGATCTGTTGACTGGGTGTGAGTGTTTGATTGGTTCTGATGCTCCGTCCATCACCATCCCCTTTTGTACCGCTTTGTTCTCCATAAGTTGGCAGGGTATGCTCAGACGTTGAGTCCCTTGCTCACTTTGCCACTGGATTTAAGCAAGCTTGGATGAAGAAGGCTGAAATGCCAGAAACCGGTTCTAGGAAGCTTGTTTCCGGTCCAGGGAAGGCATGGCTTGGCAGTTCGTGCTGGGGTTTTCCCATGAGGCACAGGGTCAGACTGATTTGCATATGGCCATGTCTGAACTGGGGTGGCAGAGTGGGCTAAAGAACGGTGATGGATCAAACCCAGATCTGTTGACTGGGTGTGAGTGTTTGATTGGTTCTGATGCTCCGTCCATCACCATCCCCTTTTGTACCGCTTTGTTCTTCATAAGTTGGCATGGTATGCTCAGACGTTGAGTCCCTTGCTCACTTTGCCACTGGATTTAAGCAAGCTTGGATGAAGACGGCTGAAATGCCAGAAACCGGTCCTAGGAAGCTTGTTTCCGGTACAGGGAAGCATGGCTTGGCAGTTCGTGCTGGGGTTTTCCCATGAGGCACAGGGTCAGACTGATTTGCATATGGCCATGTCTGAACTGGGGTGGCAGAGTGGGCTAAAGAACGGTGATGGATCAAACCCAGATCTGTTGACTGGGTGTGAGTGTTTGATTGGTTCTGATGCTCCATCACCATCCCCTTTTGTACCGCTTTGTTCGCCATAAGTTGGCAGGGTATGCTCAGACGTTGAGTCCCTTGCTCACTTTGTCACTGGATTTAAGCAAGCTTGGCTGAAGACGGCTGAAATGCCAGAAACCGGTCCTAGGAAGCTTGTTTCTGGTCCAGGGAAGGCATGGCTTGGCAGTTCGGGCTGGACTGTTCTCATGAGGCACAGGGTCAGACTGATTTGCATATGGCCATGTCTGAACAGGGGTGGTAGAGTGGGCTAAAGAACGGTGATGGATCAAACCCAGATCTGTTGACTGGGTGTGAGTGTTTGATTGGTTCTGATGCTCCGTCCATCACCATCCCCTTTTGTACCGCTTTGTTCTCCATAAGTTGGCAGGGTATGCTCAGACGTTGAGTCCCTTGCTCACTTTGCCACTGGATTTAAGCAAGCTTGGATGAAGAAGGCTGAAATGCCAGAAACCGGTTCTAGGAAGCTTGTTTCCGGTCCAGGGAAGGCATGGCTTGGCAGTTCGTGCTGGGGTTTTCCCATGAGGCACAGGGTCAGACTGATTTGCATATGGCCATGTCTGAACTGGGGTGGCAGAGTGGGCTAAAGAACGGTGATGGATCAAACCCAGATCTGTTGACTGGGTGTGAGTGTTTGATTGGTTCTGATGCTCCGTCCATCACCATCCCCTTTTGTACCGCTTTGTTCTTCATAAGTTGGCATGGTATGCTCAGACGTTGAGTCCCTTGCTCACTTTGCCACTGGATTTAAGCAAGCTTGGATGAAGACGGCTGAAATGCCAGAAACCGGTCCTAGGAAGCTTGTTTCCGGTACAGGGAAGCATGGCTTGGCAGTTCGGGTTGGACTGTTCCCATGAGGAACTGGGTCAGACTGATTGGCATATGGGCATGTCTGAACTGGGGTGGCAGAGTGGGCTAAAGAACGGTGATGGATCAAACCCAGATCTGTTGACTGGGTGTGAGTGTTTGATTGGTTCTGATGCTCCGTCCATCACCATCCCCTTTTGTACTGCTTTGTTCGCCATAAGTTGGCAGGGTATGCTCAGAGGTTGAGTCCCTTGCTCACTTTGCCACTGGATTCAAGCAAGCTTGGCTGAAGACGGCTGAAATGCCAGAAACCGGTCCTAGGAAGCTTGTTTCCGGTCCAGGGAAGGCATGGCTTGGCAGTTCGGGCTGGACTGTTCCCATGAGGCACAGGGTCAGACTGATTTGCATATGGCCATGTCTGAACTGGGGTGGCAGAGTGGGCTAAAGAACGGTGATGGATCAAACTCAGATCTGTTGACTGGGTGTGAGTGTTTGATTGGTTCTGAGGCTCCGTCCATCACCATCCCCTTTTGTACCGCTTTGTTCGCCATAAGTTGGCAGGGTATTGTCAGACGTTGAGTCCCTTGCTCACTTTGCCACTGGATTCAAGCAAGCTTGGCTGAAGATGGCTGAAATGCCAGAAACCGGTCCTAGGAAGCTTGTTTCCGGTCCAGGGAAGGCATGGCTTGGCAGTTCGTGCTGGACTTTTCCCATGAGGCACAGGGTCAGACTGATTTGCATATGGCCATGTCTGAACTGGGGTGGCAGAGTGGGCTAAAGAATGGTGATGGATCAAACCCAGATCTGTTGACTGGGTGTGAGTGTTTGATTGGTTCTGATGCTCCGTCCATCACCATCCCCTTTTGTACAGCTTTGTTCTCCATAAATTGGCAGGGTATGCTCAGACGTTGAGTCCCTTGCTCACTTTGCCACTGGATTTAAGCAAGCTTGGATGAAGACGGCTGAAATGCCAGAAACCGGTCCTAGGAAGCTTGTTTCCGGTCCAGGGAAGGCATGGCTTGGCAGTTCGGGCTGGACTGTTCCCATGAGGCACAGGGTCAGACTGATTTGCATATGGCCATGTCTGAACTGGGGTGGCAGAGTGGGCTAAAGAACGGTGATGGATCAAACTCAGATCTGTTGACTGGGTGTGTGTGTTTAATTGGTTCTGATGCTCCATCCATCACCATCCCCTTTTGTACCGCTTTGTTCTCCATAAGTTGGCAGGGTATGGTCAGACGTTGAGTCCCTTGCTCACTTTGCCACTGGATTTAAGCAAGCTTGGATGAAGAAGGCTGAAATGCCAGAAACCGGTCCTAGGAAGCTTGTTTCCTGTCCACGGAAGGCATGGCTTGGCAGTTCGGGCTGGACTGTTCCCATGAGGCACAGGGTCAGACTGATTTGCATATGGCCATGTCTGAACTGGGGTGGCAGAGTGGGCTAAAGAACGGTGATGGATCAAACCCAGATCTGTTGACTGGGTGTGAGCGTTTGATTGGTTCTGATGCTCCGTCCATCACCATCCCCTTTTGTACCGCTTTGTTCACCATAAGTTGGCAGGGTATGCTCAGACGTTGAGTTCCTTGCTCACTTTGCCACTGGATTCAAACAAGCTTGTCTGAAGACTGCTGAAATGCCAGAAAACGGTCCTAGGAAGCTTGTTTCTGGTCCAGGGAAGGCGTGGCTCTGCAGTTCATGCTGGACTGTTCCCATGAGGCACAGGGTCAGACTGATTTGCATATGGCCATGTCTGAACTGGAGTGGCAGAGTGGGCTAAAGAACGGTGATGGATCAAACCAGGATCTGTTGACTGGGTGTTGACGGGGAGCCCTTGTCTTTCGACCCTGTGGATTTGTTTGCTGGCCGTTTTGGGAGTGTTGCGCTGCTGAACTGTTCTTTCGCTGGGACCCTGCGTTTTGTGAACTCCGGTTGCCGCTGCCACCAGTGCTACAACTCGCGTTTCCCACTTCGCGGGAAACGCTCGCAGCTGGGGGGGGGGACTGAGGCAAAGAGGCTGGTAGACTACACTGACCAGAATCCTCCAGGGCCTGAAGCCGCCTCCTTGTCCCGCCCATGCCAGGTGGAATAAATTGACCATCAGCTACGCGCAATGCGGGAGCCCTTGTCTTTCGACCCTGTGGAATTGTTTGCTGGCCGTTTTGGGAGTGTTGCGCTGCTGAACTGTTCTTTCGCTGGGAACCTGCGTTTTGTGAACTCCTGTTGCCGCTGCCACCAGTGCTACAACTCGCGTTTCCCGCTTTGCGGGAAACGCTCGCAGCTGGGGGGGGGGACTGAGGCAAAGAGGCTGGTAGACTACACTGACCAGAATCCTCCAGGGCCTGAAGCCGCCTCCTTGTCCCGCCCATGCCAGGTGGAATAAATTGACCAACAGCTACGCGCATCGCGGAACGCGCGCGGTAACAAGCCCGGGAGAAGCCCGGGACAAGGGCAGGCCCTCTGTGGCCCTCAGAGGCCTGAAGAGACTGGGCTGGGCCCGAGACCCTGGTTTTCGTGAACTGATCCCTCTTTTTTAAGTAACAAGTGAGACTTTAATTCTTTTTAACATTTATGTATAGTCGCATTGCAACTTAAACACGTATTGTTTCTATTTAGGATGTCTAAGGCTAAAAATGATAAAACTGCTACGGGCCATAGCACTATTGACAATTACATGGTAAAAAAAGTCACTCAGATCAACAGTGAACGTCGGGCATCTCTAGGGAAAGGGCCCCCTGCAACAGCACTGGTTGAGACGCCGCCTCTGATAGCGATGGACGCTGAGGGAGAGGCCAGCGTCAATGGTGCTGCTAGAGAAAACCCGGTCACACCGATTGTGGTAAGGACTGAGGTCCATGTAGAACACCAAGATACATCCAGTGAGGATTTGGAGGAAGTTCCGCCAGCTATAAGGCCGGTACGCAACTGTAGGCGAACACAGATAAAAGGGGGTGGGAAACAGAAGAAAAAAACTACTGCTGTAGATTCTGCTATTGTTAATGTCCCACTTAATAATCCCTTTGTGTTTACCGGAAACAAGGAGAATAACTTAAATGCTAATATTGTACAACTGGTTGCCCTCATAAAAAAACTCGAGTCTAAATTGGAATCTAAGGTAGAGGAGGCTATCAGACCTTTAACCACCAAGATAGACACTCTAACAGCTGAGGTGTCCAGGCTTGGTGGCCTGGTATCTTCGTACCAGGCTGCAGTTACTGGATTAAGGGATAACCCTGGGGAAGGCAGACAGACAGGGATGGTGCGGGGAAAAATGCAGTCAAATTCCATTAATATGATGGCAGTACCTACCACCGTGAGCAGGGTTCCAATAAAAGCAACCACACCAGCCACTCAAATAACAATGGATCCACAGATTCAATCTAACCCCGTTTCAAGACAGGGAACAGATAGTAGGCCGCACAGGAGTAAACGCTATCTTAACCTACCGCCCGACTGTGCGCCATTTGTGGTAGTCCTAACTAATGTCCCACCCTGCGGTACTCATCCTGCCTCACCCTATGACGAGTCTCACGCCTCACTTAAAAACAAAACAGTGTCATGGCTTAATAAAAACTGTGGCTTTCCAATTGCATATTTTGATCAGATAGTGGCAGTCAGGCGGGTGAATTTGGTGGGCTCATCGAAAAAATGGGAAGCGGAGACTGCATTGTTGTGAACTTTAAACATCCCCAACCTGTGGCCACCGCTCTCTTAAGAGCTTCGTCACTGATATATAATGAGAGCAGTATATGTGTTCGACCTCTGGGGTACTTCTATGCCCATCTCTGTCATAATTCCCCCCAACAAAGGTTGTTCAGTCCAGTGGCTGAAACTCAGATCCAGGCCATGGACACCCGCTCTCAGTATAATATTGTTAACCCGAGGGGATTTGGAAACATTACCAATACACAGAATAGACCTAATTTTTTGGCCCAACCTTATTCTGGGTTTAACATCAACACACAGAACAGGTACGACCTTCTATCTGGCCTGGACATGTGTGATTGACATGAGATCCCTGTGGGTCAGGGCATCTCAATCTCAGATGAACTGGTACCTATCCTGAACTCACAGGATAAAAACTGTGGTAGCAATGTTGTCTCGTGGAACATTGCGGGGTTGGCTGCAAAAATGGCAGACATAAACTGGGTCAACTACATTAAGCAATTTAAAGTTATCTGCCTACAAGAGACATGGCTGGTTGAATGTGATCTTTTTCTAGAAGGGTACAAGGCCTTCTATGTCCCGGCCACACCATCATTAAGAGGCAGACCTAAGGGTGGACTGGTGATTTTCGTTTCTATCCTTGTTACCTGTAAAATCAGTAGAATTGATGCAAATTATCCTGGTATGATGGGTTTGGTTTTAAATGGGGAACACTGTCGAGTATGTTTAGTGAATTTTTATAATGCTGCCAATGTCACTTCAGTATCTAATTCCGTATCTGTCCTGCATGCCTTTCTCATTTCCTCTCTTAATGATTTTAATCACAACCTCATGATTGTGGGGGATCTAAATGTCCACTTGTGTGGAGATCCTCTGCACAAATGCATAAATGATTTAAGTTGTGAGCGTATGGAGGGACTCCACCTGGACCACACAATGGCTGGGGAACTATGCAATGCTCTCCTTGATAATCTGTACCTCTCCCTGGCCATGACACTCAGGGATCCATTTAAATGTTTTGATACTCCAACCTTTAAGGGGCATGGGAGGGGCACCTTTATTGATCACATGCTGTTGTCAGCGACACTGCTACCTTTTTTAGATTCATTTGATATTGTCCCAAGCGAATTCAGTGACCATAATCCTTTAACAATCCGTCTGAAGGGACCTTGGTTTACTAAGGAAAGACAGATATGTAATTCCGGGAGGCTGGGCACCATAGATGGGAGGCGGCGACTCAAATGGTCAATGGTGACTCCAGATTTACTGTATAAAAATATTGTAGACACATGTACTGAGGATATTGTGAACTGCACCCAGGTAGGGGCAGACCCACGACGGGTTCTCACTGCTTATCAAAATCTGTCGGAGAAGGTGTCAGAACTGATGTCGGCTCCTGCAAAGATGAGTGTGGAAAAATGTGGGCCAAGATGGTTCAATCATGATTGCTCCAAAGCTGCTCGTAACCTCAGGCTAGCACTGGCAGCTACTCCGAGAGTGCAGGAAAATGTCAAACTGTGCCGTAAAGAATATAAGTCCATTCTTAAATCCCATAAGGAGTCGCTAAGAGTAGAAGCGTGGAATGAGTTACTTGATCCCTCTACCTTAAAATCCAGCACCAGATTTTGGACAATAATTAAAAAAACATTTCTGGTAGAAGACCCGGGTAACGGTCTGGACTGTTGTATTACCAAGGAAGAGTGGGAATTTCACTTCAAACAATTATACTCTTCTGGGTTACCTGCTACAACTGAGAAATTGCTTGATGCTAGGGGAGGTGCTATTAGGTTTACTAATGGTGAAGTTATGGTGGCCATTGAAGGACTTACTGCTAGAAAAGCCCCAGGGCCTGATGGGATCCCCCCAGACTTGTACAAGTCTGATCCACACTTTTGGGCGCCCATTCTGGCTGCAGTATTTAATGTAGCTGCCAAAGTGGGCTGTCCTATCTCCTGGGGACTATCAACGATTGTTCCCGTTTTTAAAAAAGGAGATAAGGGCAGTCCTCACTGCTACCGGCCAATCTCATTAATTGACTCCATGGTCAAAATTATGGGGAGAATTCTACTACAGAGAATAACATGCTGGGCGACTGAAAATAACATCATGTTGATTTCTCAGTATGGTTTCTGTGGGGGGCGCTCCAACATAACCCAGTGCCTTAACCTCTTCCTTGTATTGAGCAAATATACCACTGTACAGAGGGGAACTGTCCATCTTGCCTTCATGGACCTTTCTTCAGCCTTCGACTGTGTTAACAGGGGGGGGCTGTGGAGGTCCATGAGGGAGAAAGGTGTGGATCCTGGGATAGTCGACTTTCTGGTGGATATGCACAGTAATACCAGTGCTAACGTCAGATATTCTGTAAATGGGGACACCACTGGTAATTTCGACATAAAGAAGGGAGTGCGTCAGGGTTGCATTCTTGCCCCCTTCCTTTTTAATTTGTATTTTAATGATTTAGATGATTATCTACAGAATGTACAGGCAGACTGCCCTAGAGTCGGCAGGCGGGGTATTCCAGTTCTTTTATACGCAGATGATGCGGTTTTAATTTCGAGAACGGAGAAGGGACTCCAGGCGCTTTTAAATGCTTTTAACACTTTTATGTCTGATCGAAATCTATTGGTCAACAACTCCAAATCATACATAATGCATATTTGCCATAAACCCAAAAAGAATTTTATTTTTAAATTGGATGATGTCCCAATACCAGTCACAGAAACATTCTCATATCTTGGTGTCCTGTTTGATACCAAGCTTAACTGGGGTCCACACCTGGTCAAAAAGAAAGGTGAACTGACAAGGGCTAATGTTTCTGTTTTTAACTTTGCGACAAAACTGGGTAAGAAGCCAATTAACGCAATGATTAAGCTTTACAATGCCAAATCTGTTGCTACAGCTGCATTTGGTAGCAAACGTTGGGGATATGTGGCTGGAGAACAGTTGCAGGTTGTTGAAAACAATTTCCTAAAACGTCTACTTTGTGTCCCCACTAGTACACCCAACTTGACAGTACATTAAGAACTGGGAATCCAGTATTTAAGTGATATTTTTTCCTTACGGCCACTGATTTGTTGGGTGAAACTGTGGATAAACCAGGACATACCTCTTACCCATTTTGATTGTAAGAGATCTTGTATCTCAGGACAAACACATGCGTGTCCCCTGGTTAAAATATCTGAAATCCTGCTTTTCCAGGCTAGGCCGTCTGAATTTGTTTGAAAATCCTAGCGGAATTGTAAAGGGGGATATAACAGCAATCAAACAAGCCTTCTATGAGGACAAGTTGGCTCAAAGGGAAAGTGAGGAGCTTATGAAATCAAGAATTAGGAAATATGTGATGTTAAAAACTTGTGAAAGCATGGAGCCATATTTAATGAGTAATCTCACCTCTCATGAGAAATTCTTGTTGACTAGGTTTAGATTTGACATCTTCCATCATCTTTTAATTCGACCGAAGTCAGACATTTTTAATAAGGTTACAGCACCCTGTGGCTGCGACGGGAAGTCTCCTCAGGATATGCTGCATTTTATGTTTTTATGTAGGTTTTATGAATATCCCCGCAAACGTTATCTTGTTGCACTCTTAAGGAAACTTAATTTTAACCAAATCAAACCTGCCTTTTTCTATTTGCAGCTTTTGTACAGCGATAGTGTCTTACAGGTTAAAGAATTTTTAAAATTAACCGTCAAATTAAGGAATTGCCTAGACCAATGATGTTGTACTTACTATCTGCACATTACCCTGTATCTGGATCAAGTTATTGGCAATGGGCTACGTGTAATATGATTCTTGTATGTGACTATGAATTAATGTAATAGTATGAATAATGTTTTTAATCGTATTGTATATATGTGCACTTTTACGGTGTGAAATATAACCGAATAAAGTCTCTATTGAATTGAATTGAATTGAATTGAATTGACTGGGTGTGAGTGTTTGATTGGTTCTGATGCTCCGTCCATCACCATCCCCTTTTGTACTCCAAAGACATTCCATCAGTCTCACTGTGGGGCACTTATTTGTGGCAACAATAGGGTTTTTTGGCACCCAACAACACCCACCAGCAAAGGGAACTTTATTAGGGGTTGCCGCTCACTGAACTCAGTGGAATTTGGCAGAGTTTTTAGGCAACTCCACGGAATTCCACAAAGTGAACTGTGAGAGCTACACCCATGCCTAATTTATTTTATTTTTCTAAATTGGTGTGTAATTTTCCTTATAGTGTATTTTCACTACATTACTGTTTAAATTCACACCTTGTCTCTAAGTTAAGATGGACTGCTCTGTGCCTATCTACCATAGCGTTGAGCACAGGTTAATTTGAGGTTTGCTTGTCCAACACTCTGACAAGGGTTGTAGTTGCTGCTTGAGTAGGGTTTCACCGCCTCCTCAACCAGTAACCTAATTTCTCACACACCTGGATCAGCTTTCTCTGGGTGCTCCTCTTGTTGGAAATACATGGACATCTCCTGGACAATCTTTCTTCTCCTGCATATCAATCCTTACGGCTCTCAGCAGGCAGCTAGACTGTTAGTTGCTTCAGGCAGATCCTCACTGAGCATGTGCTCCCTCAAAATTAGATTGTACAGCTGAATATTGTCAATGACCTTCCTGCCCCTTACCCATACTCTCAGTACATTTCTAGAATAGTTGAGAAAGTACACCCAAGACTGGTTTGCAAGTTTGTGGCTGTCCCTGAATGGAAGGCGATACCTTTCAGGTGTTAGTTCGAACTTGGAGTCAAGAATAGCCTTCATAGTGCTCTACTGAATCAGGTCCCCCACTTCCAATGTAAGAAGGTTGTTCTTCTATAACGTAACCCAATACTCCTCTGGGACCCCGTGCATCCTCAGGGTTACCTCATAGGCAGAAAACCACTTATCTATATCAACACCCATCACATAACTCTACATCAAATCGTGTTGATGTGGACTTTCATCTCTGCAGTGAACATTGTAGGTATGATGCCACTATTTGTTCTGGGCTCCACTGTTTGGCTTTGATGTCTAGCTCTTTTAAACTTTGCTCAAGGTCCATTTTTCTCTTGTCCGTGACCAATCTTCTTTCCTATTGGGCTCTCTTTTCATCTGCCTCTTTCTCCTTCATTTGTAGTTTGGCCATCAGCAGCCTGAATTTCCTTTCAGCTTTCCTGTCTGCCAACTCCTCAGGAGATAGGCCTTGGAAAGATACAGTGCTTTTTGCTGGAGCAAGAGGCTCATTTTCTGCCCCCAAGTTGTCTTCCTCATCCTCATGGCACTGTCCTTCTCCTCCTCTAAGTCCGCTTTTCCTCTGGGATGGACTGCATCCTTTGACCTTCCTCATTGCACAGAGAGCTACCTGGAAATCTACTTTTGTGGCCTTCCTCCACACATTCGGGCTTATCTCCTTACAATGCTTCTATAACTAAGCCCTGCTGAGGTTATCAATACTGGGCAGCTTCATCTCCATTGTAGCAAAAAGTAGGCAGGTAAACTTAAATAAGAAAAGTGAAAATAAAGCCAATAAAAAACTAAGGAGAATTTATAAAGAGGTCAACTTAGGTGTTAGAAATTGGGTTTCTGGTTGACAGAAGTATACACACTATCTAAGCAGGACCACAATCCTAGTCAGGTTAAGTCAAAACACACCAAAATTATACTATATTATATTTATTATAATTATGCTTACCCTCTGGCAACTTGGCACATAGCAGTCAAGTTCAACTTAAGAGAAAATATGTAAAGTATTTTTGCAACGCTTCAAACAGTAACACAATGAAACACCCACTAAAAGAATCCAAACTAGATTAGAAAAATAGATACTATTTCATTTTAAAAAACACCAAAAATTACATAAATCCAACAAGTAGAAGTCAAGATATGAATCTGCAAAGAAAAATGTAAAATAGCGCTTAGAAGCAATAATTGGTTTAATGGGATATCTGGTTACGCTGAACCGTGGCAAAGTAAAATATTTAGGCCAACTGCAATGGAGCGCATGCTATATACAAGTACTTTGATCCATGATACTTCGTTGTCAATAAAGATGTGAGGTGCAGCGAAGCGATGCGTCAGTATTTAGTCACACAATGGACGAGATGTGTTGAGTTTCTCCATGAGTTTCTCCATGGGTCGGTTCCGAGTGCAAGGTGCTGATTCTGAATGTGATGTGTGGCTGCGGCTCCTCCAGTAGGTGATGCATCAATTCCAAAGTCAATGTGCCAGTTTCCTAAGGCGATGTACTTGGTACACTCCATGCAACAATGGAGATGCACTAGTTCTGATTCACGCTAGGGCAAAGGTGCACCATTTTGGATGACAATGCATGGGCTCTGGTTCAAGTAGCACTTTATACCCACTTTTAAGGGTCCAGACTTGATTGGCACCACCTAGCAATGTAAGACTTGCAGCAAGTAAAGTCCAAGATGAGTTGAAGTCTTTGATGTCCCTGAGACTTTGAACCGAGGAAAGCCAGCAAGCCCTTGGAGTCATTCTGTGTTTAAGTGATGGAAGTCCGGTCCTTCCCACCCAGTCAGGAGAACAGCAGGCAATAGGGCCTCTCAGCAAGATCAGATTCCAACAAAACAGCAGTGCAGCAGAGTGGCAGTCCTTCCAGCAGCATACCAATTCTTCTTCCCGGCAGAGTGGTCACAGGTCCAGAAGCGTATTGATGTTATGCTGTCAGGAGTCCAGCACTTACCCAGTTGTGCCTTTGAAGTGGAGGAGACTTCAAAGAAAACCTTGAAGTGTACAGATGTCCCCCCCTCCTTCCCTGTCTCCAGACTCCCTACATGAGGGTATACAGCCCTTTGTGGACAGGACACAACCTATTCAGGTGTAAGGGTGAGGCTGTACTCAGCTCCTCCCTCCCATCTCCCAGGATGGCCCGGCAAGATGCACCTAAGCTCCCTTTGTGTGTGGGTATCTAGAGGGAATACACAAAGTCCAGCTGTCACTCAACTCAGACTGAACAGAGACAGGCAGCAGGCACCAAATGACCAAAGTAAAAAAATGCCAACTTTCTACAAGTTTCATTTTCAGAATTGTAATTTAAAATCTGACTTCACGATAAGTTATGATTTTAAATCTGATTCCAGACACCACACTTTGGAGGTATTATCTCTTCCAAATTGGAAATTATATTTATAAGAGTCTTTCACAACCAGGACATGGAAAACTTAAAAGTACATATCCTACTTTTAAAATATCCTGCGCCCTGCCCTTGGGCTGTTAGGGCCCTACCTTAGGGGTGACTTATATGTATTAACAAGAAAGGTTTGAGCCTGTCAAGAGGTTTAACTTGCCAGGTTGATATGGCAGTTTAAAAATGCACCCACAGGCTCGGCAGTGTTATGGTTAAAGGGCAACATAAGTGGGTGGCACAATTATTGCTGCCGGCCCACTAGGGGCATTTAATTTACAGGTCCTTGGCACATGTAGTGGACTTTACTAGGACTTTTAAGTAAATAAAATATGCCACTTGGGTTTGAGCCAATGTTGCCATGTTGAGAGGAGAGAGTACATGCACTTTAGCAGGGGTGAAGTGCTCAAAGTCCTGAAGCCAACAAAAAAGAGGCCAGAAAAAGGGGAGGAGGAAGGCAAAAAGTTTGGGATGATCCTTCAGAGAGGACCATTTTCCAACATCTGGTATCAAATTATTTATCTCAGATTTTAGTGTTACACTGATCACTGCATTGCACTTCACAAACAAAATTACTTTATCCCACCACTGAACACCACCGTGCAAAAGTAGGTTGTTGGTTGAGGAGGGTGTGAGTCCCTCTCAAGCAACAGCCACAATTCCAGTTGGCGTGAACCACTACAGTCACTCAAATAACCGGTGTTTAATCCTATGGTAGCTTGACGCAAAAACTCTCATGGTTAAGTTGGAGACCATGTGCAATATATTTATGAAGTACCCTAATAGTTATGAAGTGAAAACACAACAAAAGAAAAATACCACACAAATTTAGAAAAAATAGAGTTTATTTTGGTACACCGTTTGAAAACAAATTGGCAAAAATCCAATCAGTAGAACCGGAGTTATGATTTTATTAAAGTTTAAAGTGAAAACTAGCAGCTGTAAGATCAAAGCTCCAACCCCAGACATCTAGCTGTGCAAGACCAGGGCAAAGTCAAAAGTTATGGTTGACCACGATGGAGTGTGGTTTGGATTAGACCCACTCTCCTCTTACCTTCGAATGAAGTCGCAGTGAAGAGTTCTGCATTCGGACTTAGGGCCACATGAATCTACCAATTTTGCGTTCGCAAATGGTCCTATTCACACAATCGGCCCGTTTGCAAACGCAAAAAAGGATTTTCACATGTCTCAAACCCTATTTTGCGATTTCCTCTGTGATCTTAATGTCCACATTGACAACCTCAATGACAACAACACCGCACACCTCCTCAACACTACGAGCAGCCTTAGATTAATCTAGATAGTTCACGACCCCACACACACCACTGGACCCCATCTTCACCTCCAGCAACCATGCCAAATACAGCCATGTCACAAAGCTCACATGGACCAATCACTCAAGCATCCACATAAGCATCTCCTATCCCTGCTCCGCCAGCCTCAAGATGAGCAGCACCCCCCACCAGCGGAGGAACACAATCTCAGAGACCACTTGGATGGACAGCTTCAACACCTCCAACCCCACTACCGCCACCAACCTCGAGCAAGGAGTTAACAACTTCAATGCCTGGATCACCAACTGTGCCAAAAGATTACCCCCATCAAAACCCAACATCCTCCAAAAAAGCCGGCTAGTACAGCAAAACAAGACAGCAAACAACTGCAGAGAAGATGGCGTGTCAGCAGGGATACCTCTGACAGTACAGCCTTCAAGACCTTCCTCAACTTCTACCATCATCTGCTGTGAGCAACAAAGAAGACAACCCTAAATGCATCCATCAAAACCAGCACCAACAACACCAAGAAACCTTTCAACATCATTAATATATTCTCCAACCCGGCTGCTAGCGAAAACAACATAACACCCTCACAGAAGCTGTGCGCCAACCTCGCCAACTTCTTCCACGCTGAGATCACACCCATATACAGAACCTCGCATACCAACCTACACCTACAGACCTTCTCAACAGACTCGCCACCACCGCAATGAACATAGACCACAGACTGACCACCTAAAACCTCCTCTCCACCTAAGACACCACCTCCACCTTGAAATCCATCTACACAAACCCATGCCTGCACCACATCTTCAGTCCTGGAAACTAAAGGAGCAGCCAGCAACTCACCACCCTGCTTAACACCTCCATCACCACTGCAACATTTCCCGACACTTGGAAACACACCAAAGTCAGATCACTACCCCAGCGAAACCAAAAACTATGGGCCAATCTCCCTGCTCCCATTCCCAGTGATCCCAAAGATCATCAACAAGCAACTCACGACACACCTAGAAAATAACCAGCTACTTGATGCCTCCCAATTCAACTTCTACAGCAATTGCAGCACTAAGATTGCCATGATGTCAGCCACCCACAACATCCAAACTCTCCTCAACCGAGGAGAAACAATTGCTCTGATCCTCCTAGACCTCTCAGCAGCACTCAACCTCATATTCCTAACCAAGCTGATCAAGAGGCTCCACCACATTAGTATTCCAGGGAACGTGCTCAGATGGATCACCTCCTTAATCAACGGAAGAACCCAGATGATCCACCTACCTCCTTTCATCTCTAAAACCCAATGATATCACCTGTGGTGTTCCCCAGGGCTCATCCTTCAGCCCTGAGCTCTTCAACATTTATATAAACCTGTTGGCCAACATCATCAGATACCAAAGTCTCAGCATTTTTTCCTATGCAGAACACACCCAACTCATCCTCACACTCACCAACAATCCCACCACTATCAGAACCAAGTTCCACAGATGCATGGCAAGTGTCATCAACTTTATGAAGAATAACTGCCTGTAGCTGAACACAGATAAAACTGAAGTACTGAACTTTGGCAACAGCAGTAACACATGGCATGACTCCCAGTGGCCATCAGACCTAGGACCCACACCCCCTCTCTATGACCATGCCAGAAACCTCAGAATCATCATTGACAACAAGCTCAACATGAAATCACAAATCAACGCTGTCTCCTCCACCTGTTTCCGCACCCTACTCATTCTACATAAGATCTTCAAGTGGCTACCCCTGCACACAAATAGCACCATGACGCAGGCTGTTATCACCATCTGAATGGACTACAGCAACGCTTTCTATGTAGGAATCCCCACACACCTCAAACAGAGACTGCAGACCATACGGAAAGATGAAGCCAGACTCATACTCGACCTTCCCTAACGAACCCATATCACCCCCCACCTCAGGGAATTCCACTGGCTCCCTGTAAAGAAGAGATGCCAATTCAAGCTGCTAACCCACTCACACATGGCTCTACACAAGTCAGTACCCACCTACATTAGCCACTGCCTAAATTTCTACCAACCATCGAAAAGACTTCGCTCTGCCTCCCTTTCTCATGCCTGTATTTCTTGCATCAACCAAGGCAGACGTGTAGGATGCTCCAGCAAAGACCTGGAACAGCTTCCCAAGACAAATATGGACCATCCCCTTAATTTTGGAAATCCAATGACCCTCAAGACCTGGCTGTTTGACTGAGATACCATTGCGAGTGACTAAATAGCGCTCTATATACATTGATGGATTAATTGAGACAACCAGTTCTAGGAGTCACTTTGGAAATTCTGGGTTCAAGATGAAGTTCAGTGCTCAAGCAGCAGGGCAGACCTCTTGAAGTACGAAGCAAACTTCAGGAAGCAGAGCAGTCCTTCTTAGTGCAGCAAAGGAGTCTTCTGAAGCACACATTATGCCACATCAGCAGACAGTCCTCTGGGAGTCCTTCCCCAAGTCCAGACAGTGAACTGAAGATAGGGTCTGAAGGCCCCCTTTTTATGGAATTTCTAAGCTCCCTACCCTGTTTCCAACTTGGCTGCAGGCACAGGCACAGATGTCTAATTTGAAGTTGTTTGTGTGTGAGCAAGGCTCAACCTATTGATGTGTCAGTGGGGCTGTGAAGTGCGCAACCCTCATCTGCCATCTAGATGTCTGGGAGATGTCACAGAGGCCAGCTGGCATTTTCACACCTTGTGATGTGACCTTGGCTGAAGGCCCCAACATTTGTCAGATATCAAATATGACTTTCCAACCTGTACGAAAACAAATGTTAGCACTTATTCAATGTAAGAAAGTAACCCAATTTTATCCTATGGGAGAGGTTGGCCTCTCCGTACTGAAAAACAAATTTGTGAGTGTTTCAATACCAGTACATATAAAATATAAAAGAACATGTCCAGCTTTTTAATTACAATGCACACTGTCTTATGGACTGTTTAAGACCTACCTTAGGGGTGACTTCTATGTGTTAAAAATTGAGTTTTAGCTTTGGTAAGGGGGTCATGTGACCAAATCAAATTAGCAGTTTAAAACTGCTGCCACACTGCAACTGCAGGCCTGAGACACGTTGTAATGGACTACTTAAGAGTGTGGCACAAAGAGTGCTGCAGGCCCATAAGTAGCATTTAATTTACAGACTGGGTTTTGGGCATTCCACGTTACTAGGGAATTAAATATGCCAATCAGGTGTAAGCAAATGTTGCCATGTTTTAGTGAGTGAGCACAAGTGTTTTAGCACTAGTTAGCAGTGATAAAGTGCAGAGTCCTAAATCCAACAAAAATGAATCCACAATAATAGGAGTTTAAAGGCAAAAAGGTAGGGGCAAAAACAACCTAAGGCTGGCTAGTCTAAAAGGCACACACAAGCATATGACATGATTCTGGATAGTTCAGAAAACCTTATATGGATCTGTGTGCATCCATTTAAGTGCAGGTGTGAAGGAACTTGAGTATGTCTATCCCATGTAAAATGTCAACGGACATTCTAAGTTGATTGAATTAAACTCTTTAGTAGTCTT
Source organism: Triturus cristatus (assembly GCF_964204655.1). Taxonomy (NCBI): domain Eukaryota; kingdom Metazoa; phylum Chordata; class Amphibia; order Caudata; family Salamandridae; genus Triturus; species Triturus cristatus. Next base: position 543,716,228 of record NC_140583.1, read on the forward strand.
CTAAAAATTACCCCAAGACTACATGAAAGTCTTTGTTTTCTCTCCTACACTGTACTATTGGTGTCTTTCATGAGTTGAGTGCTCACGTTTTAAACACATTAAGCATCATGTGTTATGACTGTACCATTCCACACACCACCGAAGGCATAGCTTTCTTTAGTACAGCAGAAGCAGTGGTAAGGGGGCTCACAGGTGTAAGCGAACAACTAAACCTTGATGATTTTCTGTTTTTACCTACCTAAATAGAGAGCATGGGTGCATTGTCCTTTCTTGCACTAGAGTCAATGGCATCCTTGCTAAGCCTATGCACATCATCGGGCCTATTCACACACTATATTTTTAAGTATGTAAAGTAGTACTACTATAGTACTTGTGTAGTTCCAAATGCCCTTCAAAAACCTACGTGCGGAGACCTCCAGCTCTCCTAGCTTTTCCTTGCAGAGATATCTGCACATGTAAGTGTATGTTTTAGTAGTAAATGTAGGAGGGGAAAGGAAGGATGGCTGGAAAATGGGGGATACATACTTCTAAGTGCAAGGGGTCTAGAGAAATTTAAGTAGATGTTTAGAGAGGAAAATACTAATACACATCGCACATCAACAAAATAGTAAAACTGTTGATACTCACAAACTACACTTCAAAAGTTACAATGGCTCAAAAAAATTCAAAACAGGTGTAATGGTACTCCAGCCTAGCCTTGGAATGAGTCAAGGACCACACATAACCATTTACATGTACTGCAACAAAATGTCAGAGAAAACAATGGTGGCCTGGAAATAAAAGATTATCCCATAATTGTAATATATATAACTTATATCAACATTGACAATGTACATAAATTCATTTTTACAAATATATATTACATATATATATATATATATATATATATATATATATATATTACATAATTATGTTATTATTTTAAAAGGTAATAATAAGCTTAGTTTAGAAAATACATTTTTAAATGTTTGTATTAATATATCCCTATCTAGTTATTGCTATTAATAGAAGTACATTTGGAAATGGTGAATAGCAAAAATGTATATTTGTAATTGTGCACTCTGAAATGGTGAATAACACAAAATGGAGTTACACTTAGATATAGTAGCACATACATACATGGGTAAAAGAACATGTTCGTAGTTCCCTTTGTGAATAGAACCCCATTTGTGTTGTTGAACCTCTTTATCGTGGAATTGTTGACTGACCAATATTTTAGTTGAATTCAAATTTTTGGGATGTATTTTTGTTCCGCTGAACACAGGTCTCTGGTTCTGAGTATTAAGTACCCTTCCATGTCATTGCATGAAGGGTTTTAATATATAGTAACTATTTTTCCAATTAACCATTTTTGCTTTTTATAATTCTATATTGCTCTGCTTTTCAAGTTGGATTAATGAGTTGCCCTTGTTTCCTTTTTTATATAGAAATGACTTAAGGTTTCACACATAACAAGGAACACCTTGCAGATATGCAAGTGCACATGTAGGTTAGTTGTTTACTTCTATTGATGTGACCTTAATACATGACTATCGGTCCACTAAAGGGCATTTTCACCATGCTAAATAAGTGCATGAACTTTGTGTGCCCAGTTACTTTGCCAATGCCCCTTCACATAAAGGAGGCATAAATCTGGTCTAATCTTCGCAATTGCTGTCCTATTGCCTTCAGAGTGTACAGATTCTGTTTTCTTTTCTTAAATATTTGGCAATGGTAAGTTATTTGAACTACTTAACCACTCCTCTCGCTGTCAAATACTAACATAGTTCAATTCAATTCAATTCAAAATAACTTTATTCAGTTCCAAGGACCATAAAAGTTTAGCAAACAAACATCACAGTTTTAGGATTTCATAACATATTTGTAGAACACTGTGGTTAAAATTAATAAAAAGGAAAAGTTCATAGGAATCTGACAGGTAAAAACATATTATCCATAATACAAATGACCTAGCACAGCAAAATATATCACTGATCATAAAATTCCAAGCATATAAAGGTTGTACACTAAAAGATTACAACGTTCCTGGTCAGCTCATAACGCTTTCTAATGGCCATTGCAACTTTAATATAGTGAGAGACCGCAATATAAATAGGAGAAGTGGCCAAAGAGTACAGCAGATTAAAACCTTCAATGTACATGCAAGGCTGTATTTTCCTTAGAAACGGAGCAAACATTTGTCCTCTTGGCTCTTTATAAAGGGGGCAGAATAACATAAGCTGTCAAATTGTCACACTGGCAGGGCATATGTGTATCGGCCCCCCCTGATTGTCCCGGGAATACCACTCAAAAGTGCAGAGGGTGTAAAAAAAGTCTAGTTCAAAGAAATCATGTCCGCACATTGGTGGTAAAAGTTAAGTAAAATTTCTCCTGGGCAGCGAACAAGCATAAGAGACCAATCACCTCAGATTGTGAATGCCGCATATTTGCCCTTGAATACTGCGCCTCTTTGATGATGGCTTTCGGACTTGTGAGGATATTATCAGGATTGTTGTAAAAATGCCCAAAGCCTGTCACATGAAATTTATCTCTCACAAATCGAAGCCAAGGGATCGATAGGGCACTATCCAGTTTAGTACAATTTTTAATCCCATCCCTTGAGAAAGTTGATTCCTCAGACAGCCACATTCTTGACCATAGCAGCAAAGGGGCAATGCCTATACGGTGCTCTAAAAACTATAACCCCAGCTCTCAATGACAAAAGAGTGTGGGAGTGCTATTCAGGGTCATCAATAGCATTTTTATAAACTTATTTTCCAAAACCTGTAGTTGGCAGCTTTTATAGTGGCCCCACAACCCTGCACCATAAGTTGCCACAGACAAACATTTGGCTTTATGAAGGGTGACTAGCTCTGTCACCTGCTTGTGTCCTAGCTTGCAAGCAAATCGAAATAAACCCTCCATAACCCTACTTGTGTGTTGCACCCTTGCTGTTATGAGTGGTTCCCAATTCATCATATTATTAAATAAGTTCCATAAGTAGGTAAATTACCAATGCTCTTACCCCTTACAGCAAAGTTTCTAGTTTTGGTGCCCTGAGCGACAATATTGGTGCCCCTCAATGACACACCATAATATTCAATTTAATAAAGTTAACTTTCAAATCAAACAACATAGTTATAATTAGCATCCCTGTAAACATTTATAATTTGATTAATACAAAAAAACCTCTGGACAGGAGAAGAGAATGGGAGCTCACGAGGAAAAGCTACTTTCCTGATCTTTTTGATGTAGCAGTAAAATTACATCATTAAATTGGATTTTGTTCCTCTGACATCACAAAATATAACAAGGTGTTTGCGAGCATTGCACTGTAAATAAATAAATATTTAAATTTTGATAAATCTCGTGAGATTTATGCGAGGTTTGAAGAACACACAAATTGCTTTCTTTTATGTTTTTACATGACATATTACTTTACACTATTTTATATTCAGAAGAGCTAATTGGAGTAGGTAGTTCATTCATTTGTTTTAGTGGGTAGAGATATGCTGGATGCTCTATAACTATTGCAGAAAGCACAATAAGATTGAAGGATTGGTTCCAGGATCGTGTACAGCAGGATAAGTGCGCCTTGTTACTGATAATGCGCTGCCCTCAGGTAAGATGCAAACTCGTGCTGCCCTGGGGGAAGCTCATTCAAGTTACATATGGAGCAGCTGCTTCACAGCCGCTCTGTGTTTCATTCTGCAGGCAGCAACCAACCTGCAGTTTCAGGAGGGAATAGAGATCCCTTTGCAGGTGGATGCAGTGAGTGACTTCACCCGTCTGCAAGGGGATGTCCAGGGGGTCCGTGGAACCCACTTTTTCCCAACCAGAGGGTAGCTATCAGGGGGCTCACTGACAGTGTGCCACATTATTATGCCAAACTTTCAGCCTCCTGACAGCTTCGTTGCCTCTCTCATTTGCATGGGGGCACACCCCCATGCAAATGAGGGAATGACCTCTTGAGATAGTGCTAGAGCTACAACTGCACCAACGCTATCAGTATTGTAGAAGGGGCCGCACAAGCATCTACGGCCCCTTCTGTCATACCAAAGTGCACAAGGGGTGCATAGAGCGAGTGCAAGTGCCTATTGCACCCTGGGGCACTTTCTCTAATTGTTGCCCCAAAAGCTTAATCCTGGCCTTTGCGCTAAAGATAAGGTCTCAGTGGTTGTTCAATGTTTGGTTCAATTTTTCACACTATTTTCTTTCCTATTACCTGCTTAAGCTCTCATTACGTGTAGTGGAATTACACCCCTAACTGTAACTTACATTTGCAGGTGCCTAAGAGCCCGGAATTCTCAGGTCCACAAAATTGACGGGACTTCACTGCTGCAGGGTCTGGAGGCAGCTGATCAGCCTGGCCTGTTTCGGACTGCTGCATGGCTTTGGAGGTCAGACAAATGCTCCCCTCAGAAGAGCCGGAGCTACCCAAACCCACACTACCTCCAGCTGTTCTGCCGACACTTTTGACCTGCTCTGAACAGGTGGACAATATCAGCAGTTTTCTTCCTGGAGAGGCAACAAAAGTCCATAAAATGTTCCAGCTTGTATTGACCATTTTTGGGAGAAAACCTTTGATTAACACAGGGCCGGTCCTAGAACTTCTGGGGCCCCGGGCGAAAGGGAAGATGTGAGGCTCTTTTAATTTGCATGTAGCATCCAGTCGCGGCCGGCATGACTCGCGGTTGGGAGGTCTTGCGGGGGGTTGCTCGAGGGGGGGGTTTAAATTAAAAATAAACTTATATTCCCTGGTCTCCCGTCGTCTCTGCTCCTGACCTGCTCTCCTGCTTTCCTGCCTCTGACAGGAACAGGGAGCATGCAGCCTCCCTCCCCTCCCCTACGTCAATCACAACGCTACATTGGCAGCATTGTGATTGGTCGGAATGCCGACCGGCCAGGTGCCTATGGGGAGGCCATTTTCTCCATGTAGGCTGCAATGCAGCCTACATGGAGAAAGGCCAGAGTGCGAATGACTGGTTTAGTCGGCCCCAGAGGGCCGACCAAACAGTCAGCGCACTTGGCAGTGTGCAAGGCACTCCTCCGCTGCACTAAAGCAGACCCACCTGCCCCAACTAAACACTTCTGCGTTCTCGCAGTGTGAGAAGCAGAAACATAAAATGGTAGTTTTAGCATTTTGTGTTTCTGCTTCTCTTTCTGCGAGAAAGCAGTGGGGTGATGCTCCTCCACCCTAGTGGAGGAGCCTCCCGTAGTAATATCACAAGAAGTGACATCAAAGAAAGGGACATTTACAGGACTATTGATCTTATTTGGCATCACTGAAGAGACCTAACGTGGATATCAGTAACATGGACAAAAAGATAAATATATAAATGAAATAAGTCCATATATTTTAAACTGTATTAGATGGATTACATTTGTCACATTGGATGGAAAAGCTAGGTACAGGTCTCACAAAGATGTATATTATTTACACCTTGCTAACTGATTGTTTCCAGATGAGTGCATGATACAATTTCCAGTTCTGCCTCATAAAGGGGGGAGATCCTCTTGAGGAGATGAGGGGTGGGATCATTCAAAATATAAAATGATACAAGAGAAAACCTCTCACACCATGGCTATAATTGCAAATTTCAAAAGGCTCCCTTATCTTTCTGTGCCATTATTGTGCTACCTTTGGATGACATTAATACTTCATAATTTGTCTTAACGTAAATCCTCTCACCAGTATCCCACACGCACATGCTAAGAGACATAGGACAATCTTTTTTGTGTGATGGCTCTTTACTTGCCAGAATTATGTTAAGTGCAAAAACACAACACATATATTACAGAATTTCAAGATACCATTGCAAATAAATAAAGATTTTAAATAAATGAAAACAGACTTAGAACAACCGAGACCACTGCTAAATCATACATTGACTTGAAGGTATGCTTCAGATTCAAGGGGTTTTCAAATCAACATTTTTGATTTGGTGTTAGAACTGTAGGAAGTAGAAGTGGCAGCCTTTAGTGCTGGTGGAGCCCTGTGCGACAATGTTGGTGCCCCCCAATGACTTGCTCTGCCATGGATTCCCTCACTACCACCCTTTAACAGTGTCCCTCAAGTCTCCATAATCACATTCTCGCTCAGATGCATTTAATTTGATTTACAGAGCCACTGATAGCTGTGGAGGGTGTCAGAGAACTTTATATCACACATTATACAGAGACAATCAATCATACGTGTGTAATTCACAATAGGTAATGTTACGTAAGACAAAGTCCTAGGAGTCACATGACAATCATACTAGCAGGCAGTATAGTTTAATAGTGACTGATCTGGAGAAACACAAACTCTGAATTTAGAATGTAATATCATGGTTTTGGGTTCTGTTTAATAACCAGAATTGATTTCTATCCAAATGAACCTTTTTTGCAACATTAGGATAATCAAAGACTGGGGAAAAACCATAACGCTGTAATTTATACCTTGCAGTTTGCATGCAGCACTTAGATGACAGTTAAAAGCTCATCGTTCTATGTTAGGATTTTGACTTATAAACTTCAAGTAACAATAGGATCTCTCTGACAAAAGCAGTAAACCACTGGCCTATTTACATTATGTGGACCTAGTGATCTGCATGGTACATGTTCTTTGCAGCAGGCACATTAACCTTCTGCACTACCTTTCCACAAGTCAAAACTTCTACTTGACAAAACTCCATCTCTCTCTAGGAAGAACATTAATCACCGGAGTTATCATGACATTTTTATTGTTGACGAAAATTGATGGAGGCCAGGAGAGAGGCAGCAAGTGCTTTTAGAAACATAATATACTCGCAAACATGACCAGAAGTCAGCGCTCAGTGCGATTTCATCGGTCATACCGCCCTAGAGCCTTCCTGCTCAAGGGTCCTGTGACCTCAATGACAGAGTCACTGCTGCTCTACTGTGTGCTGCTTCGCAGGCCTGCTCAAAAGACTCGAGGTGAGCTTCAATAGGGGTTGTAGTGGACAGGCCTTCAAGGTTAACCCACACTTGCCACTGCTATGGTCCGCCTGCTGGTGCTCAGACACCATTCTTCTAAGGTCTTTCGGGGCCTTCTAAGGTCTAGCATGGCAATGTGCTCCCTCAGGAGAGTGGTCTGGTGGACTGGTCATGAAGGCTGAACCTGGCTCCCCAGTTCCAAATTCGGCAGCTCTGACCATAGTGCCTCATCCTCTCCCCCACTGAACACCATACTGCCCCACTGAGAGAAACTCGCACTGCCTTCAACTACAACCCAATTGCGCCCTGCTATAAACACCTGGAGGCGACTCAATTCAAATTAGGCACTAGACAAGAGCAATGTGCTGCCAAAAAAAAAGAAAGTGACAACATCCTGGAAAAAGCAAACACTCATAACGAATGTAATATCAAGTAAAAGCATGTGAAATGTAAGCAGGAACAACATGGTTACCTTAACACTTTTGCACTTATTATTCAGAGATCAATGAGTGCTTTTGGATGAAAAGTTAAGGCAATGACTACAGGGACCAGTTTCAATGTCTATTGCTTATATCCTTACAAAATATAGGCAATATGGTTTAAAAAGACCACATTCGTGAATACAGAGCCACATTATGCATTTTGTTTTCCAATCCACCCATCAAGCAGGTATTGCAATACATCCAGGAATCGTGCATTTCCCCACCTGGGGAAAACAATGCTGTTCAGAAAAAGACAAGAAAACAAAAGTAGCGCTTCACTGACAAACTCTGTAAAGTGGCACTAATGTGTTTTGAGTGTGAATAAAATCATTCTTGCCCATTTTTGACCCATTCTGTCTTGCTTTAGCTATTTTCTATATTTAATTTTTTGTTTAATAATTTTTACTGAGTTTTAGACAAAGAAAAACAATATCAAACAAATGAACGCCTTACAAATATGATAAAACAACCCATGTATAAGAAGAGAGCATGGGCAAATAATTTAGGAAGAAAGAGAGAAGAAGAGAAAAAAGAAAGAAAAGAAAATAATTTAAAAACATATAAAATATGAAATGAATATATTGAAGGGAAAAAGCAAAGAATGAGATAAAAATAAAAACTAAGATGCAGGTGCAGATGTGGAAAGATATGAAGTAAAAGGTAACCACAATAGATCAGATTTAATTTTCCGAGATAAGGAAAGAGAAGAAACATTGGCAATTCTATGTTCATCACAAATATAATTCCACCAAATTAACGATGATAATTTAGAGTTGTCCTTCCAGCAGGACAAGATCACTTTAAATGTGAGAGCAATAAAAAGGTCAAACAACAAAGAATTAAAAAAAGAAACATCAAAAGCAGGTAAGGAAGTGCACAGAAAATATTTTGCATTGATAATGGAATATTACATTGAAATATTGTCATGCATTTAGCCCAAATAGATTGCCAAAACCTCAACACATTAGAACATTCATATAATTGGTGGATCAAAGTCCCAGTGGACTCAGAATAAGACCAACAAAGGGAAGAGGAGATAGGGGAAAACTTGGATATACATTCAGGAGTTATAAGAGCTCTACTATAAATAAAATATAAGGATTGAGTGATGCGGGCAGCACCAGAAGTTATAAATACCTTAAGCCAGAATTTATCCCATGCAGGAATAGGAAGTGATATAGATAAATCCACTTCCCATAGTAATTCGTTCTGGGATTTAGATCGTTCAATAACAGGTGACAACAACATCTTATAAATAGAAGCAGCCTTAGGTATAAAGTCATGAGAAATACTGTATATCGGTGTGGTAGGGGTAAGAGAGGGAGAAACTGGAGGAAAATTATTAGCTGTTAAATAGGACTGTAAGGCACATGATATTAAAAGATACTCATGGAGAAACGAGTTAGGCAGGTTAAACTGTGACTCTAATTGGGAGAAAGGAATAACAGAATTATGAAGAACCAACTGACAAATAAACATAATTCCCTTCTCTTTCCAGTGCTTGTAGTAGAATGATTTATGTCTGAATTTAATACATTTATAATACCAAATAGTAGAGGACAAAAAACCTTGGTGTGGAACAAGACCAGCTGACAAGGTATTATATAATAATTGTTGGGAATATTTCAAAATAGGATTATTTGATATGAAAGTGCAATTAGACATATATATTATAATTTTTAAAGAAAAGTCCTTCAATAGGGAACGTTCAAATGTAATCCAACGGGCATAGGATTGTCAGCAAATTCATAAATTAAGGCAAAAAATGGTCTAATTAAAAATGAGTGATACAATGTAAAATCAGTAAAACGAACACCAACCTTATTTTTGGGATGCTTGAGTTTCACAAGGGCAATACAGGGATGTTTGTTATTCCATAAAAATTATATACAAATAGAATTGATTTGAGAAAAATTTGAAAAAGGAATCCGAAAATGTAGCATGGATAATGTGTAAAGGACATGTGAAACAAGCATCATTTTAATAGTATCCAATCTACCCCACCATAACAAGTGGAGAGGCGACCAGGAGAGAAGTAATTTCTGTAATTTGGTAATTAATGCAGTAAACAAATACCTGATTGTGTTAGAAAGAGTAGAGGAAAACCAAATTCCAAGATATTTTATTTTTGTAGGACACCAGGTGAAGTTAGTGTTAGTGAACATATATTGGTAGCAAAGGAAGTTCAAAAGTAATACCTCTGTTTTGGAGAAGTTCTATATATATCCAGAGATGCTAGAATACAACTAAACTTCCTGTAAAAAGGGAGGTAGGGAGGAAATAGGGTTAGACACATACTCCAGAATATCATCGGCACATGCTGACAATTTAGTTTCTGTGGAGTATATATAAACCCTGAGATAAGGGGATTAACACGACTACGTTCAAGGAAGGGTTTCAAACATAAAACAAATTACAAAGGTGAGAGAGGACATCCCTGAGGGGTACCTCTATACAAGGGGAATTATTTAGAAAAATGGTTATTCATAAAAATGCTGGCACGAGGGGCAGAGTATACCAGTTAAATATAAGAAATAAAATTTGGACCAAAACCATACCATTGAATAGTATTAAACATTAATTGCCAATTAATACGATCAAAAGCCTTCTCGGCATCCAGGGATAATGCTGCAAGAGGAGACTGATATTTTTTCCCAAAGGCGATGACATTAGAAAACATTTGAGCATTGTCAGCAGCCAACCTGCCCTTAACATAACCAGATTGATCAGTATTTACCAATAAAGGGCCAATATTCTCAAGACGAGAGGCAAGGATTTTGGCAAATATCGTGCAATCGTAGTTAATTAGGAGATAGGGAGATCATTTTTATAAAGGGTTTGATCTTTATCGGGTTTGGGAATAAGGACAATCAAAGCTTCCATAAAGGAACCAGATGCCTTAGAATCAGCGAGGAAGGAGTTAAAAAGAGCAAGGAGTTTAGGAGCAAAAATAGAAGAAAAAGTGGAAAAAAATTCAGTTGAAAGGCCATCAGGAACAGGTGCTTTAGATTTTTTTTAAAGATATAATGACAACCGTTATTTCTTGGAGAGTGATCTGAGCTTCTAATAGATCAAACTTGTCTGACAGAGAAGGGGGTTTAGAAAGGCCATTAAAAAAGGTGTAAAATGTTGGCTAGAGGGGATCGTATCATCAGAGTAAAGTGACTGATAATAATTTTGAAGCGTAGTGGAAATATCTTCATCGGAGGATACCAATTTATTGGTGAACTCATTTAGGATAGAACCAATATTTTTACGCTTAGATTTAATTTTTAAATCATTGGCCAGCATTTTGCCAGCTTTATTTTGGCCCCTGTGGTATTTGGACTTAATTTTAGGAAGGACATTGCAAGCATCATCTGTGGCAAGTTTATTAAGAGCAGATTTGATCTTAATTAATTCATGGAGTGTTAGGGGACATTTAGAAGTAAAGTAAGTATGTTCCAGCGATTTGAGCTGTTGTGATAAAGTTATATACTTGGACTTGATGATTTTCTTCTTTCTTGCTGAGTATGCAATAGTAAAAGCACAAAAAGAGGCCTTAAAGGCATCCCAAGTATTAGGAAAAGAAGTAACCAAAGGACTATTAATCTTAAAAAATCTGTTGATAAAGGTCGTGGCTTCAGAAATAAAATCATTGTCTGACAACAGAAAATTATCAAGTTTCCAACAACCACATTTTGGAGTACTCAGGGAGAGATCAAGTGAGGAAAAGACAGGAGCGTGGTCTGAAATAAAAATAGATCCAATCTCGGAAGATTGGATAGAGGGAAGTAAAGGTTTGCTAACCAAAATATAATCAATTCTAGAACAAGTATGATGGACATTATAAAAAAAATGTGAATTCAAAAGAATCAGGGTTACAGATTCTCCAAACATCAAATAATGAACGTGAGGCAATGGCAGATTGAAATGATCTGTGGGATTTATCAGGATTGATTTTGCAATTGGACCACCTATCAGAAAATGGATCTAACCATTGATTAAAATCACCAGCAACAATAATATTATGATTATCAATGGAGGCAAAAATCAGGGTCTGGTTTAACGGGTCCATAAATATTGAATAAAACAAGTTCTTTATTGTAAATGACAACCTTGGCCATTACCCAACGTCCATCAGTATCACATTGTGTAGATAAAATTTGAACATGCAACGACTTATGAAAGAGAATAGCAACACCACCCTTAATGTTGGAGGCTGGAAAATAAAAAACTTGGCCTACCTACTGTCTCTTTAATTTATGAGATTCTATATCATTACAACAAGTATGAACAAAACATGAGAATTTAGTCTAGACAAATGAGAGAGGTTGTCTTTTAACGGGGTGTCTCAGAGTACGAACGTTCCACGTAACAACATTACACAAAGTGAGAAGAGGGGTAGGTATTACATGAATGGAGATTAAACACTTCAGGAATACAACTGTAAACAGAGAAACACCATTTATTAGATAAAAATGAAAGACAATATGCACAACCACAAATAATGAAAATAAACACGTGCATCATACTGAAAAAACAAACAAAGAATGAAAAACAGAAACGGAAATAGTAAGAGAAAGAGATAGATCAAGGAAAGAGATCTAGATCTAAGACGAAGAGTAAATGAAGTGAGCATGGGGGTAACAGCACCGATAACAAATGGAACGACAGAGAAAGAAATATTAAGAAATAAGAAAATGAAACGCCATGAGGAACCACATAGAAAAAGGTTAGAGACGTTGGATGGAACTATCAACGGAATTCGGTGAAAGACTCTGGAGAAAGGACTTCAGTTTAACAGGATCATCAAAAGAACGAGTAGAACCCTTATGAGAAATTTTACATAAGCACGGGTGAAAAATACCATAGCAAATATGTAACTGTCTCATCTGAGGGCAAAGGGCCAGAAATTCCTTTCTTCTGGAGTTAGTGGCATTAGATAGGTCCTGAGAAAGAGAAACTGTGTGACCAGACCATGCAAGGCGATGCTTCACTTTTGCGGCTTTAAGCACACGCATTAGATCTGTGTTGGAAACGGCCCTTTTTGCAGGGTTATCCCCAAACTTTTTGCTTCTTCCTCCTTTATTTTTTCTGACCCGTGGTTGTTGGCAATAGGACTCTGGGCACTTTACCACTGCTGATCAGTGCTAAAGTGCATATGCTCTCTGTATAAATTGTTGTATTGATTGGTTATCCATGATTGGGATATTTGTTTCACCTGTTAGCCCCTAGTAAAGTGCACTGCGTGTGCCAGGGCTGGTGATTCAAATGCTACTAGTGGGCTGCAGCACTGATTGTGCCACCCACAGGAGTAGCGCTAAAATGATGTCTTAGGCCTGCTTGCAGTGCCTATGTGCAGTCCAGGACTGCCATGTCGACCTGGCCAGTGCACCCACTGACCAGGCCTTATCCTTCCCTTTCTGTACATGTCAGGCATCCCTATGGTGGCCCTAGGTACCCCCCCTGGGCTGGGTGCAGTGTATCTGAAAGGTAGGGCATGTACTGAGGTGTGTAACATGCCCTGGTAGTGAATTACAGCCATTTTCGTTTTTCACTGCTGAGAGGCTATCTTGCCCATAGGATAGAATGGGGAAGGCTGTTTACATGCCTATCTTCCCATAGGGGCAAGATGGAAAATCCAAGTTTGGTATCTCTGTGTTCAGAATTTAATTATACATCTTTTTAGCAAGATGGTTTTTAAATTCACTGTGTGGGAATAGCACTTTTTAGAAAGTAGCTATTCTCCTGTTTAACCTTCCTGTGTGCCTGTGTGCTGGTTGGCTGACGGGTGTCAGGTGATGTGCTAGGTGGCTCCAGGAGCCTGGATGAGTCAGCAGCAGGGTGAATAGGGAGATCTGCTTTAGATGGGTGGGAGGAGTAGTCCCTGGGTCTGAATAGGGCTGCCCCTGACAAACACAAAGCTGGCTCCACCCCCTGCTGGCCAGGCTGAGGACTCTGCCTCTGCTGGCACAAAGAAGGCTCCACCTCCTGCTGAGCGTCTAACGACCCTGCCCCTCACTCTGAAAGGAACCAGGTGCTCCAGAGCAGAGCACACCCAGGAACCGGTTTGAGCAGGGGAATCCCCCCACTGGAACAAAGAGAGACAAAGGCTTGGAGGGGTATAAGAAGAGGACCCCAGACACCTAAAACTTTAGATCACTTTGGAACTAAGAAGGAACCTCTGCCAAGGAGAAAGCTGAAAGGACTGAAGAGGAGAAGACTGCCTGCTTGCTGTTTTGCTTTGCTGCCAAGGAGAGGGGAAGGACTTTGCTGTGTCCCCTTCTTTTGATTCTGATCTCCAAGGGCCTGAGAAGAGCTGGCTCCCTGTTAAGAAGTCCCAGGAACAAAAGGACTTCACCACCAGCTCCCCTGGAACTCTGCTGAAGGAGTTCTGACCTGCCTTGGAGTGCTTGCCCAGTCTTGGGGCCTCAGGAGGTCGTTTTGCGGTGTTTGGGAGCTGGGAAGCAGAAGCGTGAACAAGAGTGACTGGTACCCAACGCATCATCCGATTGCGTGTCGCAAGACGAGAGTGCGTGGAAAATTTCATCGCGGCACCATCGCAACACGCAGGGTCTCCGCATCGCCGAGTGCGTCGAGCATCGTCCCGAAGCGTGAAGCTTCCTGCCATTGCGAGGGTTGCCGCAGAACCAGTTTGCGGGCCGCACCACTGCTGGTGCGTGAAAAGTCTCCAATCGCTGCGTGCGTCGACGCAGAGTCCCGTTCCGTGGCGCATCGAGAGTTGCGGCGCCGGAAGGCAACGCTGCGCCACGCATCGCACCACTTCGAAGAGTGTCGCATCGAACCTGTGCGTGAAGCTTCCCCCTAAGAAAGCTACGCAACGAAGGCCAAAGTCATCGCATCCTCCCCTTACAGATCGGAGCCGGCGCATCCACCTCTGCTGCGTGAAGCAGGGCTGCTGCAAAGCCTCCCCAGGATCTCAGGAGTATCGCATCGCCTTTGCAAGCTTCCTTGTTATAGCTTTTGGGAACCTTATCGCAACTACAGGTACTGTTGGGCACGAAAGTGTCGCATTTTGTGCATTGAGAGTCGCATTGTGCAGGACACTGACTTTTACATCCTGGAGTACTTTCTGCAAACTCTGAACTATCTTTAAAGTAACCTTTTTGAATTATATGTTGGTTTGTCTGTAATATTTGGTCTTGTGAAGTTTTTTAGTAAAGATACCTTATTTTTCTAAAACTGGTGTGGAGTAAATCTGTGGTGTTTTCACTGTGTTACTGTGAGTGTTGGTACAAATACTTTACACATTGCCTTTGATAGCCTAGACTGCTCAGGCCAAGCTACCTAGAGGGTGAGCAGGGGTTATCTTAACAGTGTATCCCCCTTTCCCTGACTAGAAGCAAGGGTCCCTACTTGGACAGTGGTACCTACCCTGCCAACTAGAGACCCCCAGATCTAACATTGGTGGTCAGCGGTGAGGATTGAACTTGTATTTGTACTTGACCCACAGTAATTGGTGTACATCACTAGTTTAAGTGCAGACCAATAGACAACCACATACTATATTTTTGATTCTATTTTTGAGTAACTCTTCAAGAGCATCATGTCTCAGGTGGCAACAAGTGAGAGGGCAGAATTGGAGTTTTCCATGGAGGATCTGTATTCGTACAAGGTTGAGGAGCTCAAGCAATTCTGCAAAGACCTTGGTTGCCCTGTGAAAAGCGGATCTAGAAGGGATGTGCTACAAAGAGTCTTGAAGGCCTGGTGGGAGGCCCAAGAAGAGGATGATGCAGATGAAGAGGATGGTTTTGTTTCCCAAGCTCTGCCCATGGTCGGACCAGTCTCAAGGGCTGGCAGCTCCCATTCCAGTAGGAGTCTCACTCCAGAGGAGTTGGAGGAGAATCAAAGGGCTAGAGATCATGAGTTAGAAGTCATGAGGCTTGAGTTGAAGCTGATGGAAATGGAAACCCAAAACAAAATAGAAGAGAGCAAGAAGATGTATGCCTTGGAAGAATTGAAATTGACCTTGGCACATGAATTAAGAATGAGGGAGCTTGATATGGAGCTCGAGAGGCTTGAGGCCATGAGTGTCTCAGCTGAAGAAGAAAGGTTAGCTCAGGAAGTGAGCTTTGCTGAGTTGGAGGTGGAGTCCAGCTCAGATGGTGGCAGCAAGATTGTAGTTTCTAGTGCTGAGAGAAAGGTACAAACACCCAGAGATGTGGCGCCTAACTTGAGGGAGGGGGTTGACATACACCAGGGAGTTCAGGTTTATGATGTAGTTCCAGTGGAGTGCAGTATCCCTGAAGTGGATTGGGGAACTGGCACAGGGGACCATATTCCTAGTGGTGGGAGGGACACTCTACTGACCCTAGATGAGAGGTACAGGGAGAGGGGTTCCCCCATGGTAGAAACCTTGGTGTGTGAGTGTGGAGACCGCCCAGAAGAGTGTGAGTTGTGTGACAGAGACAGTCAGATACTGTCTTGCCAATCTCAGGAGAGTGGTGTGGGGTACGTGTGTGAGGCACTGGAGGGTGAGGCAAACGGTAGCTTGGTTAACAACTGTGGGGGGCTGTGTGATTCATTTGTTGGAGAGCATATTTTAGTCCCTGTTTTCCAGAGCTATGCCAACACCCGGTGGAGTGTGAGTTCTCTGGTTCCAGAGAGCTTGCGTTGGAGGCAGACCTTTGGTTGGATGTCAAAAGGTCTGGAGAGGCATTGGGGAGTGATCCCAAAAGGAGTGGCCCGGATATCTTCCAGACCTGTGAGGTGGAAGAGGTTCAGTATAGCCCAGTTAGGTCCCAGTATAGTGGGAGGGGTGTAGGGGCTCACGTCCTATCTCAGTGGAGAAGGGGTGAGTGTGGGACTGTGGGTCCCAAGGTGCCCGAAACCCAGTCTCAGGGCCTGGCGGGTTCCTTAAGGGAACACCAGGTTGGGGGCCTAGACAGTGCTAGTAGGCCATTTGAGGAGGATCTCCTAGTGTCAGGAGAACCTGGAGCCTCTGTAAACAGAGCTCCAGTGGTTCTGGTGTCTGGCGGTACCGCTCCAGTTGGGAGGGTGCAGAAGTCCAGACTGAGGGGTGAGAGGGGGATGTGTTCCCCAGTGGGAGAACCAGTGGGTCAGGGACCAGCCAGAAGGGCTGAGTCCCCTAGGAGTGACCATGGTGACACCACTTCTGTCCTGGGGGATCTTCGCGCACTGTCAGGTGGACAGGGGCCGGGAGATCTGCGCCAGGCAGACTGTCACGAGACACATGAGCCATGTGTCACCCTCGGGGAGATACTGTGTGAGTCCCCAGAAGTCCTGGCATGCCAGGCAGGTGTGCAACCGCAGGGTTTAGTCCCTGGGATGGGAGGCCAGGTTCAGGATCTGCCTGACCTGGGGGGAAGGACATCTGTAAGCTGTGTCCTGACCGGTTTGGCTTCCAGGGGTACCCCTCCAGTGGGGAGGGTGCAGCTCTCTGGAAGGGGGTGCAGAGGGAGAGAGTCCTCGCCTCTGACCCCGGTGCAACCTGAGGGTTTAGACCCTAGGTTGGGAGACCAGTTGCTGGAGAGAGGTCCTGAACTGGAGGGAGGGACATCTGTAAGCAGTGTCTCTACCAGTTGGTCTTTGAGGTGTACCGCTCCGAGTAGGAGGGTGCAGAATTCTGGAAGAGGGTGCAGAGGGAGGGAGTCCTCGCCTCTGACCCCGGTTCACCTGGAGGGTGTAGACCCTAGGTTGGAGGGCCAGGTCCGGGGTGTCCCCCCTGACCTGGGATCCCAGTTGCAGGATAGAACCCCTGAACTGGTGGGTGAATGGTGCAGGACACCTGCCACAGGTGCCCTGACTATTCTAGAAGGGGGTACCGCTCCAGGTGGGAGGGTACAAAGCCCCAAGGAAGAGGAGGACTGGGTATGGAAAAGCCTACCCCAGCCTCCTGTCCAGCCACCGGATACAGGCCCGGAGCTGGTCGGTCAGTGCCAGGTTGTCAGACCCGACCTGACAGGGAAGGGAGTGGACAAAGGGTGCCAAGCACCTGGGGCTACCGCCCCCCACCCTCTGACGCCACAGGGGTTTGAGGGCACTGAGAGGAATAAGTCCTGGGTCTCATCCCTGACCACTGTCAGTGGTCACTGTGGCTTGCTGTCTGTCTGTTGGGACACATCTGTGAGCAAGTTAAGGCTAGGTGCTGCACAGGTGGTGTCCACAGGTGAGGAGAAGGGTTCCACATGGGTTGGCGTGGTGGACCCTGAGAGTATGGATGGAGAGATCCAACCGGGTTCAGGAAGGCATAGAACAGGAATAGTGCCCTGCTGTTTGGGCCAGTTTCCGTGTTCTATCGCCCTAAGCAGGGAATCCCATCGAGGTATCGTTTGGTCTACCCTGGCTTTAGGCTGGAAGGGGGTTGTGTTGGAAACGGCCCTTTTTGCAGGGTTATCCCCAAACTTTTTGCTTCTTCCTCCTTTATTTTTTCTGACCCGTGGTTGTTGGCAATAGGACTCTGGGCACTTTACCACTGCTGATCAGTGCTAAAGTGCATATGCTCTCTGTATAAATTGTTGTATTGATTGGTTATCCATGATTGGGATATTTGTTTCACCTGTTAGCCCCTAGTAAAGTGCACTGCGTGTGCCAGGGCTGGTGATTCAAATGCTACTAGTGGGCTGCAGCACTGATTGTGCCACCCACAGGAGTAGCGCTAAAATGATGTCTTAGGCCTGCTTGCAGTGCCTATGTGCAGTCCAGGACTGCCATGTCGACCTGGCCAGTGCACCCACTGACCAGGCCTTATCCTTCCCTTTCTGTACATGTCAGGCATCCCTATGGTGGCCCTAGGTACCCCCCCTGGGCTGGGTGCAGTGTATCTGAAAGGTAGGGCATGTACTGAGGTGTGTAACATGCCCTGGTAGTGAATTACAGCCATTTTCGTTTTTCACTGCTGAGAGGCTATCTTGCACATAGGATAGAATGGGGAAGGCTGTTTACATGCCTATCTTCCCATAGGGGCAAGATAGAAAATCCAAGTTTGGTATCTCTGTGTTCAGAATTTAATTATACATCTTTTTAGCAAGATGGTTTTTAAATTCACTGTGTGGGAATAGCACTTTTTAGAAAGTAGCTATTCTCCTGTTTAACCTTCCTGTGTGCCTGTGTGCTGGTTGGCTGACGGGTGTCAGGTGATGTGCTAGGTGGCTCCAGGAGCCTGGATGAGTCAGCAGCAGGGTGAATAGGGAGATCTGCTTTAGATGGGTGGGAGGAGTAGTCCCTGGGTCTGAATAGGGCTGCCCCTGACAAACACAAAGCTGGCTCCACCCCCTGCTGGCCAGGCTGAGGACTCTGCTGGCACAAAGAAGGCTCCACCTCCTGCTGAGCGTCTAACGACCCTGCCCCTCACTCTGAAAGGAACCAGGTGCTCCAGAGCAGAGCACACCCAGGAACCGGTTTGAGCAGGGGAATCCCCCCACTGGAACAAAGAGAGACAAAGGCTTGGAGGGGTATAAGAAGAGGACCCCAGACACCTAAAACTTTAGATCACTTTGGAACTAAGAAGGAACCTCTGCCAAGGAGAAAGCTGAAAGGACTGAAGAGGAGAAGACTGCCTGCTTGCTGTTTTGCTTTGCTGCCAAGGAGAGGGGAAGGACTTTGCTGTGTCCCCTTCTTTTGATTCTGATCTCCAAGGGCCTGAGAAGAGCTGGCTCCCTGTTAAGAAGTCCCAGGAACAAAAGGACTTCACCACCAGCTCCCCTGGAACTCTGCTGAAGGAGTTCTGACCTGCCTTGGAGTGCTTGCCCAGTCTTGGGGCCTCAGGAGGTCGTTTTGCGGTGTTTGGGAGCTGGGAAGCAGAAGCGTGAACAAGAGTGACTGGTACCCAACGCATCATCCGATTGCGTGTCGCAAGACGAGAGTGCGTGGAAAATTTCATCGCGGCACCATCGCAACACGCAGGGTCTCCGCATCGCCGAGTGCGTCGAGCATCGTCCCGAAGCGTGAAGCTTCCTGCCATTGCGAGGGTTGCCGCAGAACCAGTTTGCGGGCCGCACCACTGCTGGTGCGTGAAAAGTCTCCAATCGCTGCGTGCGTCGACGCAGAGTCCCGTTCCGTGGCGCATCGAGAGTTGCGGCGCCGGAAGGCAACGCTGCGCCACGCATCGCACCACATCGAAGAGTGTCGCATCGAACCTGTGCGTGAAGCTTCCCCCTAAGAAAGCTACGCAACGAAGGCCAAAGTCATCGCATCCTCCCCTTACAGATCGGAGCCGGCGCATCCACCTCTGCTGCGTGAAGCAGGGCTGCTGCAAAGCCTCCCCAGGATCTCAGGAGTATCGCATCGCCTTTGCAAGCTTCCTTGTTATAGCTTTTGGGAACCTTATCGCAACTACAGGTACTGTTGGGCACGAAAGTGTCGCATTTTGTGCATTGAGAGTCGCATTGTGCAGGACACTGACTTTTACATCCTGGAGTACTTTCTGCAAACTCTGAACTATCTTTAAAGTAACCTTTTTGAATTATATGTTGGTTTGTCTGTAATATTTGGTCTTGTGAAGTTTTTTAGTAAAGATACCTTATTTTTCTAAAACTGGTGTGGAGTAAATCTGTGGTGTTTTCACTGTGTTACTGTGAGTGTTGGTACAAATACTTTACACATTGCCTTTGATAGCCTAGACTGCTCAGGCCAAGCTACCTAGAGGGTGAGCAGGGGTTATCTTAACAGTGTATCCCCCTTTCCCTGACTAGAAGCAAGGGTCCCTACTTGGACAGTGGTACCTACCCTGCCAACTAGAGACCCCCAGATCTAACAATCTGTAAATCCCAAAACCAGCATTATAATTCCTCTAGGTCTAGTAGATTTTGGTTGAATTCGACCAATGCGAAGTGCACATTGAATATTTAGTGAAGGCTCTAATGGAAGACCCAAAAGCTCGGACAGGAATCTCTTAAAAAAACAAAGGAGGTCAGGACCCTCCAAATTCTCTGGCAAGCCATACAGAAGAAGGCTATTACATCTGTTGTGCTTTTCAAGGTCCTAAGTGTGTAACTTGAGACGTTGGATTTCCTGCTCCAGGATAGGAATCTTAGTAGTAACATCATGTAAATCTCTGATACATTGCTCCATATCAAACACCTTTACTTCCATATTAATCCACCTGTTCCCAATTTGTTGAAGTTTCTCATTAGTAGAGGACATAAAAGAGTTTAATCCCCTAACCTCATCAAGGATAGTGTCAAGAACAGGGTTGTTAGATGACAGAATGGGTGAGGGGGGGGGTCATTTTTAACTCTCTTGGGCTTTGTGCCAGAAGACGAGGCTCTAATAGAGGATGAACCGTCACTAGCCATAGTGTGACGTTGAGATGGACAAAGCAACACCTTTAATGGTGATTTCAGCCTTCCCATATGCTATATACATGCAATGTAGAAGAAGGTAGGAAAGTAGGAAAAGAAGCAAAGCGAATAGATATGTCATAATACAGGAATACAAAGCTTTCCCTCACTCCCTTTCCTTTTAAGAAAGTAGCTGCTCAGCAAATAGGCATGAAACAATTTGAGCACAGTCAATGTATGCAAAGAGAAGAAAAAAAAGACAAAAAGGGCAGAAAATGATGTGAGGCAGCCATATGAGCAGAAAACAGGAGGCCAATTAGTACAAAATATGCCTTAAAAAGGAGGCAGAGCTGGAAATATGAAAGTTCATTTAGAAAAGTAGCAGCAGCTACAAGGAGAAAAAAAAGAAAAGTTGCCGAGCGTTAATCAAGGAAAACGCCGGTTTACCTCACTAGGAGGTCTTGAAGAGTGAGCATCAGGCTCAAAATGGTGGCCTCTCGCAACTATATGAAGAAAATCACCGCAGCTGCCACTGGGTCACACAGGAAGGTATTCATTATCGGAGCAGCTACAAATGCTGGTCCGAACATCCAGAAGAGTAGAAATGGAGGTGTCTTCCCTCCGACACAGCCTAATGAGGCTGAATATTTTGGAGCTCAGCACAATGGCACCATCTTGTCTCAGAGCGTGACCATGCCCCTATTTTTTTTACATTTTTAACCTTTTATTTCTCTCTATCCCAAGGCTGCACTTTGGAAGTGAAAAATGTCAGAAAAAAGACTACCTTTTAGCGAAAGTGTTTTTCATATTTTGGATTCATTTTCACAGAGGAACAAATAAAGGAAAGGAAAGAGGGAGTACTGGCTACAAGGCGCATGGAAGGGGGACCCACACCTGGACCTTGCAGCTTGCTCTGGTGCTTAGAGACCCAGGGAAAGGGGGCCCTCTCCCCTGGGCCTTCGAAGAACTAACAAGGCATTTCGTAAAACACTGCCCTAGCACCGGCATTTCTACATACATTTTAAATACACATTCCCTTAAAAATAAAAGGGTTGATGCCAGGGCCGTTTCTAGGTGTTTTGCCGCCCTAGGTGAGAATTGAAAAATGCCGCCCTCTCCCTTTTACTACCATCACTCATTCCCCCTGTCATCCAGGCTAGAATAATTAATACATTAGATATAAAAGAACTTGTATTCAACACATTTTTTCCCCTTTTGCCGCCCTAGGCGGCCGCCTAGTCTTGCCTAATGGTAGAAACGGCCCTGGTTGATGCAAAAGTTAACAAAAGACAGTTGATCTGGCTACTCCCTCCTCCCCTCACCCACCTCTCCTTACCTGTGTCTGGCTGGTGTCTGGATGGTCCTGGAAACAAAGGGGCCTTCTGTCATCTAGCAACAAAATGCAGAAAGGGAATGGCCGGTACTTAATGGAGGTGCTGCCCTGCCCCTGACACTGTGAGCCATAATTGCTGACTGCTGTGCCTTCCCCAATCTGTTAGTCCCTTCCCCCACCCCTACACCCCCAGGAATGCCAGCAAGGTCAACTCGAGACATCTTGCATGTGTATTGTGATTGTGTGGAGAGGGGTCCCTGGAGGAGCAGGGCCGTTTCTCGGTGTTTTGCCGCCCTAGGCGAGAATTGAAAAATGCCGCCCTCTCCCTTTTACTACCATCACTCATTCCCCCTGTCATCCAGGCTAGAATAATTAATACATTAGATATAAAAGAACTTGTATTCAACACATTTTTTCCCCTTTTGCCGCCCTAGGCGGCCGCCTAGTCTTGCCTAATGGTAGAAACGGCCCTGGTTGATGCAAAAGTTAACAAAAGACAGTTGATCTGGCTACTCCCTCCTCCCCTCACCCACCTCTCCTTACCTGTGTCTGGCTGGTGTCTGGATGGTCCTGGAAACAAAGGGGCCTTCTGTCATCTAGCAACAAAATGCAGAAAGGGAATGGCCGGTACTTAATGGAGGTGCTGCCCTGCCCCTGACACTGTGAGCCATAATTGCTGACTGCTGTGCCTTCCCCAATCTGTTAGTCCCTTCCCCCCACCCCTACGCCCCCAGGAATGCCAGCAAGGTCGACTCGAGACATCTTGCATGTGTATTGTGATTGTGTGGAGAGGGGTCCCTGGAGGAGTGGGTGGGCAATCTGTGAAAGTGTGGCATTTCACAGTGAAGTGGGGCCCCCTGTCTTTCAGCAGAGCGCGAGGCCCTGGGCAGCTGCCCACACTGCCCATGCCTAGCGCCAGCCCTGGATTAACCCACACATCAAATACGAGAGCCTAACTTTCAAATGGATTCGTTTTCTGTCTAATGAAAAGTCGTATAAAACAATCCGAATGCTTTCCTTGTGCACTGCAAATATGATTCAAATGAGTAGCATTCAGAGTGTGAATGTTAGCATGAGCTGGAGGGTATTTTAACACACAGACCAGATACTCGTCATTAATTGCATGTATCTGTAACTGACTTCCAGTGTTCCATTGAAGGTAATGAACAGTTCAAGGGTCTGACTGCCCATTAGATTTCTGTTAGTATGCTGACTAATTGAAAATTAGCATTTGACATAAATCATTTGCATGCCAAGATTTAGAGCCTGAGTTGTTCTTTCTTGAACATTAGCTTGTAACTAAACAAAGAGACATCTGACAATTGTGCAGTTATACCTGTCTTCATTTCATTTAACACACAGTGGATAATCTTTGCCTTAGGCTCCTATCAGGTGTCAAAACGAACTCGCTCAATCTCCTCCTCAGCTAGGCATAGGCCGGGACCCTTCTAATACTCTTATGAGCAGACCGTAATCCAGTATTTATTGTCACATGATTTCCTTAGTGTGGATTTCGAGTAATCCGGTAAAAGATTCAAAATTATAGTAATTTATTCTTAGAATGCAATTGAAGTAAATGCGGAATTGAAAAGTGATACTTGGAAGGTGCAAAGTTTTAATTTTTATATTTGCCTAGATTTTAGAATCCTGTATTTCAGATGTCCTCTGCCTGGCACCTTCCTCAAGTTCACATAACCTGCGAGCTCAGTGAAGGGTTCTTGGTTAATTTAAAAGTCAATAAATTGTAGAAAAAAAAACCTAAAAATTTGGTGGGCACACACCAACAGCACTTGGTGGAAGCCATCCGTGTACATCACATTGTCATATGTGGAAAATCTGTAATTATGGTGAAAGTTTCACGTTGACTAATTTAGCGGTGGGTGTGTGCACATTCCATTGAGATCCTCCAAAGTTAGATAATCTCCCACAAATGTTTATGCTTTTATGCACCCACAAGAATGTAGCTTTTCATATTGGGAACACACAAATACACACAGGGGCGTATTTATGAAGATTGTGGCACAAGGCAGCGCAGCACATCACCTTGCTGATCTGCCCTGTGTCACAGGGAAAGGGAAGGAATGTCCCGTATTTAAGCCATTTGGCGCATTCCTGTCCTTTCCCCTCGCTGGCACCCTTTTTGCAGCCTAGCACCAACGCAATCACCCTTGCACCATTGTAAAACCGTGCCTGCGTTACATGCAGGATTGTGCGAGCACTCATGCAATACCCATGGAATGCCTCCCTTACACAGAGTAATGCAATGCTGCCATTTGCTCAGTGTTGCATTTTTGTGGCTTCATAAATCTGACTTGGTGGTTTGCATCATGTATGTGCCACGTTGCATGGTGCAAGCATGATGCAAACCTCTTACAAATATGCCCCCTAAGTGATCAGCCCCAAAGTTTTGTTCAGATGCCCGTGGCCGAGCTATTGAAAGTTGGTATGCCAAATACCAATGCTCTGTAATCTTGATTCCTCATCAAGCCTCTTTAATTCCCCACTAGGAACTCCCTCCCCTTTATCTCTCTCTGTTTCAAGCTCCTGCTTCCTATCCTGTCACCAATTGGGTTTAGGCTTCAATACAGTTTTAGGGAAGGAACATAGGCCCTGGGTACCTGATTGGCAGGAGCCCAGGGCACACTCAGTCAAAGTACATCAGCAATTCAGCAAAAAGTGGGGACATACCATGCAAGAAAGATGGCACTTTCTCACACCTTCTTTCCCTTGTGTTTTTTTATATTCTCTTGCACTGGGTGAACGTCAAATTAGTGTAGGCTCCTAAAGATTACTGCGGATAGGCTCAACTCTAACTACTGGCTCAAATTAAGCACTGAATATACAACACAAATGCATTTACTCTTGTCAAGAGCATGGGTAAGTGTATTCACGCGCTAGGAATGGGAAGGGAAGAACCACGTATGTAGTTAGGGTTTTGAGGAAGGGATGCCAAAGCAGGCAAAAAACATTCCACTGTGTCTAGCTTCACACACACTTCAACATGCCCTTCTTATGTGCTGCTTTATTTTACATGCCATGTTTCCACCATGACGTCAAGCACACAAACCTATCCCAACATGTCACATGCATTTCAAATCACAATACCATGTGTACCGTGCATTCCAATTGACGCCAAGGGATGCATTGCAAATAATAGTGGTTTTGAACCTCACCAGGAGTATGAAGTGGGATCAAAATAATGCCATCAGACCACCCACAAAAGCCTTTGGGCCTCACGGGAGTAGGAAAATAAATAATACAAGACAGGGAAAATGCATTTGCTAATGCACATTTACATCAGATTTCTTGCATGGAATTTTCTACCTGGTATCAATTCCACTCATCTAATTTGTTTTCATGGAACTCACTCTTGAAACGGAACAATGGTCACAGTTTACTCTCGGTACTCCTTTTTAAAAGTTGATAAAAAGAAGCACAGGTCATGGTTTTGTTCTTAATTTTTGTGTCATTAAGCCAAGATCCATCACTTTAGAAACGCAGAGCTGCACCATATTTACAAAAATTTGGAGCAGTCCTGCGTTTCCACAGCGCTGGTGCTAAATTTAGCTGCCTAGCGCCAATGCAGGCACCCTTGCACCATAGTTCAGGGCAGATTGTTTATGTGCAGGAAGTTGCCCTTTCCTACACATAAACAATCTTTAAATGTCGTCTTGTAACCTTTATGGGCATTGCTCAATGCAGCACACATAGGAGTTGAAAAACGTATTTTTTTTTTTATAAATGATTGATTATGTGCAGAAAGGGACACCTTCCTGCACATTCACAATCCTTGATGTTTTGCTGCTTCAATGTGTGCTGCACAATAACGCACACATTGGAAGAGCAAAAATGAGGAGAAATAAAAATTGTCTCCTCATTTTGCCAGGGTAAGACCAGGTTTTCCCTGTTCTTAATTTTGACGTTGTCCCATATTTACGCCACCCTTGTAACTATGGGGCAGCATCAAAATCAATGTTGCGGTGTAACGCCCACAGTAACACCCATTGCCCTCCCCTTTCACTCTCTGGGCAATATGCTATTATAGTATTTAACTTTGTTGTCCAGTCTCTGTCCTCCTGTCGACTTGCTGAGCAGCTTTTCTGTTCTTTGTATAGCCATCAGACCTGACAGGTTCTGCACCTCATTGGATCCCTTTAATATGATAGCTTTTTATCCACAATTCAAAGTTTTCATCCTTTTACTAAAACAGAAGGGTGCTGGTCTCACATTTTAACTTATTTTCCTTTTATATTTTTATTTATTTATTTATTTGCTGAGCTTTATATAGCATGAACATGACCCTACAGGGTTTCAAGGGTGCTGTACAAATCACAGTCAGGGCTTTGCCAGGGACAAAACTATATATAAATACAGACAAAAATACAGATACAGATACATTATTTTAAAAATGGCTTGGAGGATCCAAGATCCAGAGGAGGAAAAGATCAGGTTGAATGATTAAGATGACACAGGATTCTTTTTTCCTTCTTATTTGAAAAAGGTAGAAAAAGGGTTTGTCCTAGTGTCTGGCACAATTGTGTCCCATATTCTAGGGTTAGGCCCAAGAAGGAGCGGTTGTAAGTCTTGTTTTTTAACTTCTGTGGCTACAGCAATAGGGAGTTAGAGCTTCTTGAGGAGTGGCAACCAGGGTATAGTTCAAGTTTGTTGGCCAGGTAAACAGGTGTTCTATGGTGAAGGGCCTTGTGTGCCATGCACGCTATCCTCAACTGTATTCTGGCTTCAAACAGCAGCCATTTTCTTTTTTTTTTTAATAACAAATTTTATTTGGTCATATTCCGATACACTGGGCAACGGCCCCTCAATGGTACAGTGAAGCAGTTGAATAATGTGTGCATCAATAACCATTTCTATGAAGAAGAACAAACCTTGCAGAACGTGCAGGGAAAATATTAATCTAAACATTGTGCAGACAATGGACCAGTGTCTAAATAAAATACATGATTCAGCAGATTCACAGCAGACAACCCAGTAAAATAATAAAGCAGGCCATCGATACCACCCTAAGGGACGCATGACGAAGAGCGGGGAGGGCAACTCAGGGGTCGTCCTCAGGGACAGGGGGCAAATCAATTCCGCGGTAAGCTGCCCATCGCACCCATACTTTGCGATGTTTCCGTGGGCAGCCCCTAGCCTCAAATACAGCCATCACAGCACCCATACACCTATCCAATTCGGACTTCCATTTGCCTATAGTCAGGGGAGAGGATGCCTTCCATCCCTGTGCTATGTCCCGCTTGGCTATAGTAAGGGCGAGGAACAGCAGGTGCTGTTTGTATCTGTTCCCCCCTATATCATCAGTGGAATGTAACAAGAACAGCCGTGTGTCCAGTGGAAGCATCCACCCCAGCACCTCATTAAGACACGTCTTGACTCTGTTCCAGAAGGGCTGTAGGGCTGTGCAAGTCCAAACCGTATGGAAGAAGGATCCTTCCTCTCTGCCACACTGCAGGCACTCAGGGGACTGAATGACCCCCATTCGCCACAGTCGCACCTTCGTGTAGAAGACTCTGTGTAAGTATTTGAATTGGATGAGCCTGAACCGGGTGGAAACGGCCGCGCCCCGCGGACTTGCGATCGCCTCCGCCCAATCGTCATCCGTCAATTCGTGAATGTCTGCAGTCCAGGCTAGCCAGGTATTGTCTAGGGTGGTGGGGGTGTGCGTCGTCAACGTTTGGTATATTTGCCTGATTATGTGCAATCCGAGGTCTCCCATCAACAGGCGACCCTCAAGGTGTTGAAACTCAGGGAGGGCCTCCATATTGCGGATCTGGGGTGAGAGTGCGTGTCGAAGCTGTAAAAACGTATAAAATTGCGACTTGTGGAGGCCGAAGTCAGTCTGTAGTTGCTTGAATGATTTTAAGGTCGAGCCCTTCATAACATCGCCCAGGGAAGAGATCCCCACCAGGTCCCATCCCCGGAACCCTCTCAACGTGTCAGCAGATCTCAGGTACGTACCCTGCCACAAGGGAGTCTGTCTAGTAAGACGCCTCTTCCAACCCATTTGTCTGGTCTTGGCCCTCCATAACGGGATGTCTTGTCTACTAGCAGGCGGTAAATGATCTAGCCTAGTGTAGCTGTAGAGTAAATGGACCAGGGGGACCCGCTCCATTTCGGCCTGTTCGATAGCATAGGCCGGATCAGTGGGAGAATTATATAAAAGTTTGTTGATTACAAGGATGTGAGATGCGACGTAGTATGAGTAAATGTCTGCAGCCGCAATCCCCCCGCAATACGTAGACTGAATGCAAGTGCGGAGCGCCACGCGAACAGCTCCCCTGCCCCATAGGAAATTATTTTGTATGGCGTTCACCTGGGCAAACCACGTGCGAGAAATAGGATAAGGGAAATTTTGGAGGCGATATAGGATCCGAGGCAGAGAGACCATTTTAAAAATGACTGAGCGCCCATATAGGGATAATGGAAGAGCGGACCATACCATCTTTCATTTTTAAGGCTGGCCAACAGTGGGGTGATAAAAATCCCTAAATATTTAAAACCCTCTGAGGCCCGGGATAATTGTACTGCCCACGATTCGCGGCCTTGGTGTCCTTACTGGGAACAGGATAGATTTAGCTGGATTGGCGTGGAGGCCGGTGGTGCCACCAAACACCCTGAGGATCTCCAATATACGAGGGCCCGAAAACCATGGGTCCGTCATGAAGAAAAGAATGTTGTCGGCATACAACGCAATCCGATCTGAACGTGAGCAGGACCACTGAAATCCCCTGAGCACTGGGTCACTCCTGACCGAGGCCGCTAGGGGCTCGACCGCCAGAGCGAACAGCAGAGGAGACAGTGGGCATCCCTGACGTGTACCCCTCTGTATCGGGAATGGGCAAGAGCAGTGTCCCGCGATTCGAACCGATGCCATCAGGTCAGTGTATAGTAGGTGTACATATGACAGGAACCGAGGTCCAAAGTTGATAGCTTCGAGCAGCTGGAAAAGGTTAACCCAGCTCAGCGAGTCGAATGCTTTATCAATATCGGCTAGCAATAGGGCAGCTGGACAGCCTAACATGGGGGCGGCCGGGATAGCATTATGAACTCTTCTGATGTTATGCCTAGTGGCCCTCCGCGGCATGAAGCCCGACTGGTCGGGGTGAATCAAATCGGTAATACACCCCCGAAGGCGGTCCGCCAAAACTTTTCCTAGCAGTTTAGGTTCCAATTTGATCAGCAAAATGGGCCGATATGAAGAAGGGTCTTTGGGGGACCGGCGTGGTTTGAGAAAAAGCACGATTTCTGCGTGCTGCCAGTCTCTAGGAAGCCTTGCCTTGTCCGACGCGTCAGCAATGGTCGCCAGCAGATGTGGTCCCAAGAGAGGCATATGGGATCTGAGAAATTCCATGGGGAACCCATTGGGAACTGGGGCTCGGCCTGGCTGGGTCGCGCTAAGGGCGCCAGTTAATTCCTCTAATGTAATAGGAAGCTCCAGGCGCTCCCGGATGGAGTCCGAGAGCTTACGAGGAGGAATATCCACAAGGAACTCCGCTATGAGTTCCACAGAAATCTGCTCCTTCCGGGCGTAGAGTGAAGTAAAGTGATTTGCTCATTCTTCGGCTACACCCACCGGTGATGTATGTAGGGACCCGTCCAGGCCTCGGATAGCCAGCGTGACGGCCGGGTCACTGTTCACCCGGCACAATCTGTGCAGCATTGTACTGGACTTATCCCCCACTGGTATATTCGATGTCGCAAAGCCTCCCATATATATTTGGCTTCGCTAAGCAAATACTGGCGCAATTCCTGCTGGGCGAGGACTAAATTGCGTCGAATAATGGGGTAGGGAGTGGCACTAAGTTGGGAAGCCAAGTCCACCTGGCGCATTTAAAGGGTGTCGAGCTGCGCACGACGTGTACGCTTCTCCTGTGTGCGATAGCTAATTTCATATCCACAGACAGTGGGCTTGAGCGCCTCCCAGAGGGTAATATTCTAGGGAGCTGAGGGGCTGTTTTCTGCTAAGTAAGTAGTAATCGCTGTATGGAGCATATCACGATAGGCCGGACTGCGGAGGTGCCACGGGGACATTCTCCAGCGGAATGGGGGCCTGCGGGAGGCCGTGTGGAATTGCATTGTGACCGGAGAATGATCGGACAGACCCCGGGGTTGATGCTGTACCTGAGAGAATCTGTGAAGATAAACCCGGGGGACGAAAAAATAATCCAAGCGGAACTGGGACCCATGGACCGTAGACAAATATGTGTGTTCACGCTCCGAAGGGTGGAATTCGTGCTATATGTCTGCCCAGTCCATTGTTGATGCAAAAACAACAATTGATGGACAGAATGTAGAACAATGTCATACATTCACCCCAGTACAGAGATCTGGGCCTAAATCCATCGTTATTTTGCTCACCATGCCGTTCCAGTTTGAACCCAGCCATATGCAAATCAGTCTTGACCCTGTGCCTCATGGGAACAGTCCAGACCGAACTGCCAAGGCAGGTCCTCCCTGGACTGGAAACAAGCATCCTGGGACCGGTTTCTGGCATTTCAGCCGTCTACAGCCAGGCTTGCTTGATTTTCAGTGGCATGGAGAGCAAGGGACCCACGTCTGGGCATACCCTTTCCACTCGGGTTGACAAATGCAAAAACAACAATTGATGGACAGAATGTAGAACAATGTCATACATTCAACCCAGTACAGAGATCTGGGCCTAAATCCATCGTTATTTTGCTCACCATGCCGTTCCAGTTTGAACCCAGCCATATGCAAATCAGTCTTGACCCTGTGCCTCATGGGAACAGTCCAGACCGAACTGCCAAGCCAGGTCCGCCCTGGGCTGGAAACAAGCATCCTAGGACCGGTTTCTGGCATTTCAGCCGTCTTCAGCCAGGCTTGCTTGATTTTCAGTGGCATGGAGAGCAAGGGACCCACGTCTGGGCATACCCTTTCCACTCGGGGTGACAAATGCAAAAACAACAATTGATGGACAGAATGTAGAACAATGTCATACATTCACCCCAGTACAGAGATCTGGGCCTAAATCCATCGTTATTTTGCTCACCATGCCGTTCCAGTTTGAACCCAGCCATATGCAAATCAGTCTTGACCCTGTGCCTCATGGGAACAGTCCAGACCGAACTGCCAAGCCAGGTCCTCCCTGGACTGGAAACAAGCATCCTAGGACCGGTTTCTGGCATTTCAGCCGTCTTCAGCCAAGCTTGCTTGATTTTCAGTGGCATGGAGAGCAAGGGACCCACGTCTGTTTGTTGTAACGCTTTTCGCCCTAAGTGGGATGGGTATTCTCAGACGTGGGACCCCTGCTCACTACGCCACTGGAGTCAAGCTATCCTGGCTGATGACGGCTGATAGCCAGAAACCGGTCCTAGGATGCTTGAGTCTGGTCCAGGGAAGACATGGCTTGGCAGTTCGGGCTGGACTGTTCCCATGAGTCACAGGGTCAAGACTGATTTGCATATGGCCATTTCTAAACTGGGGTGGCGTAGTGGGCAAAAGAACAATGGATTTAACCCAGATCTCTTGACTGGGGGAGAATGTCTGCATTGTCAGCATTCCGTCCATCATTTGTTTGTTGTAACGCTTTTCGCCCTAAGTGGGATGGGTATTCCCAGACGTGGGACCCGAGCTCACTACGCCACTGGAGTCAATCTATCCTGGCTGATGACGGCTGATAGCCAGAAACCGGTCCTAGGATGCTTGATTCTGGTCCAGGGAAGACATGGCTTGGCAGTTCGGGCTGGACTGTTCCCATGAGGCACAGGGTCAAGACTGATTTGCATATGGCCATGTCTAAACTGGGGTGGCGTAGTGGGCAAAAGAACGATGGATTTAACCCAGATCTCTTGACTGGGGGAGAATGTCTGCATTGTCAGCATTCCGTCCATCATTTGTTTGTTGTAACGCTTTTCGCCCTAAGTGGGATGGGTATTCCCAGACGTGGGACCCGTGCTCACTACGCCACTGGAGTCAAGCTATCCTGGCTGATGACGGCTGATAGCCAGAAACCGGTCCTAGGATGCTTGATTCTGGTCCAGGGAAGACATGGCTTGGCAGTTCGGGCTGGACTGTTCCCATGAGGCACAGGGTCAAGACTGATTTGCATATGGCCATGTCTAAACTGGGGTGGCGTAGTGGGCAAAAGAACGATGGATTTAACCCAGATCTCTTGACTGGGGGAGAATGTCTGCATTGTCAGCATTCCGCCCATCATTTGTTTGTTGTAACGCTTTTCGCCCTAAGTGGGATGGGTATTCCCAGACGTGGGACCCGTGCTCACTACGCCACTGGAGTCAAGCTATCCTGGCTGATGACGGCTGATAGCCAGAAACCGGTCCTAGGATGCTTGATTCTGGTCCAGGGAAGACATGGCTTGGCAGTTCGGGCTGGACTGTTCCCATGAGGCACAGGGTCAAGACTGATTTGCATATGGCCATTTCGAAACTGGGGTGGCGTAGTGGGCAAAAGAAAGATGGATTTAACCCAGATCTCTTGACTGGGGGAGAATGTCTGCAGTGTCAGCATTCCGTCCATCATTTGTTTGTTGTAACGCTTTTCGCCCTAAGTGGGATGGGTATTCCCAGACGTGGGACCCGTGCTCACTACGCCACTGGAGTCAAGCTATCCTGGCTGATGACGGCTGATAGCCAGAAACCGGTCCTAGGATGCTTGATTCTGGTCCAGGGAAGACATGGCTTGGCAGTTCGGGCTGGACTGTTCCCATGAGGCACAGGGTCAAGACTGATTTGCATATGGCCATGTCTAAACTGGGGTGGCGTAGTGGGCAAAAGAACAATGGATTTAACCCAGATCTCTTGACTGGGGGAGAATGTCTGCATTGTCAGCATTCCGTCCATCATTTGTTTGTTGTAACGCTTTTCGCCCTAAGTGGGATGGGTATTCCCAGACGTGGGACCCGTGCTCACTACGCCACTGGAGTCAATCTATCCTGGCTGATGACGGCTGATAGCCAGAAACCGGTCCTAGGATGCTTGATTCTGGTCCAGGGAAGACATGGCTTGGCAGTTCGGGCTGGACTGTTCCCATGAGGCACAGGGTCAAGACTGATTTGCATATGGCCATGTCTAAACTGGGGTGGCGTAGTGGGCAAAAGAACGATGGATTTAACCCAGATCTCTTGACTGGGGGAGAATGTCTGCATTGTCAGCATTCCGTCCATCATTTGTTTGTTGTAACGCAGTCCATTGTTGATGTCAGGGTATATAGTTTGGTTGGACCCGATGATTGAGGGGTGTCACCGAACCGCTGGCGATCCAGCGGCCCCATCGTATCGTACCAGTCCCCATCCAGCAGTGTCAACCCTGTCGGAAGGGAGCCCCATACCCCAAGTAACTTTTCGATAAGGGTGGCTCCTAGTGGGGGAGGGGCATAAACGCTACCAATCGTAATCTGTTCGCCACAGATCGTGCCGGTGCCTCCAGGGTCTGCCCTATGTGCCAGGTACGCAAACGGAACTCTACGAAGTACGAGTATCGCCACCCCCCTAGAGCCTCTTGTGAACCCTGCGTGGTAAACGTGACAAAACCCAAAGCGAGCTAGGCACGGGGCCTTCGTGCCCATTAAATGAGTTTCTTGTAAAAGCAGGACATCTGCCCCATACCTCTTCGCCTGTTGCAGTATGGCTCCTCGTTTCACCTTATTCAATAGCCCCCGGACGTTCCATGATACCACCATTAGGTCCCCGAGGGAGCCGTCAGCACCGGGTGTCATGGGGGTTGCCATACCGGCTGAATAGAGCTAGAAGAGCTGCTGAAAAGACACACCATCGCCTGCATATAGAAGAAACCAAGAGAAACAAAGAACACCAACAACACATCTGTAAGATATCCCCCCACCTCCCACCCGACACTACCAGAAACAAGGAGCATCTGTCGCGGTGTAAACAGCGGCGGACCCCCAACGGGGAGCCCACAGAACTCACACCAAGGGATCCCCCCGTACCCCATAAACCTAGGAGAACAAGAACTTTATGGCATCCGTGGCCCGACAGCCCGTGGTGAAACCCCACGCCCGCCCTGAGAATGACATTACCAATATACATTTGCCCAATGCAGTGTCATTTAAATCGTCTCATGAGGTACGAAGCAGTCCGGAGGCTTCACGGCTGTCGCTCGGGGCTCGGTGACACTCAATCCTAGCCAGGTCCCCGACGCATCTGGGACTTTTTGCGTCGTGGCCTCTGAGTGCAAGAGCTGCCGGAAGAGTCTGAGTCTACAACCGGTGGAGAGTCTGCACAGAGCTGAGAGCACTCGTCTGACCACGCGAAGACCGCCTCGGGGGTATCAAAAAAGTATGACTTGAAGTTATGAATTACTCGCATCCGAGCTGGATATAGTAACATGTATTGAACATTTAGTTCCCTAAGTCTGTGCTTCGCGGCCATGAAGGATTGGCATTGTTGCTGGACCAGGCGTGTGTAGTCCGGAAATATTAAAATGGAGCGGGAATCATGTATAAAGCAGTCTTTGTGTGTCCTGGTGAATCGCAGAATAGCATCCCGGATGGCATAATTCATGATCTTGGCGATGACAGGCCTTGGGGCCTCACCTAGGGGGGCCTCCGCGTCAGGGCCCTATGTGCCCTTTCAACAACGAAGGCGGAGGATAAGAGATCTTTAGGCAGGATGTCTTTGAGCCACGTGGTGATAAAGTTTGTCATAGACGCCCCTTCACAACCCTCGGCCAGGCCTATGAAGCGCAAGTTGTTCCGTCGTGCGCGCCCCTCTGCATCCTCCACCCTAGAAGCCAGTTCCTGCGTGACTACGGATAGCTTGTTTACTTTCTTTTGAAGGGAGGTCTCAGAATCTTCCACTGTGGGCACTCTTGTTTCGGCCTCAGTTATCCGGTCTACTGCTTTGCGGAGATCCTGTCGCAGAAAAGAGACTTCCGAACCCACCGCACCAATCTTGGCATCCAACATGTCCCGGGCACCGTTGATCGCTGCCAAGAGGGCGGCATTGTCAGGGGCCGAGCCGCTCACACCACAGATCTGGGTTAAATCCATCGTTCTTTTGCCCACTACGCCACCCCAGTTTAGACATGGCCATATGCAAATCAGTCTTGACCCTGTGCCTCATGGGAACAGTCCAGCCCGAACTGCCAAGCCATGTCTTCCCTGGACCAGAATCAAGCATCCTAGGACCGGTTTCTGGCTATCAGCCGTCATCAGCCAGGATAGATTGACTCCAGTGGCGTAGTGAGCTCGGGTCCCACGTCTGGGAATACCCATCCCACTTAGGGCGAAAAGCGTTACAACAAACAAATGATGGACGGAATGCTGACAATGCAGACATTCTCCCCCAGTCAAGAGATCTGGGTTAAATCCATTGTTCTTTTGCCCACTACGCCACCCCAGTTTAGAAATGGCCATATGCAAATCAGTCTTGACCCTGTGACTCATGGGAACAGTCCAGCCCGAACTGCCAAGCCATGTCTTCCCTGGACCAGACTCAAGCATCCTAGGACCGGTTTCTGGCTATCAGCCGTCATCAGCCAGGATAGCTTGACTCCAGTGGCGTAGTGAGCAGGGGTCCCACGTCTGAGAATACCCATCCCACTTAGGGCGAAAAGCGTTACAACAAACAGACGTGGGTCCCTTGCTCTCCATGCCACTGAAAATCAAGCAAGCTTGGCTGAAGACGGCTGAAATGCCAGAAACCGGTCCTAGGATGCTTGTTTCCAGTCCAGGGAGGACCTGGCTTGGCAGTTCGGTCTGGACTGTTCCCATGAGGCACAGGGTCAAGACTGATTTGCATATGGCTGGGTTCAAACTGGAACGGCATGGTGAGCAAAATAACGATGGATTTAGGCCCAGATCTCTGTACTGGGGTGAATGTATGACATTGTTCTACATTCTGTCCATCAATTGTTGTTTTTGCATTTGTCACCCCGAGTGGAAAGGGTATGCCCAGACGTGGGTCCCTTGCTCTCCATGCCACTGGAGTCAAGCTATCCTGGCTGATGACGGCTGATAGCCAGAAACCGGTCCTAGGATGCTTGATTCTGGTCCAGGGAAGACATGGCTTGGCAGTTCGGGCTGGACTGTTCCCATGAGGCACAGGGTCAAGACTGATTTGCATATGGCCATGTCTAAACTGGGGTGGCGTAGTGGGCAAAAGAACGATGGATTTAACCCAGATCTCTTGACTGGGGGAGAATGTCTGCATTGTCAGCATTCCGCCCATCATTTGTTTGTTGTAACGCTTTTCGCCCTAAGTGGGATGGGTATTCCCAGACGTGGGACCCGTGCTCACTACGCCACTGGAGTCAAGCTATCCTGGCTGATGACGGCTGATAGCCAGAAACCGGTACTAGGATGCTTGATTCTGGTCCAGGGAAGACATGGCTTGGCAGTTCGGGCTGGACTGTTCCCATGAGGCACAGGGTCAAGACTGATTTGCATATGGCCATTTCGAAACTGGGGTGGCGTAGTGGGCAAAAGAAAGATGGATTTAACCCAGATCTCTTGACTGGGGGAGAATGTCTGCAGTGTCAGCATTCCGTCCATCATTTGTTTGTTGTAACGCTTTTCGCCCTAAGTGGGATGGGTATTCCCAGACGTGGGACCCGTGCTCACTACGCCACTGGAGTCAAGCTATCCTGGCTGATGACGGCTGATAGCCAGAAACCGGTCCTAGGATGCTTGATTCTGGTCCAGGGAAGACATGGCTTGGCAGTTCGGGCTGGACTGTTCCCATGAGGCACAGGGTCAAGACTGATTTGCATACGGCCATGTCTAAACTGGGGTGGCGTAGTGGGCAAAAGAACAATGGATTTAACCCAGATCTCTTGACTGGGGGAGAATGTCTGCATTGTCAGCATTCCGTCCATCATTTGTTTGTTGTAACGCTTTTCGCCCTAAGTGGGATGGGTATTCCCAGACGTGGGACCCGTGCTCACTACGCCACTGGAGTCAATCTATCCTGGCTGATGACGGCTGATAGCCAGAAACCGGTCCTAGGATGCTTGATTCTGGTCCAGGGAAGACATGGCTTGGCAGTTCGGGCTGGACTGTTCCCATGAGGCACAGGGTCAAGACTGATTTGCATATGGCCATGTCTAAACTGGGGTGGCGTAGTGGGCAAAAGAACGATGGATTTAACCCAGATCTCTTGACTGGGGGAGAATGTCTGCATTGTCAGCATTCCGTCCATCATTTGTTTGTTGTAACGCAGTCCATTGTTGATGTCAGGGTATATAGTTTGGTTGGACCCGATGATTGAGGGGTGTCACCGAACCGCTGGCGATCCAGCGGCCCCATCGTATCGTACCAGTCCCCATCCAGCAGTGTCAACCCTGTCGGAAGGGAGCCCCATACCCCAAGTAACTTTTCGATAAGGGTGGCTCCTAGTGGGGGAGGGGCATAAACGCTACCAATCGTAATCTGTTCGCCACAGATCGTGCCGGTGCCTCCAGGGTCTGCCCTATGTGCCAGGTACGCAAACGGAACTCTACGAAGTACGAGTATCGCCACCCCCCTAGAGCCTCTTGTGAACCCTGCGTGGTAAACGTGACAAAACCCAAAGCGAGCTAGGCACGGGGCCTTCGTGCCCATTAAATGAGTTTCTTGTAAAAGCAGGACATCTGCCCCATACCTCTTCGCCTGTTGCAGTATGGCTCCTCGTTTCACCTTATTCAATAGCCCCCGGACGTTCCATGATACCACCATTAGGTCCCCGAGGGAGCCGTCAGCACCGGGTGTCATGGGGGTTGCCATACCGGCTGAATAGAGCTAGAAGAGCTGCTGAAAAGACACACCATCGCCTGCATATAGAAGAAACCAAGAGAAACAAAGAACACCAACAACACATCTGTAAGATATCCCCCCACCTCCCACCCGACACTACCAGAAACAAGGAGCATCTGTCGCGGTGTAAACAGCGGCGGACCCCCAACGGGGAGCCCACAGAACTCACACCAAGGGATCCCCCCGTACCCCATAAACCTAGGAGAACAAGAACTTTATGGCATCCGTGGCCCGACAGCCCGTGGTGAAACCCCACGCCCGCCCTGAGAATGACATTACCAATATACATTTGCCCAATGCAGTGTCATTTAAATCGTCTCATGAGGTACGAAGCAGTCCGGAGGCTTCAGGGCTGTCGCTCGGGGCTCGGTGACACTCAATCCTAGCCAGGTCCCCGACGCATCTGGGACTTTTTGCGTCGTGGCCTCTGAGTGCAAGAGCTGCCGGAAGAGTCTGAGTCTACAACCGGTGGAGAGTCTGCACAGAGCTGAGAGCACTCGTCTGACCACGCGAAGACCGCCTCGGGGGTATCAAAAAAGTATGACTTGAAGTTATGAATTACTCGCATCCGAGCTGGATATAGTAACATGTATTGAACATTTAGTTCCCTAAGTCTGTGCTTCGCGGCCATGAAGGATTGGCATTGTTGCTGGACCAGGCGTGTGTA
This sequence comes from Triturus cristatus, assembly GCF_964204655.1. NCBI lineage: Eukaryota > Metazoa > Chordata > Amphibia > Caudata > Salamandridae > Triturus > Triturus cristatus. The sequence goes on from NC_140583.1 coordinate 543,754,619, forward strand.
GTCCGGAAATATTAAAATGGAGCGGGAATCATGTATAAAGCAGTCTTTGTGTGTCCTGGTGAATCGCAGAATAGCATCCCGGACGGCATAATTCATGATCTTGGCGATGACAGGCCTTGGGGCCTCACCTGGGGGGGCCTCCGCGTCAGGGCCCTATGTGCCCTTTCAACAACGAAGGCGGAGGATAAGAGATCTTTAGGCAGGATGTCTTTGAGCCACGTGGTGATAAAGTTTGTCATAGACGCCCCTTCACAACCCTCGGCCAGGCCTATGAAGCGCAAGTTGTTCCGTCGTGCGCGCCCCTCTGCATCCTCCACGCTAGAAGCCAGTTCCTGCGTGACTACGGATAGCTTGTTTACTTTCTTTTGAAGGGAGGTCTCAGAATCTTCCACTGTGGGCACTCTTGTTTCGGCCTCAGTTATCCGGTCTACTGCTTTGCGGAGATCCTGTCGCAGAAAAGAGACTTCCGAACCCACCGCACCAATCTTGGCGTCCAACATGTCCCGGGCACCGTTGATCGCTGCCAAGAGGGCGGCATTGTCAGGGGCCGAGCCGCTCACACCACAGCCGGCCGCACCACCCGGCGCCGTGGTGTACTGGTCCATGGTGCCCTGTTTGGGGTGGGCCCCACTCGGCCCACCCTTGCCCATGAGGATGAAAGTCAGTCTTAACAGTGAGGGAGTAAGGGGGGGCAATGGTCCTCACCCCCCGGGCAAGCGATCGTCTCACCAGGTGGACCTCAGATGGCAGAGGCCCGGATGGTACAGTCACAGCGGGAGCACCAGGCGTGCAGGAAGGATCCGGCCGCACCTCCTAATCACCCCGCAGTATCTCTGAGCCCAGAGACGACCACCCAGAGGGGCACCGGAAAGGGGGCGGCGGCAGCGGCCATTCTCGGCACTCCGTTGCTCCAATGTGTCCCCCACTGCCTCCCCAGGGCATCGCGCCAGCGACCCCGGGCGGTGCAGGCCAAGATTAAAGGCCCAGGTGGACCTGCCCCCAGCTGCACGTGGTATGACCCCCTGGGGATCAGCAAGCCAAATCAGGATACAGCAGAAGCAATCCCTGCAGAGAAGTGGAGGATCGCGCCAGGTGCAACTTCACAATGCCGCCTCTACCCCCTAGCCTCGGGTGCTGGGGGGGATGCTTGTCCGTGGCACTCACCATCCGGGTCGCGTCCCGACCCCAGGTGTTCAGTCAAATACCACTTAGTCCGCCCCATCCGTGGGCGCAAGAGGCCTCAAGAGAGCCTCAATCCCCGGGGGGAAGGCCAGGCTGCGCCGAAAGGCCCACAGCACCGCCCCTACAGCGTGTCTTGGAATGGATGGCGGCCACCAGACAGAGGAGGCGAGGCCGGGCCACGATCGACGCACCTCTCCGCACGGCTCCTCCGCTGCACAGCTCCGCAAGGGCACCAGGCACCACTCTCCAGACGTTCTCAGCACCGGCTACAGATAGCGTTGGCCAGCTCCAGGGCAATTCCTCCACTAGGGCTCTGCCGCTCCCCGGGCACCGCATCAGCACAATGGCGGCCGTGAGGGAGAGGGGGGATGGGCCAGCGATTAAGCCTCACCCAGCCGCAGCGCTCCTCCACAATGCAGCCGTCGGGGGGGCGGGGCCCAGGTCCCGCGATGTCCTGGTCACGGGCGCCGAGTTGCGCCCCGCTCCGCAGCACCACAACAGCTGTCCCTGTGGCGGCCGTCCCAGCGCGTTCAGCAACGGCGCACCGCTCGAGGGACTCGGGCGTTCATGGCAATGACTTCTCCAGCCCCCAAATCAGGGACAGTACCGCACTCCCAAAGTAATGCGGCGATCAGCGGGTCATAAATAGTCGTTCCATGGCAGGATTAAGAAGGATGTAAGCAGGATTTCGGCGTGGGTGGACGGAGTTTACTTAAGCTGCATCCGACATGATGGCCTGCCAAGCCACGCCCCCCACAGCAGCCATTTTTGATGGATGAAATCAGGTATAACATGGTTGAAACCTTTGAATCCAATTATGAGTCTAGCAGCAGAGTTCCGAGTGGCTCTTAGAGGAGCTAGCTTTGCTTTGGGTAAACCTGCGAAGGGAGTGCTCCAATAGTCCAAACGAGAGATAAGCAAAGATTGGACTGCTAACAGAAAGTCATATGGGGGCAAGAAAGGTTTGATTTTCCTTAATATAATTAGATGGTAGTTGACTCCGCTTGTGGTGGCACGGATATGGTCTTGCATATTCATGTGTTTGTCCCATGCTATACCGAGTGATCTAGTGGAATCCATCAAGTGTGGGATGAAGTTAAGTGCAGTGGGTTGCTTGAGCCATTCTTCGATAGGGGCAGAGTGATAGTGATGAGTGATTTGGAGGAATTAAGTTTTGAGGGTGTTAAGCATGAGGTGATTGCGGGTCAGCCATTGGTGACTTTTCTGCAGAGTGGATTGATATTGCTAAGGGAGGAAATTTTCAAATACAATTGAGTGTCATCAGCGTACAAGTGATAGTGAATGTTAAAGAGAGATTCAGAAGATTGGTAAGAGGTTCCATGAACAAGTTGAATAAACTCAGATAGAGCATAGTTCCTTGGGGAACTCTGATCGTGACAGGTGTGCTGTCAGATAGGGTTTGTTTGACCTTAGTTCTTTGTGTTCTATTCTGAAGGAAAACCATTTTAACATGGGACCTGATAGCCCATTCTCTTCTTGAGAAGGTCAATCACATGATCATGTTTGACCATGTAAAAGGCAGAGAAGAAATCAAGTACAAACAGACAGGGTTTGTTTTTGTCTAGCATTCTCAGTGCGTCATCAACAATGTGTGTAAGGGCCGGTTCAGTGCTATGCCCTGTTCTGAAACCTGATTGATGACGATCAAGGAGTTGGAATTGATTAATGTGGTTGCAAAGTTGCAGGTGTACGTATTTCTCTAAAAGCTTTGCTAGAGTCAAGATGTTGGTTATAGGGCAGCAGTGGTTAAGGTCAAACAAGTCCGCATTGGAATTCTTTAGAAAAGGGGTGACCTGAACCATCTTCAGGGGTGACCTGAAACATGCCCTGAGAAAGAAAGGACATTGACAATCTTGGACCAAAGAGGGAGCTCAACGGTGCTAAGCTGTTTGGTAAGCTTGGCAGTCAGGGATCATTAAAATGGTTTGAGGGTTTAATTGTTGTTAACAAAGTTAATGAAGCGGCTTCATCAGGGATTTTGAAGGTGCTCCAAGTAGCACTGTTTTAGTAGTATAAGCTGAAGGAGGGGTTCTTGCCTGGTGCTGTACAGGTAGGAGACTGTGCCAGGTCTGAGTAGACAGAATTTGTGAGGTGCAAAGCATATCAGATTCAATCCTCCTTGCCTTTTCAATGAAATAGGTGGAGAACTCTTTGCCCCTTGACAAGGGACCGGTGTCTACTGAGTGTTGGTTAGATACTTGTTACTTTTTGTTTGATGATTTCGAATAGTTTTTTGGGTATATTTTTGGCATTGTCTGATTGCTCCTTGAAGTATTCTGCTTTGGAGTTTCAGATGAGTTTGTTGTAGGAGCTTCTCAAGATCTGTCTGCAAGACTTAATTTGCATCTTTCCTCATTGAGGCTACCTTTGAAACATGGTTTGGAGTCTAGGATCTGACCTCTTTTGAGCTGCTTCAGAGCAAAAGTATTGAGTATGTTTGATATGGCTTGTGTGCAATAAACAGTGAGATCATGCACATTTGTCATGTTTGTGGGAGGTTGTAGTACGTTGTTGCTAATAGAGGATTAAGGCGGATAGATTAATATTTCTAGCCATCCCCATATCCAGGATGAGCAAGATTAGGTTGTGATCTGACCAGTCAAAAGGGGTTATGGTTTCAAGTTTCTTAGTATTGGCTGTCGGGATAATTAGGACGAAGTTGAAGCCTTTTTCATGAGTAGGGCCATTACAAGACTGGGTATGGATGAGGTCTGTGAAGAAGGCCTTGAAGGAGTTCAATAAACGGTCATAAGAATCATTCCAGTGTATTTTAAAGTCCCCGAGGAAGATATGGTTGGTGTGCTGATCCGAGTTGAAAGAGATGGTCTCCATTATTTATTCAATAAAAAGTGGATTGTTTCCCGGTGGGGGAGGAGTAAATGGAGTTGAGTTTTGATACAATCTTGTCATTGCTCCATATTTTGATACCTAGGTATTCACAGGAGGTCATTTGCATAGTCTGTGAGTGTTTCAGGATGAGCAAGGCACAATAAACACAAGTTAAGCCACCCCCAGTTCTTGCCATTCTTTCCAGTCAGATGATGTCAGAGTGGGACAAGAATGTCCAAGATAGGTGATGACGTCTCATTCAGTCACCTTTCAGTTAATTTCAGGAGGTCAAGGTCATGCGTGAGGATGAGATCCACAATATCTGCAGCATGTTTTAAGGCTGATCTCCAATTGAGAAGCATGGATCTGATGTGAGATTGGGTTTCTGAAACTTCAAGATGTGTTATGGGGACTTGTGATAGGTTGTGTTTGTTCAAGGTTCCGAAATTGGGCCATATTTCTCTAAGAGGGTTGGAGGTAATAGGTTGTTTATTGATTGGCCCAGATAACAGTTTAGTAAAGGTATCAGATAGCAAAAGGGAGAGAATGTCATCATGCGACAGGTGGTCAGGTACTCGCCGGGGTCTGGAGATGGAATTGAGATAGGATTGAGTTCTCCAGTTCAAGATCAGAGAGTTTCCAGAGTATGTTTTCCATAGCCTACAGACGTCCAACAATCTGAGTTGGGGAGAGTTAAGTTTCTTGGTGTGTGGGGTCTGTTAGCCCAAGAGGTCAAGTTGAGTGTCATGAACTTCTCAAGCTTTGACGTGGTTTGAATAAGATTCTGAAGATTGATTTTAACTAGCTGAAGGTCTTGGCTAACATCAGTTAGTTTGTTCCCCAGTGAGAGTAGTTGGTCAGTGCCTATGGGAGTGACATGTGGCCTGGTTATAGAGGATGAGTGATCCCCTCAGGGGCATAGGGCATGTTCTACAGACCACCCAGATCAAGGGAGGTGAGAAGTGTGATAGAGTAAATTATAGGAGAATGAGATAAGAAGGGGTCCAATCGGGGTGGTGATGGGAGGAGGGGTTGAAAGAGCACCATCACCGTGGAGTACATGGTGTTGGGGGTATCTAGAGCCAAGTTGCAGACCAGGAAGATTGAACGGCTACCTGCTTGTGAAGGAGAAGAGTAAGGAAAGGGTGTACAATTGAACAAGGGTATGCATGATTATCCCCTGGCTATGGCTGTTGTCCATTCTTACATTAAGGGTATTAGTTCTTTTATGAGCAGAGGGTCTGGGCATTTCATCAGGTTGAGATGAAAGGGAAGAGCAAGAGATCACTCTTGGAATGGGTGATCTGGGCCAACTTTGCTGGTTTCAATGATGGAATAGAGAGAGTGATCCAGAGGAGATGTAGGTGACATGTGTATCGTTACAGGAACAGTAGGGGAGATGTGCACTTTTAGATGAGATGGAGAGATCACTCGAAATAATTTTTTTGATCCTCATGAATAGTTCATCAAAACTCTCTAAATTACAGTCTGAGGAACAGTAGTATAGCAAGGGGGGTTGGGGCAGCGGCCTCCCCTCCACTCTCCAGTCGTTGTGGGATGGCAATTGGATGAATCTCGCTAGCACCCCTCCCGCTCTTCAATGAGGCTCCCGTGGGGAGTCAAAAGCAGGGACTGCCATGGGTGGCCAAAGGGCTAGCTATGTCACTGCTGATGATTGGAAGAGAATGTTTTCATTGTTGTAAAGAGAGATAATGGCTTTGGCCATGTAGAACGGTGAGGGTGTTATGGAGATTTGAAGGTCATTGAGGCAAAGGCTCTGCTCCAATGCACTCTTTTGTTGGTGAAGAAAATTAAATCGGCAACCACAGACTCTTTATTAGAGCAAAAGTGGATATCAGAGATGAGCATTTCAGGGTTCCTTTTAAGTATTTTATGTGTCAAGTATTTGGCTGCGTTTTTAAAAGGTTATGGGGGTATATAATCTTGAAAACATTGCAGCCTTCATGTGACATGAAACTGTAGCTAGGACTTAAGATGTTTAACTCCATTGTGACGACAAGTACGATAGTGAAGGGCTGAAGATAAACTATAGAAAAGTGCAACAGGCTAAGAGCAAGATTCTAGTGCTAATGGAATATTCATATCTTATCAGGGAGCTTGAACTATGAATTCAACAACAGATGTGGACACAAGATAAGCCATGGGAGAAACACTTAGTTCAAGCAAGATCGTGAGTGATATTAGAAAAGGTTGCCTCTACTATACTTTTTCCATGACAGTGCAACCTAAAGGAAAATTAAAAGAAAAATATATACACTTCAATGTGGTACAGAAACTATTTTGGGAAGAGGGGTTAGGCAGTCAAAGGAAACAGAAGGAGACATTAGGTGGGACCAGAAGGTCACAACGAAGGTATGGAAAATGCAATGAATCTGCACCAACTATGAGTATCCAGAAACTATTGGAAAGAGTAATGAGGCAAGCAATTCAGAAAGAATCTTCATAATTAGTATGGGGAGATCGCCCATATCATTGAAATATGTTCGCTCCATAAGGATCAGTAATAGGTACCTTGATGATGAAGAGCCTGAAGTCCTTCATTGTTTTCTGTCTACTTGTAACAACCCAGTCACAACAAACAACAAATCCCTCCCACCAAAACAAAAAAATTAAAAAATGACTAGAAGAGGGCATTATGGATGTTGATTTGGAGCTGGTCCAGGATCTGCTCCATCGTAGTGAGCCAGCTCTCAATGGTGTCTGGCAAAGCAATGGCCTGTTGCCAGTGTGGTGGAGGTGACAGCAGTTTGCTGGTGGCGGTGCCAACGTTGGGATCGGCGGGAGACTGAGGGTATTGGCTGCATTGAGGTCCAGCTCTTGTGCATTATTTTACTCCTCCTCTTCTTCAAGGACCTCTAGCCTCTGGTATTCCAGCTGGATAAGCTCCAGCTTCTGCCGCCGCAAATGAACCACTATCTCCTGCCTGTTGAGTGGTTCAGCTGGACTAGCAGGAGCAGCTATATTGAGAACAACAACTAAGACAAATTGTAAATAGTACTCTGTGAAAACAGTTGTTTCATTTGACAGGGTAGCACAGTAGCAGTACATTGCTGGTCAATTTTATGTTTTACCCACTCATGTTTCCAAACATTAAAAAGCACTGACTGTGTGGCAGAAACGTATTAACAAGCTGAGAATAGCATCATAGAATTAAAAAAAGCTAGGATTTGATTGCTTTTTTCTTTTATAGTCTTTTCAAGAAACTATACACAGCGTCAGACACTTTGAGTTGAAAAATAAATGGCTTCTCATTGTTGAGTATGACATTATGCACAATACGGAGTACAAGTTGGGTGTGGTGCCAAAATAATGAAGCCATGCTCATTGCTAGACAGCGCCTCTACTAGTTTGCTACTGTCTGCATCTGTAGTTGGCAATTATCTATTTTTAATTCAATGTCCCTGCTCTTCGCCACATGCATTTCTCTTTCTACACTGTCTCTAAAGAGGCAGATAAATAATAAATAAAATACTATGTCAGTTACACACCTCATGTATTAAATGCGCATATTAATATATTATCCTGTCTGCCATAAGTAGACGTTGAGGAAAATAATCTAATTGACTGCACTAAAGGTAAAGTAATGGACTATATAGATTTTATTTGGCACATTTGTCAGTGTGTATCCCATATGCCAAACTTAACATAAAATCATGCACTTAATCCCACTTTACTCTGTGGCCTTTCCCACCACTGCATATTTCCAACAAATTAATTTGCTGGGCAGTAACCAAGGAAAGGAAAATTGTTTTCCTCCATTGCAGGGGCTAGGGTAGAGGGATTAGACAGGTAGCGTAGAGCTTTTTTTTAAATATAAAATACAGGGGCCACTACACTGATCAACAATTCATCATCTTTGGCTTATTCTGTCATGCTGCAGTTTAAAAGGGAAAAATCTGAACAAGTGTATATTAAATCTGGTATGGAAAACCATAAAATATGTTCTGGAATCACTTCACATGGATATCGCATTAAATGTGGCATATGCCAAGAATGGATTTTCCAATTTGGTAGGGTGGGAGGAAAGCACGTAGGAAAAAATAAAGGAGTGAAGTTCTAAGAGGTAACTGAGTGAACGAAGGGACAACACACCTTATGTGTTTGGTTTGTAATACATTGAAAACATTGGAAATGCTGCATTAACTGAAGCAGACACACAGTACACAGCAAACACTGCAGTCACAAATTGATTGCCCCATACTGCACTTCAGTCATAGCTGGTAGAATTGCCATAGGCGGAGAGGGGGGATGATGAATGATAGGTATGTTATATCTGGCTCACTTCTCAAATACAGTGAGCCAAGGGAGTAGAACAAAGAATACAAATAAATAACCCCACTTAGAACCATAGCTTTGAGTGATATTGATACCGCTACATAAACCAAGTAAGCAGAGTAGGTGAGCAGCAGCATGCTCCTCATGGAAAGAAGAGCTGCCTTGCTTATTCATCCAAACAATCCAAATATTCATTAATTCTTTCATTCTAATTCACCCATAGCCACCATCATTAAAGTTTACATTTTCCCATTCAGTATTTCACCAAAGTTTCCAATACACTACCAACCCATTCAATAGCAACCCTTTCTTCAAAGCATGCTTTTGCCCATCCATCCCTTTACCTACCTGTGCACCCTTTCATCCACCTACTGAAGTACTGGGTTTTTCAGAACCAACCCAGCGGTGCCAGGGGACACACCCGAAGACTTCGAGTTCTTCCTGTTTTGGACCACAGAAACACAGAGTCTTCTAGGTGAAGTCAAAGATCATATTTATTGGCTGCAGACCAATCACAGGTATCCGAGAAGTACAACACGATGTATGTTCTCAGGAGACTGCCCCGAACCAAAAACCAGTCTTTTCTTATATACAGAATATTACGCTCTGGGCGACACCGCCCCTCTTTTACAAGTGGTGGTTAACATGTTTTCGCTTCAAAGAAATAGCACAGTCATGATGATAATCCCACATTTCAGCTCGGTCAGCACGTAATTATTTACCCAGCGAGGCTCAGAACCCTCATCAGATATCAGCAGACCCCAATAAAACGGACACCTCTTCCTCATAAAACAAGCCATAAAGTAGGAAACAGAGTCGGGCGTGAAAGGGATTAGTCAGAAGTCGCGTGGGATACACGACTTTATGATGTGTCGGGCCCTGATGCTAATCCCATAAGGCCGCAGTAAAAGGAACTGGCCGGACAGGATTGACCTCGGGCAGCGGAGTCAGTTTGCATAGGTCACAAAGAAGTCAAAGAAAGATTGCGTGTCCTTTAGGCCTAGGCATGGCCTCAAAGCGTAGCCTATGTGAGGGCAACCACAAAATGGTTACCCTTTTAAAATGGAACCCGAGGGTTCGACATGTTGTATCGTATACACGGTGAATTCATCGGTGACATATGACGAAAACACTCATACATGCCGCATTAGTCATTTGCGGTTCGCTGATACCAAAATCGTCAGGGTAGGACCATGCTACCAACATGATTTCCGAAATTTACAGTACCACAGACCCTCCTTTTGCCCTTACATAGGCAATAACTATACTCATACTAATCTGAGTCCAGGTCTATATTCATAAAGTCATGAAGATGTTGCTGTAGCAGCATCCTATTGCTTAGTTCGTCCCTTGATACAGGTCTCCTTACACATGATGTAACACAGAGGCTACACATTACATGAGCACACCGTACACATAGACAGAACAGGAAAAGAATGGCTAAGATCGTCCCAGTGACTATTAGAATCTTCCATCCCCAAGCTGATATCAGTCCCCAAAACCACCCCGTCATCGACCAATCTCCTTTATCCACATGGATGGATTCGGAAATATTATGCAGTTTGGAGATGGCTTCATAGACTGTCGGAGCGGTATCTGGTATGAAAATACAACAGCTTGATTGGATAACCTTACATACCCACCACGGTCTGCAAGTATGACATCTAGAACCATCATGAGGCGATCCGCTTGGAGCTCAGCTGTCAGGTTACCAAGGGCACCAGCCGTTATATTAACAGTGGTTTCAACTACACGAGTCAGTTGTCTCAGGTTCCTACTATTGACCATTGGTCCCCAAAACGGCAGGAAACCCAGGAAAAAGTCTCCCGCTTCCTGACCGGTAGTATCCTCCTTACTAACAATGCCTCTCACAACTCTGGTCTTGTGATAATCAGAGGCGGCAGTAAATGTCGGCGGTAGCAAATTTGCAACATAACACGTGCCTGAGAAATCAGGGGGCAACCATGTATATGCTCGATCATTACAAACAAAGTATGTACCCTTGGCAGCCAAAAATGCAGGGGAAAACTGTGATGGGAAAATGTACGTTTCAGCACAGGCACTCTTCCCTAATTGAGCTCTTGGATTCTGACCATTACCTTGTAAACAGAACCAACCCATGTGGGGTACGACCCAAATCAGGGATGAACTTTTACGCTGTTTCTCGCCCAGACTAATGCTATACCCCGTCGCGTTCCAACCCACATAAGCTCGCAACTCATCCTTGGGAATAGATGAATATGCATCGATATCTCTACTCATATCAGCAACTCCTCTCATCAAGGCTTTATTGTTCATGCTAGGTCCAGTGGAACGCGGTGGTCGTGGGGAATAGGTCTTAAGGGCAAAAAGAAACATAGTCTGGAATGCCCATGATGACCCATTGTAGCTAAACGGCAGCACTAGATATGGGATACCCTTATCAATGGTATGCGGCATCAAACCACACACCCAGCAATTTGTTGTGTTCATAACTAGTTGGTGTTGGTGCAGAAGTTGAATAAACGAATTGTTTACGAATTCAGAACGTCTAGCTTGTTCGTGTTCAGGCAGAGGGTGGAAAGAGTGTGAGGAAACAGTAGGAGGAGGTATGGGCTGTATAGTGGGTGCAAACGGCACTTGAAAAGACAATAATACATAACCTACAGAAAACATCATCATGTTAAATAGGACAAACAGACATAATATTACAAAACATTTGCTATTCATTGCTTTACATATTCTGTTCTTAAAATGTATTTCCTCAGCGGGTCTCTTCATCTCGAAAAACTCCATCCTCTAACCGTGCTGTTCGCGGCGGATGAGTGTCTTCTGCTAAGGAGTACACCTGTCAGTCCAGGGAACGCCCTTAGACCAACCAGACCGTTTACCTAACATCTCCGGCTTGTACCCCAAAGTCTTGGCACCGCGACCCTGCAGCTGAACCCGGGTGGCGGTTCGAAAAAGCAAAAATAAGAAAGTTTTTCAGATGGAAGAGAGAGCTGCACTTCTCAAAAAATATCAAAGAAAAAGAATTTTTATTTGTCCATAGTTCTCGGCCTCAGATTGTAGCGACTTCTTGTAGGTACTGTTTGGTCTTGAAACAAGAGTTCAGGCTCTGTAGTGTCCAATCGAATTGACGGTGGCACAGTTTCTTGCAAGATGTCATCGCTTTCCTTCTGAGAAAGCGTTCCTTTCACTCGTGCATCGCTAAACGGCAGACAACGAGGCACAGTCTCAGTCTCTGACTTAGCGATCCCTTTCTGGACCCACTGGTCGTAAGGCAAAGGCAAAGGGACCCTCTTACAGTGAACGCCGTGTATCCAGTTCTTTTTCCCTTTTACTCTAACAGCTGATGTCGTGGAAAGAAGGACGAGATGGGGGCCGGTCCAACGAGGCTCGTCATTCTTTGTCCTTTTGAAGTTTTTGACCAGCACCCATGATCCAGGATTGATAGGATGTCCTGGGGCTTCAGAGACCTGAGGCAGAGTATCATGCACCTGTTGGTGTAAAACACGCAATTTAGCCGTCAATTCATACAAATAATCAAGCAGTACGGGGTGTTCGATCTCACTGAATCTTGTAGGTCTTGGCACTCCCCATATATTGGCCGGGCGGCCAAACACGATTTCGTAGGGACTAAGTCCCACTCGTGAATGCACAGTCATTCTTGTTGATAGGAGTGCTAAGGGCAGAGCGTCAGGCCATTTAAGACCAGAACTCGCTTGAATCTTGGCCAATTTAAATTTTAATGTGCCATTATAGCACTCTACTAATCCAGCTGATTGGGGGTGATTTGCAGCGTGAAACTTCTGCTTTATGCCTAGTCCCTCACATACATTCTTCATCACTCGTCCCACAAATTCGCTCCCATTATCACTCCATACCATTCTTGGCATTCCAAACCTAGGGAAAAATTCTTTGACAAGGGCTTTAGCTGTGGATAAGGCAGTGTTGTCTTTTAGGGGATATGCTTCTATCCACCTCGAAAAAGCGCAGACAACAACAAGTACATATTTCAAATTGTTGTACCTTTCCATGTGGATGAAATCTAGCTGCAAAACCTCAAACGGATACGTTGGAGGCGCAAAATGACCAGCTGGAGCTGGGGTTCCCCTACCAGGATTGTATTTCAAACATACCATGCAATCTTTGACCACATTCTCTGCACACTTGGGAATTCCAGCATTCTGCCATACTGGAGCCAACAACTTACAAATCCCTTTCACACTGATATGCGCCATTCCATGTGCCATCGTGACCACTGGAAGCACATATGCATCAGGTAACAACCATCGCCGGTGTTCTGACAAATCAATCCAACAACCATTTTCATCCAATTTACCCTTACTTTCTTTCCACATGCTCAATTCTTTCTCTGTGGCTTCAGCTTGAAGGGACTTCACACTCTCTATCGTGTCTTCACACATTCCAACATCACCAACACATCTTGCAGGACCTGCAAGATTCATTCGATTCGTTACATCTCTTGTTGTTTCTTTTGCGATTTCGTCAGCAAACGCATTACCACGACAAACATCATCAATAACCTTCTTGTGTGCACTGCATTTCACAATCGCAACTTGTAATGGCAAGGTCTACGACTCAAGGAGATCATTCACCAACTGACCATTCTGAATCTTAGTTCCATGCGAAGTCAGGAACCTACGTTCTTTCCACAAGCGCCCAAAACTATGGGCCACGCCAAAGGCATACTGGCTGTCAGTATATATGTTCACTTTCATTCCTTTCGACAACACGCATGCTCTTGTAAGTGCAATTAATTCGGCTGCTTGAGCCGAATTATGTGGTATACGTGCAGTTTCAACAATCGTGTGCAAAGTCGTGACAGCATATGCTGCAGTCGTATCACCATTCGGAAGCTTGAAGCACGAACCATCCACCCATAAGGTACCATCACACTCAACCAGGGGAGTATCTTTAAGATCCACTCTCCCTTTTGTTTCTTCTTCTGTTCTGAACAGACAATCATGCTGTTCAATCTCATCTGTGTCTGTTAAAATCGGTAATAAAGTAGCTGGATTCAACGTATTGCACCTCTTTATGTGCACATGACTCGCTAGCAGTGTCAACTCGTACCCTGACAATCGAGCACTAGTTAAGTGCTGTGTCTTGGTCCTGTTTAATAACGTGTCCACTGCGTGTGGTACCATCACAATCAACGTGTTGTTCATTACTAACCCAGCAGACTGTCGAATAGAAACAGCTGCTGCCGCTGTGGCTCTCAAACAACTTGGCAATGCCTTGGCTACCGGATCCAAAGTCGACGAAAAATACGCGCATGGACGCTGTCTGTCTCCAAAAGACTGTGTCAGCACTGACAACGCACAACCTTCTTTCTCGTGAACATGCAATGTAAAAGGTTTACTGTAGTTGGGGGTACCCAATACAGGAGCCGAACATAATGCCTTACGTAATTCCGAAAAACGTTTCTAACACTCTTCAGACCATGGGACGGGATTCGGTGTATCTTTGCATGTTAATGCTATCAAAGGTTTTGCCAGCAAAGAAAAACTCGGGATCCACTGCCTACAGTATGAAGTAATGCCCAAGAAAGCACGCACTTCTCTCTGTGTTCTTGGCACGCTCAATTGTGCAATGGCCTGAATTCTTTCTGGGGTCAGTTTCCTTCCCTCCTTCGACAAGAGATGACCTAAGTAGGTCACTTCTTGTCGACAATATTGCAGTTTTAAGAGAGATACTTTGTGATGAAAGGCAGACAAATGACGCAACAATGACGATGTAGCTTCTTTACAAATCTCCTCAGTATCCGCGGCGATTAGTAAATCGTCAACATACTGAATAAGGGTAGCACCACTAGGTAAGACAATTGTATCAAGCTGCGCCTTTAAAGCCTGACTGTATATTGATGGACTTTCACAGTAGCCCTGGGGAGCGCGTTTAAAGTGGAAGCTGCGACCTCCTAAACTAAAACCAAAAATATCCCTGCTTTCCTCTGCAATCGGAATTCTAAAGAAAGCATTCTTTAAATCAATCACTGAGAACCAAGCAGCGGAAGCTGGGATCATAGTAAACGAGGCAGTTATATCAGGGACAACCGGAAACTGTGGCACAACTATCTTATTGACCTCTCTAAGATTGATCACAAATCTGTAAACAGGTGGCTGAGAAGGGTCAGTACGTTTTAAAACAGGCAGAACCGGACTATTGCAAACGTTGCCTCTTGTCTCTTCAATTACATCCTCTTCAATCAGATCATAGATGATCGCTAACAACGCTTTCTCACCTTCATTAGAGATCTTGTACTGGGGAATGCGTGGCAATTTAACATTGGCTTTCAAAGTGACCACATATGGCGATATTTCCAAGAGACCCACATCATTAGGACCAGTAGCCCAAAGGACATCCGGAAGAGACGACAATTCGGCTGGCAGTTTATTCTTCGACAAATACATTGGAGAAATCCCTTCACTACCCAGTGTAAGTTGTACTCCCGAGGGGGAACAATATAATGTTGCATGTAATCTCTTTAACAAATCTAATCCTAACAGGTTTTCACCACAACCTGTCGTTAGGATAAGGGGTGCTTTCAGCTCACAAGGTCCAACAAAAAGGGGCATAGGACTAGAGATCGGGTTCCTAACCGGGGTGCCAGAAAAACCTACTGAAACATTCATTTCGCCAGACAAAGGCGCGCCAGGGAGTTTTGAGTGCATAATTGAACTCTTTGCAGCACCAGTATCCAATAGAAAAGGCTCTGTCACACCCGCTGTAGTCACCTTAACATACGGTCCACTCTGATCCACTGGCACTGTAACAACTCCCTCTCTTTGTCTACGGCTGTCCTAGTAATCATTACCTTCCGCATTTCCATCTTCTGCATAATAGTCGTTATTATAGTACTGAGCTGTCCCACTAGTTACATTGGCCTGCTGATCAAAACTGTTCATCGTATTTTGAGGCGGAAGAGGACGCGCGTTCTGGGGAACATTCCCACGTCCTCTACCTCTAGGAGCTTGCTGACCACCTCTACCTCTCGCGCCATAAGCATTATTCGTGCGCTGCAACAATATAGGACAACTATACTTAAAATGACCTTCTTGTTTGCAATACGAACACTGATTGGGACCCACAGGAACACGCGGTTGGGAATACCCGAACCTTTGCGAGTTACTCTGAAACTGTTGGGGTTGTTGATAGTTACTCTGACCTTGCTTATAGTTATTCTGATCTCCACGTGGCGGGTAAGCCTGCTGTAAAAGAACCTTCGTCTTTAATTCTTTTGTTTTCTTGTCTGCTCTATCCTTCTCATCTTTATCCCTATTTTCGTAATACTGTGCAGTAGCCAGTATTTGCGCCGATGAGGAAACGGTTCTATGACATAATTTCGACAGACAGAAAATCGACCTACAAATATATCGCAACAAAAATATCGATGTCAAGAATATCGACATCCTATCTACAACATGGTAAGTACAAAAATATCGAAAATTAAATATCGATGTCAAAAATATCGTTATTAAAAATATCGTTTTTCTTTTACTTTAAAAATATATGTAAAATAAACCAAATTATACTTAGAAATTAAATAAACATAATTAAATATATTGTATAATATTTAAAATGTATAATTAATCTATATAATTTAATAAAACTTTAATTAAACATATACATATAATATATATTTTTGTTCCAACAAATGCCCGAAAGCAGCAGGGACGCACACAATGCAGATAAAAAACCTTGCGGCTTTTATTTAAATCAGGCAACTTGCATTGTAATCCTTTCGGTAATAGTTCTCAGACCTGACGCGTTTCGAGGTGCTGTCCTCTTTCTCAAAGGTCTCTCTTCGTATGATTGTTGCGTAGGGAGTCGTGCTTTCGCTGTTCTGTGTGCTTCATTATTTATATACTGCCCCCAGTGGGCTCCGCTTAGTGCGTGTGATTACCTGCATGCTGGGATTGGTAGTTTATGCAGGACAACTCCTTCACCATGGTACGTGCTGCGCAAACAGTCATATTCTTTTGAAGCTTATTTAAAACCCTAAGTGGGCCCCAGGATCGTCCGCAAGTTTGGTTTGGCCTTATCTGCAGTGCTGTCACGAAGGTCCGGATTCTGTTCCGACCTAACAGCCTCCTTCCATTGTGAGGATGGTGCCGTCCCCCACGGCAGGGCGGCCGTGCGTTTAAATGTTCCAACAAATGGAAGGGAGTCGTGCTTTCGCTGTTCTGTGTGCTTCATTATTTATATACCCTACGCAACAATCATACGAAGAGAGACCTTTGAGAAAGAGGACAGCACCTCGAAACGCGTCAGGTCTGAGAACTATTACCGAAAGGATTACAATGCAAGTTGCCTGATTTAAATAAAAGCTGCAAGGTTTTTTATCTGCATTGTGTGCGTCCCTGCTACTTTCAGGCATTTGTTGGAACATTTAAACGCACGGCCGCCCTGCCGTGGGGGACGGCACCATCCTCACAATGGAAGGAGGCTGTTAGGTCGGAACAGAATCCGGACCTTCGTGACAGCACTGCAGATAAGGCCAAACCAAACTTGCGGACGATCCTGGGGCCCACTTAGGGTTTTAAATAAGCTTCAAAAGAATATGACTGTTTGCGCAGCACGTACCATGGTGAAGGAGTTGTCCTGCATAAACTACCAATCCCAGCATGCAGGTAATCACACACACTAAGCGGAGCCCACTGGGGACAGTATATAAATATTGAAGCACACAGAACAGCGAAAGCACGACTCCCTACGCAACAATCATACGAAGAGAGACCTTTGAGAAAGAGGACAGCACCTCGAAACGCGTCAGGTCTGAGAACTATTACCGAAAGAATTACAATGCAAGTTGCCTGATTTAAATAAAGCCGCAAGGTTTTTTATCTGCATTGTGTGCGTCCCTGCTGCTTTCGGGCATTTGTTGGAACACATTAAGGTGCCAATTCCGATCCGGTAAAAACCGGGTACGAACCGTCGGACGGAGCCTTTTCACCGTCCGACTCGTACCCGGTGCGAAATCCATCCGAAAATGCAAGTACGATTCATACGGAAACACCATTTCCGTACGATTCGAACAAAACACCGACCGAACAGAAACTAAACACAATTCCGATCCTGAAAGGAGCCGACGTGACGTCGGTACGCATCCAGCCTACGTTTCACGAACCAGGAAGTACGATTCGAACCGACGTCATCCCGCACGGAAAATATTTACCGGCTGCCAAAAACTGCCGGGAAATCAGGACGACACACGCAAGGAGCAGCTGGACGCGACGAACAGACATGGACCCGAACCTACGTGCCATCCCTGCCCTCCTAGCAGTCCACCTGGCGTACAGGAACCGACGCAGACGCCGCAGAAGGTCAGCACAACAACCAGGGGCAAAGGGGGGGGCAGGGGCAGGACACACAACACCAACACATGGTACCAAATCACACATGGCCTGGACATACCTGACCATCAGGGCCTGGTCACTTCCAGGGGGTGGGGGCGAGGCCAGCAACGCAAGCGTCCGCCACAACGGAAGTGGATGGTCACGCGAACCGGTACGTACCCTACCCAGGCCGCAAGAGCGTGGGTACGGAACGTACCACGCGTCCCCCTACGTCACTCCAACAATAGCGGTACGGCCCGTACCCACGTCAGAAAGGCCTTGGTACAGCTCGTACCAGCATTGCTGGGGTCATGTAGGGGTACGCGTGGTACGACCCGTAGCCACGCCCCCAAGGCCTGTGTACGGTGCGGACCCCACGGCCCCGCAACAATGGTGGGACGCACCGTACCCACCCACCAAAGGCATGGGTACGGCCCGTACCCAGGCACGCAGAGCGTGGGCAGGGGTATGTACGGACCGTACCCCCACCCGTGGAAGTACGGCCCGTACCCCCACCCGTGCATGTACGCCCCGAACCCCCACTCGTGTATGTACGCCCCGAACCCCCACCCGTGTATGTACGCCCCGAACCGCCACCCGTGTATGTACGCACCCAAGCGCCACCCTTGTATGTACGCCCCGAACCCCCACCCCACCCTGGTATGTACGCCCCGAACCCCCAGCCGTGTATGTACGCACCGAACCCCCACCCCAGCAGAGTATGTACGCCCCGAACCCCCACCCGTGTATGTACGGACCGAACCCCCACCCCAGCCGTGTATGTACGCACAAAACCACCACCCGTGTATGTACGCCCCCGAACCCCCCCCAGCCGTGTATGTACGCACCGAACCACCAGCCGTGTATGTACGCACCAAACCCCCACCCCAGCCGTGTATGTACGCACCAAACCACCACCCGTGTATGTACGCACCTAACACCCACCCCAGCAGAGTATGTACGCCCCGAACCCCCACCCGTGTATGTACGGACCGAACCCCCACCCCAGCAGAGTATGTACGCCCCGAACCCCCACCCGTGTATGTACGGACCGAACCCCCACCCGTGTATGTACGCACCCAACCCCCACCCCAGCCGTGTATGTACGCACCGAACCACCAGCCGTGTATGTACGCACCAAACCCCCACCCGTGTATGTACGCACCTAACACCCACCCCAGCCGTGTATGTACGCACTGAACCACCACCCGTGTATGTACGCACCGAACCCCCACCCCAGCAGAGTATGTACGCCCCGAACCCCCACCCGTGTATGTACGGACCGAACCCCCACCCCAGCCGTGTATGTACGCACCAAACCACCACCCGTGTATGTACGCCCCCGAACCCCCCCCAGCCGTGTATGTACGCACCGAACCACCAGCCGTGTATGTACGCACCAAACCCCCACCCCAGCCGTGTATGTACGCACCAAACCACCACCCGTGTATGTACGCCCCCGAACCCCCCCCAGCCGTGTATGTACGCACCGAACCACCAGCCGTGTATGTACGCACCAAACCCCCACCCCAGCCGTGTATGTACGCACCAAACCACCACCCGTGTATGTACGCACCTAACACCCACCCCAGCAGAGTATGTACGCCCCGAACCCCCACCCGTGTATGTACGGACCGAACCCCCACCCCAGCAGAGTATGTACGCCCCGAACCCCCACCCGTGTATGTACGGACCGAACCCCCACCCGTGTATGTACGCACCCAACCCCCACCCCAGCCGTGTATGTACGCACCGAACCACCAGCCGTGTATGTACGCACCAAACCCCCACCCGTGTATGTACGCACCTAACACCCACCCCAGCCGTGTATGTACGCACCGAACCACCACCCGTGTATGTACGCACCGAACCCCCACCCCAGCAGAGTATGTACGCCCCGAACCCCCACCCGTGTATGTACGGACCGAACCCCCACCCCAGCCGTGTATGTACGCACCAAACCACCACCCGTGTATGTACGCCCCCGAACCCCCCCCAGCCGTGTATGTACGCACCGAACCACCAGCCGTGTATGTACGCACCAAACCCCCACCCCAGCCGTGTATGTACGCACCAAACCACCACCCGTGTATGTACGCCCCCGAACCCCCCCCAGCCGTGTATGTACGCACCGAACCACCAGCCGTGTATGTACGCACCAAACCCCCACCCCAGCCGTGTATGTACGCACCAAACCACCACCCGTGTATGTACGCACCTAACACCCACCCCAGCAGAGTATGTACGCCCCGAACCACCACCCGTGTATGTACGGACCGAACCCCCACCCCAGCAGAGTATGTACGCCCCGAACCCCCACCCGTGTATGTACGGACCGAACCCCCACCCGTGTATGTACGCACCCAACCCCCACCCGTGCATGTACGCACCGAACCTGCTATAAGAATGGGGTGTGCAAAACACCCCCAGCAGTGCCCAGACACAGGAGGGGTGGGTGCAGGGTCCTCCCAGCAGTGCCCAGACACAGGAGGGGTGTGTGCCTATCACTCCCAGCAGTGCCCAGACACAGGAGGGGTGTGTACCTATCACTCCCAGCAGTGCCCAGACATCGGACAATATACCCCATCAACAAGTTCAGTGACCTACAAGGGTGATACCCCAGATGCAGGCGGAGCCATCGCTGAGCCAGCATGGCTATATTGAAAGGCAACCCTCACACATCCAGGAAATGTAGACACAGCACAGCACAGCATTTGGGAGACACCCTGCAGGAAAAATGGCCTGGGCCACAGAGGATGGAACACACCTTGGGACAATGTCACCATACAGTGAGAGCAAACATGACCAAATACCATTTGCAGAGACCTTTGTGATGGCACGCAGATGGCAGGGTACACCCCATGAGCAGCACACTCCAACATTTCACAGACCCCTAACACATTATCACCACCCCAACGCAGGGAGCACCAGCACCAACAGCAAGTCCAGGAAAGCATCAGTGTGCAAAACAAAAAGAAAAGGCTTTATTCAGCAGGAAAATATATCAGAGAAAATGTCCACTATGTACAAGGGCCATGGGCCAGCCCAGCAGCAATGTCCGGGGGGGGGGTACACATCGGGACGTGTGTCCCCTAGCTTGCCTGCACAGTTCACAAGTCCATTTCATCCACAGAAGAGGGGGCATCAGGGGGGAGGGTGGAAACAGGCACCGCAGGGACAGGAGGGGAAAGGGTAGGTGTTGTGGGTGCAGGGAGGGATGATTCTGCCACAGGGGGGGTGCCAGCGCCAAAGGTGGAGGACAGAATGGCGCTGCACACGTCGGCAAGTTCCCCCAGCGACTCCCCCGCACCCAATCCAACCACAGGCCCCAAGGAGGGGGGGGGGGCAAAGGGATGGGTCGCAGCGCCACTGGGGGAGGGTGTGGACAGGGTGGGGGACTCAACTCCCCTGGCCGGGTCCCGCCTCCACCGCTTGCGGGGTGGTGTCATCCTGGGGCTGGGGGGCACACTCGCAGTGGATGATGCTGTCACTGACTGTTGGCCAGGAGAGCTAAGGGGAGTGGATTTGGAGGGAGTGGGTTGTGTGGAATGCGGACTCCCACTGTGGCTGCGTGTTCTACGTTTCCCCCCCGACCCAGTGGGTGTGCCTTCCTCACCCTGTGTGTGCGTGACAGGAGGTGTGCGCTTCGACTTCCCTGGTGGTGTGGTGCCTGTGTCTGTTGGGGTGCGTGCACGCTGACGTCTGGATGTGCGTGGGACAGGCACGGGAGTGGGAATTGTGGATGGGGCAGGGGTAGGGGGTGTTACGCAGCGCTGCAGGAGATCCAGTGCTGCAGTCAGTGTGGAGTCTATGGACCTCAGCAACTGCCGTTGGTCAGACTGCGCAGCCGACATGCCCTCCATGTATGCCTCCATCTGGGTCAGCACCTGGGTGTGGGCATGGAGGACATTTAGCATCGCAGTCTGACCAACCTGCAACTGCCTCAGGATGTCCACAGACTCCGCACTCACCGCAGCAGTGGTGACAGGGGCAGGGGGTGCGGTGCCTGGCAGGAAGGAGACATGTGGGGACCGAGCACGGAGGGAAGGGCCACGAGCATGTGGGAGGCCGGTGATGGAACCTGAGGTGGCGGGGGGATGTGGAGGGCTGCCATCAGCTGGGGGGGCAGACTCCGCCACCTCTGGGAGCTCAGCCTCGGACCCGTCTGCGTCATAGTCTGTGTTGGCAGTCAACAGGTCCTCCGCCTCACTCCCTTCGGCCTCCGTGCCACTCCATGTGCCAGACAGGACAGCACTGCTGGTACTGGTGCTCAATCTCTCCTCCCGGTCCGTGCTAGTGTCTCCTTCCGTGTCCCCCGGCGATGCTGTGGGCAAGGTGAAGAGACAGGAGAAAATCAGACACCTGTACACTTATGTCACATGAGTCAAATATACATAGGTCACATTGCATAGCCTGAAAAGCAACAGGAGTAACACCTACAAAACAATGTACACATGTAGGCCATGGAACACACAGTTTTTCTACCCACCATGCCACTGAGACACAATGGAGATCATGACACAACAGCAAATCACTGCACCTGAAATTTTAGAGAGGAGCCAGCCTCTGGGGACAAATGTGCACAGCACCTGCACCACACTGCGTCGTCAAAAAGGGATGAGCATGAATCATATCCATTTACTCTTGCCGCATGCTGCAAAGGCAATACATGAAACCAGGCCACACATGACAGGGTCACTGCACCTTGAGCGTATGTCCAGTCAAACATCACACACAGGCTAAACCCAGCAAGGAGGATGAAGCTTCTGACATGTAGGCCTTGTACGCACAAACCACCCACACCTGAGACAATCTCATTGAGACGGAGAAAGTATGTACACCTCTTACTCTGGGATGGAAACACATGGCCTCCACTAATTCATGACTGTACACACACAGCCCCTGGTGGCCATGTCCACACATCATTGACAGGCAAACATCATCAGATTGTCTCAACAACACACACAGGTAATGCCCACTGTGAGTATGCACAAGCAAAATGGGTCCCCCTGTACAGTGGACACATGTAGCAACCTGTAGGTCCTAACAGTTGAGCCCAGGGTACAATGCCACCCTACGCAACCCATGGCAAAGACACAGTGAATGGCCATATTGTTGGATGACGCACATGATACCTAGGAAGAGGTGCCCCAGGGCACAGTAGTGCCCACACTCCTCCATGGTCCAGGATGGACATGACTGCAAATTAAGCAACCGTCCCTGCACTTAGCAGGCCTCCCACTCAGGCACATCATGTCAGAGGGCACACAATTGGACATGCATGCTGGAAGGCTGTACATTTTGGAGACACACCCCTATGTCGTGATTCACAATCAGTGCCAAGTGACATGGACACCACAATGACTGAAATTGGCCATGGCACACGCAAGGTCCCCATACCTGTGGCACATCACCCCCACACATGATGCTGATAGCATAGGGCACCTGCATGAACTGCCTGCCTAAATAACCGTGTGCAAGAGTGGCGACAGACCAGGGAACACATTGCAAGGAGGGGAAGGGAGGGAGTGAGAACAGCACTGTGCTACTTTGTGGAGAAGTTGACGCACTGCACAATCAAACCCTGGCAGTGTATCCATGCAACTGCACACTTACATTGGCTGGGGACACACAACTGACACACATGTACCTACCCCCTTCCTGCTGCTGCCTCTCCTGTAGGCGCCTGTCCATATCGGGGAAGACCACCGCCAGCACACGCTTCTGGATGTGGGTCAGACGACGGCGGCCACGGTTCTTACGGCTCTCAGGTGAGTCCCCCAGCAGGAGCCGTGCAATCCTCCTCGTCCAGCACCGGATGTCCTGCCAGCGTTTCCTCACCTGAGACAGGCTCCGCCTCCGACCCTCTGTACCCCTCACGGCACTGACGGCTTCCCTCCAGATCTCCCCCTTGGCAATGGCGCCTACCTGTGAGGATGCAAAAGAGAGAATACATTAATCCACATGAGCAAAGACACAGAGACACACATATAGAACAATCCTCATTATGAACAGGCCATGGTATGCATGCAACTAATTGCACCTTTGTCATAGGGACATTATCCACTGTGGAAGGCCAAATGCACTACGTGCCAGTGGAAGCACACGGGTGGCATGAGGGGTACCACACACTCACTGACCAGGGATCACACTGTGCCTCACAGGCTACACCAGGATTATGTACAGCACCTCACAGCAGTCACCTGCCCCAGCACACTGATGCTACCTAAGCAGAGTACACAGACACACACAGGTACAGGACAATCACATGGCATTGCCAACTGCGGGTACACACCTCACTCTGCCCATGTGCCAGTAGACGGGGGTGTCACAGGTGTGGGGCTGGCTCAGCACGGCATGCACACAGCACTGCTCCCTGCTCACATCGGATGGCCAGGCCATATCCATCCCTCATGCTGCTTGTGTGCAACACTCCCCATATGCACTCACCCACATGACAGGGGACTAACACACACACCAATGTGCAGGGGACGAACACGGCCTTTGGACACTCACAGCACAGGTACACTGAACAAACACACATCCATGGGTACTGACACCTGTCACACTGGGGGGAACACAGGATCACATCAGGACTGTGGAAACAACATCCCCAGGAGGAGTATGCAGGCAGAATGTGGCATGCACCTTGCATTCATTGTCACAGTAGGCACTATGCAAGTGAGGAGTGCACACAGGAAACACAGCATGCTCTGCATGGGTGACATGAGGCCTTCCACACCCTGGGACCCACTCCAAACAACAGTGCATGTCTGTCACACATGGACACAATGCCAGAAGTCACTGTCACACAAAAGGGGCACAGTCTAAGCTAGTGGAGTCTGCACTCACCTGAACCCCTGGTCGACCATACAGGCTCTGGAACTGTGGGAGGATCACATCTATCAGGGCAAGGTTCTCCTCCTGGGTGAATGGCTGTGACCTCTCCACAGTCCTGGACATGGTGCCAGAGGAATCACTATCAGCAGCAGTGGTCATGGATGAATGGATGTGCAGGCAAGTGCTCTCTCATGGGACCTGGCTGCCTTATATATGCCTGGCTGGCCTGTTCATGTATAGGAGTACAGATTGATTGGTCAGTCACATTAGCATCCTACGTTTCATCCAATCCCTTCAAACCTACCCCAGTGTGTGGCTTTGCATGGTTTCAGTTTTGATAATGATGTCAAGTCAACATCCACATTGCAACAATGTAGATTCTTTCAAACTGACTTCTGCTGTGCACCTGGTGCTCAAATTCAAAAATTTAACTCAGTCTCCATGGCAACCATCAGGCATTTAGGCCCTTATACTTGTCCCTCATGTGTCCCCTATGTGTTTTCATACATTTACACACAGGTACGGTGCGTTCCACGCCCTAGGGCACCCCACAAGCAGTGATACCGACCGTACATGCGCTTGTACGGTCCGGATCACAATATGGGCGCTGGCGTATGCGTACGCCACAGTAGTACGGACTGTACACGCGCTTGTGCGGTCCGGATCACAATATGGGCGCTGGCGTATGCGTACGCCACAGTAGTACGGACCGTACAAGCGCGTGTACAGTCCGTACTACTGTGGCGTACGCATACGCCAGCGCCCTTATTGTGATCCGGACCGCACAAGCGCGTGTACAGTCCATACTACTGTGGCGTACGCATACGCCAGCGCCCATATTGTGATCCGGACCGTACAAGCGCGTGTACAGTCCGTACTACTGTGGCGTACGCATACGCCAGCGCCCATATTGTGATCCGGACCGCACAAGCGCGTGTACAGTCCGTACTACTGTGGCGTACGCATACGCCAGCGCCCATATTGTGATCCGGACCGTACAAGCGCGTGTACAGTCCGTACTACTGTGGCGTACGCATACGCCAGCGCCCATATTGTGATCCGGACCGCACAAGCGCGTGTACAGTCCGTACTACTGTGGCGTACGCATACGCCAGCGCCCATATTGTGATCCGGACCGTACAAGCGCGTGTACAGTCCGTACTACTGTGGCGTACGCATACGCCAGCGCCCATATTGTGATCCGGACCGCACAAGCGCGTGTACAGTCCGTACTACTGTGGCGTACGCATACGCCAGCGCCCATATTGTGATCCGGACCGTACAAGCGCGTGTACAGTCCGTACTACTGTGGCGTACGCATACGCCAGCGCCCATATTGTGATCCGGACCGCACAAGCGCGTGTACAGTCCGTACTACTGTGGCGTACGCATACGCCAGCGGCAATATTGGCCCAGGGACCCTATACACGCGCTCCGAGCGTATGTACGGTGCGTATAACAACTGTCAGTGGTGACAGGCGGCACACAGACAGGAATGGAGCGGACAGGTATTGCCAAGGGTGGACACAAATGCATTGTCTGTGCAATACCACCTGTGTGTGACACAGGTGTGTCAGGATGTGATGTGGCACTTTACCCCTGAGGTGTGGGCAAAGCACATGTACGATGAGCTGTGTACACATGTCGTGTGTGATGGTGCGCATTGTACCACACATCCCCTGCACTCCTTTGACATGTGTGCATGTCGTACACACTAGTGGAGCCATGAGTCACTTGCATGTCCCAGTCACGGACACCCGCACCTGTCCCCTGATGCCAGGTACACGGAATATTACATATGACACGTGTATGGCTGCGTTGCATGCTGCAACCATGTCATGTGTGTGGCATGTCTTTCCATGATTTTGCTGTAGGTGTGTGGTTCAATGCGTCAGCAGTTGCTGCTGCCAACATGTGTCTGTGTGTCGATGGGCATGGCACACTGTTCCGCACACCAGCCCACATATGTGATTTGCCATGAGGTGTGTATGTATCCAACTACACGGAGTATCAACACAAGTACATATCCACATGCTCCCTATGTATGTTCTGTCTCGACATGTACTCCTCAAAGGCAATGTGTGTGGCCTGTCCTATTCCTATGACATGTGACCAGTGCATATCGCATCCAACTACCTGTCTGTACCATACGCATACTACTTCTGCACATGTGTGGATGTCTGTGAATCCTGTGATGCGTGTGCATGTTCACTTACACTGGCCCACAGCTAGTCTCATGCCATGTCATCGTGATCTTGCCCCCCTCCGTTAGTGGCTGTCCCTTGGTAGGAGTGTAACCTGACTGGCGTACGTGTCCAGGAACTGTGGCACAGACCTGACTCACAACGTGGCATATGTGTATTGGCTGTGTAACATGTGCTCAGTGCATTGACGATGTTGTTGTACAGTGCTCACTCTTAGGTGTTCCTTCCATTTCACTGCAGGGCTCCGCCTCTCCCTCGACGTATGCCAGACATTGCTGCCCTGCATGAACGGGACTGTATACGCCGCTACAGATTCAGCCAACGGTTGATTGATGAGTTGACTGGCCGGCTGGAAGCACAACTCCTCCCGCGCCACAGGTATCCAAGTGCACTGACACCCAAGTTGAAGGTGATGGCAGCCCTACATTTCCTTGCCACGGGTACGTTCCAACATACCATTGCTGATGTCGGGGGCATGTCCCAGACGATGTTCAGCCGTGTTCTGCATGATTTCTTAGAGGCCATGTTGGTTCACCTGGATGAGTACATTAAATTCCCAAATCGTGAGCAGTTGACAGATGTCAAGCGTGAGTTCTATGCCCTGGGAGGGATGCCCCATGTCATTGGGTCCATAGATGGGACACATGTTGCGTTGGTACCACCACAGGCACAGGAGGTGGTGTGTAGGAATCGCAAACATTATCACTCCATTAATGCCCTTGTGGTGTGTCTGTCCAACATGGTGATTTCACATGTCTGTGTTCGCTTTCCAGGATCAGCACACGATGCCTTCATCATGAGGCGTAGCAGGGTGCCAGAAATGATGCTGCAGCTGCGGAACGAGCGAGCATGTATTGTTGGTGGGTAGACTCTGGCAGTTCAGTGTTTGGCGTCATCTTCCAATCTCACTGCCTGTGCTGACACACTTCTGTCCATGATGTTTCCTTGTAGGGGACGCTGGCTATCCCAACATGCCATGGCTGATGACGCCTGTCCGCAACCCCAGCACGGCTGCCGAGCACCGCTACAACAACGCACATGGGCGGACCAGGAGAGTCATTGAGAGGACGTTTGGACTTCTGAAGAGCCGATTCCGGTGCCTCCACAAGACCGGCGGAGCACTCCCATATGCCCCGGTGAAGGTGTGCAAGATCATCATCGTCTGCTGCATGCTGCACAACATGGCAGTGGAGGAAGCTGTTCCACTCATACTGGATCAAGATGACCAGGACCATCCACCCGTGGAGGATGAAGGGCTTGGTGACGGGGCAAGTGATGTGGAGGAGGAGGAGGCTGTGGAGGACATGCGGAGTCGGCTCATACGTAACTTCTTTGCTTAGTGGTGAGTTCCAGTGTCTGAGTGTGCACGCATTGGGCCGTGTGTGGCATGTGTTGCAATGTGTGTGTCCATCTGCATGTCTGCCAAGTGAGTCAGTGGTGTGTATTGAAGTGTCACTCAAGTGATGGCGCAATGGAAGGATGTTGTCTGAGGGTCATCATTGTCACCTGTCATGTTAACAACATGATACGTGTTAAGTACATGCTTGCGGATGTGCTCCTTTGTGCTGAATCCTTGTGTGTCTCTCTTCCACAGGTCCATGTGCATGCTGTCTGCTGGTGGCATTGTTGTGCTCCTGCTACTCCTCATGAACACAGCGACATGTGCTGATTCAGCGTCACATGCACGGGCAAGTGTTGAAATCTCCTCAGGGTAAGGGATGCCTCACGTCGTTTTGGGTGTGTGAATTGTTTGTAGTCTGTGTGCACTTCTCCGGTTCATGTGTGTTCCATTTGCATACATGGTGATCCTACATGGGGAACATGACATGGGGCAGGCTTCACCTGGAGCCATGCTCAGACTTGGTGACTGTCATGTGGCAGGGGATTGGGGATTGTGATGAGGCCATCATTGTGTGTAACACTGGCCTCGGAAACATACAGGTTGCACCGGGTTGACATGGTGTGTGATTGCCCCATCAGGGCCTCAATGGTGTATAGCGGCCTCTCCGTGGCAGCAGGGGGTGTTTAGCTGTTATCCGTCACTTGTGTGCCAGGTCAATGGGATGCCAGCATCTGTGTTGCAATGGGGGGTGCCAGTGTTGCTCCCACATGTACATCCACATGACCTGTGTATGTGTTGACAGAGTATCATTGTCATTCCAACACACATGACTAATAAATTTGTCCCTCTGTCTCCAAGGTGCCTCTTCCCTGTCAATGGTGCCCTGTTGCCACTGTGCGTGCCGCAGGTCTGGCATAGTTTTCATAGGTGGTGCATATGTGTCTATGTGTAGAGTGACAAGATGCTAGGGGTTTGTCAGGGAGTGGGAACTGTATTATGCACAAGATGCACAGTTCCATCCACCTCAAGGCAAGAGAGACCATCCCCCAGGGCAACTACAACATCCGTGTCGAATCCTACCCTGCAGTCTACGGACATGTGCCTCACGACTCCCATGGTACTTGTCCATATCCGGAGTGCATCTGCACAGCTCTGCTACTGCGTCGGGCAACCAGGCCACATCAACGTCCTAACGGGATGGGGGGAATGTTTCACAGCCAGATGCAGGATGACCTTCTAGATCCACGCCCACACTCATGATGCAGCCCACAACCCCAACACAACCATGTGGCACGGTGATCCTAAACTGCATTCTGGCATCTCCATGCATCCAACCTTGGCCTAGCCACCATTCTCAACATCCGCCTGACGCAAGCATGCTGCACATTGTAGGGACACATGTCTAGACATACCTGGGAGCGGCAAGCCAGGTCACTCAACATGATCCCTGACCTCTGCGCATGACTGTTGCTCCCCTGAATGTGTCTGTAGCCACAGTTGTGCGGGAACCACTCAGCTGGTTGGGCCCAGCACAGGTGAGTTTGGTACTCCATGTCTGTATCAGATGAGACATTGGGACCCATGTGTGTCCTGGGCAAGACTGCGACCCCACGGTTTGGATGGTTGGAGTTAATTCTGAGATCAGGCATGCTTTGACTGTACGACACACACATGTATTGTAATAATGTAGAATCACGGCATCATCTTGTAAGTGTGATTAATTTATTTGTGGTGGGGTACGGGTTTGTGGGGATGACAAGAGGTGCACAGCGGGAGTGTAGAATCCAAAGTTCACTGGGGGAGTTGGTATCCTTGTCGTAGCAAAATGTCAGAGTCCATGCCACAGTCTTCGTCAACATAGGTCAGACAGTGACCAGCAAGTCCATGTGGCAGAGAATGTCATGTGCTGCTATTGGGCCAGAGGGCCAGGTGCCAGGCCAGGTGACCTGGGAGATGGTGATGTTCTGCTGACTCTCACAGTCTTTTTCGTGGACGACCCACCTTCCTGCGGGGACCCTCGGAAGCAGTCCGTGACGATGTCTGTGACGCTCCGTCGGATGAATCCTCCTCCTCCTGATCCCTCCCTGTGTCTGGTAATGGCCTTCGCCTGGTGCCACAGGGAGGGTTGCCCATGTTGTCGGCAATCCGACGGAGTACACCGGTCATTTGGGTTTGCACCGCCACGAGCTCAGCCTGTCTATCCTCCATCCTTCCTTGGTGTTGCAGTTGACAGGCATGTTGCTGGGACTGCAGGGTCTTCATCTCCTGGAGGGTCCCCTTGATGTCATTGAGGGTGGACGCAATCTGGTCCATGCCCCTGGTGTCACGCCGGTATGTATCCAGGATGTTGCTGACCTGGGACACTACCGGGTCCTGAGCTGCCTGGTCAGGTTCGCGCCTCCGCCGTCCTCCACTCCCGCCACCCCTGCCCACGTGCACCTGGCCTGCCGTTGTGGGTGCATCGGGTCTCCGGGACCCCTGAGGGATGGCATCTGCGTTGCCGCCTGCCTCCTCCTGGGTGCCCGGAGGACCGTGTCCCTCCTGGGCAGACTGGCTGGGTGGTCGTGTGCGGGCAGGGCTCCTGGACGTCTCCTGGGATGTGGCAGGAATGGGGGTGGTGGTTGGCACAGTTGTACCTGACGCAGGTGCTGCAGGTGGTTGGACACCAGAGGGGCCAGGTTGGTCTGGGTCATCCACGGAGTGGTGAGAGTCATCGCTGGCGGTGGGGTCATCATCCCGCGGAGCCTGGTCCTGTGTGACTTCCCCCCCAGTGTTGGGGGGTGTTCGTCGACGTTGACCTGTGTGTGAGAGAGACAATGTTAACAGTGTCACATGTGGCATCCATGTTGCATGCATTTCTGATTTGGCACTCTTCCTCTGGGTAGTTGGATCTGTCCTGCATTCCTCTCACAGTGCACTTGTGCATGGCTATGTCCCTTGGCCACAGCTGTCAGGGCTTTACGCATGTGTGAGACACAATCTTAGTTGATGCATCTATTTGGGTGCACAGTCAGCAGTGTGGTGTGCGGGCGTAGCGAGCCATGCAGAGGCGCCTTACGTGTTGCACTGTACGTGGCCAAATGGTGTTTTGGCAAGGCAATTTGATGTTGCAGGTAGGGGACTGAAGCATTTGTGACAGGGTTCTTACCGACACGGTGGGTGGGTATACTGGGTGTGTGGTTAGGTCTGTGCCTGCAGCACGGATGGACTCGTGCACAGATTGACACATGGACCGGTCTTCATCTACGGAAGGGGGGGTTGAGGCACTGCCAGACCTGGTCTGCATGCACACAGTCCACCGGCTGACGAGTGGACATGGCCACACCACCCAAGGGTGATTTAGTCTCCCTGTGTCTCCCTTCCTCCCTCCCTCTGTCACCCTCCTCCCTCCCTCTGTCGGTCTCCCTCTGTCACCCTACTCCCTCCCTCTGTCTGTCTCCCTGTGTCCCCCCTCTGTCTCCTTCCCTCTCATTCCCCCTCTCCCTCCCTCTCTTTGTCACTCTCTGTCACCTCAGGCCAGCTTCCTGGGCACACACAGTTAGCCGGTCTTTGAATGGCCATTGGCTTGTTCATGTGAGTTAGTCCCTGTTCTCCGGGCACCCATTGGGCAGTGTGTCTGAGTGTAGGCTGCTGCTGTGGCGGTGTGTGCTGAGACTCTATCAGAGCGATGCATCTTCATTGTCTGCTGTTATGTGCAAATTGTGCCTTCAGACCCATGGCATCCTGCATGGCAGCCATCATTTGCAGGCAAGACAGTACTGTGTGGGTACACACAGTTTGTATGGCTGTGCCCTGGGCCATATGGGCTGAGGGCATTGTTGTGTGCTTGTGAGTTGCTCAATGTTAGTTTTGCTGCCCCCACTCCCAGCATCGACCACATCCTGTGTTGTGTTGGTGTTTTGTGTGGCCTGTGACTTGGCATGGCCCTGGTTGATGCATGGGGCATGGAGGCGCCAGTGGCATGTGTGTGTTTGTGGAGTGTTGTTGTGTCCGGTGGTGGCTTGGGGGGGGTGGCATGCATGATTGATTGTGTATGGCATCCCCCCCATGTGAGGTGAGTTGTTTGTGTACTCACCAGGGTCTGGGAGTCCTGGCAGTCCGTGTAGTCCCTCCACCGCCAGCGTGGACATCACCTTCTCCTCCCAGGGATGGTATTGTACAGGTCTGGGGGGCGGCCCTCCTCCAGTGATGTTCCCCTGGTTGTGATTGTCAGTCATCTTCCTCTTGACCGTCCTCCGCAGATCGTACCACCTGGATTGGCACTCGTGCCTGGTCCTTCTGGTTGTCCCAACAGCATTCACAGAATCGACGATCCTCTGCCACATGGCGGTTTTTTCGGATATGCTGGTCTGTCTGACCAATGTCCCAAAGAGCTGTGGCTCGACTCTGAGGATTTCGTCGACAAGGATCTCCAGCTCCTCCTTTGTGAACTTTGGATTCTTGGTGGTGGACATGGCGTGGGGTGTGGTTGTGGGGGTGTGGGTGTGGATGGCTGTGGGTGTGTGGGTGTGGTAGTGGAGGTGTGTGTGTGTGAATGTGATGAGGGGGTGTTTGTGTAGGTGGTTGTGTGAAGGTATGCAAGTGTGAGGTTCAAGTATGGTGGTGTGGGTCGTCTGTGGGCTCTGGCAGCAGTGGGTCTGTTGCAAAGGCTCATGGTTTGTGTGTGTGGTCCATTTTTATTGGTCCATTTGTGGGTGTGGCTGTGTTTGAAATTTGTGTGGGTGTGTTATGAGGAGTGATTGAGTTTTGGGCCTCTGTTTGGCAGTTTGGCAGTTGCAGGTGAGTGTATGTGATGTTTGTGGGGTTGTTGGGCCTGTTTGGTGGTGTTGGGAAACTCTACTTGACTCTCCTTGTGTAAATATGGTTTGTCCGGGTTCAGTACGTGTTTTTTTGGCATCAGTACGGTCCGTACATGCACTGGTGGGGGTGCGGTCCGTACATTCCCTGGTGGGGTGGTGGTTCGGTGCGTACATACACGGCTGGGGTGGGTGTTTGGTGCGTACATACACGGGTGGTGGTTCGGTGCGTACATACACGGCTGGGGGGGGTTCGGGGGCGTACATACACGGGTGGGTGTTTGGTGCGTACATACACGGCTGGTGGTTCGGTGCGTACATACACGGCTGGGGTGGGGGTTTGGTGCGTACATACACGGCTGTTGGTTCGGTGCGTACATACATGGCTGGGGGGGGTTCGGGGGCGTACATACACGGCTGGTGGTTAGGTGCGTACATACACGGCTGGGAGGGGGTTCGGGGGCGTACATACACGGCTGGTGGTTAGGTGCGTACATACACGGCTGGGGTGGGGGTTTGGTGCGTACATACACGGCTGGTGGTTCGGTGCGTACATACACGGCTGGGGGGGGGTTCGGGGGCGTACATACACGGGTGGGTGTTTGGTGCGTACATACACGGCTGGTGGTTCGGTGCGTACATACACGGCTGGGGGGGGTTCGGGGGCGTACATACACGGCTGGTGGTTCGGTGCGTACATACACGGCTGGGGGGGGTTCGGGGGCGTACATACACGGCTGGTGGTTCGGTGCGTACATACACGGCTGGGGGGGTTCGGGGGCGTACATACACGGGTGGGTGTTTGGTGCGTACATACACGGCTGGTGGTTCGGTGCGTACATACACGGCTGGGGGGGGTTCGGGGGCGTACATACACGGCTGGTGGTTCGGTGCGTACATACACGGCTGGGGGGGGGTTCGGGGGCGTACATACACGGCTGGTGGTTAGGTGCGTACATAC
Organism: Triturus cristatus; assembly: GCF_964204655.1. Taxonomy (NCBI): domain Eukaryota; kingdom Metazoa; phylum Chordata; class Amphibia; order Caudata; family Salamandridae; genus Triturus; species Triturus cristatus. The sequence continues at coordinate 543,788,431 of NC_140583.1, forward strand.
ACGGCTGGGGTGGGGGTTTGGTGCGTACATACACGGGTGGGGGTTTGGTGCGTACATACACGGCTGGGGGGGGGTTCGGGGGCGTACATACACGGCTGGTGGTTAGGTGCGTACATACACGGCTGGGGTGGGGGTTTGGTGCGTACATACACGGGTGGGGGTTTGGTGCGTACATACACGGCTGGGGGGGGGTTCGGGGGCGTACATACACGGCTGGTGGTTAGGTGCGTACATACACGGCTGGGGTGGGGGTTTGGTGCGTACATACACGGGTGGGGGTTTGGTGCGTACATACACGGCTGGGGGGGGGTTCGGGGGCGTACATACACGGCTGGTGGTTAGGTGCGTACATACACGGCTGGGGTGGGGGTTTGGTGCGTACATACACGGGTGGGTGTTTGGTGCGTACATACACGGGTGGGGGTTCGGGGCGTACATACTCTGCTGGGGTGGGGGTTCGGTCCGTACATACACGGGTGGGGGTTAGGGGCGTACATACGCGGGCGGGGGGTGGTGGGGTGTTCGGCGCGTATGCGGGCACATGTCTCCATGGTTGCTATGGGAGTTCGGTTCGGACGGTGTTTTTTGCGTACGGTTGTGAAATGGGGAGGACGGGAGGGATCGTACTTGCGCAGTCGGACTTTATTTTTCCGCACGGTGGGTTTCTCGCCCGGGGACGTGTCGGTGACTTTTCCCGACCCGAGGACGTGTGGGGAAATCTTCCCAATGCGATTCGTATGGACTTTTTTCCGTTCGAATCGTACTTGGCAGTTTGTACGCTACTTTGACGATTCGGACGGAAAAAAATCCGGATACGAGTCGGACGGGGAATTTTTTTACCGGATCGGAATTGGCACCATAATATATAATATATATACTTACTTAATAATAAATTTTAATAATAATTTCTGTAACGTATAAATTATTAAATGTTTTTAAAAATTACCAATACATCTATACACATAAAAAATAACATTAATAAATATTTAATAATTACATATAGCAAATAATAATCAATATTTTTAATGTGAATAATTTTTATTATTAATGATATATTACAATAGCAAAAATAATACAAAACATATTAAATATCAGACACAATAAAACTACTAGTCCAACTCCAACAAAAACAACAGTAAGGAAATTGTTGGATACCGTAGGGGTAAAAATTACTATTCCAACTCCAAAGAGTGCAACAGTAGGGAAAGCGTTGGATAGCATAGGGTTAAAATTACTATTCCAACTCCAGAGAGTGCAATAGTAGGGAAAGCGTTGGATAGCGTAAAGGTAAAAATTACTATTCCCACTCCAGAGAGTGCAACAGTAGGGAAAACGTTGGATAGCGTAGGGGTAAAAATTACTATTCCAACTCCAAAGAGTGCAACAGTAGGGAAAGCGTTGGATAGCGTAGGGGTAAAAATTACTATTCCAACTCCAGAGAGTGCAATAGTAGGGAAAGTGTTGGATAGCGTAAGGGTAAAAATTACTATTCCCATTCCAGAGAGTGCAACAGTAGTGAAAGTGTTGGATAGCGTAGGGAAAAAAAATACTATTCCAACTACAGAGAATGCAACAGTAGGGAAACCAGTGGATAGCATAGTGGTAAAAATTACTATTCCCACTCCAGTGAGTCCAACAGTAGGGAAAGAGTTGGATAGCGTAGGGGTAAAAATTACTATTCCCACTCCAGAGAGTGCAACAGTAGTGAAAACGCTGGATAGCTTAGGAGTAAAAATTACTATTCCTACTCCAATGAGTGCAACAGTAGGGAAAACATTGCATAGCATAGGGGTAAAAATTACTATTCCCACACCAGAGAGTGCAACAGCAGTGAAAACGCTGGATAGCGTAGGGGTACAAATTACTATTCCCACTCCAGTAAGTGAAACAGTAGGGAAAGCGCTGGATAGCGTAGGGGAAAAAATTACTATTCCAACTCCAGAGAGTGCAATAGTAGGAAAAGCGCTGGATAGCGTAGGGGTACAAATTACTATTCCCACTCCAGAGAGTGCAATAGTAGGGAAAGCGTTGGATAGCGTAAGGGTAAAAATTACTATTCCCACTCCAGAGAGTGCAACAGTAGGGAAAGTGTTGGATAGCGTAGGGAAAAAAAATTACTATTCCAACTCCAGAGAGTGCAATAGTAGGGAAAACGTTGGATAGCGTAGGAGTAAAAATTACTATTCCCACTCCAGTGAGTCCAACAGTAGGGAAAGCGTTGGATAGCGTAGGGGTAAAAATTACTATTCCCACTCCAGAGAGTGCAACAGTAGTGAAAACGCTGGATAGCATAGGGGTACAAATTACTATTCCCACTCCAGTAAGTGAAACAGTAGGGAAAGCGCTGGATAGCGTAGGGGTAAAAATTACTATTCCCACTCCAGTAAGTGAAACAGTAGGGAAAGCGCTGGATAGCGTAGGGGTAAAAATTACTATTGCAACTCCAGCGAGTGCAACAGTAGGAAAAGAGCTGGATAGCGTAGGGGTAAAAATTACTATTCCAACTCCAGAGAGTGCAACAGTAGGGAAAGCGTTGGATAGCGTAGGGGTACAAATTACTATTCCCACTCCAGTAAGTGAAACAGTAGGGAAAGCGCTGGATAGCGTAGGGGTAAAAATTACTATTCCAACTCCAAAGAGTGCAACAGTAGGGAAAGCGTTGGATAGCGTAGGGGTAAAAATTACTATTCCAACTCCCGAGAGTGCAATAGTAGGGAAAGCGTTGGATAGCGTAAGGGTAAAAATTACTATTCCCACTCCAGAGAGTGCAACAGTAGGGAAGGTGTTGGATAGCGTAGGGAAAAAAATTACTATTCCAACTCCAGAGAGTGCAATAGTAGGGAAAACGTTGGATAGCGTAGGAGTAAAAATGACTATTCCCACTCCAGTGAGTCCAACAGTAGGGAAAGCGTTGGATAGCGTAGGGGTAAAAATTACTATTCCAACTCCAGAGAGTGCAACAGTAGGAAAAGCGCTGGATAGCGTAGGGGTAAAAATTACTATTCCTACTCCAGATAGTAAAACAGTTGGGAAAGCACTGGATAGCATAGGGATTCTATAAACATAATAACCAATTAAATAATTAGTTATAAAAAAATAGCATTTTAATAACTAATTTACAAAATATTTATTCTTAAATACCAATTATTTAAAATAAATATTTATATAAATAACTTTAAATTACATCCCACACTATTCCCCCTTTAACACACAACACACTACACATACAAAATACACAATACATTTAAATATCAGTTTATCTATTATTTACAATTAATAATACATTCTTTATAATTAATATACTTATTATTTACTAATTTATACATATTAACTACCAAATTACAATTATTCACAAATTAATTATTAATTAACAATACATTAATTAGCAATAACAACAAATAACATGAAATAATAAATTATTTATATTTACTATATTTAACGTACTAATACCAATTAATTACCAATTAAAAATTAATTAACAATTAATTATTATTAATTACAAGTAAATAAAAATGATCAGTAATTATTTGAATTTAATTACATCCCACCCTATTCCCCTATAAACCCACAACCCACTGCACATAAAAATTCACATAATTAATTTAATCATCAATTAATCACTTAATAAAATTAAATCACCAATTAATTAGTAATTAACAATTAATTATTTAACAATACCAATAAATAAATATTAATATTAAACTAATTATAACTTATATAATTAACCAATTAATAAAATTAATTTACAATTAATAATTAATTAACAATTAATTAATCAATTAATATATTTAATTTACAATTAGTAATTAACTAACAATTAATTAATCATAAATACCAATTAAACAATACATATTAATTAATTAATTATAATTAAATTACTTCCCACCCTATTCCCCTATAAACCCACAACCCGCTCTGATACTAAAACGCTAAATTATATTTTAAATAATTATTAATCTCTAAACATTTATTTTTAAATGTATTAAAATACATTACAATAATCTTTAACATACAAATAAAATACATATTAAAATACATTACACTAATAAAATATCGATATTATTAACATCGAAATTTTTCATTACGATATTACTTACATCTATATTAATGACTTCGATATTATTAACTTCGATAATACTTACCTTGGGGTCGATATTCTGTCCATCGATATTCTTGACTTCGATATTCTTTACCTACGATATTAACAACTCGATATACTTGTAGGTCGACATTTAAAACTCGATATTTAGACTAACCACCGAGGAAACAGCCCAAGAACTCTCTGAATCTTTTAATTTCTTACACAACTCGGGAAGCACATTATGCACAAATTTATCAACAAATAACCGTTGACCACCTTCCGTACTCATGTCTTGACCACTGTGGTCAATAAATGTTTCTTCAAACCTGGTGAAGAAATCAGACACTGTTTCATCTTTCTTTTGTTTGCAAGCGGATAATTTATCCCAATTCACACGCATCGCTGGCATTAAGGTCTTCATGTAGGTATTAATTCTACCAGGGAGTTCTGCTACTAGGGGCTCAGGTTTCGCACCACCAACTTGTCTAGTGTCTGTAGCAGTGATATTAGCCCATGTGTCACCTAATTCTGCAGCATGATCTGCATTACGAATCAACCCCCACAAAGGCTGCGGAACGACATTCCCGAACAACATATCTATGTCAGCTAGGTTCATGACACACGATTCTGCAGTCTGTGATAACTCCTTATAATATCCTGCGGGGTTTTTACGGGGGTCAGGCAATGTCTGCTTAAGGGCTAAAACTTCCGATCGCTTCCAAGGAGCATGTACCCAAACACGCTGGAAATGAGCTGACATAGCAGCAATACCGTTGACGGCGTCAGCCGCAACTGCGCCCTTCCATACCGGAGGGACTTCTCTCATAGGGTATTGTCTAACCCTCCTATCAGAGGAGTCACGTTTAAACAGCGACTGAGAAGGATCCTCGATCCTGAAAGACAATAATGTCGCCACTGCTTTCCCAACATCGGGACCCACAATCGTACCTTTTCCAAATTCAAACCGTACATGACACAATTCCTGCGGGCTCAAGTCTAAACCATGATCTTCCAATTCCTCACAGAGGAATTCACACATTGTCTCAAAAACGTATCTCTGTTTTGGTGCTTCCCACTAATGAAAAACATTTACAACAGACTCTACATCATATCTTGAAGGAAAAACAATCCATTTATATGCCATGCGGTCTAATACTTCTTTCTCTTCAGAACCTGGCAGCTGACTACGCAACTGCGCACGTTGTGAACCAGGGGTCGTACTAGATGACCCAAAGAGAGGCGATATAAAACTAGTGACCGCACTAGCTATTCGTTGTCGTGTAGAAGGAGAGGTTGAGGCGAGAACAGGGGGAAAGACAGAGGGAAGAAAAACGGGTGCAGATACAGGTACAGGGGTCGTATCAGGGAGAGCGTCGAGGGAGGCAGCTGATGTACTAGGTAAAGTTGCAGGAAGCGCAGAAGAGATAGGCAGCGAAACCGGCGGCCCTTGAGAGGGCTGCGCCATAGGCATAGGAGCCGGCTGAGGAGGAGCTGGTGGCTGCGGGAAAGCTTGCGGCAAGTTAACTAGAGGCTGTACATTTGAAGGCTGCGGAGGCGCTGTAGCACTCTGCGCATACGGGGGTGGCGAACTCAGCAAATGTGACATTAGGGGATCTTTCTCCTTTTCTTCTGACGCACCTTGCTGAAGGGGGGGCAAAACTGGGTAGCATTTATCAATCACTAATTTACGTTGCCTGTGCAGCTGCTCATTCATCTGTTCTTCTTCATTATCTTTGAACTGCAAGGCTGCTTGCATTATCGACATACCTTTCTCTCTTTTATTTTTCTTGGCTAATTTAATTTCTTTTTGCTTGGCTTCCTTTCGCCATAGGCGGAAAGAATCAAACATCGCCGGCCGGGCTTTCTTTCTAAATAATTTAACCTCTAAGTTATCTAGGATTTCTGTGTCGAAACTACCATTTTGGGGCCATTTTAAAACACCATCCTTCCTGGTGTATCGGATCCATACTTCATTATACGCAATGGGACCCACGCCATGTTTCACATAAAGCTCATACGTCGGAGTTCCAATTGGAGGAACCGGACACGAATCCTCTAATCGGGAGTCCCTATTACAACCCAAACAAAGCAGATTTCCAAATATACTAGAACCAGGCATCGTCGCTCACTAGTCTAGTTTCAAACTTCAAAGGATTATCGAATACGATAGTCTAGTGAATACACGAGTCCTTCGGCTTTGGCACTAGCAAGTTCCAAATCAAAGCGATCCCGAAGTGATACCAAACCAAACTAAGGACTGGGAGACGCTCCACTTATACTTAACTGAGTTATCGCTGAGGTATCGATGACGTCACCAGAAGACTCGTTAAATCGTTTCTCTCTACCAAATCATCAAGGGTCCAAGACAGGGCGATAGTCAGGGCAGCAGCCGTCGGGACGCGGAGAACCTCGCAGTAAAGACTTTCGGACCACGTCGACATGCAGGGGTCGATGAAGTGGCGGCCTTCCTCCAGAATTTTCACACGTAGCTCCTCACGAACCTCTGGCTTGGACCGGTACCGCTGAAATCGCCCAACGTTGGGCGCCAACTGAAGTACTGGGTTTTTCAGAACCAACCCAGCGGTGCCAGGGGACACACCCGAAGACTTCGAGTTCTTCCTGTTTTGGACCACAGAAACACAGAGTCTTCTAGGTGAAGTAAATGATCGTATTTATTGGCTGCAGACCAATCACAGGTATCCGAGAAGTACAACACGATGTATGTTCTCAGGAGACTGCCCCGAACCAAAAACCAGTCTTTTCTTATATACAGAATATTACGCTCTGGGCGACACCGCCCCTCTTTTACAAGTGGTCATTCACATGTTTTCGCTTCAAAGAAAGAGCACAGTCATGATGATAATCCCACATTTCAGCTCGGTCAGCACGTAATTATTTACCCAGCGAGGCTCAGAACCCTCATCAGATATCAGCAGACCCCAATAAAACAGACACCTCTTCCTCATAAAACAAGCCATAAAGTAGGAAACAGAGTCGGGTGTGAAAGGGATTAGTCAGAAGTCGCGTGGGATACACGACTTTATGATGTGTCGGGCCCTGATGCTAATCCCATAAGGCCGCAGTAAAAGGAACCGGCCGGACAGGATTGACCTCGGGCAGCGAAGTCAGTTTGCATAGGTCACAAAGAAGTCAAAGAAAGATTGCGTGTCCTTTAGGCCTAGGCATGGCCTCAAAGCGTAGCCTATGTGAGGGCAACCACAAAATGGTTACCCTTTTAAAATGGAACCCGAGGGTTCGACATGTTGTATCGTATTCACGGTGAATTCATCGGTGACATATGACGAAAACACTCATACATACCGCATTAGTCATTTGCGGTTTGCTGATACCAAAATCGGCAGGGTAGGACCATGCTACCAACATGATTTCCGAAATTTACAGTACCACACCACCCTTTCACTCATATTCCAGTTCCTTTCTTTTAAGTTACCTTCCATTCTTTCATGACTCCCTCAAGCCATCAAAGCTCCTTGTGTGAGATTTTGCTGTGTTGCAGATAGAAGAGGCCGTAATAACTCAACCACAGCTGTGGATGGTAAAGCTGGGGAGTTCACTTCACAGTAAATTTTAAGACAACAAGTGACACCATAGCAATAGCTTGTGAGCATAGTAAATGCAGGAAATTAGGTGACTTAACAGTGCCTATTCCTGCTGCCACTTCTCCTCCTAGAGCAGGGTGCAAAAAGTCACCCATGCGTCAGGGTGCAAAAAGTCACCCGTGCATAATAGAAAGAAGGGGAAAGGAAAAAGAAGACTTCCTAGGTGAAGAGGGACCACACATGCGATGGAAGACCACTTATTTGTCCTCTAATGCCCTCACACACCCTTTTTCAAGAGGTGTCATGCTTCATCATCGGGCGTTTGCTCCTCGTAGGGCCGGCGCTGCAATTCCCTACGGGTCCCCCGAAGGGTCTCTTTGTGGGAGATCTTTTTGAGGACTGCCGGATGATGCAGGCGGGTGTGTGGGGTGTGGGTCCAATGAGGGTAGAAAGTGCGTGCCAGGTGAAAAAGAGTTACTAAAGGGTAAATATGCAGCGAAAATTTAAGTTGTATACCCTTAGCAGACAAAACTGCTGAATAAAATCTTGCCCTAGAGGCACATTATGCCCGGGGGTCAAGGGTCATCGGTCTTTGACACACCCGCCTGCATCATCCGGCAGTCCTCAAAAAGATCTCCCACAAAGAGACCCTTCGGGGGACCCGTAGGGAATTGCAGCGCCGGCCCTACGAGGAGCAAACGCCCGATGATGAAGCATGACACCTCTTGAAAAAGGGTGTGTGAGGGCATTAGAGGACAAATAAGTGGTCTTCCATCGCATGTGTGGTCCCTCTTCACCTAGGAAGTCTTCTTTTTCCTTTCCCCTTCTTTCTATTATGCACGGGTGACTTTTTGCACCCTGACGCATGGGTGACTTTTTGCACCCTGCTCTAGGAACAGTGTCCCCTTGTTGGTTTAGATATAGGTATAAGGAGCATGGACACTGGACCTTAACCAGCTCCTGGTCCCCCCCCCTCTCTTTTTTGATATAAGCCACTTCTCCTCCTCCAACTGACCTATCTCCTGTAGCGGCACTGGAGCCGGCATCACCAATGCTCTGTGTGGTTACATTACACATAATCGAGATCCCAGATATGCAACCCCAAATACAACTGCAATGTAGCACTACAGCTCAGTTATCACGTCAGTATCTTCCAAATGTCACTCTGGGATATTAATTGGTTGGTTCACAAAGTTTGACAGGCCAGGAGTGGAATGATAGTCAATTAAAGACATATGATGTTGGTTGGCAACTACAATAGGAGTGGGTGTGGGACCTCATACATTTTTTCCTGCCTTGCAGCACTGTCATGGGAAACTGCTCGTATACCGTAACTATAAACAAACAAGTCTGCAACACACTACATTGGGGGATGGAGGGGTCCATGACGACCATGGCCACTCTCTTGTGAACTGAACTGTGTTAGAGCTAGGCAAAAGCGGGAAAAGGAAAGCCTTCTCAACAATCATACATGGTGATTTGTATTCAAAATACTAGCTTGCTTGGGCCTGCCATCTGAATCTTCATGATAGACAGCACCAACAATCCAACACTCTAAGATTTTACCCTAAGAAGGCCACAACAATCATAAAAGGACTTACTTGGCTCAGTAGAGCGGTGGTGGTGATCGATGCCTGCTGACCAGCTTCTCGCAGACCCTCAGAAAAGTCCTTCTTCTTGCCCTTGGGAGCCCTTGGGAGCTGATGAAAGAAATTAAGAAGATAAATAAAAATAGATTAGTTAGTCTGTTAATAATCTCCACAAAATGTTTTGTGAAAAGCAAATGAAGTTGCTAAACCAGATCACCTATAGTTCTACTAGTTTCAACTTGAGTCTATCGACTGTCGTTAAATCCATTTTCCAAACTTAATTAACAAAAACTTCATTTGGAATTAATGTATTGCAGTGAATGATCTTTGATTCTATCTATTCCCATTTGTTAATACCCTTGACGAGCTAACTCAGTCTCCCTTTTTTTGCAATCCTTAGATGCATTCTTCACATCACTGTGAATGTACATAAATAACCTGGAACTGTATGAGCTACATAAACAAAATCACAGAGAGAAAGTGCTACTCAGTGATTCACTAAAGTGAGAGGAAAACAGTGTGCAATGGATTCTTAATTAATCTGCCAAAGTGAGCGCCTGATGTGTGAAATTAGGTAGCGCTCAGCACTTGCCTAGCAGAAACAAGAAATTGGATCACGCGATAATATACCAGCATAAACTAAACATATTTTACCTCTGAGTGTTAGCGGCATGCTATTCGGAAAACAAATGTTAACATGGTAGAACACAAACACGACAAATAATTAATACACTCTGAGTCCTGGACTCTCGACGCCTAGCAGGTTGAGCATGTCATGTTCCTGGTCCAGAATGTCTGGCCAATGTTACTTCAGCTGCTGGGTGATGTGAAGTACCTGGTTGGTGTGCCGCACGCACTGGTGCACCATCTCCCAGCACCAACCATGCTCCCACAGGGGGTTGTTGCTACAGGAACCGCCGCCTGCTGCCAGCATAGAGGGGAGGTGGCACTGCACAAAAACAACTAGTGCTGCCACTTCCTCCTCTCCAAAGATTGCCTGGGGTTGCACACCTGAGCGGCTGATGAGGGCTGAAAACCTGAAACCGAACCTAGGATGCTTGTTTCCAGTCCAGGGAGGACCTGGTCTGGCAGTTCGGGCTGGACTGTTCCCATTTGGCGCAGGGTCAAGACTGATTTGCATATAGCTGGGTCCAAACTGGAATGGCATGGTGAGCATAAAAATAATGCATTTAGGCCCAGATCTCTGTACTGGGGTGAATGTATGACATTGTTCTGCATTCTGCCCATCAATTGTTCTTTTTGCATTTGTCACCCCGAGTGGAACGGGTATGCCCAGACGTGTGTCAAGTGCTCTCCATGCCAATTGAGTCAAGCTATCTTGGCTGATGAGGGCTGAAACCCAAAACCGGTCGTAGGATGCTTGTTTCCAGTCCAGGGAGGACCTGGCCTGGCAGTTCGGGCTAGACTGTTCCCATTGAGCGCAGGGTCAAGACTGATTTGCATATGGCTGGGTCCAAACTGGAATGGCATGGTGATCAAAAAAACGATGGATTTAGGCCCAGATCTCTGTACTGGGGTGAATGTATGACCTTGTTCTGCATTCTGTCCATCAATTGTGCTTTTTGCATTTGTCACCCCGAGTGGGACGGGTATGCCCAGATGTGGGTCCTGTGCTCTCCATCCCACTGGAGTCAAGCTATCTTGGCTGATGATGGCTGTAAGCCCAAAACCGGTCCTAGGATGCCCTGTTTCCAGTCCAGGGAGGACCTGGCCTGGCAGTTCGGGCTAGACTGTTCCCATTGAGTTCAGGGTCAAGACTGATTTGCATATGGCTGGGTCCAAACTGAAATGGCATGGTGAGCAAAAAAACGATGGATTTAGACCCAGATCTCTGTGCAGGGGTAAATGCATGACATTGTTCTGCATTCTGTCCATCAATTGTTCTTTTTGCATTTGTCACCCCAAGAGGGACGGGTATGCCCAGATGTGGGTCCTGTGCTCTCCATCCCACTGGAGTCAAGCTATCTTGGCTGATGATGGCTGTAAGCCCAAAACTGGTCCTAGGATGCTTGTTTCCAATCCAGGGAGGACCTGGCCTGGCAGTTCGGGCTAGACTGTTCCCATTGAGCGCAGGGTCAAGACTGATTTGCATATGGCTGGGTCCAAACTGGAATGGCATGGTGATCAAAAAAACTATGGATTTAGGCCCAGATCTCTGTACTGGGGTGAATGTATGACCTTGTTTTGCATTCCGTCCATCAATTGTGCTTTTTGCATTTGTCACCCCGAGTGGGACGGGTATGCCCAGACGTGGGTCCAGTGTTCTCCATGCCACTGGAGTCAAGCTATCTTGGCTGATGAGGACTGAAAGACCGAAACCGGTCCTAGGATGCTTGTTTCCAGTCCAGGGTGGACCTGGCCTGGCAGTTTGGGCTGGACTGTTCCCATTGGGAGCAGGGTCAAGACTGATTTGCATATGGCTGGGTCCAAATTGGAATGGCATGTTGAGAAAAAAAACGATGGATTTAGGCCCAGATCTCTGTACAGGGGTGAATGTATGACATTGTTCTGCATTCTGTCCATCAATTGTGCTTTTTGCATTTGTCACCCCAAGTGGGACGGGTATGCCCAGACGTGGGTCCCGTGCTCTCCATTCCACTGGAGTCAAGCTATCTTGGCTGATGAGGACTGAAAGACCAAAACCGGTCCTAGTATGCTTGTTTCCAGTCCAGGGTGGACCTGGCCTGGCAGTTCCGGCAGGACTGTTCCCATTGAGCGCAGGGTCAAGACTGATTTGCATATGGCTGGGTCCAAACTGGAATGGCATGGTGATTAAAAAACAATGGATTTAAGCCCAGATCTCTGTACTGGGGTAAATGTATGACCTTGTTCTGCATTCTGTCCATCAATTGTGCTTTTTGCATTTGTCACCCCAAGTGGGACGGGTATGCCCAGACGTGGGTCCCGTGCTCTCCATTCCACTGGAGTCAAGCTATCTTGGCTGATGAGGACTGAAAGACCAAAACCGGTCCTAGTATGCTTGTTTCCAGTCCAGGGTGGACCTGGCCTGGCAGTTCGGGCTGGACTGTTCCCATTGGGCGCAGGGTCAAGACTGATTTGCATATGGCTGGGTCCAAACTGGAATGGCATGTTGAGAAAAAAAACTATGGATTTAGGCCCAGATCTCTGTACGGGGGTGAATGTATGACATTATTCTGCATTCTGTCCATCAATTGTTCTCTTTGCATTTGTCACCCCGAGAGGGACGGGTATGCCCAGACGTGGGTCCCGTGCTCTCCATGCCACTGGAGTCAAGCTATCTTGGCTGATGAGGGCTGAAAGCCCGAAACCGGTCATAGGATGCTTGCTTCCAGTCCAGGGAGGACCTGGCCTGGCAGTTCCGGCAGGACTGTTCCCATTGAGCGCAGGGTCAAGACTGATTTGCATATGGCTGGGTCCAAACTGGAATGGCATGGTGAGCAAAAAAATGATGGATTTAGGCCCAGATCTCTGTACTGGGGTGAATGCATGACATTGTTCTGCATTCTGTCCATCAATTGTTCTTTTTGCATTTGTCACCCCGAGTGGGATGGGTATGCTCAGATGTGGGTCCCGTGCTCTCCATGCCACTGGAGTCAAGCTGTCTAGGCTGATGAGGGCTAAAAGCCCAAAAAAGGTCCTAGGATGCTTGTTTCCAGTCCAGGGAGGACCTGGCATGGCAATTTGGGATGGACTGTTCCCATTGGGCGCAGGGTCAAAACTGATTTGCATATGTCTGGGTCCAATCTGGAATGGCATTGAGAGCAAAAAAACAATGGATTTAAGCCCTGATCTCTTTACTGGGGTGAATTTATGACATTATTCTGCATTTTGTCCATCAATTGTTCTCTTTGCATTTGTCACCCCGAGTGGGACGGGTATGCCCAGACGTCTGTCCTGTGCTCTCCATGCCCCTAGAGTCAAGCTGTCTTGGCTGATGAGGGCTGATAGCCCGAACCCAGTCTTAGGATGCTTGTTTCCAGTCCAGGGAGGACCTGGCCTGGCATTTCGGGCTTTACTGTTTCCATTGGGCGCAGGATCAAGACTGATTTGCATATGGCTGGGTCCAAACTGAAATGGCATGGTGAGCAAAAAAACGATGGATTTAGACCCAGATCTCTGTACAGGGGTGAATGCATGACATTGTTCTGCATTCTGTCCATCAATTGTTCTTTTTGCATTTGTCACCCCGAGTGGGACGGGTATGCCCAGATGTGGGTCCTGTGCTCTCCATCCCACTGGAGTCAAGCAATCTTGGCTAATGATGGCTGTAACCCCAAAACTGGTCCTCGGATGCTTGTTTCCAGTCCAGGGAGGACCTGGCCTGGCAGTTCGGGCTAGACTGTTCCCATTGAGCGCAGGGTCAAGACTGATTTGCATATGGCTGGGTCCAAACTGGAATGGCATGGTGATCAAAAAAACGATGGATTTAGGCCCAGATCTCTGTACTGGGGTGCATGTATGACCTTGTTCTGCATTCCGTCCATCAATTGTGCTTTTTGCATTTGTCACCCCGAGTGGGACGGGTATGCCCAGACGTGGGTCCAGTGTTCTCCATGCCACTGGAGTCAAGCTATCTTGGCTGATGAGGACTGAAAGACCGAAACCGGTCCTAGGATGCTTGTTTCCAGTCCAGGGTGGACCTGGCAGTTTGGGCTGGACTGTTCCCATTGGGAGCAGGGTCAAGACTGATTTGCATATGGCTGGGTCCAAACTGGAATGGCATGTTGAGAATAAAAACGATGGATTTAGGCCCAGATCTCTGTACGGGAGTGAATGTATGACATTATTCTGCATTCTGTCCATCAATTGTTCTCTTTGCATTTGTCACCCCGAGTGGGACGGGTATGCCCAGACGTGTGTCCCGTGCTCTCCATGCCACTGGAGTCAAGCTATCTTGGCTGATGAGGGCTGAAAGCCCAAAACCGGTCCTAGGATGCTTGTTTCCAGTCCAGGGAGGACCTGGCATGGCAGTTTGGGCTGGACTGTTTCCATTGGGTGCAGGGTTAAGACTGATTTGCATATGGCTGGGTCCAAACTGGAATGGCATGGTGAGCAAAAAAACAATGGATTTAGGCCCAGATCTCTGTACTGGGGTGAATGTATGACATTGTTCTGCATTCTGTCCATCAATTGTTCTTTTTTCATTGGTCCTCGTAGTTGGTCCTTTCTGTCTTTATCTTCCCAGTGTTTCAGCACATATTCCAGTCTCTGACGTTCTGAAGGTGAGTCCGTGTGATTGTGTGTAAGCGGACAACCAGTCATTAATGGCTGATGTGGTGTGGCAGTTGTGCACTTCGCAGGGGAAGTGTCCATGTCTCGGGCTTCCAGCAAGTCCAGAAAGAGTTCAAGCCCTGCTGAGTCTGTAAACTCCCCATGAGTTCCACTGATGGTAAGTAACATTGTGGATGGTTCCAGCAGCCTATATCTGATTCCCAATTTTCTAAGTAGGGGTCTCATCAGCAAGAATTTCTTCTATCAAACCATGGTCTCATGAGAAAAGTCAGCTCTAATATAGACAAACATGTTCTTATAAGCGAAAGGACAATGGTTTCAGCCTCTTATCCGACCTATCACTCTTTTATCACCGGTAAGTACTCACGAAAATCTTATTTATATAAGTGCATCAATTATTCCCCATAATCAGAAACAACTCATTGTCTACAAAAAAGTTCTTTTTGTCTTTTGTTTTTTTATTTATAAAAAAATATCAGTTTTTCATGTTTATCTTTTCTGTATTTTCTCTTTTGATATACAATTAATCATAAAACATTTATATACATACAATCATTGATGTGGACATTATACACATTGTTATCAAATCACAGTTATTGGACAAATGAGAAACCCCCAAATAACACCATAAATTCTACATTCTCACCTCGCATACTATTCATGCATCCTAACGAACATACCACACAAAAAAGAAAAAACTTTTTATAAAGCGATAAAATACACAACTGGAAAGATCATATGGGATACATCTATTTGGTGATTTCCCAAGATCGGCTATAACAGATATAACTTCAATTTGTATTTCGTTCTTTGGTTTGTTTCAGATGATCCTTAAAACATTTATTTTCCAGATGTGTTGTAGCTGGTCATTTCGTACGTACGTTTCGGTGAAATACCGAGTGATAGGTCGGATAAGAGGCTGAAACCTTGTGTAATTGTTCTTCTTTTTCCCCCTCTTGGACCTAAAAGCAACTGGGGAAAACCTTTTTTCTATATGCTTATAAGCGAAAGGCCCACTGCATTGCTTAGCAATCATCATCAGTTGTCTGGCTTGTTGGTGGAGAAGGAGTCAAGCTATAATTGGACGAAGGTGATGGGCGTGGTGGAACGTCAAGAATGGGTCAAATGTTCGGACAGTATACACCGGTAGAAAAGATGCATGAAAATTAGCAATGCCATCAGACTCTACTGCCTCGGATATACCTATCAATAGAACTGTGTTCCTTCTTCTTTAGGGTCCACAGCTCTTAAACCACATCCGATTGGGCCTGAACACTGCCAGGCTATCCTCTAGCACCCCAACCTTCTAATCAGGGATGTCCAGACATGCTTGCAAATCACACGGGTATGTTCCTAGAGATTTGATGTAACTGGAGATAGATTTTGTGTCATCAGTAATGGATGTGATGTTTAATTTTATAGATGTAGGTTCATTCAGTAAAGTTTGCAGCGGTAGCCAGTCATAGTGATCTGCTGTGGATACCAGCTACCATTCTGGGAAGAAAAGTTGCCTAATTCCCTTGCCTTTTGACATTTCAGATGACAGTGGTGGATGGAGGACACCACCATAGGTGCATTCGCTAGCCCCCACAAGGTGCACTGCAGTATAGTGCAGGGTGGTCCCCCATCTTGGTTCCCTGCTATCCATTATTAGGGGCCAGGCAGCATGATACCATGAGGACTATTCAAAGAGAGTCGGATATTCATGGTTCCCCTCAGGAAGTCAGGGTGAATTATGAGGGTGCTGGTAGTGTGTTGACCTCCTTCCTCCTGTCCGAGTCACTCAGCAAGGGCCGAGTTCCCCCACACTGTGATCATAGTCACAATGGGTATTATCCTGTTTCCCTTTCCATGTCTATGTCGTCCTTCTTCCATCACATGCTCACCCAGTGGAATGTTACTATGATGATGTATTATGGAATGTTTGTACTCTGTCAAGTGAACACAAAGTTGAGATGGGCTGAGCAGCATGCTAGCTGCTCGTGGTGGGGCTAGATCTGGACTGATCCACATATTCTGTAACCATCTACAAATAAACCTCTTCAACTACATCTACCTGCGTGGAGTCAGTTACTACATAATGCTTTGCTGTAGTTGAGAGCTCCAACTCCACTGTCAATACTGCAAGGCAAAGAGTATCAGAAACATGGCCAACCTATTTAGGGAGCCATCAGAGGTACTGCCTCATGTCTCTCGACCCTTCATAAAAGTCTGCAGGCTAGCGTCATCATAGAAGATTGCCTCTGAGGATGAAGGGTTGCCAATGCTCAGAACTGGGGACAGTGTGGTTTCGTAATCCGGCAGTGTACGAAGTGTTCATTTACCCACACTGATCAGCCTCCCTTAGTGTGAAGGGGATCAGTCTCCTCCTCTCTGTCCTCACTCCAAGTGAGGAGTACCAGAGTATATGTCTTGCCAACTTCCTCTGCACCTCTCTGTTAAGCCTGGGTGGGGAACTCTACTCCGACAGCAGAGTTTGCAGAGTTTTGTCAACTCTGCACTCGGCTTGGAGTGCGAAGTTGCCCAAAAAACTCTAGTATGTAGCAGAGTTTCCCCCTGCACCCACCCCTAGAGAGGGTTTTGCAGCCTCCTGGTGTGGAAGGGTGAAACAGGTGTTCCCCAGAGCTGCCACCAGGGGTAGGTGTGGTATGAGAGGTAGGGAAGGAAGGAGACAGAGAACAAGGCAGGAGAGAGATGACTCTGCAGAGAAAACACCATAGCTGGAGGCGGCCCAGGCACTCACATCTGCCGATTGGATCTCTGCTGCTCTCGGGGTCTAGGAGCCAGGGTATGTGTGCAGGTGTGTTACCCCACAATCCCCCATTCTCTGTAAGGGAAGGGGAAGGAAGGGGCAGGGGTGGTCTTGGGCACGGCTGAGGAAGGAAGTTTTCAAAGTGCTGGCAGCAGGCTCACAAAGGCCCCCTTGTGCACTGGGGAGTTTGGGCGAAGAGGGCTGTTCCCAGCCAGGATGGGGGTTCTACATGCCTGGTTGCAGGAGGTTTAAAGTGAGGGTGTGGGTTCAGCATTACTCCATAATTAGTGGGCATCGCCCCACCCCCTATTCTGTTCCTGACAGTATTCTGGGCTGAAATCTCCTGACAACAATCTGGGAGGTACTGGAGGTGTGTATTGGCCATCTGGCATAGTGGTCGGGATGTGTAGCCCTTCTTTAGGGCACCTAGGTTGTTTCTGAGGGCACACGCTCTTCATGAGCCATCATTAGTGCCCAGACAGACGTAGAAGTTGCCGCTCTCCTGCTACCCTCAGGGGTGACTGCCTGTGTGGATTCGCAGTAGTAGGGGTTAGAAGAGGACGCATATCAGTGTCAAGAGTCCTCCCCTTACCTGGATCTCAGTGCCGCAGGAGGATTCTTCTTCTCCTCCTCCAGTGGGCTGTAAGATGGAAACCCCTTCCTGCAGGACTCGCGATGAATGCACATGCACAGGACTCGCGACGCGCAGTCCTCACGAGTTCTGCAGGAAAGGGTCTCCATTTTACAGCCCACCGGAGGAGGAGAAGAAGAATCCTCCTGTGCCAAGGAGGCAGGGGGCAGCCCGGAGCTTTGAAGGACCACCAGCTGAGCAGAGGTAAGTTCTGTGTGGCAGCAGCCAGGCGGAGCAGAATTCCACAGTTTTCAGGCAACTCTGCGGAATTCCATGTAGTGCCACTCCGCCAACTCCGCCCACCTGTATCTACTGTGCCCTAGGCAGGCCTTAGTTGTAGGGAGAGGAAAGGAGTGAGTGTGTGACTCAGTGCAATGCTGTGACCCTGTCTCAAGAGTGGGCTGCTGTGCCTGGAAAAAGAGGAGGTCATCACAACACTCAGGCCGCTATCTGCTCTGTGCTTGTTGTGTTTGGAGCCATCAGGAGGGATCACTTCCTCAGTTTATAGGTGGCATAAGTGTCTCACCATCTGCAACTCCCTGGTGATTGTACCGCTTCACTGCAGCTAAATGAGGGTTGGGCGCTGATTGGCTGAAGCGGATGCCATAAGGCCATTGGCACCAGCTCAGGAGTGTGCCACAATGCCTGGTGAGAGAGAAGGCCAAGTCATGCAATATTGCACTGAGGCTGCTGCCTGCAGTGTGCTTGCCATGTTTGAGGGTGACTGGAGGGCTCCCTCTTCAAATTATGCACTGCATAGGTACCTCGCACCTTCTGACGTCACCATTCTTCAGTGAATCTGCTGCCCCAGTACGGGTAAATTTACGGTGGGACACCAGGTGGCTGAAGGGGATCAATGGGAGCCAGCCATATTTAGTGAGTCAAGAGTCCACCCACAGAGAGCCATCTTAATAGAGGCCACGGCTTGGATGCCATCCTGTCTAAACTCCATGTGGACGTATAATGCCTCAGCATTTAACTGAGGACTATAATAAAATCCAACCACCTCTTCTGTTCCTTGTATACTCACCCTTAAGCAGAGATACACTTGGGGGAGATACTATTGTAAAGGGGATGTACCCCTTAGAACAGATGCAGAGAAAGCAAAACCAGCTGGTCAGCTGTTATTTCTTTCACTTTTATAGTAATGACATCAGGGGCCATGACCTTGGCATTTGGTCATTACCCCCATCCTTGGTTATAACACAACATGGAGAGGGTGCAGAGCCTGGCCTTTGACCTCCTGTGGTCATCCAACTTCACTTGGCTGTTTGCAGACCTGGGTTTTCCATGCCTCTAAGTCCCTACCACCTGCAGTCTGGATTCAGACACTCATATTGTATTGTCTGTCCTTGCTTATGTAATTTTGTTTCCACAACACAAAACTCATGAATCATAATGGATATGTGAATCATTCACAATCTGGTGGTCACATTTAGCACCTAAAATTTCAGATGGCAGGACCGTGGTAAATTTTTGGTTTGCGAATTTCACACAGGTTGCTATATTTTTCTTGGGTGTGGGGCTTGAGTGCTCCAAACTAATGAGTAGCTCTCAGCACTCCCCTGCAGTTGGACACCTCTGAAGATGTCTCCCCATGGATGTGACATTTTTCCACAACCAAAACATCACAAAACAGAATCAGTTTGCGATTTTCAAGCTGGCAGGAAAGGAAAAATCAAAGTCCTTCTCTAACCAATCACATTTGTCAAAATGAATATGTTATTGACAGCAGTTATACATCGTGAATTACTATTTTAAGCAGCACGTATATACAAAAGCGTAAACCCTTTAAAGACCATTTTGCAACTTCTTAAAGGCTTATATCGTAAAACATACTGAGAAAATATACACCAACCAACCAAAAGCATGCTTACTGAGTAGAGCTCTACTGTTATGCCAAGATTGGTATAAGTCAGTTCAACAGTCTGACCACAGTAAAGAGTAAAATTGACTACGGAAGGTAATATGGAAAAACATATATTTTTTACACTCCATACCTTTTTCCCTGCACAGATCTGCCCAAAATTGCCATGATGCAGCTCAGATGACTACACAAAGATATTGCTAAGTTGGAAACAAATTAATACACAGGGTTATGCACATATCAATAAATTCCTTTCTAATAGAACATGTCACTGAAACTTTAAGTGGGATGTTTCGTAGTGGGTTGTAAGATTTGCATAATTTGCTTTAGCATAGTTTCACATAATTCTGCAAAAATTCAGAAAACTTCTGTGAAATACAAAACCAGTATTTAACAGTATATTTGGATGCAAGGCTACATTTCACACGCTCTGGTGGTTCACATTATTCCCATGGTCCAGAATTAAATAGAAGTGGCTTTAAAGGTAATGGATATATGATGAGAAAGGAGGCACATTTAGGTGTCATTGCTCAGGGATAGACCAGACTATGTTTGGTTACTCAAGGAAGAGGAACGTGGAAGAACGGCCGAATGGGGACACTAAGAAATGGAGGCTGTGTAGTCTGGATCATGGGAAGTTGGATCTGAGGAACAGGAGCCTGGTCTTTCAGGTCAGACAGAATAGTACAGCCAATCAGATGTGTCTAAGGATTACATCCCAGATACTTTAAGCAGCTGGGTTGCAGAAGCACGTTGTCCTACAACTGTTTAGTTGTGTGAATCCTGCTTGTTTGGTTCAAATCACCGTTTTTGACATTTACCTAAATCTTTAATTTGGTCTACAATGTCCCCTCATATATCCTCTATGTTGTTACTTCATTTGCCTCTGAACACCAGCATTCAATTTACTTATACGTGCTGTGTGATATTCAAAGCTACCAATACATCCCAGTGTCTGATGGTGTTACTGAGTTCGGGAAAGGTTGCCGGGCACTTCCTGGGTTTCTTACCGACATTCTCTTATGGATCATCAGGTAAGAATAAAAGGGTTGGGTGATTGTTGCTTACAGATATATTGTCACCGCTGCCATTACATCCCATCTGCCTTTGTCGCTATAATCAGACTTGCTGTACCAACAACTTTCATGATTCCTTCAAGACCTCCAGGACTGGAAGTGTACGTCAAATTGTGGAATAAGACAAACAACTGGGACATATACCATAAACGCCAGTGTGTTTTCTCTTCCCCTCCCTTTAATTCCAATGACAAATTAGCAGGTAGGAGATTCCTCTTCCTCCGCTTACTGTAATTACTTGGTCGAGACTGGTGGACAAGCATCTGAATTCTCACCTCCCACACAGGACTATGACTGCTTGCAAGGCCCCAGTGGATTGTTCTGGTGATCCTTTCCACGTCAAGTCACAAACCCTCACTCAGATACAGAAATATTTAGAAGTTGATCTGTTACAGGGTACATTCCTGTGAAGCACGAATACGGAGCCAAGAAAGCTCACATCCTGCCATTCAAAATATCTGCAGTACTGAGGATTCTACTAGCAACCTTTAGAAGAGTGACTTTGCTCCACCTGAAAAATATTTAGAAATCTTCACAGCAATTCAAAGCTTTCATGGCTCAATGCACTTTGCACCTCGAGCATTTTTGAATGACACAATGAAAATTGCCTTTATCCTTTCCTATTTTACTAAGGAAGTACTTACCTGTGCGATACATTTGAATTAGATCTCTATCATTTTTGTGAAGCATTTTGCTAAAATCTTTGTCAGGAAACTGTACAGAATGCACACTAGGGGCTTCTGAGTCTCCTACCAAAAAAGAGAAATTTGGGGGCATATTAGAAAGGGCTGGCGATATAATTATCGCCGCTTTAGCGTCCGTTTTTGGGCAAAAAGCGGCGATAATTATATCGCAATATCATCAAGGACACGCTAGCACGTGTTTCCTTGATGTAGAGGCCGTTTTTTCACAGCCTCCCCTCGCATCGCTAATGAGATGCAAAGAAGACGTGGCTGTGAAAACAACACATGTTAATATCGTGGTCGGAGGCTTTCTGACCCTCATCGTAATGAAGCCTTAATGTGAAGGAACCAAATGAAGAATGTCAGCCCTGACATCCTTGGTGTGGTCTTCACCCAAAACTATTTACCATCGACCTTCCTGTTTTCTCAATGTATTTGTGTTGCCATTAGGACTCTTTGTACTTTATCACTGCTAACTAGCGCTAAAGTGCATCTGCTCACTCGTTTAAGCTTGCCAAAATTGGCCTGCACCTAATACACACATTTTATTCACTTGTAAGTCCCTAGAAAAGTGGTAAAGTGGTGTGACATGTAGTAAGGGCCTGTAAATCAAATGCTACTAGTGGGTGTGCAGTACCCCTTGTGCAACCGAATAAGGTAGAATTTTAAAATATGTCTCAGGCCCAACATTGCAACCTGTAGTGCACTTTGAATTTCCAAATCAACCTGGCAAAATAATCTTTTTGCTAGGCATACATCTTCCTTATTACCACATAAAAGTCATTCCTAAGTTAAGCCCTAAAGGCCCATGGAGCAGGGTGCATTGTATTTAAATATGAAGGACATATGGATTTACGGTTTACATGTCCTGGTAGTAAAAAACTCCTGAATGTGTTATTCACTGCTGTAAGGCCTACCTCTCCTATTGGATAACATTGGGCTACCTCATTATATTTACTAAGTGCTTACTTTTGATTGTAAGAACATAGAAATATCACGTTTGGACTCAAATTAATTTGAATCGGTGCCTGAACCCAGTGTCCTGGGTCACATCACTATGAATAGTTTGGCAGTTGATCTTTGTGAATTCCTCCCAGACAGTGATACAAAGAGGGGTATGTGTTGACAGTATGGGCAATCTCCCAGGCAGGTTGGGGCAGAGCTGTTCCCTGCCACACTTATATTTTAAAGGGCTGACTACAGTGCACTCCCAAAGGTACTTGACACCAGTCTTTTATCACTATAGACTACAGGGTCAGGGGAAGGGAAGAACTTTCCAGAAGCCAATGTGGTGGTAGCCAGGGATGGTCCTCCCTACACCATTTTAAAGACTATTGTCAGGTATAAATATTGAACCTTCTCAACCATCTCGTTATGTGTCAGGCTGTATGGTTTTTAAAAGTGGGACATGTAGAAATGAAATGTTACCATGCCACAACAGTATCAAAGCTGTAAATGCTTTTTTCATTGAATAAAGGTCTGGTTGTCCTATAAGAAAAAGTAAAGTACAGATTTCAAATATTACTTCTGCTACCTGAGACCTGCTTGGATAATATTTCAACCATTCTTTTAATATTTATTAAAAGCCCAATTCTATAGTGAAGTTGGATGTTTACCGCAAAAAGTATGAAAGTAGCTTTTAGAAAGTTAACTTTTCCCTTTCTGAAAATGTGTGGCACCCCAAGGCATCCACTTCAGAACACTTTCCAGCGGCTTCTGCAGGACCTTGCCCAATGGCTATTTGACTACAAAAGGACTTTACGTGATACAGCCTTCAACCTTGCCCCTTTGCAGGATTTTGACTTCCATTTTAGGTAAGAGGTCCCAAGATAATATCGTTGACCGGGATGACCTTAGCTGGTTTGTATGACCTCTAGTCCAATGGTATGAAATAAGGCCTAGGTCCCTATTGCCACAATCATATACCGTGATTGGTGCTTAGTGTTTTATGGACCTAATTTTTCCCCAAATCCTCTCAAATTCATATCTCCAGTTCCCCTTTTTTGATTTTGCTGTTTTGTTGCCATTTTATTTATTAACTTTTTCTCAGTAGTTTCTAAATTGAAGTGACATTTTCATCTTGTGCTTTTCACTCTTTGCCTGTTTTGGTATTTCTAAATACTTTTGTGTCATAGCTAGCATGAGTTGAGGTAAGTTTGAAATTACTAAAACCTTTCACTGGCCCTAACAGTTTAGTGACCTTATTCAATATGGTGGAATTCCCTCTACCTCAATAAATAATTAACTTTCTTACATCTGCCAAAATGGCTCCTGGCATGCCAGTGAGAAATGAGGAAAATCATTCACTGGAGCAGCAGATAACTCAAAATTCAGCAGCAGGGCTGTACAGACAGTTGGCCTTGGGCCCTTTGCTACCCCTAAATTGGCCTTCTCCTTCAATTGAGCTATGTTTTTATGTCCAATATCTATGTGCAATCATTCTTTTGGGTTACATCAAATCATCATAATCAAGCAAAGTTTCAAATATGCAGTTGATTGTTCTGTGATTTACTCGTTTACAGTGTAATTTTCTCCCACAGTCCAGATAACGGTGACAAATAAATGTTACAGATTTTTGCAAAGAATACCTACAATTTTTTATAGAAACATTAAGCCTTTAAAAGGTGAAATCTTCAGAGTGTAATTATTTTCAGAAGGAAATGCACTTGGAGCCAATTACATGCCCAAAGATCTAAACAAACCGAGGGCTGTTAAGTAAAACTGTGAAATGACATTATCTTAATCTGAAGCTTCAGATGAAACTCATTCTAGTCTTTCTTGAAGAGTAATTGCTTTAGACAACATTGCCCATTTTTCTGTCAGACAAAGAGAATGAATGCAAGGAACAACAATTCTCAAAGTCAGACAAAAGAAGGTATAGGTGCTGACGGCATTTGTCCCGCATGTGCGATGCCATGGACACCAAAGCTAATCATTTCACTTGTGATCAGATGTTATGGGAAGGATCCAAAGGGCAGGCTGCAGATCATCGGGCGATTCATCAGGCACAGCAGACAGACAGAGCTTGGCATCTTATTTGCAACATTGCCAGAAGTCATCAACTAACCTAAGTGCATCATTGTGGTTAAATTGCTCCTATTTCCACTGTGCGTAATTTTCCACTATCTACCATAATTAAACTGGCATTGTAAAATATACAAGGCCACCTTCCTATACAATAGTAATTTCATGTAGAAAATACTTTCAAAATAGCACTGCTGAATGCATTAACTTTTTCATCCTTATCATTAGTTTTGTCACACTTTGTCAAACATTTCAGAATGGTTAAATTGATATCAGAAGAATCCTATGTGTGGTAACAATGGCATCACATGTTTTCCATCCCCGGCGTTTTATCAAATAGCAGAGTATAAGTATATCACTTTAATACTGTACACTTTAAAAATAAAATACACATTTTTAATAGATTTTAAGATGGCAGAATCCAAATTTATCACCAGTAGAACAGCAGTCTTCTATCCCCCAGTCTACTATCCTCCTCCCTTTTAAGAATTACATGTAAAAACCCAGTGATTGTGTTTACAGTTCATTTTTAGATCGAGCCTAGACAGCGCATGCACTGTCGCAAGACCTGTAGTATTCAGTAAATTGAGGTAGCTCCCACCTGCTGCTTACTATTTGTTCATGGCAGTCTCGGTCTTCTTTGCTGCTGTGTGATTAGTTTAGGCAGCCAGCGTCATGTCTGTTTTTTTGCCATGCAGTACTGACCAAGTACAGGTTTGTTACACTTAGACAGCTTAACTGTTATTTGGGGAACTCTTTTTTTGTGTTTATTGCAACGCTTAATGCTTGTGGCAAGGCTCAATGCATGTCTGTGTCATCCTCCCCACTGTCCCACCCCAACGCCACCTGCCCTCTGTGCGGCTGATCGAGGCCCCAGCAGGGGGCCACTAGAGAGGTCAGCACTCTAGTATCACCTGGGCACCCCACACCCCCACCCCCATCAGGGCCAGGGACTCTGGGTGGAGTCCCCCAGCCTGGTCGCAGCACGCTAGGGGCGTCACTTCCTGGGCACCAGGACTTGGGGGTGGGTATATATGCCTCCCCCACCATTTTAGCGCCCTCGACACGCCGTCTCCCACCCTACCGCTTACCCGGCGTGGTTCGTGGCAGGCAGGAGGCAGAGAATGTTGTAATGTTGTCTTTTTTAGTTGGAGGTGGAGTTCCAGGGCGATCTGGAAGCAGACGGGTACAGAAGGGTACCTCTGCACGGCACCATAGGGGGTGCCAGAGCCAAATCCTAGGAGCCTCATGGGAGGTTCCTGAGAAACCATGTTGGCGCCCCGTTAACCCTTCGGGCGGTTGTGGGCCTGAACAACCGAGGGTTTGCTATGCTACGGTCCGCCCTGAAAGGGGCATGAGTAATAAGGGACCATGTGTCACATGATCTGGAAAGAGGATCACCAGAAGGGGCAGCACAGATGGGGTTCGCCCCAGTGCTGCTTGGCCCATCAGGCGGGCAGGCGGCCCAGTTGGTTGCCTGCCCTTGGATCGCCCATAAGATAACCCATCATATTACATGATGGTGTATGTAATAAACCAGCAGCAACTATACCCAAACAAAAAAGTGTTGTGTGTTTATTTATTTTCATATATGTTATGCCTCCCCCCGCCCCAGTGCCACCCGCCTGTCGCTCCTTGTATATTTTCTTTTTTTGTCCGGTTTCTGCACGCCGCTCTCTCGTTGTCCTAGTTGTTTATTGCATTGCTTCATGCTTCTTTCTTTTTATTCATGTTTTTTTTACAATGGCGGCATCCATTGCTTTTGCTTTCAACATCCTAAGCTAAAGTGCAGGGTGCCTCAATTTCTTAAAAGTAAACTAATAGTTTCATTTTGTAGCAATCGCGGAACCTGAGCTTTAGCTTAAGCTATTCAAAGATAAAGCATGGGTGCCCAGATTGTAACAAAAGTAAACAAGCCGCCATTTTTTTTCTATTTGCTTACTTCTGTTTACAATCGCGACAACCCCACTTTAGGATTGAACATTTTAAGCTAAAGCATTGGTGGCGCGATTGCTTCAAAAGTAAAGAAATAGAAAAACATATTTTTTTCAATTTCTTTACTTTTGAAGCAATGACGGCACCCGCGCTTTAGATTACGATATTAAAAGCTAAATCCCGGGTGCCGTGAATAATTTTTTTTATTTCCACTGATTCCCCAGAGTGGGTTTTCTGAGGTAACTCGCGAGGAATCTTCAAGTGATTATTACTTTTGTCTAACGCGAACATTGTTCTGTGCAGTTAGTTTGCAAAAAGAACGATATAGCCATGAACAGAGGCAATTCAAACATATCACGGCACCGATCTACACTCATTCCTTATTCTGAAGTAGTTTTAACCCTATCGTTGGATACAATGCTTTCTGCTTCTCCATATGCACCGTTCCGAATAGAAGAAGACCGTTCCGAATAGCAGAAGACCGTTCCGAATGCCAAACAACATCTAGGAAATATAAATTACCAGCTTTTTTTGATCTGTCATTTTTGTTCTCCATAAAAATGTACTGAGGAGATAGATCTGGAAAAGTCATCACATTTGCAAAGCAGGATAGGTGTAACAGAAGGACAGAGGAGAACACTCCAGAGAGAGCGCAGCGCGCAGTGCACAATATAGAGAGAGCCGGGTGAAGCACTTAGGGCTTTAGGGCTGTGATAACCATGCGTGCGAGTGTGACCAGCTCGTCGATTACTTTGGCCCTTTTTTGCCCTCCCATTTACCAGTAGTTAATTTAATAAAACTGGTCGTGACAGCGTGTGCACAATGGGGATTGCATGGGTGCTACCCTAGGTCGTGTTTCTTCACCCTTTGCTCCGGATCTCCACAGTTTAGTCACTCGCACATAAAAATCATTCTGCACTATGTGATGGCTCCCCTGCTGACCAACTTTAAGGAAAAGGCTCTGTTGCCAAATAAATAGGTAGGCCAGGTCCTTAGTGAGGTGGCTATTACTAGTGAAACAGATGAAATGCACCTGGCTCCATGTGTGCAAGGGGCCCACTGTACCACAGTGTAGCTATATTTTACTGCCTAAGCGGGTGTCAGGGAAGCGATTTCTGTGCCTGCATTAGTCCCCATGGCACCTGTTGGACTTGGCCCTTTTTGCAGGGTCATCCCTGAACTTTTTGCCTTTCTCCTATATTTTTTCTGACCTGTTGTTGGCTGTTTTATGACTCTGGCACTTTTCCACTGCTGATCCGTGCTAAAGTTCATATGGTCTCCCTATTGTAAATTGATGTATGAATTTGTGATTCCATGATTGGTTGGTTTGGTTTACTGGTCAGACCCTAATATAGTGCACCAGGAGTGCGCAGGGCTGATAATCCAAATGCTGCTGGTGGGCTTGCAGCACTGGTTGTTCCACCCACAGAAGCAGCCTATAAACATGTGTCTAAGGTCTGCCATTGCAGAGCCTGCGTGCAGTCTGGTACTGTCATGCTGACTGGGCAAGTGCACCCACTTGCCTGTCCCTAAACCATCCATCTTCTTCATATCAGACACCCCTATGGTAGGCCCAAGGGCAGGGTGCATTCTAAGGATAAGGTAGGACATGCCCTGGTGTGGGTGGCATGTTTTACTTTTAATAGTAAATTACAGCCATTTTCGTTTTTCACTATTGCAAGGCTACCTGTTCTCCATAGGCCAGAATAGGCAGTTTGGTTATTACATCTTATAATCTTAACTGACTCAGAGAACATGGTAGAAATTCGAATTTAGTATGCCTGAACTCAGGATGATAAAATACATCTTTTAGTGAAGTTGGTTTTAACATTCTGTGTTTGAAAATGCCACTTTTAGAAAGTAAAATCCCAGATAAGTATCTGAAAATACCACGTGCACTACCAAAGTGTCACTCAAAAGTCTACAAAATAGTGTCAGAAATTCAGCAAATATATCTAATAATCAATAACAGTCCTCAATCCTGTGTTCACTGAATCACATTTTAAAAAATACGAATCTTCATGTCGTGAAGTAAATGATGATCTGCTTTATTCTTGATGGTCGCAGTTAATGTTCATTCAAAGAACCAAATAATATTGCTTATATTCAGCTTGTGAAATTCACAGTCTTCAAAAATCCCAATGCATTTCGGGCTTTAACATAAGCCCTTTGTCAGGGGAATCTGCAATATATAAATGAACTATGTGTGATATCCTGTTTCCAGCAATGTATAATAAAGCATCAAAAGGTCTAACAAGGGTGCGGATAGGTCAGGTCACCCAGTTAAATCAACGTGCCAAGCAGAAAGATTTGTGAATAACATAAAAAAAGAAAACCAAAACGATAACCAAGGGAAAGGAAAGAATGAGAAAAATAAATGAAATGTGAAACAAATACCCAAATATATGTCCCGATCGTGACGAAAATCACCACAGAAGGAAAGCCGATGTCTCAACATACTAGTTATGTAATCAAAAGATGCCATTGATAGACTAATGGATTACGGCTAATCATACCTAGATGCACTGGAGTGAGCACACTCAGAGCGCAAGGATAAACCAGCGTGTGCTTTTATAGCAGTAAATGAAGTCACACTGCTACCAAAGGTGAGTGGTCCTATGCCAAAAAAAAGGACAATAAATGAGTGCCTGAAGATATGTATGGTGTAGCAAAATCAACATGCCAAGAGGCAAGAGCGGAGCTTACCGGGGGTGTTCTTATCTCTGAATTAACAAAAAAATCAAAGTGCTGAAATACAAACTCTGAAAAAAAATAAATAACGAAATTCTACATAAGCTTAATGTCCATGAGTGTTCAAAAGACGAGCACTCTCCTTAAAAATAATACTTACCGGAGACGCTATGGATTCAGACTCAAAGCAGCTACGATGCAGACCGACGGTTGCAACAACTTGGCACGCGCATCTCATGTGTTATAAAAACGTGCTAGCGAACGAGCATAAACATAGAAATGGGACAATGGCAACAAGGAATAGTCCCAAAAATCTGCAATAGTTAAATGTTAACCGTGTAACGAATGTATATTAGAAACTGGGGATCCCCAAGTAAGTGAGTACTTAAAACTGACAGAATAGTAGAATGATGAAAGTGAAAGAAGTGAATAAAACAAAATTAATTATAACAATCAATAGATCCACTATGATACCTATAAAGTGCGAAGTGCAAAAATGAATAACAAAAAGAGATGAAAAAAAGGAGTAGTGAGTATCATGATTTTGTAAAAATAGCTGACTACATACAGAAATGTAACCTAATCTACTACATACAACAATCCTGTCTAAATAGGGCAGCAAATGCGCAAAGAATACAGAATGTTTACAATGAATCACAAATATGACTTAAAGAAAACAAGAAAGTTCAAATTTGTCATTCAGCCCCTTAGGAGAAAGTGATTGCATGTACCAAATCCAATAAGACTCACGCTGAGACAACATTTTAGACATATCTCTGTCTAAGTGAGACTCAACCATTTCCAAAACACAAAACCTGAGTTGAGCAATAAAATGATTCTTTTCCGACCAATGTTGCGCTAATGGAGACCTCACAGTCTTAGTACGTATTCTACTCTTGTGTTCGGTGATTCGAGTTCTAAGAACCCTCTCAGTTTTCCGCACATAATGCAAATCACAAGGACACTTAATCATATAAATAACATGATGGCTGTTACAATTTACATTAAAATTCAAGAATATCTTCTTGCCAGTCCAGGGATGTGATACATCTCTGCCTACAATCACATTATTACAATGAGAGCAATTCATGCATTTAGACATTCCTTTAAAGGGGACTTTTGCATCAACTACAGATTTATTAAGAATTTCTCTCAGATTATTGGATCTCTTGTAGGCAAACAGCGGGGGTTCTGAGAACAAACCTTTGAAGTCAGGTTCAGATTGAAGCAAGTCCCATCTTTGTAAAATACTCTATTTTACAAGAAGAGTGTTTGTCGAAAATTTGGAAACAAATACTTCTCGCGTGGGGCCAGGTGTCTTAAACTTCTTTTTCAATAAGTCTTCACGGCTTACAATGAGAGATCTTTTTTCAGCCTGATTAACGACCTGTAGAGGATAACCTCTTTCTAAAAACTTTCTTTTGGAATCTTGAATGGTCTGCACGCTGGACTCAAGATCTGAAGAAATACGTCTAATTCTCAAAAATTGAGAGAAAGGCAAATGACGTTTTAAGGACCACGGATGGAAACTGTGGTATAACAAGGCATTGTTCCTATCAGTGGGTTTCTTAAAGACAGTGGTGTCACCTGATATTTTAAGCATAACATCTAGAAAAGCTATGCTCTGAGACTCAATTTGATGAGTGAATTGAATCCTTGAATTGATGCCATTGAGTTCAAGAATCTGACGTTTTAAATCATTACGAGACCCATGCCAGATGAATAAAATGTCATCGATGAAACGTCGATACAAGATCAATCTGGATGTCCAAGAAGGGTCGGTTAAAATATTCTCAGTTTCAAATTTAAGCATGAAAATATTAGGGGGCTCCCGAAAAGCCCATCGATGTACCATTGGCTTGAAGAAAAAATTGGTCTTTCCACTGAAAGTAACTGTGAAATAAACAGAAATGAAGAAGTTCCATTAAAAAAACTTTGTTGGCCCTTACATGATTATGTCTAAGTAATGCCCATTCAATAGCATCAATGCCTTCATTGTGAGGAATGGAAGTGTACAATGACACAACATCAATTGTACACAACCAAATTTCTTCCATTTCATGAATATTAATGTCACGAAGGACATTCAACAGATGGGTAGTGTCTTGAAGATATGACAGGCTCGATTGTACAATCGGCTGGAGGAAAACATCAAGATAATGGCCCAAAAGGTCATGCAAGGACCCACACCCGGAGACAATCGGTCTCAACGGGGGGTCACGCACATTCTTATGTATCTAGGGGAGCATGTAAAGCCCTGGTCTACGAGGAAAGCGAGTGAATAAAAAATCTCTCGTCTTGGTGCAAATCCATTTCATTTCAACAGCATGCAGAAGAATGGAATCAAGCAAAGTGGAAAAAGCATCTGTGGGACCTTCGGCTAACGGTAAATATGTGGTGGAATCCTGAAGCATCAGGGAAATTTTCTTCTCATAGTGTGTGAGGTCCATTACGACTAATGCTCCTCCTTTGTCCACTTTAGTGAAATGTAAAGTATCATTAAATTGTAAAGATTTCAAAGCCAGTCTCTCGCTTTTAGAAAGATTAGATGATGTAGTGTTTGCGGATGGTAGTCTGGCAAAATCTTGTTTAACTAAAGTCTCAAACAAGTCTATGGTTTTATGAGAAATGGGTGAAACAAAAGTGCTGTGTGGTTTGAACT
Source organism: Triturus cristatus (assembly GCF_964204655.1). Taxonomy (NCBI): domain Eukaryota; kingdom Metazoa; phylum Chordata; class Amphibia; order Caudata; family Salamandridae; genus Triturus; species Triturus cristatus. The sequence goes on from NC_140583.1 coordinate 543,820,217, forward strand.
CTAAGTATTCATCTTCCTGTACAGAATCGGGTGTCAGAGCTACAGTGGAGAAAAAATATCGCAACCGTAGCTTTCTAGTGAATTTGTATAAAGAAATCTGGGAATCTAAGCTCTTACCCTGATGCGTAGTAACAAATGAACACCCTTTGTTCAAGACTGAAATTTGATTATGAGTCAATTGTTTAGAAGAGATATTCACCACTAAGGTTTCTTTGTACGACGCGTTGATCATGTTTTTGTTCATTTATATATTGCAGATTCCCCTGACGAAGGGCTTATGTTAAAGCCCGAAATGCATTGGGATTTTTGAAGACTGTGGTGCCGATTACGATCCTGTAAAAAAATTCCCCGTACGACTCGTATCCGGTCTTTTTACCGTACGAATCGTACAAGTGCCGTACAAACTGCCAATTACGATTCACATGGTAAAAAGTCCATACGAATCGCATTGGGAATTATTCCCCACACGTCCTCGGGTCGGAAAATGTGTCCGACACGACCTCGGACGATTTACCGTACAAATGTGAAAAGTGAAGTCCGACCGCGGAATCACGATCCATCCCGTGCGTCCGATGTTACAACCGTATGGAAAAAACACCGTCCGCACCGAACTCCCATAGTAACCCTGGAGACATGTGCCCGCATACGTGCCGACCCCCCCCAGCCCCCGTACGTTCGATTCATACCCCCCCATGTATGTACACCCCCACCCGTGTATGTACACCCGTGTACGTATGAGTCGTACCCCCACCCGTGTATGTACACCCGTGTACGTGTCGTACCCCCGTGTATGTACACCCGTGTACGTTTGTGTCGTACCCACCGTGTATGTACACCCGTGTACGTGTCGGACCCCCCGTGTATGTACACCCGTGTACGTGTCGTACCCCCCTGTATGTACACCCGTGTACGTGTCGTACCCCCGTGTATGTACACCCGTGTACATGTCGTACCCCCCTGTGTACGTTCGTGTCATACCCCCGTGTATGTACACCCGTGTACGTGTCGTACCCGCCTGGTATTTACACCCGTGTACGTGTCGTACCCCCCGTGTGTATACACACGTGTACGTGTCGTACCCCCCCTGTATGTACACCCGTGTACGTGTCGTACCCCCGTGTATGTACACCCGTGAACGTGTCGTACCCCCCCATGTACGTTCTTGTCGTACCCCCGTGTATGTACACCCGTGTATGTGTCGTACCCCCCGTGTATGTACACCCGTGTACGTGTCATACCCCCCGTGTACGTTCGTGTCGTACCCCCCTGGTATTTACACCCATGTACGTTCGTGTCGTACCCCCCGTGTATGTACACCCATGTACGTGTCGTACCCCCCGTGTATGTACACCCGTGTACAAGTCGTACCCCCCGTGTACGTTCGTGTCGTACCCCCCCGGTATTTACACCCGTGTACGTTCGTGTCGTACCCCCGTGTATGTACACCCGTGTACATGTCGTACCCCCGTGTATGTACACCCGTGTACGTGTCGTACCCCCCGTGTACGTTCGTGTCGTACCCCCCGGTATTTACACCCGTGTACGTTCATGTCGTACCCCCCGTGCATGTACACCCGTGTACGTGTCGTACCCCCGTGTATGTACACCCGTGTACGTGTCGTACCCCCCCGTGTACGTTCGTGTCATACCCCCGTGTATGTACACCCGTGTACGTGTCGTACCCCCCGTGTATGTACACCCATGTACGTGTCGTACCCCCCGTGTATGTACACCTGTGTACATGTCGTACCCCCGTATATGTACACCCGTGTACGTGTCGTACCCCCCCCTGAACGTTTGTGTCGTACCCCCCCGGTATTTACACCCGTGTACGTTCGTGTCGTACCCCCCCATGTATGTACACCCGTGTACGTGTCGTACCCCCCCCGTGTATGTACACCCGTGTACGTGTCGTACCCCCCCCTGTATGTTTGTGTCGTACCCCCCCGGTATTTACACCCGTGCACGTTCGTGTCGTACCCCCCGTGTATGTACACCTGTGTACGTGTCGTACCCCCCGTGTATGTACACCCGTGTACGTGTCGTACCCCCCGTGTACGTTCTTGTCGTACCCCCGTGTATGTACACCCGTGTACGTGTCGTACCCCCATGTATGTACACCCGTGTACGTGTCGTACCCCCCTGTATGTACACCCGTGTATGTGTCATACCCCCCGTGCATGTACACCCGTTTACGTTAGAGTCGTACCCCCACCCGCGCATGCATGGAGCATACCCCCACCCCAATATACTAAGTACGGAGCGCACCCCAGGCCCCAACATCACCACCTTCACACAACATCGCGCATGTACGAGTCGTACCAAGCCACACACAAGGACAGCACTGTACAACAAAATGGCCCATGTACACACCGTACACAAGCTAAAAATGCACGTACACAACCAGAACAAACCAAAACGACACAAGAATACACCATTCGAATGGCACAAAGCCACAAAACATGTCCAACAACCACTAAAACAACACATTCACTGACCTGCAACTGCCAAAAACAAAAACAGAGGCTTAAAACACAACCACTCCTTATAACACACCCACCCAAAGTTCAAACACAGCCACACCCACCAATGGACCAATAAAAAGGGCCCACACACACAAACCATGAGCCTTTGCAACAGACTCACTGCTGCCAGACCCCACAGACAACCTACAGCACCATACTAGAAGCTTTACCACACCTTACACTTGCACACCTTCACACACACACCTTCACAAACACCCCCTCATCACATTCACACACACACCTGCACAACCACACCCACACACCCACAACCATCCACACCCCCCCACCATCCACACCCACACCCCTCACCATGCCCACTAACAAGAATCCAAAGTTCACTAGCCGAGAGTTGGAGGTCCTTGTCGATGAAATCCTCAGAGTCGAGCCACACCTCTTTGGAACATTGGTCAGACAGACCAGCACTTCAGCAAAAACAGCCATGTGGCAGACGATCGTCAATGCTGTGAATGCTGTTGCGGACACCAGAAGGAACAAGCAGGAATGCCAAGCCAGGTGGTACGATCTGCGGAGGAGGGTCCGAGCCAAGATGACCGATGAACACAACCAGGCCAACGTCACTGGAGGAGGGCCGGCCCGCAGACCCGTACACTACCATCCCTGGGAGGAGAGGGTGATGGCCATACTGCCGGTGGTGGCAGTGGACGGAGTAGATGGACTCCGAGAGCCGGGTGAGTACACAAACAACTCACCTCACATGGGGGGAACGTCATCCACAACCAAACTCACAAACAGGCACGCAACCACCCCAAGCTATCGCATGACTCAACCACACTCCATGAACACGCACATGCCACTGGCGCCACCATGCCCCATGCACCCAGCTGGACAATGTCAAGTCACAGGCCACAGAAGACACCAACACATGACACGGTAAGCCGGATGGCAGGAGGGTGGGCCCAATAAATCACATAGTGCAACTCAGAAGCAGACAACAATGCCCCCTGCCCATATGGACTAGGTCACAGCCAGACAAACAGTGTGTCCCAACACAGGAATGACTTGCCAGCAAATGGCGGACGCCTTGCATCAACACATGGGGGTGACGGCACGTTCTTGCACATGACAGCAGCTAATGAACAGCCAACACTGTGAAAGAGTGGCAGCACACACCACCACAGCAGCAGTGCAGACACACACACTACACCCAATGGGTGCCTGGAGATCAGAAACAAACTCACATCAACAATCCAAGGGCCATTCAAAAATCTGCTAACAGTGTGTGCACAGTAAGCTGGGCTGAGGTGACAGAGGGTGACACACAGAGGGAGGGAGAGGGGGACAGAGAGGGAGGGAGACACAGGGACACGGACAGAGGGAGGAGGCTGACACACAGAGGGAGGGAGAGGGGGACAGAGAGGGAGGGAGACACAGGGAGACAGACAGAGGGGGGAGGCTGACACACAGAGGGAGGGAGAGGGGGACAGAGAGGGAGGGAGACACAGGGAGACGGACAGAGGGAGGAGGCTGACACACAGAGGGAGGGAGAGGGGGACAGAGAGGGAGGGAGACACAGGGAGAGCAAATCAGCCTTGTGGTGTGTGGGAATGTCTGCTCGTCAGCAGGTGGACTGCGTGCATGTAGAAAAGGGTGGCCAGTGCCAGAACCCCCCTTCTCCTCCATGGCAAAACACAGGGCCATGTCACAACCTGTGCACGAGCACAACGACAGCTACCTGCATCATATAAGTGTGTGGAACAACTCCATGTGCCCACGTACAGTGCTACACGGAAGGTGCCAATGCACGGCTCGCCACACCTGCCCACTCCACTGCTGACTGCAGTCACACTTGACGCAGCAAGTAAGACTGTGCCACACATAGGTAAAGTTGCCAAAGCTGTGCCCAAGGGACATACCCATGCACAAGTGCACTGTGAGTTGAATGCAAGACATAACCAAATTCCCAGAGGAAATGTACCAACTTTGAAATGAATGAAACATGGATGTTGCATGGAACAAAATTAACATTGTCTCTCTCACACACAGGTCAACGTCGTGGATCACCCCCCAACACTGGGGGGGGAGACTCACAGGACCCGGCTCGGCGGGATGAAGGAGCCACCGGCAGCGACGACTCTCACCACTCTGTGGACGAACCCGACCAACCTGGCCCCTCTGGTGTCCAACGACCTGCAGCACCTGCGTCAGGTACAACCGGGCCAACCACCACCCCCACTCCTGCCACATCCCAGGAGACACCCAGGATCCCTGCCCCACCACCACAAAGCAGCCAGGCTGGCCAGGAGGGACATGGTGTCCCGGGCACCCAGGAGGAGGCAGGTGACAACGCCAATGCCACCCCTCAGGGGTCCCGGAGACGCGATGTGCCCACAAGGGCATGCCAGGTGCAAGTGGGCAGGGGTGGTGGGAGTGGAGGACGGCGGAGGCACCAGCCTGACCAGTTGGCTGGGGAACCGGTATATTCTCATGTTCGAAACATCCTGGACACATACCGGCAGGACACCACGGGCATGGCACAGGTTGTGTCCATCCTCGAGGAGATCAAGACCCAGCAGGCCCAGCAACATGCGGAGCAACATGCCTGTCTACAACAACACCAACAGCGGATGGAGGACAGACAGGCTGAGCTCATGACGGTGTTCACGGGAATTCACAGTACACTCCGTCGGATGGCCGACAACATGGGCAACCCTCCCTGTGCCATCAGGCGTAGAACATCACCACCCACAGGGAGGGATCAGGAGGAGGAGGAGGAAACATCCGATGGAGCATCCCAAACATCGTCACGGCCTGCTTCTGAGGGTCCCCGCAGGAGGGCGGGTCGTCCACGGAAAAGACTGTGAGGGTCCGCGCTACAGCACCATCTCCCAGGACACCTGGCCTGGCACCTGGCCCACTGGAGCAACAGCAGCACAGCATCAAAAGACATTCTCTGCCACATGGCCTTGCTGGTCACTGTCTGACCAATGTTGACAAAGACTGTGGCATGGACTCTGAGGATTTCAAATGGCAAGGACACCAACTCCCCTAGTGAACTTTGGATTCCACACACCCGGAAAGCCCCTCATGTCAAACTCCCCCCTCCCCCCCACTAAAATAAAAAGTCACACCATGAAGAGAAGATACCTACTGGTTGCATTATTACCTTACATGTGTCTTGTAAAGTCTAACCATGCCTGAGTTCTCATTTGACTTCAACCATCCACACCCTGGGGCCTGAGTCTGGCACAGGACACACGGGTCACAGTGTATTAGGCCAGACAGACATGGAGCACCATACACACCCGTGATGGGCCCAACCGTGCCGACAGACATATTGAGTACAGCGACAGCCATGCGCAGAGGTCAGGGATCATGTGGAGTGTCCTGGGGGGCACCCAGTTATGTGTGGACAGGTGGCAGAACCATGTCCTGCAAGCTTGAGTCAGGTGGATGCAGATAATGGTGGCCTGGCCAACGTTGGATGCATGGGGATGGCACGTGTCACAATACCCACACAGTCATGGACATCATGCACAATCCACAGTCTAATCCCACACAAACAGCTTGCATCTTGCTACTCTACACATAGACACTTAGCCACTATCACGGTAAACCATGCCAGACATGCCGTATGCCCCATGGCAACACACCAGCATTGACTGAGAAGAGGCACCTTGGAGGCATAGGGACACCTTTATTAGTCATGTATTTGGGATTGCAGAGGCAACTCGGAGTACACATGAACAGGTCATGTGGAGTAACATGTGGGTCAAACACTGGCACCCGCCTTCTGCACCACAAATGCGTGATATCCATGGAACTGGCACACAAGTGTCGGCTAACAGCTAAACACCCCCTGCTGCTCACGGAGAGCCTGCCATACACCATTGAACCGCTGATGTGGAAGTCCCACACCATGTCAAGCCAATGCAAACCGTATGTGTCCGAGGGCAGTGTAACACACACTGATGCCATCATCACATTCCACAATCCCATCACTGATGACTGACAACAAGTCTGACCATCTATTCAGGTGTACCCATCTGCATGTCATGTGTACCATGGTGATGCGACATGTCTGCAGAGGAACCAAACATCGACAGGGGCAGTGTGCATACAACGTGAACAACTGCCACACCCAATACACCCCTGATGCATCCCTTACCCTAAGGAGACTTCCAAACTTGTCCGTGCGTGTAACGCTGAGTCAGCACACGATGACGTGTCCATGAGGAACAGCAGTGCCACAACAATGCAACCAGCAGACGGCATGCGCAAGTACCCGGGGAAGAGAGACACACAAGAAGTCAGCCACAAAAAGCACAGCCACTTGCATGTGCATGTACTCGACACATGTATGGATGACAACATGCTAGGTCACAATTATGACTGGGGAAATACACTCATCACTGGCACCATCACTCCAGTGACACATCCACACACACCTCTGACTCACGTGGCATACATGCAGATGGACACACACATCGCAACACATGCCACACGGGGACCAATGCGTGCACACTCAGACACTGGTACTCACCACTAAGCAAAGAAGTCGCGTATGAGCCGAGTCCGGATGTCCTCTTGCAGCTCCACATTCTCCACATCACTAGCCCCATTGCCAAGCCCTTCGTCCTCCATGGGTGGATGGTCCTGATCATCTTGATCCAGGATGAGTGGCACAGCTTTCTCAACTGCCATGTTGTGCAGCATGCAGCAGACCATGAAGATTTTGCAGACCTTCGCCGGGGCATATGGGAGGGCGCCGCCGGTCTTGTGGAAGCATCGGAATCGGCTCTTCAGGAGGCCAAATGTCCTCTCTATCACTCGGCTTGTCCGGCCATGGGCTGTGTTGTAGCGGAGCTGGGCTGGCGTGATGGGGTTGCGGAGAGGTGTGATCAGCCATGGCATGTTTGGATAGCCAGCGTCCCCTACATGGAAAGCACATGGACATAAGTAGGACAGGAGAAGCGGTCGTGCTGGAAGTCTACGCAAAATACAGGACAGACAGAGTGTACCCACCAACAACACATGCTTGTTCGTTGCGCAGCTGCGTCATCATTTCAGGCACCCTGCTACGCCTCATGATGTAGGCATCATGTGCTGATCCTGGAAAACGAGCACAGACATGTGAAATCACCATGTTGGATAGACACACCACAAGGGCATTGATGGAGTGGTAGTGCTTGCGATTCCTGTACGCTACCTCCGGTGCCTGCAAAGCCACATGTGTCCCATCTGTGGACCCAATGACATGGGGCATCCCTCCCAGGGCATAGAATCCACGCTTGACCCCAGTCAACATTTCAGGGGTTGGGAAATGGATGAAGTCATCCAGGTGAAGCAACATGGCCTCTAAGAAATCATGCAGCACACGGCAGAACATGCTCTGGGACATGCCACCAACATGAGCTATGGTATTTTGGAAGGTAACCGTGGCCAGAAAATGTAGGGCTGCCATTACCTTCAGCTTGGGTGTCAGTGCCGTAGGATACCTGTGCAGCGGTTGCAGGTGTGGTGCCAGTCTCGCCGTCAACACCAGAATCAACCGTTGGGGGAAGCGGTAGCACCGGATACAGTCATTCTCCCGCATGGCAGCCAAGTCCGGAATTGGTCGGGGAAGAGGCGGCGCTCTGCAGTAATTTGGAAGTGACAAGGAAGAGTGAGTGCACTACAACAACAATTTATATGTACTGAGCACATGTTAATCTGACAATACACATATGCTACATACGGAGTCAGGTATGTGCTACATGCCCTGGACATGTATGGCTGCCAGGTGACACTCCTACCAAGACCCAGCTACACACGGAGATTGTGAACCTCCACATGCCATGGCATGGGACTAGCTGTGTCCCAGTGTAAGTGAACAGCCAGACGCAAGACAGGAGTGACATACATCCACACATCAGCAGAAGTAGGATGTCGATTGCAGAGACTGGTAGCGGAACATTAGAGCCACAGGTCACATGACATTACACTAGGACAGCCCACACACCTTGCCATTAAGGTGTACATGTGATGACTCACCACACATTCATCCAGAGGATGGAGACATGTCCTTGATACGCTACTCTGTGTCCCATGCATACATACGCACCTCACATCGGGTACCACATGTGGCCTGGTGTGCGGAACAGTGTGCCATGTCAATCTACACACAGACACATGTTGGTTGCTGCAACAGCTGATGCTTTTGAGGGAGCACCAACATCAACCCAATGTGAACCCCCCCCACATACATGACATAGTCACAAGGTGCACCGTGGGTAGTGACCTGTCTGGTGTGGTAACCCCTGTAGCGGGCATCAGGGGACACCTGCGTGTGTTGTTGACCGTGCCATGCCAGTGACGCTCATCCCAAGTGTGCAGTACGACATGCACACATGTCAAAGGAGTCAAGGGCATGCCCGGCACACATTGCACCGTCACACATAACATCGGTACACATCTCATCATACATCTGGTGCCTTCTCGACTCAGGAGTGAGTTGCCACATCAAAGCCTTTCACACCTGTGCCCCACACATGTAGTACTGCCCAGACAATGGCTTGATGTCCATCCATGGACAAGTATGTCAGCCCTATTCCTTCCTGTGTGCTGCCTGTCACCACTGTGATGTGTGAAAGGCACCGTACTTTCGCAAAGAGGGCCGGTGTACATTCCCTATCACTATGGGAGTGCTGCCGTATGTGTACCCATAGTGATAGTGAGCGTACGCAGGCGTGTACGGGCCGTACCACTTTGGGTGTTCTCGCGTATGCGTACTCATAGTGATAGTGAGCGTACAGGCGTGTGTCCGGTCCGTACCACTATGAGTACGCATACGCGAGAACACCCATAGTGATAGTGAGCGTACAGGCGTGTGTCCGGTCCGTACCACTATGAGTACGCATACGCGAGAACACCCATAGTGATAGTGAGCGTACAGGCGTGTGTACGGGCCGTACCACTATGAGTACACATACGCGAGAACACCCATAGTGATAGTGAGCGTACAGGCGTGTGTCCGGTCCGTACCACTATGAGTACGCATACGCGAGAACACCCATAGTGATAGTGAGCATACAGGCGTGTGTACGGGCTGTACCACTATGAGTACGCATACGCGAGAACACCCATAGTGATACGGAGCGTAAACACGCCTGTACGGGCCGTTGCTATGCATTTGGGGTGCCCTAGGGCCCCGGAACGCACCGTACCTTTGTGTGAAGCTCAAAATTACATAGGGGACACATGAGGGACAAGTATAAAGGCCTACATGCATGCTGTTTGTCATGGAGACCAAGTTTAAAGTTTGAATATTTGGAAGCAGGTGCACAGCAGTAGTCAGTTTGAATGAATCTACTTTGTTGCATTGTGCTTCAGGAGTTGACATCATGCTGAAGAAAAAAACCACAATGAGAACCCACTGACTGTGCTAGGTTTGAAGGGATTGGAGGAAACATAGGATGCAAATGTGAGTGACCAATCACTCTGTACTCCTGTGCATGAAACAGGCCAGCAAGGCAGATATAAGGCAGCCAGGTCCCATGAGGGAGCAATTCCCTGCACATCTTTGTATTCCACGACCCAGCTCCTGCTACTGATTCCCTGGAACCATGTCAAGGTCTGTGGAGAGGTCACAGCCCTTCACCCTGGAGGAGAACCTGGCTTTGCTGGATGTGATCCTCCCACAGTACCACATGCTGTATGGGCGACCAGAGTATCAGGTGAGTGCAGAGTCCACTGGCACAGACTGTGTCCCTTTTTTGTGACTTCTGGCATTGTGTCCAGGTGTGGCACACATGCTATGTACTGTAGGGGGGATCCCGGGGGGGGAAATGCCTGATGTCTCCCAGCCAGAGCATGCTGTGGTGCATGTCTGCCGTCCTCACTTGCAGTGTGTTTACTGTGACAATCACTGCATGGTGCATGCCACATTCTGCCTGTCTTACCCTCTTGGGAATGTAGCCGCTACAGTCCTCATGTGATTGTGTGGTCGGCCCAGTGTGACAGGTGACTGTACCCACAGATGTATGTTAGTTCTGTGTACCTGTGCTGAGAGTGTCCACATGATGTGGGCGTACCCTGGACATCGGTGTGTGTGTAAGTCCCCTGTCATGTGGGTGGGTGCATATGTGGGGTGTGGCACCCGGGCTGCAAGAGGGATGGATATACCCTGCCCATGTGATGTGAGCAGGGAGCAGTGCTGTATGTCTGACGTGCAGAGCCATCCCCACACCTGTGAGCCCCCCCCATCTAGTGGCACATGTGCAGAGTGAGTTTTGTCGCAGCATTTGGCAATGGAAGGTGAATGTCCTGTGCCTGTGTGTGTCTGTGTACTCTGCTGTGGTAGCGTTAGTGGCCTGTGGCATGTGACTGCTTAGAGGTGCTGCACATAATCCTGGTGTAGCTTGTGATGCACAGTGTGAGCCTGGATCATTGATTGTGTAGTTGCCCTCATTCCACCTGTGTACTTTCAATGGCACGTACTGCTTTTGCCCTTCCCCAGAGGATCATGTCCCTATGAAAAAGGTGCAATGTGTTGGATGCATACTATGCCTTGTTGTACACAGCACATTTGTTCTAATATGTCTCTCTGTGACATGTGCCTGGTGTATTGATGTAGTGTCACTTGTTCATCCTCACAGGTGGGCGCCTCTGCCAAGGAGCAGATATGATTGACCGCCGTCAGTGCCATGAGGAGTGCGGATGGTCGGAAGCGGCGCCTGTCCCAGGTGAGGAAACGCTGGCAGGATATCCGGTGCTGGACGCGGAGGATCACACGGGTCCTGCTGGGGGACTCACCTGAGACCCATAAGAACCGGGGGCACCGCCGTCTGACCCACATCCACAAGAGTGTGCTGGCGGTGGTATTTCCAGACTTGGAGAGGCGCTTACAGGAGAAGCAGCAGCAGGAAGGGGGCAGGTACATGTGTGTTTGTTGTGTGTCACCAGCATTTGTAAGTGCACAGTTGCATGGATTCACTGCCAGGTTTTAAAGGTGCTGTGCAGATCCAGTTACCCACAGTATAGCTGTGCTCTCCTGCCTCCCTTCCCCTCCTTGCAATGTGTTCCCTGGTCTGTGTGTAGTCACTCCTTCACAAGGTTATCTAGGCTGGCACTTTCTCCACGTGAACTATGCCTGTAGCATCATGTGTGGGGGTGGTGTGTAACAGGTTTTAGGACCTTGCCTGTGCCCTGTCCAGTTCAGTACATGTGGGTTCCATGTCAGTTGGCACTGATGCTGAGTCCAGACATGGGAGTTAGTCTCTCAAGTTTCATGCCTTACAGCGCGCATGTTCTATGTTGTGGCCTGTGACATGATGTGCATGAGTGTGCGATACGCATAGTGCAGGGATGGTGGCGTGTGTTGCAGTCATTCCCATTCAGGACCATGGAGTTGTGTGGCCACTACTGTCCCCTGGGGCATATTTTCCTAGGTGTCATGTGTGTCATCACAAAATGTGGACACTCTCAGTGTCTACAGCATAGGTTGTGCTCTGTGCCATTGTCCCCTGGCACCATGTATATTGACGTGAAATGTAGTACAAGTGTCCACTGGACAGCCTGACCTGATTTCCCTTGTTCATAGTCACAGTGGCCAGTGCCTGTGTGTCTTGTTACAATCATCTGATGATGGCCATTAGTACATGATTCTTTGGACAGGCGCACCTTGGGAATTTGGCGTCCAATCTTGCATTTATGCAGCCCCTGTGTATTTCACCCAGACTAAGAGATGTAAGTGCTTCCTGTGTCTCAACAAATTGTCTCATGTAGGGGGTGGTTGGTGCGGGCAACGCCTACATGTCAAATCCTGAAATATCCTTGCTAGGTCTGGCCAGTGTGTGATGTTTGTCTGGACATACACTCAAGGTGCAGTGAGACAGTCATGTTGGCCATGTTTTCAGTATTACCTATGCAGCATGCGCCTCAAGTTCATGTATATGGTCCCTGCTCATCCCTATTTTCGGCAATGCTGTGTGGTGCAGATGCAGTGCTGGAGATTCCCCAGGGCCTGGCTCCTATGTCAGAATCCATTTCATGTCATTTGCAATTGTGTCATGCTCTCCATGGATTTTCAGTGGCATGGTGGGTCTACCAACTGTGTGTTGCATGCCCTACATCTGTACCTTGTTTTGTAGATGTTACTGATCTTTCTTTTCAGGCTATGCACTGTAACCTATGTAGATTGGACTCATGTGACATATGTATACAGGTATGTGATTAATTGCTGTCTCTTCACCTTGCCCACAGCATCGTCGGGGACACGGAGGGAGACATGACCACAGACGGAGCGGAGGGACCGATCACCAGTGCCAGCGTTGACATCGTGGCTGGCACATTGAGTGGTACTGAGGCGGAGGAGAGTGAGGCCGAGGACCTGTCCACTGGCACGACTGAATATGAAGTTGACGGGTCCGAGGATGATCTCTCCGAGTGGGCGGAGGCTGCACCAGCAGCTGACAGCGGCACAACATCGCACCCCGCCCCCTCCATTGCCATCAGCCGCCTCCCACTTGCTCGTGTCCCTTCCCAGCGTGCCCGGTCACCACATGTCTCCTTCCTGCCAGGCACTGCACCCCCTGCCCCTGTCTCCACTGCTGCCGCCAATGCTGAGTCTGTGGACATCCAGCGCCAGTTGCAGGTTGGTCAGGCTGCAATCCTTAATGTCCTCCATGGCCACAGCCAAGTGCTGCACAACATGGAGGCATACTTGGAGGGCATTTTTTCATCGCAGGTTGACCAACGCCAGTTGCTGAGGTCCATAGACTCAACACTGACTGCAGCAGTGGGTCTCCTGCAGCGCTACGTCCCTCCCCCTACCCCTGCCCCATCCACACTTCCCACTCCCATGCCTGTCCCACGTACACCCAGACGTACGCATGCACACACCACAACAGACACAGGCACCACACCAGCAGGGAAGGTCATACGCACACCTCCTGGCACGCACACACAGGGTGAAGTAGGCACACCCACTGGGTCGGGGGGCAAACGCAAGTCATGCAGCCAGAGTGAGAGTCCGCATTCCACCCAATCCACTCCCTTCAAATCCCCTCCCCTCAGCTCTCCTGGCCACATATCCGGCAAGGACTCCTTCATGGCCGCTCTGTCCCTGAGCCCCACTGTGACACCACCCCGCAAGCGGTCAAGGGAGTCCCCGGTCAGGGTGGATGTGTCCCCCCCCTGTCCACACCCTCCCCCAGTGGCGCTGCGACCCATCCCTCCGCTCCCCCCCTCCTTGGGGCCTGTGGTTCCTTCGGGTGCAGGGGAGACGCTGGAGGACCTTGCTAAGGTGTGCAGCGAGATCCTGGCCTCCGCCTTTGGCCCTGCCCCACCCCCTGTGGTGGAGTCCTCCATCCCTGCACCCACGATGCCTACCCTTCGCCCTCATGTCCCTGCGGTGCCTGGTACTTCCCCCCACATGATGCCCTCCCCGCTGTGGAAGACGAAGGAGTCTGACTGTGCAGGCAAGCTAGGGGACACGCGTCCCACTGTGTCCCCCATCCAGCTGTGACTCATGGACTGCCCTATGGGCTTTGTAAATATTGAACTTTATCCACTCCCAAATTTTTTCGTAATGCTGAATAAAGCCAATTTTTTTTTCCTTAGATCACTACTGCTTTTCTGGTATTGCTGCTGGTGGGGCTGCTACATGATTTTGGGTGGTGAACATGTGTTGGGTGTGTGGAAAATTTAGTAGTGTGCTGGTCATAGTGGGGACCCTGGTATCTGTGTGCCATCACAAGGTGTTAGCTAAGTGTCTTTGCTCATGTAAGCAGTTACTGCATGGTGAAATTGTCCCAAGGTGTGTTTCTTCCTCTGTGTACCCTGACATCTTCCCTGCAGGGTGTTTCCACTATGTGGTGCTGAGCTGTGTCTACATCAGCTGGGGGTGTGACGGACTCCTTCAACTTTGCGATGTCTCCACCTGCATCATTCGTGGCATCCTTGGTGGTCACTGTACTTGTGTATGTAGATTGTTGACATGATTTCATGTGGACATGTTCCCTTTTGGGCTGTATGCATGTGTATACTCCCAGCCTCACACACATGTGGTACATGTACTGAAGGATCTTTGTGCACCTGACTGACATTTGTGGGCATTGGATCTGTGGGTGCTCCACCCTTTTCTTTGCAGGGGCACTGCTGTGAGTGTTAGGCACCCACCCCTCCTATGTCTGGGCACTGCTGGGAGGACTCTGCACCCACCCCTCCTATGTCTGGGCACTGCTGGGAGTGATAGGCACCCACCCCTCATATGTCTGGGCACTGCTGGGAGGACTCTGCACCCACCCCTCTTGTGACTGGGCACTGCTGGGAGGACTCTGCACCCACCCCTCCTGTGACTGGGCAATGCTGGGGGCCTCTGCACCCACCCCTCCTGTGACTGGGCACTGCTGGGAGGACTCTGCACCCACCCCTCCTGTGTTTGGGCACTGCTGGGAGGACTCTGCACCCACCCCTCCTGTGTCTGGGCACTGCTGGGAGTGATAGGCACCCACCCCTCCTGTCTCTGGGCACTGCTGGGAGGACTCTGCACCCACCCCTCCTGTGTCTGGGCACTGCTGGGAGTGATAGGCACCCACCCCTCCTATGTCTGGGCACTGCTGGGAGGACTCTGCGCCCACCCCTCCTGTGTCTGGGCACTGCTGGGAGTGATCGGCACCCACCCCTCCTATGTCTGGGCACTGCTGGGAGGACTCTGCACCCACCCCTCCTGTGTTTGGGCACTGCTGGGAGGACTCTGCACCCACCCCTCCTGTGTCTGGGCACTGCTGGGAGTGATAGGCACCCACCCCTCCTGTCTCTGGGCACTGCTGGGAGGACTCTGAACCCACCCCTCCTGTGTCTGGGCACTGCTGGGAGTGATAGGCACCCACCCCTCCTATGTCTGGGCACTGCTGGGAGGACTCTGCACCCACCCCTCCTGTGTTTGGGCACTGCTGGGAGGACTCTGCACCCACCCCTCCTGTGTCTGGGCACTGCTGGGAGTGATGGGCACCCACCCCTCCTGTGTCTGGGCACTGCTGGGAGTGATGGGCACCCACCCCTTCTGTGTCTGGGCACTGCTGGGAGTGATGGGCACCCACCCCTCCTGTGTCTGGGCACTGCTGGGAGTGACGGGCACCCACCCCTCCTATGTCTGGGCACTGCTGGGTGGACTCTGCACCCACCCCTCCTATGTCTGGGCACTGCTGGGAGGACTCTGCACCCACCCCTCCTGTGTCTGGGCACTGCTGGGAGGACTCTGCGCCCACCCCTCCTATTTCACGATATGTACGCTTAGGACATACACGGGTGTGGGTTAGCTCCATGCATACGAGGTGGGGGTACGTGTCGTACTTACACTGTTGGGGTGGGGGTACGGTCCATACATACACGGTTGGGGTGGGGGTACGCTCCATACGTACGCGGGTGAGGGTACAGATCGTACTTACACTGTTGGGGTGGGGGGTACGCTCCATACGTACGCGGGTGAGGGTACGGGTCGTACTTACACTGTTGCGGTGGGGGTACGCACCATACGTACGCGGGTGAGGGTACGGGTCGTACTTACACTGTTGGGGTGGGGGTACGCTCCATACGTACGCGGGTGAGGGTACGGTCCGTACATACACGGTTGGGGTGGGGGGTATGCTCCATGCATACGCAGGTGAGGGTACGGGTCGTACTTACACTGTTGGGGTGGGGGTACGCTCCATGCATACGCGGGTGAGGGTACGGGTCGTACTTACACTGTTGGGGTGGGGGTACGCTCCATGCATACGAGGTGGGGGTACGTGTCGTACTTACACTGTTGGGGTGAGGGTACGGTCCGTACATACACGGTTGGGGTGGGGGGTACGCTCCATGCATACGCGGTTGAGTGTAGGGGTCGTACTTACACTGTTGTGGTGGGGGTACAGTCCATACGTACGTGGGTGAGGGTACGGTCCGTACATACACGGTTGGGGTGGGGGTATGCTCCATGCATACGAGGTGGGGGTACGGGTCGTACTTACACTGTTGGGGTGGGGGTACGGTCCGTATATACACGGTTGGGGTGGGGGTACGCTCCATACGTACGCGGGTGAGGGTACGGGTCGTACTTACACTGTTGGGGTGGGGGGTACGCTCCATACGTCCGCGGGTGAGGGTACGGGTCGTACTTACACTGTTGGGGTGGGGGTACGCTCCATATGTACACGGGTGGGGGTACGGGTCGTACTTACACTGTTGGGGTTGGGGGTACGCTCCATGCATACGGGGTTGGGGGTACGGTCCGTACATACCCGTCCCCACGCTATGTGATGCTTGTGCGGGCCGTACCCAGGCCTTTGCCACGTGGGTACAGCCTTCCCGCCATTGTTGGGATGACGTAGGTGTGGGCGGGGTACGACTCGTACCCACGCTCTTAAGGCGTGGGTACGGGACGTACCTGTATTGTTGTGTTGCCGGTTCGCGTCGTCAAGCACTTCCGTTGTGGCGGACGATGGCTTTGCTGGACACGCCCCCACCCCCTCTTAGTGACCAGGGCCTGGGGGTCAGGTATGTCCAGGGCATATGTGCTGTGTGACTTTGGTGGGGGTTTTGTGGCCTGCCCCTGGTCCTGCCCCCCCCTCTCCCCCCTCCCTTTGTTGTTCTGACCTTCTGCGGCGTCTGCTTCCGAACCTGTAGAGGAGGTCGACTGCTATGAGGGCCGGGATGACACGTAGGTTCGGGTCCATGTCTGTCCGTCGTGTACAGGTACTCCTTGTTCGCGTCGTCCTGATTTCCCGGCAGTTTTTGGCTGCCGGAAAATATTCACCGTGCGGGATGACGTCGGTGCGAATCGTAATTCCTGGTTCGTGAATGGCAGGCTGCGTGCGTCCCGACGTCACGTCGGCGCTTTCCCGGATCGCATTTGTATGTTTATTTTCGTCGGTCGGGGTTTTGTACGAATCGTACGGAAATGGAGTTTCCGTGCGATTCGTAATTCCGTGTTTGTAAGTTTTGACGACCGGGTACGCGTCAGATGGAGAATATGCTCCGTCCGACGGTTCGTACCCGGTTTTTACAGGATCGTGATCGGCACCTGTGAATTTCACAAGCTGAATATAAGCAATATTATTTGGTTCTTTGAATGAACATTAACTGCGACCATCAAGAATAAAGCAGATCATCATTTACTTCACGACTTGAAGATTCGTATTTTTTAAAATGTGATTCAGTGAACACAGGATTGAGGACTGTTATTGATCTATGATTATTAGATATATTTGCTGAATTTCTGAAAATATTTTGTACACTTTTGAGTGACACTTTGGTAGTGCATGTGGTATTTTCAGATACTTCTCTGGGATTTTATTGTTCATTTTTTAATAAGGTGGCCTGCAGAGCCCCTTACCTAGTGCACACATTATTTGTTGAGTTCTTTTTGAAATTAGGATAATTGCTGAATTTCTTTGAATCAGATTAATTGAGTGCATTCAAGCTGCTAATCTTCCACTGTTAGTACACTTTTCTGCATTGCAGCAAATTTTGCACCACATTGTTTATTGTGATTCTGGTATCATGTCATTTGACGGCATACTTCACCTCACTAAAAACAGAGCTCAAACTAAAGTTTATACTACTTCTGAAGCAACTGACATTTATGGCCTCATAAGAGAGGTTAGGACTTTTGGAACCTCATCAGGTTCGGTCCAACAACAAATCCGCCAATTAGAGTACTTGATGCGCAGGGAAATAAATCAACTTCTGCCTGCTACGACTCTCATACAGTATCATAAAGCTAGTCGCATGCCTAGGGGATTATGGTTAGCGATTAAGCCTATGCCGTTTAAAATGAATAAAAAATGTATGGAGAAATGGTATGCGATTTTAAATAAGTGCTCCCTAGGTTTAATTTTATTAATTGATGAGGAATTGTCTCAAGTTCGAATAGATTTAGAATCAGAAATTAAAGACCCTCAGGCCAATCTAGTAAAACACATTGAAGCTGACGCTTGGTCAACTACTTTAGATGAAATCAACTTGAAACTTGACGTTTATGCCAAAGAGATACATGAGCGTAAGAACAGAAAGTTTCGCCGAGATACAATAGACTATAAATTAGACGAGGTGTATTCTTGGGCCGAAATATATGCCCAGAAAAGGAGTTGGCAAAAACAGGGTACTACTTCATCAGAGGAGAGTCTAGCATCAGTTACTGACACCCAATTATCTCGGCCACCCGCTCCCACCACCAGTTCAACCTCTGCGAAATATATTGCCACTGCTGGTCCTAGTTCATCTAAAGTTTCTTTTTTAGAGACAAGCCCTGCATCAAATCAACCCCCCACGCAAGTAGCAGTATCACAAGTCAAACCCGCAGAGGTCACCGATTTAATAAAAACAGGATACACGCGCCGTACAAAGAAACATTAGTGGTGAATATCTCTTCTAAACAATTGACTCATAATCAAATTTCAGTCTTGAACAAAGGGTGTTCATTTGTTCCTACGCATCAGGGTAAAAGCTTAGATTCCCAGATTGCTTTATACAAATTCACTAGAAAGCTACGGTTGTGATATTTTTTCTCCACTATAGCTCTGACACCCGATTCAGTACAGGAAGATGAATACTTAAAGTTCAAACCACGCAGCACTTTTGTTTCACCCATTTCTCATAAAACCATAGACTTGTTTGTTTAGAACGTCAGATCCTTGAACTCAATGGCATCAATTCAAGGATTCAATTCACTCATCAAATTGAGTCTCAGAGCATAGCTTTTCTAGATGTTATGCTTAAAATATCAGGTAACACCATTGAAACCACTGTCTTTAAGAAACCCACTGATAGGAACAATGCCTTGTTATACCACAGTTTCCATCCGTGGTCCTTAAAACGTCATTTGCCTTTCTCTCAATTTTTGAGAATTAGACGTATTTCTTCAGATGTTGAGTCCAGTGTGCAGACCATTCAAGATTCCAAAAGAAAGTTTTTAGAAAGAGGCTATCCTCTACAGGTCGTTAATCAGGCTGAAAAAAGATCTCTCATTGTAAGCCGTGAAGACTTATTGAAAAAAAAGTCTAAGACACCTGGCCCCACGCGAGAAGTATTTGTTTCCAAATTTTCGACAAACTCTCTTCTTGTAAAAAAGAGTATTTTACAAAGATGGGACTTGCTGCAATCTGAACCTGACTTCAAAGGTTTGTTCTCAGAGCCCCCGCTGTTTGCCTACAAGAGATCCAATAATCTGAGAGAAATTCTTAATAAATCTGTAGTTAATGCAAAAGTCCCCTTTAAAGGAATGTCTAAATGCATAAATTGCTCTCATTGTAATAATGTGATTGTAGGCAGAGATGTATCACATCCCTGGACTGGCAAGAAGATATTCTTGAATTTTAATGCAAATTGTAATATCCATCATGTTATTGATATGATTAAGCGTCCTTGTGATTTGCAATATGTGGGTAAAACTGAGAGGGTTCTTAGAACTCGAATCACCGAACACAAGAGTAGAATATGTACTAATACTGTGAGCTCTCCATTAGCGCAACATTGGTCGGAAAAGAATCATTCTATTGCTCAACTCAGGTTTTGCGTTTTGGAAATGGTTGAGTCTCACTTAGACAGAGATATGTCTCAAAAAAATTCTCAGCGTGAGTCTTATTGGATTTGGTACATGCAATCACTTTCTCCTAAGGGGCTGAACGACAAATTTGAACTTTCTTGTTTTCTTTAATTCATATTTGTGATTCATTGTAAACATTCTGTTTTCTTTGCGCATTTGCTGCCCCATTTGGACAGGATTGTTGTATGTAGTAGATTAGGTTACATTTCTGTATGTAGTCAGCTATTTTTACAAAATCATGATGCTCACTACTCCTTTTTTTCGTCTCTTTTGTTATTCATTTTTGCACTTCGCACTTTATAGGTATCATGGTGGATCTTTTGATTATTTTTGTTTTATTCACTTCTTTCACTTTCATCATTTTACTATTCTGTCAGTTTTAAGTATTCACTTACTTGGGGATCCCCAGTTTCTAATATACATTCGTTACACGGTTAACATTTAACTAGGGCGGATTTTTGGGACTACTCCTTGTTGCCATTGACCCATTTCTATGTGTATGCTCGTTTGCTAGCACGTTTTTATAACGCACGAGACACGTGAGTCAAGTTGTTGCAATCGGCGTTCCGCATCGTACCTGCTTTGAGTCTGAATCCATAGCGTCTCCGGTAAGTGTTATTTTTAAGGAGCGTGCTCGTCTTTTGAACACTCATGGACATTAAGCTTATGTAGAATTTCGTTGTTTTATTTTTTTCAGACTTTGTATTTCAGCACTACGATTTTTTGGTTAATTCAGAGATAAGTCCACCCCTGGTAAGCTCCGCTCTTGCCTCTTGGCATGTTGATTTTGCTACATAATACATATCTTCAGGCACTCATTTATTTTCCTTTTTTTTTGGCATAGGACCACTCACCTTTGGTAGCAGTGTGACTTCATTTACTTCTATACAAGCACACGCTGGTTTATCCTCACGCTCTGAGTGTGTTTACTCCAGCGCATCTAGGTATGATTAGCCGTAATCCATTAGTCTATCGATGGCATCTTTTGATTACATAACTGGTATGTTGAGACATCGGCTTTCCTTCTTTGGTGATTTTCGTCACGATCGGGATATATATTTGGGTATTTATTTCACATTTCGTTTATTTTTCTCATTCCTGCCTTACCCTTGGTCATCGTTTTGGTTTTCTTTTTTTATGATATTCACAAATCTTTCTGTGTGGCACTTTGATTTAACTGTGAGACCTTTTGATGCTTTATTATACGTTGCTGGATACAGGATATCACACATAGTTCATTTATATATTGCAGATTCCCCTGACGAAGGGCTTATGTTAAAGCCCGAAATGCATTGGGATTTTTGAAGACTGTGAATTTCACAAGCTGAATATAAGCAATATTATTTGGTTATTTGAATGAACATTAACTGCGACCATCAAGAATAAAGCAGGTCATCATTTACTTCACAACTTGAAGATTCGTATTTTTTAAAATGTGATTCAGTGAACACAGGATTGAGGACTGTTATTGATCTATGATTATTAGATATAGTTACTGAATTTCTGACAATATTTTGTACACTTTTGAGTGACACTTTGGTAGTGCACATGGTATTTTCAGATACTTATCTGGGATTTTATTGTTCATTTTTGAATAAGGTGGCCTGCAGAGCCCCTGACCTAGTGCACACATTATTTGTTGAGTTCTTTTTGAAATTAGGATAATTGCTAAAGTTGTTTGAATAAGATTAATTGAGTGCATTCAAGCTGCTAATTTTCCACTTTTAGAAAGTAGGCATTTTCTTGTCTAACCATTCAAACCTGCCTCTGCTAGGCTGTGTATTCCTTTGTCTGGTTTCTGTGAGTGACAGGGCTGGGGAATTCCAGGAGACAGGGTGAGGTGCCCCAGTGGTGAATAGAGAGATCTGCATCTAGATGGGTGGGAGGAGTTGCACCGGGGACCTGAATAGGGCTGTGCCTGCCTTCCACAATGCTGACTCCACCTCCTGGGGAGCGGCTGATGTCTCTGCCCTGCACAGTGAATGAAGAGAAGGAATCCTGTCAACAAAGTGCTCCAGGGCTGTACTTGCCTTCCACAATGCTGGCTCCACCTCCTGTGGGGCGTCTGATGTTTCTTCCCTACACAGTGAAAGGAAAGGAGAAGTCTGGTAAACAGAGTGCTCAGGAACTGGTTTGGACTGGGCAAAGGCCCCTCTGCCCTCAGAGGACAAAGGATTTGGGGGTATAAGTATTGGGACCCTGATCCCAAGAATTTAGATCACTTTGGGAAACAAGAAGAACCTCTGCTGAGGGAGGAACCAGAAGAAGTTGAGGAGGAATCTATCCCTGAACCTGGGGGATTGGCATGCAGTAGTTGCCTTACTGCCAAAGAGAGAAGAAAGGAACTTTGTGTGTACTTTTGCTCAACTTGTGAAGGATCTCCAAGGGCTTGGAAAAGAGCTTGCTTCCTGCTGAAGTCTCAGGAACAACAGACTACACCCCCCAGCTCCCCAGAGTTCTTTGGAAGTACCTGCTGCTGTTGTTGGGCCTTCTGAGGGACTGCGTGTCGCAAGGAGCTGGAAGCGTGACTCAAGAAGGAGAAGCGTGCCGCCGTCAGAGCTTTTGTCGTCGCATCTCGTAAAGTGTGTCGCCGCTGCAGCATCGCATCGAGTGGAAGTGTCTCGCATCATCCAGGAACTGTCTCGCAACACCGAAGAAGAATGTTGCCATCGCAGCCATCGTAGCTGATACATTGCACCGCATCAAGAGAAGATTCTCGCATCGAGGAAGAAGTGTGTCGCCATCGCAGCCATCGTAGTTGTCGCATTGCACCGCATCAAGAAAAGCGCTATGCATCCACGGAATAGCGTGCCGCCGTCGGAACTGCTGTCGTCGCATCATGTAAAGGGCGGTCTCCGCTGCAAAATCGCATCGAGCGGAAGCGTCTCGCAAACATTGGAGAAGAGAGTCGCTGCCAAGGCTGCTATCGTCGCATCGCGTAAAGTGTGTCACCGCTGCAACTGAAGCATCGAGTCGAACCTTCTCGCAACATCGGAGAAGGGTGCTGAATCTAAAAGGTACATTGACTTAAAGTGTCGCATTTAAGAACTAAAGAGAACTAAGTAAAATTCTACCATCTAAAGTAACAGTATTGTGTGTTTTTGTCGTTTAATGGTCTTGTGGTAAATCTATATAAAGAATACTTATTTTTTATATAAAACCTGTGTGGTGTCCATTTGTAGTGTTGTCACTTGATTACTGTATTGGTTCACAAATGCTTTACACACTGCCTCTGAGATAAGCCTGTCTGCTCGTGCCAAGCTACCAAGGGGGTGAGCAGGGGTTATTTTGGGAGTGTACCCCCTTACTCTGACTAGAGGAGAGGGTCCCTATTTGTCACAAGTGGATACCTGTGCCAACTAGAGACCCCCAAGTCTAACATCACCCTTGCACAAGGTGTTTCTCTTTGGACTTCGGTTTTGGTATTTCAGCCTGCTACATCAAAGACGTGGGTAGTTCAGTGGCCTGTTGGAAGACTTCGCATAGTAAATTACTTTATAAAAGTTTCAGCATCCATGTGATTAATTGTTAAGGAAATGGTGTGGTTTGAGTAGTTGACTTTTTGAGAGGTGACGTTTTTAATCTTGTGTTGCTATTATTTTTATGGCTGACCCTACATTTCGCCAGGCTTGGGACCTAGTGTTAGAGCTGCAACAGGTTATGTAACCTGAAGATGTTGATATGTAATATGCCTTTTGCATGTATCCCCATAAATTTCCACACTGCTGGTTTTGGAGTTTTCTTTTCAGACAACCTGCCTCTTACGCTGTGGTTTCGGCAGGTTCGCAAACTTCCTTTTTTATCTAGCCATATATCAGGTACAATGCCATATGTGGTCAAAAAAGGCATCCACAAATGCCATATATGGTACTGCACCCACAACATGGCAAGGTAAACAACCATTTGCAATGCAATATGTCCTGCATTTGTAAGTTAAAGCTGTTTTCACTTTTGCTTTTTTATACCAATGGCAATAGCACTATGCAAATATAATAACTCAACTGCAAATATAAAAACAAAAGTAAAAAACATTGTCATTTTCAATGCTAACAGTTCTAAATTTAACAAATGCGAGACCAGTTGCATTGCAAATGCTTGGTAATGTGTCTATTGGCTGAAAGCAGGCAGTAGCTCCTGCCTCCTTTTTACTTTGGGCAACGGAGATTTTTCCCACAGCCTGTAACAGACCCTGCTCAGACCTGTTAAGGCCCTTAGCTGTAAATGTTGATGGGCCATCTGTGACAAAGGTTGTAAAATTGGAGGAGAAGGATAAAGAGGTAGCAACTATTTGCGGCCTTTTTTCATCTTCTCTATTAGAGAAAACTAAGAGTGGAAGCACCAGGCTGGAGCAATTCGAATTACTGATTCTTTCTCTCTCTTCCCCCTTATAAAAAGTTGGATATTACAGAGAATGGGGCAAAGGCATGCAAAATCCACTAAGGCCAAGGGTAGGAGAGAGCTTCTACACTCAATGCCTCCCACTCCCTGGTTCTGGAAGAAAACACTGGGAGAAGCAATTGTTCTGACTGGCAAAAAGATCTAGCACCGAAATCCCTAATCTCGTGAAAAGTTCTGCCAATACCAGGTCGTATAACTGATAATCTTGAGATGAAGAGAAATCTCTGCTTAGATGCTTTAATCTCTGATTGAGGATTCCCTGAATATGAATCACTGAGGGATTCTGTAAATGTGCCTCGGCCCATTGAAAAATGCAAATTGCACTATCCATCAGAGTTCTTGATTTCTGGATTTTTGTGCCCCCTTATCTGTAAAGGGCAAAGCTTGTGGAAATATGTTCAGTCCATATCAGAATGCGTTGTTCTGTATTAATGAAGAATTATGCAGAATGACATGATGAGCTGACTCCATCTCTTCCCAGTTATAAGAAGTCTTCCCCTCCCATGATGCCCATTTTGTTAATTTGCTGCTGTAAACTAAAGTTTCAGGAACTGACTGCTAAAAGTGCTAAAGTGAATTCTCCATTAGGGGTCAAACAGAAAGCAGCCACCCTATCCCATGGATAATCAGCCATTCCCTGGCTGTTGGGTGTTCTTGATTTATGAAGTGGATCACATCAGTTTTCTTGTCATTTTCTCTTGTCTTCTGAGAGGAAAACATACCAATGCAATGTCTGCCCGGAATCTTGCTCCAATTAATTCTAAGTCTTAGGAAGGATTTTATTGAGATTTTTCTCAATTTATTACAAAACCATGGGACTGAAGAACCTCTAAAACTCTGTCTCTCTCTTTGATAAGCTGCCTCTGTGATTTTGCAGGAACCAGCCAATTGTCTAAATACGGGTGCATGAGCATTCCTTCCCTGTAAAGAACTCCAAGCAATGGGGTTAGAACTTTTGTAAATACTCTATGGACAGACTTGATGCCAAATGGAAGGACTGCAAACTGGAAGTGTTGACCTTGAACAGAGTAACTTAAATGAAACTATTGCATCTGTCTGCAAAAAACGTTGAACACAGTCCCATGATGCCTTTTCTTATTCATTTTTCTTTGGAAAGAGAGTAGGGATTCCTCCTGAGTCTGGAAGCTTGGAAACAAACTCTGATATATATCCTATGCGAATGTTATTCAGTACTCATTGATCGAACATGTCTGATCTCTATTCTAAATCGAAAACACAAAGATGCCCTCATACTGGAAGCATCTCCCTGCAGAGACAGTCGGGACTTCGGAGGCTTCTGTCCCGATTTAAAGGATGACTACTCTGCCTTTCTCTTTCTGTCCTTGTTCTTCGGCTGAAAACGTCTCTTCGGGTATGAACTATAGTCACAGTTTCTCTTCTCGATTTCATAGGATTTAGAATACCCAGATTTTCCTTTGTAAGGCATGGCATTCGTCTTATCTTTGCAACGCCTTTGTCACCATCTGTTCAAGCTGACCTCCCGAAAAATGTTCCCATGAAAAGGAATTTTCACTAGTATCTGCTTTCCAATCCCTCGGCCACATGTGTCTGTCTGCAAGCCCACATCAAGTCTCCTGATGCCATTGCTGCTGCTTTTATAGCGTCACATGAAATAACTGAGGAATCTTGCCTTTCATTCCATATTTACCAATAGAGCTGAACAATCTTCCTCATCCTGCATTGCTGTTGTCAATTTTTCAGCCTTTTAACAATCTCCAAGTCTGCTTGATTCATGATATATACAGTCCCGATGAATCAAGCAGAAATATATATATATATATATATATATATATATATATATATATATATATTCACTTAAAAAATCATAGGTTTCACACACGTTATAGTTAGGAATTAGCATTTAAAAAACCTTGCAAATTCACTTAAAAAACCATAGGTTTCACACATGTTATAGTTAGCTGGACATTTCACTCGTAAAAAACCATTGAAATTCCCCCATTATAGTTAGTTCAGCTAACTATAACTCGCGCGCCCGCAATCCACTGCTGATGACGTCACATATTACATCACTCATGACATGGTCAGAGACATCACTCATGACATCACTGATGACATCTCAAATGACATCACTGATGACATCACTGATGACATCATCCTTGTGTAAGAGTGGCAGACCTCCTCTTATCCTAATATAAACTTTGAAACACACATTGAAAAATACAAACTAAAGTTTTGAAAACTATAGAGATACCAATACCAGTTAGAACAACCTATTCAGTATTTCCAAAATCTACATACACATCCACTTATTCATCAACACTTCTATATAGTCACTCATACATGTACTTAGTCATCATATCTACTCATACACCTATACATCGTGTTACACACCTACACTCATACATAGAGTTACTCACACACATACTCACACATGCAAATAAACATCCATTTACTTGCATATACAGCTATACACACACCACTACACTTACTTCTACAGAAACGTACACATACTTACTCTTTTAAACAATCACTTATAGAAACACATACTTATTTATACAGGAACTCTTCTAATCTCTCACTCTCATATATCCTCACTTATATACATCAATAGTCACATATACTACTTGAAAACATATGGACTTACTCATAAAGACACTATTGAGACAGTCATTTACTCTCTTACTCACCCATATACACACTCATCCACCCATACTGTCCTGCTCACATAC
Organism: Triturus cristatus; assembly: GCF_964204655.1. Lineage (NCBI taxonomy): Eukaryota > Metazoa > Chordata > Amphibia > Caudata > Salamandridae > Triturus > Triturus cristatus. The sequence goes on from NC_140583.1 coordinate 543,847,378, forward strand.
TGTCTTTAAAACACATACAAACAGTGAGTCACTCATTCATGCATCTATACACTAAGTAAGATCCCCCACTGAACCATACAGACACTCATACTGATACTCTAAAAATGAACTAATAACCCACATCCACACTCATGTAGCTACTCACCAACCCATGCAGCCACTTATACACAAAGTGAGACACTGATACAGATATTTAAATATTTAAACATTACTCACTAATACTTGTATTCACTAAGATACTGTTAATAAGTCAGTTATACAATTAATTTTTCAAAAAAAACCCATCCATTTAGACACTTATTTACCAATTTATTCTTCCATTAACCTTTAGATAACATATATAAAAAATAATAATTTTTCCAGAAAGACACATAGTCACTGGATGATGTCATCAGTGATGTCATCAGTGATGTCATCTGAGATGTCATCAGTGATGTCATGAGTGATGTCAGTGACCATGTCATGAGTGATGTAATATGTGACGTCATCAGCAGTGGATTGCGGGCGTTCGAGTTATAGTTAGCTGAACTAACTATAACAGGGGAATTTCAATGGTTTTTTACGAGTGAAATGTCCAGCTAACTATAACATGTGTGAAACCTATGGTTTTTTAAGTGAATTTGCAAGGTTTTTTAAATGCTAATTCCTAACTATAACATGTGTGAAACCTATGGTTTTTTAAGTGAATTTGCAAGGTTTTTTAAATGCTAATTTCTAACTATAGCATGTGTGAAACCTATGGTTTTTTTAGTGAATTTGGAAGGTTTTTTAAATGATAATTTATGTATGTATTATTATATTTTTTATATATTTATTTTACAATAAACTACCTATGAATATAGTTATAGATTGACTGTATCCTGTAATATGGAATGGCTCAGCTCTTTTTTTTTTTAATTTGGATAAAGTTGAACAGCATAGTTAATATCTTCTATAAACTTATAAACATTTTAAAATGTTTTTTTTTTAAAGTATTTTTCACCGTGCGCGCACAGTGCGTGGACCGTGCGCGCACCCCCCGATTTAAAAAAAAATAAATAAAAAGGCCTAGGACGTTAGGAAGTGTCTTCCGTTACTTGTTTTCACGTTCTTAACTTTTCTCTTTGGCTATCTTCTGCCGCGGGGGTGCGTGCTCCGTGCGCGCATGCATGCGTGCTCCATGCGTGCTTTGTGCGTGCGGGCACCGTGCGCGCACGGCAAGTCATGTGATTACGAAACAACACTTTTCATTGGTTCATAGTAGTTTCTGTTCCAGAATCTTTAAACATCACACCCACTCCCCTCACTATTTCTTCTTATTTCCTGGGAGAAGGTTGCTGAACAGCTACTCGAGTGAAATTTTATTTGAAAATGGCAGAACAGCAGTCAACTTCAGGGAGTGAGGAGGAGACCTTTGTGGAACCACCAAGGAAGAGCAAGCAAAAACACTCTTACATCTGGAATTATTTCACATTTCCAGAGGGCCAGAAGAAGGTGAATGCGCCGAAGGTTACATGCACTATTTGCGGAAGTGTCCTGTCTAGAGGAGATCCGAGCAAAAAATACTCCTTTAGTATTTATTCCATGCTGAGGCACTTCAGAACAGTGCATCCTATCCGCTATGCTCGAGAAACAACTAGAGCCCTAAGGGACAACCCTCTAGCTGCTCAGCCAAGCACACCATCTGCGGCCGCAGATTCACCGTGCACCAGGCAACTGGACATCCGCCCCCTTTTCAAGAAGGTGCACATACATTGCAATGTGTTCAATGCTGTTCTTTGTTACGGAGAGAGCAGCATTAATTTGATTGAGAACAAAATCCAGCAGCACACATGCTCCACCCCATAATTTTTTTCATTTATTGTTTTTGTTCCTGTAGAACAGTTTTTCATTCCCAGTTTTTTTTTTGGGGCTCTAAAAAAATAAAAAAAAAATACAAATTTGTTAAAAAACTAACACAAAAAAAAAAGACAAAAAAACTGTTCTTTTCAGAACTCACTTCACTTCTCCAAGAAGAGCTATATTCCTAATATACTGTGTTGTAATTTTATTGAATGAATGTGTAGTGTATACATGAATGATTGAAATGATTGAAGAGTGAAGAGGAGGAAAGGACAGACAGAATGAGTGAGAAAAGGAAAGTATGATCAGTCATGAAAGGGAAGTGAAAGACTGACTGCAACAAAAGGACTAAGGGTAGAGGATACAGGTAAGAAGAGTGAATGAGTAAGGGAATGGCAGTGAGTAATGGAGAGTGATGGAGGGGGAGTGAGAAAAGGGGAGTAAGGGACGGAGATAGGAAAAGGGAGTAACAGATGAAGAGGATGAAGTACAGCAGGGTAAATGGATTGAAAGTAAGAGAAGTGGAGTGATGGTGAGATAAGGGGTATGAGGATTAGAAAAGGGGGTAAGGGAAAGTGAGAGATGGGGAGTGAGGGGATGGAGGGATTTAGGAAACTGGAGTGAGAGAAAGGGAGTCAGGATTTCAATGAGCAAAGGAGAGTGAGGGAGAGTGAGGGAAAGAATGCGAAAAGATGAAGGGGTGTGAGATACAGACATGAGGAAGTGAAGTAGGAGAATAGGAGTGACTATGAGTAAAGGATAGTGACAGTTAGGGAAGGTGAGGGAAGGAAAATGACGGAGAAGGTTAAAAAACTTAACATAGATAGAAAATTAGTGATGGAGAGAGGAGGAGTGGTAGAAACAAAAGGGCAGATTTATGTTATACTTGTGCCACTTTTACGCCGCCATTGCGTCTATGGAGATGCGTCACGGTGTATTGCCCTGCGCCACATTAAACCTGCGTCAGGTTTAATGTATGCAGGGTGGGCGTTCCAGCAGAAAAAGCCTCAGAAAAGTGACGTAGTGAAATCTACAAGATTCAAAACCTTGCGCCTGCTTGAAGCAGGCATAAGGCATGACGCAGCATGTTAGGTATGTGCAGCCCCTAAACATTGCTGGAGTTGCGTCGTTCTTGCGACACGACTCCAGCAATGCGCCGCCCTTACGCCATCAGATGCGTCACGCATCTGTTTATCCTTACGCCACGATGTGCTGCATTGTAAATGCGGCGCATATGTGGTGGCGCAAGAATAAACTTGCGTGACGCATCTTTCCTGGCGCATCCCTGCTGATTTGCAGGGATGCGCCAGGAAACATAAATCTGCCCCAGAGATGTTAAAAAAATTAAGGTTAAGACAGACAAAGGGAGAGAGGCAGAAACAGAGACAGAGAGCAAGGAACTGAGAAGGAGTAAGGCAGTTTGAATGACTGAGACATATGGAGACAGGGAGAGAAACATGGTTGAAAAAATAGTGATGGAGGCAGTAAACCTAGGGGAGTAGTAGAGAAGGAGTGAGGGAGTTATGAAAGAGCAGTAAAGGAAGAAGAGAGAGTGAGGAGAAGTGAAGAAAAGGGAGCATGAAAGTGAAGGGGTGAGAAATACAGATATTTGAAACTTACCTGAACAACAAAATAACTTAATTAGAAATAAATGGGTTTTTTTAATTACAAGAAAAATGGATTCAATTTCCTAAATTTTCTTTCTCGATCTCAAAAAAAAGAAAAGTAATATTTAACAATACATTTTACAATACAGTACAGATATTTTCATATTTAACAAAGTAATTTTTTGCCCTTTTTTTGCTGTTTTCAGAATATATTGAATTTCACTGAAAATAGTGATATCAATTGCATTCATCACTTAACAGCGGGCAAAAAAATAAACAATCTGAAAGATTGTTTAAAAAAGCCCTGAATCTATCCTCAGTGAAACATACCTTGATAGAAATGTAACATATATATTAAAAATATCTTCTAAGAACAATAACTATTTGCAATAAATAACGTCTGTAAATCTTGTTGCTTAAGCACATACACCAAAATAATATCTGTCAAAGAAGTCCACAATAGAAACATTTACCTTTCCATGAGGCTAAATGGTAATTTTTAAACCCTTTTTTGGTGAAATATCCAATGATAATCCTATAAAATCGAAATAATGGTTTCTTCAGATGCTGCAATTTGTATCTAAAATTTTGGTTTTAGAAAAATTAAGTAGGAATTTGGTAATTCTGCAGGCAAACGTTGCTTGAAAATCAATTGAGAATCATTACACTGTGTCCAGCCTTTTTCACATTTTAGATAAACTGTGTAATGACCAGAAGTTATTGAAGGTCCATCATGGAAAATTATTGCAACTGCAAAAAAAGTCTTTCCTGATATTGATAATTGATTTCCTACAAACTTCTTTATAAAAGTGTCCAATTTTGTTCCATCAGCTCTACAACGTTGCATCATTAAAATTATATACTGTCCATATCTCTTTAAAAATAATGTTGATAACATTTCTGATTTACATTGAGAACATTCCATGTTGTGATTTGCATCTTTAACTAATTTACTAAAAGTCACTGATTTACTCTCTGGTAATGTTAAATGTATGAAACTTTCAGAATCAACATTAGTGCTGCATGTGTTCATACAGTATACACAACAATGTTCCCATTTATAAGAGAGACCAAACATATTTTCTATTTCTACCCCTTCATCTTCCAGTACCATAAGCATATACATTAAGAATTCCTGTGCATCTTGCTGGACATTTTCAGTAAGCTGTGTACATCCAGAACATACATCGAAACGATTTCTAACATCAGAAGCATTTTCTATTTTAGTTTTATCATTACTCAACTTCTCATAAAGGAAACTCAGCAGAGAACAAAATATTTTTTCATGATTTAGTATTATCTGCTCTTGCAAACTTTCAAGATAAAATACAACATTCGGCACTACATTAGGGTAGCAGTTGACACCAGAGCTATTTTCAAAATGACAACCAACAACCTCTTCAACATTGTCCTTTTTCTTTTTGCTTGCAATCACATCACTCTTCTTTTGTTTTCTTTTCTGTACATCCTCATTACAGATATTCTCAATTCTCCTTTTCCGACAAACAACACGTTTATCAAACACAGGATACTGACCTAAATGAGGAGCATAGCTTCTTCTTAATCTATTATACTCCTTTACACAATTTGCATCAGCACTAACTTTTGAGTCATCAAAGTCTATCATGAATAAACCAGATAATTTTTTCACTCGTGACAAAGCAAGATATGCCATACCTTCTTTAAACACACTAGATCCAATGTTTACAAAAGCACTATCTACAGTTAATCCTTGAGATTTGTGAATAGTTACAGCATATGCTAGAGAAAACGGAAACTGCTTCCTACGTACATATAAGTCTTTCACAAGCAAAAAACGAACTGAACAACGACTAATGTCTTTAACCTCTTCAATCTGATCAAATTTCATTTTTAAAAATTCAATTCCATCTTTTTTTCTGGTAGTTAACAAAACCCATAACTTTACCCATAGCTCCATTCACTAAACCTTTTTCTACATTCAAATTACGTCTTAAAATTACTCGACAGTTCATACATACATAAACATTCTTTTCTAAACCAGCTGTTTTCGATATGTTTTTCTCTAGAGAATCCAATTTAGTTTTCAATTTGCCTGTCAATGTAATACTTATTCCTTCATGCTGTATTTTATCCACGGCTTCCATTTTCATAATCTCTTCATTTTCCAATTTCAAAAGTTCTTCATTGAATATAGAGCATTCATGTAGTGTTGGCATTAAGCAGATTACAGTATTTATTTCTGCAATTTTCTTGTATATTTTCTCTGGTACTATTTGTTCTGTTGGAAACAAATTACATAGCAATCGACTCTGTAAAGCTTTTCTGCCATTTTCTGTGAGTAGTCCAATTCTGATATCTTTGAGAATACTTGCATAATCATCATCATTTGCTTGCCGCATATTGGTAATGAGTTCTTTGTACTCAAAGTATGACCAAATATTCACATTACCTATACTTCCAAATGACTTTTTCGTGTCTTCATGTGCAAGAGTATTAAATAATGGTTGTCCTTTAACTGGAGTGAGCTGCAGTAGATCCCCAAAAACTATAAAATGTTTTCCTCCAAATAACACGTCATAGTCTGTCTTTAGAATTTGCTGCATTCTTAAATGCACAAAGGCAAGCATTAAGTTTGATACCATGCTTACCTCATCAATAATGAGAACTTTCATTTTCTTCAACACTCTTGAAACTTCAAAACATGCTTCTCCTGTTAGCTTGTAGTATTCTATTTTGTTCTCATGCTCTACTGGTAACATTAGCAAACGATGTAAGGTAATTCCTTTTATGTTATATGCTGCTAACCCAGTTGGAGCAGTAACAACACAAGACAAAGTTGAATCAGTTTTTTTCTGTAGGTAGCTTCTAATTACTTTATTTAAGAAACTTTTTCCAGTTCCAGCTTGTCCACTCACATACATTCTGATTGGTTCAAATGATGTGCATGAGCACTCTTTATTTTCATGTAGTAATCCATGATCAATTTGTTTTGTGACTTCTTCATAAATTTGTTGTTGTTCATCATTCAGTTGTTGTTCCAAATTTGGTAAGTCTATTAAATCTTGAGCTTGATTCATAGCTGTTTCCACTTCAGTCATGGCTATTGCAGCTTCATTTTCTACGATTGGTTGTCCTAGGGGATCTTGACTGTGCGTACCAGAACTTTGACTGTCTTGAGAACTGTCTCTAGCTACTTCAGCTGCAATTGTAGCTTCTTGTTCAATTTCTTCATTTAACATTTGTACATAATTTGTGAAAGTACTGCATTCTATGCTATCCTTACATGCATTAAAGAAATCTTCATAGCTCTGAAAATCTCCAAGTAATTCATCCTCTGAACGCCATGGTTTAAACAGCTGTAAAAGTGCTAAGTAGTAAAATTCCTTTTTGTCAGTAGTGTCGCAACTCAGCTTCCTGTGATTAATCAAACTTCCTTTTGTTTGTTTCACCAAGCATCCTTCCTCACCAATGACTTTATATTTTCTATTGTTGATGTCTTCTGTGGCATTCCGTGTAACACATGTTCTCAAAATGATGACTTCTGTTTGGGTAATATGTGTCCAACATATTTGTTTTCAAAATGTCTGTACTTTCTGGTTTGTTCTCTGCTAAATATTCAATTTCTCGAATAGATTCCAGTACCCGATTTCGCATTCCTGCAAGGCCTAAACTTACCCAAATTATTCTTCTGGATTTGGAGTACAGACTTGCAGATGATAACCTATCTGAGCATTCGTATGACCCAATTTCTCGATGCGATAACATCTTTAAACTGAAACTGTATAGCTTTTTACTGACAGTCTTCTCGTGAGAAATCTCTTCCCACATTTCTTTCAATTCCGTTTTCTCAGATTTAGTGATGTAAGATGTGACATACCGAGCAACAGCAATAGAATTGTCAGCTACATACTGAATATCCATGTTAGCATTCCACATGGATAAAATGACTGGGTTGTAGTCATTTATATATTTTGACTCTTCTTTTCTTCTTAGGTTATAGGTATTTTTCGGAGATTTTCTTGTAATGGTATGTCGCACAGCTGACATAAAACTGTTTACTATTCCTTTTGAAAGAACAGGTCGTGGAAATCCAAATCGACATTTTGTGTAGAATTTATCTTTACTCTTGTACTTTCGTCAACAGTATTTTCCACAACGATGACTTTGGAAACGTAAAACTTGCTCTTTTAAGTTTTTTTCTTCTGTGCTTTTAGGTATAGCACACGTTGCATATTCTTCAATGAAAGATAAAACTGCATCATCAGAATCTGTTCCAAATTTTGGGGCATCCTTGATCCACAACAGCATATGAATATGAGGAGCACCTCTTGCTTGGTACTCTTTTCTCCAAAAGAAATCCACAACTTCTCCAAGAGGTGGATTTTTTTTATTGCAGAGGAAGGACATCATAGCCTCAAATCTATGATTGAAATATCTGCAAACATTAACCGGATCCAATGAGCAAAATGCTCCTGCTGTCTTGTATTGGATGTTTTCAATATTTGAATTTGCCTCTCGAAGAAAATCCAGTAAATCATCCCAAGCGTACTCAGCACAGCTTAGGGTAAGGAACCATGTAGGAGTTCCTAAATTCCGTAACATACATTTCAATTCTCCATGTCGTCGGTACCAATATTCATTAGTTCTACGCTGACAAACCATCAGATTAATCAATTGAGATTCCAAATGATCATCTCGCTGTTGCACTTTGTTCATAAAATCCTTTGCAGACTCATTATGTAGATGTACTCCAGTTTTTAAAATGTGATTTACTGCATAAGATAGTGCAGACAAGTCACTTTCAAATAAAAGATGGAACAAATAAGGAATACTTTGATGAAATCTTGGATCTTCTGCATATAATCTTGTAGTCCGATACTCAGAAGCAGGAATCTGTACTGGACGTTAATCATATCGTCCACCTTTTCCTGTAGGAAACAGCTGGGGAAAACGACGAGCTTCCAAGCTCTCCTCCCATACACTCACAGGAGTTCCTTTAGCTTTTCTCATCTGAAACAGATCAATAGTGTTTCCCATAACTTCTTTAGAATGAAGAGGATGTATGCTGAAATGTTCATAAATTTCTCCTTTTTTTGACTTATCTACTTTTTCAATTTGCCCAGTTGGTATTCCTGTGTCTGCTAGTAAAACTTCTTCATCTTCATCCATATAAATTGATTCATAGTACTTATTATTTCTTTTCAAATACAAATTTGCTCTTTGTACTTTTCGTACATCTACTAGCTCCTGCCAAATTTTCTTATTCTTTGTAGGTACACCATTAACCAGAATAACTAATGGTTCAGTTTCCAAACTATCTGCATCAATTGTTTCAATATTTTTTTTCAAATCTAATGGCAAATAGACAACTCTTCCTATTAAACCTCTTTGTAAATCTGAAGGAGGTAATTTACCTGTTTTGGGCTCCATACGAACTATAGTCTGAAACGGATGGACACATTGAATGAGTATAGACTCATACGTATTTAAATCACTAAGTTCTGCAGGAATATCAACCAATTCTAAATTATTATGTACAGCTCTAGCTGGCATTTTATTTTCTTCTAACTTGTTATAACAGTATTTACAAATACGCTAATCTTCACCCAAATCAAAACAATTTTCCAGAAACAAATATGTACAAAAATCCTTCCACTCATAATTATTTTCTTTTTCAGTTTTTTAATAGAGATCAACATTCCTTGTTTGACTTTTATAATGGTTTCTCCAGCAACAAATACAAATGATATTTGGTCTTTCATTAGAGATGATAGTAAATTTTGTCATTTGATCTTCAAAAATTTTACTAACAGTGGGTTCTACATTCTCTTCCACATTTTCTTCAATAACTGTGTCATTTCCTGCACTTTCTTGTTCTGGACCAAAGTAACAAAACTGAATATCATCAGTAACCTTCTCTACATCTGATACAGATCCACGCAACAGAGCACTATTCAACTCATTTAACTTTAGTGCTGGACGTTTAGCAAAATACAATCTTCTCACAAACTTTCTCATTTCAGTATGATGTACTGCCAGCATCCTAAAATGGTGAAAAACACTTTGACAAACTTTCCTAGAAAGACATGCCAGAGAATGTCCTTGCAAACCAGTATTCTTTCTCACTCTGCATGGATCTAGTCTTTGAAGCACCTTAATCTTCTGTTTAACACTTTTTTTTACTATATTCTCTTAGAAAGTCACGTAATTTATCAATAGATTCTTGTTGTACAGTACAAATACTACTACAATTCCAAGTGTACACTGGGGCTTTAGGACGTTTCTCCATAACCTCATCAGCTAACACTTCTTCCTCATTTCTTGGAACCATTTTCTCCTTTTCCATTACACAACCATCTTTAACTTCATAAGTTCGACCACTGGTGTCAACTGCATACAGCAAACTATTACTTTGAAGATAACTCTCTTCATTAAAAAATGGTTCAGTACTTGAACTATGCTTCTATTCTCCTAAGAACACATTACAAAAGTAATTTTTTTTCACTACCCCTTTCCTTTTAGACTTCATTACATTGACTATTTTATCTAATGTACGGATCCTGTTCAAAATTAAAATGAATAGTTTTCTTATTAAATCCAAAGCCTTTGCAACAATTGATTCAATATGTTTCTTTTTCTTATAAAATATTGCTTTCTTCCTATTTTTTTTCACATCCTTTAGCAAATTGAACACCACTCTTCTCTGAAACATTTTTTTACGAATGTTTTCAAATTCTGTTTTGCTTTTTAAGTCATTCTTTCTTGCTTCTGATTCTACATTAGCATTTAGTATTTCCTTTCTATTGTCTTGTTGTTTTCCTCTTGAAACACTATTTGCAGAGGATATACTTTCTACATTTTTTCTATGTTTGAGGATATTTTTAAAAAAATACTTAGTCTGCTTACCAGAAGACTTTTTCTTTTTTCCTACATGAGGATCTTCAACTAATTTTTGTTGTCCAGTTGTCTTCAAATATAGATGTTTTTGCTGTTTTTTTCTCTTTCTTGATTTTATAGGCATGTTTAATTTATTTCAGTGTTGTTCAGCAATAGCTAAAGGAAACCTTTATGTAATTTAAATATATTACTCTATTTTTTGGGAGCTTTTCAAATCCTATCATATGAGCTGCCCCTTTCCTACGACTACAAGTCTTACAGAACCAGAGCAACACGAATTAAATCTCTGACAACAATTCCTGTGTGCACACAGACTCATGGTGTGATTCTAGGCAGAAAACAATATTTGATTGGCAATTTCAAAGCACATTTACTACTGTGGTAGAGCAAGTGATAATTACTGTAACAGCCTGACACATTTTCCTTATAGTTTAGAGAGGCAGAAAAGAGCACATGTCCTAACAGCTACTTGAAACCATGAGCATGTGGAACCTGGGTGAGTGATTAGACTAGAGCAAAGGAAATGAGCCTTGGTGATGTTGAATGTGTTAGCGTTACACACTGCTATCTGAAATACCACACAGTGCTGAATAGTAAGCATGGGAGTGCAGGAGAAGCAGCTGGCTGTTTGCTAAGAGTGTGTTTCTGGAGACTGTGTATTGTCAGATGCAAGAGAGATCTACATGGACGCTTGCACAACTGCATGAAGACCACATAGATGTATGTAAGATCACCTGTGCTAAGGGTTAATTGGAGTTTTGAACATGTAGGAACTACCTCACCCATTGCAGGAGTGGAAGGAAAATCTACCCTGTTGTTTTCAAATGTGTTAGCATTTGCAACGCATCTGTGAGATAGTGATTTCTGCTGAATGCTAACCCTCACAGTTCAAGAAAACAAGCTGCCCCTTTCCTACGAGTGCAAGTCTTACAGAACCAGAGCAACACAAATTAAATCTCTGACAACGATTCCTGTGTGCACACAGACTCATGGTGTGATTCTAGGCAGAAAACGATATTTGATTGGCAATTTCAAAGCACATTTACTACTGTAGTAGAGCAAGTGATAATTACTGTAACAGCCTGACACATTTTCGTTATAGTTTAGAGAGGCAAAAAAGAGCACATGTCCTAACAGCTACTTGAGACCATGAGCATGTGGAACCTGGGTGAGTGATTAGACAACAGCAAAGAAAATGAGCCTTGGTGATGTTGAATGTGTTAGCGTTACACACTGCTATCTGAAATACCACACAGTGCTGAATAGTAAGCATGGGAGTGCAAGAGAAGCAGCTGGCTGTGTGCTAAGAGTGTGTTTCTGGAGTCTGTGTATTGTCAGGTGCAAGAGAGATCTGCATGGACGCTTGCACAACTGCATGAAGACTGCATAGATGTATGAAAGATCACCTGTGCTAAGGGTTAATTGGAGTTTTGAACATGTAGGAACTAACTCACCCATTGCAGGAGCGGAAGGAAAATCTACCCTGTTGTTTTCAATTGTGTTAGCATTTGCCTCATATCTGTGAGATAATGATTTCTGCTGAATGCTAACCATCACAGTTCAAGAAAACAAGCTGCCCCTTTCCTACGAGTGCAAGCCTTACAGAACCAGAGCAACATGAACTAAATCTCTGACAACAATTCCTGTGTGCACACAGACTCATGGTGTGATTCTAGGCAGAAAACGATATTTGATTGGCAATTTCAAAGCACATTTACTACTGTCGTTGAGCAAGTGATAATTACTGTAACAGCCTGACACATTTTCCTTATAGTTTAGAGAGGCAGAAAAGAGCACATGTCCTAACAGCTACTTGAGACCATGAGCTTGTGGAACCTGGGTGAGTGATTAGACAACAGCAAAGAAAATGAGCCTTGGTGATGTTGAATGTGTTAGCGTTACACACTGCTATCTGAAATACCACTCAGTGCTGAATAGTAAGCATGGGAGTGCAGGAGAAGCAGCTGGCTGTGTGCTAAGAGTGTGTTTCTGGAGACTGTGTATTGTCAGGTGCGAGAGAGATCTGCATGGACGCTTGCACAACTGCATGAAGACTGCATAGATGTATGTAAGATCACCTGTGCCAAGGGTTAATTGAAGTTTTGAACATGTAGGAACTACCTCACCCATTGCAGGAGTGGAAGGAAAATCTACCCTGTTGTTTTCAAATGTGTTAGTATTTGCCTCGCATCTGTGAGATAGTGATTTCTGCTGAATGCTAACCATCACAGTTCAAGAAAACAAGCTGCCCCTTTCCTACGAGTGCAAGTCTTACAGAACCAGAGCAACATGAATTAAATCTCTGACATCAATTCCTGTGTGCACACAGACTCATGGTGTGATTCTAGGCAGAAAACGATATTTGATTGGCAATTTCAAAGCAGATTTACTACTGTGGTAAAGCAAGTGATTATTACTGTAACAGTCTGACACATTTTCCTTATAGTTTAGAGAGGCAGAAAAGAGCACATGTCCTAACAGCTACTTGAGACCATGAGCATGTGGAACCTGGGTGAGTGATTAGACAAAAGCAAAGAAAATGAGCCTTGGTGATGTTGAATGTGTTAGCATTACACACTGCTATCTGAAATACCACACAGTGCTGAATAGTAAGCATGGGAGTGCAGGAGAAGCAGCTGGCTGTGTGCTAAGAGTGTGTTTCTGGGGACTGTGTATTGTCAGGTGCAAGAGAGATCTGCATGGACGCTTGCACAACTGCATGAAGACTGCATAGATGTATGTAAGATCACCTGTGCTAAGGGTTATTTGGAGTTTTGAACATGTAGGAACTACCTCACCCATTGCAGGAGCGGAAGGAAAATCTACCCTGTTGTTTTCAAATGTGTTAGCATTTGCCTCGCATCTGCGAGATAATGATTTCTGCTGAATGCTTACCATCACAGTTCAAGAAAACAAGCTGCCCCTTTCCTACGAGTTCAAGTCTTACAGAACCAGAGCAACATGAATTAAATCTCTGACAACAATTCCTGTGTGCACACAGACTCATGGTGTGATTCTAGGCAGAAAACGATATTTGATTGGCAATTTCAAAGCACATTTACTAATGTCGTAGAGCAAGTGATAATTACTGTAACAGCCTGACACATTTTCCTTATAGTTTAGAGAGGCAGAAAAGAGCACATGTCCTAACAGCTACTTGAGACCATGAGCATGTGGAACCTGGGTGAGTGATTAGACAACAGCAAAGAAAATGAGCCTTGGTGATGTTGAATGTGTTAGCGTTACACACTGCTATCTGAAATACCACACAGTGCTGAATAGTAAGCATGGAAGTGCAGGAGAAGCAGCTGGCTGTGTGCTAAGAGTGTTTTTCTGGAGACTGTGTATTGTCAGGTGCAAGAGAGACCTGCATGGACGCTTGCACAACTGCATGAAGACTGCATAGATGTATGTAAGATCACCTGTGCCAAGGGTTAATTGGAGTTTTGAACATGTAGGAACTACCTCACCCATTGCAGGAGTGGAAGGAAAATCTACCCTGTTGTTTTCAAATGTGTTAGCATTTGCCTCGCATCTGTGAGATAGTGATTTCTGCTGAATGCTAACCATCACAGTTCAAGAAAACAAGCTGCCCCTTTCCTACGAGTGCAAGTCTTACAGAACCAGAGCAACACGAATTAAATCTCTGACAACAATTCCTGTGTGCACACAGACTCATGGTGTGATTCTAGGCAGAAAACGATATTTGATTGTCAATTTCAAAGCACATTTACTACTGTGGTAGAGCAAGTGATAATTACTGTAACAGCCTGACACATTTTCCTTTAGTTTAGAGAGGCAGAAAAGAGCACATGTCCTAACAGCTACTTGAGACCATGAGCATGTGGAACCTGGGTGAGTGATTAGACAACAGCAAAGAAAATGAGCCTTGGTGATGTTGAATGTGTTAGCGTTACACACTGCTATCTGAAATACCACACAGTGCTGAATAGTAAGCATGGGAGTGCAGGAGAAGCAGCTGGCTGTGTGCTAAGAGTGTGTTTCTGGAGACTGTGTATTGTCAGGTGCAAGAGAGATGTGCATGGACGCTTGAACAACTGCATGAAGACTGCATAGATGTACGTAAAATCAACTGTGCTAAAGGCTAATTGGAGTTTTGAACATGTAGGAACTACCTCACCCATTGCAGGAGTGGAAGGAAAATCTACCCTGTTGTTTTCAAATGTGTTAGCATTTGCCTCGCATCTGTGAGATAGTGATTTCTGCTGAATGCTAACCATCACAGTTCAAGAAAACAAGCTGCCCCTTTCCTACGAGTGCAAGTCTTATAGAACCAGAGCAACACGAATTAAATCTCTGACAACAATTCCTGTGTGCACACAGACTCATGGTGTGATTCTAGGCAGAAAACGATATTTGATTGGCAATTTCAAAGCACATTTACTACTGTGGTAGAGGAAGTGATAATTACTGTAACAGCCTGACACATTTTCCTTATAGTTTAGAGAGGCAGAAAAGAGCACATTTCCTAACAGCTACTTGAGACCATGAGCATGTGGTATCTGGGTGAGTGATTAGACTACAGCAAAGGAAATGAGCCTTGGTGATGTTGAATGTGTTAGCGTTACACACTGCTATCTGAAATACCACACAGTGCTGAATAGTAAGCATGGGAGTGCAGGAGAAGCAGCTGGCTGTGTGCTAAGAGTGTGTTTCTGGAGACTGTGTATTGTCAGGTGCAAGAGAGATCTGCATGGACGCTTGCACAACTGCATGAAGACTGCACAGATGTATGTAAGATCACCTGTGCTAAGGGTTAATTGGAGTTTTGAACATGTAGGAACAACCTCACCCATTGCAGGAGTGGAAGGAAAATCTACCCTGTTGTTTTCAAATGTTTTAGCATTTGCCTCGCATCTGTGAGATAGTGATTTCTGCTGAATGCTAACCATCACAGTTCAAGAAAACAAGCTGCCCCTTTCCTACGAGTGCAAGTCTTACAGAACAAGAGCAACACAAATTAAATCTCTGACAACAATTCCTGTGAGCACACAGACTCATGGTGTGATTCTAGGCACAAAACAGTATTCCTGTTTGATACCAGTACACCTTAACTTATGGTGAAGACATACTCCATAATATCTTACAAGTTCAAGGCAGTTAAATATCTTCCAAAACATAAAATGTAAAACACAACTTTAAAAGAAGAAACAAATTTCTATTATTTATATCAAAATACACCACATACATCCCCTCTCAAATTCATAACTCACCTTTCAAAGTAGTTAGTTGAGAAAGAAATGTGCCACTCACACAGCAGATTATCAGAGCAAGAATCTCTGAGCTGTACTCCTCTCACCAAAACCACTAAATGGCAAAATTTCCCTCTCTTTTTTCACACATTTACATGTAAACTTCAAATCACATTGCTTCCCACATTTTTTAAATGGAAACACACATTTCTATTGGTTGCAAATTTCAACCCTTTCCAAATCATTCCTACCCCCAACATGACTTCTGCCTGCTACCATAGCAACAGATCATGGAACACTGGTGTGAGCAGAGAGGTCAGAAGTTCAGCACACAATGTTTCTAATCCAAAGAGCAAGAGTGCTTGACGTTTCAAACCTAACAGCATATCCAAAGTAATCTTCTGTGGGAACACAATTTTCTGAACCATTACAAAACATGCTTTTAAAAATGTAAACATACAGCCTAGTTTTTAGTGTTGAATGGTCTGAAACAGCCAATGAGCTCTTTTTATAAAAAAAAAGTATGTAAGCCTCCATTTTACAACTATCTTTCTTTTCATATTGCCATTTTACTGAAATACACCTTCTGAGTGCATCCAGATCTCCTTGAAAGATGTTCACAGTGTGGATTGTAGGTCATAGCTATGTCTACTGGAGTGAAAAGTATGCAGAAAAAAGAGGTATTGTGAAAGACCTTGCTTTGCCAAATGTAGACATTAAATGGATTGGTCAGAGAGGGTTAAAGTGGCACCAATTAATGCCTTTGGTGAAATCCTTTCTACATCTCCCACAGCCTGACCTTATAATTGTGCACTGTGGTGGAAATGACCTAGGCACTTTAACTGGGGTAGGTCTGGAAATGCTTGTTAAGGACACCTTTGTGCAATTGATGTCACTTTTTCCACAAACTACCTTTGTATATTCTAATATATGCCAAAGGCAAAAGTGGAACTGGTCCAACCAATATTGTCCGCAATTTGAGAAAGCAAAAAAGCACATCAATAAGTTTGCTTCTGCTTTCCTCAGAGACTATGGTATGGGTTCTATATACCACAACAACTTGCGTTACAACATGCAAGGCATTTATAGAGGAGACGGTGTTCATTTCACAGATGAAGGGAACAGAGTCTTCCTCTTGAACTTTAGACTCTGCATCGGTATTTACTTGTAGGTACAAAAAAACACTCAATGAACACAACGGCTCTTTTTAGAGCCAACCAACATCTAAACACTTAAACTTGATTTTTGATTCTATTTTTTTTATGAATTTTTTGCCGCCGTGCGCGCACCCCGCGATTTTTTGGAAAAAAATAAAATGTTTTTTCTCACCCTTCGGGATCCTTCAGGGACCCCCTGACAAAGGCTAGGGGGTCAGGAACTCTCTACTCTGCCCCCTTTTCACTTTCTCCACCTTTCTTTTAAATGGAAACACACATTTCTATTGGTTGCAAATTTCAACCCTTTCCAAATGATTCCTACCCCCAACATGACTTCTGCCTGCTACCATAGCAACAGATCATGGAACACTAGTGTGAGCAGAGAGGTCACAAGTTCAGCACACAATGTTTCTAATCCAAAGAGCAAGAGTGCTTGACTTTTCAAAACTAACAGCAAATACAAAGTAATGTTCTGTGGGAACACATTTTTCTGAACCAATACAAAACATGCTTTTAAAAATGTAAACATACAGCCTAGTTTTTAGTGTTGAATGGTCTGAAACAGCCAATGAGTTCTTTTTATTAAAAAAAAAAGTATGTAAGCCTCCATTTTACAACTATCTTTCTTTTCATATTGCCATTCTACTGAAAGACACCTTCTGAGTGCATCCAGGTCTCCTCTTCACTCCCTGAAGTAGACTGCTAATTTGCCATTTTCAAGTAAAATTGATAGCTGTTCAGCTCCTTGTCCCAGGAAATAAGAAGAAATAGTGAGGGGAGTGGTCGTGGTGTTTGAAGATTCTACAACAGAAACTACTATGAACCAATGCTTCTGAGTGGCATTTATAGAGGAGATGGTGTACATTTCACAGATGAAGGGAACAGAGTCTTCCTCTTGAACTTTAGACTCTGCATCGGTACTTACTTGTAGGTACAAAAAAACACAATGAACACAACAGCTCTTTTTAGAGCCAACCAACATCTAAACACTTAAACTTGATTTTTGATTCTATTGTTTTTATGAATTTTTTCCTGCCGTGCACGCACCGTGCACGCACCGTGCGCGCACCCCGCGATTTTTTGAAAAAAAATAAAATGTTTTTTTTCACTCTTCGGCATCCTTCAGGGACCCCCTGACAAAGGCTAGGGGGTCAGGAACTCTCTACCCTGCCCCCTTTTCACGTTCTCCACCTTTGTTTTTCACTGCCACACACAAAATGGCGTCCGACACTTCCTGATTTCGACCGATTCGAATGTTGCCTGACATCTAACCACCAATCAGAATTACGCTCGTGCACGGCACCGTGCGCGCACGGTGCACGCACTGTGCTAGCACCGTGCGCGCATATAGATATTTATGTACTTTTAACTGCAATTTTCTCAGAAACTACTGAACAGATTGACCCCATATATGCAAAAGGCACATCCCTGACCTGAGGACTACCTCTTTGCCAAATTTCAAGTAATTCTGTTCAGCAGTTCGGGCTGTACCTTCGACTAAAGGTCCTATGGAAAAATGCATGGGGAAAATGCGTTTTGGGACCCTCCGTTTTTCTCAGCCCCCGCTTAACGAATCACCCCGAGACTTTCAGGGCAGGAGCTGAGCGGAGCTCCCCATTAGTTTTGAAAATTTTGCGAGGATTCGTCAACCGGCTCCAAAGTAATTCAAAATAGAATTTTCAGATTTCCTATGGGAACTCGGTCCTAACTATAACTATCTACTGGCGACTGCCAGTAGATAATATATATATATATATATATATATATATATATATATATATATATATATATATATATATATATATATATCACCACAAACTCCCTCCTCACGAAGAAGGCAGAGGCCACACGGGGGAAATCCAGGGAAACACTTTTATTGTCGGCAAATGCATTTCGGCCTGACGGCCTTCCTCAGTGCCCAAGCAGTGTTCAGGAGGTTTTGCAGTTCTGTTTGAAGTAAGCCCTGCTCCGATGTTATAGGACAATGTTGGCTCCGCCCCCACACAGGTTAAACTGCTCACACGAAGTAGCTCACGGGATTTGCGGTGAACCACTAGTCCCAGAATGCTGTTGGCTATCAGGTAGGTGATGCAGTGGGGTATGATGAAGTAAGATTGGTCGTACTGCGTGCCAAACAAACGGAGATTCTTCCAAAGCCAATGTCCTGCTGCGATGTTAATCAGGCGCTTCCCTGGGTCCCCGAACCACATCAACCTCTGTGCCATGGAAACCAATCAGCGGGGGTAGGTATGGCCATGCATCCCGCCCTGTGTGAAGTAAAAATACTTTGCAACCACCATTCTCCTTCCACAGCGATGAGGCGGGTCTCAGCTTATCAATACCTTGAAGTGTCAGAAAACTGCCGAAGCAGCAGCCAGAAGAGCTGGGACCCTTTTGCAATGCGGGTGCCTCTGTATCACGTCTCCGACTGACGTGAACAACATCACCACAAACTCCCTCCTCACGAAGAAAGCAGAGGCCACACGGGGGAAATCCAGGGAAACACTTTTATTGTCGGCAAATGCATTTCGGCCTGACGGCCTTCCTCAGTGCCCAAGCAGTGTTCAGGAGGTTTTGCAGTTCCGTTTGAAGTAAGCCCTGCTCCGATGCTATAGGACAATGTTGGCTCCACCCCCACACAGGTTAAACTGCTCACACGAAGTAGCTCACGGGATTTGCGGTGAACTACTAGTCCCAGAATGCTGTTGGCTATCAGGTAGGTGATGCAGTGGGGTATGATGATGTAAGATTGGTTGTACTGCGTGCCAAACAAGCAGAGATTCTTCCAAAGCCAATGTCCTGCTGCGATGTTAATCAGGCGCTTCCCTGGGTCCCCGAACCACGTCAACCTCTGTGCCATGGAAACCAATCAGTGGGGTTAGGTATGGCCATGCATCCCGCCCTGTGTGAAGTAAAAATACTTCGCAACCACCATTCTCCTTCCACAGCGATGAGGCGGGTCTCAGCTTATCAATACCTTGAAGTGCCAGAAAACCGCCGAAGCAGCAGCCAGAAGAGCTGGGACCCTTTTGCAATGCGGGTGCCTCTGTATCACGTCTCCGGCTGACGTGAACAACATCACCACAAACTCCCTCCTCACGAAGAAAGCAGAGGCCACACGGGGGAAATCCAGGGAAACACTTTTATTGTCGGCAAATGCATTTCGGCCTGATGGCCTTCCTCAGTGCCCAAGCAGTGTTCAGGAGGTTTTGCAGTTCCGTTTGAAGTAAGCCCTGCTCCGATGTTATAGGACTATGTTGGCTCTGCCCCACACAGGTTAAACTGCTCACACGAAGTAGCTCACGGGATTTACGGTGAACTACTAGTCCCAGAATGCTGTTGGCTATCAGGTAGGTGATGCAGTGGGGATGATGATGTAAGATTGGTCGTACTGCGTGCCAAACAAACGGAGATTCTTCCAAAGCCAATGTCCTGCTGCGATGTTAATCAGGCGCTTCCCTGGGTCCCCGAACCACATCAACCTCTGTGCCATGGAAACCAATCAGCGGGGGTAGGTATGGCCATGCATCCCGCCCTGTGTGAAGTAAAAATACTTCGCAAACACCATTCTCCTTCCACAGCGATGAGGCGGGTCTCAGCTTATCAATACCTTGAAGTGTCAGAAAACCGCCGAAGCAGCAGCCAGAAGAGCTGGGACCCTTTTGCAATGCGGGTGCCTCTGTATCACGTCTCCGGCTGACATGAACAACATCACCACAAACTCCCTCCTCACGAAGAAAGCAGAGGCCACACGGGGGAAATCCAGGGAAACACTTTTATTGTCAGCAAATGCATTTCGGCCTGATGGCCTTCCTCAGTGCCCAAGCAGTGTTCAGGAGGTTTTGCAGTTCCGTTTGAAGTAAGCCCTGCTCCGATGCTATAGGACAATGTTGGCTCCGCCCCCACACAGGTTAAACTGCTCACAGGAAGTAGCTCACGGGAGTTGCGGTGAACTACTAGTCCCAGAATGCTGTTGGCTATCAGGTAGCTGATGCAGTGGGGTATGATGATGTAAGATTGGTCATACTGCGTGCCAAACAAACGGAGATTCTTCCAAAGCCAATGTCCTGCTGCGATGTTAATCAGGCGCTTCCCTGGGTCCCCGAACCACATCAACCTCTGTGCCATGGAAACCAATCAGCGGGGGTAGGTATGGCCATGCATCCCGCCCTGTGTGAAGTAAAAATACTTCGCAACCACCATTCTCCTTCCACAGCGATGAGGCGGGTCTCAGCTTATCAATACCTTGAAGTGTCAGAAAACTGCCGAAGCAGCAGCCAGAAGAGCTGGGACCCTTTTGCAATGCGGGTGCCTCTGTATCACGTCATATATATATATGAAAATATTCTTTAATAAAAATCATTACAATCGTTAAAACAGGAAAGTCATATTTGCAGTTACTCATGAGATTAGTTTAAGAAAAATATATAGAAATACATAAATAAAATAAAGAGTCCCACAATAATTTCAGCAATTTCAACAAACATGATACTTATAGTGTGATAATTTGGGGATAACACTCCATACTAAAACATTGATACCACATTAACACACTATTAAAATAGCATTTCAGTTGTCAATAATCACCATTGATTCCATTGGCATTGTGATGTCCAATAAAATAGCTCTGTGCTTACATATCATCATTTCGTTATTCCACTGTTTTGGATCCAAATCAATAAAGTGTCTATGTGCTTAGTTCACCATACTGAACAGCACTGTTAAAATTACTTTTTATAAGAATTAAACGATGATCATTGTCATCAGTTTCGGAATATTAAGGTGTCTCTGAGTCAGTAAAGAGCCTACCTGCTGCCTCTCGGTGCTGCACCAAGCTATAAGCATTATAATTCTATGGGCAGGCGTGACATCAATAAACTATAGAATCTTAGAGACGTATTATTGGCTTCATATGATATCTTTAAAGCCTTTTCAAACCTGTTGTCAACCTTATCATTTAGAAAGAAGTCCTGAGGGTTAACAAAGGTGTGACCTATTAATGTGGCAAGCTTAGCATACATGTTTATATTTTGAGGAAGATCATCTTTAGCATTTTTAAAGCATACATCCTTTGGTAGAAAGCTGGGAAAACTAATATGTTTCAGATCTTTCCATTTATGAAGCTCAAGATCCGTAGTTTTACCTTGGCATGCCATACTCAGCATAGATGGTCTTTAGCACTGGGGAAATAATTTGCTATTATCCTGAGTCTTTGCTGCCTCCAGAAGACCACGTTTTCCCTAATGTGATCCAAAACTTGGCTGACCTTTTCTCTTATACAATTACTGCCCACCATGGTAGAGGTACCCGGATCCAAATCTGAAAGCGAGTCCTCATCTTTCGTTGCTCTTTTCCATTTGGCTCTCTCCTCCTTCACAGCAGCAGCCACCGCTTCCATAATTTGAATTCGCCTATCACCAGGAGATAAATATCTTTCCTCTTGACACATTTTCTCTTCAAAATAATCCCTGGAATGACTTCTAGAATGGCACCCATCCTCTCCATCAGCAGAAGAATGTGAAGAACAGTGTCTCCTCTTGGATCAATGTTTCCCCTCCACGTTGAAAAGAACAATGAAGATCTGCACTATTGGAGTAATGTATAGGCGAATCCTATCAAACTCTTAGCCAATAGAAGGAAAGACTCAAACAAAACACTGCACATGTATTCTTCAATCAGTGAACTCCAAACATCTATGACACTCCCCCTTTTTTTATTTAAAAAAAGGAAAAAATGGGAAATAAATAGAATTTTCAAGGAACTGTGCCAAATGTTCACAGAATCACTCTCTCAACAACTGAAACATGCTTGCACATGCATCTATTTCAACCTGCCTGTTGCCGTGGAGACCGCTAGGCATGAGCCTCTACCATGCCGACACTTCCCTGCAGACTACGGCTGTCTTTCAAAGACGTGTGGACTCGCAACAGCGAAACAGCACCACACCGAGATATGGGCACCTGATTCGTATCGGCCCCAAAAGAAAACCATATAGCCACAGTCCTTACCATGAATGCCTACTGCCACACTAAACACATAGGGGCAGATTTCGCCACCTGTGCATCACGTTGTGAGATACACCAATGGCGCAACCTGCTGAGTAATATTTACAAGCACAGGTAAAGCCACCCCGTGTGACTTTACCTGTTATTGTAAATATCCCCCCTTTTCACGCAACACTTTGCGTGTTAGGGGGGGTGACATGGGTGTTGCTGTGGGTGTTCCCACACAACACCCATGTCCACTGATGCATATCCAGATTTATGAGGAATCGTAATTCTGGAAACCGGTCAGAATGCTACGCTACCCTAGGGGTGGCGTAGCGAGGTGCAACGAGGAGAAATGTATTCATTTCTCCTCGTATTTTTCCTCTTTCAAGGCATGCTGCATTCTACAGTACACATTGGAAGCGGAACTCACCTCAAGTTATTGTTTTCATGTAGGAAGGTAACCCTTCCTGCACATAAACAATCTCCCCACAACTCAGGCATCCTTGCACCATGGTGCAAGGGTGCCTGCACCGGCGCATGGCAGCAGTTTGTGCACCAGAACAGGGGGAAGCAGAGAGATGCCACATATTGTTGTAAATATGTTGCATCCCTGTGCCTCGAAACTAACGCAGCACGGTGCAGCAAAATGACTTGCGGCACCATGCAGCTTTAGTTTCTTGTAAATTTGCCCCATAGAGAATAATAAAACCTTTGGTTATATAAATACATGCGGTAGTGAGGAACAGACCTATATTTAAAAACGTAACAGTCTTACCTCGTATGCAGGCAGCCCCCTCAGCAACACATTAGTTACACCGCCTGCACTTCCTGCTCAACAGAAGCACAATCTGTGTAGAAGTTGAACCCATATATCCCAAGGGACAGAAAAGAAGCCTGTGTTGGTGTGATGTTTTTAAAGTTGTTGGAGCTTGTTTTAAGGGTGTCTGTGGATGCACAAATGCCTCATTTGTAATGGGATGGGAGGAAGAGGTAATGGTGCTGTGCTGTCCCATGTTCGTGTGGAATCCAGAAATGCCTCCTCAAAAGGACATGGTAGGTCCTAACAGTCACTGAAATACAGAAATGTATTACAGCATGGGACTTTACAGGGTCGCCATTCAGAACAGGGGCATCAGCAAGCTGGCGCTTGCACATCCAAGCTAATGTCAGTCACCATCGTGCCATTCTCATGGAACAGGCTGACCTCCGCTGCAATGAACAGAAGGTACTGCACTGTATCCATTGAGGGGGAATTTACTGTAGAGGGAGTTCATGTTTAAACGAGGGTCTCAGTTGTGTGATTTCTGTGTGCGATATGGGAATGCCACCAGGTGTTGCCAGTATAATTGCACCGACTGCATCCTCAAGTTAGAACATTTTGATTTAAAAGAGTGATGCCATCTGTGGCTCACACTGAAGCATTTGAAGATTTTTTGAAGGTGTGAGTATGTTTTATGTTTTCTCAATGGGTGGAGTGAATGAAGATGTTGAGGGTAACTCAACATGTGACTGGTTAGGTGCTAGTCATTCCCGCTCGTTCTTACGTGCAGGAAGGTGCCCCTTCCTGCACAAAAACAATCTCCCCACGACACAGGCATCCTTGCACCATGGTGCAATGGTCCCTGCGCTGGCGCATGGCAGCAGTTTGTGCGCCAGCACAGGTGGAAGCACAGAGATACGACATATTGTTGTAAATATGTTGCATCCCTCTGCTTTGAAACTAACGCAGCGCGGCACAGCAAAATGACTTGCTGCACCTCGCTGCCTTAGTTTCTTGTAGATCTGCCCCATGGTTGGCTAAATTTGTGACTTTGACCAGCCAAGAATTTTACCTTTCTGCATTGTAATATGTTTTTGACAAAGTTGTCCTGGTACCTAAAAAAGGAAGTTACATCCTGCAAGTCTGTATGAAAGTCAGATGCTGGTAACAAGTAAGGCAAAAAGAGTTTTATTAAATGAACTAGCCCTACTCTAAAACAGATGTGAGGTTCTCTCAAGGGCAGCACAGCAGGCTTCAAAGGTCTCCCAGTACCACACCAGTGATCTGCAAATTGTTCAATCTAGAACCCTTTTTGTTTCTGGGCTTCTGCAGTCTCACAGGAAATTCTCCCTAGCAAGACCAGGTCTCCACAGAAGGTATGACTCTAAATGCTCTAGTAATTTATTCAGGGGGCTGTATTTTGTGGTACCAGGATACTCCGAATCAGTCAGAGAGTCAAGAAACAGTTAGAACAGCCTGCCTGCTATATGCCATAGCCCCTACAACAAGTATGGTGTCTTTCTTTCCCATGATAGAAATGGGATTCAGTTGTTCTATCACTGTATTTAAACAGGGCAGGCTACCGTGTCATCAGTAGGCACAATAAACATATGATAAACAGTGCCACTTGCATCCCTGTCTCCGTTCTAAGCAGAGTGATGCCACCATAGAGCAGCCCTCTGATACTTGCCTATGATAGCAGAGGTGTCAGAATTCAGGCTATGTAGGCAGGCTTTAATGTATACATATACTCTTGGGGGATTATACATGCTTTTATTTTTAGTAAAGAATGTATTAAATGGAGATGATGCATTTCTTCTGAATCATTTTTATGATGTCCCCACCTCTTTGAGCTGTTTACTTTATTTCAACAGTGCCTCTTTTAATGGCAACTCTTATTTCTTCTAAAAGCATTTGCAGCTTCAAGAGGAGGGGAGTAATGTTGTGTATGCACTGGCACTTCAATATTCCTTCCTGTGTTCGTATATAAAGTGTGTGTAGATGAAAAGAAAGCTGTGAAGATGAACTTGTGTCAGGATTCGGTAAAAGCTGGATGCCTTCAAAAAGCACAGCACATTCTGTGTTCTGCGTGGACGAAAGATGATTCTTCTACTTGGACACTTGAAGCACAGTAAAAGCAAAGAAGGTCATTTGGTTTATAAACAGGAGCTGAGTGAGAAATGTTCACATATAGAGTCTATGGATGCATCAACACAACTTATATTTATTTTTTTAAACGTTGTTTTGGGAGTACTTGGAGAATTCTTGTTAGAATTGGTGCCGTCTCCCGCTGAACCTCCATTCACAGGAGTACTTTGTGAGACATTTCTCCTATTCAATGTATTTCTGCCCGAGTTCCTCTATTAACTGAAGTTTGCCCAAAATGAAAATTAAGGGGACAACAGATTTCTCTGATGAGCAATGTGAAGTGGTCAACATCTGTCTTTTTTGTAAATCTTTTTATTGTTTTTTGACAGACACAGACAGCAAAACAATCCCCTCCAACTGCAGAAGGCATGTGAACAAGCATACATCCACCAAATTACTATGCAACCCATCAGTCTTGAACTGAACCGCATTGCTCTAAAGAATTTTTTAGACCCTTGACCTCCTCATATGCCCTCAGGCTCTATCCAGGGCCCAATCCGGTCCCCCTTCTTATTTTTTTCTTCCTCCTCGAGAACTCTACCACGTCTCCACTTTCGCCTCCATCCATGGACCCCAAATCCTCTCAAATGTGCGTGGGCATCCCCTTGCATGGTACACCAACCTTTTTGCCCCCATACACCAGTCCATGCCGTTGTCCCACTCCCACATGGATGGTAGCATCCTTGTCCCCAAATCTTTCAGAAGTGTCATCATCAAGGCCACATTGCTAAGAAGCAAGGCATACTAATCCAGGGATTGTTCCCCCAATATGCCCAAATAAATCAACTGGGGTGTAAGATGCACCCCACAACTCAAATCCCCAGACAACCTCTTAGCTATCTGTTTCCAATAAACTCTGACATCCGGAAATCCAATAATGTGTGGTTCATAGAGCCCCTCATCTAGCATCCTTGTAGACAGTGATGGTTGGTCATTTGGAATAGCCTAGTTCATGTATATTATGCCCTGTAAAAAAGTTTTAGCTGGATCATTCGGAACCCTGCCCTGATTGTGACCGCAACCCGGCATGTGCACACCATTCTCTAGTCATCGTATTCAAGTCTAACCAGGTCTCTTTCCCATTTCTCGGAAGACTATTATTCAGCAGTACGGAACAGATTTGGTACACCGCATGGCTCAACAGAGGAGTGGCCAGCACTCAGTAGTCTAACAGGGTTTTCTTCTCTAGTTCCTCCTGGAGGGCCTCACATTTCCCCAAGATATACCGCAGCTGTGATACCTCAAAACTTGGCATTCTGTCATCTCATTTTCTGTCTGTAGGTCAGCAAATAAGATCACTGCACCCTCTTTTCTATATATCTTGTATCTTAGAGGTACCTAGCAGGTTCCACTTTCTTTGGCCCTGCACCCCCTGCAGTCCAATCAAAAGGTTTGAGTCCCACAGGGGTGTCTCCAGTGTTGACAGGCTCACCATTACATTTTTTGTCATCCTTTTCCATATTGTTAGCACAGTCCCCATAGGGTGGGGCAGGGGGGCAACAACCCATCCCCATAGATTCTTTGTTGGCAGCACTCCAGGGCTGTGGTGGCATGATCTGCCCTCAGGAACATCCCAAGCTGTGCCTAGAAGGCCCAGTCATTTACTACTAGCAGCTGCGTGTCCCAATAATACATTTGAAGTTTGAGAAGAGCAATACCTCTGTCTATTAGGCGTTGGGTCAGAAGAGACAAGGCAATACTGGTCCACTGTCCCACAACAACACTCATGTGGTTCTAGTTAAACTTGGCATCCTTGGTGTGGTTCCTCCTGTATTTTTGTCTCTACCTACTGTATTTTGGGACTGTGTGCTAGATTTCGTTTCTGCTGGTTTAGGTACTCTAGCCACTTTGCCACTGATGATCAGAGCAAAAGCGCAAGTGCTCCCTCGGTAAATTGCGATTCTGATTCATTATCCGTAATTGGCATATTTGATTTACTTGTAAGCCCCTAGTAAAATGCACCATGTGTGTCCAGGGTCTGTAAATCAAAAGCTACTTGTGGGCCTGCAGCACTGGTTGTGCCACCAGCATGAGCAGCCCTGTAAATGTGTCTCAGACCTGCTACTGCAGTGTCTGTGTGCGCAGTTTTCAACTGCCATGTTGACCTGGAAAGTGCACCTTCCCTTTTTTTACATGCAAGGCACCCCTCAGGAAGGCCCGAGGTACCCCAATGGGCAGGGTGCAGTTTAGTTGAAAGGTAGGATATGTGCCGGTGTGTTTTACTTGTCCTGATAGTGAAGTACTGTGCATTTCATTTTTCACTATTGAAAGCCTGTCTGTCCCATGGGTTAACATGGGAGCTGCCTTGTAACATCTTACAAGTGTAACTTTCTATTTGGACAAAAGAGAGGTTTGGAGTTTAGGCTCTTTAAATTCAGAATTTAAAAACACACCTTTTAGTGAAGGTGGTTTTCAAATTGTGTGTTTGAAAATGCCGGTTTTAGAAAGTAAAGTACAGGTATAGTGAATGCACTCCTTCCCTTAATAATTTACTTTTATGCTGTAACTGCCAGATAAATGCGTGCAAGCAGCGCTGTGACACGTCCCCTCACAGCATGTTGAAAAACAGAGACCAAAGGTGACGCACATTGCGACCCTAGCTGTTGCACTGCTACGGAGGAAAAAGTATTCCATGTAATCCAATTATTCTTATTTGACCAAGTAATCCAGAGTAAACCAGTCACTTTAACATATTGTACTCGTCTTCATCTTAATCATAGACTCAATCCAGAGACGGCAAAAATTCACAGGATGCTTTATTTAATCATTTTCAAATGTTTTCTGCAGCTCATCCAAGCTTTAACATGAACGTGTGTATTTAGCAACTTTCCATATAACCCAATGCATTTCGAACCTGTTAAGGTTCTTCGTCAGGGGTAGCTGTAAAATATTAAAAACATACACTTAGCTATCATTTCAAGCATATAGCGGACTTAGTGATTTAAAGCAACAACTATAAAAACTAAAACTAAAACAAAAATAACAAGTCATCCCGGTGAACCTATCAGAATCCCCACCCTTATCCACCCTCACAGTGTCCCAAATGGCGCGAATACGACAATTAAACCCAACAATCTCCTCTCATGAAAAAACTATATGTAGTTGAAACATCAAAAGTACCCTCAGTAAATACCCCTTACATGTCCACACTTAGAAAATAATGCATGAAAACAATCTTTCCCTTCACATAAATCGAATTCTCCCAATTTGCCTTGTGAAAGCCACATGTAACATTACACTCTCTTGTTTCCTCCCTTTGTCCTCGAACGATAAATGAAGTTACTCCCTCCCTCTCACGCTGTTCTTTTAACCGCTTTCGCAGGTGCGTTCAATGAAACCATGTGACATCCCCATTCAAACAAAGGCGTGCACGTAACGAAAACCAACTCTCACACTACTAATCCCATAATGCATTGCCCCGCTATTATGGAATCCCTAAAGAAAATAACTCAGTGCATAAACCCTCCGTGCTTGAAAACCTTTTAGTACCAAACAAAACATGAAGAATTGACTAAGACATAACCTCAAATTATATAATCTTCAATTTATAATGATAAACAGCAAAGTCTGCGAAGCGCATAGAATGATAGAGTCTGCGGTGTTTCCAATTGGTGGAATGTGCTTTTCCTGGTGAACTTTGATCGAAATTACGCTGTCTCTGGAGTGGCACGCACTTTCTTTTAATCATCATGTTATTGTCCATAAACCAGTGGGGTGCAAACACTTTGGGACGCATAATAGTTGCAAAGCAAAGTACAGGTATAGTGAATGCACTCCTTCCCTTAATAATTTACTTTTATGCTGTAACTGCCAGATAAATGCGTGCAAGCAGCGCTGTGACACGTCCCCTCACAGCATGTTGAAAAACAGAGACCAAAGGTGACGCACATTGCGACCCTAGCTGTTGCACTGCTACGGAGGAAAAAGTATTCCATGTAATCCAATTATTCTTATTTGACCAAGTAATCCAGAGTAAACCAGTCACTTTAACATATTGTACTCGTCTTCATCTTAATCATAGACTCAATCCAGAGACGGCAAAAATTCACAGGATGCTTTATTTAATCATTTTCAAACATTTTCTGCAGCTCATCCAAGCTTTAACATGAACGTGTGTATTTAGCAACTTTCCATATAACCCAATGCATTTCGAACCTGTTAAGGTTCTTCGTCAGGGGTAGCTGTAAAATATTAAAAACATACACTTAGCTATCATTTCAAGCATATAGCGGACTTAGTAATTTAAAGCAACAACTATAAAAACTAAAACTAAAACAAAAATAACAAGTCATCCCGGTGAACCTATCAGAATCCCCACCCTTATCCACCCTCACAGTGTCCCAAATGGCGCGAATACGACAATTAAACCCAAAAGTCTCCTCTCATGAAAAAACTATATGTAGTTGAAACATCAAAAGTACCCTCAGTAAATACCCCTTACATGTCCACACTTAGAAAATAATGCATGAAAACAATCTTTCCCTTCACATAAATCGAATTCTCCCAATTTGCCTTGTGAAAGCCACATGTAACATTACACTCTCTTGTTTCCTCCCTTTGTCCTCGAACGATAAATGAAGTTACTCCCTCCCTCTCACGCTGTTCTTTTAACCGCTTTCGCAGGTGCGTTCAATGAAACCATGTGACATCCCCATTCAAACAAAGGCGTGCACGTAACGAAAACCAACTCTCACACTACTAATCCCATAATGCATTGCCCCGCTATTATGGAATCCCTAAAGAAAATAACTCAGTGCATAAACCCTCCGTGCTTGAAAACCTTTTAGTACCAAACAAAACATGAAGAATTGACTAAGACATAACCTCAAATTATATAATCTTCAACTTATAATGATAAACAGCAAAGTCTGCGAAGTGCATAGAATGATAGAGTCTGCGGTGTGTCCAAATGGTGGAATGTGCTTTTCCTGGTGAACTTTGATCGAAATTACGCTGTCTCTGGAGTGGCACGCACTTTCTTTTAATCATCATGTTATTGTCCATAAACCAGTGGGGTGCAAACACTTTGGGACGCATAATAGTTGCAAAGCAAAGTACAGGTATAGTGAATGCACTCCTTCCCTTAATAATTTACTTTTATGCTGTAACTGCCAGATAAATGCGTGCAAGCAGCGCTGTGACACGTCCCCTCACAGCATGTTGAAAAACAGAGACCAAAGGTGACGCACATTGCGACCCTAGCTGTTGCACTGCTACGGAGGAAAAAGTATTCCATGTAATCCAATTATTCTTATTTGACCAAGTAATCCAGAGTAAACCAGTCACTTTAACATATTGTACTCGTCTTCATCTTAATCATAGACTCAATCCAGAGACGGCAAAAATTCACAGGATGCTTTATTTAATCATTTTCAAACGTTTTCTGCAGCTCATCCAAGCTTTAACATGAACGTGTGTATTTAGCAACTTTCCATATAACCCAATGCATTTCGAACCTGTTAAGGTTCTTCGTCAGGGGTAGCTGTAAAATATTAAAAACATACACTTAGCTATCATTTCAAGCATATAGCGGACTTAGTGATTTAAAGCAACAACTATAAAAACTAAAACTAAAACAAAAATAACAAGTCATCCCGGTGAACCTATCAGAATCCCCACCCTTATCCACCCTCACAGTGTCCCGAATGGCGCGAATACGACAATTAAACCCAAAAGTCTCCTCTCATGAAAAAACTATATGTAGTTGAAACATCAAAAGTACCCTCAGTAAATACCCCTTACATGTCCACACTTAGAAAATAATGCATGAAAACAATCTTTCCCTTCACATAAATCGAATTCTCCCAATTTGCCTTGTGAAAGCCACATGTAACATTACACTCTCTTGTTTCCTCCCTTTGTCCTCGAACGATAAATGAAGTTACTCCCTCCCTCTCACGCTGTTCTTTTAACCGCTTTCGCAGGTGCGTTCAATGAAACCATGTGACATCCCCATTCAAACAAAGGCGTGCACGTAACGAAAACCAACTCTCACACTACTAATCCCATAATGCATTGCCCCGCTATTATGGAATCCCTAAAGAAAATAACTCAGTGCATAAACCCTCCGTGCTTGAAAACCTTTTAGTACCAAACAAAACATGAAGAATTGACTAAGACATAACCTCAAATTATATAATCTTCAATTTATAATGATAAACAGCAAAGTCTGCGAAGCGCATAGAATGATAGAGTCTGCGGTGTTTCCAATTGGTGGAATGTGCTTTTCCTGGTGAACTTTGATCGAAATTACGCTGTCTCTGGAGTGGCACGCACTTTCTTTTAATCATCATGTTATTGTCCATAAACCAGTGGGGTGCAAACACTTTGGGACGCATAATAGTTGCAAAGCAAAGTACAGGTATAGTGAATGCACTCCTTCCCTTAATAATTTACTTTTATGCTGTAACTGCCAGATAAATGCGTGCAAGCAGCGCTGTGACACGTCCCCTCACAGCATGTTGAAAAACAGAGACCAAAGGTGACGCACATTGCGACCCTAGCTGTTGCACTGCTACGGAGGAAAAAGTATTCCATGTAATCCAATTATTCTTATTTGACCAAGTAATCCAGAGTAAACCAGTCACTTTAACATATTGTACTCGTCTTCATCTTAATCATAGACTCAATCCAGAGACGGCAAAAATTCACAGGATGCTTTATTTAATCATTTTCAAACGTTTTCTGCAGCTCATCCAAGCTTTAACATGAACGTGTGTATTTAGCAACTTTCCATATAACCCAATGCATTTCGAACCTGTTAAGGTTCTTCGTCAGGGGTAGCTGTAAAATATTAAAAACATACACTTAGCTATCATTTCAAGCATATAGCGGACTTAGTAATTTAAAGCAACAACTATAAAAACTAAAACTAAAACAAAAATAACAAGTCATCCCGGTGAACCTATCAGAATCCCCACCCTTATCCACCCTCACAGTGTCCCAAATGGCGCGAATACGACAATTAAACCCAAAAGTCTCCTCTCATGAAAAAACTATATGTAGTTGAAACATCAAAAGTACCCTCAGTAAATACCCCTTACATGTCCACACTTAGAAAATAATGCATGAAAACAATCTTTCCCTTCACATAAATCGAATTCTCCCAATTTGCCTTGTGAAAGCCACATGTAACATTACACTCTCTTGTTTCCTCCCTTTGTCCTCGAACGATAAATGAAGTTACTCCCTCCCTCTCACGCTGTTCTTTTAACCGCTTTCGC
Source organism: Triturus cristatus (assembly GCF_964204655.1). Taxonomy (NCBI): domain Eukaryota; kingdom Metazoa; phylum Chordata; class Amphibia; order Caudata; family Salamandridae; genus Triturus; species Triturus cristatus. The sequence continues at coordinate 543,880,176 of NC_140583.1, forward strand.
AGGTGCGTTCAATGAAACCATGTGACATCCCCATTCAAACAAAGGCGTGCACGTAACGAAAACCAACTCTCACACTACTAATCCCATAATGCATTGCCCCGCTATTATGGAATCCCTAAAGAAAATAACTCAGTGCATAAACCCTCCGTGCTTGAAAACCTTTTAGTACCAAACAAAACATGAAGAATTGACTAAGACATAACCTCAAATTATATAATCTTCAACTTATAATGATAAACAGCAAAGTCTGCGAAGTGCATAGAATGATAGAGTCTGCGGTGTGTCCAAATGGTGGAATGTGCTTTTCCTGGTGAACTTTGATCGAAATTACGCTGTCTCTGGAGTGGCACGCACTTTCTTTTAATCATCATGTTATTGTCCATAAACCAGTGGGGTGCAAACACTTTGGGACGCATAATAGTTGCAAAGCAAAGTACAGGTATAGTGAATGCACTCCTTCCCTTAATAATTTACTTTTATGCTGTAACTGCCAGATAAATGCGTGCAAGCAGCGCTGTGACACGTCCCCTCACAGCATGTTGAAAAACAGAGACCAAAGGTGACGCACATTGCGACCCTAGCTGTTGCACTGCTACGGAGGAAAAAGTATTCCATGTAATCCAATTATTCTTATTTGACCAAGTAATCCAGAGTAAACCAGTCACTTTAACATATTGTACTCGTCTTCATCTTAATCATAGACTCAATCCAGAGACGGCAAAAATTCACAGGATGCTTTATTTAATCATTTTCAAACGTTTTCTGCAGCTCATCCAAGCTTTAACATGAACGTGTGTATTTAGCAACTTTCCATATAACCCAATGCATTTCGAACCTGTTAAGGTTCTTCGTCAGGGGTAGCTGTAAAATATTAAAAACATACACTTAGCTATCATTTCAAGCATATAGCGGACTTAGTGATTTAAAGCAACAACTATAAAAACTAAAACTAAAACAAAAATAACAAGTCATCCCGGTGAACCTATCAGAATCCCCACCCTTATCCACCCTCACAGTGTCCCGAATGGCGCGAATACGACAATTAAACCCAAAAGTCTCCTCTCATGAAAAAACTATATGTAGTTGAAACATCAAAAGTACCCTCAGTAAATACCCCTTACATGTCCACACTTAGAAAATAATGCATGAAAACAATCTTTCCCTTCACAGAAATCGAATTCTCCCAATTTGCCTTGTGAAAGCCACATGTAACATTACACTCTCTTGTTTCCTCCCTTTGTCCTCGAACGATAAATGAAGTTACTCCCTCCCTCTCACGCTGTTCTTTTAACCGCTTTCGCAGGTGCGTTCAATGAAACCATGTGACATCCCCATTCAAACAAAGGCGTGCACGTAACGAAAACCAACTCTCACACTGCTAATCCCATAATGCATTGCCCCGCTATTATGGAATCCCTAAAGAAAATAACTCAGTGCATAAACCCTCCGTGCTTGAAAACCTTTTAGTACCAAACAAAACATGAAGAATTGACTAAGACATAACCTCAAATTATATAATCTTCAACTTATAATGATAAACAGCAAAGTCTGCGAAGTGCATAGAATGATAGAGTCTGCGGTGTTTCCAATTGGTGGAATGTGCTTTTCCTGGTGAACTTTGATCGAAATTACGCTGTCTCTGGAGTGGCACGCACTTTCTTTTAATCATCATGTTATTGTCCATAAACCAGTGGGGTGCAAACACTTTGGGACGCATAATAGTTGCAAAGCAAAGTACAGGTATAGTGAATGCACTCCTTCCCTTAATAATTTACTTTTATGCTGTAACTGCCAGATAAATGCGTGCAAGCAGCGCTGTGACACGTCCCCTCACAGCATGTTGAAAAACAGAGACCAAAGGTGACGCACATTGCGACCCTAGCTGTTGCACTGCTACGGAGGAAAAAGTATTCCATGTAATCCAATTATTCTTATTTGACCAAGTAATCCAGAGTAAACCAGTCACTTTAACATATTGTACTCGTCTTCATCTTAATCATAGACTCAATCCAGAGACGGCAAAAATTCACAGGATGCTTTATTTAATCATTTTCAAACGTTTTCTGCAGCTCATCCAAGCTTTAACATGAACGTGTGTATTTAGCAACTTTCCATATAACCCAATGCATTTCGAACCTGTTAAGGTTCTTCGTCAGGGGTAGCTGTAAAATATTAAAAACATACACTTAGCTATCATTTCAAGCATATAGCGGACTTAGTAATTTAAAGCAACAACTATAAAAACTAAAACTAAAACAAAAATAACAAGTCATCCCGGTGAACCTATCAGAATCCCCACCCTTATCCACCCTCACAGTGTCCCAAATGGCGCGAATACGACAATTAAACCCAAAAGTCTCCTCTCATGAAAAAACTATATGTAGTTGAAACATCAAAAGTACCCTCAGTAAATACCCCTTACATGTCCACACTTAGAAAATAATGCATGAAAACAATCTTTCCCTTCACATAAATCGAATTCTCCCAATTTGCCTTGTGAAAGCCACATGTAACATTACACTCTCTTGTTTCCTCCCTTTGTCCTCGAACGATAAATGAAGTTACTCCCTCCCTCTCACGCTGTTCTTTTAACCGCTTTCGCAGGTGCGTTCAATAAAACCATGTGACATCCCCATTCAAACAAAGGCGTGCACGTAACGAAAACCAACTCTCACACTACTAATCCCATAATGCATTGCCCCGCTATTATGGAATCCCTAAAGAAAATAACTCAGTGCATAAACCCTCCGTGCTTGAAAACCTTTTAGTACCAAACAAAACATGAAGAATTGACTAAGACATAACCTCAAATTATATAATCTTCAACTTATAATGATAAACAGCAAAGTCTGCGAAGTGCATAGAATGATAGAGTCTGCGGTGTTTCCAATTGGTGGAATGTGCTTTTCCTGGTGAACTTTGATCGAAATTACGCTGTCTCTGGAGTGGCACGCACTTTCTTTTAATCATCATGTTATTGTCCATAAACCAGTGGGGTGCAAACACTTTGGGACGCATAATAGTTGCAAAGCAAAGTACAGGTATAGTGAATGCACTCCTTCCCTTAATAATTTACTTTTATGCTGTAACTGCCAGATAAATGCGTGCAAGCAGCGCTGTGACACGTCCCCTCACAGCATGTTGAAAAACAGAGACCAAAGGTGACGCACATTGCGACCCTAGCTGTTGCACTGCTACGGAGGAAAAAGTATTCCATGTAATCCAATTATTCTTATTTGACCAAGTAATCCAGAGTAAACCAGTCACTTTAACATATTGTACTCGTCTTCATCTTAATCATAGACTCAATCCAGAGACGGCAAAAATTCACAGGATGCTTTATTTAATCATTTTCAAACGTTTTCTGCAGCTCATCCAAGCTTTAACATGAACGTGTGTATTTAGCAACTTTCCATATAACCCAATGCATTTCGAACCTGTTAAGGTTCTTCGTCAGGGGTAGCTGTAAAATATTAAAAACATACACTTAGCTATCATTTCAAGCATATAGCGGACTTAGTGATTTAAAGCAACAACTATAAAAACTAAAACTAAAACAAAAATAACAAGTCATCCCGGTGAACCTATCAGAATCCCCACCCTTATCCACCCTCACAGTGTCCCAAATGGCGCGAATACGACAATTAAACCCAAAAGTCTCCTCTCATGAAAAAACTATATGTAGTTGAAACATCAAAAGTACCCTCAGTAAATACCCCTTACATGTCCACACTTAGAAAATAATGCATGAAAACAATCTTTCCCTTCACATAAATCGAATTCTCCCAATTTGCCTTGTGAAAGCCACATGTAACATTACACTCTCTTGTTTCCTCCCTTTGTCCTCGAACGATAAATGAAGTTACTCCCTCCCTCTCACGCTGTTCTTTTAACCGCTTTCGCAGGTGCGTTCAATGAAACCATGTGACATCCCCATTCAAACAAAGGCGTGCACGTAACGAAAACCAACTCTCACACTACTAATCCCATAATGCATTGCCCCGCTATTATGGAATCCCTAAAGAAAATAACTCAGTGCATAAACCCTCCGTGCTTGAAAACCTTTTAGTACCAAACAAAACATGAAGAATTGACTAAGACATAACCTCAAATTATATAATCTTCAACTTATAATGATAAACAGCAAAGTCTGCGAAGTGCATAGAATGATAGAGTCTGCGGTGTGTCCAAATGGTGGAATGTGCTTTTCCTGGTGAACTTTGATCGAAATTACGCTGTCTCTGGAGTGGCACGCACTTTCTTTTAATCATCATGTTATTGTCCATAAACCAGTGGGGTGCAAACACTTTGGGACGCATAATAGTTGCAAAGCAAAGTACAGGTATAGTGAATGCACTCCTTCCCTTAATAATTTACTTTTATGCTGTAACTGCCAGATAAATGCGTGCAAGCAGCGCTGTGACACGTCCCCTCACAGCATGTTGAAAAACAGAGACCAAAGGTGACGCACATTGCGACCCTAGCTGTTGCACTGCTACGGAGGAAAAAGTATTCCATGTAATCCAATTATTCTTATTTGACCAAGTAATCCAGAGTAAACCAGTCACTTTAACATATTGTACTCGTCTTCATCTTAATCATAGACTCAATCCAGAGACGGCAAAAATTCACAGGATGCTTTATTTAATCATTTTCAAACGTTTTCTGCAGCTCATCCAAGCTTTAACATGAACGTGTGTATTTAGCAACTTTCCATATAACCCAATGCATTTCGAACCTGTTAAGGTTCTTCGTCAGGGGTAGCTGTAAAATATTAAAAACATACACTTAGCTATCATTTCAAGCATATAGCGGACTTAGTGATTTAAAGCAACAACTATAAAAACTAAAACTAAAACAAAAATAACAAGTCATCCCGGTGAACCTATCAGAATCCCCACCCTTATCCACCCTCACAGTGTCCCAAATGGCGCGAATACGACAATTAAACCCAAAAGTCTCCTCTCATGAAAAAACTATATGTAGTTGAAACATCAAAAGTACCCTCAGTAAATACCCCTTACATGTCCACACTTAGAAAATAATGCATGAAAACAATCTTTCCCTTCACATAAATCGAATTCTCCCAATTTGCCTTGTGAAAGCCACATGTAACATTACACTCTCTTGTTTCCTCCCTTTGTCCTCGAACGATAAATGAAGTTACTCCCTCCCTCTCACGCTGTTCTTTTAACCGCTTTCGCAGGTGCGTTCAATGAAACCATGTGACATCCCCATTCAAACAAAGGCGTGCACGTAACGAAAACCAACTCTCACACTACTAATCCCATAATGCATTGCCCCGCTATTATGGAATCCCTAAAGAAAATAACTCAGTGCATAAACCCTCCGTGCTTGAAAACCTTTTAGTACCAAACAAAACATGAAGAATTGACTAAGACATAACCTCAAATTATATAATCTTCAATTTATAATGATAAACAGCAAAGTCTGCGAAGTGCATAGAATGATAGAGTCTGCGGTGTTTCCAATTGGTGGAATGTGCTTTTCCTGGTGAACTTTGATCGAAATTACGCTGTCTCTGGAGTGGCACGCACTTTCTTTTAATCATCATGTTATTGTCCATAAACCAGTGGGGTGCAAACACTTTGGGACGCATAATAGTTGCAAAGCAAAGTACAGGTATAGTGAATGCACTCCTTCCCTTAATAATTTACTTTTATGCTGTAACTGCCAGATAAATGCGTGCAAGCAGCGCTGTGACACGTCCCCTCACAGCATGTTGAAAAACAGAGACCAAAGGTGACGCACATTGCGACCCTAGCTGTTGCACTGCTATGGAGGAAAAAGTATTCCATGTAATCCAATTATTCTTATTTGATCAAGTAATCCAGAGTAAACCAGTCACTTTAACATATTGTACTCGTCTTCATCTTAATCATAGACTCAATCCAGAGACGGCAAAAATTCACAGGATGCTTTATTTAATCATTTTCAAACGTTTTCTGCAGCTCATCCAAGCTTTAACATGAACGTGTGTATTTAGCAACTTTCCATATAACCCAATGCATTTCGAACCTGTTAAGGTTCTTCGTCAGGGGTAGCTGTAAAATATTAAAAACATACACTTAGCTATCATTTCAAGCATATAGCGGACTTAGTGATTTAAAGCAACAACTATAAAAACTAAAACTAAAACAAAAATAACAAGTCATCCCGGTGAACCTATCAGAATCCCCACCCTTATCCACCCTCACAGTGTCCCAAATGGCGCGAATACGACAATTAAACCCAAAAGTCTCCTCTCATGAAAAAACTATATGTAGTTGAAACATCAAAAGTACCCTCAGTAAATACCCCTTACATGTCCACACTTAGAAAATAATGCATAAAAACAATCTTTCCCTTCACATAAATCGAATTCTCCCAATTTGCCTTGTGAAAGCCACATGTAACATTACACTCTCTTGTTTCCTCCCTTTATCCTCGAACGATAAATGAAGTTACTCCCTCCCTCTCACGCTGTTCTTTTAACCGCTTTCGCAGGTGCGTTCAATGAAACCATGTGACATCCCCATTCAAACAAAGGCGTGCACGTAACGAAAACCAACTCTCACACTACTAATCCCATAATGCATTGCCCCGCTATTATGGAATCCCTAAAGAAAATAACTCAGTGCATAAACCCTCCGTGCTTGAAAACCTTTTAGTACCAAACAAAACATGAAGGTTTTAGAAAGTGTGCATTTTGTTGCTTAACCATCCTGAGTGGCTCTACCTGCTTGTGTATTGGCCATCTGGTTTTCGAGTGACAGGAGCTGGGGATGTGAATTCACTCCAGACAGTCCCAAGGGGGATTGAGGTGTGCCCTGCCTTTTCTAGGGGACTCATAGCCAGGCTGAATAGACCTTTCTATATTTAGAATGGTGGGAGGAGTATTCACTAACACCTGAATAGGCTGTGTCTGCTCTGCACTATGCTGTCCCTACCTCCTGTAGTGAAGCTGGACCAGGGAGGACGTGACTGGTTTTTACTGAGCTCAGAGACTCTTGCAACAAAGACTACAAGGAGAGAACATGGGGTATAAATAATAGACTTAAAACTCCAGAACTTTAGATTACTTCTGGAATTGAGAGGAACTTCTGCCAAGGAAGAAGATCTGAAGAGCTGTGAGGAAGAGGCTGCCCCTTTGCTGTGTGTTGCTTTGCTGGGTTGGTCTGCAGTTGCTGCTTCTGCCAAGGAGAGGACAAAGACTGGAAGAGTCTACAAGGGCTTGGGTGTGTTTGCCTCTTGTTCTGAAGTCTCATTGATACACAGACTTCACCACCAGCTTCCTTGAATGCCACTGCTGGGAGTTCTAACCTGCCACGAGGTGCCTATTCCAGTTCTGGGCCTCTGGAGCTTATTCAAGTGCTAAGAGCTGAAAAAGCTTGAAGAAACCAAGAAATTTGACGCATTGCCCACCCAGTGCCTTTGTTTTCCAACACCACACTCCCATGGGGGAAAAAACTTCCATGAACCGCAGTCGTGCAGCCAAAGAAGCGACATCAGTGCCTGTCAGCGGCTGAAAAATCCACCACATGCTGAGTCCAGTGCACAGACCTCCGAAGTCCGAGATCATCACACCACCTCTGATGCAGGCCCTGCTGTGCGGCTGAAAGAATTGACGCATCATGGAACTGTGACTGAAGAAATCGATGCAGCGCCTGTTTGCCACAAGCGCATGAATCTCCAGCGTGTCCCAGATTTCCATGCATCGCACCTGTGTGGCAGGTTTTCTGGATGCATCACCTGCAGAGCAAAAATGTCTTGGAATTGACACATCACTTCCACCTGCAGTCCGAGTACGATGCAAAACAATTTTATCACCTACCTAAGGACTCATGAACTGATGCATTACTGTGCTTTTCTATGCTACCCTTCTCTGTTATTTGGCTTTGTGAACCCATAGGTACGTTGTATAAAATCATGCATCCAAAGATTTCTATGGACAGAATTGTATGAAATCTTTTTAAAGTCATATTTTGAGTTGTGTACATAGGATTTTTGTTGTTTTGATCTTGTTTGGTTTAGATAAAAATATTTAATTTTTCCTAACTGGTGTGGTGTCCATTTGTAGTGTTTTCAATGTGTTACTGTGTGTTTGGGTGCAAAAACGTAACACATTGCCTTTGGGATAAAGCCTGCTCGTGCTAAGCTACGAAGGTGGTGAACAGGGCTTATCTAAAGTGGGTTACTCCCTTACCCTGACTAGAAGGAAAGGTCCCTACATGGACAAGGTGCATACCCCCATTTCTTACAATCCTGTTCTCTTTCTGAAAGAAATTATCAGAGATTGAGAAAGGAGTATTCTGCAATTCATTAAAAAAATTGGGCAAATAGATAATTTTATAAAGGGCCAAAGAGTCAGCTGGATCATCTCCATCTCGCCACATCATGACGATATGCCTCGAGAACCTTCACTAGGTTTTCTTTAAGCAATGTGTCTCAGTCAGGAGTTACAAAAATGCCAAAGTATCAATACCCTTTGAGTCTCCTACCAAAATAAATATCCCCAGCTCCAGCCTGGGCTTCACTTCCCTATGGGGAATGCCACTGATTTGGGCCAATTAATATGAATCCCAGCACAGGATCCAAAGATTTCAAACATGTACAGGATTCTTCATATAAAATGCAAAGGGTCTGCCTGTTATAAAAGGATGTGTACCTTTGACCAAGTAGGGGCCCTTGCTTCTAGTCAGGGAAAGAGGGGTACACTCCTGGATAACCCCTGCTCACCCCCTTGGTAGCTTGGCACGAGCAGACAGGCTTATCTCAGAGGCAGTGTGTAAAGCATTTGTGAACACATACAATAATACAGTGAAAACACTACAAATGGACGCCAAACCTGTTTAAAAAAATAAGTAATCTTTACTAAACTTAACACAAGACCGAACAACAACAATCTAAAATACTGTAATAAAAAATAAGTCTTTAAAATGATAGAAATAGCTTAGTTCAAGGTAGATGGTAAATGCAACACTTTACACTCAAAGCAAAACAAACAAAAGGGTTGCAGGGAAGGTGATGCGTTGGTTCCTTGCTTCGGGGGGGATGCATTGGTTCCTTACTGCAGCGCAGGTGAGGTGATGTGTCGGTTTCTTACAGGAGAGGAGGTGATGTGTCGTTTCTTACTGCGTTCCGCTTACGATGCGACAGGATGGCGCCTTGATGCGATGCAACAATCCGGTGCGATGCGACAAAATGGCATCTTTGATGCGATGCGACAACGTGGATGCGATGTGTGCACTTCCGATGGCCGTGCGGCGACTCAGTAGACTATTGAGCTATGACAGGCCCTGCTGCATGCTTCTTCAGTGATGCAACATGCTTTGTCAGTGATGCGACGGCAAACAGCTGCAGCGGCGACACGCTTCTTCCTCGATGCATCGCGCTTCCAGCTGCCAGCGACAGACAGTCTCCAGAGGGCCTAAAACAACAGCAGGCTCCTCTCTGCAGGCAGAATTCCCTGCAAGGAAATTTAGGGGGAGCTGGTGGTAAAGTCTTTGTGACCCTGAGACTTCTGAGCAGGAGGCAAGCTCAACTTCAAGCCCTTGGAGATCTTCCTCAAGATAGTAAAAGTACACACAAAGTTCCTTTTCTCCTTTCCTTGGCAATAAAGTAACCACTGCAGGCCAACCCCAAATAGCAAACAGCACAGGGGGAGTCTCCTCCTTCAGCTTCCTTGGTTCTTCTCCTTGGCAAAGTGTTTGTCTTGATTCTCAGAAGTGATCTAAAGTTCTGGGGTCTGGGCCCCAATATTTTAATGCAAAATGCAGAGAGTGTCAAAACCAGTTCTGTCCTCTCTGGTGCAGCTTCCTGGCAGGAGGTGGAGACAGCATTGTTGAAAGCAGACCTGGCCCAGGTAGCTGAAAGGAAATCTCCTCCCCCTACTCTCTATTCTATAAAGGTTCAGGCAAGTGAAAGGAAATCTCCGCCTATCTATTCAATGCAGGTCCTATTCAGCTCAGCCCTGACCCATCAGACTGCTGGAGCCAGAGCACTCTCCAGCCCCATGTCACTCAAAAACCAGACATGGAATACACAAACCTAGCAGAGGCATGCTGGATGGTTTGGCAAGAAAATACCTACTTTCTAAAAGTGGTATTTTCAAACACAGAATGTAAAAATCACCCACACTAAAACGTGTATTTTAACATTCTGAGTTCAGGCATACTAAACTTTATTTTCCTATCTTGTTCCTAGAGTCAGTTAGGATTATAAGATGTTATAATCAAACTGCCCATTCTGGGCTATGGGAACAGATAGCCTTGCAATAGTGAAAAATGAAATTGGCTGTAATTCACTATCAGGACATATCACACACATCAGGGCATGTCCTACCTTTTACATACAATGCACCCTGCCCTTGGGCCTACCTTAGGGGTGACTGATACGTAGAAAAGGGAAGGTTTAAGGACTGGCAAGTGTGTGCACTTGCCAAGTCGACATGGCAATCCCAGACTGCACATAGGCTCTGCAATGGCAGGCCCGAGCCATACTTTACAAGCTGCTTCTGTGGGTGGCACAACCAGTGCTGCAAACCTACCAGCAGCATTTGATTTACAGTCCCTGGGCACACATGGTGTACTGTACTAGGGTCTGACAAGTAAATCATATAAGCCAATCATGGAGTCACTAATCCAATACAACAATTTACAAAAGAGAGCAAATGCACTTTAGCACTGATCAGCAGTGGTAAGGTGCCCAGAGTCATAAAACCACCAACAACAGGTCAGACAAAATACAGGAGGAAGGCAAAAGGTTCAGGGATGACCCTGCAAAAAGGGCCAAGTCCAACAGGATGTCATCGGCGAAAAACAAGAGGACATCTTCCTACCCAGAGTCACATTAAAGACCACATATTGGCACGTCCGTGTGGATCCAGACTGCCAGTGGCTCCAATGCCACTGCAAACAGCAAAGGCGACAGTGGCTCCTCGATAACCCAAATCTGTCAGAAAGCACCCCATTGACCTGGACTCTCACTACAGGATTGCTATACAAAAGCCCGACCCAAGACAGAAAGTTGGGACCAAAGCCCATCTTGCTGAAAACCGCCATCATATACAGCTACTCCAGAGAATTAAAGGCCTTTTAGGGATCTAAGTCCAACAGGACACCTGGCTCGACAAGCCCAGCACTACTCGCTAGGCAAACCATAATCGGCCTCAGGTTATGCCTCGTGGCCCTATGTGGCATAAACCTGGATTGATCAGGGGTGACTGGAAAGTCCACTACCTGCATCAGATGGTTTGCCAGGATGTTTGCCCAAAACTTTGTTTCCATGTTTATCAGCAAGATTGGCCTATAGGAGGCACAATCGTCGGTTGTTTTTCGTTCCTTATGTATCAGGACAATCGTCTCCTCTCTGAGCTCTGGTGGCAATCCGCAAAGCTTCCTAGCTGAGGTAAACATTTTAAGCATCGGCCCGACTACTGTGGACTTCACACATTTGAAGAATTCTTAGGGAATTCATTGGTGCCACGGGTCTTGACACAACATAACACTTAGAGATAGCCTCAGTTACCTTCCCCTCAGCAATTTCCTTCTACAGCAGGCCTCTCTGACTGAGGTCAAGTTGAAGGGGTCAGAAGATTTCTAATGAAGTAAGCCAGGTCACTCTGGCTGGCCATGCTAAGGGTCCTGAAGGCCCCCTCTAAGTAGTCAGTGAACGCCTCTGCAATGTCCTGAAGGTTTTCCCTCAAACCTGTCTTCCCTGATTTAACTCCCTGTATCCACCTCTGTCCCTATTCTTGCCTTGTTGCCTACTTACTACAGTCTGCCCTGCTTGCTTGGAACTGGGCACAGGCCTCTTCATGCACTAGGGCTATGTATTCCTATCTCACTTTTTCTCCTATTCTATGGGCCTATTCTCTAGAGGGAAAGGTGACATAATCTACCTGAAATTGTATTAGCTTCTTTTCAAGCTTCCTGTATTCCACATCCTTCTCTCTTCTCTTGCCCACCACACGTGCAATTATCTGTCTTCTAAGGATGGTTTTATATGCTTCCAATAGGACAGCCTCTGATTGGCTGGATCCCATGCTTACCTCAAAATACCGTCAGTGACCATTAATTGCCTAGTATCTCTGTCCGTCAGTTCCCAGGAATCAAGCCTCTACATCCCCTCAGCCTCAGTATGCCCATTTGAACCACTGTGGTCATAGGCGAATAGACTAATATCCCTATAGAGAGAAAGTCTGTGTGAGTGAACCTGCTCTTCTGGTTTCTCAGCACCAATAAATAGTCTCATCTGGACAAGGTGCACATGGAGTTAGCCACATAGAAATACTGGGTTTCACCCAACTGTGCCCCCCGCCACAGGTCCACCATCCCGAAGGCTTCTACAAAAGTGGCCAGTCACATGTCTATCCTCAGCCTCTTTCTTGACCTCACTACCCTGTAGAGGTCCCCCTGTAGTGTCAGGTTGAGTTAATACCCAAGGATTGTCAGCACCTCTGGGGCACCAGCAATCCAGGACCCCAAGTGCTCTAGGCCCTCAGATTTTAGGTCTGGAGGAAAGTACAAAGAGACAATCACCAAGTCTTCACATTGCATCGCCCATGTATTGCAGCCTGGCACCCATTCTCACTGACCCACTTCCTTGCAACCTGTAGTGTGAGTGATCTACGGGCCTAGATTCCCATCCCCCCGGATCCTGTAGAGAATCCTGCATGTGCCAACAAGATGTTTCTGCCGCAGCCAAGGAATTTACAATAATTACCCAGTAGATGCGTCTTCTTCTGCAAGACTATATTAGGGTTGTTTTGAAGCAGGTATTTTCTTACCACCCCTCTCTTGAGCTTATCATTAAGACCATTTATGTTCCTGGAGAGGAACGTCAGAGACTGGCTTCAATTTGAGCCCGATTGTATTGTTCTCCCCATTCGTCTCCTAATTCACTGCTCACACCTTCAGTCCCACCCATCCAGGTCCTGCACTATAGCTCACATGCCCTTGAACAACCTTGCTCCGTTCAACTCCCCCCTCCTAATCACCTCACACTGCAGGCTCAAAACTACCCACCTCCCAATTGCCCAAGAGGCCTGTCGTCCTAACATCGTAACTGTAATGTGGCCCTCTGGACTACCAACTTGCCCTGCTGCGAGCACCTGGCGCACTCCCCCTATGTTCTAGTCGGCCATTTGTATCGACCCTAGGGCCTTATGTGGCAGTCACTATTGTCAGTCCAGCATATCTGCCATCATAGGGCTCACCACCAGGATGTCCCCGTCTTCAATTCCATAGGGAACTTTCATAGTCCTTCCCTAAGCCCTCTGAAGACTGCACCACGTCTGCCTATTAATTGCTTGTGGACAGGGAAAGGTTCTGTTGCAGCTCCACAACCACCTTTGCCCTTCCAGTTTCTGCCTGATCTTTCTCTGGGGCTTCTTTTGAAGGGCGTCGCAGCCTGCGCCTTGACCTGAGTTTCTTCAACTCACTCTGGGGTCTCCTGATTGACCTGTAGAGTGCAGCCATAGCTCCCTATCCATGTGCATGACTCAGCTTCTGTGTTGAAAAAAATAGGAGCAGTCTGGTCAGCCATCCTGCGCCTGCCTGTGAAGAGGAGTGTGTATTTTAAGTTCAGTGTCTGTAACTGCTGTTTCATAGCCAAAGACATTTCCCTATGATCATGAACTGCTTGAGTACAGTCAAGATAGATATTTACTCACACCCTATCTATTTGCCATGGACCATGTGTACAGGCACGGTAATCAGACATAATATCGAATTAGAAATATCGACTAAGAATAAGTCGAAAAATCGATATTTCCCTAATATCGATGTATAGAATATCGCTGTGATAAATATTGCTTACATTTTTATGTTTAAAATATCGAAGTATAAAATATCGATGTAGTAATATCGTTTGTAGATAATATCGAATTATTAGTGTTGTGAGAAATATCGAAAAATAATATATGGAATGTGTAAAATATCGATTTTCTATATATCGAATTAATAAATAGTTTTATTTTATGTATCATTACTTAAATTGTTTAAATATTGTAAATAATTTATTTAAATAATTTTATGTAAAATATGTTTTAGGAGCGGAATGTTGGGTTATTAGGGGATAAGGGTGGGGAGTGTTTTAAAAATATTAAAACAGCGTAGCGCTGGGGGTCTGCACCGTACCTACGGGGGTGGGGGTACGCACCATACCTACATGGGGTGGGCTGGGGGTACGCTCCGTACCTACGGGGGTGGGGGTACGCTCCGTACCTATGCGCTGGCGGTCCGCACCGTACCTACGGGGGTGGGGGTATGCACCGTACCTACATGGGGTGGGCTGGGGGTACGCTCCGTACCTACGGGGGTGGGGGTATGCACCGTACCTACACGGGGTGGGCTGGGGTACGCTCTGTACCTACAGGGGTGGGGGTACGGACCGTACCTACACGGGGTGGGCTGGGATAACACTCCCTACCCATGGCGGTGGAGGTACGCACCGTACCTACACGGAGTGGGCTGGGGGTACGCTCCATATCTACGGGGGTGGGGGTACGCACCGTACCTACACGGGGTGGGCTGGGGGTATGCTCCGTACCTACGGTGATGGGGGTACGCACCGTACCTACACGGGGTGGGCTGGGGGTACGCTCCGTACCTACGGGGGTGGGGGTACGGTGCGTACATGTATGGGTGCTGGGGTATGTGCGTACATGGGGGTCTGGGGGTACGGTGTGTACTTGGGGGGGTGGGCTGGGGGTACGGTGCGTATGCGGGCACATGTTTGGACGTCTCCATGGTTGCTATGGTAGTTCGCTCCGTACGGTGTTTTTTCCATACGGTTGTGCATTCGGACGGACGGGACGGATCGTACTTGCGCGCTCGGACTTCAGTTTCCCGATTCGTACGTAAAATTGTCCGGGGACGTGTCGGAAACTTTTTCCGACCCGAGGACGTGTCAGGGAATTTTCCCAATGCGATTCTTATGGATTTTTTTACATACGAATCGTACTTGCCAGTTTGTACGGGACTTGTACGATTCGTACGTAAAAATATCCGGATACGATTCGTACGGGGAATATTTTTAACGGATCGGAATCAGCACCCTAGTGTTTATAGTTAAGAATGTGAGTAAATATGTGTTGTTTTAAACTGATGTTATTGTATTTCATGAATGTATTTGGGTGTATTTGTGTGGGTGGGTATGCTTTCCACTTTTTTTCAGGTTAATTTGAATCGATGTTCCGTTGGAGAGAAAGACGCATTTGTTTTTTTATAAGTTGTGGTTTAGTTGATTTAACTAATATTATTATCACACTTTTTTTCGGGATTTCCTGGAGCGTTTTTTTACTATTTTGAAACATTTTCGAGTTTTTCAGGGTTTGGATGTTATGCTGGAGAGAGAGACGTGTTTTGTTTGTTATTAAAGTGTGTTTTACTTGATTCAACTAATAAAGTTATCACACTTTCTTTTTTCCGGATTTCCTGGAGCATTTTTTTAACATTTTTATTTCTTTTTCGGGTTTTTGAGGCTTTTGAGTTATTGGATTTGTCCCGGATGGATTTGTATTGGACCTCTTGAATTTTTGCATTTTTTTGGGACATTTTTTATTATTGCCATGGATTGACAGACAAATGCAAGGATTACTTGTTGGCATTCATCTTCTATGGCTCAATCAATCGTAAGTTTCTGTTTTGTTAATTTTTTGGGTGGGAAATGTTATTATAAATCATTGTTATATATATAATATTTTGACTAATAATATTTAATTGTATATATATATTTAATATATGTCTAAATATTGTATATGACAATTGCATATTATTTTTGGAAATATGTTACTAATATATGTGTGTAAGTGTTTGTTGTGTCAACTAATTTTGTTTATTAGCTGTGGAGAGGTATTTTATAAGATGATTGTGGCTATTAGTTATAGGTAGTCTAGGCCTCTTGTTGATGGGTATAGGCTGACCTGACTTTGTAGTAGCTCAAACATTTGTTTAGTTTGCTTAGTTAATTTGGGACCAATTTGAGTTACAGATTGTTGTATCCGTAATTCTTGGTAGCTTTGTTCTTTTTGTATACATTCCAGGAGTTTTTGTAGGGTAGGATTTCCTCTGGTTGTAGTTGCTAGGAAGGCATTATGCCATCCTTCAACGCTATTATTTGTTTTGGCTTCTTTATTTAGGGTACTTAGGTAGACATTCCACCAAGGAATGTGGAACTTTGGATGTCTTCTATGCCCTGATCATTGTAATCTTCCCACCCAGGTGTCCTCAAAGTAGTCTAGGAGTTGGCTTAATTTGTCTTCATTACTTTTGTAATAGGGGCTTTCTATTAGAATATTATAGTGATCTGCTACATCTGTTACAGGTACATATGCTAGGGCAATTAGTGTTTTAACCTGGTAGGCGAATGTACTATCTGGAGCATATTGTACACTTAGGGTTGATTTTTGCAGATGTCTCCACAGACTCTGGTTAAAATGATAATAGCAACCTTGTATTGCTGTGTGTGGATAATTTTTTAGTATAGCATTTATCATGGCTAATTCGAAATCAATAATTATTTTTAGTGGACTATAAGTATTGGTTTCTTGTTTTATTTTAGTTAGGATTTCTATGTATGTAGTTTGCTGTTTATTTGGTAATAGGGCATAGATGAATGGAATGTTAGAATGTTGGTACAATCCATGCACTGTGTAGAGCTGGTAGAATGGTTTTGGACAGACTTTGAAAGTTCCATCCATCATCCAGGTGTGACATTGTTGTAATTTCACTAAATTGTTTGTAGCAGCAAACATAATTATTCTTTTCTCAGGGCATTTGTTATCTAATAAAAGAAATGGTTCTTTAGTGTGAGTAATGTTTAATTCTGGGGGAATTACTACTTCTTCGAAGGTTTTAGGGGTAGGTAGAGTATTTGTTGTTACTTTTTTCTGTCTGGCAATAGTTCTTTTTAAACAAAGTATTGAGGGTAATTGTCCTGATGCATGTTGAGGTATTTTTAATAATTCCTCTTTGAGTATTTGCGTGGTGGGTTTATTAGTAGTAGTACTTGCTTCTTTAATACTTTCCAGAGCATTTCTAACCGCAATCTCAGTTATATTGGGGGGGTGATTATGTTCTTTAACAGAAAGAACAGTAGTTTCTTGAGTAGTAGCTCTACCATAGCATTTTGTTTGAGTAGTATTTGCTGCACTTCCAAAACATTTTGAGACCAATTTGCTTTTCTTGTGTATACACATACCCCATATAACATAACAACATTTTATTTTTTTGAGACATTATAAATTCTGCACCTTCAGTCATGTTGTTCTGTGTTATGCTAGGGGAGATTAAAAAAACAATGTTGTAAATATGTGAAATAATATATATTTGTTAAATATATTTACATTTGAGTGAATATACTTACAATGTTTAGTTTGATGTGCCCAAAAATGTTCAGGAGATGGTTTCAAGCTTTCTGTTCAATTTAGAAGAAGTATTTTCTGTTGGTAAGAGAAAACAAGATGTTAATAGTTGTATGAATTTTTGGATATGTGATAGGGTTTTAGGGGAAAAGTTACATTTGGGTGGCTATTTCAAGGTGTTTAATGATTGTGAATTATATACTTACTTTTTTATTTTTTAAAGTAGGTTTTTGTGTTGAAAGTACTTTTGGATGGTTTTGCAGTTTTCTGTAGAGGAGAAAAAAAAGTTATACAATATATTGTAGAATATTTTGTTTTAATAATTTTTCTAGGTGTGTAGGAAAAAAAAATAAAACTTACATTGATCAATATTTGACTGGTGGGTATGTAGAAAATATCTTGCTGTGTTTAGAAAATATCTGTAGAGGAGACATGAATGTAATTAAATAAAGGTTAGTAAATTGTGTAGTAGACATATTTTGAGCTGTAGCTTAGAAGTCTTTTTATATTTTAAATACAGTTTAACTTACTTGTGTAGTTGTGAAAAATTCTTTTGGCGTAGAAATGTTCTTTCAGGATACAGTTGAGCAGCGTTTCACATTCCTCTTTATTTTCGGTTAGTAGTGTAAAAGTGATGCAGAAATGTAGTGTTTTCATAGTGTTTATTTAATTAGTTGCTTCATTTCATTGGTTTAATTTAAAAAGTGTGAAATTCATTGGTCTACATGAATGGTTTTTATTGTTTTGGCTGTTTGTTTCCATATAAGGGAAACGCTAATTAGTAGCTTATTAGTACAAAGTGATGTAATTATTTTCACTTTTAAATGTATAAAAGATTGTTTTGAGTTTGATATAATGCAAGTATGATAATTTGCTAAGCTTTTATGTTAGTAATGAAAGTTTTATTGTGTATGATATTAGAATTTTTATATGTAAATGTGTTTGTATAAAAATTAATCATGTTATTTAAGTGTATAGTCATGTGTTATAAAGCTAATGTACATTATCTGCTAAAACTATATTTTATTTAGCAGTTTGTAGATAGTTGATATTGTGAAAAATCCGATATTTTGCTTGTCTATATTTAGGTTTTCGATAAATTTGGTAGTTAAACTTTAGTTTAATGTTTGTCGATATTTTTGGTAATGATATTTATTCATTCGATATGATGAGATACAATATTTTAGTTAGACGATATTGTGTACTCGATATTATAGTTTATTTATAAATAAGTATTGTGACTCGATATTATTGTACTCGATATTTTGACACCGATATTTTTTGTATTCGATATTGTTGGTATCGATATTATGTCAGTGATCCGCAGGCACATTACAGGATGTCATCTCTGTTCTGAAAGTTGAGGAGTTTGACTACTACTGTTCTGATGTCCCTGGCCTTGGCGGACCACCCGTTGGTCTATGGGCCCTCTCCACCATAGACAACTTGGAGGTCTTGCCTTCCCTGACCAACTCCAGTAGTCAGTCCACTAGTAAGAGTTCTGCACTGGGGCCCTCCGCCTGCTTCGGGAGACCAACCAGTTGCACATCATTGCATCAGGAATGGCCATTCACATCCTCCACCCTTCCCTGCAGTCCTACCACTGTGTGTAACAGAGCCTGGATTTGTTTCTCATGTTCTGCAGCAGTGGGCTGCATGTGAGCCACACCAGACTTTGTTTCTCCCACTCTATCTACCAATTTCCTCTGATCCATCCATAGGGGTCCCAGGTCTAGGGTCAATGTGTCAATTTTATCTTCCGGTGAAAATTTGGTTTCCCCAACAGCTGCCAGTATCACTGCTGTGTGTATCTCTAGTCCTATGCCTGACTTGGACTGGTCAATGTCCCGCATGGCCAGACCCTCCTTCACCTTAGTCGGTGTACTCAGTTTGGTGCGCACTATTGTACAGAGTAACGCTTATGCAGGCACTTCAAGACCCATGTCTTCTCTGCTATGAAGCCTAGGGGCTGCCAGACACTGGGGTCTGCCTCCATTCCCAGGAGGCCCAGCCCACACCGTCCAACCCACCCCAAAAAGCCAACTTCTCAGTCTTCCGGAGAGGGCGTCCAGGCCACCACGATAGCCGGCCCTCACAGGGCAGCCAGTTTCCCCAGAAGGCAAAAGCATCCCCGGCCCACCTCTGGCTTCTCTGGCGTTAGGGAGTTACCATTCACACTGCTCTGGTCCCCCTTCCTCTGGTACACCTCCTCTCACAGCTCCGTAGGGAGTGGTCTCATCCCACCACTGCCTTGGGCCGCTGACCTCTGCCTGTATGCTAGGGCCTGTCTGTGTGATAGAGTCTGTGTATGGGGCTGGTAATGCAAGGGCAGGTGGCCCAGTGGCACACCAGCTCACCCCACCTCATCCTACCCCACCACTGACTTGAAGCACTCCCTTTTTCTGTGGTCACCCCAGCCGCTGTCCACGGCCTCTCCCCACTCCTCTGGATATCAAGTGGCAGCCACCGCAACTCTGCAGCGATATCTAGTAGCTTGTGTTGAGTGTTATGTTAGGCTGGCCACGCCCCCAATATCTGTGTCTTACAGAGAAAAATAAGCTCAAATTGTCCAGTAACGCAAGCTAGATAAATGCGCTCCTCTCTCACCCAGAATTTCATCATAAAAGTGTGTTATCTATGCAGCTTCAGCAGATAATCATTGTGAGTATTCTACTGATCAAAGTTAGCATCTTGAGTAGAATAAATGGGAACCAATGGAGGGAGTTGCCACTTTATTTATACCTCCTTGATTCTTTAACTCTATGTAGATACAACGGGGCATATTATCAGGCACGGCGTTAGAATTATCATCGCTTTAGCGGCATAAAACTGCTGCTAAAGCGGTGATAATGGGCTTGACAATATGCCCTTGAGAATTCCAATAGAAGCTCATGTTGACACCAGAACATGGGCTTCTATTGGAATTCCCAAGGGCATATTATCAAGCCCATTATCGACGCTTTAGCTGCAGTTTTCAGCTGCTAAAGCAGTGATAATTTTAACGCTGTTTCTTGATAATATGCCCTAAAGTTTGTCCTGGATTTTAGTTGTGCATGGAAAGGTTAGGGGTGATCCGTCAAAGGGTGGCCAAGAAAAAAGGCCATTTTGGGCCTCAGCTTAGCCAATTCCCCCCCAAAAAGTTAAATACAGAAATGGGGACATGGTAGGAATGGCCTGACCCCCAAACCGTATTCTCGGGGTCCCAGTGGGAACATGACTGGGCAAAAATAATTTTTTCTCAAAAACTGTTTACCCAAATTTGGGAAATTCAGAATTGGCAGCAAAAATAAAAAAAATATGAACAAGTGCAGGCTCCCATGCTTGTTTCTTAGGGGTCCCTGGGTGGGCCAGGTACTGGGGACAGTTTCTAACCCCACTATAAGCCCCAAAGACCACAACCTCCCTGGAGCTTACCTTAAAAAACATTGTGTTAGGGCCGCGTGGACCCACCCGGGCCCCAGGGTCCATCACCTCCCCTGGGCTCATGTTAAATGGTGCTGGGGAGCCATGGGGACCCCACTGCACCCCAGGTACCACCACCTCTACGGGCTTTATTGTTTTATTAAGAACGAGGGGAGCAGTGAGAACCCCCTCCTAGGTCGTTCTTGGACCAAGGGACCACCAACTACCTGAGACAGCCAATGGAAATAGAACGACGGGGCCACGCGACGCCCTCCTGGAACAATTTTCATTGTCCCGGTGACAACCACCCTCCAGGGTCAGCTCCTGTTAGTTCCCGGGGTGCTGGGACATAGCTGTTTGCTAGTGCTTGGTGGGATCTTTGACAGCTCCCACCAAGCCTAAGCATACACTCCAGTTCCAACGGGTGGGAGCTGTCAATGTGCTCCTGACCACTGGAAAGTTCCATCTCTTTGCCTGACAGCAGACATGCTGCTGCACAGAGGGAGTTGCTTTCCAGCAGCTCTCTCTGTGCAGCAGCAATGCTGGAGGCGTGCAGCCTGCTGGGACAGCTTGGGCCTTGAGGATCCCCCTTCCCAGTCCTTGGAGAAAAGAGGCAAAATAAAGGTGAAAAAACAGCAAAAAAAGGCAAAGTAAAGGTGTGAAACGAGCAGAAAGAGTCCGAATAAAAGTCAGCAACAAGCAGGAAGAGGCAAGATAAAGGTAGGAACGAGCTGAGAGAGGCAAAAGCAGGGTCAGAATGAAAAGAAAGAGGTAGAATAAAGGTCAGCAATGAGCAGATAGAGGCAAAATAAAGGTCAACAATGAGTAGAAAGAGGAAAAATAAATGTCAGCAATGAACAGAAAGGAGAAATAAGGGTGAGAAATCAGCAGAAAGAGGACAAATAAAGGTCAGCACGAGCAGAAAGAGGCAAACGAAAGGGGAGAAATTAGCAGAAAGAGGCTGAATAAAGGTTACAAGTTAGCAGAAAGTGGCAGAATAAAGGTCAGCAGTGAGTAGAAAGAGGCAAGATAAAGGGGAGAAATCAGCAGGAAGGTGGAGAAAAAGGCAGGATAAAGGTACGAAAGGAACAAAAATAGACTAAATAAAGGTCAACTTCAAGCAGAAGGAGGGAAAATACCGGTCAGCCACAAGAAACCAAAGGCAAAATAAAGGTGATACATGAGCAGAAAGAGACAAAATAAATATCACCAACTGGGTAGAAAGAGGGAAAATAAATGTAAGGAACTAGCAGAAACCGGCAAAATGAATGTTCAAAATGAACAGAATTAGTAGTTTAGAGGTCAGAAAAAAGCATAAAGAGGCAAAATAACAGTCAGCGTGAGCAGAAAGAGGCAAAGTAAAAGTGAGAAACTAGAAGAAAGAGGCTAAATAAATGTCAGCAACAAGCAGAAAGAGGAAAATTAAAGTTAGCAACAAGCAGAGAGAGGCTAAATAAAGGTCATAAAGGAAAAAGCAAAATAAATGCCAGCAATGAGCAGAAAGAGGCAAAATAAAGGTGAGAAAGAAGCAGAAAGAGGCAAAATAAAGGTGGGAAACAAATAGAAAGAGGCAGAGTAAAGGTCAGAAGGGGGCAGAAAGAGGCAAAATAAAGGAAAACAAGCACAACAAGGGAGAATAAAGGGCAGAAACGAGCAGAAGGATTCAGAATAAAAGTCAGAAGGAGTAGAAAGAGGCAAAATAAAAGTCAGAAACAAGCATAAAGAGGCATAATAAAGGTCAGAAACTAGCTCAAAGAGGTAAAATAAAGGTGAAAAACAAGCAGAAAGCGGCAAAATGAAGGTCAGCAAGAAGCAGAAAGAGGCAACATACAGGTCAGCAATTAGTAGAAAGAGAAAAAGTAAAGGTCAGAAGAGAAAAGGCAGTATAAAGGTGAGAAACTAGCACAAAGAGGCAAAATAAACATCAGCAACAAGCAGAAAAAAGCAAAACAAAGGTAGGAAACAAGAAGGAATAGGCAGAATGAAGGTCAGAATGGAGGTGAAAGAGGCAAATTAAATATGAGAGACAAGCCGAAAGAGGCAGAATAAAGGTCAGACGGGAGCAGAAAGAGGCATAAAATGTGGGAAACAAGCACAATGAGGGGAAATAAAGGTCGGAAGGGAGCAGAAAGAGGCAGAATGAAAGTCAAAAACGAGCAGAAAGAAGCAGAATAAAGGTCAGAAGGGAGTAGAAAGAGGCAGTATGAAGGTCATAACCTAGCAGAAAGAGGCAGAATAAAGGTCAGAAACCAGCTGAAATAAGTAAAATAAAGGGGAGAAACCAGCAGAAAGAGGCAAAATAAAGGTCAGTGATGAGCAGAAAGAGGCAGCATAAAGATCAGCAACGAGCAGAAAGAGGCAAAATAAAGGTGGGTAACAACCAGCGAGAGGCAAAATAAAGGCTAGAAGGAAGCACAAAGAGGCAAAATAAAGGTGAGAAACAAGCAGAAAGAGGCAAAGTAAAAGTCATCAATGAGCAGAAAGAGGCAAAATAAAGGCAGGAAACAAGCAGAATGTGGCAGAATACATGTCAGAAGGGAGCTGAAAGGGCACAATAAAGTTCTGAAATGAGCAGAAAGAGACAGAAATAAGGTCAGAAGGGAGTTGAAAGAAGCAGAATGAAATTCAGAAATGAGCAGAAAGAGGCAGAATAAAGGTGAGAAACGGGCAGAAAGAGGTAAAATAAAGGTGAGAAATGAGCAGAAAGAGGCAAATTAAAGGTCAGCAAACAGCACAAAGAGGAAACATAGAGGTCAGCAATGAGCAGAAAGAGGTAAAGTAAAGGTCACGAGGGAAATGGCAAAGAAATGATGAGAAACTAGCAGAAAGAGGTAAAATAAAGATCAGCAACAAGCAGAAAAAGGCAAAATAAAGGTAGGAAACAAGTAGAAAGAGAGAGAATAAAGGTCATAAGGGAGCAGAAAGAGGCAAAATAAAGGTGAGAAATGAGCAGAAAGGAAAATAAAGGTCATCAATGAGCAGAAAGAGGCAAAATAAAGAGGAGAAACAAGCAGAAGAGGCAGATAATAGGTCAGAAGGGAGAATAAAGAGGCAAAATAAAAGTGAGAAACAAGCAGAAAAGGAAAAATATAGGTCATCAATGAGCAGAAATAGGCAATATAAAGGTGGGAAATGAGGAGAAAGAAGTAGAACAAAGGTCAGGTGGGAGCAGAGAGAGGCAGAATAAAGGTGAGAAACAAGCAGAAAGAGCAAGAATAAAGGTCAGAAGAAAGCAGAAAAAAGCTAAATTAAGTTGAGAAACAAGCAGAAAGAGGCGGAATAAAGGGTAGAAGGGAGCAGAAAGAGGCAAAATAAAGATTGGAAAGAAACACAAAGAGGGATATCATAGGTCAGAAAGGAGCAGAAACAGGCAGAGTAAAGGTCAGCAACGAGCAGAAAGAGGGAAAATAAAGGT
Source organism: Triturus cristatus (assembly GCF_964204655.1). Classification (NCBI taxonomy): domain Eukaryota; kingdom Metazoa; phylum Chordata; class Amphibia; order Caudata; family Salamandridae; genus Triturus; species Triturus cristatus. Next base: position 543,904,361 of record NC_140583.1, read on the forward strand.
CAGAAATGAGCAGAAAAAGGTCAAATAAATGTGAGAAACAAGAGGAAAAGAGCCAGAATAAAGGTCAGAAGGGAGCAGGAAGAGGCAAAATAAAGGTGAGCGATAAGCATAAAAGGCAAAATAACGGTCACCAACGAGCAGGAAGAGGCAAAATAAAAGAGAGAAACAAGCAGAAAGAGGCAGAATAACAGTCAGAAGGGAGCAGAAAGCGGCAAAAGACAGGTGGGAAACAAGCAGAAAGAGGGAGAATAACGGTCAGAAGGGAGCAGAAGGAGGCAAAATAAAGGTGAGAAACAAGCAGAAAGAGGCAAAATAAATGTCATCAACAAGCAGAAAGAAGTAAAACAAAGGTGGGAAATGAGCAGAAAGAGGCAGAATAAATTTCATAAGGGAGCAGACTGAGGCAAAATAAAGGTGGGAAATGAGCAGAAAGGTGCAGAATAAAGATCAGAATGGAGCTGAAAGAGGCATAATACAGGTGAAAAACAAGCAGAAAGAGGAAAAAATAAAGGTAATCAACGAGCAGAAAGAGGCAAAATAAAGGTGGGAAACGACCAGAAAGAGGCATAAAAAAGGCTAGAAGGAAGCACAAAGAGGCAAAATAAAGGTGAGAAACAAGCAGAAAGAGGCAAAATAAAAGTCATCAATGAGCAGAAAGAGGCAAAATAAAGGCAGGAAACGAGCAGAAAGTGGCAGAATAAATGACAGAAGGGAGCTGAAAGGACAGAATAAAGTTCTGAAATTAGCAGAAAGAGACAGAATAAAGGTCAGAAGGGAGTTGAAAGGAGCAGAATGAAATTCAGAAACGAGCAGAGAGAGGCAGAATAAAGGTGAGAAACGGGCAGAAAGAGGCAGAATAAAGGTGAGAAACGGGCAGAAAGAGGTAAAATAAAGGTGAGAAACGAGCAGAAAGAGGCAAAATCAAGGACAGGAAACAGCACAAAGAGGAAACATAGAGGTCATCAATGAGCAGAAATAGTCAAAGTAAAGTTCAGGAGGTAAAAGGCAAAGAAATGTAGAGAAACCAGCAGAAAGGTAAAATAAAGATCAGCAACAAGCAGAAAAAGGCAAAATAAAAGTAGGAAACAAGTAGAAAGAGGGAGAATAAAGGTCATAAGGGAGCAGAAAGAGGCAAAATAAAGGTGAGAAATGTGCAGAAAAGGAAAAATAAAGGTCATCGATGAGCATAAAGAGGCAAAATAAAGAGGGAAACAAGCAGAAGAGGCAGATAAAGGTCAGAAGGGAGCAGAAAGAGGCAAAATAAAAGCGAGAAACAAGCAGAAAGAGACAAAATAAAGGTCATCAATTAGCCGAAAAAGGCAATATAAAAGTGGGAAATGAGCATAAAGAAGCATAACAAAGGTCATATGGGAGCAGAAAGAGGCAGAATAGAGGTGAGAAACAAGCAATAAGAGCAAGAATAAAGGTCAGAAGGGAGCACAAAGAGGCAAAATAAAGATGGGAAAGAAACACAAAGAGGGCTATCAAAGGTCTGAAAGGAGCAGAAACAGGCAGAGTAAAGGTCAGCAATGAGCAGAAAGAGGAAAACAAGGGCAGTAATGAGCAGAAAGAGGCAAAGTAAAGGTCAGAAAGGAAAAGGCAAAATAAAGGTGAGAAGCTAGCAGAAATAGGGAAAAGAAAGGTCAGCAATGAGCAGAAAAAGGTCAAATAAAGGTGAGGAACAAGAGGAACAGAGGGAAAATAAAGGCCAGAAGGGAGCAAAAAGAGGCAGAATGAAGGTCAGAAATGAGCAGAAAGAGAAAGAATAAAGGTCAGAATGGAGCAAAAAGAAGCAAAATAAAGGTCAGAAACAATGAGACAGAGGCAAAATAGAGGTCATAAGCCAGCAGCAAAAGACAGACTGAAAACCAGAAACAAGCAGAAAGAGGCAAAATAAAGGTCAGGAGCAATCAGAAAGAGGGAAAATAATGGTCAGAATTAGCAGAAAGAGGCGAAATAGAGGTCAGAATAGAGCAGCAAGAGACAGAATAAAAGTCAGGAGAGAGCAGAAAGAGGCAAAGTAATAGACAGAATGAGCAGAAAACAGCAAAATAAATAGCAGAAGCAAGCTGAGAAAAGGCAGAAAAACAAACAGAAAATGATCAGAGGAGTCACAAACCAAAGGCAACAGAGGGTAGCAGACTGTAGGCAAGCTGGGCAGGAGGACCGTCACTGGGGGAGCTGGCATGCAGACCTACTCTTGTCTGCCCCCCTATTATTTTTATCATGTACCTACTGACAGCTCTGCTCATACACTCACCTACCCACTTACAGACCCACTCACAATCTCATATACACACTCACAGACCTACTCAGAGACTCATGCACCCACTCACAGAGCCATTCAAGTACTCATTCACCCACTCACAGATGTACTGAGAAACACACACACTCATATACCCATTTAGAGACTCATATACCCACAAATACACCAACTCATACACTCACCTACCCACTCACAGACCCACTCTCTGACCCACTCAAACACCCACTCAGACCCACTTACAGACTCTTGCATGCTCTCACATACCCACTCAGACACTCATACAACCACTTACAGACCCACTCACACACTCATGTTCCCATTCACAGATCCACTCAGAGACTCATGCACCCACTCACAGACCCGGTCAGAGACTCATTCATCAACTCACAGATTCACTCAGACACTCCTGCAACCACTCACACACCCACTCAGTCACATACGTAAACAGTCAAAGTCCCACTCAGAATCTAATGCACCCACTCACAGACCTACTCAGCCATTCACATACCTACTCACAGATCCACACAAGTACTCCTACACCCACTTACACAGCCATGTACACATTCATACCATCACTCCCAATCCCACTCACAGACCCATACAACCACTCAGACACCCACATACCCACTAACACACCCACTCATAGACCCATATAAACACTCACACACACAAACTCACCTACCTACAAAGCCACTCACACACCCACTCTCAAAGGTTATAGGTTACAGTTAAAATAAAATGTAAAAATAAAACTGGAAATTCACTGGAAAAAACAAAGGTTACGCAAACATTATATTCAGGAAATAGAATTTAAAAAATGTAGAAATTCACTGATAAAACAAAAGGTTACAAGGACATTATAGTTAGAAAATAGAATTAAAAAAACCTTAGAAATTCACTGAAAAAAGAAAAGGTTACAGGGATGTTATAGTTAGGCACAGACTTCACTTGTACAAAACCAGTGAAATACAGCAGTTATAGTTACTTAAGCTAACTATAACTTACACACTCACAATGCACAACTTATGACCTCACTTATTACATAACTCATGACATGGTCAGAGACATCACCAATGACATAATTGATAACATCTCAAATGACAGACTCACTCACACACCCACTCACACCTCCATGCAACCTTTCATGCACCAATTCACAAATCCACACAATCACTCACTTACCCATACACAGACCCATACAGCTAATGACACACACATATGCACACATACAGCCACTCACACAACTACTATCTCATCCATATTGCAACTCACACAGTCACTCACAGACCCATACAGCAACTCACACACCCACAAAACTACTCAAATATCCACTCACTGACCCATACAGACACTCACTCATACTCATACAACCACTCACATAGCCATTGACACACCCATATAGTCACTCACACAACCACTCACTCACCCCTACAGCCACTAACACAGCCACTCACTCACCCATACAGCTACTAACAGAGCTACTCACTCACTCATACAGCTACTCACACATCCATTCCTCATCCACAAAACAATTTACATGCCCATTCACACACAAATGTAATCACTTTTTGAGTGAATTTGTAAGGTTGTTTTAAATTCTGCTTCCTAACTATAATGTCCCTGTTACCTTTGTTTTTTCCAATGAGTTTCTGTTTTTTTTAAATTCTGTTTTCTAACTATAATATCCCTGTAACCTTTGGACTTTTAAGTAAACTTGTAAGATTTTTTAAAATTTGTAATGTTCTCAGTATATCATTTTTTTAAATAATTTTGTAAAATATTTTATGATTTCTTTTTTATTTTTATGTACTATTTCAGTAGTAGTTGTATCAAGAATCCTTCAATATTTTGGAATGTATTTTATTTTACAACTGTGTTTATTTTTTCAAATTCTTCTATTGTTTATGGATTAATTGTAAAAATATAGAATGTTATTTCATAGTTTTTTTCTTATAGATTTGAACTTGTTTGACTTTTTGTGTATATATATATATATATATATATATATATATATATATATATATATATATATATATATATTATTAAAAGATGTTTTTATATATTTTATAATTCTTTTATAAACTGTTTTTGGAAATATAAACTATTGGTAACTTTTTTGTTTTTGAAAATATGTTAATGTCCTTTTAAATTTAAACAAAAATAAATGTGTATACCGCTGTACTTCTGCGGTACCCACGATACACGTAAGTAAGCCAGAACTCTATGATTTTGTACTCCAATGATGTGATGACAAGGGAACCACAGTGCCGCAACCGCGGATTTACCAAAAATGTATAAAAGTAAATAATGTTTATATACAACACTATTTCAGATTTAGTCAGTAGGGTAGACATATTACAGATGCACAATGTATGACAATATATTTATTTTTAAGTATTCCTCACTCAAATTGCTATTATACGGCACCGCGAATCTGCAAATTGGCACGACAGAGCTACTCGCTACCATAGCTTCACCGCCTGCTTCTTTCAGCACGTGCGGAGCACGTTCAATGGAATTGAACTGCTCCTTAAAACCTAGCATTTGCAGTAGTAGACACACAAAGGATGACTTATATAGCCCAATGTGCTTATTTTTGAGTGTGGTACCAGTGTGTTCAGCCACAATTGCTACAGCATCAACATCTGCTCCTAGAGAAGATCCTCTACTTCTTCAAGAGGAAGATGAAGATGTACAAGCAGCACCACAGAGGAAAGAATTCAAGGGTTGGCAATTCTTCACCATAACATCTGCTGAGAAAAAATTCACTGCGAAAATGGTGAAGAGCAAAATCTGTGGAAATGAACTTTCAGGAGATACCAGCAAGAAGTACAGTCATGGCACATCTTCTAGGTGGAAGCACTTACAGACCATTCATCAAAGAGCATATTACAGGATGCTTAGAAACAAGGAAGCTGTTGTATGTTCCTCTGGTTCTTCAGCAAGTGTGCCATCACTTTTAACATTAGCAACGATAACAGTGACAGCTGTCTCTACAAATTTGGGGCATTTGGCAACTCATTGCTTACACCATAATGTGCCAGTTGGAATCAACACAACATCTGTTGCAAACTACATGAAGCAGTTTATAGTCATCCTTGTTCACTATACCATTTAGACTTTAACATGCAAATAGCTTTGCTGTATTATGGAGCTTGATAAAACGTTTTTTTTCATGCAAGTTGTTTGAAAACAGATTGGTACCAAGTCTTTCGGGGTACAATAAGTGTTTAAAACTTCAAACATATAAAATAGAACCTTATCACACAATCCTAAAAAAGCTGTATTTCTCTTTTTTATCTTTACTAAATAGTTTTAGTGAGTATTGGGGAGTCTGAGTAAGTGAATGTACTAGTAAATGAGTGACTGTATGTATTGGTGTATTAATGTAAGTATTAGTATGTCTCGGGCTGCATATTAATTATCTATATTGCTCATATGAATGGTTCCATATATCTGTAGGAAAAGAGAAAAATAAATTGTATTTATTTATTTATCTAAAAAATTTTATATAGCGCGAACAAGTAGGGTATCAGAGCGCTTTACAGGTGAGCGAAATAGAGAGGAGACCTAAAAATTAAACAACAGGGTGGTCAGACGTGCTAGGTCATGATTACACTATGTCGGCATGGCATACATAATCATAAACAGACTAAGGCATGGAGAATAAAGGATAACAAATAAATGAAGAATGTTACAAAGTCATAAAGGGGGAGCTGGGGGAAAACTGAGAATACAATGAGTACAAAAGTGCATCCGATCAGATACAATAAAAGACAGGTAAAAGACAGGTAAAAACAGAGCGGAGACGAGTCTTTGAGTGCTTATAAGGCAAGGGGATTCTAGGGCAAGAATTTGTTCATCAGAAGTTCTTTAACTTCTTTTTTGAAAATAATAGTATAGGGAATTGTCCTGATTTCCGGAGGCAGGGAGTTCCAGATTCTCGGGGCAATACGGGAGAAGGCTCGATCATACATTTCTTTCTGCTGCTTCAGGCACTTCTGAAGGACCTGGAGCCACCAGATAGTACAAGTTTCTGTGTGAGGTATAGTGAGGTGTTGTAGTGCAAGGCTTTATGAGGCTTTATGAGTCATGCAAGAAATCTTTAGTTCTATCCTTGCTTCATAAGGGAGACAATTTAGGGATTTACGCTTTGGTGTAATATGGTGGTATCTTTTTGAACCGGTGATGAGTCTTGCAGCAGAGTTAAGAGAGGCCCTGAGTGGTGCCATCTTCGATCTCGGGAGTCCACAGAGGGTTGCACTACCGTAGTCCAACTTGGAGATCAACAGAGATTGCAGCGCAGATTTGAAGTTGTTGATGGGGGAGAAAAGGTTTCATTTTCCTTAGAATGCTTATTTGGAAGTTGGCTCCCTTTTTGAGGGCCGCAATATGTTTCCGCATGTCCAAGCTCTTGTTGAGCATTATGCCCAAAGAACTTGTAGAGTCAATGATGTGCGGTATGAAGTTAAGAGCTGTTAGTTGATTCATCCATTCACAGATGACAGGAGAATGGTTAGGAGGGGAAAATATTAGGATATCTGTTTTCAAAGCATTGAGTTTAAGGTGATTTAGAGTCAACCCCTTTTGTGCTTTTGGTAGGGTGGTATTGAGGGTGCTGATATCATCTGGGGAGGAGATTTCAGGTACAGTTGGGTATCATCGACATAGATATTATAGTGGATATCTGATAGTTGTAAAATTTCAGTTAGAGGCTCCATAAACAGGTTGAAGAGAGTTGGACAAAGTGTGGACCTTTGCAGAACCCCCAGATTGACTCAGGAAGGGTCAGAAAGAGATTGATTGACCTTAAATCTTCAAGTTCAATTGTGGAGAAAAGATGCAAACCAATTTAGGATGGGCCATGAAAACCCCATCCTATGTTCCAATAGGGCGAGTAAGCATTCATGTTTAACTGTATCGGAAACTGACGATAGGTCGAGGAAGATCAGAAGGCAAGAAACGTTCTGATCCAGCATTTTAAGCACATCATCAACAATGTGGGTGATGGCGGATTCTGTACTATGACCATGACCATGACAAAGTCAGATTGGAATTGGTCCAGTAGTTGGAAGCGTTTTATGTGATTGCACATAGAACATTTCTCAATGAGCTTGGCCAAGATCGAAATGTTGGAGATTGGGCCAAAATTGATAAGGTTGGCTTTATCTGTCATCGGTTTTTTGAGAATGGGGGTAACCTGTCCAGATTTAAGACAATCTGGGATAGAGCCTTGAATCAATGAGGCATTGACTATCGTGGCCCATATTGGGTGTAGGGATAAATTGATCTCCTTGAAGAAATTTGATGGTGGAGGGTCGTTGAAGTGGTTGTGATGTTATCTTCCAAGATTTTGAATCCGCTCCAAGATGCATTGTTCTTGGGGGTAAAACCTGGAGTGAGCGATGGTGCCAAACATGGAGGGGTGTGTGAACTGATAGGAGGAGAGATTGGCAAGAGCTCCAAAGCAGTCTGCAGCTCAAGTTCCATCTTAGTTGTCTTTCCGATGAAGAAAGAGGAGAAATCTTTGCAATTCAGCAATGGGCGAGATCGGATCGGGGGAGGTTGATATTGCTATACGATTGAGATTTAACAATTTCAAACAGTTTTTGGGTAAAGTTTTTGCTAGATTCAATTGATTTGTGAAAAAGTTAGCTTTGCATAGTCTTATGCGTTCGTTATGGATGCTCCTTAGTGATCTCAGATGTTTGAGATGATCAAGGGACGGAGAGGATCTCTACCGCCTTTCCACTTGTCTCAGGTTCCTTCTCTCATCGTTTAGACTGCCGTTGTACCAGGTTTTGGAGACTTTGGAAGGTATTCTTTTTAACTGTAAAGGGGCGACTATGTCTAGAATGCTTTTCATGGACCTATTGTAGTGTTCAGTGAGATCGTGGACATCAGTCATAGCATCGGGGGGTAATAAGTTATTACTGAGGGTTGTCAAGGTATCAAGGTTAATGTTTCGCAGTGATCTTTTGCCAATGTCTTTTGGTTGAGTTTTGCTCATGCTAACATGTTCTGAGATGAGGAAGGTGATGCAGTGGTGATCAGACAAGTCACAAGGGACGATAGAATCAAGTTGAAATGATTTTGGATTGCCAATGATTAGTTCTAAGGTGGCTCCTTTGACGTGCATAGGGCTGTCACATATCTGGGTTAGATCGAATTTACTAAGGAAATATTTGAGACTACCTACGGAAAGGTAATTCGAGTAATTCCAATTGAGGTTAAAATCTCCAAGGAAGATCTGAGTGCTGTGATGATCTGCGTTGGTAGAGATGATTTCCATAATCTGTTCAATAAAGGAGAGATTGTCTCTGTGGGGATGATAGAACAAGTGGAATTTGCAGACTTGTATGTTTTTGCTGACGACCTTGATGCATATGTATTCATATGCAGGGAGAGCAGCAGAATGATGTTGTGTAACCACAAGATTGCTATGGTGGATGCAGGCAATAATACCCCCCCTTGCCCAAAAATCTGTCTAACCTAATAATGTCATAGCTAGGCGGGACAACTAGGTCAAGGATAGGACCAGAGGAGACATTTAGCCAGATTCTTAGATCATGGGGAGTTTTTTTGGATGTGGTGATTGTGAGTAATGAGTATAGAGTGTTTCTCCATTGGGCACGTTTTTTGGTATAGAAGACAATATCACAGATTAAAGCTCCTCTTTTTATGCAGAAGAAAGGTTCCAAGTAGTCTTTGTTTAAAGGTTTAGATGCGTTCTTAGACAAGTTGGCAAGGTACATGATTTTATAAGCATTAAGGGCTGAAGGCTCCAAGTGAGAAAGTTAGGCTGTACATAAATTGGCATCCATAGTGAGCTTGATGGTGCTGGAGGAAGGTGGAAATAAAAGTGTGACTGCTAAGTTACTAGTGAGTGCAGTGTCATATGAAAGGTGTTATATAAAGGGGGAGTGCAGGAAGAAGGTTCCTGAGGCATCAGAAAGGTAACAGGAGAATGGGCGAGGGGTGACCTTAGAGGAACTAGGAGGATAGGATGAGGAAGCACCTGACTAATCAGGCATCTGCCTGAGCAGGGAGATGACGGGGTAGTGACTGGGTTGGAGAGGTGAGGATAAGAGACGGAATGGGAATCAATATGTGCAGATAATACAATAGGAAGACTCAGGACCGCATAAAACAATAATCTAGTGACATAAGAGGAGTAAGTCTAATTAAAGAAAAATGATAATATGTCCAGACAACGAAGTTCCAGATTTGAGTTATTAGAAGTCCACCTTTACTTTCCCTTAGAGCTCTAGGAGGCCCAAGAGACCAGCATCTCTTAAAGAGGGACTACAGAGAAAATAGTATTTTTTCATAGTTTATTTCAAAGGCACTGCAGGGAAAATAGTCCTTTTACCATTTCTGATTTGCTGGGAAGGAAATAGACCATTTTTCTTCTACATTTCAAAGGGAGTGCGGGGAGAATAGTCCTTTTACCATTTCTGATTTTCTGGGACCACCATTTTAAGGAAGGGCTTTACAGGCTAGGAGGAATCGTTAAATTGTGACCCCAGGCATTCAAAATGGAGACTTAAGGGCAGCTCCAGTGAGGGGGGCAGACAGCATCACAGAGACTAGGACAAAACTATGCCTTCAAGGCCCACAATCCCCGAAAGGCATCACGAACCAGGGCAATTTCTAGTCCACGGTCATCACTGTGATCATCACAGCAAACTCGTACCTACACAAATGCACCAGAACATGCCAGTCAGGGACTGCAGTGAGGAGCGGCAAAGCCCTAAAATGAAGTTTATGCAGGGGCAGCGCTTGGCCGATCATCCTGAGCAGCCTGCTCTTGGGAAATCTGCGTTCACGATGCACGTGACCCGGAGCAGACAGTGGCCACTCCTGATCTTGGGTCGAGTCAGGTCTGCGGCATGATAGATCCCTCAATTTGAGGAACCCCGCTGGACCCAGTTTACGAGGCAGGGGCTCACCTCACTCCTTGCCTCTCCCTAACCTCATCACAGAGTCGAAGAGTCAATGAGCGAGGCGGCATAGCAGCTTATCCGAGCAGGGCTCAATCTGCCAGATCACATCAGCTGGATCAGGAGGAACTTCCTGCTCTGTGGCACCCCTTGCCTCATTACTGATGAGGCGGCATAGCAGCTCCGCCGAGCTGGCGTCAGTGGTGCTCCAGACGGGTTAGAGCGGACGGGGTGGAAGACACATCTAGCTCTGTCACACCCCAGCCTTGTCCCATAGACAGCGATGGAGGCGGTGGAGCATGTAGCCGAGGTGGTCTCACTGGGGAACTGCACAAGGGCCCATTGGATGGGCGGGGGTAAATCCTGCTCTGGACTATGTGACCTCTGCCGGGCATCCGTAGCAGAGGGGGGCAGCACACCCTCATCACCAACACGGAAGGCAAGGAAGAGGGAGTTGCCTCCGGTGCTGGATCAACCCAGTAGTGTTAGCTGTCAGCTGTCCCAAAGCCCGAAGAGGGCCACACCAGATCTTTGGTCTTGGTCAGAGGGAAGAGGACAAGTCACCACGAGAGTCAGATCGAGGTCAGAAGTCGTCCCGCAATGGATCGTCCCTCATTGGATCATCAGTCGTGGGGCCTGAGATAGTCGTAGTATCCACTTCCGACGGGCCAGAGAGCAGCACATAGGATGTCTAGAGCTCGAGATTGCAGGTATGGATACAAAACAGATAAAAAAAGTGCTTGCTGCCTTTCCCCAGTTTGCTTGGTTAGATATAGGGTTCGATGGGCAGGATTTCCCAGGGATTTGCGCCGATGACAATCCCTTATCCTCAGAGCCTGTGAGAAGAGCTCCTTCTCCATTGGCCATTTTGCTTCAGATAAATAATATACATTGTTTCTTCCAGTATTGAATACAGGTACCAAATATTATAGTTCGGCAATATAATTCTAAGTATTAGTAATAAAGTATGATACATCAAAAATATATTAACGTGAATATGCATTTAGTTTACAGGTCTAATTTTTTTTACTGTTCTCAGCTTTCATACTTTTACACTGTGAACAATGTACTGCATGAAGCTTTATCTTTTAACAGTGAGGAAAAACAATCAATTTGATTGTAGAAAATAACTGAATTCAACAGAATGGCTCTACAACTAAGTCACACTAGGCATTGCACTCACTACAGCTACTGAAACCCTTGTATTACTATGCTATTGAAAGTATGTACAGAAATATATCAGTATAAAATCAAATGGTATCACCTTGTAAGTAATCCATCACACAAAGTACATATAAATATTAGTTGAATTTTGAACACCATTTAAAGCCCTGGTAGGTCGAAAATGCCTTGAATAGAAATGATCCATAAAGAACAAGCACTGCATAACATATTTTCAACAGTCATCCTTCTTAGAAGTTTGGTTGAAGAAAGAAGAGGTACGAATTTGAAAGTTTGAGAGGCAATTTTTTCAAAAAATTTTAGTTTATTATCATTGCATTTCATCCATCCACTTACAGTTTTCAAGAACACAGTGTTGTGTTCTGAAGTTATATAAAGTCCTTCAAAATTTGTCCTGCTTTAAAGTTTAAAAATTTTATTTCTACACATATCCCAAACACCAACACTTTTTCTACTTTTTCAAAAGCCAATCCAAAATCTATTTACTTCTGTCACAAAATCCCTACCTAGCTTCATGTACCAACATTTTTAGAACAGCCAATAAAATGTATTCTTTCAAATTATTCCTACTACCCTTTATTTTCAACTGCCTTTCACTTCAAAACTGCCTCACTCAGCTGCAGCCGTTGCCAGCCTTCTCCTGGGTGCTACTGTTCCATCCTTAAAAATGGTGAGAGTGTATTGTAGGTCATTGTTTTGTGTTCTGGGCTCAAAAACAGTGGGATTGACAGGGACGCGTGTGCCTAATGTGGATATTATTTGGTTTGGCGAGAGAGGGTTAAAATGGCAGCAGTTACTTCCATGGGTTGAATGCATTATGAATTCCAAACGTTGGCACCTCATAATTGTGCACTGTGGTGAAAAATACCTGGGCACACTGACTGAGGTAGGACTGGACATCCTAATGAAGAATACTTTTGAACAACTAATGCAACTTTTCCCTCACACTTCCTTGGTGTTTTATAAGATATGCCAGAGGCAGAAATGGAAGCGATCTTCTGAATCTTGTCCACAGATAGAGAAAGCCACAAAACATGTCAATAAATCTGTTTCAGCATTCCTCAGAGACCATAACATGGGTTCTATCTACAATAATAACCTGCTCTTCAACATGCATGGAATATACAAGAGAGAGGGTGTTCACTTCATGGACCAAGGCAACACAGTATTTCTAGCAACTTCAACCTCTGCATCCACTCATATATGTAGTCATTATATACATACAATAAACACAATGGCTCTCTAAGAGCCACCCTATGTCCCAAACAGTCATTTCTAACTGGTAATCAATTTTGTTTTTAAATTATCGAACATGCAGATCCATCGTGAATCCGCAAACCAAAAGCACAAATTCAGTACAAAACAGCATTAATATTCTAGCACACAGTTCTGAATGGATCGTGCACTGGATATAACAGAGTCTAAATGGCTATGATAGTAGGTGCATAAGTGTCTCAATGCATATCTTAGTTGTTGTAACAGTGTCTTTATCAGTATATCAGTAGGTGTGCGATTCTCTGCATTAGTATCTGAGTGGCTATGAAAGTGTCTATATATGTGTAACTCTGGGTGTGAGAGTGTCTGTATGGGTTTCAGAATGGGTGTAACAGTGTATGTACAACATTTGAATGGGTTTGACCCTGTCTATATGGGTATGTGAGTGGCTGAAAACATGTTTATATTGATGTAAGTGTTGATGTGAAAGTCTCTCTATGGTTTTTTGCATGGGTCCGACAATGTCTGCATTTTATTTTTTTGAGTTTTGTATAGCGCAAACTGGACCCGAGACATCGGGTATCAGACCACATTACATGAACACCAGTTTTGTTACAGAAGGACTGATTCATTTTTGATAGGCACAGGGAGATTATGTAATTTGCCCAGAATCACAGGATGTTGAGCGTTGTAGCCTAGACTCAAGCCCGGTTCCCCAGCTTCGAGGTCGACTGCTCTAGCCGTAAGGCTACATCCTCTCCCCTGGTTGAACGAGTGGAGTTGAGAGGGTCTGTATGAGTATATGAGTATGTGTGCAAGTCTCTGTATGGATGTAAGTGTGGGTGTAATAGTCTCTGTATGGGTATGTGAAAGGGGGTAACTGTCTTCATAGGTTTAATAGTGGGTAGGAGAGGGTTTGTATGGGTATGTGAGTGGGTGTGAAAGTCTCTGTATGGATATAAGTGTACATGTGAGAGTCTGTATGGGATTGTGAATGGGTGTAATAGTGTCTACAAGATATGTGAATGGTTGTGACAGTGTTTGAATAGATATATGAGTGGGAGTAAACGTGTCTATATATGTGTAATTGTGGGTGTGAGAGTCTCTGGGTTTGTTAATGGGTGTAACAGTGTTTGTATAGTTGGAAGTGTGAGTGTGAGATTGTCTGTATGAGTATATGAGTGGTGTGAAAATCTCTATATGATGTAAGTGTGGGTGTAAGAGTCTGTATGTGTTTGTGAAAGGGTGTAACTGTATCTGCATAGGTGTAAGTATGGGTGTGTGAGTGTCTGTATGGGTATGCAAATGGGTGTGAAAGTCTCTGTATGGATGTAAGTGTGCATGTGAGAGTCTCTATGGGGCATATTAACAAGCCAGGCAATAAAATTATCGCTGCTTTAGCGGCAGAAAACTGCTGCTAAAGCGGCGATAATGGGCTTGATAATATGCTCTATGGAATTCCAATTGAAGCCCATGTTAGACGTCCTTCACATTTACATGGGTTTCAATTGGAATTCCATAGAGCATATTATCAAGCCCATTATCGCCATTTTAGCGGCGATAATTGTATCGCCTGGCTTGTTAATATGCCCCCAAATGAGTCCAACAGTATCTGTAAGATATGTCAATGGTTGTGACAGTATCTATATGGGTATGTGAGTGGGTGTAAGTCTGTCTATGTAGATGTAAGTCTGGGTGTGGGAGTCTCTGTGTGGGTTTGTGAATGGGTGTAACAGTGTCTCCATAGTTGTAAAAGTATGTGTGAGAGGGTCTGTATGGATATGTGACTGGGTGGGAAAGTCTCTGTGGGGATGTAAGCATAGGTGGGTTTGTAAATGGGTATAACAATGGCTGTAAGATATCTAAATGGGTATGAAACTACTGTCTCTATGGTTATGTGAGTGGATGTAAAACTTTCTATGTAGGTGAAAGTGTGGGTGTGAGGGTACCTGAATGGATTTGTGAATGGTAGTAACAGTGTCTACATAGGTGTAAAAGTGGGCATGAGAAGCTCTGCATGGAGATGTGAGTAGGTGGGAAAGTCTGTATGGATGTAAGTGTACAAGTGAGAGTCTGTCGGGGTTTGTGAAAGGCTGTAACAGTGTCTGCATAGGTGTAAGAGTTGGTGTGAGAGGGTCCGGATGGATATAGGAGTGGATGTGAAAGTCTGTTTGGATGTAAGTGTACATTTGAAGCTCTACCTATGGGTTTAGGAATGGGTGTAACTGTGTCTATAAGATATGTGAATGAGTATGACAGTGTCTGTATGGGTGTGTGAGTGGGATTAAAAGTGAATATAAGGGTGTAACTATGGGTGTACGAGCCTCTGTATGGGGTTGTGAATGGGTATGAGAGTCTCTGGATGGGATTGTGAATATGTGTGAGAGTCTCTGTATGGATTTGTGAATGAGTGTGACAGTGTCTCCATGGGTGAAAGAGGGGATGTGAGAGTGTCTGTATGGGAATGTGAGTGGGTGTGTCAGTATCTGTATAAATATATATTTTTTATCTTCAGCCATGCTAAAACCTTGGATCTACCAGAGAGTTACACTGCGGCTGCGCTGAGCCCTGTGAGGGATCCATGGATTTCAAGAGTGGCCCCAATTATAGTTTTTCACTTTTCAGACCCCAAGACACATGCTCTGCCCTCTTTTATAACATGTACATGTTGTCAGAAAACCTCTCACCTTACCCCTTCATTCAATTTGCAAACACGTTATCAGCCCCGGAGACTGTTTCCCTGACAAACAAAATGGCGGCTGAAACTTTTCTGTGAAGATGCAACCAGCCATTTAAGACTTTGCTGTGGTGCATGAATACGCAGATTGCCTGCAAGTAAATCCACGGAGGATCAGCATCCTCATATATACAAATTTGTTTCCTGGTTAATATCTCTAAAGCTACTGAATAGATTTACATCAAAGAAGTGAAAGCGTGATCTGCGTAATGAAATCCACCTTTCTGCCAAATTCAGTATATTTCTGTGCTGCAGTTCGGGTTGTAGGTTCTTTCAAAGTCCTATGGGAATTAGACTGGGGATAACGCATTTTGGATCCCCTTTTTGTTGGCCCCCACTCGATAAGCCACCGGGAAAATGTCCAGACACCAGCTGACATAAGTGTTGAAATGTTTGGGAACATTTTTTGAAGATTCCTCAACCTGTGCCAAAGATGTAGGCAACTGAAAAACAGCTTTTCAATAGAAATCAAGTTATATATATATATTCCTCAACGAACAAAAGCTGCTCATACGCCGCCTCTCGCCTCACAGTGCCGGTGCCAGCGATGGAGGCAGCAACCATCCAATAATACTCTAAAGCAACATTCCGTAGTTCAGAATGAAAAAGCAGCATATCAAGTGATTAGCACCAAGATTTAATGTGCAAAACAACATGTTTCAGCTGTGAAGCCTTTGAAAGTTTACACAATGTTCTCCACTCACCAAAGAAATATGCTGAGGGCCAGAGGACATAGGAAAAAGACTTTCCGCAATGACTGAAAAAAGCATAATGGTATTCACCATGATTCATACTATTTAAAAATTTGCATCAAATGAATAAAATAATACAGACAGTTCTCATTCAATAAATCAGTCAAAAATACTCATTGCTAAATTTCTCATATGTAAGTCAAGTTTAACAGCGTAATACAACTGCCTAATTCATTAGTGATACAATGTGTATATACAGGTTAACGAGAAAAAAACTGGCACCACAATGTTGTGAAGCTGCGCGCTAGTGCATCTATGCTCCACACATCATGATGTGTACAATAGGCATACTGGCATTATTCCACATGGACAACTAGAAATCTAGGCTCTAAGTGGAAGTTAGAGGAAAAAAGGAAAGTAAGACAGGTAGAATTGATTTAGCGACCAGAAATTTCATACCGGGCAAGTGCCCTTACATAATTGCCAGCCAAGTGGCATTAAAATAGTAACCAAACTAGGATTCACTCCCTATGCAGATGGGTCAATAGCCGACGGTCTGCCCTCAGGGGAGAGAGCAGAAAGCACACAAGACACCAGGGATTTTTTTTTATCTATATAAGGGGGGCTGCCCAATATGGGCATGCCAATGCCCCCAACCCCCAAAAAAAATCCACAGTCTTTCTGCCCCCCAGAAGGCAGATGGAGCAATAGCCCCTGATCTGCCCCCTCCCCGTGGGGCAGAAAGTCCACTGGGCACCAGTGGGCTTGATTTTTTTTGGGTTGGGTCTGACCAAAATGGGCATGCCAATGCCCCCATCCCTCCCATAATTGCCACAGCCTTTCTGCCTCCCCTGGGAGGCAGATGGGGCAATAGACCTGATCTGCCTCTTGGGGGGGGGGCAGAAAGTACACTAGGCACCAGGGATTTTGTTTTATGTATAGAGGGGTGGGGCTGCCCAAAATGGACATGCCAATGCCCCATGCCCCCAAAAGATTGCCTGTGTATTTCTACTTCCCCCGAGAGACACATGGGGCAATAGCCCCTGATCTGCCCCCCGGGGGCACAAAGCCCACTAGGCCCCAGGGATTATGTTTTTTTTATATGTAGTGTTGGGGGCTGCCCAGAATGGGCATGCCAATGTCCCCACCCCCAAAAAATATTTCTGCGCCCCCTGGAGGCAAAGGTGTGCAATAGTCTCTTCCCACTAGGCACCAGGGATTTAGCTTTTTTTATATGTAGGAGTGGTGGCTGCCCAGAATGCCAATATAACAAGGGGAACCCACGTAGAAGGATGAAGGTAGAGACTCAGGGGAAAGAAACTCAACAAAGAAAGAAAAGTACTCTACCTATTTTTTTTCCTAAATGTACAATGTATCATATCATAAATATACTGACACTTAAACAAGACCCATATAAAGCAAGGAAATTTCAGTGCATAGTCAAAGAAGGATTTGTCTGTATTTTTATTTTTAGTTTTAATCAATTTAGACAGAAGGATTCAAGAGGTGAGTGAAATCCTCAATAGTTTATAACAAACACAATATCGTGAGCCACAATACAAATAATAGTGACAGAAAGGTCCCAATCACTATCGCGCACATACAGACATACACACTTTACCGGTATCATATCACGCCTTAAAAACAAAACTCAAACATCTACTCATAAAATGCCACTCATCAAATAGGGGTCCAAAAGAGATTTGCCTCATAAATCAATATATAAGTTAAAGCATATGAGCATTCAATGCTGTGATGAAGAGAGCATGTTCAAAATACAAGATTTAAGGCTTAAGTGGACCCCTTGGGAGCGTCGACGCGCTTTTCGGTGAATGCACCGAAATGCAGGTGCCACCTTCCTCAGGGCCAACAAGGAAATGGTTTCGACGTTTTAGCTGGGACCTAACAAAAATAAGAAAAGCAAATCAAATCAAACAAAGAGGGAGCAGTTCAAGTGTCATTTAATAACATCATTGGTTTCAAATAGAGAACTAAACAACACAAGGTCATATGTCATAAGTGTCAAACATCATAAAAGAATTTGTTTAAACATTAATACCTAGTGAGAAATTGCATTATTCAATAGAGCAACGTGAACACTGACGAGTCCTGTTTTCCAGAGAGAAGAGAAGAGAAGGAGCACATAGTATGCTTCATTAGCACCATGTTTCTAGTTCTAGATCAGGGGGAAAAAAAGGAAGGCAAAATGATCGTTTTTACGCTCACCTGTGGGGAATCAAGCAGTTGCAAATAGGTCCAAGTGAGGACACAGGCAAGAAGAATATCTGATCTCAGGCGGCAAACGGGGGTCAGGAATGTTCACAAGAACAAAATCTGCTGGGTAAACATCACATAGGCGATGGGATGGGACGGTGCAGGGCAAGGTTTTTAAATGAATAAAAATAGCACAGGCATGTAGATAGAATAGTGCAGGGATGAAGGTCACGTAGGCATACTGGTAGAAAAATAAAAACATAACTGTAGAAATAATTGTACATGCCCGTGCTATTTTTATTCATTTAAAACCCTTGCCCTGCACCGTCCCATCCCATCGCCTATGTGATTTTCTTCGCTTTAAAGCCCCTGCTTTACATTATTCTTTGCTCCTTTAAACCTGACCACGCCCCCCTCCTTATTTTTTTCATTTGTTCTTTTATTTACCTCCGTGCATTGGCCTCTTTAAACGGCCATCTGACCACTCCGGGCGCTTACCTGATCGTTTATGATTCTCCCGCCCTTGAGGAATCTTCGTTTTTCGCCGGCGTTTTGCGCTCTGACGGTGTGAATCTCCACGCGGCGCCCGTGCCTTCAGGTATTTCCCTCTGACTCTGTGGCTCTCCTCCTGATAAACTACAGTTGTGTCTCCCCTCCCGGTTTTCCCTAGACTAATGTCCTTTCATTTATTTATTCTTTCAGGCCTCCAATTACTCGTTTCGCTGATATCCTCCGCAGCGAGTTGAGCCTGCTCCTACCTTTTCCCTTGTTACACCCTTGTTCCATCAGGTATGGCCCCCTTACTTTTTTTATCTTTAGACCCCGTAGAGCCCTGGCTCTGCAATATCCTAAACGAAATTTTCCACGAGTGTTGTTTATATTTCTTTTTTTATCATTAGGCATTGGGCTTTTCTAGCGTCATCGGGGATCTTTATCCCACTATTCTGTCGCCGTAAATCTATAACTAAAAGGATTCAA
Organism: Triturus cristatus; assembly: GCF_964204655.1. Lineage (NCBI taxonomy): Eukaryota > Metazoa > Chordata > Amphibia > Caudata > Salamandridae > Triturus > Triturus cristatus. The sequence continues at coordinate 543,923,588 of NC_140583.1, forward strand.
CTTTGACGGCGAACCCAAATACTCCCCTATCAGGTAACTCTTCTATCCCGCCTTATTTGTTACCCTTTGTGACTGCCTTTTAAAATACAGTCTAGAGAGTTTTCTATCTGTCTTCTTTTGTTCACCAGCACGCTACGGATAGTTTTCCCCACTTTATTCCTGTATGTTTTTTTTTTTTTTTTTCTTTTTTTTGCTATTGTGCTGACCACTAGCTTTTCCTTCCCAATTTTTATTTAATTTCAGGCAAGAAATTGTCGCCTTTCCATACTCCATGTATTAGAAATTCAAACACTAGAATGATGACGATGTGATTCTTCATTCTTTGTTTATTCAATTAGAGTTCTATTTTCTCTCTTTTTCGTCCTTTTTTATGTTTACCCACCAGATTATGTTCTAGTGAACATTCCTGACCCCCGTTTGCCGCCTGAGATCAGATATTCTTCTTGCCTGTGTCCTCACTTGGACCTATTTGCAACTGCTTGATTCCCCACAGGTGAGCGTAAAAACGATCATTTTGCCTTCCTTTTTTCCCCCTGATCTAGAACTAGAAACATGGTGCTAATGAAGCATACTATGTGCTCCTTCTCTTCTCTTCTCTCTGGAAAACAGGACTCGTCAGTGTTCACGTTGCTCTATTGAATAATGCAATTTCTCACTAGGTATTAATGTTTAAACAAATTCTTTTATGATGTTTGACACTTATGACATATGACCTTGTGTTGTTTAGTTCTCTATTTGAAACCAATGATGTTATTAAATGACACTTGAACTACTCCCTCTTTATTTGATTTGATTTGCTTTTCTTATATTTGTTAGGTCCCAGCTAAAACGCCAAAACCATTTCCTTGTTCGCCTGAGGAAGGTGGCACCTGCATTTCGGTGCGTTCACCGAAACGCGCGTCGGCGCTCCCAAGGGGTCCACTTAAGCCCCAAATCTTGTATTTTGAACATGTTCTCTTCAGCACAGCATTGAATGCTCATATGCTTTAACTTATATATTGATTTACGAGGCAAATCTCTTTTGGACCCCTATTTGATGAGTGGCATTTTATGAGTAGATGTTTGAGTTTTGTTTTTAAGGCGTGATATGATACCGGTATAAGTGTGTATGTCTGTATGTGCGCGATAGTGATTGGGACCTTTCTGTCACTATTATTTGTATTGTGGCTCACGATATTGTGTTTGTTATAAACTATTGAGGATTTCACTCACCTCTTGAATCCTTCTGTCTAAATTGATTAAAACTAAAAATAAAAATACAAACAAATCCTTCTTTGACTATGCACTGAAATTTCCTTGCTTTATATGGGTCTTGTTTAAGTGTCAGTATATTTATGGTCTGATACATTGTACATTTAGGAAAAAAATAGGTAGAGTACCTTTCTTTCTTTGTTGGGCTGCCCAGAATGGGCATGCCAATGCCCCCACACCCCCAAGAAAATTGCCAGTGTTTCAGTGATATTTTTAGTCTCATCTGCACACAAGCGGCGGCAGAAAACCACTAGAAACCAGGGAGAGTTTGTGTGTGTGTGTAAACTGGAGTTAGGCTGACAGTCTGTATGCACTGACCTTTGGCTGGCATTTTGCTGTGGGTGTGTGTGGACCTGCACTTGGCTAATGGTGTGGGTGGACTTGCGCTTGATGATGGTGTGTGGATATTAGTGCTTGGCTGGTGGTGAGAGTGAGGTGCCAGTTGGCTGGTGGTGTAAGTGGACTGGTGCTTGGCTGGCTGTGTGCATTGATAGTGCTTGCCTGCAGAGTTGGACTGGCCGTAGCGGGCACCGGACGTTTCCCCAGTGGACCAGAGGGGTGAGGGTTGGTTTTCTGGTTGTGGGGACTGGTTTTGCCACTGGGGGCAGGTTTTGCAGTGGTGCTGCAATATCGGCCCCCAGTAACAAAAGCGGTAGCGGTGCTCTTTTACTAGCACGCCTCCCTTCCCAGGGCTGGTCAAGCAGCAATCTGACAGGGCTGGTTGCTGTTCCCAGATGCTTGGCTAGTGGTGTGCATGGATAGTGGTGTGCGAGTACTGACTCTTAGCTGGCAGTGGAGCTTGCATGGATTTCCCAGCATTTTCTTACCCAGAATCACTTGCAAACCTCAAATGTACTTACAAAGTCACATTTTCCTCCCATTTCTGTGTGGATAAGCTGCCGGATCACCACACAGGCATACATTTCTTACCACCCAGCATTCCCCTTGGTCTCCCGAGATACCTCACTTGTGTGTGGGCAAAGTAGCATCAGCCTAAAAACGAATAATCAAACTGCCCATTTGGACACACTTTGGTCCCCCCTCAATCTCTACATGTTTTTTGCCCTTATATGTCATAGGCACTTGGCCCATTCACACAAGTAAGGTATCATTTTTATCTGGAGACTGAGGTGTATGCTGAGTGGTAGGAAATTTGTGCCGTGCAATGATCCCATAACTTTCCCACACAGATATTAGAGGAAAATGTGAATTTTTAGCTAAATTTGAGGTTTGCAGGAATTATGGGAAGGAAATTGTTGGGGGATCAATGCAAGCCACACCTCCCTGGACTCCCACGGGTGCCTAGTTTTCAGAAATGTCTGGGTTTTGTTGGTTTTCCCAGATTCCCACCAAGTCCGGGGCTAAAATCCAGGTGATCCCCCCCCCCCCCCTTGCAAAACCAGGTTGTTTTGTGATAGGTCATTTTGATGTTTCCACAATAAGTCTTGTGTCCTTCCCTGTCCCGGGCAATTGGCCCAACCACACAGAGAGGTACCATTTTTATTGGGAGACCTGGGAATTGCTGGGTGGTAGGAAATTTGTCTCAGCCCAGTGATTCCACAACTTTCCTGCACCGAAACATGGGAAAATTTAATTTTTGCAGCTAAAATTGAGGTCCACTACCACCCCCCAGGCCCCACCCCCGGCCCCGGCACCCCCCACCTCCACCGGACCAAGACACTGCACATCAACAGCACGAAAACATGAACAAAAGCACCCGCCTGATCTCGCACAATTGAAACAGTCAGCATACATGTGAGTACTGAAATCCTGATTCATACATTCACCATTGAAAGACCAAACAAAATGTCACATCCTAATTTGTCACCAAACAACTATTCTGAAGAGTCATGGAGGGTCATCCCTGGACCATCTGTGACTCACAGCCTGCAAGACAATATCCAAGATAAGAAGGTGTGTTGGGCACTCATGAAAGGAAGGGGATAGAGAGAAAGAGAGAGAGAGAAAGAAAGAGAGACTGAACAAGGAGCGCAAGGCCAATCGGGCCCTTGGCACATGCCAACAGCTGCGTGTGTCTCGAAATCTGTGCACCCCAAATCACAGGCCTGGCATCAAAGTCAGCGCGAAGTCCACATCACATTCAAGAAATGCAAGCAGTAGTCAGACTGATATCTGGAATGAAAGCCCCTTTGTCCCAACACACAAGGCTGAAGGCCGAGCCAACACCCGACCTAGGTCCTGAATGCGGCTGGCACACCCACGTGCCCACACCCCACACACACTTGTCCCAGCACGACCTACACCTGCAAGGGATGCCCTTGACACATAAGTCAAAAACTACCCATACTTCCAAACTTCACACACACATACTGCTTATTGCCCAAAGCTGTGGCATATCGTCCAACAAATTTCCGCTGGTCTGAGGAGTGCCGGTACCACAAGCCCAACAAATGCAATGGCAGGCACTCCCGGGCACATGCACAACCCCTGTCATGTGGAACTGTACCGTGCACGAATGCTGCATATGTTGGGATCCCTGCCAATGGCAGTGTTGCAAATCAGTTATCGTCTGACTTTCCGTCTTGCCTACGTCACCTGCGTCAAGCCCTGGATCCACTGTCGATCATGCACATTCGAGTGGCCAATGGAGGTCCGCCAATCCAATGCAACGGTAGCTGAATTGGATTATGACCTGACAGTGCGCCCCTTGTTGGCCCACAAATAGGAGTGTCACTGGGAAAGCCGTGCATGGGATGCACTGATCTTTGGCTTATGTGCTGGCAGTTGTGCATGGGAGATTGCACAACTCCTCATGTGCAGTGACCACATCTAGGCTCTCACCTAGTGGGCTGTGTTGCAGATTGGGGAAACGGCGTGGACTGAGCACATCTGCCCAGACTAGTTAATGGATTGGCTCACACTAGTGTTCCTTGAACCCGACAACGACGTACTATTGGAACACATTGCACACGAGGCTGCACTGGCATTCATGGATGAGTACCTATGTTCCTGCAGCCACATCATATTGTCACCCACAGCACAGGTCCCAAAACCTTGTTGGATTATGGGAAAGTCACACATATCCCACCACAACAGAGTACATGTCTGCCTTCGCCTGGACTCTGAATGCATGTGCGTGGAACTGTGCATGTGTACACACACCTGTGCAAGGTGATGCAGTTCCATGGTCGGAGTAGCACAGCGTCGTTAGGCAACGTTACCAATTCAGACACACTGCTGGGGGGAGAGCACACACATGTCAATGTAGCACAGCATGTGACCTAGTTAGACCCTTTCACCTGATCATTGTCAGATGAGCAGACAGTCGGCGCAGGTCGGTGGCAGAGCACTATGCAGACCCCACGGGCTGCAAGTTGTGCCCACTCACACAGGGCAATGGGCAGACGCCAAACAACACATGACTCGCTCAGTAAAGCAAGGTGGGCTGAGACCATTGCCATCCGTAATGATTTGTGTTCATCTCTGCCTCCCCATTTCCTGCACCTCGAAAGGTTCCCATGCTGCGTGCAAGTGTCTTAAGCATGTCCCTGCCTATTGTGGCCCTTGCCTTGTCCGTTCTGAGACGCACATGCCAATAAAGTCTACGCAACTTCACTGGTGTCTAACTGTGATGAGGGTTGATGAGAATGACCACTCGTGTGCCACAATTAGCATCGTCCCTACACAGGGAGGGTCTGACTAGCGCATGTACAATAGGGGTGGGTCCCTTTTGACAGCTCCGCCTCTGAGTCAGACATTGTTTTCGGATAGTTACTGGCAGACCAGTGCACTTACGTGTCTTCAGCAATGTGTGTATGGCGTCCAACCTCTGACCATGTGGAACAATGTCATTAATCAGAACAGAATGTGTCCACAAAGATGTGTGTCAGTAGGTATGCAACGATGTTCTGTTGTCACATGTGATGTAGGACACCACTCCTGGCCTGCTACCGATTTGGTCATTCCTACATACAGCCCTATTCAATACATGGACATGTGCCTTCATTGGGGGGTTGTGAGATTGCTGTTGATGTGCAATGGGGACACAGCTAGTACTCTCCTTCACAGTCATTCAATTGCCCATGTGTCTCAGGGATAAACATGCACATTCATGTAATTCACCAGGGTGTACCTTCTTGTAAATCATTGTCCATACATCCAGCCATACTTCCATACACGAGTGAACATATTCATGACACTTGATGGAGCTGGAGCTGTACATGGCCATCCAAGCCCATATAACATGGAAGCCCAGTGCTGGGCCAACCAGAGTCCTTTGGGGATTATAAAGTGATCGGGAAGCGGGAGAGTGCAGTCCGCAGCAGGATTGCTGTGTAATTGTCAAGCAGTGGCAGTCCATGTCGGGGTCCGGGTCGATGTCGCAGAGTATTCCGGGGGACAGTGGGAGGTGTTGTCCCAGGGCATGATGTATAGGGATGAACCAGGCAGGAACAGGCCATCTGGCAGTGATGGATGCTACTACTGCCTTCCTCTCACAGTAATTACCATCCACATCTTACTCCTCTGATACTTCTTCTGTGTCCGGTGTGTGTGTGGTGATGTAATGGATGCATCACTGGGTGCCACTGACACATCAGGGTCCGAAGTTGATGGGGCTGCATCACTGTGTGTCAAAGTTCCCACTGCAGTTATCTGGAACTGGCTCAGTGGCAGCAATGGCAAGAGGATGAACTGCAGGGCCTGGAAGATCCCAGCTACATCTTGCTGGTGTTCAGCCGTGGCAGCCCTACTTCCAGCCTGCATCTGCTCCATGGTTTCCTTTGTCATCTGTGCCAACTCTGTGCTGTCCTCGCTGGTGCCTGTCTGACTAGACAGTTCCTGCATCCGAATATTGCCCCAGCGAGGTCAGACAAGGATTGTCAATGAGCATGGTGCGGACAGGGGGTGTCCGTAAGGGACTGTATGTGGTACCTGATGGGACTCAGATACCCACGTGTGGCCTCGAGTTTGGCTGCCACAAGCTCAAAACCCACCCGCAGCTGATCCGCCAACTCCACTTGGCAACCCAAAACACGGTGTTGAAATTCCATGTATTTTTCGTGGGGGTCCTGGGAGACAGCCGTGGTGGTGTGTGTTTCCTGCTGTGAGGCCTGTGCAGGTGGTGGGGTCACCTTGAGGCAGCTGGCCTGCCCTGCTCATGGGGTGGGGTTCGGAGGTTGTCCATTATCCATTGGAGGGTGTCTTGACATATGTGCAGGTTGTCCTCTTCATCATCACTGATGGGGTTTGTGGTCTGCTCTGCAGTTAGTGTTGATTGTCCCTCTGCAATTTTAAGGGGAGATGCAGGTTAGCAAAGTTTCCCCTGTATGTTGACGCTTTGCAGATGTTTACATACAGACAGCATGACAATGCACATTGTGACTGTTTTGGTGGAACGGGCTATTTGATGGCAGACAGTGTGATTTTCGACTACATGATGGATGTGTGGTAGTACCCGTACATTATCATCACACTGTGTCAGTCAATGCCAGATGTGAGTGGCCAGTTACTAAGCACAAGCGGAACCTGTTGTCTCCTCTGTCCTGTGGTGTAGGTGTTGCACTTTAAACCACATTGCTGTCATTGCTGAGGTTCTGTGATTGCTATGTGTGTGTACTGCATTGTGGGGGAGTTGCCCCTGCAGCTTTGATTTCATGTACCCTTATCCCTTTGAAACGGTGTGCCTTTGAGTTGTGTGCTTTTCGGGGGCTGAAATGTTTGCGACCTGGGTCATGTGTGCTCTTGGACTGATTTTGTGGCCTTGTGCATTGTTTGTCTGATGCGTGTTTTTGACAGCATGGGTTGTGGGTGCACAAGGATATGTCAGAGTGTGACCTGCTCCTTTACGGATGTGATCCGCACTGGGCCACCTCCATGTTGATTTATGCACCGTCATGCATTTTGGCTGGTGCCATGCTATCGGGCATGCAGTGTCACGTGCATAGTCAGTGTGACTCACACAGCCACTGCTTTTCTGTATTTGTCACATGTGCATGGCTCGTTTGTGTCGTTGGTGATTCGGGGGGGGGCACATATGTGCACATAGTGAAGGCGGGCCTACTTGGTGTTCCTATGTGTGCAGCAGTGTGTCAAGGGTATCAGGGACATGTTCCACATTCATTGTGGGTGTGCAATGTCCCCTGTCCCCCAGTCCCTGCTGGTTACTCACCCTGTTGCTGTTGGGTCAGGTCATTTCAAGCTGTGTCCAGGCCCCCAACTCCTGCCATAGTCTCCACACTGATGCTAGTATAGGTTCCCACAATTTCGGAGAAGTGCAAATAACTTCTGCTTCTAAACTCAATATTTTGTTCCCATTTTGGAACTACATAGGTGTCCTTGATACCTATTTTTCACTCTTTTACCAAATGAATTGCTATATCCCCGATACAAAATGAAAAACCATTTCAAGACGCAGCTGAGGTATTTGCTCTGGGTTCCTCAGGTTCTTGACGAACCTACTAGTCCTATATTTCTTTATATTCAAATGTTAGTTTCTATTAAAAAAATGTTGAAAGATATACAAAAATTACCCCTCTGTAAATTTAGATTTTTTTCTAATTCTCAGAAATGTATAGATTTCCAGGATCCATTATTGCTTTTTACACCAATTTCTACCACCAACTGGAAGGAGGTTGAAAGCACAAAAAGTAGCAAAAATAGATTATATCCCAGTAAAATGCCAAAACTAAGCAGGAAAATTTGGTTTTATGAAAAAAGTCTGCCTTTCCCTGAAATGTGGGAAGATGGTGATTTCAGTACCACAAACCCTTTGTTTATATCATTTTCGTAGAAAAAATCCAGACACTTTCTTCTGCAGCAGTTTTTCTCCATTAAATAAAATTAGCTATATTTTGGCTAATTTTTTTGTCCCCTGCAGGGGTCTCCACAAACCCTGGTTACCTTTAAAATACCCATGAGGTTGGAAGACAGGACGCAAATATGGCATGGATACCTTATGTGGACAAAAAGTTATAGGGGCCTAAGCGCAAACTACCCCAAATAGCCAAAAAAAGGCTTAGCACGGGGGGATAGCAGCGAAATGTTTAAATACATTTTTCAAATGAAGTTTAAGTCTAGATATTTAGTAAGAGATTGTTTTAACTTTTCTTTTTCTTATCAACATTGGAGAAAACCACCTCTACAATTTTGTTTTATATTTCTGGTGTCACAAAGAGCATCCGTTTTGTACAAAGTTAAGAACATATCATTGGACACATTCTACTGTATGTTTAACAGTAGAGCTCTATTAGTGTACTTTTCAAACTTATATTTTTGGAGTGAATTTCCAGAAATATCTTCTTCAAAGCCTATTTTCCGTTTCCTCTTTGACGCCGGGCATCGCAATGATGTCGGTAGTCGCGAAGAGCGCATGATTTTTACAAAGTGTAAAACAAATATATAGACACATTCTACTGTGTTGAACAGTTGAGCTTTATTAGTTTACCGTTTAAACGTATATTTTTGGAGTAAGCTTCCAGAAAAATTGTTTTCAAAGCCTGTTTTCCACTTTTGCGGTGACTCCGGGGCTGGCAGTGACATTGGTAGTCGTGAAGAGCACTTGTTATTTACAAAGTGTAAAACATGTATATTGACACGTTCTACAGTATGTTTGACAGTAGAGGTGTATTTGTCTATTGCTTAAAGTTACGTAGTTGTAGTTATTTAGTTTAAAGCTCATGTTGAAATCTATTCTCCTATTTTCCTGTTTTGGTGGAAACGCTGATCATCGCGACCATAATCGTAACAATCACCTGTTTTTGAAAGTGTAAACATTTACACACATATATTTTAAAGTAAGTGTAACAGCAGGTGCCTATAAATGAGAGCTTTAAAGTTCTGCTTTTATATGTACCATGTTCTAACCTAGTTTTATATTCCATTTCCAGTGTTTGCGATTTGTACGTAGTCGCAGAGATCAGGTGCCCTGAAAAGAAAGTGAAATTATTGGATAAAACAATTTTCAACTATATTAATAGTAAGTGCCTCCCTATATTTTTTTGGATATTTCATTCATTCATTGTGGAATCATTCTGAGCAGTTATGCCTGCAGGGTAGTACTGTGATTAGAGCGTGGCTGTTTTTTTAATTTTCAAATAGAAAATGGCAACAGGAGGTTCAGAGGAAAATCGGCTGTACAGGAGGCAGAGCAGGACCTTGAGGAGGTGGCGGGTGAAGATCTAATAGATGAAAAACCTCAACAGAAGAAAGACAGCATTGCATGGGAGTTCTTCAGTGTACAGTCTGGAGAGTCTAAGATTTTTCGACATTTTAAAGGGCTCTCTTTGCAGGAAAATATTATCAAGATGTTCAAGCACAAAGTACTCCTGTGGTACAACTTCTATGTTTCCTGAATGACTCTATTCGTAAGTATTGAGTAGCTGTGTTAATGTATAAATGTATGAGTGTTTGAGAGGTCCATTCATGTTAGAAAAAGTGGATGAGCGAATGAGGGCATGAGTGATGCATGGATGATGTATTCATGATTAAATGACTGCATGAACAGTGCATGTGTATTGAATGAGTACATGAGTGGTACATGGATGATTGACTGAGTGGAGCATGGATGATTGAAAGACTGCATGAATGGTCAATGGATGATTGAATGAGCGAATGAGTAGTGCATGAATGATTGAATGCATGCATGTGTGGTGTATGCATAAATGAATGAGTGCATAGGTGATACATGGATGATTGAATGAGTGCCTGAGAGGTGCATGGATGATTGAATCAGTGGATGAGTGCTACATGGATGTTAGAATGAGTACATGAGTGGTACATAGATGATTGAATATGTGAATCCGTGGTGAATGAATTTTTGAATGAGTGCATAAGTGGTCAATTGATATTAAAATGAGTGCATCACAAGTGCATGGTTGATTGAATGAGTGCATCAGAGCTGTATGAATGCTGGAATAAGTGCATGAGTTTTGTGTGATTGATTGAATGAGTGCATGAGTGGTGCATGGATAATTAAATGAGTGCATGAGTGGTGCATGGATAATTAAATGAGTGCATGAGTGGTGCATTGATGATTGAATGAGTACATGAGGGGTATAGAGATAATTGAAAAAGTACATGAGTGGTGAATTGATGTTACAATGAGTGCATAAGTGGTGAATGGATGCTAGAATGAGGGCACCAGAGGTGCATGGATGATAGAATGAGTGCATTAGAGGTGCATGAATGATTGGATGAGTGCATGAGTGGCACATGGTTATGAGTATGTGGTGGCAATGACCTAGGCACAATAACTGGAGTAGGACTGGAAACCTTAATGAAGGATACCTTTGCTGAATTGATCATGCTTTTCCTTCACACTGACTTGGTGTACTCAAACATATGCCAATGACAGAAATGTAAATGGTCTAATCAATTCTGTCCACAGATTGACAAAGCCAGGAAACATGTTAATAAAACTGTTTCTGTCTTCCTCAGAGACCATAACTCAGAGACCATAACATTGTCTCCATCTACAACGACAACCTGTGTTTTAAAATGCAATGAATCTATAGAAGTGATGGAGTTTACTTACAGACAAAGTTAACAATGTGTTTCTAAGCAAACTGAAACTCTGCATACAGTCTTATCTGTAGCTGTCTTATATATGCTCAGAACACAAATGTTCTTGTCAGAGCCACCCAAGAGCCCAAAGATTTGTTCATCTTCTTATTAAATATGTTTTTTTGTTTTTTTTAAATTTGCAACCACAAAATCCTAAAAAAATATTCAATGACTACCACCACATTCAAAAGCTTTAACTTAAAAAAATAATTCTAAGTATTACAAAGCACACATTACTAACTACATCACTGCTTAAAAAACATATTTGTACACATTTTTCTATTAACTTTTTTAAGAAACTGCGTTTCAACCCTACTTTCCATTTTTGTAATTACTCCAAGAGCTGTGATGACTTCCGTAACCGCAATGTTCGTGCTTTTTTTATAAAGTGCAAAATACATACATTTTTCAGCATTTTTGAATCTAGTGGTTTATTAGTGCGCTGTTTATATTTTTCTAGGTAGATTGTAGAAATTTCATGTTTAAAACTGATTTTCATTTTTGGGGTGACGCTGAGCATCGCAATAACGTCAGTACCCATGAGCACCAAGAATATGTCACAAAATGACAAAACAAATGCTGACATTCAATAGCCACCATGACATTCAAAACTTATAA